>NC_083696.1:36595000-37845000 GCF_033118175.1 Dama dama | reverse complement strand
GATCAGGAAGATCGCCTGGAGGAGGGCACAGCAAGCCACTGCAGTATTCTTGCCTGGAGAATTCCGGACAGAGGCGCCTGGCGGGCTATAGTCCACAGGGTCACAAAGAGTTCGATGCGGCTTAGCCACTAAACAACAGAAACACTAATTTAGCCCATTGTTCTCAAAGAGATGATTTCTTCAGTTTGAGTCTGTCTCAGTGTTGGAACTTCCATAGTCTTTCCAAAGAAAACTTAACCATCTTGTTCACCTAAATATAGTCTGTAATATAGTCTGTGTGGTGTCATTACACTTTCTCATTTTCTACGTCTCCTTCTCCACTCCTCAGCTTCCCTCAGTGGTCTCACATCCACCAGAGCAAATTTTTGCTTATATTTCAAGCCCAACTCTTTGAACTTTGCCTATTCTGTGAAACTGTGATGTGTTTGTTTTTTTTTTTGCTATGTGACTAAGCAGTTCTCCAGTCCTCACCAGACACTGACTGGGTATCCCACAAATTTAAATCAATTCTGATACTGTCTACCTGGAGACAGCATTAGATTCCACAGGTGAAGAACTCAAGTCCAAGACGGCCCTCACTCCAGATGTCATCACAAGTCCAGGATTTCACTTGTGCTTCTGACTAACTGGCTGCAGATCTGAGGTTTCCATGACCCTCTCCTCAGGTTTGATTAAATTGCTACAGTGGTACACAGAACTCAGAAAGCCAGTTTGTTTTTTTGTTTTGTCTTTTTTTTTTTTTTTTTTTAATATTTGGGATCTTGGTTTTCTGACCAGGGATTGAACCTGTGTCCCCTGTATTGGGAGCATGGAATCTCAGCCACTGAACCAGCAGGGCAGCCTCAGAAAGCCAGTTTTCTTACTAGGTTATTGCCAATTCATTACACAGAGGATATGAATATTGCAATATTCATTAAAATTTTTTAAATTACAATACAGGATGTGAATGTACAGCTAGATGAAGAGATACACAAGGTGAGATCTAGAAGGATCCCCCACACAAGAGTTTCCGTCCACATGGAGTTTGGAGTACATCACCCTCCTGGCCCATGATATACCCTGGTTTACCAACCTGGAAGTTCTCTGAACATGTTCCTTTGAGTTTTTATGGAGATTTCATTTTTTGTTCTTTAGTCATTCATTCATGTCCAGGTCTTTGTGACCCCATGGACTGTAGCCTACCAGGCTCCTCTGTCTGGGATTCTCCAGGCAAGAACACTGGAGCGGGTTGCCATTTCCTCCTCCAGAGGATCTTCCTGACCCAGGGATCAAATGCGTTTCCTGTGTCTCCTGCATTGCAGGGGGATTCTTTACCGCTGCACCACCAGGGAAGACTTCATTACATAGTCATAATTGACTAAATCTTTGGTCACTGGTGATTGAACACTATCTCCAGGGCTTCTTCCCTGCCTAGAGATCAAGGAGGGGGTTGCAAGTTCCAACTTTTTCATCAAAGTTGACTTCCCTGGCAACCAGCCCTCATCCTCAGTGACTTTCTGAAAGTTATCTCAGTACTGTGAACTCCAGTGTGGTTGAAAGGGGTTTGTTGTTGATAATAACACATTCCTTTCACCTTTATGGCTCTGGAACTATTTCAAGAAATGCGGACAAAAGTCTAAAACAGAAGATGCTCCCATTGTTCTTGTTGTTTAGGAAATCCCAAGAGATTTGCAAGTCAAAAAGGGGAAGAAGACCAAATGTTGCATTTCTTTTTATGAATCACAACATCACAGGAGCTTTTCTCCTTTTCCTCACGCAGTGAGTGGCTCTCTCCTTTGTCTCCTAGAGCTGGAAGCTTCTCCCTCTCCTGCAGCTCTCTCCATGGGATGCTGAACCTGTCTTCTTACTCTCCAGACTTTTTTTTTTTAAACTTTTTATTTTATATTGGAGTACAGCTGATTAACAATGTTGTGATAGTTTAAGGTGGACAGCAAAGGGACTCAGCCACACGTATACATGTGTACCTTCTAATCCATTCTAATTTGAACTTCTCAAAGGCATGGACCTAGCTTTATTCATCTTCTCTCTAGTCTGTGACTCTTTGTCAGTTCTTAATATAAATCTATTAAGTAACTTAGATCTCTCTATATCAAAATAATGCACTGTAATGAAATTAATCATCACACCATGCTTTCTCAGGCACAGCCTCTAATGTTATCCTTGCAAGGTTCTCAGGAGACATTTATTAAGCTGCTAGAATTTTTTTTTATAACCAAATTAGAGCATGAGAGAAATAAAACAGAAACAGAGGAAAAAATTCATCAGCAAGACATTATAAAAATCCCTGGAATTAATATGCTGAAGTGGGCAGGAGGCTGTCTTTAGGATTGACTTTTGACCTTCCCATGTATGTTTGAGGCATGAGGGTTGGAAGCTAATTCGTGTGTGAATCTGGCCTTGGAATTGGTTGCAAATGGAAAGACTTTTCTCTGCAGAAAATGATGCCGTCACATGGAGAGTTGTTTTGGGGATCGGCAAATGGAAAATGCTTTTAATGAAAACATAAAATAATCAGTCTGAGTGCTAGGGAGAAGCACTGGGAGGGAAAGAGAGAAAGAATCCATATTAAATAGATGTGTCTACCAGCATACTGATGAAGAGAGGCATTTAGAGGTTATTTTAGGAGGAAAAAAGCTCTTTAAATTATTATCCTAATGCTTTTTTGTAGCTTAAAAAGTGAATCCATGGTATGGGCTACAAGTAGAAGGAAAATGTCCATCAGTAGTCCCTTGGACAGAGATAGGGTTGTCATTGTCTGGACTATGATCGAGTCTAACATTCTGGCCTGTCATCCTGTCTAAGCCCTCGATGTATCTTTACTTGTCAGACTGTCCAAAGCTTTGTTTGGAAAATACAGTCACTAAGATATTAGGCATACGTCATAATCACCACAGTGGCTCCCCCATTTACCAAGCCCTGAGAAGGTGTTCTTAAGTGCTCACTCAGTCATGTCAGACTCTGTGACCCCATGGACTATAGCCCGCCAGGCTCCTCTGTCCCTGGGATTCTCCAGGCAGGAATACTGGAGTGGGTTGTCATTCCCTTCTCCAGGGGATGTTCCTGACTGAGGGATCGAACCGGAGTCTCCTGCATAGCAGGTGGATTCTTTACCACTGAGCCACCAGGGAAGCCCAAATACTTCCACACCATGGGCACATTTACCTATTGTGGGGTTGGTGATGAGCTCATGTCTTCTGACCAGCTCATAGTCTCAAATGGAGCTGAAGTTCTGATATTCTTGGAGGATGACACAGGTGGATGATGTGGAAGTGGGGATAAAGCAGCACTGGAAATGGTATGAAATCCCATGTTGGGGGTGGGGGTGGGTTCTCACATCCTCAGTGTTCTCCCAGCCCACACTACCGATATGGTACGACAATACAGACTCTAGCTGGGAGTTCTTGGAATTCTTCCCATTGTCCTAGAAATTCCAATCTGAAGACCCAGAATCATCTCTATCAATATTTAAACCAGACTGAAGAACTGTCATCCAACCACAGCCCATTAGAAAAGGCCTTGAATTGCATAGCCAGACCCTTGGAATGCCTCCAGAATTTCAGACTGGTCTATGGACAAAGTCTACACAGTCATTACATAAACTGTGGGCTAAAGAGGGACCACACTTCACACAATAGGATTTTTTTTTTTTTTTTTACATCAATTACCATGTTATTGCGAGTTTTATCATCTAGGCTGAATATCAATTGTGTGGAGGCTTATGTTAAGTGCTTGGGACTCAGAAACAGAAAATACAGTCCCGACCTTCTGAGTGCAAATGGTTCAGTGGGGAGCCAGTCCAATAAATTAGCATTTACAAAATAGGGTGAGAAGTGCTGCCTCAGTGGGCAGAAAAGAGGGTCCTGGGACTGCAGGAGAGACAATCTGTTTCCTGAGGAGGAACTGGAGGATGGGAACGGCATCCAGGCAGAGGGAGCAGCTTGTACATTGGCCTGGAGGACTCATGGCCTGTCCCCAAAAGAGGAGAGGAGGAGCATGAGAATGTGATATGAGTCTGACAAGGAAAGGCTGAGTCATGGAGGAACCCAAAAGCCATGACAAGGAGCTTGAACTTTGCTATATATGAACAATTCTTAACCTTACCTGGGATGCAAATGATAGTGGAATCTATGGTTATTGTTTTTTATGGGAAAATAAAAGTACAGTGACACACACATTCGCACACACTTTTATATTTTACATTCAATTCAGGAATCTTCATGGCCCCCCGCCCCGGCACCCAGCTAAACTCTTCCCCCCCACCTACGAAGAGAAGAGATCAATGAAAGATTTTAGGTTGAGCAGGGATGTGTTCATCAAATGACTGGCCATATAACCACTGGAAAGGGAGCATAGAGAATGGATAGAAGAAATACAGACTGAAGGAAAACAGGAGCACAGTGAGGAGCCTGTTGTAAAAATTCACACACAATAGTTTCATTCAGTCTCATCCATCTCTAAAACCTTTGTAGAGTGGTGGGCAAGATACAGAATCCACTCGCTGGACTCAGCATTTTCTGCCCCACCCCATCCTTTCTGAGGAGGGTATTGATAGCCTTAAACTCAGCTGCAAGGGGAGGCATGGGGAGGGTAAGAAGCAAGCCTGTAGCATACAGATGGTATCACCTGCCCCCAGGGTGCAGTCACAGAGGGTCTCACCCCAGAAGTTCATCTCTGGGCACGAGTTCCTGGAGGAAATCATCTACACAATTGTGGTTGTGTCGGGAAGACCCTCTGGAGAAGGGATAGGCTACCCACTCCATTGTTCTTGGGCTACACTTGTGGCTCAGCTGGTTAAGAATCTGCCTGCAATGCAGGAGACCTGGGTTCGATCCCTGGATTGGGGAGGTTCCCTGGAGAAGGGAATGGCTACCCACTCCAGTATTTTGGCCTGGAGAATTCCATGGACTGTATAGTCCAAGGGGTCACAAAGAGTCGGACACAACTGACTGACTTTCACTTTCACTAACAATCGCAGTGGTACCTTGCTGGAAGAGGAGGTCTCTGTGTAGCAGGACCCTCCTGGTTCTTCTGTGTTTTGGGAGGAGGGCAAGGGCATGGAGGGAAAGAGTACATTTGGTTTAGAGGTGGAAGAGGGATTTAGGGATCTGAACTTAATCCTGACTCTTCCTGTGAGAGCCTGGGAAAGTGTCTCTGTACCTTTTTCCTTCATCTATTAAATGGGAATAACAGTAAAAATGCTAACATGCTTTGGGAGGAGTACAGAGGAGGAGATTAGAAGGCTTTTGTAAATATCAGAGGAAGGTGATGCAACAGTGATTGATAGCAGCATTCTTTGGAAGAAACAGCAGGATTATAGCCATCCTTGACTTTCTGGCAGACTTTTGATTTCTGCCCTCAGCAAATTCTCTCCTAGAACCTCTGAGAAGGGATGGAGCTCTGCATCCCTTTCTTGTTCTGCAATATTGTTGCCACGTGACATTACTACTGTGAGAGGCAGAGAAGGGAGAGTGTGGCGAGAGTGTGGGAAGGTTGCACAATTGAGTCAGCCTGATCACCTCTCTGAAATAGCTGCCTGGGAAAGCCAGGGCTGGTCACATTGTGGGTATATGTAACAAGTTTAATTGAGTTTTATCAAAGCCAGAAGGGCTCTTATTGTCCCCCCACAAAGTGGACAGGAACTGCTCAGAATGGCTTAGAGTTCCTAAAATCACGTCATGGCAGACCCGTTATCCATCCATTCAATTCCATGCTTGCTGATTTCTCTTTTGGACCATCCTTACACCTGAAGAATGTGGGAATAACAAGCCCAGTCAGAATCTAACCAATCCAACCTTCCCTTCAGGCTCCCAAGTGATTGTTCCACAGCATAATGCCTTGTTGGATTTAGGGTTGTTTTTTTAAACAGTCAGGTTTTGGCAACATCTCCATTGGTTGCACTGGAATCTAGGAGGAGGGTAGCTACAGGTAACAGATTATTTTTAATTCTGCCTTGTTATTTGGAACTGATTTCCCATATGTTGTTGTTGTTAAATTCCTTGCATGAATTTTCTCAAATATTTGTAACATATGTCATATCTATATGCAGATTTTAAATTACGGATGCCTTCATCCAATCATTTTCAAATGGGGGCGGGGGTGGGAAATCCAAGTCCGATACTCTTGAGCAGGGCCACCATCTCCTGGGCATCACATATCGTTCAGGTAGACACATCTGGTGAAATACATTGCATCAAATTAGTGTCAAGGGTATTGAAACTCTGAGACTGCAGGCAGACAGCCCCCTTCTAATGTACTGCTTTTTAGATTGTTGGGGAAACTTGAATCCCAATTCTCTTGTGAAATGAGTGATACTAACATGCCTGTTCAAATGCTCAAAGTGAAGATCAAAGCAGCAGTGTCCAAATTGCCTTTGCAAACAAAGCAGCCCCTTGCATCCCCCCTGGGGATACCGTGCTAATTTTATCAACTCTCCCTGGCTCTTCTGCTATTAAATAGCAATAAATAAATTTTTTTTTTCCTGGGTTTGCCAGTGGCTTATTTGTCTGACAAACAAGCTCATTTCCTTTTAAGTGTGAGGTTTTAGCTGGACTAATAGAATTAATCTATTTTTAATGAAAATGCGAGTGGCTTTTACTTAGAAATCCACCTACCCGTCCCCCTCTCTCTGTACCAGCCCCCTCCCCCAGTGCCTCCTGTGAACACATACATCCAGCCATGAATATTTCAATACGTCTCAGGCTTTCAGATCAATATGGGCAACTCTCAAGCCCTATTGATTTTCAGAGGTTTGACTCACAAGGGTGATAAAATATTTCTCGACTTATGAAACCTGAGTTAAAGAGGCTTTGCTGGACCTTCAACTTTTAGCAGACATCTTTGTCTTCTTTTCTTTCCTCCTCCGCTTTTCCTTCTGCCGGTTGTCTCTCCCTGTCTCTCCCCAGCAACCCCCTCTCCGCCCCTCCTTGTTCAGTTTCCCCCTCCCACCCCCACACTCACAGCCCTGAGATGGAGATTTATGACTAAGCAATAAGTCCTGGAGTAGTAGGCACTATTTTCCCACTGGGTCCACTTCAGGTCAGAGGGAGAAGAGGCTGAGGGAACACGGGGAACCGTGAGCACGATTCGGCCCCCATCCATCTCGCCTGCAGGGACTCTGCCAGCGTTCCTCCTGTCTCTCTGATTCATTTATCAGCACAGCCGACTCCTCCTCCTGCGCGCCTCTGAAGATGTAATCCCAGAAGGCGACTCTAGCAACATACGAGGAATTCCCCACTGAGGCGCAGGAGCTGAGCTGCTCCATATGGGTAGGAAATAAGCTAATTATACAGTCGGCCATGTCCAGTGCCAGGATGTATGTTATTATAAGTTTATCCAGCCTCGTTATGAAGCAGTGAGCCCAAGATTCTTGGACAGTTTTTACCAAACCTTTTGGTAGTTGATCCACTGTGATGTGCACTGAATTAGGTATTTAGAGACCTGGATATGCATTTCTGCAACTAGCCCTGGGATGCTGGTCAAATCAAATCGCTTTCCTTCTTGGGCCTCTCTTTCCTCATTTGTAAAACATACTCGTTCATTCATTCATTCATTTAAGAAATCTTTATTGAGTTCCTCCTATGTGCAGTGGACAGGAATGGTAAACAAGACAGATACAGGCTCCTGCTCTCTGGAAGCTTAATGTCTAGCCACTAGGCAGGAACATATGAATGTTTTATCCTCCTCTGAACTCCCATACCACAAGCCTCTAGATTTCCCAGTGCACCTTGAATATAAATATACATTGATGCTATTATCATGTTTATGATTGAATCCCTTGCTAAGGCCTGTGTTGCTCATTGGTGTCGATGGTGCCTAGAACTTGGAGATGTTTGTTCACTGGACATTAGTTGAATACGTTGGTTCTTTATAGTCTGTGTCCTGCCCAACATTAAGTGGAATTGAGATAGCAATCCTATGTGTGGAGTCTCAGGGGAAGCACCTCAGTAGTCATGGATCCTGCCCCAGTGGTTCTTCCCAAATCTTTGGTAAGGAAAGGAAAAGCAGGCAAAAGGACTTACAGAAAGCCAGGTATAAAGTATCAGTAAATTGCAGGTGCCCTTGTAATGGAAAGTTTATTCGTTCATTCAGTTGCTAGCCTGTGTCCGACTCTGCGACCCCATGGACTGTAGCCTGCCAGGTTCCTCTGTTCTTGGGATTTCCCAGGCAAGAATACTGGAGTGGGTTGTCATTTCCTTCTCCAGGGGCTCTTCCTGACACAGGTATCGAACCCACGTCTCCTGCATTGGCAGGCAGATTCTTTATCACTGAGCCATCTGGGAAGCCCAAGGACAAGTTAAAGATGATCAAAATGACCCCGTGACAGACAGACAGACAAACAGACAGGCAAAAAAATCTCTCTCTTGAAGCACAATCACATTTGGAATAAAAGTATGGTAGGATATGTTGGTGAGGAGATAGCTCATTTCTCATGGCTGTGTGATTTATTTTTGCATTTGAACCTTTAAATTTTTTTAAATTTATGTTTATTTTTAAATTAAAAAATTTTCAGCTTTTTTGAGACTTAATTAACATACAATAGTATGTAAGTTGAAGGTGTACACTGTAATGATTTGATCTACATGTATATTACAAAATGATTACAATAAGTACTTGCCAGTGGATGAATGGATAAAGAGTAGTGGTATACACACACATACACATATATATAGTGGAATATTATTCAGTCACAAAAGAAGGAAATCTTGCCATTTGTGACAACATGGATGAAACTTGAGGGCATTGTGCTAAGTAAAATAGAGTAGACAGAGAAAGATGAATATATTATGAGCTCACTTATATTGGAATCTAAAGAAGCAGAACTCATAGAAACAGTGAGTAGATTGGTGGTTACCAGGGGTGGGGGTGGAGGGAAAGATGGGGAGGGGTGTAGAAATGGGTCAAATTGGTCAAAGGGTACAAACTTTGAATCTTTTAATTGAAATCAGGCTTGCTGCTATGTGACCTTGATCAGCTTACAAGCAGACTCAGTGGCTTGACTTAGAAAAGATGCAGAAAGCTCTTTTCAGCATTAGCATTGCCTGATTCTACATGGTAATGTCTGTCATTTATGTTAGCTCAGAAGTTCCACCCCCACTCCCTTTTCTTTTCTATTCCCCCCGTAAGTCACACAGCGCGATCATTCCTTTCTCCAGGAAGCCCTCCCTGAGAGTTTCCTTCACCCAAGACCAAAGGAAGTGCTTCTCCCAAACTTATCTCTGTTGCAATGATCTGTTATCTTAATTGTCCAGCACTAAACTTATGATTTGAAATTATGTTTCTTTCTTTGTTACCCTCCAAACAACTTCCTAGCACATTGCTGACACAAAAGGGACAGCAATAAATGTTTACTTTGAATAAAATTGAGGCTCCTAGATTAAGTACTCTACTTAATGTGCTTCATAAATAAATGTTGATCACACATCTGGAAACGTACAGGGCAGGGGGATGAGGGGCTGTCAGTGTTAATCCTCCTTGCTCTTGAGCCCTCAACAAGCCTGCAGGAAAGGAATTAGGAACCATTGCCTTCTGTTTCCATTTTACTGGAAGCAGATGATGACCACTGTGGTATCACAGAAGGATATTTGGAGTTTGTCCTCAGTTCTGGCACCAACCCTCTAAAATCCTTGGGATTTCCTAAGTGATTGGGTTGAAAATAGTCTCTTTTCTTCCAATGAAGCAACTCTTTCAAGTCCCTAGATAGCTTCAGGATGGGAGCTGGTCACCAGAAAGACCAAGCCTTGATTAGAAAACTGATGCTTTCAGCTCCACATCCAACCTCCAGGGAGAAGAGAAGGACTGGAGATTGAGTTAATAGCCAATCATCAATGATTTCATCAGTCATGCCTACATAATGAAGCCTCCATTAAGTCTCTGTACTGTTGGGCTTAAGACCTTCTGGGTTGGTGAACACACCGAGATGCTGGGAGAGTGGGACACCCAGAGAGGCCATGGAACCTCCACCCATTCCGCTCTCAATACCTTTGCCTTTGCATTTCTCACATTTGTCTGTTGCTGAGTTGTGTCCTTTATAATAAAATGGTAATACTAGGTGAAGGGCTTTCCTGAGTTCTGTGAGCCATTCTATTACAGCAAATTATCAAACCTAAGGGAGGATGATGGTGAAACAGGAGGGGAGAGGGCAGTGCACAACATTTAAAAGAATGACATAGCCCAAGGACACTACGTAAACTGATCAGAATCATATAGATCCAAGATGGTGGAAGATGGTGGATGAGTCAACTTCCAGTAGACCTCGAGCCTCATCATACGCTCACTGTAATACTCTGATACACGCACCAGTGCCATGACAGTTCTGGGGCTAACCATAAGGGGCCAGAAAGTGGGTGTAGGCCCAATTCTGGGAAATCCCTGTCGCTTCTGTGAAATAATTGGAATAATCTTCCCAACTCATTAGCCTATGAAATTACCCAGCCCATAAAAGCTAACCACGCCATGTTTCGGGGCCTTCTTATCTTCTGATGGCCCACAGTCTGCCTGCGGAGTGTGTTTCTCTCTTCTTAATTATCACCTCATTTCTGAATTCCTTTGTGATGAAGCAAGAACCTCAGATTCACTGGGAACAACAGGGACCCCAAATTTGTTTCCAAGTCAGACAGAAGTGTTTTTTAAATTAATTAATTAATTTTTAACTGGGCTGGGTCCTCATTGCTGCTTGGGTTTTCTCTAGTGGCTAGTGGGGGCTACTCTTCATTGCAGTGCATGGACCCCTCACTGTGGTGGCTTCTCTTGTTGTGGGGCACAGACTCTGCAGGGCATGCAGCTCCAGAAGTTGCAGCTCTGATGTGTGCATGGTGACAGGTGTTCAGATCACACTCTCAATGCCCCTGTCGTGTTGAAGATGCTGTTGTAGTTTTTTGTCATACTTTGCAGCCTACAGGGTCTTAGCATGGATGGAACTTGGGCCCCCTGCAGTGGAAGCCTGGAGTCTTAACCACTGGACCACCAGGGAAGTCCTGCGTGTTTGAGTTCTTTGATAGAAATTTTGAAACACAGGGTTACAAGAGTCCCAAGGTCTCACAGCTTACTGTAATGGAGCTACAACTTTCTAAAGAAACTGTGAAAATGTCAGTGTTTTAAGGCATTAATTGTGAACTTTAATTTCTTTCTCTATTTCCGAGACGGAGAGAGGGGGCAGATCGCTTTATTAGTTCAGTTTGCAAGCAGCATTTGTTCTTCGGCTTCCCATGCAGTGGTATGCCCTCCATGGCCCCCAGCTGTCCCAGCATCAGTTGGGAGAATGAGAGAGACTATTATATGAAAAAAGCCCAGACTTCACCAGGCAGAGCTGCCTGTGGCAGAAGTAGTTCCATGGCGTGTCAACCAAGAGCATATGCCTTGGACATTTCTGACCTGGGACTCATTACTTGAAACTTACTTTTCTGTTTCCATGGAATCACAACATGGAGATCAGAAGTTACAGAGAAGTCTCAAGTGAACTTAGTTTCAGATGCCCTGTGGGGGAGCTGTCCCTCCCTTTGAGGTGCCTCCAAAGACACCAAAGTAAGCATCAGCAACTTTACATAGCTTAGGTTGTAAACCAGACCATCCTGTGTATACTTAGCAAAAAAATTCATCCACGTGTTTACATGGGATGTAGTTAGACACGAACAGACAGCAACTTGATTTTTTTAATTTTAGATTGACTGTGCTCATATACCATATCTTCTTTGGAAAATGTCCTCCAAGGTAATCCACCAGAGATTAAGATTTTAGGGCTCAAAGGCACCTTGAATATCACCTTGTTGAGATCTCTTACGTTAATAGCATAAAAACTGAGGCCCAGGCTTCAGTGGTGGCTCAGTGGTAAAGGATCTGCCTGCCAATGCAGAAGAACAGATCCCATCCCTGATCTGGGAAGATCCCACATGCCTCAGGGCAGCTGAGCCTGTGTGCCCCAACTACTGAGTCCATGCTTTAGAGTCCGGGAGCTGCAACTACTGAAGGCCACTTGCCTCAAGACTGTGGTCCGCAACCAGAGAAACCACTGCAATGAGAGGCCCACACACTGAAATGAAGAGTAGGCCCCACTCACTGCAGCTGGAGAAAGCCCATGCAACAACAAAGACCCAGCACAGCCAAAAATTAATTAATTAACTTTTTAAAAAACCCGAAGTCCAAAGTTGTCAAGTGATTCCCCAAAAGTCATGTGATTAGCTAATAGTAAAACTGAAATAAATAGGACAGAGGTCCCCTGACTTCAATCTTTGTGCTCTCTCTTTTGTTCCAAATACCACACCATCTTGTCCATGAAGTCATGGTAGACTTTTTTTAACTATTATGTTTTAAATGAGTAGCACAGTAGCACACCTCTGCTCAGATAATGTCAGTTGGTCACTTTTCCTTGAAAACAGGGGACACATGACTTATGATGCAAACCGAGAAGTGGAAAATGATTTCTCATCGGATGTTATTGTTGAGCAAATATTCCCTCTTCTCTTCCATTTCCCATGAAAAAATGTAGACGTCCTCATGCCATTGATGGACTTAGCTGTGTGACTTGTGTGGCCAGAGAAATATGACCAGATATGAAAATTCCACATCTAAACAGGGGTATGCTGGTGTGTTCTGGGTCCCCTGAACCTCCCCTCTTCCCCGAGAAGAACATGCTCCAGCTGCCTATTGCCCCTTCATCCTGGGTCCTAAAATAGAAAGCCATGAGGTACCCTTGAACTCAGCCTGGAGCAGGGCTGTTGAAATGCTGACCCACCATCTCACAGGCAAGGATATAAATTTGCTTTTGGAAACCATGGAGATTTGGGGAACATTGTTTATCATTCAGCACAAGCTAATGCACTCAAGAAGACCTTTCCTTAGGTATTCACATCTTGCACTCACTTTTCACGTTGCAGTGTGTAAGTTCAGAGACTTGTTCCATGTTTTAAGATGAGAAAACCACATCCCAGTAGATTAAATGCTTTCTACTGGGAAAACAAAGAGGCATAGCCCGAGTTAAAATCTATATATCCTTTCTGACTTTCATAATTCTGTCTCCTGTGATATTTAAGCATGAATCTCTCACTGCTTTTGAGGATGAAAAAAAATGGCAAGTTGGTTTTGCCAATTTATTATCTATTAATATCTAAGAATCATTATCATCTATCTCTATTCATCCAACTGTACATTTATTCGAACTAGAGAAAGACAGTCTGAAAGTTCCATTGTGCTTACCATGGTGGGGTTGACATTTTAGTGACTGAAAAATCAGCTGAGTTGATAATGTTTAGGTTGATCTGTCTGCATCTGATTATGTTTGCTTCCAGATCCAAGCAGTTGTTAATGAAACAGTTGCTGTTTTGTTGACAGAACATTAATTACTTGATCTTAGGACTCAGTAATTGCACCAGCCCCCTCTGTATACATTACTAATTACATTAGCAATTATATGGCATTTTAAAGACAAAGAAATGACTGAAGCAATTGCAGTGTCACAGGTAACCTGCTGTTAGATTTCAATCACATTCTTAATGTGTCCATGATGTGCTGAAACAAGTTCTAGGGCATTTTATGACACCAACTTGAAGAAATGACCCAAGACTTCTTACCCATGAGCCCACTACCCAGTGGTTAGCCCATCATGTAGGCAGAGATAATGTGAGTCAAGTCTTTCTACCTCTCAAAGCCTCATTTTCTTCCTCCAAAATAATTAGAAAAAGGTTGGATTAAAAAAAAAATCAGTTCACATATTTAACAAATATTTATTGACTATCACTATGATAAATGATAAGTTACAGACCTCATCCATGACTTTGTGAAGTTTATAATCTCATGGAGGAGTCAGATGGCAAGCAATAAACACCAAAATAAATCTGTAATAGTCAGGGTAGTGCTTGTTAGCTGCTGTAACAAACAGCCCCCCAAATTACACCATCTGTCCACACACCTAACCAGGTTTGGACTGTATGGCGTCCCTCCAAGCCCTGTGCCTGTATTTTACTTATTTTTGGCTATACTGGGTCTTCATTGCTGCACATGGGCTTTCTCTAGTTGTGGTACGTGGGCTTCTCATTGCAGTGACTTTTCTTGTTGCAGAGCACAGACTCTAGGCATGCATGGACTTCAGTAGCTGTGGTACATGGCCTCAGTACTTGAAGCTCTTGGGCTCTAGAGCATAGGCTCAGTAGTTGTGGCACACGGACTTAGTTGTTCCTAGGCATGTGGCATCTTCCTGGACCAGCAATCAAACCTCTGTTCCCTGCATTGGCAGGTAGATTCCCATCCACTGTACCACCAGGGAAGTCCAAGCCCTGTGCTTTTAAACATACTAGCCTGTCCTTCGCTAAGTAGCTAGGACACGTTAGAATGGCTCTCTCAGTTTCCTAAACTTGGTCCAAACTCACTCCCAAATTATTTTCCCTTACCCTTCACATCCCTGGCCTGTTTTCTGTATAAAGCAGCCCCTCGCCCACCTCCCAAGCCTGAAGTCCATTGTGTTTCTCTGGGAGTTCCTCTGGCCCTCTCCCTCGATGCCCCCCACTGGTCCTATTATTTGTTTCTGTCCTTTATTTCTGCTTCCTTACCTGATCCAGGCTGACCCCTGAGATGCTCCCCTAGGTCAGTTCCAGCCTTCAAGGAACAACACCAGTCCCCTATCCAACTTCATGGCGTCCTGGCCATTGGCCTGACCACAGCTTTCTAGAGAGCTGAGGGAATGGATGAAATAAGGAGAGTAGCAGACGCTGGATCCTGGGAAACCAGCCTGGCAACCTGAAACTGGAGAAGTTCCCCAGACGGTGTGAGGGGGCTTGTTCCCCTGACCTTTCACCTCCCCACAGCCCCAGGTCACCCTCCTCTGTTTACTGAGAACACGCACTGAGAGAAACAGGGCCTGCCTGGGCCAGCGAGTTGTGTAGGAGAGAATTTGAACTTTATCGTTCCTGACATTTCTGCCTTGGTATGTGCGACTGTTCTGACACATATGGATTGGATCAAATGAGATAATTTATGCGAAGGCGCTTTGAAATTTTCAGAGGGCTACCCAAGGTATTGCTTGTTGTTATTATTACCGTTACACAGGAAAGGCTTGCCTCTTCAACGTCACCCCAGGATTTGATTAAAATTAGGTGGCAAATTGGCAGGCCTGTTATGTGCCTTCTTGTGTAGCCTGTCACCTATAGCCATGGTGACCATATGGTCTATGTTTTCCAAGATGGCCCAGATTTCACGTGATTTTATTCTTTACAGCAGAAGTGATTTGTTACATTCTTTTTTTAATTTATTTACTTTTAATTGAAGGATAATTGCTTTACAATGTTGTGATGGTTTCTGCCATACATCAAAATGAATCAGCCATAAGTATACATATGTTCGCTCCCTCTTTAACCTACCTCCCACTCCATCCCACCTCTCTAGGTTGTCACAGAGCACCGGATTTGAGGTCCCTGGGTCATGCAGCAAATTCCCACTGTCTATCTATTTTACATATGGTAATGTATGTTTCAGTGCTACTCTGTCAATTTATACCACCCTTTCCTTCCCCCTCTGTGTCCATAAGTCTGTTCTCTGTGTCTGCATCTCCTTTGCCGTCGTGCACATAGGTTCCTCTGTATCATCTTTCTAGAGTCCATATGTGTTAATACATGATATTTGTTTTCTTTTTCTGACTTACTTCACTCTGTATAATAGGCTGTAGGTTCATCCATGTCATTAGAACTGATTCACATACATTCCTTTTTATAGCTGAGTAATGGCTTAAAGCTCAACATTCAGAAAACCAAGATCATGGCATCTGGTCCCATCACTTCATGGGAAATAGATGGGGAAACAATGGAAACAGTGGCTGACTTTATTTTGGGGGGCTCCAAAATCACTGCAGATGGTGATTGCAGCCATGAAATTAAAACACGCTTACTCCTTGGAAGGAAAGTTATGGCCAACCTAGATAGCATATTAAAAAGCAGAGACATTACTTTGCCAACAAATGTCCATCTAGTCAAGGCTATGGTTTTTCCAGTGGTCATGCATGGATGTGAGAGTTGGACTGCGAAGAAAGCTAAGCGCGGAAAAATTGATGCTTTTGAACTGTGGTGTTGGAGAAGACTCTTGAGAGTCCCTTGGACTGCAAGGAGATCCAGTCAGTCCATCCTAAAGGAGATCAGTCCTGGGTGTTCATTGGACGGACTGATGCTGAAGCTGAAACTCCAATACTTTGACCACTTCATGCGAAGAGCTGACTCATTGGAGAAGACCCTGATGCTGGGAGGGATTGGGGGCAGGAGGAGAAGGGGACAACAGAGGATGAGATGGCTGGATGGCATCACCGACTCAATGGACATGAGTTTGAGTAAACTCCGGGAGTTGGTGATGGACAGGGAGGCCTGGTGTGCTGCGATTCATGGGGTCGCAAAGAGTTGGACACGACTGAGCGACTAAACTGAACATTGCACTATGTGTATGCATTACATCTTCTTTATCCACTCATCTACTGATGGACATGTAGGTTGCTTCCATGTCCTAGCTATTGTATTAATAAATAGTGCTGTGATGAACATTGAGGTACATATGTCTTTTTCAATTATGGTTTTCACATTCATTTTCAGGCTATATGCCCAGGAGAGGGATTGTTGATTTGTTACATTCTTAATTGTCATTTGATTATTAAGCCTCTGTCATAGTTTTCTCAAAAATAAATTTCATAGAATAAAAAACTTTGGTCAGAACCAAAGGTTAACATCTGGAGAGGTACGTACCTCCATATTTATTACTGTCATCTGTGTAGAAAGGGGGTAAGAACTCAGGGCACCCCTTTTCTCTTGGGTGTCCACCTGGCCAGAGAGGGAAATGAGAGGGCATTCAGTTCTCCCCCTTTTTTAAGTGTATCCCCTCAAGCCAGAGTGGTCATGAGGATAGTGCCCTGGAATTTAGCTGAATCTCAGTGGAAGGTGAAGAGAATGGCAGAAGAGCTGGCAGGACCTTAGTCCCTTATTAGTGCATTGGTCCCCCTCTGGTCATTCTCTGCTGCCCATCCTGAAGGGCTGGCTGTATCTCGAAGGGCTGGCCAGCTAAAGATGCGCGTCCTCTGTCACGTCAAGCTGCCAGTTTAGGGCTCCCTTTCACCTTGTGGAGGGAGGGGCTTGTTGCCATGGTTGCGGGGTGGGGCAGCGGCTGGGCGGGGCCTTTGCTGGACCAGCCCTTCTGGTTCTCATCATCGGCCTATTTTCCACTCGCATGGTTTGGGGAATAAGTTGTGAACAGAAACTAAGGGAGTACAGTGGAGCCTGTATTGTCTACAGGTAGAGTTCTTAGTGACAAGAAAGGAGGTTTGTGGCTTCCTTCCCTGAGACATCACTTCTTGACCTGTTTTGAAGTAGCTGCCGGCCCAGGCACCCGAGAGATGTTTCACAAACTGCAGCGCCCTCGTCGCTACTTCCCCATCTCTCATCCAGAACACACTCTCTTCTGAGCAACCTTCTCTTAAAACCTTACCACGGGGGCTTGGTTGGTTTTGCCCCACAAGAGAGTCAATGGAAAGGGCACACTTTTCATCTTCAAGTCAAAAGAATTTCCGTGAGTAAGAGGCCTATTTCTAGAGGACTGTAAGACAGGATTTTTATTTGAGCCTCAGTTAAATCCTGTCCTGACTTCACCACCCACAGGCACTCTAAGCCAGGGCCGGCCAGTGATCTCATCAGGCTTTACTTTCCTAAATTGTGGTAGGAAGGAATGGGCCTCCCAGTTCCATGGAACAGTTCATGAACAGATCCCCTTTTGTCCAGACAGCCTTCACAGAAATTCACAATGTAAGCTTCTGTACTCAGTTCTTCCATCAGGTCCTATGGCAACCGTTCTCCTGCTTGCATGAATCAAGTTTGATGAATGTTGGAACAAACACCTGCTTGATCCATGGCACTTGGGCTCACCGTTTTTCTCCCGGAAGCTCCTCTTCCAAACAATGAGATGACATGGACAAAAGCCCAAGAGAGAAGGAGGACTCTGCCTCTCCCAGAGCTCATGCTCCTTGCCTGAGGTCATCCAGATGAGAAGCAGCCAAACCAGAATTTTAGTCCTGGTGTCATGGTTCCAAGACCAGGGGTCTTCCC
Source organism: Dama dama (assembly GCF_033118175.1). Lineage (NCBI taxonomy): Eukaryota > Metazoa > Chordata > Mammalia > Artiodactyla > Cervidae > Dama > Dama dama. Next base: position 37,826,944 of record NC_083696.1, on the reverse strand, counting down.
AACACATCACAACAATTGCTTCAAAAATTGATGTTTCTTTAAAAGAACCCCGAAATTAAGATTCTATAGCCCAATAAACACCAAGTATCCTAAAATTAAAGGATAGAGGAAAGTATAAGTCATTTTCAAAAGGAATTCAACACAGCATTGCCTGGCCAGGAAAACGTTTGAAAGGAAACCAATAACTAAGATGTAACTGTGACCATTCTGACCTTTGATTGTACTATAGATTATTTTGCTTCAAACAAGTGAGCAGTTTATTCTTCAACATTCAGGCTGGCTTTGGGGACTCTGCTAGTATAAACTTACAGAAAATAACTCTGGTTTCTACAAAAGGCCTTAGATAGGACTTTGGGAACAACTCATTCTGGGCCAAAAGGCACATTTCTACTACATGGATCAAAATACAGGAAGGATCATGGGGATACACAGGGCACAAGGAATTGGTAATACTGAAGGGTAGAAAGGGAGAGAACTAGTTTTTAATCCTCTAATACATGCCAGAAGTAAGAGGCGTGCTTTCACCTGCCATACCTCATTTAATGACCACAGCGCCACCATGAGGCAGGTAATGGGATCCTAGTTTAACTCTGGAGGAAGTTGAAGCTAGTACTAGGGTGCTGTTTAACTGCCGAGTCACGTCCAACTCTTTTGTGACCCCATGGACTGTAGCCCACCAGGCTCCTCTGTCCATGGGATTTCCCAGGAAAGAATGCTGGAGTGGGTTGTCATTTCCTTCTCCAGGGGATCTTCCCGACCCGGAGATCGAACCCTCATCTCCTGCATTGCAGGCAGATTCTTTACTGCTAAGCGACTTGGGAAGACTTAGTACTAGGATAGTTGACTTGATTATGGTTATTAAGCTAATGAAGAAAATGGAAGAATTCTTATGGAGCCCAGCTTTCTGGCTTGAACAAATGGGTGCATGATCTTACCATTTTGCTGATATGAAAAACTTAGATTGGAGGATCTTTTTTGAGGGAGGAGAGATTCAAAAGTTAATTTTAGATATGTTGAATTGAGCTCTCTGTGAGATATCCAAGTAGGCATCTGTCTGAACTTCAAAAGAAAAAGTACAATGAGAGAGACGTTAGAATAGAAGTAGGGTTGTCGCTTATCCTCTGAACCAGACATTTGAGAGCAGGCAGTATTATTACTAATAATTACACTTAGGCAGTGCCCTTGGCGAGCTAGAGCAATTAGGCCTTCTCTCCGTAGGAGGTAACCTGGCAATATCTGAAAATGACAAAAGCACGTGTTCACTCACCCACTTCTGGGCTGTATCCTTCCCACACCACAAATATTCTCACAGATGTGCAAGAGAACAGATTTATTAAACATCGATTGTATCATAATAATAGCAAAAATATTAAAATGTCGATAAATAGGGAAATGATCAAATAAAATGTTTACATTTAAAAAATGAAACATGATGCAGTGATTAAAAACAGGTTCCTCATTATGAATTATGGAAATCTTCAAACTGTATAATTGTATATTTTTTAAAAACCCACGAGATCCAAAACAGTGTGTAGTATGTGTTATTGTTTGTGGAAAATTTTAGCAAGGGATTATAGTTATATTATGTATATATTATATATATAAAGATGTATATTATATATATATATATATATATTATATATAGAGAGAGAGAGTGAGAGAGAGACAGACAGACAGATGACCTCTGGAAAAATGCACAAGGAATTGGTAATATTGGTTTCTTCCAGAGAAGGAAATTGGGTGGCTATGAGACAGTTGTATGAGGGAAATTTTCATTGAACCTTTTGTCTGTCTTAAATTTTAAAATGTTGTCTCTTCAAGGGGAAAAAAAAAGCACATTAACTTAAAAATAATTCAATAAGGTAAAGTCAGACTGAACTTTAACCCATAGAAGAGATGTATTCATTGTGAGGCTTTCCGTGTTTTGTGCTTTGTTTCATACAAGGTAACGGCTACAAGTACATCAGATTACGCAGGAAGAACTCTACTCCTCATGTGTGATAACCGAGATACCTGGCTCTCAGGCCGACAGACTGACACTAAACGAAAGATGACAAAATACCATGAACTGGCATTCCAGATGACTGCCTGGAAAGGAACAGTAATAGCATCCAGATGGATACTGAAGATTAGTCTAAAGCTGCTTGGGCTTCCCTGCTGGCTCAGTGGTGAAGACTCCACCTGCCAACCCAGAAGACATGGGTTAGACCCCTGATCTGGGAAGATCCCACATAGCTCGGAGCAACTAAGCCTGTGCGTCGCAACTGTTGAAGCTGTGCTCTAGGCCCTGGGAGCCGCACTGCTGAGTCCGGAAGCTGCAGCTACTGAAGCCCACACACTAGAGCCCAAGCTCTGCAAGAGGAGGCCACCACGATGAGAAACCCATACACCACAATCAGAGAGCAGCTGCGGCTGTCCCCAACCGAGAAAAGCCTGCAAAGACCCAGAAGAAATGAATGAATCAATCAAATTATATTTAAAAGATGCTCTATGCACACTTTTACCTAGCAGACACAAGACCAGGAGGATCCCTTCCTGCTAATGAATGAGTGAACCTGGATCTGTACAAATGCTCTGGGTATGTAAACATAAAGAATGGAGAGCCCACTGAGTCAGAGAAACAGCATATAGTTTCAAAAAAAGGGTTTTTAAAATTTTATATATGTTCATTATAATCCTTAAGCTTCCTGAAAACTTGGAGTCAATGAAGCAATACATAAATTATTTAGAGAAAAAAAGAAACTGACTAAAATGTTAGGCCGAAATTTTTTAAAAAGTGATGTGAAATAACAAGAAAAAGTGTATATGTATATAATTTTAGATCAAAAATCAAAATTAAAAGTTGTAAAACATTTCAGCCCCAGTGGTATAGGCTAACCCTTCCTCCTCAAACAGCAAGAAAGCTGGACACAATATATGGAATAACTCTTTGCAGACATTAGAAGAAAGCAGAGCAGGACTGTGACAGTGAGAGAAAGAAAACAAAAATAGTGAACCCTCCAGTTGCTGTGGCTTTCTGCCTAGAGGCACTTTCTGGACCTCAGCACGAGGAAGAGGAACTCAAGCAGAGCGTGGCAATCTTGCTGAGTTGGGGATGAGTTGAGGAAACAGATTGAAGTCTGTGAAATGAACTACTGGAGGCAAAGAAGCAATGGCAAGAGAGAGGGGAGGGGAGAGAGAGATGTCCAGAAGTCTGCATAAGGGCCTCCGAGCACTGATGTTGAGATTAAGCCATATATATTTGGATGCAATTCCATGAGGCTGTACAAAATCTACTGATGGGGATTGTAAAGCTGAACAATTGGCAGAGCTCCCCAAGACTTGAGAAATGTCCAAGTTCCAGTCCGCCAAACTGGAGAGACATTGTTGAGCACTTAGGTACTCAGGAGACCCCATGAGGGTCATATCTTAATGGGAGGACTGTATTAACCCTAGAGTAAAGGCTACATTCAGGCTTCTCTGGTGGCTCAGACGGTAAAGAATCTGCCTGCAATGTGGGAGACCAGGGTTTAATCCTGGGTAGGGAAGATCCCCTGGAGAAGGGGATGGCAACCCACTCTAGTATTCTTGCCTGGAGAATTCCATGGACAGAGGAGCCTTGCAGGCTACAGTCCATGGGTTTGCAAAGAGTCGGACACGAATGAGCTTTCTAAAGACTACTCTAGATTTTCTCTTAATATTTTTTTGGCTCTGTCTCCTAAAGTAAAGGTCATAAAAGCAGAAAAGGAACAAGTGGGACTTAATTAAATTTAAAAGCTTTTGCATAGTAAAGGAAACCATCGACAGAATGAAAAGACAGTCTACTGAATGGGAAAAAATATTTCTAAGTATTATGACCATTAACGGATTAATATCCAACATATACAAACAGCTCATACAACTTAATATCAAAAAAACATACAAATCAATTTAAAAATGGACAGAAGAATTGAACAGACATTTTTTCCAAAGAGGACATGCAGATGGCCAACAAGCACATGAAAAGATGCTTAACATTGCTAATAGTCAGAGAAATGCATATAAAAACACAATGCCCTATCGCCTTGTGCTGGTCAGAATGGCTGTTATCAAAAAGAACACAGAAAACAGTGTTGGTGAGGATGCAGAGTAAAGGGAACCATCATATACTGTTGGTGGGAGTGTAAATTGGTGCAGTCAGTCACTGTGGAAAACAGTATGGAGGTTTCTTAAAAAATCTAAAAATAGAGTATGCTCCAGCAATCCCAAGATGGGTGGATCTAGAGGGTATTATGCTAAGTGAAATAAATCAGACAGAGGGAGACATATACCAAATGATCTCACTTACATGGGAAATCTAAAAGAAACCAAACAAATGAACAAACAAACAGATACAGACTCGTAGATACAGAGATCAAGTGGATGGTTGCCAGAGGGAAGGGGAGCAAAATAAGTGAAGGGGATTAAGAGGTACAGGCCTCTGGTTATAATGTAAATAAGCCACAGTGATGTAATGTACAGCATATGAAATATGGCCAGTCATATTTTAATAGCTTTGTATGGAGACAGATGATTACTGGATTTATTGTGGTGATCCTTTCATAATGTATACAAACTTCAAATCACTGCCTAGTACACCTGAAACTAGCATAATATTGTACGTCAACTATGTTTCAATTTGAAATAACAAATAATAAAAATAATATAATAAAAATAGAGGGGGCCTTCCCTGGCAGTCCAGTGGTTGAGACTTTCCCTTCCAACGAAGGGGTGCTGGTTCAATCCCTGTTTGGGGAGCTAAGATCCCACATGATTTGGGCTGAAAAACCAAAATATGAAATAGAAGCAAGATTGTAACAAATTCAATGAAGACTTTTTAAAATGGTCCACATCAAAAAATTCTTTAAAAAAAAATAAAAAGAAAGAAAAATAGAAATTAATGACTAGGTTATATAGTAAAAATCACCATTGCTTAGAAATTAGCATGGAAGCAGTAAGCACACTAAATAATCCTTTGGTCAAAAATGCAAAACCAAGATTAAGAATACTGTCAGCCCCATGGTTGGTTAAGTAAAACAAAAACCAAAACAGACAAACAAGACTGATCCCATTAAGCAAAATAGAAAGGTGCACTGAAAGGATCCTGTTGTAATTGAACAGTGATGTGAACAAAGAAATCCCAGGAAAGCCCAACCACCGTTGTTCCAGGACCTCATAGTGGGGCCTAATGGTTAGCCACTCAGTTGTGTCTGCCTGTTTGCGACCCCATGCACTGTAGCCCACCAGGCTCCTCTGTCCATGGAATTCTCCAAGCAAGAATACTGGAGTGGGTTGCCATTCCCTTCTCCAGGGGATCTTCCTGACCCAGTGATCGAACCCAGGTCTCCTGCATTGCAGGCAGATTCTTTACCATCTGAGCCACCAGGGAAGATAAAAAGGTTAGTTAACTTTACGTAAGTTAGAAAAGAAAACATATCACCACACTATTACCCCAAAGGAAAGAAATAAGGAGAAAATGATAAAAGTAAACTTTGGCATTTTAATGGAGTAATAATGCATGAAGAAGGCAATGGCAACCCACTCCAGTCCTCTTGCCTGGAAAATCCCATGGATGGAGGAGCCTGGTGGGCTGCAGTCCATGGAGTTGTGAAGAGTCAGACATGACTGAGCGACTTCACTTTCACTTTTCACTTTCATGCACTGGAGAAGGAAATGGCAACCCACTCCAGTGTTCTTGACTGGAGAATCCCAGGGTCGGAGGAGCCTGGTGGGCTGCAGTGTATGGGGTCGCACAGAGTCAGACATGACTGAAACAACTTAGCAGCAGCAGCAGCAGTAATAAATGCAAGAATTGGTTCTTTGAAAGAAATAATAAACTACCAAATTGCTAAAAGTTTAACCCTCCTCAAAAAATTAGACCACAAAAAATAGGAATTATGCATAATTCTGTGCTAATAAGTTTGAAATTCTCAATGTAATGGTCATTCCTACAGAAAAATTTTAAGTAAGAAAATTGACACAGGATAAAATTAAAATCCTTAATTAATCAGTAATCATGGGTAAAACAGAAAAAACTGTCAGAGAATTATCTCCAACAAAAGCTCCAGGTCCAGAAGTTTCTATGAGCAAGTTTTAAAATTTTTTGGAGAAAAATAATTCTCTCCTGTTATGTAAGCTAAAAAAATAATGAAAGTGATTCTGCATTTCCCCCAAGAACGCAAGCATGGTACTTCTAAAGATGACAAATATAAACCAATCTTACTTTTGACTCTACTACAAATCAAATCCAGCCACTTATTTAAATGAAGAACACAGCAGAATCTGGAATGCAAAAATGGTCTAATGATAGAAGATCTGTTGATATAATTCATCATCATTATAAATCAAACAAGGAGTCACATGATTATCTTACTGGATGCCAAAATATGTTTGATAATTTTCAATACCATTCTTGATTTTTAATTAAAAAAAAAGAAAAAATTTCTTAGTAATATAGAAAACTTTCTTAACTAGATAAAGAATATTGATGTCAAATTGGGTGATATCATATTTAATGGGGAAACCTGGATATCAAAGTCAGACATGTGAGTTGCTATCATCATGACTTTTTAATATTTTCCTGGAATTCTTGGTCAACAGTACATCAACAAAAAGAAATATGAGGTATAAATATTGGATAGGAGAGAAAAATAGTTATTTGCCTCAGAGTTGACTTGAATAATATCCTTGATGGGAAACCAAATTCTCCTTATTTTCTGCTTTTTGCCCTGTCTCATTTCTCCCCTGAGGCAATGAGCATACTGCTTTCTATCTGCCTAAAGTAGGGAGAGAAAAAAAAGGGAAATATAGAGGGAAGAAAGAACAGAAAAACTGGACTATCTCAAAATTATTACACAGACACATGTCCACAAGATAGAAAACAAATTTGGAGAAAATTATACCAGGGCTTATTTCTCTATGACAAAATAACAATTGTCTTTTTTCCCTTGTGATTTTCACCTATTTCCAGATTTTCTACAGTCAACATTATTATCCAGGTGCTGGGGGCAGGGGAAGCATTATTTTTTCAAAGTAAAAGGCAAATAGGGAGGAAAAGTTTCCAAATTGCAATAGAGAGGTGACTGTTTGGGAGCTGGCAGAACCAGAGGGGCGTGGGCATTGGGATGCGTTGGAAGAACCCTGGCTTTGCCACCAGGAGACCTAGATACATGCGTCACTTCTAAGCATGTTAGCTGTTGTTTAGTTGCTCAGTGTGTCCAACTTCTTGTGACCCATGGACTGTAGCCTGCCAGGGCCCTCTGTCCATGGGATTGCCCAGGCAGTAATACTAGATGGGCTGTCATCTCCTCCTCCAGGGGATCTTACCGACCCAGGGAGGGAACCTGAGTCTTTTGCTTTGGCAGGCAGGTTCTTTAGCGCTGCACCACCAGGGAAGTCCCAAGCATGTTAGTTAACTCCTGGCAAATCCCTTCACTCTCTGAGCCTGACTTTCCTTCAGGGGAGACTCTTATTCCCCGCTGAGAAGAAGTTCTCACTTGGAGGGGCATCCCTGGAGCACTAAGGTTTTCACCTTGTATGAATTTGGAGCTTATGGCTCAAGTAAACTACGCATCACAGTTTGCCCGGGATGGTTGATGCTTTTTGTCTCAGTATTTATTCATCTCTTGCTTTTCACTCTTAGAAGTGTCCTCTTTTAAACAAGAAATTGATGTGGTCAGCTCACTCCTGGTGGCTTTGTCTATGGGAAAATGGCTATTTTTAGACCGTTTTAATTAAACGTGGACTTCAGCAGACTTTGGCTGCCAGACTTGAATGAGTAGGCTGCCGGGGTCTCAGGGAAGCCCAGTTTCCCATGTGGCGACTGAAGCTTCCCTTGGACCCACCCAGGCACCACAGGGCATTGGCAAGTATTAGGCGTTGGCAGGCAGAACTGTGCTTACAGCTTTTGACTGTGGATTGGAGTCAAGCCCGCAGGCCAAAAGTTTAAATCATGTGGACAGCACGCGATCTGCAGAACGTGAAGGGGTCTTATGCCAGGTGTAGGTAAAAGCAGGACTAGATCAGAGGTCCCAGAGCCTTTGGGTTGCTTTGATCTCATTTGGCATGAGGGAGGAAATAAAAATCTAGTTGGATTCACATGGCTTGTTCACACATTCCAGAATTCACCCCGAAGTGGCTCTGAATTTTTTAGAACACATAAGCGCTGACTGTGACTTTAAATTTCAGGACCCAGTTTGTGGCTTCACGCACAGATTTTTCTCCTTTCACCCAATATTCCTGGGCCACTGGCAGCACGCAGTACTAAAGGCTTGTGCTCAGATAAACGTCTCTGGTGCCTGGAGATTTCTCGTGGCTTCAGATTTTGTGCAATAGGGGGCTGATACGACGCTTGTCTTATGTGTTCCGTTAACTCCTTGAACTCTTAAACACGGGGCTCCTGAGACGCCAGAAGGGAACCACACCCATTCCCATGGCTGGAAGCCTGCTCCGCAGCTGCTGAAGGTGGAGACCCTCTGGTTGAGACTGAGCAGAATTGGAAACTGGAACGTGAAATCTGGACCTGAATTTCTTTGCATATCAAATCACAGGGAAAATGAAAAAAAAATTTTCATTTTAATTTCTTGGACTTTTAATTCCACAAGTTGAGGAAATTTAATTTTGGACTTTCAGTGCTTTTGGACTGAAACTTCCTTGGCCTCTTCTTGGATGAGGATTATTTAATTTTTGGAGCCCAGTATCTTCCTTGGAATTTCCTAATGGGAGGGAGTTTATATTCAGACTTGGTTCCCTTTATGCTGCTGGTTTATATAATTGAGTGTCTTTATTTATTTTATTTGCCTATGCTGAGTCTTAGTTGAGTCATGTGGGGTCTATTTTCCTGACCAGGGATCAAACCCGCATGTCCTGCAGTGGGAGCTCAGAGTTTTAGCTACTGTACCACCAGGGAAGTCCCTAATTGAGTATCTTTATATTGTTATTTAACCATAATGTCAAACCTGTGAAAAGCATTGTATTAGAGAACATGGCTGAATAGTTTTTAAGGTAGGGGGAGCAGAGTGGATTTGCACTTAGTTAAATTAGTGTAGGGCTTCCCTGGTGGCTCAGATGGTAAAGAATCTGCCTGCAATGCAGGAGACCCGGGTTCGATCCCTGTGTTGGGAAGATCCCCTGAAGAATGGAAAGGCAACCCACTCCAGTGTTTTTGCCTGGAGAATTCCATGGACAGATGAGCCTTGTGGGCTACAGTTCATGGGGTCACAAAGAGTCGGACACAGCTGAAGCAAGTTAGCACGCACGCAACCATCCCCTATGTTCTGCAACTCGTTGTGGCACATGGGATCTAGTTCCCTAAGCAGGGATGGAACCCAGGCTTCCCTGGTGGTCCAGTGGCTGAGATTCTGAGCGGCCAATGCAGGGGGCCCAGGTTCCACCCCTGGTTAGGGAACTAGATCCCATGTGCCACAACTGAGAGTTTGCATGCCACAACTAAAGATCCTGCATGCCACAACGAAGGTCAGAGATCCCACGTGCCACAACTAAGACCCGGCACAGACAAATAAATAGATACAAATATATAAGCATTTTTTTTTTAATAAAAGGGCAGTGCCCACTGCAGTGTATTAAAAGTGAAGAGTCACCACTTACTGACTGTGCTGGGTGCTCAAGATAGCTGCTCACGATGAGTGGTTCTTGCTTAACTGACATCGTGACTTTCCTAAGTGTTGAAAGAAAAGTAAGTGCCTGCAATGGTGATGGGGGTGGCTGCAATGTGAGTATATGCCACAAAGAGGTGCTGGGTGTCATTTCTCATAAATACAGAAAAGAGGGGATATTGGGTATGGACACCGCCTTCTGCAGGGAGAGTTGTGAACACTCTTTTCTTCCTCAAGGTTGGAGAGAGGGGCATAGGTTACCCTCTTCCTCTCATTTAAGTTGATACCCCTGTGTGTCAACTTCCCATTAGCTATTCTGTCGGCACCTGGTACATCCCCAGCTGTCCGGGGAAGCCTTGTCCCCCAAGCAGAGATAATGAGACAGTGCTACTTATATAACCTGGTCTGATTAGAGTCTCAGATCTTTGCACCTCAACAGCTGTGTGTTGTCACCAGTGGAAATTTTTAACTCGTCTGCCAATTCCCTGGTTGCCCAAATAAGTGGCTGAAAGAGTGGTTACTGTTTCATCGTTTATTAGACCGGAATTTAGGCTCTGATAAACCCTAATGCTGAAAATTAGCTCCGAGGAAACTGCCGAGGAAGTTCCTGGTCTCTGGCTGATAGGAACGGGGAGAATTTATTCAGGTGGGGTTTATATATATATATATATCTCCTAAAGACAGTTCAGCACACAAATTACTTCAGAGCTATTTTTAAAAACGTAATAGGACCAATACTTAGGAGAGGGAGATGCAGTGTGAGGAGGATCCAAAAGCATCTATTATGGGCTTGACATTTGGCTCTTCTGCAAAGCCTCAAAAGATATTGAAAAATCTCTTCCCAAGCTTTCTGGTGGCTGAGCCAATATTGCTGGAATCCTCTGGGGGCTGGCAGGACTTGTCATGGGTGGAGAAGCCATGATAGCCTGCACAGTCATGTTGGAATTAGCCTTTTCTTATGGGCAAAGTTGGGGGCATCCTTCTTGATTCAGACCGTCAGTCCCATAGAAAGGTCACCCCAGGACTACATTCATTCAAAACCTGGGCAATTGAACCTTTTTTTTTGAGGTCTGCAGAAAAAGACATTTTGCATCCTTGCATGGTATGTTCAAGTGTCTCACATTTTTTTCAGATGGAAAAAGACAGTTATTTATTTTTAAAGAGGGTATTTTTAACCTTACAGTACACTCTCTTGAAAAGTACAGTAGCATAGTACAACAGATGGCATATGGGGGCATGTTCACATTTTTGAAAGTTCAAATCTTGAAGGTTCATGTGTAGGGGACTTACTATAGTTGATCGAGGGATGCTTAAGATGTAGGCCTAACTTCACTCTCTTGCTACAGGAATTTATGGACAGGAATTTATCTAATTTAGTCTAATCAAAGTGAAGTTTAGAACCTTTAGTTGGTAGAATGAAGTCATCCTTCTTTTACTGAATTTGAATAAAAATTGAATATCATCTTATTGCTGTCGCCAATGCCACTTCCTTTGGCAGTGAAGGAAAATAGTAGTTCTAGGAGGATGTCAATGCCATGGAAAATGGAGTCAATGTATGGAAAGAGATTTAATCCTTGGTAATAACTGTAAGCTGCCCTAACAAGCCTGGCCTGGGGCGCTTGGTATCATAAACCTTTGAGTTATATAAGTCAATGTTGTTCATCTAGTTGCTAAGTTGTGTCCAACTCTTTGTGACCTCAAGGACTGTAGCCCACCAGGCTCCTCTGTCTGTGGGATTCTCCAGTCAAGAACACCAGAGTGGGTTGCCATTTCCTTCTCCATGGGATCTTCCCAATCCAGGACCAGACCCAAGTCTCGTGCATTGGCAGGTGGATTTTTTACCACAGAGCCACCAAGGAAGCTCATGTATGAGTCAATATCTTCTCTTTATTGTTTAATCAAATTTGAGCTGGTATTCTGTTATTTGTTTTTAAGCACATTGAATGGGCAAGACAGTTATTGTGTAGAATTTTCCTTCTTGTTCTGCTGTTGTGGAACATAAACCTTCTTTACATTACCACTCCCCTCTGATTCTTTTACACACGGTCCTTGGTGGTTTTAATGTACTTCCCACCCCTCCCCTGACCTTTCCTGTTTCAAACTGAAATGATCATTAGATCAATCAGAAAATGCAACATTCCCAGCTGGAAACCTCAATAGAACAGGAGGAGGCCACTGAGCAGAGTTATAATAGAGTTGCTGGTCTCACTGGAACTTACCATCTTGTGAACAAATTCTCTAATTTTTTTTTTCAAAAAAAGTTTTCTTGTTTCTCTCCCAAGCTTTTGTCCATCTTGGCCATGTGCTTCCCAAACATTTCCAAGTTCTCCCAATTCCTTCTCTGTTTCCAAGGCCCAGCTTGAATCTTGTACGGGAAAACAATAATCTTATTTTAAAAGATTTTTAAATTAAAAAAAAAAGTATGACATCTTGCTTATATTATCTAAAAATTCAAATGGGAAATCAGGAGAATTAGAGGCAGAACTGGAGTCTGGCTCTGCCTGGCTGTCAGACTTCTGGCAAGGTCCCTAATGTTTCTCAGCCTCAGTTGAGTCACTTCTAAAATGTGGGATTCAACAATCATTTCAGGCTTGGAGCGGGAGAGTATTAGACACTAGATGTAGAACCTCATGGGTTTCCCAGGTGGTGCTATTGGTACAGAACCCACTTATCAGTGCAGGAGACACGGGTTCAATCCCTGGGTCAGGGAGATCCCCTGGAGGAGGGCGTGGCAACCCACTCCAGTATTCTTGTCTTAAGAATTCCATGGACAGTGGACCCTGGCGAGTTGCAGTCCACGGGGGTCACAAAAAGTCAGACACACCTGAAGTGACTTAGCATGAATGCGTGGAACATTGTTCTGATTTCTTAAAGTGAAAAATTTTAAGTATCTGAATCTGTAGGACATATATTAAGTTAACCTTAAAAATGCATCCAGTATACATTAGGCGCAGACAAATACTGTTGAGGATGGGGGAGTGGGATGGGGGGTGAGGTGTTAGTGTTTAATGGGGACCATTTCCGTTTAGGGAGGTGAAAAATTTGGGAGATGGATGATGGTGAAAGTTGCACAACAATATGAATGTCTTTAGTGCCACTGAACTCTACAGTTAAATGTGGTTAAAATGTGTGTGTGGTGTGTGTGTGTGTGTGCATGTTCAGTCGCATTTGAGTCTTTTCAATCCTTGGACTGTAGCCCACCAGACTCCTCTGTCCATGGGATTTCCCAAGCAAGAATACTAGAGTGGGTTGCATTTCCTGTTCCTGGGAATCTTTCCGACCCAGGAATCAAACCCGAATCTCTTGTGTCTCCTGCATTGACAGGCAGATTCTTTACCACTGTGCCACCTGGAAAGCCTCAGGTTAAAATGGCATGCTTTATATTATGTGACTTTCATCACAATAAAAAAAAGGTATTTAAAAAAATATCTGAATCCTACCCCCTTTTTATGGATTCACACAAGCCCGTGGTTCTCAAAAACAACAGCAGTGCAGATGATTCTGGAGCTGTGTGTCTATAAACCTGCCCGTTTGTGGGCAGTGAGGTCATCCAGGAACTGCAGAGCATCAGTTCACCTGCTCATTCCCAGAGCATTGGTTCTTGTCTCTCAATTTATAAATCACTTTCACATATATTCTCATATCATCTCACTTAATCCTCTTGACAATCCCAAGAGCTAGTTGTTTGAGCTCATTTCACAAATGATAAAATGTACTCAGAAAAAAACAAGAGGTTTTTCTATTGTTGTTGTTCAGTCGCTAAAGTTGTGTCTGACTCTTTGCCACTGTATGGACTGTGGCACGCCAGGCTTCCCTGTCCTTCACCATCTCCTGGGGTTTGCTCAAGTTCATGTCTGTTGAATCGGTGATCCTATCTAACCATCTCATCTCATTAAATTTTCTGTTAATACCATCAAAATGCTCATGAACAAAGCAACTTGAACATGAATCTTGGGTCTTTTTGACAGTTTGTTTCGGGTCTCTTTGGCATCTCTGTACTATTCTGGGGTTCTCTGTTTCCTGCTTTTGGTACTTCTCATATGCTCAACATGCTTCTCTGGGCCTGGAGGTTAAACCACCCCCAAATAGGCTGAAGGCTCAAGTAACCCCCAGGCTCAGGACTTCCAGGAACCATCAAATTGCCAGGTATATCTGATGGAAGAATGGGCTTGTGACCAGGACAAGCCCAGAGGGCGTCCGCTGTCCCAGGAGCTTGCTCAGCTTATTCTGTGCACCAGAATCTTGCTTGAAACAATTCTGCAGTATCTACAAAGACTCCCTGAGTAGTTAGAAACTCCAGGCATCATTGTTATTGTTCAGTTGCTCAGGCATGTATGATTCTTTGCGACCCCATGGACTGCAACACGCCAGACTTCCTTGTCCTTCACTATCTTCTGGAGTTTGCTCAAATTCTTATCCATAGAATTGGTGATGCCAGGCATCATGGGGGAAGAAAGGTGTAGCTGAGAATGGCTGAAACCACCCAGTTGAGCAAGTGGCTATAGTAAGTGGCTATAAGTATGGCAGTTTTTGATCTTAAGTCCTGCTTCCTTTTCACCAAAATGATTAGCAAGTTCTTTTCCTAAGTTCCTGTGTTCACTGCTCCACTCTTGTTGACCCTGAGGCATACCCAGTGTTCTGCCAGGTACTTGCTCAAGGCTCCATCTGATCAGAAGGTTGATCCATCCCCAAGTGCTGATCAACATGTTTCTTCCTTTCAGGGAGAAGGAAACAGCTTGTTCTGTTTCGTTGACCCTATAGTTTGATATCTCTGTTGATTCTGGAAGCTCTGTATCCTCTGACCAATGGTGATTGTGCTATAGAGAAGGGGATGGATGTTCCACTCTTTAGAAAAAAAATTTTTTTAATTTTAATTGGAGGACGATTGCTTTACAATTTTGTGCTGGTTTCTGCGATGTAACAATGTGAATCAGCCATAAGTATACACACACTGCCTCCCTCTTGAGCCTCCATCCCACCCCGCCTAGGTCATGACAAGCACTGAGCTGAGCTCTATATGCTGCACAGAGGGTTCCCACTAGCTAGCTATTTTACATATTGTAATACATACACAATTCTGTGCTCTGTGTGTGTGCGAGTTGCTCAGTCATGTCCAACTCTTTGCGACCCCATGGACTTGAGCCCACCAGGATCCTCTGTTTATGGAATTTTCCAGGCAAGAATACCAGAGTACTCTTCTCCAGGGGATCTTCCTGATCCAGGGATCAGAGCTGGGTCTCCTGCATCGCAGGCGAATTCTTTACCATCTGAGCCACCAGGGAAGCCCCAATTCAGTGCTACTCTCTCAATGTGTCCCACCCTCTCCTTCCCCTGCTGTGTCCACAAGTCCATTCTCTACGTCTCTCTATTCCTGCCCTGTAAATAGTTTCATTAGTACCATTTTTTTCTATACTGATTATTAATAGATTGCATATACCTATGTTAATGTACAGTGTTTGTATTTGTCTTTCTAACTTACTTCATTCCATGTAACAGGCCCTAGGTTCATCCACTTTAGTTCAACTCCACTCTTTTTGGACAAGCCATGGGTTCCAAGATAAAACTTGATTCCCTAGTAGACAAAAGCAAGTTCACCAGGACATGTTACTGAAATTCCTTCTGATCACAACAGATGGAACTTTTACACTTTTTCTATTTTTATCTCCAATTATGGATGGACTTACGTATTCAAAGAGCAGATCTTGGCAGGCATCTTCACCTGAATTGGAAGAGGAATGGGAGGCCTCTAGAGTCGTCAAGAGTTGGGGAATGATGTTCATTGTCATTCCCTTAGTTCTTTGTACAGCCCAAGGGTGCCAAGGTGGGGGCAGGATGAAGGGGAACAAAAGAGGCAATGTTTGTTTTGTTGTTCAGTCGCTAAGTTGTGTCTAACTCTTGCGACCCCATGGACTACAGCACGCCAAGCTCCCCTGTTCTTCACTGTCTCCCAGAGTTGCTCAAATTCCTGTCCATTGAGATTGCATGTTGATGCTATCTAACCATCTCATCCTCCGCCATTCGCTTCTCCTTTTGTCTTCAATATTTCCCAGCATCAGGGTCTTTTCCAATGAGTGAGCTCTTCTTATCAGGTGGCCAAAGTATTGGAGCTTCAGCATCAGTCCTTCCTATGAAGGGTTCAGGGTTGATTTCCTTTAGGATTGGCTGGTTTGATCTCCTGTCTGACCAAGGGACTCTCAAGAGTCTTCTCCAGCACCACAATTTGAACACATCAATTCTTCAGTGCTCAGCCTTCTTTAATGGTCCAACTTTCACATCCACACGTGACTACTGGAAAAACCATAGTTTTGACTATAGAGACTGTCCCCCTCTGCACTAAGCCTTAGACTTTTCCTCCCCTTTTGGACTGATGTTTCTGTGTCTCTTTTTGTCTCTCTCTCTTCTTTGAAACCATTTTGTGAATGTATAATTCAGTTCAGTCTCTCAGTCATGTCCGACTCTGCAGCCCCATGGACTCCAGCACCCCAGGCTTCCCTGTTGATCACCACATTTCAGGGCTTGCTGAAACTCATGTCCATCCCGTCAGCAATGCCATCCAACCATCTCATCCTCTGTCACCCTCTTCTCCTCCCGCCTTCAGTCTTTCCCAGCATCAGGGTCTTTTCCAATGAGTCAGTTCTTCATGTCAGGTGGCCAAAGTATTGGAGTTTCAGCTTTAGCATCAGTCCTTCCAATGAGTATTGAGGACTAATTCCCTTTAGGATTGACTTGTTTGATCTACTTGTAGTCAAAGAGACTCTCAAGAGTCTTCTCCAACACCACAGTTCAAAAGCATCAATTCTTCAACGCTCAGCTTTCTTTATGGTCCAACTCTCACATCCGTACATGACTAATGGAAAAGCCATAGCTTTGACTAGATGGACCTTTGTTGGCAAAGTAATGTCTCTGCTTTCTAGTATGCTGTCTAGGTTTGTCATAGCTTTTCTTCCAAGGAGCAAGCATCTTTTGATTTCATGGCTGCAGTCACCATCGGCAGTGATTTTGGAGCCCAAGAAAACAAAGTCTGTCACTGTTTCCATTGTTTCCCCATCTGTTTGCCATGAAGTGATGGGACTAGATGCCATGATCTTAGTTTTTTGAATGTTGAGTTTTAATCCAGCTTTTCATGCAGAAATTCCATGTATTTAAAGCATATTCTTCGAAAGTTTTGACATATGTAAACCCCCATGAAACCAGCACTAATCAAATGAGTGAATAAGCCCAGCCACCTCCCAAGCCCCCCACTCCCGTTTCTAACCTTCCTGAGACCCCCCCAGCAGCCACGGGTTTGCTTTGTGTCTCTGTTAGGTGAGTTTGCAGTTTCTAGAACTTTATAAAAAGGGGATCATAAAATAACGTTGTTTTTGAAAGAAAAATAATTCATTGAGATATCATTTATATACAATAAAATTCACTAGTTTTAAGTGTAGTGTTAATCAGGATTCTCTTGAGAAACAGAATATATACCTATGTGTGAGAGAGATTTAGGAAGTTGGCTCATGTAATTGTGGGCTGTCCAGTCTGAAATCTGTAGGGTAGACCAGTAGGCTGGAAACTGACAGAAATTGATGTGACAGTCTGAAGGCAGAATTTCTTTTCCTGAAAACCTGAGTTTGCTCTTAAGATCTGACAACTGATTGCAGGAGGCTCGTCCACATTATTGAGGGTAATCCCCTTTACTTCAAGTCAACTGACTGTAGGAGTTAACTGTACCTACAGAAAATCTTCACAGCAACAGTAGATTAGTATTTGATTCAATAGAGACTTTGGCCTGCAAGTTGACACTCAGAACTAACCATCACAGGGTACAGCTCAATAGTTTTAGTGTCTTTATTTAATAAAGTTCTGCTCCATCAGCAAACCTAGGAACAGTTCCATCACCCAATGTCTTCAATACTTTTCCCCTTGGATTTATATTTCTTGTCTTCTTTTGTCATCAAAATCATCAGTGGCAAAGGAACAAAAGTGAAGTCGCTCAGTCATGTCCAACTCTTTGTAACTCCATGAACTGTAGCCTGCCAGGCTCCTCTATCCATGGGAATCTCCAGGCAAGAATACTGGAGTGGGTTGCCATTTCCTTCTCCAGGGGATCTTCCCGACCCAAGGATCAAATCTGGGTCTCCCACACTGCAGGCAGACTCTACCGTCTGAGTCTCCAGGGACTCCTAAAGGAACCAAAGCTATGTCTAATCTAATTCTTCAGATCTTCTGATCTAACTGAGTTTAGGAATGATTTCCCATAGTTATTTACTGATTATCTTTGATTTATCAATCTATTGGGATTGTTAGTAATCACACTCTAATAAGGGCTGATTCTTTGATTCATACTCAAGAGCACTGAATTCCACTGGTGGGTACGGACTTGTGCTCCATGCTGGGTACATTCACAGGAGTCAGCTCCTTTGATTCTTACCACAATCCCACAAGGTATTCCAGATTCATCCCATTTTGCAGAACAGGGAATTGAGTCTCAGAAAGGCCAAGAGGTGACACAAACAATCCACTGACACACTTGAGATCTGAAGAGACCCTCTGATGCTAAGCCCTCCCATGTGGCCCAGCAGTCCACGTTAGACATTGCTTCCTCTGTGTTCTTTAAAGAGCGTCACATGAACGTGACTAGACTTTGTCAGGATAAAGAAATACCTTGTGAAGGTCCTGAAGGCAAGGGGCTTGGTTAGGACCCAGGAATACAGCTTCACCAGGTATTTCTATCCACATCCAAAAAGGCCACCGTGAAAGGGCACTAGCATATTTATACAGCTTTCTTCATTGCAACTGTTGGAGTTCTTGGTTTTGATGAAATAGAGCATGTTGGAGAAAGAATCCTTCTTAGACTGATTCCCTCTGGTCTTTCTATTACCAACAAAGGCCTCTCTTAGGCAGCAAAAACCCAGTGCTTATAGGAAGGACCTGGAGCTTTTGGCCTAAAGCTTTCTGTCTCCTTTGCCTCCTCCCCTGCCTCCTCCAGCTGCTGTCTCTGCCTCAGACTCCTTCTTTTCTGTCAGTCTGAGGAGTGTCAAGTGATGCTCCACATTTTACCCTCACTTCCCAGGAATGGAGGCCATCAGTCACTCCGCCTATACTCTCACAAAGGGACACCCCTGCCCCCTTCACTCCCTGACATCAGAATATGTCCTACAGGACACAGTCTGGGTGTTATTTCCTGTTTCTCTTCTCCTACTTGTGCCTAAGACCTCTGAGAATTTTACTGAACTGAACTTTTCTTCAGCGTGGCACTCAGTTCCTTACCAGTATACACAGCCATGCTAGAAAGTTCTTCCATTCTTTAAGATCAAATCCATAAGCTATCGCATATTTTCTATGGCTGATTCATGTTGATATATGGCAGAAACCATCACAATATTGTAAAGTAATTATCCTCCAGTTAAAAATGAAAAAGAAAATTGCTAAGAGAGGAAATCTCGAAAGTTCTCATCACAAGAAAAAGGAATTGTCATAACTATGTAGGGTGACAGATGTTAACTAGACTTAATGTTGTAGTGATCATTTCAGAATAAATACACATACCAAATCATTCCATTGTACACCTGAAACTAACATGATGTTATATGTCAGTGATGCCCCATCTTAAAAAGATCAAATACATACCATGTCCTCTCTTTGTTTTCTCTCTTTTTCCACTTCCTGACATTCCTACTCACACAAAACCAAACAAAACAGTCAAACAGTTGAGAAGGAAAGAGAGTGCTAACTAGATTGAAAACTATACACCATGCAAATTAGCATAGGCTCACAAACAGGGGCCCACAGTCAGTATGGTATGATTCAACCCGGAAGAAAAATCTAGCCTCATACATGAACATTTCCCCAGGCTTCAGGCACACCATTGTCTCTATCATCAATATACTTACTCTGCAAAGCATGCTGAAAGGGTCGATTTTTTTTTTTTTTTTTTAGGGTCGATTTTTAGAAGGGCTTATTAAACAGAAAGAAATTTCTTTTTGGTTTTCTTGCAAAATTTGGGTAAGTTTCCCAGAAGAGCTGGTTTGATTTCTGTTCTCACCTCTTACACACTCAGTAAACTCCAGAAAGTGATATATTTTTGGGTCTGAGCCCATACATACGTAAGGATGGTGGAGACAGAACCAGTTGCTTGAAGTTCTCAAAAATAAGAAAATGAAGGCACCAGCATGTCACTTAGTAGGCGATTTTGTGGTTTATGCCATAGAACCCTGTACATCCTGGATTTTTTAGGACAGCCCCGTTTTAGATGCACTTGTAGCTGTCAAGCCATGGGTTCTGATTTTTGGCTTACAAAATATGATTGCTTTGGTTATAGGTGAGCCTATGTTTTCTGAGATCATTTTGGGAACTCATTTTTCTTGGGTGGCGTCAAAGATGACTCTGAGTTCTACCAAACTATATGCTAAATGAGTCATATTGAGATGATACAATGCAGTTACCAGGTGGTTCTGCTAATAATTAGAAACACATTTCTATATTTCATAGAACTAAAGAAAGGAAAACATCACCAGGAAAATGTTACATGTGGGGACAATTATTCAATAGGTCCTTGGCTGGGATTTGTAGATATGAACATAATTCAGAAGCAAAAATGAAATACTGGAATAATACATGGAGATTTCTTTTTTTATCATTGCTGAATTACAAAACACAGGAATTAACATTCAGCCAAGTCTTGATTACTCAAGGAATGATGACCAATTTGTAGTTTACTTTTCCTCCCCATTCTCATTACTGCAGTCCAGTATGTCTCAAATTCAAGTAATGTACTTAGAAGAAAATCTTTAAAAGGTCACACACGTGCTAAGTCGCTTCAGTTGTGTCCAACTCTTTGTGACCCTGTGGAACTGTAGCCTGCCAGGCTCCTCTGTACATAGAATTCTCCAAGCAATAACACTGGAATGGGTTGCCATGCCCTCCTCCAGGGGATCTTCCCAACCCAGGGATCAAACCCCTGTCTCTTATGTCTCCTGCATTGGCAGGTAGGTTCTTTACCACTAGCAGCATCTGCAAAGCCCCTTAGAAGGTCATGGTATTTGTATTAAAATTTACACAGAACTATAAAATGTAATATTAAATTTCTTATGCTAAACTAAAATTTAAATTTATAGATGCTGTTTTAAATAAAAATTATTCATAAAGTAAAAACAATCAAAACTGTGAAATCAATAAGTTAAATGTTAACAATATTAATTCCCAGTAATGGCTGGATGTTTAGCTGATATCTTCCCTTGTGACCAGGAGCAGACTTGAACCAAATGTTAGAGATTAGTGGTAGAGATTTTCAACTCCCACTTCGTCTTGTAAGACAGAACAGTTATCTCTCAGAAATTTATATATCCAACTTGAGGTGTGTGTTCAGTCATGTCCAACTCTTTGTGACGCCAAGGACTGAAGCCCATCAAGCTCCTCCGTCCATGGGATTTTCTAGGTAAGGATACTGGAGTGGGTTACCCCTTTCTACTCCATGGGATCTTTCTGACCCAGGAATCAAACCCCTGTCTCTCATGTCTCCTGCATTGGCAGGCAAATTCTTTACTACTGAGCCACCTGGGATGCCCCAAGCTTGAGGAATACTGCTTTTATCCTTGGTGGCTCAGACAGGGATAAAGAATCTTCCTGCCGTGCGGGTTTGATGCCTTGGTAGGGAAGATCCCCTGGAGAAGGGAATGGCAACCCACTCCAGTATTCTTGTTTGGGAAATCCCATGGACAGAGGAACCTGGCAGGCTACAGTCCATGGGGTCACAAAGAGTCAGACATGCCTGAGCAACTAACCCTTCTATTCCTATTTTCCTAGATCTGCAAGGGCCAAGAAACGATGTGAAACCAAAATGGCTCAGATGTCCTTCATGTTGATAAAAATTGTCACTGAAGGGAATGCAGGGTAATTTGTATATTTCAGTTAAATAAAGTTTTGACCTCTTCCCATTTGTTTCTCATCACGTGAGCTATTAGATTGTCTGTAACACTGCTCTCCAGAAATGCCCGCCAACTGCACAAAACTGACTGCAACATGGCAGGCAGACACATATCTTTCTCCAAAGACGCCCACACTGATTTTCAAATGACAGGAATACATCTATTAGGACTCACACTGTAAGTAGATCCACTTGAAGGAGCAGCCAACTCATGTATTGTGATGTAAATGGTGCTGTACCACACCCAGCATTTTCATCTTCTAAGTGTTTCACAAACACTGACTAATTAATAATCTTTCTTTCAGGGCTGCCAGGGAGGAGCTGTAGGGAAGGGGTGATGGTGGGTTTCTAGATAAACACATGTTAATTTTTATTGGAAATGGCAACCCACTCCAGTATTCTTGCCTGGGAAATTCTATGGACAGAGGAGCCTGGTGGGCTACAGTCCATGGGGTCATAAGACTAAGCAACTACCACCACCAAGCAGAAAGAAGCGAAAATGTTTAGAGCTGACACTTCTATATTCATTATTTTATTTAAACCTCAGCCTTGGCAGGAAAAGACCTGGTATAAAAGTATTCTTGTCACTATTTTTACAGAGGGAGAAGATAAAACTCCTTAAGATAATTTTCTGATAGTTATACAGTTATAGTAAGGGCTGGAGATGGAATTTGAACTCAGGTCTGCTCATTTCCAGTGCTCCCACTCTTTCTGTTTCTCCACAATGTCTAGAATGGACTTTTAGCATGGTCACTGTTTTAGTCATTATCATTATTATCACTGACACCAAGTGTTATTAATCTTTGATAACTTTAATATTTCAGATTTATGTAGTTACAGTCTTTGAGGCCCTTGGAGCTCTATGCAACTCTTTTGCTTTTGCTCGGTGCAGAAATGGTAAATATTTATTTGGATTTGATATTGGAAGTCATTCTGGTCTCATTCCTGTCTTAAAAGCAATATTTCATGGGTTCAGACTCTTGGACTTGAGAAAATCTGGAATGGAAAACAATGCTTGCTTTGTCCTCAGAAGTCACATTCATGACACACCAGATGTTCTGGTCTATGATAAAAACTTCTTCTTAACTTTTAATGAAAGAAAACATAGACTGGTGATTGGGCCACACATCCTTGACTTTCTTTTTTTATGATTAATATTGATTAAAGAGAACTGGGACTGTGGCTTCTCTTGGGTGTACCACTCCCAGGGACACAAAGTGCTGGAGAACTATTTCCTGGGCATAGGGCCGATTGTCCTACCCTAATTTTTACTGTTGGCGCAAATGGTATCCGTGGCCAAATAATGGACTCATTACTGTTCACTCTTTTATCTCCAAAACAGACCAGAGTGAACCTTGTACTCTGACTGCTTCCCTCAGCTTCCTTCTTAGCTCCTGGCTGAGAAGCAGCTGGAACCAGGTAAGAGGAAGATGTTAACTGATTCCAAGGCAGGACCAGGTACCATAGTTTTGCTCTTTCAAAGACAATGAACCAGGGAGTGCTGAGTTTCCATGTGAATTCTATCCTTGTGCAGGCAAGTGGGAGAGCTGGGATGCAAACCTGAGTCTGTAAAGCCCATGCTGAAACTGTGGTTTTAAGTCAGTGAGCCTCTCTCACATGTACACATTTTACATATTAATTTAATTGTTAATTTTTTTACTGAGTGCTGCTAGCTCAGTACTAAGTAGTGTTTTAAATGCGGGGTATAGAGTAATAAACAGACCAAAACCAGAAAATTATCACTTATGGAGCTTAAACATCCTTTAATGTTTAATATATGTTTTCTTTTAATCATAATAACAATGACACACATATATAAATATACATGTTGATCCATAGCTGTGCATGTCCTTAGTTATATAATCTTGAATAAATCACCGTGTTGAGTCTTAGTCTTCTCAAATGCAAGACAAGGACAAAAGCAACTCTCTCTATACATATGTATGTGTATAATATACATATGATATCCATGTGTGTACATATACATAAAGATGTATAGTTGTTCTTGGTTTGCATTTGAGAAGAATAAGTCTTAATGTAGTGATTTGTTCAAATTGACGTAGTTGAAGATGGTAGAATTTGAACCAGGATCTCTGAATTCTAGCCATTTCCATTTTATCATACTACCTTCTATGCATATAATTTATAAAAATAGAATTTTTCTGTTTAAAGTGGGATCAGCTTTAGAATAACCCAAAGCATGGATGGCATGACAGGTTATGTGCCATTTTATCATATTTCCAAGAGTTAGGTCCCTTTTTGTGTTTTATTCATTGTAACAAATTTCAGCTGGACAACCACTTTTAGTGGTAGTTTGGGGAATTACCTGTACCTTATTATTGTATTTGGCAGTCTAACAGGAAAAATTAGACAAGGCTGTGGTCCTGTGATCAGATCGGCTAGTTTCTGTGATTATGGTTTCAGTGTGCCTGCCCTCTGATGCCCTCTCACAACACCTACCGTCTTACTTGGGTTTCTCTTAACTTGGATGTGGGGTATCTCTTCACGGCTGCTCCAGCAAAGCACAGCTACTGCTCCTTACCTTGGATGAGGGGTATCTCCTCACAGCCGCCCCTTCTGATCTTGAACATGGAGTAGCTCCTCTCGGCCTTCCTGCCCCTGCATAGTCACAGAAAACTAGCCAATCTGATCACAGGACCACAGTCTTGTCTAACTCAATGAAACTAAACCATGCCGTGTGGGCCCACTCAAGATGGATGGGTCACGGTGGAGAGTGTGGTCCACTGGAAAAGGGAATGGCAAACCACTTCAGTATTCTTGCCTTGAGAACCCCATGAACAGTGTGAAAATGTGAAATGATAGGATACATTTCCTAAGAGGAACTCCCCAGGTCGGTAGGTGCCCAATATGCTACTGGAGATCAGTGGAGAAATAACTCCAGAAAGAAGGGATGGTGCCAAAGGAAAAACAATATCCAGTTGTGGATGTGATTGGTGATAGAAGCAAGGTCCGATGCTATAAAGAGCAATATTGCATAGGAACCTGGAATGTTAGGTCCATGAGTCAAGGCAAATTGGAAGTGGTCAAACAGGAGATGGCAAGAGTGAACATTGACATTCTAGGAATCAGCAAACTAAAATGGACTGGAATGGTGAATTTAACTCAGATGACCATTATATCTACTACTGTGGGCAGGAATCCCTCAGAAGAAATGGAGTAGTCATCATGGTCAACAAAAGAGTCCGAAAAGCAGTACTTGGATGCAATCTCAAAAATGATGAAATGATCTCTCTTCATTTCCAAGGCAAACCATTCAATGTCATGGTAATCCAAGTCTATGCCCCAACCAATAATGCTGAAGAAGCTGACGTTGAACAGCTTTGTGAACACCTACAAGACTTTTTAGAACTAACACCCCAAAAAGATGTCCTTTTCATTATAGGGAACTGGAATGCAAAAGTAGGAAGTCAAGAAACACCTGGAGTAACAGGCAAATTTGGTCTTGGAGTATGGAATGAAGCAGGGCAAATGCTAATAGAGTTTTGCCAAGAGAACACATTGGTCATAGCAAACAACCTCTTCCAACAACACAAGATAAGACTCTACACATGGACATCACCAGATGGTCAACACTAAAGTCAGATTGATTATATTCTTTGCAGCCAAAGATGGAGAAGCTCTATACAGTCAGCAAAAACAAGACCAGGATCTGACTGTGGCTCAGATCATGAACTCTTTATTGCCAAATTCAGACTTAAATTGAAGAAAGTAGGGAAAACCACTAGACCATTCAGGTATGACCTAAATCAAATCCCTTATGATTATACAGTGGAAGTGAGAAATAGATTTAAAGGACTAGATCTGATAGACAGAGTGCCTGATGAACTATGGACGGAGGTTCATGACATTGTACAGGAGACAGGGATCAAGACCATCCCCATGGAAAAGAAATGCAAAAAAGCAAAATGGCTGTCTGAGGAGGCCTTACAAATAGCTGTGGAAAGAAGAGAAGCAAA
Source organism: Dama dama (assembly GCF_033118175.1). Lineage (NCBI taxonomy): Eukaryota > Metazoa > Chordata > Mammalia > Artiodactyla > Cervidae > Dama > Dama dama. The sequence continues at coordinate 37,801,451 of NC_083696.1, read as the reverse complement.
AAGCAAAGGACAAAAGGAAAGATATTCCCATTTGAATGCAGAGTTCCAAAGAATAGCAAGGAGAGATAAGAAAGCCTTTCTCAGTGATCAATGAAATAGAGGAAAACAACAGAATGGAAAGACTAGAGATCTCTTCAAGAAAATTAGAGATACCAAGGGAATATTTCATGCAAAGGTGTGTTCGATAAAGGACAGAAATGGTATGGACCTAACCGAAGCAGAAGATATTAAGAAGAGGTGGCAAGAATACACAGAATAACTGTACAAAAAAGATCTTCATGACCCAGATAATCACGATGGTGTGATCACTTACCTAGAGCAGACATCCTGGAATGTGAAGTCAAGAGGGCCTTAGAAAGCATCACTATGAACAAAGCTAGTGGAGGTGATGGAATTCCAGTTGAGCTATTTCAACTCCTGAAAGATGATGCTGTGAAAGTGCTGCACTCAATATGCCAGCAAATTTGGAAGACTCAACAGTGGCCACAGGACTGGAAAAGGTCAGTTTTCATTCCAATCTCTAAGAAAGGCAATGCCAAAAAATGCTCAAACTATCACACAATTGCACTCATCTCACACGCTAGTAAGTGAGTAAGTGAAGTCGCTCAGTCATGTCCGACTCTTTGCGACCCCAAGAGCTGTAGCCCACCAGGGTCCTCCATCTATGGAGTTTTCTAAGCAAGAGTACTGGAGTGGGTTGCCATTTCCTTCTCCAGGGGATCTTCCCAACCCGGGGATCGAACCCAGGTCTCCTGCATTGCAGGCAGACAATTTACCGTCTGAGCCAGCAGGGAGCCCAAAGTAATGCTCAAAATTCTCCAAGCCAGGCTTCAGCAATACGTGAACCGTGAACTTCCAGATGTTCAAGCTGGTTTTAGAAAAGGCAGAGGAACCAGAGATCAAATTGCCAACATCTGCTGGATCATTGAAAAAGCAAGAGAGTTCCAGAAAAACATCTATTTCTGCTTTATTGACTATGCCAAAGCCTTTGACTGTGTGGATCACAATAAACTGGAAAATTCTGAAAGAGATGGGAGTACCAGACCACCTAACCGGCCTCTTGAGAAATCTGTATGCAGGTCAGGAAGCAGCAGTTAGAACTAAACATGGAACAACAGAGTGGTTCCAAATGGGAAAAGGAGTACCTCAAGGCTGTATATTATCACCCTGCTTATTTCACTTATATACAGAGTACATCGTGAGAAGCACTGGGCTGGATGAAACACAGTCTGGAATCAAAATTGCCGGGAGAAATATTAATAACCTCAGATATGCAGATGACACCACCCTTATGGCAGAGAGTGAAGAGGAACTAAAAAGCCTCTTGATGAAAGTGAAAGAGGAGAGTGAAAAAGTTGGCTTAAAACTCAATATTCAGAAAACTAAGATCATGACATATGGTCCCATCACTTCATGGGAAATAGATGGGGAAACAGTGGAAACAGTGGCTGGCTATTTATTTGAGCTCCAAAATCACTGCAGATGGTGACTGCAGCCATGAAATTAAAAGATGCTTACTCCTTGAAAGGAAAGTTATGACCAACCTAGATAACATTAAAAAGCAGAGACATTACTTTGCCAACACAGGTCCATCTAGTCAAGGCTATGGTTTTTCCAGTGGTCATGTATGGATATGAGAGTTGGACTGTGAAGAAAGCTGAGTGCTGAAAAATTGATGCTTTTGAACTGTGGTTTTGGAGAAGACTCTTAAGAGTCCCTTGGACTGCAAGGAGATCCAACCAGTCCATCCTAAAGGAGATCAGTTCTGGGTGTTCATTGGAAGGACTGATGCTGGAACTGAAACTCCAATACTTTGGCCATTTCATGCGAAGAGTTGACTCATTGGAAAAGACCCTGATGCTGGGAGGGATTGGGGTCAGGAGGAGAAGGGGACAACAGAGGATGAGATGGTTGGATGGCATCACCGACTTGATGGACATGAGTTTGAGTAAACTCCGGGAGTTGGTGATGGACAGGGAGGCCTGGTGTGCTGCGATTCAAGGGGTCGCAAAGAGTCGGACATGACTGAGTGACTGAACTGAACTGAACAGGAAATGTGAAGAATGTAGCCAATGAGCTGGTGCCCCAAGAGCTTGTTATCAAGGGTGATCTACAAGGTCCAAGGTAGAAGGGTGGTAGAATGAAAGAGTTCATAGCCCTGTGCAGCCATCCATTTATTTGTGAATTACCAAAATGCAGAGGATATGAAGATCTCAGATGAAAATGCTATCATAAGACCTTTTCCATTAATTCCCACTCAAAGGAAAATAAGGAAATGAGAGCAAGAAGCATGAATTTCACCTTTGATGAATTTAGGAAAATTGGTTACCCCAAAACACAATTGATGAGGAAGGAAGGCAATGGCAGTGAAAGTCAAACAGGAATGTGGGTAGAGACTGAGAAAGGACGCTTCAGATGCTAATGTCAAACAAAGCTGATGAGACAAATGTCACTGTCCTGAGAGTCAAAACCAACAGTCTCTTGTTGAAACAATTGGAACAAACATAGAGTCTGAATATAGACATATCTCTGGACTGTATTTGACAAAGACAGGATGCACAGTAGGCACCTGATGAGGGAATTACCCAGACAAATCAGATGTGTCAGAAGCAGCCAGTTGGGGCTTCCCTGGTGGCTCAATGGTAAAGATTCTACCTGCCATTGCAGGAGACACAGGTCTTATCCCTGGTCTGGGAAGACCCCACATGCTGAGGTGGAGCTAAGCCCGTGTGCCACAACTGTTGAGCCTGTGCACTAGAGCCCAGGACCACAGCTGTTAAGCCTACATGACGCAACTACTGAAGCCCAAGTGCCCCAGAGCCCGTGCTCCACAACAAGAGGAGCCTCCGCAAGGAGAAGCCCATGCACCACAATGAAGAGTAGCCCCTGCGTGTGGCGACTAGAGAAGGCCCACACAGAAGACCCAGCATAGCCAAAAGTAAAGAAATACAATTATTTTTTAAAAAAGAAGCATCCAGTTGGTGAGGTAGAGTAGTATACACTGTAAGCAATTGTACACTGATTTATGTTGCCCACAAGAAGAAGTAAAGCCTAGAAGACGTCTTCCTACCCCCACCACCACTATTCTTGTGTACAAACACAGGCACATTTTTGAAATAAGAATTCCTGTTGGCCTAGTGCATTGTCCTAGTCACCCTGCTCTCAAACCTCTGGCAAATAGCTGATCCAGGAAAAACTCACTTCAATCAAAGATGAATATTCTCAAAGAGGTATCTAAATATGATTTATACACATAGACCACGAGGAGGGGAAAAAAGTAAAAAATGATAGGCAAGGACACTTACCTGAAAAAAAAATCAATTTTCATGGAACAGATGGTATTTCTGATCAAGTTCTTTGTCATCATCATAATAATAATAAAATAATTTCTATATAAAACAATAGCTCAAAACAGATGCAATTGCTCAAAGAAAAATAAGTAACACAATACAAAACAATGATATAACCTGGCAGAGTTTATGAAAATTAAAGAGAAAAATAAAATCATCTGAGAAATTAAGGCCACATGAGAAGGAATATAGAGGACAAGAGTGAGAAAAGCCAGCACATATATGCTCTAAGTGTCAAGAGAGGCTGGAGAGAATGAGATAGAGGTGAATGATGGACATTGAGGTCTAGCATGTGTATAATTGGTGTCTGTAGCAACAATAGCCCTAATGAAGGAACAGAGAATATATTCAATGTTGTAATTAAAGGAAAGCTTCCAGAAATAAAAGAACACTTGAATCTACATGTTGAGAGGGAATGCTACATCCCAGGAGAAAATGAATTACACAGAACAATCAATACCAAGACATATCCCAGTAAAGGTACTGGACCTCAGTACCTTTAAGAAAGATTCCTTTGGGCAGACAGGCAAAAATGCCAAGTAACTTATAAGTAGAGGGACCAAGTGCCAATCTACCTCTGTTTTCCAGGCATGATTATTGTGCCCCGTTGACTCTCAATAGCGTTCTGATGTAGAAAAGAAATTATAGAATTGCTCTGGGCAATAAAAAAAAAAAGAGAGAGAATGAGAAAAGGAGCCATGCTTCAGATACTATCACAGAGACATTCAACACGAGAAGATACTTTTTATCAACTCCTTTGAAGTCCTCAAATAGAGAGAATTTAACTCAGGAAATTTTTATTCTTAACTAAACAGCCAGTCTGGCTCAGATGGTAAAAAATCCACCTGCAGTGTGGGAGACCTGGGTTTGACTCCTGGGTTGGGAAGATTCCCTGGAGGAGGGCACAGCAACCCACTCCAGTATTCTTGACTGGAGAATCCCCATGGACAGCAGTCCATGGTGTTCTGCAGTCCATGGGGTCACAAAAAGTTGGACACTGCTGAGCGACTGAGAACAAAATGCCAGTCAAATAAAAACAGAGCAACCATTTCTTTTTTGGATATGCATAAGCCAATTAGTATAATTCTTCCAAGTCCTTCCTGAATAAACTGTAGAAAGCAATCTTCAGCTAACCAAGAAAGAAAAGGTGAAACTGTAACAGATGTGCCCAAACTTAAAATCATCATATCTTTCCATTCTGTGCAATATGTTTCTTTTTCCCTACTTCAGGTAATGGTATCACAAAATCCAGTAGTCTAACTAGCAAATTGGGAGTTATCCTAGTCACCCTAGTACCCTCATTCTCTCATCTAATCAATCACTAAGTCATATCAAACTGCAAAGCTTTCTTTCAAATCTCTCCTCTACTTTCCATCTCTACTGCCAAGCGTTAGTTCTAGTATGACTCACTCTCATCTGGATTGTTGCCATATTCTCCTAGGTTGCAGGAGTAATTTTAAAACATTTATCAATTGGCATGGCACAGACAGAAGCTACAGGGGCTTCCCTGGTGGCTCAGCTGGTAAAGAATCTGCCTGCAATGTGGGAGACCTGTGTTCAATCCCTGGGCTGGAAAGATCCCCTGGAGAAGGGAACGGCTACCCACTCTAGTATTCTGGCCTGGAGTACTCCATGGACTGTATAGTCCATGGGGTCGCAAAGAGCCGACACAACTGAGCGATTTTCACTCGCTCACTCATGGCACGGACACTGATCAACCAAAAGGATACCAGTCACAGTGATGGTCCAGCTCCCTGGTCCTTGTCAGCTGTCTTTTATCCCTTGCCTAATTGGTCTCCATCATCTGTACTGCAGTTATGATGATTTTCTACAGCATCAAGTGGATCATGTCAACTCCTTGACTCAAGTTCTTTTCATAGTTTTCCATTACATACCTTGTGGTCCTATGGATGAAGACTAAACTCTCTGATGTGATGAAGTTCTTTTAGAACCAGATCCCCGCCTGGTTCTTTAAGTTTCAAATCTTATCACCGTCTCACTTTCAGTGCCCTCAGCCACGCTGAACCTATAAGCTCTTTGAGATTCATGTGTTCAGTCAACAAGTCAAATGGACTATCTGGAATAGGACTGGGATGTACATTCCTCTAAAAGACCCTGATTCTAGTTCTGGAATGACATCTGAGCATCAACAGAATCTACAGTGTTCCAGGGCCAAGGGGCAAAGTGACTTATTCAACAGGATACAAGCAAGGGATCTCTTATTCCTCACTTCCTTCTCATTTTGAGTTTCCTACGTTTATTAAACAACCAGTCACTTTATATTATAGACACATTTCATCACTTTTTTGGATTAGTTGACTGACAGTCCCTAAGGAGTGAATTCTCAAAGTGATGCTGTTTCCTATCATTTGTGACACATTAGCTACCTGTCCCCACACACCAAAGCAAGGCTGCCTCTAGGGATCAGAATTCTGTCTCTCATTTGCTGATTTAACAAGTATTCATCGGGCATCTCAAGTGCTGGGTATTTGTTGGGCATCTCAGACATGGCTGGATGTTCTACATCCAGGATTGAGACAGATATGGGCTCTGTTATGAACCTTCAGTCTAAAGTGGCCCACAAATGACCACAAATTACAACAAGGACAGAGAGTCCAGTTAAAGACACTAGGTGGGAAATATCCATGGTCCTCCCTGAGGAGATGCTACTTAAACTATGACCTGAGGGCTGAGAAGGCACCAGGCAAAGAGGCACAGTGGTGAAGAATGTGCCTGCCAATGCAGGAGACATAAGAGATGCAGGTTTGATCCCTGGGTAGGGAAGATCCCGTGGAGAAGGAAATGGCAACCTGCTTTAGTATTCTTTCCTGGCAAATTATATGGACAAAGGAGCCTGGTGGGCTACAGTCCATGGGATAGCAAAGAGCTGGACACATCTGAGCAACTGAGCATACACACACACACACACACACACACACACACACGCACGCACAGTCTAGGCAGACAGCTAGTCTTCGAGGAGAAAAGCAAAACCACAGTAGCTTTCTTTGAATAGTGCTTAGAAATAGCATCTCATCCGGGACTTCCCTGGCGGTCCAGTGGTTAAGACTTTGCCTTCCAATGCAGTGGTTGTAGGTTAGATCCCTCGTCAGGGAGCTAAGATTCCACATGCCTCATGGCCAAAAGCCAAAACATAAAACATAAGCACTATTGTAACAAATTCATTAAAGACCTTAATAAATGGTCTACATTTGAAAAGAATCTTTAAAAAACAACCACAAAAAAATAGCATCTCATTCACTTATGCAAGGAACACAGTTTCTATGGTTTGCAGATCGCTAATCCTTATAGAAAGAAATAAAACCATCCTATTATGAGCAGGCTTGTGAACAGTTTAGTGGAAAGACCACATTCAGAATCCCATTCTCCTAAATGTGCTATGTCAATTTCCCTTTACTCAACTTTGTCCATGACAGCCTTCCCCTCTGCGGTGCCCACTGACAACCCCTACCACAACATTTCTACCATCCTTTGAAGGACCATCCAGCTCTATCCACCCCCCAGGGGAACTTCTCTGACCACTCCACCTGTGATCACTGTCTTCTCTGGGCTCTATCAGTGCTTCTGTCTTCTTAGACAAGCTATTTTCCATGAATTATTTCCTCCTAGAGGCATGAGACTTGCTCTCTTCCCGTGATCTAAAGCTAAACATCATGTCTCTGTCCAGCCTCCAGTTCTTCACCCTGTACCTGATGGATCAGCTATAACATTTGTTCAGTTTTGCAGTTTCAAATCTAAATAGACTTCTCACCTACCCTAAGAATTCTGTATAACCAAAGCCCAACATTGGAAGTAGGATCATTTGGGTTTTTATGAAGGGATTTGACAAGATGGATACATAAATATATACAGAAAAATACTTAAAGTCATATGTATTCTCTCCTCCAAGTCAGCACCACAGAACACTTACCAAGTAAGCAAAAACTGTAGTAAAATTTCCCAACAAGAGTTCAGGGACTAGCAGCCATGAAGAAAATCCCCAAACTTAAGTATAAATTCTGCGCCCCGCCCCCCACCCCCACCCCCACCCCCCCCCCCCCCCGCCAAAGAAAGAATAAATCCCAAACTCGACTTTTTCCCACTTAAAAAAAAGAGAGAGACAAGTTCCAAATTATTTTTACAGTACAAAAATTTTATTTTTTGTTAGGATAATTTAAAGTTTAAAACTGAAGTAGACATATTCATTTTACAAACAAGATATTCTTTCATAAGTAAGACCATTAAAAACAGTAAACAAAAAAAGCTGTCTTTACAAAAAGCTCTGTGCATAGCAACTTTATACTGTATATAACTGACAAAGCAGAAATGATAAAATGGAACTATACAGTTTGAAAATGAGACCTTACTGTACAAAAGTTAGAGAAGGGGATGGTTTTTAAACCATGCATATTGGAATGTGCAAAGAAAAACTGGGGAGAATACGACGCTGTAACAAAAAAAGAGAGAGAGAGAGAGAAATAATGCAGTAAAGTGTCCCTTTAAATGAAAAATCTTAACACAGCTCCTTTTACAAACATAGGATAGAATTTTTAGTTACCTATAGAAATACTTATTTCAAGTGGCACAAAAATAACCTGGAACCAGAATGATTTAACAGCAATGACTAAAGAGGACAGAGTAGGTTTGTTTTTAATTTATTAGTACACTAAACATTATCCTTACACACATTTGTACACTTAAATAGATCTGTCGCTGCTGAGGTTCTAGCTGAATGGTCAAAGATGTCTTGTATTTAGTTACACACATTTTTCGGTGTAAAGCTACCGAGAAATTCTACAATCATTTTGAAGACAGTACTGCACTCATCTTCATGCAAGAGCAAAATTCACAGATTCTAAAAGCAATGCTACTTAAAAAAACATTTCCTTATGTTGGATTGGCTGGAATCCAGATCTAAACATGCTTACTTTCATTCTGCCTTCACTTCTGGATGGTGGTGGTTGTCATCCACACCCTTCCTCTTCCATCAGATTTTTCACCGGGGAACGTTCTCTTGTGTTTCCCTTGTGTTTTTTGTTTTTTGGTGCTTTAGGCCCTGACTGTGAGGGACAGTCAGCAGGATTACAAGCATGCCAGGTTTCCAAACTTGGATTATCATGTGCGTAGAAATAATATTTGGGTCATATAGGGTAGTTCTGGAATAAAGGCAGATAAGACCATTGAGGGTTGAATAGATGTGGGCAAATGGAAGGGAGGGAGAATTTATGATGTCATCTAAACTTGGCTCAGATGCGCTGAAGATGTTTCTCCAGGAGAGCTGCATCAATTTCTGATTGGAATCCTAACCTGATACCCCAAACTGAAGTCTGTGTATCACCTCTACTGTGGTGTCACTTAGCCAACAAGGGGAACCCTGGCCTGGAAAACAATGACATCCTTATTGGCCATTGAGAAAAGTCTGGATATATCTCCAAGACCACACAGATTTTTAAGACTTAGCCCCATGTTAGCGGCTCCTTCAAGATTTCTCCCACTAAGAGCTAGTCCCAGAACTTATGAGAGCCTGTCACAGGTCTAGGGAAATACGCTATTTGGAACACGGGTGCCGCTACCCTCTGACTCTGCTAAGAATCTAGGTTTCCATTTCTTCAAATATCAGAGGAGAGAGTTAGGGCTTATAACCTGCCTCTTCCTCATCCTACCACATTCTTGCCTGGAACTGTGTCAAGCAGGATACATAGTTTTTTTTTCAGGTGAGTTTAATGCCATGAAAGGGGAAATCTGCAGAGATAAGGAAAGATGTGGACATCCTAACATTGATAAGGAGGAGTCTGAGAGACAGAGTCACCTTCTTCAAACCTGTTTCTGAAGTACTATGGGGCTTACATCTCTATGCTGAAGCAGATCACCAAAGAGGAGGGAATGTGGGGCTCTTAACAGGAAGATTCCACAGGGGCCAGTTGGTTGGGGAAGTCACGTGACTTTGGCTGTCTTTAAGGTGATCCCTGTCTTTTCCTGAGGGTTGCAAAGCCAAGGATGCACTGAGACAGGGGAATTCTCTGCACTTCTCAGGGGAGAATGTGGGAGCTAATGTGAATTCTTAAAAATTATATATTCACAAAGAGTGAACACCAAAAGGGACATGTAGGCTATTAGAAAGCGGACAGAGCTGGGAATGGATGGATGGGTTTGAGTATTTGTGTACGTGCAAGGACTTGCATCTTTGTCTCTGCACCGGGTTGTTCTACATAAGGTACATATTCTTGCCTGTGTGGGTCAATAAAATGATGGAAAAAGAGGGGGATGCGGGACAGGGGATAAGAGTCTAGTAAGTAACTGCAGTAATAATCACACACCTTTTAAACTTGTTACTACCTGTTTGCATCACTTCCATTTTACATCAGGAAGAGAAATTCCTCTCTCTTCCAAAAAGGTCTGAATTTCTACCTCTACTTACAATAAGTTACACATTTATTTATTTAAATAATTGTAAAACATTTTAAAATTTTTCCCTTTTTTGTTTTTTTTTTTTTTGTTTGTTTGTTTTTTAAGGAGATTAAACTATAAGCAAACACACATACAACCACATTTCATCATTCGATTCAGGTTTCGTTTTAACAAAGTCTTTCATGCTGGTACCCTGTTTTGTTCAATTTTTTTTTCTGCATAAACTAAATTGGTATCTGAAAGGCTTCATAGAAAATAGAAACTTTCAACTTTTTTTTTTCCTACAAAGAAAAACAAATAGTATCCAAAATATTAAGCATGAATCGTTTGCCAATTTTTTTTTCTTAAATATTTTACAAACATAGGAAGGTGGTTCTCATAATGTTCGTAACAAAGAATTGCATTTCTGCTCTTAGCACTGACTATGTCAATGACATCTTTTGTCCTTGTTCCCAAGAGGGTCAGTTTGTGTAGCTACCATCAGAGCTACATGAGAAACAGGAGACCAGGTTAAGAGGTGGCTCCTTGCAAAGCCAGATCAGTCCATCACGTTCACTTGGGGGCACAACTCTCCCCAGAGAGCTCCTAGTACTTTGTTATTGGTCCATCAGAGTAAGTAGTTTTGTGCTATAAGAAAGCAGTTCTTCCTCTTCTTTACATTGGGGGCACGACAAGTCCAGTCATGGCTGCAAGGAAAGAGTGAACACAAGCATGAGACTTAGAGACTCCTTACATTAATGTCTAGAGCCCAGAGAGAGGGCTAGGGGATGGGATGGACAGTCTGGAACAATCCAGGGTGATGGTACCTTCAGCTGATATGGGAACCCACTGTCCTCAGGTCCCAGGTGGTGCAGTGTAAAGAACCTGCCTGCCAATGCAGGAGATGCAAGAGACTCAGTTTGATCCCTGGGTCAAGAAGAGCCTCTGGAGGAGGAAATGGTAACCCACTCCAGTATTCTTGCCTGGAGCGCTGTGGTCCAAGAGGTCACAAAGAGTCAGGGACACGACTGAAGTGCCTGAGCACCACACTGGTCTAGCAGACAGGCAATGACAGGCACTGCAGCCTTAATCACCGAACGTAACACAAAGCTCGCTGCCTTACTGAATCCCTGAATGTAACACAAAGCTTGCTGAAATTTTGCTTCAGAGGCCAAGAATCATGTTGTTTTATATTAATGGGTTGTATAATTGACATGTAAACATGTACTAAATTGTAATATGGATATATGTGTAAGATAGTTTTCATTATTAGACTAAAATAACTTTTAGATCATACAGTTTCAAATCACCTAGCTGGAAGAGGAAAATAAATTCCAGGTGCCAAGCCTATTGAGTTACTTACAAGGCATCATTTATAACAAATCAAACTCTCTACCCATCCTGGGTTTCTATCCATTCTAGCTGAAATTTGATGAGGTTTCTAACTGGTTCATCTTCCTTTGGGGTGCACCACTACCTGGGCTTCCCTCATAGCTCAGTTGGTACAGAATCTGCCTGCAATGCAGGAGACCCCGGTTCTACTCCTGGGTCAGGAAGATCTGCTGGAGAAGGGAAAGGCTACCCACTCCAGTATTCTGGCCTGGAGAATTCCATGGACTGTATAGTCCATGGGGTCGCAAAGAGTCAGACACAACTGAGCGACTTTGACTTTCACTATCTGTGATGCCCATTCACTAAGGAATGCTGATTCACTGGAACAGAAGGCTTCATTTAGCCCTAATTTAGGAGTCACCCCAATCTCTACTCTTCACCCCCAATCCAAGTGCAGTGTCCAGTGCTCTAGTCCATCCATCCATCCATCCTAGCCCCTAGTGCCGTATCCATCTGGTCAAGGGGAAAATGCCTATCTGGGTGGTATCAGGTTCAAGGTGTCCCCTTGATATGAGAAATAAAGCAACGTCCGCACAATGTAGAAAAATCACACACGAAAATGCACCCCTCTGGCCTTGGCTTTCAGGGGATGAACCCACAGAACTTGCACATTCTTGGAACCTGGCAGAGTAGTTTCCTTGTGTCCAAACGTCACACCATATCTAGAATTTGATCCTTTGAGTTTTATTGTCAAAGCCTCATCTAGAGGGCTTATCAAAAATCACTGAAGTGTTTGGCTGAATGTTGTTCACTAGGCTTATAAGCAAATGGCCAAAATTCTTCCTGCTTCTTGCAATATCTCTCTCCACCCACTTCCTTCCTTCCTCCTTCTTTCCTGCCCCTCCCCTCCTCACTCTTCCTCCCTCTCTCTCTAACCCCTTCTCTCTATGCCAGCTCGTCTTCTTAGGCAAGATTGTCAGCCGTCTATTTCCCTGCTCATACAGCCTTTATTGAATGTTTGTGAGATCCGGATTAAGGTCTTACACAGCTAGCAAAGCCTTAATTATTTTTGCCTGTATTACTATATATTGAATCGATGTAACTTTTCAATAAAGGCAGTTCAATTCTGGACACTCCCCGATGATTTGGAGATATAGGAACTCTGGTAATTATCCCAGAGTGTAGGAGGGTTTTGTTTTTTTTAATTATTCTATTTTTTTTTTTTTCTCCTGGAGGGAGCTGGAAAATGAATCTGGCACAGAGTGCATAATATTATCTTGACAATCTATACTCATCAACTGTGAATGCCTGATAAATGAGGTGGAAGGTGGGGGAAATGAATAGGGCACATTGAGCTCCCCGGCAGCAGGTCGGGGCTCACATTTTCAACTTTAACTTGTCTATTACACTTCAGCCTCATCAGCCCCTTCCTTTTCCTGCATCCTCAAGAGAGTTATCTAAAGAGCTAAAAGGGAAGAGCCTCTCTGAGAACAAGATCCACTGCATGTCTGGAGAGCAACGTATTTCACGGAGTTTGCTTCTTCCTGGTGTCATGTTGGGCACTTGGGTGGGCGAGACTCCGCTCCATGGTGACCCTGACTTCTTGCTTGTAGAAACCATTCCCAGTGTGTACATGCCCATCACTCTGCTGTATTTAAAATGGATAACCAATAAGGGCCTCCCATACAGCACAGGGAACTCTGCTCAATGTCATGTGGCAGCCTGGATGGCAGGGGAGTTTGGGGGGAAACGGACACCTGTATATTATGGCTGAGGCCCTTTGATGTTTGCTTGAAACTATCACAACATTGTTAATCGGCTACACCCCAATGCAAAATAAAAAGTTTTTTTAAAAAAGAAACTGTCGCCAACAGACAGAAAGCAAAAGTTAATTGGGAGAGTGCGTAACCACGTTATCCAATCTCTTTTTACCTTTGACATTTTATGGGAATGTAACAGTTACTCTTCGGTTCAGGTACAGATGAATGCTGAAGAGAGGAGCTACGATAATATTTCTGTCCCCGGAGAGACTAAGGGCTGCCAGAACTCAGGCTCTGGGGTCAAAATGTCTGAGTTCTTCAGTCACTGGCTGTGTGGTCCTGGGTGAGCTCCTTAACTAGACATGGTGATAATTGTATGACCTTTGCCTTTGGCTCACAGGATGCTGGAACAAGATAATTGTGTCAAGTGCTTGGTCCAGCATCTTACACATGGGGTCCAGACATGGTCCATGAATCTTGGAGAGTGTTGGCTGTACAATCTTCCTGCGGGCAACTGAGACCACCTCACCTTACAGCAGGAGAAGAGAAGAACCTCCCTCTCAGCCTGTGATTTTCAGGCTCCACCTCAGACCACCTTTTCACTCTCCCATGGTCTGTCCCTAAAGAGATGGAGCATCCTGCCGTTCAGACGCCGCCACCCCAGGCCCCTTCATTCAGCGGCTGCAGGCAGCACATTCAAGGTCAGCCTGGCTCTCTCTGTCTCTGCACCAACCGGACACTTGGTATTGCTGGACCTTGAACTGCTGGTCACCTGGTCCAAATGAGGAAGAACAGGGCTGAAGGCTTCTGGAAGGCATCCTTTGTCAGCCCCAGCCTCTCTCTGCCAGGCACGTCCTTCGCTTTTCCTAGTTCTTCACACACGTAACTTCTCAACAACTTTGAGAGAGAGCAATCAGTTCTCTGTTTAACAGTCTAGGAACCCAAGGTTCTTGGTTGCCAGTGCCTAGTATGGATGCCCCAGCATGTGGGAGGCTGAGCTCCAATTCTGGCAACATCTGATGAAGTCAAGTTCATATACAAGGACATACTGTGTAGCTAGCACAGGGAACTCTGGTTAATGTCACGCTCCATTGTTCCAGCATTCTTCCCACCGTGGGTAGTCTTTGAGGTTCTCCGAAGAATTCTCTCTTATTTCTCCATACACAACTTTATATTTTCATAGTTCTTTCTAAGTTTTTTAGTCCCCAATTCCTAATTTAAGTGTCCTTTTTGTTCTCTTCTCCTTCTCTTCCACCTTTTCCTTCTCCAGCCCTTCCCCACCCTCCTCCTCCTTCTTAAGGTTCAAATCACCAGGGGAATTTGAAGGGAGTTGTAAGACTCCAACCTGGAGGAGGGAAGGGCAACCCACTCCAGTTTCCTTGCCTGGAGAACCCCATGGACAGAGATGCCTGGCGGGCTATGGTCCATAGGGTCATACAACTCCATTCTGACCAGTGGATCACAGAGGGCCTTGGGCATGCAGCACAGTGGGGATTCCAGGCCATGGCAGCCAGTGAAAAATTTGTCTTGGCCTCTCTGAGGGCCAAGAGCCAGGTAGGACCCCGAGGTGGGTCACCCTGGATACCACAGACCCAAAAAATCTGAGTCAACTATCTCTGCCCCCCAACTCAGTCCCTGCGTGAGAGAGGGCTGGCAGGTGGCAGTCAAGTTATGCTTTTCTGCCTCCAAGTGAAGCTGAAAATATTGGCAAGAGTTGCCTGGAGGGAGGGAAAAGCCGTACCCTCCCTTTCCTCCTCTGACACTGGCACTCACCCTTAGCCCTTCTTGGGCCTCTCACTCTGCATTTCCCTGATGAGACCTGTGTGGCCCCCACCAGACTTAAGCGACGTGACTAAAATCATAAGACTTGGAAAGGGGAGACATCACTGCTGAAGAGGTGGTGGGGAAGGGGAAGATGTGGCAAAAATTCAGCAATTGTTATACTTACAATGGATAACCAACAGGGACCTGCTATAGAGCTCAGGGAACTCTGCTCAATGTCACTGGCAGCCTGGCTGGGAGGGGAGTTTGGGGGAGAATGGATACATGTATATGTATGCTGGGCTCCTTAGCTGTTCACCTAAAACTAATCGTTAATCAGCTATGTTGTTCTTTAGTTTCTAAGTCCCGTCTGACTCTTTGCGACCCCATGGACTGTAGTCCGCCAGGCTTCTCTGTCCATGTGATTTCCCAGGCAAGAATACTGGAGTGGGTTGCCATGCCCCACTTCAGGGGATCTTCTTGACCCAGGGATTGGACCCACATCTCTTGCATTGACAGGCAGATTCTTTACCACTGAGTCACCCCCATACTCCAATACAAAATATGGAAATATATATACTACCGTATATAAGATAGATAGCTGGTGGGAATTTGCTCTGTGACTCTGGGAACTCAAACTGGAGCTCTGTGACAACTTAGAGGGGTGGCTGGGAGGGGACATACCAGGTATGGCTGACTCATGTTCATGTATGGCAGAAACCAACATAATATTGTTAAGCAATTATCCTCCAATTAGAAATAAATAAATTTTTAAAAATCCAGCAACTGTCCTCCTATTCCAGTCTGGAGGTAAGGCCATCATGGGGAAGGTTCTGGGCATGTCCCCTCATGCTAGGCTAGAAAGCACTGGCCTTTGATGAGAGACAGGGCAGTGGAGATGTTCAGCCTCAGGCTCAGCCTGCTTCTCACTGAATCTGACATCTGGATGAAAAGCAAAAATAAATATATATATATATATATATATATTTTTTTTTTTTCTCTTCAAATATACAGATGTTTCCAACTATTCCCATGCTGGGTGGCATGTAGACCCAGCTGCTTTGTCTCATTAGAAGCAAAAGAATTTTCAGGGGCTCTTCTGAGGGCTGGGTTTTCAAATCTTATTTCACAGTGTGTCTGTCAAGTCACTTGACTTCGAAGCGGCACCATCACTCTCATGGTAGAAATGTGGCAGGAACATGCCATACCTCCTGGAGCCATGCTCGGCCCCACCTAGCGAAGACACCCTCACAAGCAACCCCCTCACAAGGCTTGGGGTCCCCCGTGCAATCAGAAAGCCACCAGGCAGATGCCGTTCCAAGGTCAACACAGTCCATCGAGGCTGTGCTGACCTCAGAGGCTTTGATCCACAAGGGGTTACCCGAACCTCTGCCCTCTTTGGTTTTATCCAACACCGCCTGTCGTGAATGTTTGCGTGTCAAGATGCAAGGAGCAGCCTAAAAATAATGTGGGACGTCAGGCTCCTCCAGTGCTCAGCAGTTTCCAATTTGCTCTCGCGCCATCAGCTGCTCCCATTCACAAGGAGGTGATT
Source organism: Dama dama (assembly GCF_033118175.1). NCBI lineage: Eukaryota > Metazoa > Chordata > Mammalia > Artiodactyla > Cervidae > Dama > Dama dama. The sequence continues at coordinate 37,785,309 of NC_083696.1, read as the reverse complement.
AGATTCTCATGTGCTCATCACATGCGTGCTACATCATGTCATATTGTATTTTAGGACATCACTGAAGAACAGGTCTGATGGGTGATATTAATACTTGTTCTTAGACACAGTATATCTTTTTTCCTTTCTTCTCTACCCCACCCCTGATCGGGCACCTGCTATCAATTTCACCAGCATGAAACCAGAATTCTCAGAACTCGCTGGTTGCTTCTGATGGATCTTGTCGATTGGTGCCACGTGACTGGGAACACAGTGTGGGTGGCAAGCCGATTCACGTGGCACCTGCTGTAGTGGGCAGGTACCTTAAGGGAAATAGTGACATGGTCTTATGAAAAGCAAGGTCTGGAGGGCTTCCCTGGCAGCTCAGTGGTGAAGAATTCGCCTGCCAGTGCAGCAGACACAGGTTTGATCCCTGATCCAGGAAGATCCCATGTACTGTGGAGGAACTACGCCCATGCACCCCAACTACTGGGCCTGTGCTCCAGAAGCTGGGAGCTGCAACCGCTGAGGCCCGACGCTCTAGAGGTTGTGCTCAGCAACAAGGAAAGCCCTCGCACCACAACTAGAGAGCAGCCCTCACTTGCTGCAATTAGAGAAAAGTTTCCACAGCAATGAAAACCCAGTAGAACTTTATTAAAAAAAAAAAGCAACATCTGGAGAGTCCGGACACTCTGTTCTTAGTTTCTCAGTCGTGTCTGACTCTTTGCAACCCTGTGGACTGTAGCCCACGAAGCTTCTCTGTCCCTGGGGATTCTCCAGGCAAGAATACTGGAGTGGGTTGCCATGCCCTCCTCCAGGGGATCTTCCCAACCCAGGGATTGAACCCAGGTCTCCCACATTGCAGGTGGATTCTTTATCGTCTGAGCCACCACCCTACCATAGTTAATTCTGTGTCCCTGCAGAGTTGTCTGACTCCTCTATTATTCCCCCATCTTGCCCTAGGATAGAGAACTAGCCCAGTTCTACAAGCCATGCTGGTCCCACACTGAGAACACCAGAGCATCTCCTTGTAGGGAAATGGCCAGAGATACAGAAGGATGCAGGGCTGATTGCTCTCACTTCATGGACTCTGTGGCCCGTGGACCGTGCTGACTCCCAAGGTGCTACAGCTTGCTTACCTCTGAATCCATTTCCATTGCCACTGGAGCAGGCAGGCGAAGGGGAGCCTTGGGGCCTGATGACAGGGGCAAAGGCACTCTTCTGTTTGACAGCAGGAAAAACTGAAGAAGAAAACGGGAGGATGGAGGATGTGCTGGAAGATCCAACAGTGGGACTTGATGACATGACTGGAAAGCAAAGGACAGTCCTTCTTTAGAAAGAGAAAGATCTGGAGTTACGTTCTTTCTTCAGTACATACAACCAGTACATACTGACTGCAAAACTACGCGTTTGTTCCAGGCATTGTTCCAGATTCCAGGGATTTGAGAAGAAGTTGAATGTGACAATGACCCTGCCCTGTCCCTTGGGAGGAAGGGACAAATGAAACAATGAGTAGGGTCATCATCCTATTGGAGGAGCGAACATGATGCTAAGGAGATACATCCGGGCAGGGTGCTTTTCTGCCTGGAAGAGTCAGGAAGGCATCGGTAGGAGGTCATATTGTGATAGGTCTTAACCCACAAGTACTGGGTTGGCCAAAATGTTTGTTCAGATTTCTCTGAAAGGTGTTGTAGAAAAACCCAAACAAACTTTTTGGCTAACCCGATAGAAGCTCAACACGAGAAGGCTAAGACCAACCTCTGAAAAATGATCAAGTCTACTAAAAAACAGAAACTTCTTCTTTTTTTTTTTTAAATCCTAAAATGTAATCCTGTCTGGGAGCCATGTGCCTCCCTGGCAGTTCTCAGGGCGCCAGAGATTTGCTCTGTAGGGTAGGCATCTTCTCGGAGCATGCCATCTCTATGGGCCACTTCCTCATTAAATGTAAAAGTTTATTAACAGTGAAGAGATTACCTCCCTTCTCCCTCTACTTTCAGAGCTCCTGGGAAATAAAGCTGCAAGTCAGCCTCCTCTGATGTAATGTGTAGAAAAAAAACACACCAGTATTAACATTAAAATGACTTCAAGGAAGCCAAAATTTAACTGTTGTGATTTCCAAGAAAAATAAAGGCAACTTACAGAACAAAGTGCCCCACCTCTTAATGTCAGATACTCCACCAACTTACATCATACAAGAAGATAATTTTCTTCCAGGTTCAATTTGCTCGAAAAAGAGGTAAACTTGAGTTCACACACGTAAAATTGTTAGAGATAGCATTTTACAGTATATGGTCAAGTTTCAGGGGCTCATTCTAGCATAATGTCCAGAATTCTGAACTGTCCCAAGTCATATGACTTAAGAATTACTGGAACCTAATGGCAAAGGCCACAATAAATGCTAAGAGTGCTTACTTCTACTTCTTATCATCAGTAGTCCAGACAGTCCACAAGTAAATCTGAAACTGAGGACATGAATGTGAGTTAATGTTTCAAGTATAACGTGTATTTTGGAGGTCCGGTGTTCAGATGGCCTTTGCAAGACTCCATCCTCATTTTTCCCCTCTCCCTATAAACATAGACATTCGGCTGTGTTCACACAATTGCGTATATAAAGCAATAATGCAGCATGCCTCCCATGCAATGTCTTTTACAGCCGATCTACAAACCAAAGACTTAAAAAAAAAAATCTTTATCTAAAAACTGCTCATCCTGAAGTGGTCCTGATTTAAAGGGCAATGCAAAAGGAAGCACTGGAATACATCCCAGTCTTCAAAAGAAAAAAATTGGTGGTATTTGTAGCAGCAGTGGTAAAGAATCTGCCTGCCGATGCATTAGACGTAAGAGACAGGGGTTCGATCCCTGGGTCAGGAAGACCCCCTGGAGGAGGGCATGGCAACTCACTCCAGTATTCTTGGCTACAGAATCCCATGGACAGAGGAGGCTAGTGAGGTCGCAGTCCACGGGGTGGCAAAGAGTCAGCTATGACTGAAGCAACTTAGCATGCATGCACATGGGAGAGGATACAGGCTTAAGCCTGGAGAATGGATTTTATTCCTGGGTCCAAGTCAGTCTCCTCTCTAGCCTTGGTTTTAGCATCAGTGAAATGTGTGTGCGCGCACAGGGTGAGTGGCTGGGGCCTCTCCTCTTTCTGTAAGGCACAGAATTAGAGGCCAAAGGAAAGCTGGTATGTGGAAACCCCTGATTCTGACCACCATCCAGTCTCTGACATACCATATGAACCATGTGGGTCCCAAAGTGGTGCCTTGGCTTCTGGGTCTGCAACAGCAGAATCTCCCCTCATAGAGCATGAGAGGGGAGGGTTTTTATAAAGTGAATTAGGCGCACACACACACACATGCACACATATACTTAATTCCACTTATGTTCGGCATATGAGTCATTTCTAGTAACAGATCCTAAAGCATGCTTAAATAGCGTGGCCACCTCTCAGTGGGAAAGGAGTCATCTCAGACTTCACCAAGTGACACAAAATTGCTGCAGTGTTGAATAAACACAGGGCTGTAAAGTGCCCATTTAAAATATTTTAAACAAAATGTTCGCAAAATGTCAGCTTATATACAAATTTAAAATGTAATACTTTTATAATAAAAATCCTAAAAGGAATTTTAATATGCATATGTTAGCAAATATAATTTCTATGTTTATTTTAAAAAATGCTGTAAGAGCCAGAAGTTTCATTAAAATTTTTTTAAAGAAGTCTTAATATCTTAACAGACATTAAAACTTATTATAGATCTACACCAGTGAAATCAGTGTTAGACCAGCATAGAAATAGGCAGACAAATCCTTGGAGAAAATAGAGTCCAGAAATAGACCTGGATATATAGGAGAATTAAAACTTAATAAAGGGGACATTTCAAATTAATGGGGAAATAAACACATAGTAACAATACACTAGCCATTTGGAGACAAAATTTAGAGTGCTTCCTCATATTAAACACAAAAATAAATCTAAATAGATTAAAGGGTTATTTTTAAAAACAAAATTATAAAGGAGATAGTAGAAAAATGAGGAAGTTATATAATTTAACTCATCCTTTTCACCACCCCAAAGCCTAAACAGAACATCATAAGATAGATTTGTCATATAACCAAAAATTTCTATAACACACACAGAAAAGGCAAATGACAAATTAGGAAAAATATTTTTCATAATTTATTTAGATATATTCAGATCCTCAGTAGCTAATAGGTTTTTATAAACTAATCAGAAAATGTCCCAATAGGAAAATAGGCAAAGGACATGAAAAGAAATGTCACAGAAGGAAAAATGAAAATAACCAAAAGGCCTTTATAGACCTAAAAATGGTCAGGCCAATCAGTAATCAGATGCAAATTAAAACAGTAATGAGATGTTATTTTCCACTTGCCAGATTGATAAAGATTAAGAAAAAATTAAGAGGGCAGGGAAACAGATACTCTCCTTTTCTAAGGGGAGTGCTAACCTCTCTGGAGGAACTTTGGTAATATGTATCAAAGTATTTGAAAACGTCCATGTCTTTTAACCCAGTAATTTAATTTCCAGAAATTAATTCCAAGGAGGTAATCATAAATGTGCAAAAAAAAAAAATTCCAAGGACATTTTTATAATCATGAAAAACTGGGAAATAAGTGAAATGACTAGCAATAGGATAAACTATATTAAATCCATAAAATGGAACATTATGCAAATGTTAAAACTAAGAATAGAGAAGAATATTTAATGGCATGGAAAGATATGCATCCTCAGATGAGTAAAGCAGAATACATAATAATATAGACAATGAACCCACTTTCACTTTTTGAAAAAACATACAAAGCAAAAGTGTAATAGGATGTGATGGGCATCCCTGTTTGTTTTTGTTTTTTTTTTTTTGGCTGTACTATGTGGCTTGTTGGATCTTAGCTCCATGATCAAGGACTGAACCTCGGCCCTCCACAGTGAGAGATCGGAGTCCTAACCACTGGACTGCCAGGGAATTCCCACATCCAAATTTTTAACGACATTATCTACCAGACAGGATTGTGAAAATTCTTGAAATTCTTCCTTTTACTCATTCACATTTTCAAAATTTTCTATAATGAATGTGTATTACTTTTGATGTAGCAGAAAACAGTAAAAGTTGTTAAAAGAAACAAATGGAAAAATCTCTCATTTCTTTGGAAAAAAATAATACAATCCTTAGCAATAGACATAATAGCCTTCCTGACATTAACATTTCTCTTCAAGCTAAGGCTTAACTGCCTGTAAACAAGGTTAGCTGTTAACCTTTCTGCTACAAAAAAAGCAAAGCACCAATAAATTTTCAAATTCCTGGGAAAACCTTGTTGATTGTAGTTAACTGTGCAATGTAATCGTCACTCCTAATACCTGTTTTCCATTCTTAGAACACAGGTCTATATCACTGCTGAATTTTATGGAGCCTAGCTTCATATCTGTGACTTGGAGAATTTTGTCATTTTTCTTCTACTCTCTTTTTCATTGATCTTATGGCAGAAGCCCATTAGCTGTGCATCAGAGCAGACGCTGCAATTTTCAAAATAAATCTATCCATGACTGCAAGGCTTACTTTAAAAGTTACCACTGGTTACCTCTGCAAAGAAATAAAGTATGTCATTTTGTTTTCTTTTTATACAGAAATGCTTTCCAAAATGTCTATAATGAGGTTACAACTGTCATTTTGTTCAGTTGCCAAGCCATGTTCAGCTCCTTGTCATATGATTTTTTCCCCTTTCTGAAGAAAACGACAATAGGAAACACACCAAAGTATTAACAAGGTGTTTTTGTTGTTTGTTTGTTTGTTTTGTTTTAATGGCAGGAGTAATGCTTTCTTTTAAGAGCTATTGTCAGGACTTCCCTGGTGGTCAAGTGGTTACGAATGCACTAGCCAATGCTTGGGACACAGGTTGGATCCCCGATCCAGGAGCTATGATCCCACAGGCCTTGGAGCAGCTAAGCCCCGTGGGCCACCATTACTAAAGCCTACACTCTATAGAGCCCGTGGTCCACAGCGAGAGAAGTCACCGCAATGAGAAGCCCCTGCTCATCACAACTAGAGAAAGCCCAAGCAGCAACACACACCAATGCAGCAAAAAATAGATGAATACACATTTTTAAATAATAATAAAATAAAAAACTATCATCACCTGTGTTCTAAATGTTCTACATAATCATTTAATACTCTATAATAGAAAAAATGTCTTGCTATTTATTTTCAAAAATATGAAAACCCTGAGGTCTGGGGCATAGTCCAAGACTGTGTATGTAAGCAAGCAAGAGCCCCTGCGGAGCTCAAACTGCGCGCTCTGTGATGACCTAGGGGTGGGATGGGGTGGGACTTGGGAACAAGGTTCAGGAGGGAGGGGACATGTACATACTTATGGCTGATTCATGTTGAGGTATGGCAGAATCCAACACAGGACTGTACAGCAATTATCCTCCAATTAAAAATAAATAAATTAAAAAAAGAGGAATCCCTGTGGACAGGTTGGATTCTGTCTGTATAGATCCTGTTTCAAACTTGGCACTGCTTGGTAAGTATTCAACTTTGGAAGAAGTGGTTCCCTTGGGAGTTGCAAGCTTGTTGAGTAGAACATCTTTGGGGACACCAGTGTGTACCGTTGTAGGAAAGTTGATCACGCATATTTGAAAATTTCTCTGGACACCTCTCTCTGTGGATAGAGACCAAAGGAAAGGCCAGTGCTTCTGGCCCAGAAATCTCTTGTGAACATGGGGAGTTCAGGAAAAACCACTTTTCTGCTTCTTAGGATTGATTGGCTCACACGGTTCCAGCTGGAACTCACTGGGCACACATCCTTCTTTGCATCGAGCCATTGCATTTGCTGGCGTGAAGGGGTCTGTCAGCATTTCATTATAACCCCCTATTGTCAGGGGTTTAGAATTCAGCCATAAAAACTTGCACTGAGCTGGAACTTGGCACACACCACTACCGCCAGGAAGTGAAGTTTGTATGTGAAATTGAAAAAACATCTGTTTGGCCATTTTTGAAGTGGTGTGAGAGCAAAAGCAGTGAAGATGCAGGGTTTTGATACGCTGCATTGGCCGCAAGAGCAAGTCAACTTGACCAAGAGGCTTGACTTTATTTCTTTTTTAACGTCTCTGGCAAGTGATTGCTCCATGGCATGCCCTGGCCACATCAGACCAGTTTAAAAAATAAAGTGAAAAATCAGAAGGGTGTTTTCAGACACAAGCAACTGAACTGATGAAATGGTATCCCCTGAGCCTTTTAGTTTCTTTTTTGTATTTCCCAGAGAATTTGAGACGTAGGTGGGTAGAAATACAGGTCATGTGCTATTGTAATGGACTCCATGGGGTATTCGGTTTTTTCGCAGAATGGAATTTTATTGTAATAGAATGCACTGTTTGGAATCCCATTCCAAATCTGCAGTTACTTCAGACCTTCCCTCAAAAAAGGAAGGCGAAAGGGGTCTCACAGACCCAGTAGGAAATAAAAGAGGACCTTATCTAATGTGTTTCCCTCCCTCTGGGCAGGGCGCCTTCCTCTTTCTATTTGTGAATGCTCTCTTGTTTTAATCGGTGATTTGAAGACTTGGAGTGTTACTATTTTCTTGTAGCAGTGGGATTGAGTGATCAAGAAAGGAAAGTGGACGAAGTTGTCACCAGCTGGGATGGGAAGGGTCCCTTCCTATTGAATGAATTATCTAGTAAGAAACATCACACCATCAACATCTGATGGGCAATTTTATTCATCCATTCACTCTCTCTCCCTCTCTTTCTCTCTCTGTCCATCCACACCCCACCCACCCCTTCCTGTCTTACTTTCCTCCTTCTCCCTCCCTCATCACCACACTTAACCCTACATTGTTATATTAACCTTTTTTTTTTCTTGGCCATGCCATGCGCATGTGGGACCTTAGTTCCCTGAACAGGGACTGAACCCATGATCCCTGCATTGGGAGCATGCAGTCTTAACCCCTGTAACACCAGGAAAGTCCCTATATTAACTATTTTTGATCTACAAAAATGACAGTTTCACATAGTTTAACCTAACATACACATTTTATTCTTAAGTGTATGAACATAATGAAATTGCACATTTTGAGACATCAAAAAGAGATAATTCCCTATGGCTCAGCCCAATAGTATGCTATAAATACATGAAATATCTTAATATGATTGAATAATTTAAAAACATGATATCTTGGATCTGATGACACATGTTCTAGCCCCATTTTTTACTGTTTATTGGCCATGAGCCCTTGAGTAAGTCAGTTAATAACCTTTCATATCTTAGAAGAGAAAATGATGATGATACTAGTAAAATAAATTATATTAATTAATATAATTATATAAATATGTTAATTATATACACATAATAAATTATTATATCCATGTGTGCATGCTCAGCCACTTCAGTTGTGTCTGACTCTTTGCAACTCTATGGACTGTAGCCCACTAGGCTCCACTGTCCATGGGATTCTCTAGGTAAGAATACTGGAGTGGGTTGCCATGTCCCAGGGATCTTCCCAACCCAGGGATCAAACCCATGTCTCTTGCATCTCCTGCTTTGCAGGTGGATTCTTTACCACTAGCACCACCTGGGAAGCCCTGTTCACAAGGTTATTGTGAAAATCTGATGGGACTCACATGTGAGCACGCTTGTTAGGCTGTAAGGCTGAATGTAATTGTAAATTACTTGTACTGTTGTGACCGTTATCATAGGATGTTATTTATACAGTGGTTCTTCTGCCCTTGCATCCCTTGTAGGGGCTACTAAGATGTGGACCTTCTGCACATGGGGTCCGCTCTCCACCTGGATGCATGGGAGAATCTCTCCAAGGTCTCAGCTACTGAAAAATCAAGTTTCTCCTGAGCTTTGACCACTACTATTACTACTAATGTGTGGACATAGAATTTTATAAGAAATAGTGTTTCTCTCTTTGCCTTACCATCTTGTAAGCCAGGGGTCCCCAACCCCCAGGACCAGTCCTGGTCCATGGCCTGTTAGGAACCGGGCTATACAGCAGGAGATGAGCAACAGCAAGCAAAGCTCCTCTGTATTTGCAACCGCTTCCCCTCGCTTGCCTTACCGCCTGAGCTCTGCCTCCTATCAGATCAGCGGCGGCACTAGACTCTCATAGGAGTGTGAACCCTAACCCTAAAATCAAAGTGGAACGTCCTGAGATTGCTGCAAGACAGAAATAAAGCACACAATAAGTATAATTTGCTTGGATCATCCCGAAACCATTCCCTGCCCCCTAGTCCCTGGAAAAACTGTCTTCCACAAAACTGGTCCCTCATGCCAAAAAGGTTGGGGACCGCTGTTGTAAGCCTCTGAACCAAGTTAATGACTCCCTTGAACAGGCCCAAAGGCATCACACTAACCCTTGGATTCATCTTATTTTCCTATCCATGTGTTTTTCTTTTATCTGTTTCTTATAGTTTCCATTCTATACTTTCATACTGCTCATATGATTATTAATATTCCCCCCATACATTTTTGGAACAAGAGAAGGTAAAAACAAGTAAGGAAATAAATGAGGCAAACAACCACTTGTTTTCCTCAGTCCCTCTGATCTAATTGACCTGGACCATCTGACAGGTCACAACGCAGAACGCATGTCTCCGTGAAATGGCCCTTGCCACTCCACGGACCTTGCCACTGCCTTTCTGTCTGTGGAAAACTTTAGTCAAGGAATAAGTTTAATCAGAGAAATGTGGAAACAAAGGAAAACAGAGGACACTAAATAGTAATAATGTAGTCATTGAGCATACTCAAGGACTTTCAGTTCTTTCTCAAGGGCCATAGATAATATTCTGAGTCCTATCCTGTGAGCTGTCTTATAGATACTGAAATCCCAGGTGGAGAAGTTTACTACATCATGACCAGACTGTACCTAGGACATGAGCTACTGCAATTCTGAGAACTGGCCACAGAGAAACAGGAACAAATGGACCCTAGAACTAAAGATTAACTGTACCTGATCAATCAAGATGATGCTCGTCAGACCACCATGGACCAATCTGAAGATTACTTATCAGAGCTGACTCCTGTTTCTAGGTTTAATCCTACCCACCCCCCACCCTACCCACCTTCTGTCTATAAAAGCTCTTGACCTAGTGCTTGTCAGTGGGAGGAGGAGGGGGGGACTCAGCCTTTGGACAGATGTGTGCCAACTCCCCCACCCACCCCACCCGGCTGCCGGCATCTGAAATTAAGCAAATTTTCCTTTCCACCAACCTGGCCTGTTTATTGGCTTCTGAGCAGTGAGCAGCCAGACTCCTCACACAGTCTTTCAGTAACATCTGCAATAACAAGAGTTTCCTTGTCCTGGAGGAACCAACCTCTGCTACCTCTGCGACTTGTTACTGTATCTTCACCACACAGGGCAGAGTGCTGAGTGTAATGAGTCAAACAGATAATCCAGAAATACCTCCTGGACGAGTGTCCCCAGGGAACCAGAGGCCCAAAAATTGAGAGCAGCAGCCTCCAGACCTGAGCACGTTTCGTCCCGAGCTGCACTAGAAACGGCCTGACTCGCCCTTGTTCCCGGCGTGAAGGAACCACTCTGGTTGAACAGAGGACTCCCAGCAGAGACTTGCAATCAGGTGTGGCATTTCATGGACATGCCACTCAATCTTCAGACTCTACAGGACGGCTTATCCTCTGCCCTGAAGTGGTCCCTATGTGGGCTATAAGAAGCATCTTCTCTCAGCCTCCGGGGACCATTCTACAAGGTCCCAGCTTGGCCCCCAATGCCATGCAAATGAGTTCTCATAACTTCCTAGAGCATCTTAGGCTTCCCAGGTGGCACTAGTGGTAAAGAACCCGCCTGCCAATACAGGAGATGTAAAAACCACAAGTTCGATCCCTGGATCAGGAAGACCCCCTAGAGGGAGAGCATGGCAACCCACTCCAGTATTCTTGCCTGGAGAATCCCACAGACAGAGAAGCCTGGTGGGCTCCAGTCCATGGGGTCACCAAGAGTTGGACACAACTGAAGCAACTTAGCATGCACCCAGAACATCTAGCTTGCAGTTAACCCACATTTAGGACTAAGAGCTTCTGCCCCCATATATTACACAGTCACCAGCAGTCAAGTTCCATCTCTCCGGAGGTACATAAGGGAGGTGAGAGCCATGTAACAAAGTGAGAAGGGAGATGACGCGTTACACAGAAAAACTGAAGCTATCTGCTCTGTCCAGATGCTTGCCCTGCTGTATCCTAGCTGTGTGATCGTGGGTAAGTCAGTTAACTGCTGGGTACCTAAACTTCCTTGCTGATGACAAGAAGGTAATACTGACCTCAGAGAGTTCTTGTGAAGATTAAATAAAACACTATATCTGAACGTGCCTAATGGAGAGTATACAGAAGGACTTCCCTGGTGGTCCAGTAGCTAAGTGGAGTCCCAGTGGAGGGGGCCCAGGTTTAGTGATCCCTGGTTAGGGAACTGAAGATCTTGTGTGCCACGACTAGGAGCTGGCACAGCCAAATAAATTCTTTAAAAGAATTTATTCCTAGCTGAAATGGAGTCTTAATTCCTCATTCCCATCCACACAAATCACATCTGCTGCTTCTCTGTAAAAAGGGAATAAATAGTTTCACTCCTTTTCTTTCTCTTGAAAGGCTTTGAGTAAGTGGTGCTAGGGGTAAAGAAACCTCTGCCAATGCAGGAGACACAGGTTCGATCCTTGGGTTGGGAAGATCCTCTGGAAGAGGGCATCTAGTATTCTCACCTAGAGAATCCCATGGACAGAGGAGCCTGGTGGGCTACAGTCCATGGGATCACAACGACTCAGATATGACAGAAGCGGCTTAGCGACATAGCTCAGTACAAACCGATAAGCCCAAGTCCACTAAAGGAGAAGTACAGATGGCAGGAAGGATGCTTCATCAGGAAATGGGACCACTCCTCCATGAGTCTAAAATGTAGATATGCTACTCTCTCTCAAAAGGCTAGACAGTAAAACCCAGGGACAGAGAGGCAGCGAGAGCTGGCCTGAGGAACAAGGCACTTACTTCCATAAGGGGAGCTGGTGGGGGAGCCGTTGAGAAATCCCGGTGACCCTGGAACGCCCAGGTTGGCCATGGGGACGTTGCTGTAGCCATTCATGCTGTTACTGGAGGTGCTGTAGTTAGACTGCTGGGGGGTGGAGCTGGAAGAATAGCCCCGTGGAGAGATGCTGCTCGTGTTGCGGATGTATCCTGGACGACAAAGAGAAGCCCAGATGAATGAGCCTGTACGCGCAGGCGCACTCACACACACAGCAGAGACCAAATACGGCGGCATCGGTGCACCAAGCTCCCCGTCTATAGAATTCCCCCAGGCTGACTGCGGGCTGCAGGGGGAAGTCTGCAGTTTGTCTTCAGACTTTTCATACCTTCCTATCTCTTCCCCGTTCTGCACAAAACCTTCCTCCTCTTTCCCATTTGCAGTCAACATCTCCAACTCACACTAAGGAGTGGTTGACGATGGGGCAGTGTGCAGTGACATCTCCCAAATCATATTTCATGTAACACTAAAGCCCTCTGAGATACTGATGGGTGTCACTGCGAAAAGTATTCTCTGGTCAAATGAAGCTTGGCAGATGGTGCATACTGTGGCCATTCATTGAAGATTCATACATGATGCTGACGCTCCAATAATTTGGCCACCTGATGCAAAAAGCTGACTCTTTGGAAAAGAGTCTGATGCTTGGAAAGATTGAAGGCAAAAGGAGATCGGGGCGGGAGAGATGAGATGGTTAGATAGCATCACCGACTCAATGGACAGGAATTTGAGCAAACTCCAGGAGACAGTGAAGAATAGAGGAGCCTGTTGTGCTGCAGTCCATGGGGTTGCAAAGAGTCGGCTATGACTTAGCGACTGAGCAACAACAGAGAATAAATAAACTGGTTTAACTTTGCTAACCTAGTGTTTCCCAAATTTCACACACCAGAGCATCTTTCCTGGGTGTGGTAAGGAAAAGGCATTCTAGTAACATCGCAAGGGCCGCTAGCATTCTACTGATCACAGCTATAGAAGTTTGAAGTTGTTACCATGCCCTGTTGGGTGAGGTGGGTAGTGTTTTCATTCAAAATGCATTGACAAGTTCATCTAAATGGGCTGTCCTTTGACCAAAGACTTGGAAGCATCAGCAATGGAATGCAAGGGAGAGCCAGTTCATGAGTGGAATTGCTTCTCCCCATATTTCTGAAACCCTAGCAGAGACATCACCTAATCTAGCCTGAACTAACCTATGTTGGATAACTGTCTCCAAAGGTATTAAAGAAATGACCCAAATTTGGGGGACAAAAGGAAATGATGTCCCACCCACATTTCTGTAGGAAGAACTTACGCTAGGCATGAGAGTGAGGAATTCCCTTGTAATGGATGAATAAAATTAGAAATAAAATTATCCCAAGGTTAGGGATATCAGCAGAAACATTTACACCTTTTAAAAAATGACTTATGATAAATGTGGCACCTTAATAAAATCAATCTCAGTGACAAAAATCTTTACACAATATGCTTTACATATGAAAGCACAGTTAGCTGTGTTGCTGTCTATACATATTTGTATGTATGTGTGTGTGTTCACTCAGCTGCTAAGTTGTGTCCGACTCTTTGCAGCCCTGTGGACTGAAGCTGCCAGGCTCCTTTGTCCATGGAATTTACCAGGCAAAAATACTGGAGTGGGTTGCCATTTCCTCCTCCAGGGGATCTTTCCCAACCCAGGGGTTGAACCTGCATCTCCTACATCTCCTACATTGGCAGGCAGATTCTTTGCCACTGAGCCACCTGAATTTCCCATATATTTGCATACATTTGTATATATTCATATATGAGATAATATACAAACAGAGGTTACCAAACAAATCTAAGCCATCCACCCTTGGTACTAGTAATTGGCGTGCAGGTAACAATAATGGCAATAACTCTGCTTCTTTCTCTTATTCACTTTGATGATTACAATAGCACAAGTGTATATTTTATTCAAATAATACCTGTACATCTGGTTGCAATAAGCCTAAACTCTTCTAAATTCATAATACTTCATCATATCCTTAAATATTTCCATTGAAGGATTCTACCTGGTACTTAAAAAGCTGAAAATCTAACAATACATCTAATGTTGAGATAATCCAATGACTGCATTGCTTATCTGGGACACTTTTTTTTTTTTTTTTGAGTAGTGAGACAAGGAAAGTGTTTATTAGGAGGAAAACAAGTATGGATAGACACACAGGCGGGCTCAGAGAGAGAGAGTTGCACCCTCTCTGGAACTTTGAATCACTTTGATGGAGCATTTTTTCTGGGTTTCCTTCAGGCACTCATTTTGATTTGCCTGGTTGTGAGTAGGACACACTCTTTTCATGACATAAGAATCAAACTTTCACTTCTTTCAACTCCAGCAGAGCCAGTCTTTTAAATGTATAAGATGTTTGTGTTTTGAGTCTGAGAAAGGCAGTACCTTGATTGTTTCCCTGTGTTGACTCTGAGATGCTGACCCCAAGCTGGCTGCCATATGAATTGATGCCCATCATGCCGCTGTGAGCTGGGGAGCTGGAGAGAGCTGGGATCTGGCTGGGATTCCTGGGGACGCTGTAGAGGGCTTCAGCGATGTCTGCAGCTCGCTTCAAAATGATGTCCTACAAGATGGCAGGTGGAGGTGAGTGTTTGTATTGAGCAATAGGAGTCAAACTGTACTCAGTATTTTGTAATAACCTGGAAGGAAAAATAGTCTGAAAGAAGATATATATGTGTGTGTATAACTGAACCACTTTTATGTACACCTAAAACTAACACAACATTGTAAATCAACTGTGTTGGCAGGTGTGTGTTCAGTTGTGTCCAACTCTTTCTGACCCCATGGACTGTAGCCCACCAGGCTCCTCTGTCAAGTGATTTCCCAGGCAAGAATACCAGAGTGGGTTGCCACACGCTCCTCCAGGGGTTCTTCCCCACCCAAGGATCGAACCCAGGCCTCCTGTGTCTCCTGCACTAGCACGTGGATTCTTTATCATTTGAACTACCAAGTGAGGAATTGGGCTTAATCAACTGTATAAACCATGTGAAAAAAGTGAGTGGCTCAGTTGTGTCCGACTCTTTACCACTCTTTGTAACCCGCCAGGCTCCTCTCTCCATGGAATTCTCTAGGTGAGAATACTAGAGTGGGTAGCCATTCCCTTTTCCAGGGGATCTTCCCAGCCCAGGGATCAGTCTACTTCAATTTAAAAAAAAAAGAAGAAGAGAATCAATTTCAAGAGAGTGTAAGATGTGAACTTCTAACCTGGTTATTGTGTGGTGTTCCATAGAGTGCCTCCACCAGATCTGCAGCTCTTTTCAATAGCATTTCCTGGAAAAAGAAAAGAAAGCTGGATATCAGCAAAGGTAAAACCTCAACTGGCCAACACAAAGGAAAATTACCTATAAAAATCAAAAGTCCAGGTATCCCCCTAAAATGTAAGTAACTAGCCATGATGTCTTCTATTCGCTTTGACAGGTAGAAAATAAATAATTACACATATAAACTCCTCTATAAGTATGTATCTGCATGAAACTCATCTCACTGAAAAGGCTTCATAAACAGCTGGGCTACCAACACAAAAAGCAACCAGATCAAGGGTGGAGTCAGTTAACATTAGTAATGTCATGGGAGTTCCATTAAAAACTACTTTCAGACTATTCCATTAAAAAAAATCTGGTACTCTAATTAACCAAATATTCTCAAAATGATTGATTGGCCTGAGCTGAACCGCTTGCCAAGGAGTTGTCCAGAGTCCTGAAATGATCTTGGCAATGCCTTCTGCAAAATTTTACTCTAATAAAGATGAATTCTTTCAATAATATTTCCCCCTGTTCACTTTAACCAGAGAGAATTAGTAATCAGTAATCCCTTTCCTCTCATTGTGTCTTTTCCACCTCCTGTTTTTAACAGCCTTTTAAATTGCTATTAACCTACTTTCCAGATATCATCTAATTTAATGGGGGGGCTGGGGATTTTCTGAGAGGAAAATAAAGGTGCAATGGTGCAGCAACTGCAGTACTTGAATTCCACTCACTACAGAAAAGAAAACATGGAATTTTGTAATGTTTAGCTTACAGGGCAAATGTAAATGTTGAAACTTCATAATTTCTCATTAATCAATACCTAATAAACTGATGTGATTTTAAATAAAGAAAGTGAAAATAATGGACCAAATTTACAATAGAATTTTTGTGAGCAAGTTCATTTAAAAGGGATACATTTCATAGAAATTTATTAATATATGGGTGTTTTTCACTTCCATGAATATCTGTGTATATACTGGGCCCTCAGTGAATACTTGATTGTGGATTAATATGTCCCTCTAATTATGGGTAAATAAAATTACATTTAAATACAGAGGAGTGGGAACTTACACTTTTAGACAATTATTCGATTATTTATTTTTCATGAAGTTGGCAGTGTTTTATAAGTTGAATACTCACAGGTCCAAAATTTCAGATTTCGTATTTGCTCAGAGATTCATCATAACATATTTCATAGTTAGTAGATATTTTATGAGCCTCTTGTACCTCAAGCTTAGCCCAGTTTCAAGGCCTAATTTAATTTTTATTATAATATATTTTATTTAACCCAATACATGCAAAATATTACCATTGCAACATGTAATTAATGAGACAGATTGTATTCTTTTTTTTTTTCATACTAAGTCTTTTCAATCTGGTGCGTGTTTTATAGTACATCTCAATTTGAACTGGCCTCATCTCACAGGCCCAACAGCCCCAGCAAGCTGGGAGTTACTGTATTGGATGCTGAATGTGTAGTTTCTCTTGTGGAAAACATTATATAGTAATATTATAATATTTATAGAGCTATACACCTCCAGAAATTACACACTCCTTTATTTACTGATTCCCCCCAGCTTTTTTGAGATATTACTGACATACAACATGTGTAAGTTGATGCTATAAAGCATGATGATTTGAGCCACATTATATTGTGAAATGATTACTACAATAATGTTAGTTACCACCTCCATCCCCTTCACAGTAACTACCTTTTTTTGTTTTCATTTTGTGGTGATAATTGTTAAGACCTATTCAAGTATACAATACAGGATTATTAACTATAGTTGCCATGCTGTACATTAGATCCCCAGAAATCACTCATCTTACAACTGGAAGTTTGTATGTCAGACAAGGGATGCCTAATTTAATTTTAAAGAGACCTAAGTCTCTAGGTTTATCTAAGTTTACTGAAATTTTACAAGAAGGTTTTCACATGTCATTTTCCAAAGTGTATTACCTTAGCTAATCTCTCAGGATCTCCGGGATGTCTTGGGATGACCTTCTGCAGTCTCTGAAAGCCATAGTCTATGGTGGGTTCATTTAATGCTGAAAAACAAAAGTCCTCTTCTTGAGGATGTAAACTGGCTATAGAGCAAGGCATCTGGTTAAGTCTGCTATGGATAATAGAAAGGTTCTGATATTATCTTTCTAAGAATTGACACAGTGGTTTCAATCAGTTAAGGATTTTTGCTATTGACATTGGTTAACATTTATAAGTTTCGAATTAATAGTAATTTAGTCATTAGAATGATGTCTCCAGATGTCAAGATTATTATAATTACTTTATCATTTCTGCCTTCAGTGCACACTTATCATTCTTTGCTCACTCTCCACTCCTCAGAAACATTACACAATCAATCACATCCCATCCCAGTTTCTCATGAAGACAATAAAGTATTAATACCTTCCCATGTCTTTCCCTTCTTCCCCCCTTGCCTCTTCCCCAATGTTGTCATCATCTAGTAATTCTTCTCCTAAATATCACTTTTCTTAATTATGTCCTTAAATGTTTATATTTATACATATATAAATCTTCTGTGAGTTTACAAAACTCTGTTCTTATGCATAATATGATTCCAGAATTTTCAATTATATTTTGTTACACGTACATTCACGTTATGTCAGGCTCCATCAGATACTGCAAGTTCCATAACAGCAGAACTCATACTTATTTTGCTCCTGTGTTCTCATTGTTAGAGACAGTGCCTGGACATAGTTGGCACTTACTGTCAGCAATTGTGAAATGAGTGAGAGAGTGAATGAATGAATGAAGGACTTATTTCAGCACTTCTACTATGCTAAAGAGTTTGGGGGGATTGATTCCTTTATCCTTTGTCTTTCTTCCTCTCTTTCTTTACTTTTTAGAAGTTTGGCTGCTTAAATTCTATGGTTTTAAAATTAATACATGATCAAAGTAAAGGAAAAAGATACAAAGAATAAAATAATAACCACCTGCACTCCCATTAGGCAGCAGTAAACACAGGAGGGTGTATTTTCTTTTTAATCTTCCTTTTTGCATATATGTTTTATGAATATTTGTTGCTATTATTTGAATTCTCAAAGCAACACCTTTTATTTAAAGAAATTATTAAAAATTTTAAATATAGAAGGAAAAATAAAATCATCCATAATCTCATCATTTTAGAGATGATCTGGGTTAACATTTTTGTATATATCCTCCAAGACTTAAACACACACATACTAAAAATTATTCAGAGACATACTATTCACACTGTTACATAACCTACTTTTTATTCATTTAACAATATATCAAACTTTTCCCCAGGTTATTAAATATTCTTTTATAACATTATTTAAAATTCCTGCATATTTTTTCCATGACATGGTCTGTAATTTATTTAAATGGCTTCCTAATGTTTGGTATTTAACATAGTCCTAATTTCTCACTATTATAAAAATCAGAGCAATAATTATCCTTTGTGCATAACTTTGATTATTTCAATTGGAAAATTCCAAGAACTAGAATTACTGGACCAAAATTTATGATTCATATTTAAGGCCTTTTACACATACTGTCAAATCACTCCTTAGAAGAATATATAAATTTATACTCCCTCCAGCAGGGCATGTGGTCATTTTAACTTATTTCTTTATTCATCAGTGAGGTTGAAGAGTTTTTTCTAATACTTGCTGAATATTTCGATTTCTTCTTCTATGAGCTGCTTATTAATACTTTCTGCACTCTCTTCTTTTGAAAAACAGGCCTTTTTAAACTTGTAAAAACACTTTACATGTTAATATTTTTAACATTCTATCACCATGTTACAATAACATATCCAAATTTGTTCTTAGGTATTATAGGTAGAAAGACCATCCCAGCTCCAAGATCTGGCAAATACACACATACATGGGTCAGGGGGTGTTTGCATATACATACCTATAAATACATGAAATCTTTAGGTCTACCTGTAAAATGTGTACTGCTCACTATTTAGGTAGTAAGTTTTTTTTTTTTGCTGTGTATTTCATCGTCTGTCGATTATATTGTGAATATGATTACTCCCTCATCACATTTTCTACGAGTTTTACTAGCACCTAGAAAAACTTTGGTTTTTATGTGTCTGCACAGGCAGTGTGTGAGGGTAGTGTGTGGCAGTATACGGTATAGTCATTAAGAGAATCAACTTTAGAGTCAAGTGGATCTTGGGTTTGAATCCAGCTCTACCATTAATTTCTGTGAGCTTCTGTTTAAAATCTAGCTCATGGGTTTGCTGTCAAAATTAAATGAAACAGTGTATATCATGTTCCCAGCACAGTTCTTTGCAATAGAAGATCTTAACCAATAGTAACCCCTGACAGATGTATTTTTTTCGTTTATTCTTAGGCTTGAACATTCAGAGCATCTACACTTCATGATCAGCTTGTCTTCTTATGATAAGTATATTAATTCCATTTAGTTCTCTTAATCTCATCCTTGTACTGGCTGAAACTTCCCAAAAATGATCTGAAAAAAGGATGATAGTGGATATTCTTGCTTTTGTCCCCCTTTAAATGGGAATGACACACTTCCATACCAAATGTGATATTGGCTATTTGAGGTAAATATTTGTTATCATTTTTGAAATTTATTTATAAATATTATATATTATGTATAGAAGTGAGAGTTGGACTGTAAAGAAAGTTGAGCACCGAAGAATTGATGCTTTTGAACTGTGGTATTGGAGAAGACTCTTGAGAGTCCCTTGGACTGCAAGGAGATCCAACTAGTCCATCCTAAAGGAGATCAGTCCTGGGTGTTCATTGGAAGGACTGATGCTGAAGCTGAAACTCCAATACTTTGGCCACCTCATGCAAAGAGTTGTCTCATTGGAAAAGATCCTGATGCCGGGAAAGATCAAGGGCAGGAGGAGAAGGGGACGACAGACGATGAGATGGTTGGATGGCATCATCGACTCGATGGACATGGGTCTGGGTGGACTCCAGGAGTTGGTGATGGACAGGGAGGCATGGTGTGCTGCAGTTCATGGGGTCGCAAGGAGTCGGACACGACTGAGTGACTGAACTGAGCTGATTATATATCATGGGCTTCCCTGGTGGCTCAGACAGTAAAGAATCTGCCTGCAATGCAGAACTGGGTTCAGTCCCTGAGTCGGGAAGATCCCCTGGAGAAGGGAATGGCTACCCACTCCAGTATTCTTGCCTGGAGAATTCCATGGACAAGAGGAGCCTCACAAGTTATATAGTCCATGAAGTTGCAAAGAGCTGGACACGACCAGTGACTAACACTTTCACTTTAGTTATCATGCTTTGATAAGGGCTTTTATCAGGAATTCTTAGAATTTTAGAAAATTACAATCATATGAAATTCTCTCCCTGGACCAATTTAGATTGTATTTTAGAATATATTTCTCAATATTTCACAATTAAATGTCAACTCATGGATGCAGTATATAATTTGCTTAGTATATTTCTGAATGTAATTCGTTAATATCTTCTTATGTTTGCTAGTGTGGGGATGAAATCAATTACATCACTGAGAATGGCACCTGGCACATTCTGAGCCCTCAACAAGCATCTGTTACTGTTATTATTGCTGGGATTTGTGTGCCCATATTAATAACTGAGATACTGTGCATGGTGTTGTTGGCTTCTGATTGATTTTTATTTTATACCCACTTTGAAAAATAAATTGAGAGGCTTTCTATATTTTATCCTATGTACTATAAAATTTATATAGCACGGGTAGTATCTCTTGACTAAAAGCTAGAAAGAACCCCCGTGAAATTGTTCTTTTCAAAGTCACCAATAACGTCTTAGCCAAACAAAGAGGAACTTTTCCATTGTTACCTTAAACTCAAGTTAGCATTTGACACCACTCTCCTGCTGGCAATATGTCTCCTCACTGACTTTCCCGAACGCACATTGCCCTGTTTCACCCCTACCACTAGTCATTCCATCTCAGCCTACCTTGAGGACTGCTCTTCCTCTGTCCATCTGATGCTTCTTGTTGCCAAGGCAACAAGAAATGCTGATGTTTCTTGTGGCCAAGGTAGTCTTCTGCTTGCCTATACCTTCTTCCTCAGCAGCCTCATAAGTGCCCACATGATTCCCATGTCAAGCTACATCCTGTCACAAATCTTTATCTGCAGTTCAGGTAACTTGCCCAAGATTCAGCTTTATTTCTCCAAGTATTGGCTGGAAATGTCCACATCGATGGCCCATAGACTCCTGCCATTCAAGATATTGCAACCTCATGCTACTCACACCACATAGCCATCAGCCATCAAAAAGTCATGCGTTTCATGCTTGCCTGGGGGCTCCGTGGTAAAGAATCCATGTGCTAATGCAGGAGGCACGGGTTCAATCCCTCATCTGGGAAGATCCCACAAGCTGCAGAGCAACTAAGCCTGCGCACCACAACTATTGAGCCTGTTCTCTGGGGCCCGGGAGCTGCCACTGCTGGGCCGCTGTGCCACAGTCACTGAAGCCTGTGTGCCCCAGAGCCCAGCCTCTGCAACAAGAGAAGCCGCCGCAATGAGAAGTCCACGCACTGCAACTAGAGAGCATCCCCCACTCACTGCAACTAGAGAAAACCCACGCAGCAATGAAGACCCAGCATGGCCAAAAATAAAAGGTAATAAATAAAATTATTTTTAAAAGAGAAATCATGCATTTCATTAAGGTTTTAAATGTTTTAGCATAAATTTTAATATAGTATTTGCTTAAAATTTCTAATCTCCTATTTATGACTCTCCACACGGTAACCCCACCACCGACACCAACTTTGTTACACTTTCTGAGCAGTCCTATTTCTAATTTTGTCTTCCTTTAGTTCCAAAGAGAATATCCTAAAATTTCTAGGTGATTGAGTATTAAATTGTTAATTATTTATTCTAATTAATTGCACTGGATTCAAAAAGGTGGTGTACAGAATATCTGCCTTTTGGAACTTATTAAGTTTTTTTGTGAATTCATATTAGTCTTGTCTGTGTTCCATGGGAAATGCTTTAAATGTATTATTTAATATATCTTTTTGATCATATTATTTAACATCTTTTCTACATAATTGCTGCTATAAATTTACCCTTCCACATGCTCCTTGTATGTCTAATAGCTTTTTAATGTATATATATTTTCTCTAGTGACTAGGAAGATGCACACTCTATTTTAATTTAGAATAGTACCTCTGACTTTCTCTGAAAATATTTTGCTTTTCCTAATTTCTTGAGTCTATGGAGCCCCTCCACATATATAAAATGTTGCTTACCTTTAATTCCCCCACTGCATTCTGTCTACCTTTACACTTTTGTTGGTTTATCCTCTTTAGCTAATATTCCTCTTACTAGATTTTCTATGATCTGTCTCTTTTAGACATTAATTTCTGTATTTCTGTTAAACCATGTCCTCATATTAACAATAATTCAGATACTGTATGTTTCACCGCTTTTTCTGCTAACCAGTGGTCCTGTGGAACCATAACTTTTCCATTCTTGACTGATCCAATTCTCCAGTAGTCAGGTTAGTTTAGTAGGAATAAGAATCGAATTCTGTCAGGGTCCTTGAAATAAGAGAATATCTTTCTGTCTTCCTCACACATTAATGACACCTTCTCTGGACACAGAATGGTTGAATATTCTCTTTGCATTCTAGATCAAGTTTTTGCCGTTTCACTTGTCCTCACTCTGAGGGGGGCACCTGGGAGGTTTTGTCAGGGTTCTCCCTGATTTCCTGGCTCGCCTCATCTGTTCCCATGAGCAGAATGTCACATCTTCCAACACGACCCCGCCTGCACACATCATCACAGGGACACAGAATCTCTGGCATCGTGATGAGACCAGTTTAGCTTCACACACGAATACCAGGTCTCCCTTATTTTTATGCTTTCTTGAAAATATCCTTCCATAGATTGTGGATGGGGGCCAATTAAATACTTGTACTCATGTTACCGGGGCTTCCCAGGTGGCACTAGTGGTAAAGAACCTGCCTGCCAATGCAGGAGACATAAGAGACCCAGGTTGATCACTGGGTCCAGAAGATCCCCTGGAGGAGGGCATGGCAATCCACTCCAGTTTTCCTGCCTGGAGAATCCCAGGGACAGAGGAGCCTGGCGGGCTACACAGGGTTGGAAAAGAGTCAGACACGACTGAGGCAACCGAGCACAGATGTACGCACTCATGTTACCATCTTACCCAGAAACACATGCAAGAATAGCTGGTAGTGTAATAGGAATCATCCCGTAAACTGTTTTTCCCCTGCTTAACACTATAATGTCAGCAATTTCTGAAGGCTTTTTCTTCAATAATAGGATTTTTAGTGGCTATAATATTCAACAATGAAAATTGTTATGACAGCTGTTAGAACGTACTGAAGGCTTACTCTGTTACAGGCATTATGCTAATGCCTTCTACATATATTAGCTCATTTAATCCTCATTACAACCCTATGACATGCATTTTATCCCTACTTTAAATGCAGCTCCAAGGTGGTGCTAGTGGTAAAGAATCCACCTGCCAATACAGGAGACACGGGTTCGATTCCTGGGTTGGGAAGATCCCCTAGAGAAGGCAATGGCAACCCTCTCCAGTGTTCTTGCCTGGAGAATTCCAGGGACAGAGTAACCTGGTGAGCTACAGTCCATGGGATCACAAAGAGTCAGATATGACCGAGCAGCTAACAACAGCATGCTTACACCACGCTGACCATAAAGTAAGGAAATAACCCATAAGATAGGGAATCTAGCCACTGCCAACCAAGGTCCCCACTGTCTCCGTGACTTTCCTTGTCCCTTCCCTCCCATCTGCATTGCTACCAGGTTCTCACCCCTTCTCAATGGAGCCCTAGAGGTCTATCCTCAGCCTGCCACTAATACCCTTATTCCTAGGTCCTTCCTGCTGCTCACAGTAATCTGCTAAAGCTGGGCTCTCATTAGCACACAGAAGGCTTCCTCTTTCATCGACTCTATTTGTATATAACTTTATTTATTTGGGGTTGTGCTGGGTCTTCGTTGCTGCATGGGCTTTTCTCTAGCTGTGGCGAGCAGGGGCTACTCTCCTCTCGGGCTTCTCACTGTGGTGACCTCTCTTGTTTCAGAGCACAGGCTGGAGGGCATGAGGCTTCAGTAGCTGCGGCTCCTGGGCTCCAGAGCACAGGCTCAGTAGCTGGGGCACACAGGCTTAGTTGCCCCGAGGTGTGTGGGATCCTCCTGGACCAGGAATTGAACCTGCGTCTCCTGCACTGGCAGGCAAGTTCTTTACCACTGAGCCACCAGGGAAGCCCTCTCTTTTGTAAACTTTATCACACAGTTGTACCCATTGTTGTCCCTGTTAGATGAAAACCACCAGGACCCCCAGGGTGATGTCTGGTTTATCTCATCTGCCCGCTAGTCCAGGCTCCTCATCTACATCAGAAACAGCAGGCACTCCTGACCACATGGAATTAGCAATTCACATTTTAAGCTGATGAAGCAAAATAGACATATTCATCTCTTTCTCATGTTGAGAAAGAGGGCCCTGCCAGGCTTCCTAGGCATATGCTGTGGATGGGTTCTGTGTGTATCCAAGATGAGAAAGATGGTGAAATACACTGTTGTGTATATCTATATGGACAGGGAATAATCACACAGATGTGTGCGTGAGCACACACACAGCATGCCACTTAAGTGAAATTTTGAAGTAAAAATCATGAAGCCCAAACTGTTTAGTCAACACCAAAGTGTAAGAAGAAAAATCAGTCAATCCCTCAATAGTTCAGCCTTCAAAACCTCAGGGTTGGGAATCTCCCTGATGGTCCAGTGGTTAAGACCTATGCCTTCCAATGCAGGGGGTGTGGGTTCGATCCCTGGTCAGGGAACT
This sequence comes from Dama dama, assembly GCF_033118175.1. NCBI lineage: Eukaryota > Metazoa > Chordata > Mammalia > Artiodactyla > Cervidae > Dama > Dama dama. Next base: position 37,760,218 of record NC_083696.1, on the reverse strand, counting down.
AAGATCCCACATGCCTCCGGACCAAAAATCCAAAATATAAGACAGAAACAATATTGTAACAAATTCGATAAAGACTTTAAAAATGGTCCACATCTTAAAAAAAAAAAATAAATCAGGGTTGCACTGAACAGTTTTTATTCTGGATCCAAACTCACTTCCCATTGGACCAGCTCTTTTGCATCCTATCACTTCAGCCTCACCTTGAGTCCCAGCTTTCCCCACTCCCCACCTCCCTGGGTGTTCTCTGACTTTTCAGGCCTGATGCGAGCCAAGTAAACCTCAATTAGCTAATGAGGTGCCCGAGACCAGCCCCAAGACTGTCTCTAAGGGCCAACAGATCATTAACCGCCATCATCAGTGTGAATTTACAGCCTCCGCTACCACATGGAGTGCGGGGGTGGTGTGAAGTCCTGCCAACCTCTTGGCTAAGAGGGACACAGAGAAAAGCTGGCAAGGCAAAAACAGAGTAAATTAAAAATAGGCTTCGATCTATAGGCTCTATTTATCTATGTCTTTCTTTGGTAACATTAACATTAAGGTAAAAGGTCAAATCCCCACTGAAATATAATTTATATTTACCTTTTATTAAATAATTATGGCATGGCATGAAGTTAAATATTACAGAAGCTAATCAAGGGGGAATTCAATGGAGAAAACTCAGACATGAGAATTTCGTCTTTGCTATACATAGAATGTCTTAATCCTCCACTGGGAGTCATTCGGGTTTGCTTAAGGAGTTTAATAATACACATTTCAACTGCCACAGAATCTAAATCCCATTTGGATCAGCCTTGGAAAAACTTTCATCAATACCTTGAGATTTCATAATATTTCTCCTGAGAGCCTGGATCTTATGTGTCATTTCTCATTTTGATTGCGGGTATAATATATGAGGTTGCTTACATATCTTTGACCCAGTGAATAGATATAAACCATAAGCAATGTGTGAAGGGTTTCTTTTAAAAGTAAATAGTATTTAACTAAAAATATCTACTGGGAACCACTCATTTAAAAAAAAAAAACTGGCTGTTGCTCAATATTAATTCTCCCAAAGGGTTAGTGAGACGGATAAATTCTATATGATTGTTTCTTTTCCTTAAGAGGAGGCATGGAGAGCAGATAATGCTTACCCCAGTTTTTGCCTCTATTTCTGTTTCCCAGAAATAGAGGTTCTTTCCATGGCCAATATAGAAAGGGGACTTCTGGTTAGAGTTCTGGTCTACCCTCAACAAAGATAGCATTGACTTTGCAGGCAGGTGGTCATTTCCGCCTTTGACTAACAGAAGTACTGACCACCAAGATGGCAATAGCAAGGGCTGGTTGAGTTCCTTTGCAGAAATTTGAGAGAAGACAAGTAAAACGAGGGGGCTAGGAGATCTGAGTACTCTGTCAGACTACGACCCTGGGATGTTGATCTCGGTTGCAGCTTTCTTCATTAGTAAGTCTTCAGCTGGCACCTCGGATGGTCATGGAGCCTACGGATGGCCAATAAGAGGCTGATAAAAGTCTAAAAAGTCTGAGCCTAGTTGTCTGTCTGCATCTGTGTGCATCCATCTGCAGCAGAGGGTCTTCACTTTCATCACAGAGCCCACGGGCCCCTGAGGGGTCCAGGCCACAGAATTAGAGGATCCCTCCAGCCCTAACTCTAAATCTCAACCTTCTCCAAGAATTAAAGAAAGCAATAGAAAAAGAATCCTGCTCAAGAAACCTCAAATCTATGTAATGCGGCTGCCAGGCAAGTACCAAATCAGAAAGTGGACTTTGAGATGCAGGCACAAAAGAAAACATGCTTGAGGAAGCTCTCTCCTTGGATAACCATCAAGGACCTACTGGAGCACATGGAACTCTGTTCACTGGTATGTGGCAGCCTGGATGGGAGGGGATTTGGGGGGAAATGGATTCATGATTATTTATCACTGTGTCCCTTTACTGTTCACTGAAACTGTTACAACACTGTGAATACGCTATACCCCAATACAAAATTAAAAGTTTAAAAAAATAAAAAGAACACCTCTCCATATGGTGCTGGTCTAAGACAGTTAGTCTCCATTGACAGGACAGGAAGGCTTGCTTGGGGAGGAATTTACATGCATGCAAACTAGCCCCTGCCTTCAAGCCCCCTTTAGGAAGTCTGTTCTGGTCTTCCCTCAGTGAATATGTCTTCAAAGTGCTTTGATCTTATGTGTTGATTCCTGTGAGGCTTCCCAAGTGGCGCTAGTGGTAAAGAACCTGCCTGCCAGTGCAGGAGACATAAGAGAATCAAGTTCGATCCCTGGGTCAGGAAGATCCTCTGGAGGAGGGCATGGCAACCCACTCCAGTACTCTTGCCTGGAGAATCCCATGGATAGAGGAGCCTGGCAGGCTACAGGCCATGGGGTCAAAAAGAGTTGGACACAGCTGAAGTGATTACCCATACATGCACACATGCGTATTTATTTCTGTGAGGTCTGCCTTGTTTGTGCTGTGATTTTGGTTTCTCTCTCTTGCTCCCAGTCCTCCCAATTTTCTCGTCCATTTATCTATCATCTACCTTACTCCTCAGGTGTCCAACATTCAAGGCTATCTGCTCCCAAGGTCAATTTTTTCATAGCATTTGATGGTGTGATAGAGATAAAGCTGTCCCTTGTCTGGGATCTGCCTTAATTCCTAACCTTGACCAACTTTACCACCTTCAAAGCCAGGTAGACTTTGGTTTATCTCTCTGCAAAAACAAAAAGTTAGATTAAATGTTTTCTCAGACCCCTTGTAAGTTCTTGCATTATGATTCTAAGACTATTACTTATTTCTTGCTGTTCTTCAGTTATTAAGTCATGTCTGACTCTTTGCGACCCCATAGCTGGGAGCCCACCAGGCTCCTCTGTCCATGGGATTTCCCAGGCAAGAATACCTGAGTAGGTTGCCATTTCCTTCTCCAGGGGATCTTCCTGACCTAGGGATCAAACTCGAGTCTCTTACATCTCCTGCATTGGCAGGCAGATTCTTTACCGCTGAGCCACCTGAGAAGCCCATTATTTATTTATTTGGTGAAAGCGAAATTCTTCAAGAAGTGGAGATGGGTAGAGTTGAAGCCCTGGGCTGTTGAATTGTCTTTAACTTTTGCTACACTGAAATCTCTCCCTATATCCATCTGTTTCAATGTAGCAAAGGTTCAGTGTCACCAATTTTTAAAAAAAGAACAAAGATAATATAGGAACACATTATTAAGAAGTGGTACCTGCCTTTGTGGATATAGGAACAAGAACACGAGGTGAGAACCAGCAGTGCACAAGTGAAAGATTAGATGGAAGCCTCTGATATTTAATTTTAAATGAAATATTAATTTAATATTTAATTACGCTTTGGTTTCAAGAAAAACTGCAGCAGCAAGACAGATTGTTTGAAGAAGGGAGTAATATACATGGTTAAGGAGACAACTGTAAAAATTAAAGATAAATTTCAAGGGTAAATCTAAATGCCACCACGGAGCAGTTATGAACATGCTCTGCTCTCTGTAATATGTATTTAGAATATTATAGCTGAGAGCACCAGGCCATTAAGAGGCTGGGACGTCTCTAGCAAAACAACGGCCCCCTATTCTGGGACTTCCAATGGAGACATCATTCCTCAGGCTCAGCCGAATGATGGATCCAAATTTTATAGGCGATGGGGGTGGAGGCAACTTCAGTAAAACTGCAGGCTACCAGGGGGGCCATTCATCCAACCTGTTTCTAGTGCAAACAGGGAACAATTGTACTCAGGCCAGTTTTTGATATCCGAATTGGGTATTTTTAACTAAAAATCAGATTCATTTCTTAAATGAGAATTTTTTTTTTCAGGATAATGCTATAGGAAGAAAAAAAGAAGAAGAAATGTGATGTGGGTGAGCTATTAACATCTGAATCCAGAGTGCACATCAATGCAGTGTGGCCCAGTGGAACCCCCATGCCCAGCCCCAGGAGGAGACTGTGCAGTGTATGATCCAGGGGGACCGTGGAATAACCTAGGCTTTTTGTTTCTCCACACAACTGCTTCCTGATCTTGGCTACTTTCTTATTGATTAACACCTGCTCCCAAATAATGAACAGAGTGATTAAATACTTCGTTTGTGCTAAAGTACTGGGTTGGCCAAAAAGTCCATTCAGGTTTTTCCATAAGCTATTTTTTCCATGATATCTTATGGGAAAACCCAGAATAACTTTTTGGCAAACCAATAAAAGATGAGGATTATTTTGGGGAGGAGGTGAGTTGACGTGAATTGTTTGGTTTCTATGGGTGTCTCCATAGCTAGGGTGATTTGACAGCTTCTGAGTTCAACCACACACCTTGGGAAGCAGTTCTTGGGCCTGCACCTGAGCCAGCTGGGCCCAATCGGCTCTTCCTTTGAAAACTCATTTCCCTTCAAACCACTTGCAGAGAGCACACATGCTCTCTGGCTGCCCTGACCTTCTCTGTCACCTAAAACCCTGATTTCTAACCCAGACCCAGATAGTAAAGGTATGATATGGTGGGTCTTTCAAGAATTCACCTTCTACAGTAGAGAACACATGCAAAAATATCTGCTGTTGTTCAGTCGCTAAGCCGTCTCTGACTCTTTGTGACCCCATGTTCTGTAGCCCGCCAGGCTCCTCTGTCCAGGGGATTCTCCAGGCAAGAATAGTAGAGTGGGTCGCCATTTCCTTCTCCAGGGGATCTTCCCAACCCAGGGATCGAACCTGTGTCTCCTGCATTGGCAGGCAGATTCTTTACCAGTGAGCCACCTGGGAAGCCTGCAAAAAAGTCCACCTTTGATCAAACAGCAGTGAGGAAGGAAGCCAAAGAGAACTCATCATAGAAATTATGTATCCCATGCCAAACACTTACAATAGTAAATTTTGTTTATATCTGTGTATTTCTATACAAAATATACTTGCATATCTACATTTCATATTCCCAGTGAGATAAATATCTTCCAATTTTTAGGTTAGAAAATTAAGGTGAGGTACTTCCCTGGTAGTCCAGTGGATAAGAACCCACCTGTCAATGCAGGGGACACGGGTTTGATCCCTGATCCAGGAAGATTCCACACGCTACAGGAAACTAAAGCCCATGTGCCACAACTACTGAGTCTGTGCTCCTAGAGCCCGTGCTCCACAACTAGCAGAGACCCAGCGCAACCAAAAATATATAAAGAAGTAATTTTTCAAAAGAAAACTAAGGCAAAGAATGGTTAGGGGATTTGTCATAAAATTCAGACTCAAATCCAGACCTGTAAACTCTATCACTGACAGTCTTCCACTCCAGTGCTAAGTTCTCTCAAGTTTAATGACAAAGTGGAGTTCCATTCTCAAATGCCTTGCTACAGACCTCCTCTCCCTGCACCCTTAAGATGCAGTAACCATGGTTACCTGAAAAAAACGAGTAACCGTGGTCTCACTGGGTGCCCCTACCGGGATTATTTTTCTGCACTGCCAGTTTTCTGCAGCAAAGTCGGCCAGTGGAGTGGGGGACCTCTCCCGCTCACAAGCCTTGGCTTGTGCCGCCTCTAGGTCTCCAAGCGGACAGAGGCAGTGGGACGTTTCCTGATAAGCTGGATGCTCGTGTGGCGCTCTTGACTCTGCAGCAGCAAGCTGCACTTCAGTAAATCGTGGTGGTTGGAGGAAAATAGACCTTCCTACATGTGCGAAGAAAACGTGTTGTTTTTCAGAGCCCTGATGTTGTTTATGCGGTCCTTGGCAGCAACAACCGTGGGGAGCTGATTATTGCATTTTGCCTAATTATACCAGGTAAGTCCCATCTAATAGGCTTGGGTTTATTGTGGCGGTGTGTCCTTGGATACGGAAACCATCAACAGTTGGACCATGATCCATAAGATGTGAGTGGTGGGGTGGGGGCTGAGGGAGGGGAGGTTTGCTGGAAATTTCCTTCCCACCTCCTGCTTTTGGAGTCTCTTTCTAGAAAGTTCCACATACGAGTAAATACTATTGTGTTTGTGGGGTAATGACTCAGTCTGAAAAGAACTGCCCCATGTTGTCAAATACTTTACAAGCCAGGAAGTCACTGCAGCAGCCTGATGAGCAGGACTCAGCATTCCCAAACTCATTTCTTTGTTTAAAATACAGATTCTCAGACCCTCCCAAAAGGTTAGAATGCAATATGCCTGGAACAGGGTCTAGCATGATTGGTGTGTGTGTGTGGGCGTGCACGTGTGCACATGTGTGCTCAGTCGTGTCTGACTCTTTGTGACCCCATGGACTGTAGCTCACCAGGCTCCTTTGTCCATGGGGTTCTCCAGGCAAGAATACTGAAGTGAGTTGCCATTTCCTTCTCTAGGGAATCTTCCCGACCCAGCAATCAAATTACACTCTCTTGCATCTCCAGAGACCATATTGTACATACAGTTTTTAAGCTTTATTTTTTTCAATATATCACCAATGTCTTTCTTTTTTTTTTATTTTAATTTTTTTTTCATTTATTTTTATTAGTTGGAGGCTAATTACTTCACAATAGTGTAGTGGTTTTTGCCATACATTGACATGAACCAGCCATGGGTTTACATGTGTTCCCCATCCCGCCTCCCTCCCCATCCCATCCCTCTGGGTCTCCCCAGTGCACCAGCCCTGAGCACTTGTCTCATGTATCCAACCTGGGCTGGTGATCTGTTTCACCCTTGATAGTATACTTGTTTCAATGCTATTCTCTCAGAACATCCCACCCTCGCCTTCTCCCACGGAGTCCAAAAGTCTGTTCTGTACATCTGTGTCTCTTTTTCTGTTTTGCATATAGGGTTATCGTTACCATGTAATTAAATATCCATCCACAGCATTGCTTTTGGAAGAGGAAATGGCAACCCACTCCAGTATTCTTGCCTGGGAAATCCCATGGACAGAGGATCTTGGTTGGCTACAGTCCATGGGGTTGCAAAGAGTTGGACACAACTTCTGAGCATGTCATGAGCACTGAGCGACTGAGCACCCACAGCATTACTTTTAATATCTAAGATCTTTTTCAGTATAAGGATGTTTTGTTATTTATGATTATTTACAGTTTTTCACTCTTATTAACAGTGCTTCAACAGTGCTTATTAACAGTGCTTCAGAATAAACAACCTTCAGGCAAACTCAATTATTTCCCAAGTATATATTCCTAAAAGTAGAATTGTTGGGTTAAAGGGCACATACATTTTTTTTTAAAGGCTAGTACCATCAGGGTACTCTCCTGAGACTGGAGAACTGTGTGTTAGAAAACCCCCACTTTCTTCTAATTTTGTTTAAAAAAAAATCTTTGCCACCTTGATAGAAAGAAAATGTTATCCTGTAGTTGCCTTAATTTGCTTTTATCTGATTATTAATGTGGTTGGGATTTTTACAAACATGTTTATTGCTTGATTATATTCCTTCCAGAATTAGCTCCTGATGGTCTTTGCTAGTTTTTAGGGAGTTTTTCCCCCTGAATTTATAAGACCTCTAACATTCACTTGTTTATCCATAATGTATAACATAGTGGCTGACAAAGAGTAGGCATAAAATGAACTTTGCTCAACAAGTAAATGAATATTTTTATGTGTAGGATATTATGTCATAGATAACAAATATGGTTTCAGTTTGTCCTTATCCTTTCGATTTAATAACTGAAACTTAGATATGCAAACATTTTCTTTTCATGTAATCACATATTTATGCTCAGTGGTTTCTGTCTTTGGGATCAAGCTTTTAGCAAGGCTCAAGTGTAATAATTTTTTGAAATGCCTACATTTAAAAAAATTAATTAATTAATGCCTACACTTAATTAAAATATTTAATTCAAGTATGCTTCACTTTGTGATATGAAATTAGATATATAGCTTTTAAAAATGCTTAATTAGTTGGCCCCACACCATTTGTTAAAAATTCCATATTTTCCATGTTGACTTCAGATGTCTCCTCACCCATACAAATACTTCTGTATTTGTACTAGTTGTGTGCACAAAAACTGTTTATTTTTAAGTGTTTTCTTCTGTTGCATGACATTTCTATGTGTTCCTGCAAAACCCCATATTCTTCTAATTACCGAAACTTAACATAGGTTTTAAAGTCTGGTAGGGCAGAGCCCTCTCATTTTTCAAACCTAAAGGTGCTATTTTAGCACCTTTATTTTTGCAGGTGAACTTTTGTAAAGTTTTCCCCAAACATTTTGTTGGTCCTTTGATTGGCATTGTGTTAAATTTATTCATTAATCGACATCTTTACAATATTAAATCTTCCCACCTCTCCACCAGCTGGAAGTATTTTGTCCTTCCTCTGAACTCCCTCAGCACTTTATACCTTTTTTAAAAATCACTTTCTAAGCTATACCCACCCAATTTTTCAAACCTGAAACCTGAGTCATTCCCTCCCTTTCCTTCCCCAACCTTCACCCCATCCAATCAATCATCAAGTCCCGTCAATGCTACCTCCTAAATTTCATCCACTTCTGCCTGTCCCCACCACCGGCACTCCAGTCCAAGTTGCCATCATTTCTGGCTGGGGCCACCACACTGGCCTCAAACTGACCTCCCTGAATCCATCCTAGGTTCCAAACCATTCTCTCTGCTGCAGCCAAAAGGCTCTTTGAAAAGGCAAATCTGATCATGGCGCTCCCAGCTTTAAACTGTTCCAATAGTTCCCCATGGCACTTGGGATGCAGCCAAACAAGCAGGTTCAACCTCTCTTCCTGTTTGAACCCAACCTCTCTTTCACATTCTTTCTTCCCTGTTCCTAGTTATTGTCAAATACATCCCACATTCTTTCCTATCCCAGGGCCTTTGCACGTAATGTTTCCTGTATTTGAACAGTCCTTAACCTTCTCCATTGGCGTAAGATTCCTCTGATATATATCCCCAGCATCCTGTATCACTCATCACATTTGTAATTCCTTGTTCAAGTCAGCTTCCATGATGATAACACTAGTAGCACCAATAATATTAATAATATACACCTTTTCAATAATAAGCTATAGCTGCTCTCTATTTCAAACGCTTTCCATGCACAGGTGTTCTAGACCTGGCTTGTACCATTTTATGAGAGCAGGTTGTTGAATTTTCAGGAATGCTGTGAGCCAGCTGATGTCATATTGGTAGTTGAAATCAGCCCTGGTGACAGTACCTGCACCATGGAAATCAGCAAATACAACAAACCAACGTGGGGCATGTTCAACTGATACTTGCTTCAGGGATAAGTCAACCATGTCTCAGCACATCAGGAAAACAGAAGTATTTGCTGATGTGCATGCATGTTAAGTCACTTCAGTTGTGTCCTTCTCCCTGCTACCCTATGATTTGCTGACACTGCTTTGCTTAACATAAGTCAGCGGGCTGGATAGCCAGAGACCTGAGTCCTTGTTCTGACTCCACCTTGAATTGAACAGGCAAGTCATTTCTCCCTGAGTCTTAGCTTTCTCATCTGCAGCAGATGGAGTTTGATCCAATGTTCTTTGGTGTCTTATTATCTTTAAAATTCTTAGATTTACGGGCAACATAAAATCTATTATCTTTACTGCTGTGTGGGCTCCTTTTCTTTCTTTTTAACCAGGCACCGTGTTTTCCATGATCTGTGAATCATTTAGGCTCCTCTATTCTGTCTGGCAAGTTCCTTCTTTACTTTTGAAATGTCACTCTAGGGTCAGCTCCTCCAGAAAGCCTTCCCTGGTTTCCCAAAGTGAGCCACCTCTGTTCAATGCTCCTATAGCCCCTTTTGCATTTATATCTCCTTTAGGGCTCAGCATGATGATTATGATCCACAAGTGTCTCTCTCTCTATCTAGAACTGTAAGCTGCTAGAGGAATACTGCTATTACTGACTTTGTGCCTTGAGTGATAATTTAGAGCTGATGTTTGTTTATGGAATATATAGATGACATGGTTCCCTGGGTCCTATCTTCAGAACTTCAGATTTAATTAGTCTGGGATCCAGCCTGAGCGTTGATGCATTAAAGTGTGGCCAAGGATGAGAACCTCTGCTTTTGAAGGAACTTAATACATTTACACAGACACACAAGTATGCACATGTAAACATATATGCACGCAACACCTGGCTCCAAACATCTATAGCCCCACTGAGTATTGCTTGTTTGTTACTTCGGAAGAGAATTGAAGATTAATTGCAATGCAGTTTTTATTCATCCTACCTATTACCTTACAGGGCAGACCTGTCATCCATATTACAGTGGGTGCATTTGAGAAAGCAAAACTCTATGTGTGAAGTGAAACCCATTCCTCACCTGACTCCAGGGACAGTCCAGGTTCCTGTTTCCTCCTACCCACTGACCACTCCCTTTCTGTGTCCTTCACAGGTCCTCCCTGTTTTCTTGAGCCCTACACTTAGCACTTTGGATGCACCTGCCATCTTTAGACCTCTTCCATCTTGTAGCTATACGCCCTTCCATGGCCCCTCATCCAGCCCAGAGGCTTTAAATCTCATCTGGATGCTGACTACTCCCTTGTTTGGCATCCTCAAAGTTTTCCCATGCATACCGTTGTCCTATCTGCCTTTCCTGCCTCATTTCCCATTGAATCCACTCTGGCCACACTGGCATTCTTGCTCTTCCCCAATGATGCCAGGCTTATCCCTGCCTCTCAGACTGTCGTCTTTTCTCTGTCTGGGACATTTGCCCCCAGCCGATTGACTGCCAGGGGCTATTCTAGCTAACAACGGTGAACCACACAGAAAACACAGCCCTGAAGAGGCCTAGGGATAGAGGAAAGGTGAACGGACAGGAGAGGAGGTCAAAGAGATAAGGGGGGTGGGGACAGATTTCCACACCTGCGATATACATCTTGGGATTCCCTGGTGGTTGAGATGGTAAAAGAATCTGCCTGCAATGCAGGAGACCTGGATTCGATTCCTGGGTCGGGAAGATCCCCTGGAGAAGAAAATGGCAACCCATTCCAGTATTCTTGCCTGAAAAATCCCATGGGTGGAGGAGCCTGGCAGGCTACAGTCCATGGGGTCGCAAAGAGTCGGACACAACTGAGAGACTTCACTTCACTTAACTTAAATACACATCTCTGCTCAATGTTCCTTTCTCAGAGAGACCCTCCCTCATTCTCTATCCCTTCCTTATCACTGTCTGAAATTATATCATGTATGTTCTGTGTTGACTGTCTCCACCTATAGTATGCAAAGTTTATTAAGATGGAGGGCTTTATCTTGCCCACTTTTATATCCCAGAGCCTAGAGCTGTGCTAGCCCGTGGTAGGCATGTAATAAATGTTCATTTGAATGACTAAAAAAGCTGTATCCCTTTGGGAGCTAGAATAGTAAATATTTTATTGCAACTGCAGTAGAATAGATCCACAAAAAAGTAATCCAACCAAGACATGCCTATCTCAACAGAGAAAACTCAATGACAAAATGTTAAACATATACCTAAAATCATCCTTTTCCTTCTACTCCTAATTGATTGCTAATCAGACAATTTACACTTAAATAATAATAGGAGGCTAAGTCCAAATGAGGAAGAAAACACTATAAAATATATTATTAGAAATTTGTAATAGGTCTGATACATTTTCTTGATTTCTATACTTCTTTCCCTACACGTCTTATTTTTTTGTTCAGAGTAACAATATTCTGACTTCCCTGGTGGCTCAGTGGTAAAGAATCTGTCTGCCAATGCACAAAACGCAGGTTCAATCCCAGGGTCAGGAAGATCCCCTGGAGGAGGAAATGGCAACCCACTCCAGTATTCTTTGCCTGGAAAATCCCATAGACAGAGGAGCCTGACAGGTTATAGCCGATGGGGTCGCAAAAGAGTCAGACACGACTTAGGGACTAAACAACAATATTCTAGTGGGTCTCCCTGCCCTCAGCTGTTCCCCAACTAACTCAGGTTCCCTTTCCTGCCATGCCTAGCTAAGTTCTAGTCTAAGTTCCATCTCATGGATCCCCACAGCTATTGAACCAGCTTTTTCTCTCCTCCAGACATCAACTCACCTTATCCTCTGAGTCTTTGCACTTAAGACTCCCATAGGAGGAACACGCGTCCTTTTTCTCTTTGCCTGTCCAAATCCTCCCATCCTTAAAAATGGTCTTCAGTATCATCTCCTCCTTGAACCCCATCCCTCTACTCTAGTTCATAGTAAACTCCCTTTTTGTGAAATTCATATTCCATCCTTTGGAAATACTAAACAATTTGAACACTCTTAATTCGCCAGCTGCTCTGTTGCCTTCTCCAATAGTTTCTAAATTTCCAAATAGGGACCATGTCTTCTATGTTATTGTACCTTCCACCTGGAAAAAAGTAGTAGATACAATGTAGGCGTTCAATAAATATTGAACCAATTAGATCATTTCTACTTTCATAAAGTTTTAATATAATTTGAATCCCTCTGCAGCATCATTAGGCAACTTTCCTGAATCCTTTTCAAGAAAATTTCGTTATAGCCAGCAACTCTGTCAAATATTTTATCTGATTTGTTTGGATACAAGTCTATTCTAGCATGATTCCAGCTGAGTTAAATTCATAAGGATGGAATCCTGAAATGAGCTGCCATGACCATTTCCCAGACTGTGCAGAAACTGCTTACATAAAACACAAAATTAGATCAACACATCCCCTTTCAATGCCTATGACCCGATCCACTCTTGCCACACCAGTAGAAAGACCTATAAAAGTTAGAATGATTATAAAGTGGATAGACTAGGAACCAGAGCAAAAGTGAACCAGGAACCAATCTCCCTTGGAATAATTTTCTCACCCACCTGTGTAAATGAACCTCCCCGGAGCTCCTTTGCAGAACTGTTTGGATTTATAAGACAATGTCACTTCTACGACCCCAGGGATGTGCCGAGGAGGAGTCTGCACTCTGATGGCATGAGGAGTTATTAGCTGAGGAATGAACAGGCAGGGAAATAAAGTATTTATTATATGTTATCACGGATATACTGAACACAGAAGCATCGTCCACTGCTATCTCCCAGAGCAAACTGGTGCACTCATGGCGCCCCATGTGCCATGAACGCCCTATCCCGTTCCACTCAAGCGTTTCTCTCTCTCACCCTGGAATTACCTTTCAACCCAACCTGTCTATCCTTCCCTTCCTATTAGCCCAGCTCAAGTACCCCCCCCCAACCTCCTGTGTCCACCTAACCCCCATCCCTGTAGTCATTCCCTCCCCCAGTTCCTACACTGCCATGACCTCACAGATTGATTTGGCAATTTCCATATCCAACTTAGCACTGTTATATATCTTGTTGTGACTTGTCTTGTTTTTTTTCTCATCACAGTAGAAAAATTGGAAACTAGAGAAAAATTTTTAAAAAGTTACCATTGCATAACCCAGAGACAGCCATTATTCATCTTTGGCACATTTCCAGTACTTTTCTAAGGATGTGTTATATATTTACATTTTACATCCATAGATACTGTTGTCCTGATTTTTTTTCATTTAGCATTATAGTGTAAGCATGTTCCCTTTTCCTGTGTCATTAGAAATCTTTCAAATATAATTTCTAAGTAAATGATGATACGTCATCATTTATTTAACCATTCTCTTAGTACCCAATGTCTAGCCAATTTCTAATTTTTCACAATTATAAACAATACTTATTACAGTGAATATTTCTTTTTAAGGGGTCCATGCCTGCAGGAAATTGTGGCTTACATGTCTTTTAATCCTACTGCCCCACTTATAATAAGTACTCAATAGTGTGTGTGTGTGTGTGTGTGTGTGTGTGTGTTCATGTTGCTGACATTGCAGAATTAGTAGTTTCCCCAGGTCAAAACAAAGGAAATCAGGGAACTGAGTTGTCTTTGCCTACCTCACTCCATACAAGCATGGTCCCAAACACCACTTGGAGGCCATCAAAGAAGTTGTCCCCAATAATGATCACCATGGCTCCTCCAGTGGTCCAGCCTTCACTTGGGCTAATGGCTTTGATGCATGGAGTTGCTAAAAAGATAGGAAAGAAAAAGTCAAGTCTATCTTTTGGTGGTTGAAGTTTGGAGTTTGGGGACTGACTGCTCTTGAAAGCTCTTGGTTATCTAAGAAGTTCAAGTTGAGCTTTGCTGACTTGCCATCATTCCCTAATTGGTTGTTGGTTTTCACCAGGTCATTAAAGCCTAATGAGTTGACCACTATATATGAAAACACTTAGCTAATTGTGCAAAGGGTGTTTTTAAATCTCTGTTGTTTTTCCCCATATTTTATAAGTTGATCACACTGGAAATGTGTAAATCCCCTTTCTCTCCCCACCTCCTCTGCCCCAAGATGTTAAGATTTACAAGGTCTGTTAACGTGCTAGAGAAAGAAGGAGAAAGTAAAATATACCATAGTTGAAGACTTTTTTTTTCTGGCTGTATCAAGAGACAATTTCTAATCACTTTCCTAACTTTGTAGGAAGGATTTTCCCTCCCTTCTTCCATATGTTCGAGGCCTCTGGACTTTACATCCCAACAGGAACCCAATATGGTTTTCAGGCCATAACTAAAGTCAATCCATCACTCCATTTCCAGAGCTGACAGGGTCAGAGGTGGAGGAGAACTTTGGCAGGACTCCAAAAACATGAGCCCCCTTTGAACAGCCAGTCAATCACATCCAATCAGTCAAAAGAAACTGGATGGGTTCCTAGTTCTGAACCCTGGGATTTTCTTCTCCCCTTTCAGTGCCCGCTGCGGGAGAATTAACACCACTCCAAATTCTTTACTGATTCAATCATTTTCTTTCAGTTCATTAATTCCTATTTGAAGTGATACAAGACACATTTTAAGGGCTGAGTTGGGGTGGGGGCTGGTGGGCAGTATACAGCAAGACAGTACACAAAAATAGGAGCCTCACCTAGCCATTCATTCTGTATTACAAGAGCTTCTTACACCAATGAGTTGGGGAGCATGCACAAAAAAAGAACTTGGATGGGATTTGCTTAGGTTTGTCAGTTATCTTCCTTGATATACTTTAATTTTTCAGACAACTTGAAGTTTAACTGTTACCGGTATTCCTAATTACTTTAATGCACTTGGAAAAATTACCCAGAGCAGACCATGATTTTTTCTTGTCCAAGCAAACAAAAATCAATTAGTGTCAGTTTCATTCTGCACATTGTTTTGTTTTGCCCACAATCTGTTTAAGCGCACATCTGACACTTATTCATACATGTCTGGCATGGTAATGTTCCTGTTTAACTAAGATGTCATAGCACTACATTTGCCTGAAATGCCCACCTAGCAAAAAAATAAAGAGAGAGAGAGAAAGAAAAACTGACAGAACTGCATGAAAGAGCCAGAGAGTTGCAAGGACCTGAACATTGGCTGGGAGATGTGTGGGGGCCATAACAGAGCAGGCAGAAGTCAACGTTTACAGCTTCATTTTAAAATCCACACAGTCTTACGGACATTCTCCACTCCTACTCAGAGACATCAATTTCAAATTCAAACCAGGAAAAATTTGTGAAGAGCGTCATTTGTCTGCCAGGCTCAGTCCCTCCGGAAAGCACAGCCCTACCTTCCGACGGGTCCAGCCTTCTGGCTCTCCGTCCATGCTTCGAGTTGTTGTGAACAAACATGTTGTCGGAAACAGCCAGCACATGTCCATCCACATTCACTGTTGTTGACAATACGACCTGCAGATTTCAATGAAAAAGGATGGTGGGGAGGGGGTTGAGTTAATTTCTCAGTAAGTCATAAAAGTCACAAAACTGTTTTGTCAGACTTCCATGTGGCTAATGAGAGATGGACCAGAATTTAGGGACGGGCCATGTTGTTGGCATCTGAATGGGTTCTCCTCCTCCTATAACAATCGCAGAGCATTATGGAAAAACAGGCCACCCTTCACCCATGTGTTGTCACCTATCTGTACTCAAACTATGCCCAGGTGAGGAAGTGGGGAAGTTGGCAATCTGCCCATGGGTTCTAGAAACTTCATCTTGATCAAAGGACTTGGACCATCATTCCCAGGTGACCCTCAGGCTGGAGTCACAACAAGGAGCTGATTGTGTCTGATCGGGAAGTTAAGATGGAAACACCAGCTGGGAGGTCACTTCTCAGGAGCGGGTTCTTGAACATCTGACATTTGCTAAAGTAGTGCTGGGCATGCATGTACTGCCTGGTGAGTTATATCTGGTTTCTCCCACACCAGAGAGCAGCGACTGAGATGCTCTGACTTTGGGTGAGAAAGTAAAGTTGCGGAATTCAGCGTTGAAAAAGCAGGACATTTAGTATCTAACCAGATGAAAGGGGAGAGATGGGTGTGGCACAGTGGAAGGGTGTGGATTTGCAGTCAGAGAGAACTGAACCCAAATCCCACGCCTGCTCCTTCCGAGTTGAGAACCTCTGATGGATTACTTGGGCTTCCCTGGAGGCTCAGACAGTAAAGAATCTGTCTGCACTGTGGGAGACCTGGGTTCGATCCCTAGGTTGGGAAGATCCCCTGGAGAAGGGAATGGCAACCCACTCTAGTATCCTGGCCTGGAGAATTCCACGGACTGTATAGATGGATTATTTAACCTTTTTGGATCTCCACTTCCCTGGTCTGTAAAACATACACAACATTGCCTATCTTGTGCTGAATGGCATAAAAGAAGAATAAAATGAGAAAATACATGTAAAACATTCATAGATGAGTTCCCATCCTCGTGGCCTCACTCCTGCCTTTTTTGACTAGTCAACAGAACAGAGGACTTTACTCATGGAACCCCTCCAACAGTCTAAGCTCTGGGGCAAGAGAAGGCTCCAGTAGGGGGAATAAACCCCCACATGTTACAAGGCATGGTCCCTACCCTCAAAGAGCTCACTCTCACGCTGGAGGAGCGTGGCAAACAAGTCAAACAAGCAGCATATAGAATGAAGTCGGTCTGAGTTCTATGTGTGTGCCGCGCATCAGGGCGCAAGGGAAATTCAAAGAGCTGGTGATCAGTCAAGGCTGGAGCAGTGGGAAAACACAGCAGAAATGCATGGACTTGGGCACATCCACCACCTTCTTACCGACCCAGGACAGTGAGTCACTTGTTAGTTACATGTGGCAATTGTTTTTGTTTGAGAAAGGAACTTCTCATATACATACTCAAGTATATGTATAGACCTGAGGAAAGAAATTGAATAGATATGTCCATTCCCAAATTAAACTCACTGATACTTTACTTGGAATTTTTTGGCCACCCCTGAAGAGTTTGCCTGCAATGCAGGAGACGCAGGAGACCCAGGTTCAATCCCTGGGTCAGGAAGATCCCTTGGAGAAAGGCATGGTAACCCACTCCAATATTCTTGCCTGGAGAATCCCATGGACAGAGGAGCCTAGCAGGCTACAGCTCACAGGGTCACAAAGAGTTGGACATTACTGAAGCAACTTAGCACACACTTCCTTACTTATTAAATAAAGAGGGGACAAACCTGGACCTTGCCTTAGCTCTTAAGAGGTAATATTTTATATTAATACAAAACAAGATTCACTCAATGGCACATCACATCTCTTTACCAAGAATTATTTCAAACGAACAAAATAAACATAATGAATCTCCTTTTAAGTGAAATTTACATGCAATTACTGTACAATTTTGATAAATGGATATACCCAGGTAATCAACACCATATCACAATATAAAACATTTCTGTCTCCCCAGAAAGTTATTTGGGCCTCCTTTCAGTCCATCCTACCCAATACACTTTTCCAAAGCAATACTCTCCTGTTTTTTTTTTTAACCTCAAATAGGATTTCAGAGGGCATCCTTTTTTTTTTTTTCAATTGAGGTGTAGTTGCTTACAATATTGTGTTAGTTTCTGATATACAATGAAGTAAAAATTTTATATATATATTGTAATATAATAAGGATTTGGAAGAACCCTTAAAACTATGAGCCCACAAAGTATGTCACCTAGCCTGGTGTCACAGGCATGACAGCCGCACTCAGGAGTTTTTACACGACACAGGGGGCTGCAGTTATTAATTCAGACGCAGTCCCTGAGTGTCTGCTAAATATCGGGTATCATTACATCAGGCCATGGAGACTCTAAGACCACAGAACGATGTGTTCCTAGTCGACGAGTATGTCTCCCACACTTCAGCTCCTCCACTAGTGCATTCACTACCTGTTTCATGTCCCTGCTCACTGTGAAATCAGAATGAACTTAAAGGAGCCTCCATAGTCATTCAGAAAATTACTATCAGTGTAATTGCTCACGATTCAGGGGTGCAGCCATCTAGCTCCACGTCTGTTTTCAATTGTGTCCTTGTTAACATGTTAAGAGTCTGGGGAAAGGCCTTCCAGAAAGTTCCTATCTTGCAGTGGCCACCAGAAGGCAAAGACCTGCATCACTTTCTGCCAGGACGTAAGGCACATATTCTCAGAGGGCCTCTCAGCAGAGCAGAGGGTGGCCTCGCAGTCAAAGGGAGGAAGGAGCCGAGGGTCTTCTGGTTCCCAGAGTTAAGATGAGCAGGAAGGCTGAAAGCAACCACCTCTGTCTCTGCTTACCCTCTGAAAATAACAGGAGAAGGTGGAGGGAAAAAGTGAGGAATTGGATCAATTTTATAAATTGTGTGCATGAATGGACTCTGCTCTCATCCATGGGGAAAAAAGAAAAGAACAGAGGGTGCTTCAGGCTTTCACTGCTAATGAGCTGTGCTGGGCACAGGAGGGGAAGCCCAGCCCAGGTGAGGATTATGTGGACATGAAGAGCGTTCTCCCCGAGACCATTTTAATTCATTCCACAGGCTCCTTGTTACACTGTACGTTCATGCTCCTCGTGCATTCCTGCCACAAAATATGGGGCTTTCTTGAGCCAGCTGATTTCATCATTGTCCATTTGGGTGGAGTGAGACTCAGTTCCAAAGAGAACATTTCCCGAATGACATACCCTGATGGTTCAGATGCACTTCATTATTTTCTATTAACAATGGAAATAAATTTTAATCTCTTGCTGGCTAGCGCTGGCCTTTCCTGACAGCAGGGGAATTAACCTGAATTATTTCAGTGTCTGCAAAATTTATTACAAGATTTTAAATTATGTCCAAATGTATGTGCGTGTGGCTGTATATATATCGATATGAGGCAAGTCCCCGTTTTTTAATATTCCAAATATCTTAAGACAGTGAGGTATCTAGGAAGGGCTGCCAATTTCACTGAATTTGCAAAATGTAAAGGATTTGATACACAAACTCCATCAAGTGAAACCAGACATATTTGATTGTTGTTCTTTTTTTTTTTCTTTTAAGGAATGGTTGTTGTTCTTGTATGTGAAGACACACACAAATACTGATTTTCCATGCATTCATTCTCCTTCTGAAAGAACGAAATACATGAGGGAGGCGAAGATACATTTGGTACACTCAAAGCTTCCAATTTAACTTCCTTCACTGTTTTCTGATGAACGATGACAATGCTGATATTATTCTATTCAGAGAAGTTAAAGTTTCTGAATGTTTGAAGACTGAAGGAAGTGGACGGTGCATTCCAGCATCGTCTCCCTCCCAGGCCTTCCCCTTCCACAAGCCAACTTCTTTCCCCCAGTGAGTATTTCCTGGGTCATGAAGGCTGACCTTTCCCATCTGGAATCAATCAGTCAACCCCTGACAACTTCCTGAAACACCTCACTCCATTTCCTGTTCTCTCCCCCTTCTCCCTTTCCCCCTGGTTTGCTTCACTCTTCAAAACTGCAGGCCACAGCAGCTTAATGTTAGAGGGTCAGACACAGTTAGACTCCAAAACACTACACAAGGACACCTTTGACCTTCAAAAATCTTTACATCTTAGCCAAACAAATCAAGGTCAACATTTCTTACCATTACCTTGTTAACTATTTGTAGGCATCTTTGCCAACGATCTTCTGATCCTGGAATCTTCCATACCACTTGTTCTTCTAAGATCATAAACTGATCTGTCTTAGAAGTAGCAAGTGGAGTATTGACAAAGCATGCCATTAGGAGGTACCTGAAACTAGAAAATCTAAGGTATTTTAACAAACACATGGAGAGTATTCCTTCCAAAAGGACTTCTCGATCTCATCAATGTCTCCTATCACCTAAACCTGATACCTGGTTTTTCTAAAGCTCTCAGACTCTCTTGGCATTGCTTTTTCGCTGGCACAGTCCAAAAGGATGACAATTAGGAATACAGATGTCCATAATTTGTGTGGGATGGACCCCCGGCTTTTGCTGTTGACATTGGTGACAGCTTTCATTTGTTTCTCAGAGTCTGTGTATCTGTATTTCAACTCAAAGCTCCAGTAGGAAGGCCTGCAGATCTGAAAACTAAGCATTGTAAGTGATGGCTGTCCTCCACTGGCATGCTTCAACTCAACACATAAACAATAACTAATGATGTTCACACAAACGGGTTTCCCGGGTGGCTCAGTGGTAAAGAACCCGCCTGCCAATGCTGGAGACTCAATTCGATCCCTGGGTTGGGCAGATCCCCTGGAGAAGGAAATGGCAACTCACTCCAGTATTCTTGCCTGGGAAATCCCATGGACAGAGGGGCCAGGCAGGCTACAGTCCATGAGGTTGCAAAAGTGTCGGACACAACTTAGTGACTAAACAGCAACATTCACACAAATATCATTTATGACTCGGTTGCTTTCAGTCAAGTTGCCAAGAAAGAGAAATAGGGATCAACAGAAATCACTTTCAGTTTTTTAAAGCGAGAGTAGCTTTCCACATTTTGCCATTCCTCATTTTTGCTTAGCGCCATCTCTCATTTTTAGTGAGACCAGATCAATAAATAGGAACCAACTGGAGCAGTTGGCACAGTGACAGTACAGATTCCATTTTGAATCATCCAATTAAATGGGAGTTTTAGCTAAATATACAGAAATGGAAACATCAGTAAAACGTCTGTGTCTCCCCTTAAAAAAAAAAAAGTAATGAAAGAACAAAGGCTATAACTGTGTTAGCAGTCCACTCAAAGTCCTCAAGAAAATGGATGGCTTTCTCACATTATATTTTTCTTCTTATCACCCAAGAGCAATCCTGTGACCCCCCACTCTAATAATTTATGCAAAGCAGGAGCTGAGTTGTTAAGAGCTCCTTCCTGCCTATTAAAGGCCATGGTGGGAGTCACCCTTTTGGTGGACACATCTGTTAATCTGCCTGTGTAACCAGTTTCCCAATAGAGGAGCTGTTCCTTTGGTATCAGCAATGATATCATATGACAGGAGGATTTTTACCACCCTGATTTACTCCCACCCTTGGGTTATTTTGGGGACTCCCAGGTGGTGCAGAACCCACCTGGCAATGCAGGAGACTCAAAAGACTCAGTTTGATCCCTGGGTGAGGAAGAGCCCCTGGAGTGGCAACCCACTCCAGTATTCCTGCCTGAAAAAAATCCCATGGACAGAGGAGCCTGGCGGGCTGCAGTCCATGGGGTCACAAAGAGAGTTACTTTTACACCTCACTCTGAAATGTCTATGGATTTTTGGAACATCACACTTCAAAAAAAAACATCTATGCTTCTCAAAACTCTGTAACTGTATGATTGAGTTGAGTCAGAGATCAGCTTGAATCCTATTCCCAGCCAAGCTTTCTCAGCTCATACCCAGGTGTTCCTACAAAGACCCTAAGTCTCACACAAGAGGGTAAAAAGAAAAAGAGAAGTCAAAATGAAAAATGTGTGGAATGATTAACTGGTCTGCTCTTTGAAACAGACGAGAAACCCAGTGTCTATCTCTGTAAGTCGCTGGAGAATCATCACGTTGGCTGGAAACCTCCCTGAATGGATCAGAGCTCTGGCTTTGAAAATACACCCAATTCTACCATTAGTCAGACATATTTCCCCTCCATTTCAACAAGGGCATGGACAGAGGAGCCTGGCGGGCTACAGTTCATGGGGTCGCAAAGAGTCAGACATGACTTAGCAACTGAACAATAATAACATGTACCTTCTAGCTGAAGGTGGGGGCCTATGGTAGTTTAATCTATGTAAAGTTACAATATGTAGCATTGATAGCCCACTCGAAGTGGAAGGCTCTGATACCTACTTATAAACATGCACCCACCAAGCTAAATAAAATGGCTTCAAAAATTCCTGTTATTTTGCCAAGTATGGAAAAAAAATTCTTTATGACATTTTACATCTGGAAATGGAATTAAATTCATGATGTGCTTTTCCCTTATAACTGTTCAGTTGCTCTATATGTTATTTCAGCTTTCCCAAAGCATAACTATTATGTGGGATTTTATTTTCCACCTGTGGAAGGAGGAAAGAGACACAGAGACCATTAAAGGGACAGAGAAAATCAAGACAAGCTCCTGGCTGTGGTGGGCGATCAGATTTGGGTGTCCACACTGTGAGAAGAAATACTCCATTGAAGTTTTTATACCCTGGCGAATTCTCACATTCGACCGGGGGAATCTGATGAAACGATTTTGTCTAAGCCTCCATAATTCAACCCAGGCAAAGAACAAACAAACTAGCTACTGCAAGTTGTTTCCCTCTGCCTTTTATTCTTGGCACACATCATATTTTCAAGCCAGATTTAAAGCCCGGATTCTGCTTTGTTACTAGACTCCAGAGTCTCCAAAATTACCTTTAAACACCTACATACCCTGTAAGTATGGATTCTGTCATCTTTTTTTTTTTTTAAAGGAATTCCCAGAATTCTTAGCAATTGCTGTTGTTTCATATTCCCCGAGGCTACATTTTCTGTTCAGTTGAGTATCAAGTAGCAATCGAGAGAACGCCAAGCTGATTGCTGTTGAGACAGATGTGGGGCGTTCTGGAGTTGCTCACAGCCAGGGAGGGGGGCCATGGCATGCATGACCTAAGTACTGAGAAGATACGTTCTGAAGGCACCAGACAGCTCTGTTCCAGTGGGTCAGAGGCATCTTGTGACCTTCCGGGCACCATGCCACATGCAGGGCAGGCCTACAGAAAACCCCATCCTGCCTCACAGTGCTTACTACGCAACTGGTCGGCGTGTGTCAGAAGCTCAGTCATGTCCAACTCTTTGTGAACCCATGGAGCCCGCCAGGCTCCACTGTCCATGGAATTCTCCAGGCAAGAATACTGGAGTGGGTAGCCATTCCCTTCCCCAGGGGATCTTCCGGACCCAGGGGTTGAACCCAGGTCTCCTGCATTGCAGGCAGATTCTTTACCATCTCAGCCATCAGGGAAGCATGCAATCAATACAGCAGAACAAATGCCACACTGGGACTCCCCCGTGGTCCAGTGGCTGAGACTCCAAGTTCCCAAAGCAAGGAGCCTGGGTTCGATCCCTGGTTGGGAAACAAAGATCCCACAGGCTGCAATTAAGACTCAGCCTAGCCAAATAAATAAATATTTTTTTAAAAAAAGAACAAACACTACACATAATCAGGAGGTATTACTATATGGTAATACATAATTGAGGACTGAACTATGTGACCACTGCATCCTCTAGGAGTCCAAAGGTAAGAAAATTATCCTGCACTGAAGGCAGTAACCAACATTTTCATCAAGGAAATGAGAGCTGAGACGGGCCTTGAAGAGTTGAAAAACTCGTTATGCAATTCAAGGTTGCTGAAACAATTATTCTGGCAAAAAAAAATTCTAATTGGCGTTAAGTGGGGCAATATGCCAAAGAACGTTTCTGCTGGCATACTTTGGCAAATTTGGCTTAGGATGGACACCTTTTAGAGCTTGCTTGTAAAAAAAAAAAAGAAAAAAAAAAAACCCAGTTGAATATGTACAGAAGTCAAGCGGCAGTTTTTCAAACATTTTTTTATTTCTTTTTTTTGACATCTACACATTGCTTTATTTATTCATCCACTTTAGGCTGTACTGAGTCTTCGTTGCTGCACCTGGACTTTCTCGAGCTGTGGAAAGCAGGGGCTACTTTCTAGTTGTGGTGCTGGGGCTTCTCTTCGTGAAGCCCAGGGTCTTGGTAGGTGGGCTTCAGTAGTTGCAGCACGAAGGCTCAGTAGTTGTGGCTCATGGGCTCTAGGGTGTGCAGACTCAGTAGTTGTGACGCACAGGCTGAGTTGCTCCGCAGCATGTGGGATCTTTTCAGACCAGGGATCAAACTCGTGTCCCTGCTTTGGCAGTAGATTCTTATCCTCTGCACCAAGGAAGTCCTCAACCTGCTTTTTAGGTCATCATGAAGCCCAGAGGTCATTAACCTGCTTTACAACCAAATTTCCCTTCATCCCAAAGGCCAGAGATATTGATACTTGCTATATCCACCTCACCTCATTGTATTCCATCGAGGTCATTGCTTTTCCCATCTGAAAGGTACACCAAGTGGGATGGTTATGGTCAAGGGCAGTGTTTTACTGGCAAACATTTTGAGGGCCACAGAGGAGCCTTAACACATTCAATGCAGTTCTTGGTTTGGCTGGGCCAGTCTTTTTCCCCAAATGCTGTCCTCAGGGACCTTGTGAATCACCTGGTATCCATCAAAATCCAGGAACACGTAGGGTCCATGAGCAGCTTAACAATCTATGCACTCTTACTGCAAGACTAAGAAAACTTTCCTTTCCAGGAAGTTCTGAGTCTGATGGTTCTGGAATATGTTCAAGGGTTGGTTTTAGTGCCCAAATTTGAGTCTCTCAAAATGTCGGGAAGATCCCCTGGAGAAGGAAATGGCAACCCACTCCAGTATTCTTGCCTGGGAGATCCCATGGACAGAGGAGTCTGGCGGCCTACAGTCCATGGGGTCATAGAGTCAGACACGAGAGAGCAAGTAAGCACAGCGCAGCTCGAGTCTGACATGGAATCTCCCGAGAGTTAGAGAGGCAACAACCTGCTTTGGTTTCTCTCCATTTCCTCCCACAAATAATTCAAAACCCATTTCTTATGTGAACTGGTCAAAATCCTTAAACCCTAATTCCTGTCCCCATTTGAGATATCAAAAGCGGGGGATGAGGGGTGGACAGATACATCCCACAGACAAGAGCTTGAAGTAAGCCACAGCAAGCTTTCCCTAAGCTTAAAGCATTAGGCTGAGCAAAAGATCCCTGAACCCTCAGAGGTGGTGGTTGTTGTTGTTTTTTCCTGACTCCAAATAGATAATTATTCTTTCTTAACTTGGACTCTCTGGTTTGTTCTCCCACCAGATAATGGACTCACCTGTTGATCAGAGAGGCCGTAAGTCAAGTGGTTTTCATTATGTACTTGAAAAGTGTGGCTCAGTAGCCCCGCAGCCTTCCCATGGTGGGTGAGATCACACGGCAGCTGCAGTGGCTCCTGCTCCGAGAGATTTTGAACTGAAGAAACCTGCAGGCAGCTGGCGCTGTATTAAATTTTTACCATTTGGAGTTAATTTAAACTCTTGTTTCCCTCTTCCACGGTGTGAGAGAAACATTCACCATTTTTTTACTCAAGGAAAATAGATGGTGGTGCCATGAAAAGGTTTTATATAAGAGCTGGGGTTTAGGAAATCATACGGGTTTGTTGGATGGAGCCTGGCCCTGTTCCAAGACATGAGCAGCCCTGCCCTTTGCTCTCACGTCGATCAGTCAAATAGACGAATGGCCGCTGCCCAGCTGTGCGGACTAAGGGTCTCTGCCATCTATCCATGCGAACTTCCCCATTGTTCCTATGTGGTGGGTGCATCCAGCACATTGCAGTCATAGGCTCTAGGATTCCCAGATTATCCAGCTATTCCAGTGATGTCAGTCCACCCTCACACGCCTCACTTCCATTCTCTGTGCTGATGGGGAAGATTGTAGTGTCTTCTGATCACCATGCATTCCTGCTCTCTTTCCCAGAGGTCTACCAGACCTGCTCGGCGTGTCCTGACAAAGCACCAACCCTTCCCCAGCTCCTCCAGGAACCCCCCAATGAGGGTCCTTCCAACAGGCCCGGGGTTATGTACAGATTCTCATAACCAGACAGGCATCAATTCAACCCTGATTATCTTTCCCAATTTGGGCCCGGACATGACTTCTTTCTTTTTTTTTTTAAATCATTTTATTTATTTTTTACTTCACTGGGTCTTTGTTGCTATGCAGGCTTTTCTCTGCTTGTGGCGAACAGCGTTTTGGTATTTGGACTTCTCACTGCCGGGGCTTCTCTTTTTGTGGAGCATGGGCTCTGGGGCAAGTGGACGTCAGTAGTTGTGGTTCCCAAGTTCTAGAGCACAGGCTCAGCAGATGCGGTGCACGGGCTTAGCTGCTCTGCAGCATGTGGGATCTTTCTGGCTAAGGGATCAAACCCACATCTTCTGAGTTGGTAGGCAGGTTCTTTACCACTGAGCCATCAGGGAAGCCCATGACTTTTCTTTCACCTGAAATGTATGCCCCCACCCACAACTTTTGACCTTTTATCTCTTGAAGCAAGGGATGGCAAGACCTATGTATGTATCTCTGTTCTCTCCCTTATATATAGCTATATAAGAAAATGATTACTTTGGTGGGCCTTTCTATTGTTAAAAATGGAATAATGTAGGGGTAGGGGCCTTTCTGGTGGCTCAGACGGTAAAGAATCCATCTGTAGTGTGGGAGACCTGGGTTTGATCCCTGGGTTGGGAAGATCCCTTGGAGAAGAAAATGGCAACCCACTCCAGTATTCTTGCCTGGAGAATCTCTATGGACAGAGGAGCCTGGCGGGCTACAGTCCACGGGGTCGCAAAGGTCTGATATGACTGAGCAGCTAAGCACAATGTAGGGGTGAACCTGAGACATCTGAGAGTCACCCAGAAAAATTCAGCAAATGACAGTAAGAATCTTTATCCCAGTAATAAAGCTACAAGTGGAAAGAAAGGGGTTCATTTTAAATGATTCTGGAGTTGGAGATCCAAGGAACCTCCTACCAACTCCAAAATGAATAATATACCAGTTGGTGCTGCCCATCCCAAGTGTCACTAGTGGTAAAGAAACCACCTGCAAATGCAGGAGATATAAGAGATGTGAGTTTGATCTCTGGGTTGGGAACATCCCTTGGAGAAGGAAATGGCAACCCACTCCAGTATTCTTGCCTGGGAAATCCCATGGACAGAAGAGCCTGGAGGGCTACAGTCCATGGACTTGCAAAAGAAATAGACGTGACTTATCGACCAAACACACACACACACACATATCCTTCCAGCACCTAGGATAGTGCCACATAGAATTTCCTCAACAGCATTGGTTGGGTGAATGAATTAATGAAAGAGGGCATCTGTGTTTTCATTATGACTTGGAGCAGAACCAGGCAGCCTGTCTATGAGAGTGAATTGGCAACAAAAGCCCTGATTGTTGTCAACTTCTACTGTGTTTTAGGACTTGAATGTGGGAAATGACAATGTGCCTGAGTCTTCCAAGAAAATGGCTTGATTTTTCTTCTGTGTTTTCCAGCTGCCCACTCTCCACCCACCATTCGGAGAAATAAAGAATGGGGTTCATTATGTCTTAACAGGCTGTCAGCTTAAACTAGACATAAATTTCTTTACCTTTCCCTCACCGAGCTGTTAATCTGTGTGTTTCACCTAATTGTTCCATTTCAAGGAGGGCGGAAGTGATTTTCTGCCTTCATGGTCCATGGATTTAGATATACTTTGGGGGCCCTTTTCTTTTTTTTCCTTCCTCTGCTCCTTCCTTCGTTTTCTTTCTTTCTTTCTCTTAAAATTCATTTAATGACCATTTTTGGAGCTCCAAAGAATGACTGGCATTGGGGAGAAATACAAAAATAAATAAAACGTACTGATTACCTTCAAGCAGCACATAGCCTCTTAGACAAATAATAATTGCAAGGCAATGTGATCAATGGCATTAGTAGAAGCTTGTAGAGAAGTAGGTTGGCACAGAAGCAAGAACCAATAGGTCTGCCAGGAAAAGTCCAAAAGTGTTTCACTGTGGGGGCAGGGGATGAATTGGGAGTTTGGGCTTAGCAGATGCAAACTATTGCAAATAGGATGGATCAAAAACAAGATCCAACTGTATAGCACAGGGAACTATATTCAATATCCTGTAATAAACTGTAATGGAGGGACTTCCCCGGTGGTCCAGTGATTAAGAATTCACCTTCCAATGCAGAGGCCTTGGGTTGGATCCCTGGTCAGGGAACTACAATCCCATGTACCTCAGAGCAACTAAGCCCGAGTGCCAGCCACAACAAAAACCCAGTGCAACCAAAAAAAAACAAAAACAAAAAACCTGCAATGGAAAAGAATATCCCTGGTGGCTCAGTGGTAAAGCATCCTCCTGCAATGCAAGAGATGCAGGTTCAGTTCTGGGGCTGGGAAAATCCCCTGGAGAAGGGAATGGCTACCCACTGCAGTATTCTTTTTGTTATTGTTGTTCACTCCAGTATTCTTGCCTGGTGAATTCCGTGGACAGAGGAATCTGGTGGCTACAGTCCCTGGGGTTTCGAAGAGTCGAACACAACTGAACAACTAACACACACACACACACACACACACACACACCCCACACACCGCCCCCCCCACACACACCCCACACACACCCCACACCCCACACACACACCACACACACACCCCCCACACACACACACCCCACACACACACACCCCCACACACACCACACACACACACACACACACACACACCACACACCCCACACACACCCCACACACACACCCCACACACACACACACCCCCACACACCACACACACCACACACACACACACACACACACACCACACACACCCCCCACACACACACCACACACACACACCACACACACACCACACACACACACACACCACACACACACACATCACACACACACACCCCCACACACACACCCCACACACACCCCACCCCCCCCACACACACACCACACACACACACCACACACCACACACACACACACCCCACACACACCCCCACACACACACACACACCACACACACACACACACACACACCACACACACACACCACACACACACACACCACACACACACACGCACCACACACACACACACACACCCCCCACACACACACACCCCACACACACCACACATACTATACACACACACCACACAACACACTCACACACCACACACACACACACCACACACACACACCACACACACACCCCACACACACACCGCACACACCCCCCCCCACACACACACCACACACCCCCCACACACACACCACACACACACACACACACACACACCACACACCCCCCCACACATACACACACACCCACACACCACACACACCACACCCCCCACACACACACCACACACACACACACACACACACATCTGAAACACTTTGCTGTACAGCAAAACCTAGCATTATAATCAACTATATTTCAATAAAAAAAATTTCTTTTAAAAAGTGCCTCAATGAAGAGGTAACAGGTATAGTGTTGAAAAATACGCAGAAGTCACAGATTGGAGAGGAGTTAAGGCTTCCTAGGCAGAGGGGAGAACACATGGGAAGTCTCCAGTCTGTTCCACGTGGAATAGAAATCAGTGAGGTGTGCCTGATGGGTGGGGGGCATATGAAAGCATTAGGTGGGGTGCATGGCAGAAGCCTGCCTGGTGTGAAGCTGTTTCTCAGCCATGCCCTTTTATATCTGAGCTTTTGTCCACAGACAGGAGATGTTTATAACATACTTAAGCAGAGGAGTGACATGTTTTAACCCCACTCCAGTGTTCTTGCCTGGAGAATCCCGGGGACGGGGGAGCCTGGTGGGCTGCCGACTATGGGGTCACACAGAGTCAGACATGACTGAAGCGACTTTGCAGCAGCAGCAGACATGTTTTAAAAGATCACTTTGGCAGCCGTGTTGAGGGTAGATTAGACAAAGAAGGAGAGACAAGGGTCTCTGGCAGTTTTTCAGGAGAGGGAGGTGGATTTTATGGATACTTAGCAGGAGGGTGTGATGCTTTAATAATAATTGAGGAAGGCATGGATCAGGGAGGTAGGACTGAGTTCTGCCTTGAACATGAGCTCATTAGTCATCCAAGAGAAGATGCCCAGGAGGGAGGTAAAGCTGGATTTCTGCAGCTCCAGAGAAGGGAGAAAAGTCTGATGATATGGATCCAGGAGGCATCTGGGAACAGATGGTCTTTAAAGCCAAAAGTGGACAGGTCCCTATCATAAGGGTTAAATTACATGGAGGCTGTCCACTGGGTATTAGATAAATTTCGTTTATTTAGATCAAGGGTCTATGCACTTCTCAGAGATGTTTTAAGAGGTTTGGGAACCCTTGAAATTTTAAATATAACTTTGTTGAAACATAGCTTTTTATTGGGACAAAACTATAGCTTATATGAAATTCTCAAAGGGGTCTGAGCCCAAAAAAGAATTAAAACTCTTATGTTTCAATAAATATTTTATATACCCACAATAGTTAGGCCTTGAATTGAATGGAAGAGAGGTTTGGTTCAGGTTGGAAAATGTGTGATATAATGATCTTGTTATTTGATTGTTTTTAGAAAAGGAACCTAGGTTTCACCAGTGTTTGGGGGAGAGTGGGAAGAGGAGAGATGAGAGAGGAGAGAGAGTTTGGTTGGATCCATGATTTGGTTAGAAATATTTTGTATTTTTATTCTGCTCAGATCAAAATCTCCACCAAAAAAAAATACTTCAGATTAAATCTATGTTTGATCACATACCAGAGGTAGAGAATTGAAGTTATTTGTCCATATGTTTTAAAATTATTACATTTGTCATTCTGAATTATATATATAAGTATAAATTTATCATACACAGATTATATTTATATATATTTATAAAATTCAGACTATATATGTATATATTCTAGGAATTCCTAAGCTACCATCCCTTCAGCCCATTCTCATAATTATCTAATATCTCTGGTTTTGTTTCATATACTAATCTTGATCTGAGTTTCTTACTTGACCTTCAGAGCACATAAGCAAGCCTTTCTCCACTTTACAGATCTTTCATAGATGGCTATACTCATAAGAGAATCTGAGTACAATATAAAACTTTCCAATTCTTTGGTGAATCAAAGGATACTGTCAAGAATGTGAAAAGCCAGTGATAAAATGAGAAAAACATTTGCAAATCATTTATCTGAGGGCCTAGTATTCTGAATATATAAAGAACACTTGCTAAGTTGCCTCAGTCATGTCTGACTCTATCCGACCCTAAGGACTGCAGCCTGCCAGGCTCCCGGTCCATGAGATTCTCCAGACAAGAACACAGGAGTGGGTTGCCATGCCCTCCTCAGGGGATCTTCCCTACCCAGGGATCAAACTTGTGTTTCTTACATCTCCTGTACTGGCAGGTGGATTCTTTACCAGTAGCACCACCTTGGAAGCCCATCAGGAACTCATAAAACTCAACAATAAAAAGGTAACCTAATTTGAAAATGGGCAATAGCTCAGTTGGTAAAGAATCCGCCTGCAATGCAGGAGACCTCGGTTCGATTCCTGGGTCGCGAAGATCCACTGGAGAAGGGATAGGCTACCCACTCCTGTATTTTTGGGCTTCCCTTGTGGCTCAGCTGGTAAAGAATCCACCTGCAATGCAGGAGACCTGTGTTCGATCCCTGGGTTGGGAAGATCCCCTGGAGAAGGGAAAGGCTACCCACTCCAGTATTCTGGCCTGGAGAATTCCATGGACTGTATAGTCCATGGGGTCACAAACAGTCAGACACGACTGAGTGACTTTCACCTCACTTCACTTAAAGGATTTGAACTAGACATTTGGGCTTCCCTGGTGGCTCAGATGGTAGATCAGATGGTAAGGAATCTGCCTGCAATGCAGGAGATCTAGGTTCAATCCCTGGGTTGGAAAATCTCCTGTAAAAAGGAATGGCAACCCACTCCAGTATTCTGGCCTGGAGAAGTCCATGTACAGAGGAGTCTGGCATGCTACAGTCCATGGGGTCACAAAGAGTCAGCCATGACTGAATGACTAACACATTTAGAAAGAAAGTGAAATCGCTCAGTTTTAGACTTTTCATTAAAGAAGATATGCAAATAGCCAAAAAGTACATGAAAAGATGCTCAAATCATTAGTCATTAGAGAAAGACAAATCAAAACCATAATGAGATACCACTTCACACCTAAAGGGTGGTAAGGATTTTTTCTTTTTAAACAAAAAACAAGTAGTGGCAACTATAGCAAGAAATGGAGACCTTTATATATTACTGATGGGAATGTAAAATGGTGCAGCCACTGTGGAAAACAGCTGGTCAGTTCCTCAAAAACTTAAAGCTGAAGTTATCATATGACCCAGAAATTCTACTCTTAGGTATATACTCAAGATATCAAAAACATGTCCACAAAAAAAAAAAAAAAAACACTTATACATGAATGTTCACAACAGCATTATTTATAAAAGCCAAAAAACAGAAACAACCCAAGAGTTCATCAACTGATGTACAGAGTTTTAAAATGTGGTAATTTTACAGTAGACTATTATTCAGCCATAAAAAAGGAGTGAAATATACATGCTGCAACATGGATGGACCTTGAAAGCGTTATGCTGAGTGAAAGAAACCAGTGACTAAAGGCCACATATTGTATGATTCTATTTATAGGAAATGTCCAGAACAGACAAATCTGTAGAGACAGAAAGCAGATGTGTGGTTGTCAGTGGGTGGAGAGAAAAAGGAATTGAGAAGTATGGGGTTTCCTTCTGTGATGATGGAAATGTTCAGGAATGATATGGTGGTGATGATTACACAATATTGTGAATATTCCAAAACCTACTGTATTGCACATTGTGACTATGCTATATGAATTATATCTCAGTAAAAAAATGCAAAAGACTTTTTTCCTGTTGACTTTCCCTGTACCCCAGAAATGAGACAATCATAGAATCCACAAGCTTATAAAAAACTTTTTCATTGTCCTTGCAAAAGTCAAGTACATTCTCATAGGATAAGAATTTCTCATATTTTGAGATGAACAATATCTATTCTAACCCTGTTAAAAATTCAGATTCATTGACTGTATTTGTACCTGTATTACCAATAAAGTTTTTGTGCCTAAATAATGACTCATAAAATCCACTTAAAATTTTTTTTAAAAAAATTCAGGCTCATAAAAACTTCACTTAGAGAAGTTTTAGAGAAGTAGAGGAACTATTAGGTGCATTTGCTTAGTGAGTACATTTCTAAAATTAGGGATAAATAAAGGTAAAATAATAAAATGACAATGCATTCCATTAAAAGCTTCTTAGAAGTGTCTTCTCAAATTTAAAGCTCTTTGGAAGGGATGATAGAGAATAAGGGTGGATACGAATCTAAGCTGCCAGTTTCTTTCCCTGCCTCTCCTTCTGGACATGAAAGCTAAGCTTAGATCATCTAGGTACTTTGGAATTCCACTCTTTTTTTGGACAGAAATTATTTATGTTTCCTTTTGGAAACTGAGTGCCATAAGCTTCCACTATGCACAATGTTCCTGCTTGACCCCCAAGA
The DNA here is from genome assembly GCF_033118175.1 of Dama dama. Classification (NCBI taxonomy): domain Eukaryota; kingdom Metazoa; phylum Chordata; class Mammalia; order Artiodactyla; family Cervidae; genus Dama; species Dama dama. The sequence continues at coordinate 37,727,046 of NC_083696.1, read as the reverse complement.
AAATCCTCTTGTTTCTATTTGTCTTCATATCATACAGCAAGGAAAAGAGTCTATAGGATGAAGAAGCGAGGTTTAACTTTTTAGAAGAGGCTGGTATTAGTGTTAAACAAGGAATCAGAAAACATCCCAGTCACCAGAAGATTGTTCGATACTCACGACTCGGTGAAAAAAAAAATCAGAGAAACTTTTGGTTTTCAAGGTTGTGCTCACTGGCCTTGCCCGTACCCATCTCCCCTGTTAACTCTTTAATAACGCCACAGCTAAACCACAGAAGCTCTCTGAGGGCCAGACAGGAGCAGCCAATCCTTTGTAGGGTCCAGTGTAACAAGTATATGGGCCCCTTGTTCAGAAATTTTTAAGACTTTCCACAAAAGCAAGAGCAAGCATAAGCCTAACAGATGCGCATGCTGCGAACTCAGGGCCCAGTGCAAGGAGTTTGATCAGACACTGGCTCCCGGCTCCACCATCTCCTTCCTGGGGTGACACGTGAGTTATTTAAACTCCCAGGACCTTGCTTTCCCCACCCAAAACGTGAGGCTAAACATCCCCATCTCCCATGTTGCTGCCAGGATTTTAAAGTCTCAAGCTAGAATACTATTGTTTAACACGTTTCCCATTTTTCTATGGGGAAAGGAGTGGGAGGTATTTCGACTGGGTGCAAATGGCAGGAAAGCCATTTGGTGGGTGAAATGTGGGTCCATCAAAGATGAAGGAAGGGGGCCAAGCGGGCAGCCCTGCCTCACATCTCCAACCTGCCACACTTTGCCTCGCTCTGTGTTTTTATTAGCTTGTATCCCCGGTACATCAGTGGCAGGGGTGATGAAACTGGTGGCAGATTTAACTGCCAGGCAGCTGGGTTACTGTCCCGTGGGTCTTGTTGTCATGCTGAGATCTTAAAGTGACCACGGCTGCTTAGGCGGCTGCTCTCCCAGACACTCCGAGAGAGACCACTGAATAGTTAATCGGTGGCAAAGGAAAGGAAGAGGCTGTTGCTTGCAGAAAGCACAGAGAAGCTGCTTTGAAAAATCCCAAGGTGGCTGAATATCAAGATCATGGTTCCTGCTGTGGGCAGCTGTGTGTGCAGAGGGCAGCCTAAGGGCTTAAAATCAAATCTCCAGCCTGGGTTGGTGCCCTTCCCCTGGGGCTCTGGCAGTGGACACAGAAGTCCTAAACATTACAAAATGAAAAAACCTTCAGTACTATCTGAAGAGGGTGATCATTTAGAGTAATCTTTTTTTATTGTTAGCAGCATCCGTGAATAATATTTTCTAGGGGGGAATAAAAAAAAAAAGGAAAAGGAAAAAAGAGAGTGCTAAGGAGAGAAGAAATAGGATGACTTATTTACCAGGCAAGAACTGCAGGTCCCTTACCTGAAACCTTCTCATGTCCCTTGGGTTTCCTGCTGTTTTCAAACAATTCTGATTGCACTTGAGGAAAAATTTTAAAAAGAATCTGTGAAGAGAAAGCAACGTGTTACCTTTTTAAGTAAACATTTTTTAAGAGAGACTATATCTGCATTATATTAGATTTGATTGGAAAGTGATTGGATTTCAGGTCTGGGGAATTTCAGCCAGCCCTGCCTGGGAAGGAACGCTAGCTGACCGTTTGCAATTTGCAAATTTGGATGTTTTGGATCCCAAGTCAGCTCTGTCACTGTTGAGGGTTGTGGAGTGGTTCATAAGCTGGGTTCTTGTTTGTACACTGGCCCTGAGTGGCTAGGGTGTGCTCTCTCTCAAATAAAAAAAGAGAGAGAGGGGAAGAAGAAGAAATGCTTCACAAACAGGAGTAACTCCTGCTATACAAAAATCTCTCTCTCCAGAGGGTTAAAAATGACACGACTTAGCTCAGAATCCCAGGGTTCCTCACATATGTCGCTTTCTGCTGGCCACATACATTTGCACATGCACACACCTCACACGTAAACCCTCGCACACAAAGGGGGTCTGATATTTTCAACCGATAGATATGAAATCAAAAAACAATGATACCTAAGACAGTCAGTCTGTGCAGGTATATGCTGGGGTTTTTATGACTAATAACAAGTGTGAATGTCCTTTCAGACCTTCTACAGATTATCCAGAAAGATACAAAGGTGCAGAATACTGGTCTGAGGTTACCACTCGTAAGACATATTTTTAAGCCAGTATTATTCTAGATAACCCTTCTGTGCACTTTTAGAATTGGGCTTCTTTGATCAGATGAGGACAGAAACCAAGAAAAATGGCAGAAGTTGGTCTTTTCAGCCATTTACCTGTTTAATGTTTGGAATTTTGTTTTGAAATACAATAAGTTTTTCATTTATTTCACTTGCAGAGTCCTTTTCCTTAAAAAAAAAAAAAAATTCAGCTTTTGCAGTGTTAAAGTCCCAGGTGAGCAAGGCCTATTTCCCTTTCTGTTACTATGACAACGAAATTTTACCGCAGTCCCAAAGTCCCTTCAGAACTCTCACATCCATGCCTTGAATTAGAACTTTAAAGGAAAAGATATACATTTTCCCCAGGATTTACCAACAAAAATAAGTAGAAATCAACAATGCTTCCCAAAATTCTATTTTTTAAAGCAACGGTTGGTGAGATGCTCCCATGGTGAACTTCTATTTATTTTTATTTCTTTCACGATCACACAAAAGAATTAGAGAGCGCTCCAATTAATTGTATTTAGCACTTAAAAAAAAAAAAAAAAAAAAACTGGTGGGAAGATAAACAGTAAATGATGAAAGAGGAGAGAAGAGGAATTGCACTCTTTAGAGCATTTTCTCTAGATTTACTAAAAATATTTGACCAAGTGCTCCTGACCCCTATGTATGAATAAGGTTGGGTGTGTATTTGGAAAGAATAACTAAATAGTATTTTCAAATTTTATAGCATCTGCTTTTCATTTCTCTTTTTGAATCTGTTCTGGAGTGGGAGGTTAGGCATCACTTCCTGGGCCATGAAGGTGTCCAGGGCTGTTATCTGAGGTACCAGGCAGAGAATGACAAGGCAGAAGAGATGCCCCTTGATGCTTTCTGTAGTGTTCAAGCTCGCAACCTGCCTCTGCTTTCAAAAGTGCAATGGGGTGTTTGTCTAGAGCAGCTGCAGCATGTTAGAAAAGAAGGCTGCCTTGTATTTAATAACAGATTAATCAGAATTCAAACATTTTCTTTTTTAAGGGGGAGTATATTTTCACTTGTGCCTTCCTAGCAGGGTCACCAACAGCCACTTAAAACTGCATCGTGGAGATGCTGTCACGAAAGACTTAAAACCAGCCATCTTCTCACTTGAGTCTCTTTCCAGCCAACAGCCCCTGACCTCACACGGAATTTGCTCTCCAACACCCACTCACTCCCAAGTGGCTCAGTGGTAAAGAATTCTCCTGCCAATGCAGGAGACACAAGTTCGATCCGTGGGTCAGGAAGATCCCCTGGAGAAAGAAATGGCAACCCACTCCAGTATTCTTCCTTGGACAATCTCATGAAGAGAGGAACCTTGCAAGCAACAGTCCACGGGGTTGAAAAGAGTTGGACAGGACTTAGCAACTGAGCCCTGTCACTCACACCCCACCCCCTCAACTGATCAGTAATTTATATCTTTTCCCCTACTAAAACCAAATTTTCTCTTTCTCACAAAGTCCTTGGTTTTTGGAAAGTTTCATCACCACTGGGCTCCTTATAATGCATTCTCTTTGTTATACTTCTCCTCATCTACCCAATCCCCTCTTTCTCCAAAACGTACCTGCTGAAAACATTAATGTTCACCAAGGCATTATTAGATGCATAGTATGGGAGTGCAAAGGAGATAAATGTTTACATAAAATCAAATTGATTTAGGGGAAGAGGGGGCCTGCTGAAAGACTTTATTCATTTTAAATTAGGACCCTTAACAGTTCTTTGGTTAGAAAACCCCTCCCCATTTTGACTCTTTCGCCTGCCTGGGGTCTGAGTTTGTAACCTACCCAGTACCCAGCACACTAAGGATATAACATCCTGTTCACAAAAGGGAAGTGAAGGGCAGAGGAGGGAGGGAGGAGGTGAGAGAGAGAGGAAAAAAAATTCTCATTGTATAGTACTTTCTAAAAGAAAGTATAACTACTTCTAAATGGCTAGCACAGGAAATTATGGCCTGTGAATTTCAGATGTGGACCTAGAAATCAACTGAAATGAATTCTGGGGCTTCCCAGGTGGCTCAGCAGTAAAGAATCTGCCTGCCAACGTAGGAGACACAGGAGACACAGGTTCGATCCCTGGGTTGGGAAGATACCCTAGAGGAGGGCATGGCAACCTGCTTCAGTCTTCTTGCCTGAAGAATGCCATGGACAGAGAGCCTGGCAGGCTACAATCCAGGGGATCACAAAATGTCGGACACGACTGAGTGTGCAACGCTCACACACATGGAGCTTACTGACCTCTGCAGTTTTCTTCTCTTCCTTTTACTGATGTCTCCCACCTTCCTCCCCTCCACCCCCTGCACCCGCCATGCTCAGGGGGTTTGGTACAGAACCCCCTACTCACCATCTCACCCATTAACCATAGGATAACTCGCAGAGAACAAATCCCCTGCATCTAGATCCTGTGAAGCCTGGAAAATGTCAGCTCTCTCCACTCAGAAATGGGAAACCAAAGTGAACCACAGGATTCAGACCAAACACCCAGAGACTCATCAGGCTGTAAGTTGTAATTTTCACTTTCTCCAAACAATGCTGACTTCAGAAATATTCTAACCACTTATCGCAGTACTTCCGGCTAGGCTTCTGATCTCATTCCTTATGAGTGCAGGCTAATGGCGACAGGTTTATCCTTGTTTTATGAGAGAAAGGGGAATAGAGAGTGGGATCCAAACCTAAACACAAGCCCTCAACTTTCAATCTGATTCCTGGGTCCAGGGAGGCATGAGAACAGACCCCAAAGCATTCATTCCTTCACTACCCTGATATCTATTAAATGCCGACAGTGTACGAGTCTTGAGTTCCTACCAATTATGTAAGCAGGTCACTTCACTCCTCTGGGCCTCAGTTTCTATGACTGTTAGGAGGGTTTAACTGGATTATCTCCAGTGTTTCTTCCAACCTTAATATTTTGTGATTGCAAAGAAAAATGCGTAAAGTTGACAACCCTCCAGAAATGGAAACATTGGGAGAAGAAACTTCTGAAGACAAAAGTCTATGACTTATTGAAGTCCAAGAGGCGGTGTGTGCAGGGGTTTTCTGAGAGAGGACAACCCTCCTGAACAGAGACTATGAAAGAAGAATCACCAACATAAGCTGATGGGTAGAAAGTGAAGCATCTTGGTTGATACCTTGGCCAGAGGTTGATGGGCTGGTTGTTGAGTAAGAGGCTATTCTCTTAGGATCCTTTCTCTGTGCTTTGGCAGCAGGAGAAAGTAGCCAGGAATATCACAGATAACAGCCATCTCTACCCCTGCCTACCATCTTGTATGGCCCAGTAGCTTAAGAGTACAGGTTCACAGGGAAGGGGGAAGAAAGTTTGCCAGATGTCAGCTCTGTGCCATACTCCAAGCTATGTGCTTGATATCCATCACCTCATTTATTTCCCACAACAACTATATGAGTGATGAATCATCTCACAGCTAGGAAAAACAAAGGTGCCAAGAATTTATGAAATTTGCCCGAAGATCACACTGCTTGTCAGCAACAGAAACAAGGATTTGAACCAGTGGATCTTTCTGGCTGCAAGCCACATCTGGAGTTCTATGCTTCCTGCACCAATTAGATCATGGTGATGGTTACACAACTTGGTCAATATATAAAAAACCATGGAATTGTACACTTTGGACGGGTGAACTTTATAGTATGTAAACTATATCTCAATACCACTGCTTAACTTTGTATAGGTAAATCAAGAGAAATGCTAGATAATTCCTCCTTATTTACTGGTTTAATTTATGAATTGGTTCTCTAGTATCCTCCGAAAGCAAACTATAAAGAATTTTTTAAAAGTTAAAATCTATATGAGTGTACTCATTCATCTCTAACTCTTTGCAGCTCCATGGACTGCAGCCCACGTGACTCCTCTGTCCATGGGATCCTCCAGGCAAGAATACTGGAGTGGGTTGCCATTTCCTACTCCAGGGGATCTTCCCACGGCAGAGATCAAACCTGCTTCTCTTGCATTGGCAGGCGGATTGTTTACCACTTGAGCCACCTGGGAAGCCCAAATATATGTATATATAACTGTTTAAAGAGAAATTTCAGAAAACATAGTCTGAAAAAAAATTTAAAACAACAACAACAAAAGACTTGTGAAGGATTTTGGTTTCTTGGAGAGTGAGAGAGAGATTATAGCACTCCAAAAGGAAATATTAGGTCAATGATAGTTGCACTGAAGTGAATGCTTATGACGAAAAGCCCTGCTGAATTCATTCCTTTACTCATCTGGCCAATTATGAAGTGTGGAGTGTGTGCCATGAAGGTTCAGCAGAGTGCCAAACAAGTCAGACAAAATCCTTGCCTCCATGGCGCACACAACAAAACTATGCAAAATGTGCTTCTTCGGTTTCTGAGATGAGCCTAGAGACCTCTGAATATGGGTCTGAAAAAGATCCTAAGAAGCTTCCCTGGTGGTTCAGTGGTAAAGGATCTACCTGAAACGCAAGAGCCACAGGAGACACGGATTCAATCCCTGGGTCGGGAAGATCTGGAGGAGGGCATGGCAACCCACTCCAGTATTCTTGCCTGGAGAAACCCCATGGACAGAGGAGTCTGGCGGGCTACAGTCCATAGTGTTGCAAAGAGTTGGACACGACTAAAGTGACTTAGCACGCACGCAAAATCCTAAGATTACCGAGTACCCAAGAAATCCTTTCTCCCAATCTCTGGAATATTAAAGCACAAAGCACTGTTCAAGAACATAATAAAACCTCCTAGGTGGCTCTAGACATGTTCTAAATCCATCCCAAGTAAAAACTGAGATTCAAACTAGATGTACAAATAAGGTACAAAGTTCAGGTATGGCGGTGGGGGCAGTGGGAAATCTCTAAATTACAGGAAGAGTAACAACTTAATATTCATGCCCGACCTGAGATTATAGCCAATGATCTGACTGATGCAAAACCTAGGGCTTCCCTGGTGGCTCAGTGGTAAAGAATCTGCCTGCCAATGCAAGACATGTGGGTTCGATCACTGGGTCTGGAAGATCCCCTGGAGAAGGAAATGGTAACCCACTCCTGTATTCTTGCCTGGGAAATCCCATGGACAGAGGAGCCTGGCGGGTTGCATAGGGTTGAACACAGTCCATGGGGTTGCAAAGAGTTGGACATGACTGAGCAACTAAAGAACAGTGCAAAATCCAGCATACTATTTCCCCAGATTTGTGGAAGAGAACATTCAATTTAACTCTAATTAAAAAAAAAAAAAACAACCTTTCAGAAAGCACTGAGAGAGGCACAGAGCCTTCTTTCAAGAAAAAGATTGACTGCGTGCTCAGTCGCTTCAGTTGGGTCCAGTGCTTTGCGACTGAATGGACTGTAGCCCTCCAGGCTCCCCTGTCCATGGGATTCTCCAGCCAAGAATACTGGAGTGGGTTGTCATGCCTGCCTCCAAGGGATCTTCCTGTCCCAGGGGTCGAACCTGAGTCTCCTGCATCTCCTGCATTGCAAGTGGATTCTTTACCACTGAGCCGCTGGGGAAGCCCCCAAGAAAAAGATTAGACAGGGGTATACAGCCAAAGAAAGTGAATTTGGCACTAGTAATAGCTACTGTTATGCAGCACCCTTGTTTATGAAAAATAATATGTAAAATGCCTTTCACTTTGAAATTTCATTCCTTATTCCCTTAAAAAATTTCTAATTCCATCTACTCTGGAAACAGCGTCTGTGATGACATGGCCATGTCTTACATGCTGTGAAGATGGGGAACTCCCACCCTCTCCAAAGTTCAAGAGCCGGGATGCTGTATCTGGTTCTCTCTCAGCCACAATGGCCACATATGCAGGTTGGGTCACTAAAGTCTGAGCCACATATAAGGCTGATAAACTATGTAGGTGCTTAAAGGTCTATGTCTATTGATTTCTGAAGAAGAGGCATTTCATCTGGATTAACTGCTGAACTTTGTTTTCCAGGGTCCAGTAAGTTAAAATATAATTGGCCTCCTCTGTTTGCACATACTTCTGAAAAGAAAATAATTCTGATCTCTTAGAATATATATCATTTTTGAGAACTATGTTGGAATGCACTGAATCATGGAAGCATATTTGAAAGAAATGGGCAGTTGCCTCTCTTCTGCCAGGATTCTTTCAAGCTTACATTCTTTATAGGACCAGGCAGAGGGAGAAGCCATGATGGATGGACGTATCCATGGGGCTATTTTCTTACTCTAAGAACTGCCCATATGGCAGCTCACTCTGCTTTATATGGTAAAAAATCCCTAAGTGATTGGTTTCTGCTTAGGACCAGTGTAAAACACAGTGATAATGTTCTAGCTTTAATTTAGGTCTTAACTGTAATATCCTCTTTGAACCTTCTGACAATAGAGAAAACACATTTTCCTCCCTTGAAAGCCTCCAACAGAATACAAAATCAGGCTGCCCAAACAAGGAGAAGGATAGCAGTGGACCTCTTCCTTGGCCTGACAATGATGTGACCTTCATCAATCTATTGATTATTGAGGTGTCAGCCCAAGATGAGAAAGGGACCTGGAGCTCTAAAGGCCTTGTGAAGACTCTCACACGGGTCTATAAAAGTGAGGAGACTTTGGGAAGTCTCCAATGGCTCAGAGATAAAGAATTCACCTGCCAATGCAGGAGACAGGGGTTCCATCCCTAGGTCGGAAACATCCCATGGAGAAGGAAATGGCAACCCACTCCAGTTTTCTTGCCTGAAAAATCCCACAGACAGAGGAGTCTGGTGGGCTACAGGCCAAAAAGTCACAAAGAGTCAGACATAACTGAACAACCAGCAGTAAGCGCTGGGAAGTCAAACTTCCAGCTGACTCCTGCTATATATACCCTGACAAAAGTGGCAATGGGACATCTGAGGGATGGCTGGTTGGTACTTCAGATCCGCTTGGTAAGGTGGTGGCTGGTACAAAGACCCAAGAAGATCCATGGAAAGAGAAGACAATTTAAAATTTTTGACTGGCTTATTTAAGTTCAAATCGAATACTCCTTTTTATAAGCTGATTTTCTATGCAATCTGTTTATTTAAATGGCTCCTTAAAAATGTAAATATAAATACACAAATAGAGTAGGTACAGAATCTTTAATCTCCACAGACATTCCTAAAGGGTTGTATTACCATTAAGGCTTTTTGTATCACCATTAAGGCTTAATCACCTGCATGATTTCAATGAAATTGAAACAATTCAGATCTGAAAGATTCAAGTTTAAAGAAATATTTTAAGGAATATATTTTTTTTTACATCTGATTACACTTTTTCTTTTTACTTCTTGGCCACACCATGTGGCATGTGGGATCTTAGTTCCCTGACCAGCGATTGAACCTGTGCCCCCTGCAGTGGAAGCACGGAGTCTTAACCACTGGACTGCCAGGTAAGTCCCTACTTCTGTTTACATTTACTCTAACTCCCCTTGGCTAAAAGTCTAATTTTTATAATAATTATATTAATAATAATAAATAAATAGCACCTAATCATTGACTTCATACTATTTACGATGTATGATTTCATTTAATCCTCTCAACTCTGAGAGGAGGAGAATTAACATCCCCATTTTACAGAGGAGATAATCAAGATTCAGGTTAGATTACTTGCCCAAAGGCAAGCAGCTAGTAAGCAGAAGAGCCCGGAGTCGACCTCAGGTTTGTCTGACTCAGAAAAACTTTGTTAAGGCAGGAGCTTGGCCAAGTTTCTTTGGAAGGAAAAGATGGAACACATAGCCATGCAGTTCTTTTTTTTTTAGGGGATCAGTACCTCATTGATCTACACAGGAGATCACATCACTTCTTTCATCTTTGTAAATAAGAATGGAGTCATTCTACATGTTATAAAACAAGACAAGAAAACCGACAACAATGTCTATCATTCCTATCAGGGACTATGTTCTCTAGAAATTCTGTGGCAGTACTAGAAGCTGCAGAGGAAGATGAGCAAGTCTATCAGATATTTGGGAAACAAGACATCTCAAGAACCCACATGGTCCAAAGAAGGCATGGCCCAAATAGCTGTAGCACCTGCAAAAAGAATGTGAAATGTTGCTTAAGTGGATGAGGAAAATACAAAGTCATTCATCCACCAAGACTATGGAGGGAAAAAAAAAAAAAAAAAGCCGGAAGTCAAACATGTAACATAAGAAGTTGAAATAAGTCTTGGAAAAATTTTTTGTGAATAAGTCACCAAAGCTAAATTTTGAAAATCATTACCCAGGGGACAGAGGAGAGTCTTCTACATTGGAGGTTTTTAAATAGACCAGCAAGCAAACTCCTTTGGCAACAGATAGTTTCGTCCTACATGTGGCAGCTCACCGGGGTGTCCCTATGAAGCCATTTCCAGATGATGTCAAGGCTTTTGCAGTTATTATTATGTTGCTGTTGTTGTTGTTTGCTTGCTTAATATTTATTGTAAAAAGAAAAAAAAAAGTAGGGACCTTTAGTTTCATCTCCTGTAACACGACCTCCCAGGCCAGTAGTGAGGATCCATGCAAAGTGCTTAGGTAAATGCCTGGTACCCGGTGACTTGGTGGTAAAGAATCTGCCTGCCACTGCAGAAGACTCAAGTTCAATTCCTGGGTCAGGAATAGTCCTGGAGGAGGAAATGGCAACCCACTCCAGTATTCTTGCTGGGAAATCCCATGGACAGAGAAGCCAGAAGTCAACTGGTACCTTTACCATTTGATACGCCCCCCCTCCTCTGAATTATCCCTTCTCACCAGCCACACTTAAAAATGGCCCATTTTCCAAACAAACCTATACCAGAGGGGAGTTGCCACAAATTCAAACCTGCTTCTCTCTGCACTGTTTCCCTCTCAATATTGGTATATACTCTGCTTGAAGAACTTCCCTTAATCTTCAGGGAGGGGTACTTTAAAAAGAAAAAAAAAAAGAAGAACATGTAATTAATCCATGATAACAGATTGTAGGAAAAGCACAACAATGAAAAAGATGGTAGGTCAAAATTCCTGTGGCGGTTTCTAATAACCCGTGGTCAGGCAAAAGAATTCAGAGCTGCCTACACCCGCTGCCTGGCAGCACGCCCCATCAAATCATTTTCTATTCGGCATTCACTCCCAATTATAAGCTCCTGGAAGTGGCATTTCAGTTTGGAAATGGACCCTTCATTACCAAACACACTGCCTCCTGAGCAGAATCCGCTGTGTTCACTTAGGCACCAGAAGGGAGCGACTCCCCAGCTTATGTGATTCCAACACCATATCTACAGGCTTCATTTCAAAGCCATCTCATGATTTCTCTGGAAGTGAATGTCTCCCATAGCTCAAGTGGCAAGCAATCGACTGTAAACAGCTGCCAAGGTGCAAAAAACAGGGGCTTCTTTGATTCGCCACTTATTTCTGACCAGCAACATGCTATAGTGTCTTGAGGACCTGAGGTTACATGTAGGGATTTTTTTTTTCCTTCTGTATTCAGACACGTCTTCACTCTTCTGAATTCCATTACTTGGCACCAGGAGGCTTGTAGGGAGAAAAATCTCCAAGGAGAAGAGCTTGTTTTTGCACTCGGATGAAAATCTGACACCATTAATGAAAATAATAATTGAACTCTCTGGGCTTGAATTGGAATGAAACAGAACACTAACAGCATGTTTGTAATTCCAATTGTTCTCATAAACTGTCTTTGGAGGGCTCTTTGCAACGCTCACGGTTCCATCTTTTCCTTTTTGGTTGTTTTTAACCTGTATCCTCTTCTTCACCCTATCCCTTCCTCTCTCTTCTCATCAAGAAAGAAAAAAGAAATCTGAGCAACACTGGACATACTACAGACTGACTTCAGAAAACATCTTTCAGTGAGACTTCAGAACTAGAATACAAATCTATTTCCCATTCCAATGCCAGGACGACTTGGGTTAAAGAAATGAAGTTATTAGCCAGCCATCAGCTTAGTGGGTCTTTACCATCCCATTTCCGGAGCGGCCCATTCGCCCCACTGCAGCCTCCCCCTCCCCCTCCCACCTTTCTGCCCTCCCCATGAAGCTCATCTATGCTAGGCTGAGCAGTGAACACCAATTACACCAAAAGCCCTTTGCTGCTGCCTGGTCCGCTGGTTTTACTGTTTTGCCAGATGGTTGAGGCCAATGTGTAAAACTCTCTACCATACCATTAATTCATAACTCGGTAATAACTTTCCCACGGCTCCAGGAAATTGAAACGAAGTGCAAATGTGAATATTTGGAAAGGGAATCAAGGTTGGGCCACTATTTACACCCGACAGAACAGATACCAAAAAGATGCCCCTTTTACACAGGATGGAGTGTTAACTTTCCCGAAAAGAAGGCCGACTGATTTCATAGGCAACGTTTGATTATGTAGCAAAAAGCTCAGAGAGTTTGCGTCCCTCTGATCACTGCTTCTCTCTTCAGTTTTCAGCTTGCTACCTATTGCACCTATGGGTCCATTCGCTAATGACCTTGAGTTTGAGCATCTATGTAATGTTATATTCTGATGACAGAATTGTAGATTAGCAGATATGAATGCATTCTCTTGCTAAGACAGGACACCATCCAATGTTTGTTAGCATCATTAAACTAAAACTGACTTTTCACCTGCTCCCATACCATATGCAGCTGCAAATTTTTAAATTAAACTATGAAGCCATGCATAAATTTACATATATTACAGACTAGCCTCTCCATTTAACATGCAAATGTACTCCAATGTTTCAGAACACCTTCTGTCGCTAATTAATTTGCTGAATTATAATTAGACTAATCCTGCATAATTAATAAGCACAGATTTTTTTTTAATTTGTAAGCAGCTTGAGGAGATCATTCACTTCCTTCTATAAACTGCTAAGTAAGTGTTAAAAAAAATCTGGAAAGAACATGTGCGAAAAGGTATGTTTGATGTCGCATACAAACTCAAACTAGCGTGGAGGATACAGAAGTCAGTATTGATAAAGGTACATATTTGAAGCCAACATTCAAACAATCAAAAAAAGTCGCATTCAGAGGATGGGGACTAATTCTCCCTTTGTCTCCTCGTATATAGTGTTTTATTCTTTGCCTTCTATCCGTCGGATCTTCCAAGATCACAGAGGCGGGAGAGGATTAAAGTAACCGTATGTTGTATTAGAAGAGATAATGATATTAACACTCCACTGTATATCAAAACACTCTGTGCATGCTGGGTGCTTATAAGCCCCTTTGATGGTATTTGGAGTCATTTTCATTTTGGCTGCCAAAAACACCCGAGATCCATCTAGTGGAAACAATTAAGTTCCATTAGTACTGTATCCATTCGGTAATGATTACAATGAAGGGTCCCTCTTTCATGCTGAAGAGTAGAGTCTCAAAGAAACGTATGCATCTGTGTGCTTGACAATGTGAAACTAGACAGAAACCAACCGTGAAGCTTAATTCTCCCCAAATAAACCAGGATCCAGAGAGCGCAAGGTATGGGTCAATGACCGGGGTAGAAAATTTGAAACGAGATTGGAATCTAGAAGGTCAAGGTAAGCTTAATAGATGTGTGTGTGTGCTCAGTCATGTCCAACTCTTTGGGACCCCATGGACTGGAGCCCACCAGGCTCCTCTGCCCATGGGATTCTCCAGGCAAGATACTGGAGTGGGTGACCATTTCCTCCTCCAAGAGATCTTCCCGACCCAGGGATTGAACTTGAGTCTCTTGCATCTTCTGCATTGGCAGGTGGGTTCTTTACCAATAGCCATGCAAATTGAGATTCTAAAAAGACAAAGTGGGAAACATGCTTTCTGGCACGGAAGATATTAAACCTTCAAATAGGGAGGAAACGTAATTTCAGAGAAAATAGAGAGCTCCTTGGTCCTTCCACTCAGTGAAATCACTAATATCAACCAGCCAAAAGATTTTTAAGCCAGGGACTTCCCTGTGGTCCAGTGGTCAAGACTTGACTTTCCGGTGCAGGGAGTGCTAGTTTGATCCTGATTGGGGGGCTAAGATCCCACATGCCTTGTGGCCCCAAAATCAAAACATAACACAGGAACAAAAAATTCAGTAAAGACTTTATAATGGTCCACATCAAAAAAAAAAGAAAGAAAGAAAGAAAGAAAAAGATTGTTAGGCCAAAAGGATGGAATGAAATGAGATTGGCTTTCTATCATTGCAATTTCATTTTTTACAGTGACTCTATACACAATACCGGAGAAGGCAATGGCACCCCACTCCAGTACGCTTGCCTGGAAAATCCCACGAATGGAGAAGCCTGGTAGGCTGCGGTCCATGGGGTCGCTAAGAGTCACACACGACTGAGCAACTTCACTTTCACTTTTCACTTTCATGCATTGGAGAAGGAAATGGCAACCCACTCCAGTGTTCTTGCCTGGAGAATCTCAGGGACGGGGGAGCCTGGTGGGCTGCCGTCTATGGGGTCGCACAGAGTCGGACACGACTGAAGTGACTTAGCAGCAGCAGCAGCACACACAATACAAACTTCTGAAAAGTGGGAAACAGTTTTCCGAGGTTCATTACCAAACCAAATGTATCTTCTCCCTTACTAGCCAGCCAACATTTTTTTTTCTTTTGACAAAGCTTCCCTTGTGGCTCAATGGTAAAGCATCTGCCTGCCAATGTAGGAGATGCCAGTTCGATCCCTGGGTCAGGAAGATCCCCTGGAGAAGGAAATGGCAACCCACTCCAATATTCTTGCCTGGGAAATACCATGGACAGAGGAGCCCCGAGGGCTACAGTCCATGGGCTCGCAAAAGATTTAGACACAACTGAGCAACTAAACAACAACAAAGACGTACGCTAGCTTGGGACTTTGAGAAGAAAGTCAAACAGTGCACGAATCTTTCAGCAGCCTGTGGCCACAGCCAGGAGCAGATACCAGGTGTTGGAATGGAGGGGTTTCCGCTTCTATCCTGAGAGGCATTTATTAGACAATTAAGTTCGTATCCCCTCATCTGGAAGGGGAACCCAGAACAACCCCTTTAGGGGCTAGTGCTAACCAAAGTGAGAAAAATATTTTGAAAGCACCTGGAAAACGCTGCAATTTTTCTGAGCAAAGCAACATTATTGCTTGAATCATGAGGACACATAAGACATTCGGATGGTTTTTCTGAGCCAAACCATAGCCTTTGCTGCTGGTTCCCATCTGAAGAGATTAAATGGTTCAGGAAGATATTTAAAAGCCCAAAAGAAAGGGAGCTTTCTGTGCTTTTTCTGAATTACTCAGAAGGAACATAACAACAGCTGGAATAATAATATTAATAAGAGGCTAAAATTATTTCCTTTCAAAAAAATAAAGGCATGGTAGTGGAAATCTTTAATAATGTCTTCACCCTTCAAGAAAAATCATTTTTAACATCTTGTGCTTGTCTTCCAGACTCCCCATACACCATTTTGAGTGGTTATAAGAGGAAATCTGGTTGCTCAGTAGTCAGGAACATGTGTGGGTCTATTTTTCTAAAGCAAAAAAGTGTTTAATGGCTAAACTCAGGGTGAAGGGGGGGGTCTCCCTACTTCCTTCCATAACATGTTGGACCAAATATTGTACCAGCTTTCTGGGGGCAGATCTTAGAGATGGAAAGAGTCAGACAGGTCGCCCAGACCAGACTCCTGTATGGACAGGCAAGTAGTTTGGCTTTGCTGTTTGTCCAGCCCATTTCTAAATAGGTATCAGTGGGAGACAACAAAAGAGAAGCAATTGTGATCCATGTAGAGTCAGCTTTTCTGAAACTCTTTCATGGGAGAAAAGAGAATGACTTGGGGGCATTTAAACATGAAGGTGTAAAGCAATTAGTGAACAAACCCACATCTCTGGTGGATGACTTTTCCCCTCATAGACACATTCCAGGAAATTTCTCTAATTTTATTTTTTGGCAGGAGGATTTTCCTCCACGAACATCATTCTAGTTTATGCCTGTGATTCATTCTCTCTCTTTCCCTTTCTCCTCTTGCTCTTAATGATCTCCAAATTTGAGATGGTGGGTTGTAGCTTTTAAGGGCATTATCGAAGTCGATGGGGGGTGGGGGTGTTGAGTTGGGAAGAAGGGGTGACTCAGAAAAGAAACCAAGATGATAATTATATCAAAGCTCGATTTCATCTGAAAAGTATGACGGCTCGCCTCCACTCCAGCCATGAAGACCCATATTCACAGTTAATGTAACCTTCATGCCAAAAGAGGGAAAAAGAAAGAATGTGTAACCTGACAGGTAGCAGGTGGTACATATGGAATTATCATTGGCTATTAACACCAGGTCGGATATCATATTAGCCACTTTCAGACTGCATTTGCCAAACCCACATAAAAATATAAAACCAGGTATTTCAATATTCCATCACTCTCTTAGCAAAACAGATTTTCTTATATTACTCATAGTGGAGTCAGCCGGCTTTCATTAGAATCTTTTTAAACTTTTCTTTTTCTTAAAGGAAGAACTAAACCTAGTTGATAGAAAAGAGAAACTGGGACAAAAATCAGGTCAAGAATTTGATACAAAAGGCATTCAGATAAAGCTAATAATATTTCAGAGTGTTTTCAGTTAAGCAGACTATGATTATATTAGCCTAATCTCAACCCGACCCCTATGTAATCTACACGAGGTTCCAGGTATCAGATATTATTTTCATTTTTTTTTTTTCATTGAAGCTTTATTGATTCTAAGTGCTCTATGCACTTTGTGGGATATCAGTAACTTTTTGGAGATTTCCAAATCTTAGCACCAAAAATGAAACCTTGCTTTTAAATGCTATTGAAGAGTTCTATGCATTGCCCTTGCCTTCATTATTTGGAATGCCATCACATTTTCTATTAACTCTGGTCATTTCAGAAAGACCAGTCACTAGTCAGTGAGTGGTTCTTCACTAGTCAGTTTTCATGTTGCCTGTGAGGAGAGAACAAGAATCTCTTCTTTTACTTCCTCTTTAAAAAAATGAAGGCTCTCCACTATACAGGGTATCCTCACTGTTGTTGTTCAGTCACTAAGTCGTGTCCAACTCTTTTGAGACCCCCATGGACTGTGGCCCCCCAGACTCTTCCATCCATAGCACTCCCCCGGAAAAAATACTGGAGTGGGTTGCCATTTCCTTCTCCAGGGAATCTTCCTGACCCAGGGATCAAACCATGTCTCCTGCATTAGAGGTGAATTCTTTACCGCTGAGCCACCATGGAAGCCCGTATGTCCTCATTAATTATCCATTTCATACACAGTATCAATAGTGTATATATATGTCAGTCCCAATCTCCCAATACCTCCCACCCTCTCTACCCTCCTTGGTATCCATACATTGTTCTGTGTCTCTATTTCTGCTTTGCAAATAAGATCGCCTATACCACTTTTCTAGATTGCACACACATGTATTAATACATGACATTTGCTTCTCTTTCTGACTTTACTTTGTATGACTGTCTCTAGGTTCGTCTGCAAATGACCCAACGGGAAGGAAATCCGAAAGAGAGGAGGTATATGTATATGCATGGCTACTTCATTTTGCTGTATAGTAAACTAACAACACTGTAAAGCAACTGTACTCTAATAAAAATTAATTTTTAAAAACTAAGGCTCTGGTGAAAAGTCTAATGATGAAACCAGAACCCATCTAGACCCCAAGCTCTCCACAGGAAGCAGAAGTAGTCCCTGGATATGTTTCCTGGATCATCCCACATTTCCAACCTTTCTCTTCTATACCGTAGGATCAGTACACTGGATTACCAAAACTAAGCCACCTTATTTCAAATATGGGGTCTAGGCATAAAGCCCTTCACTCCATTTGACCTACTGGGATTTCTCACCCCAGGTTCACAGGGAGGTTAGATGCAAAGTGGGTAGATTCACATGTTGCCCATCAGTCAGCCCCAGTTCACTTAAAATAAGACCCTGAGTTCATTTTCAGGGTTCAAAAGTCCTTGACTGAGTCTCACCAAACTCCAGCTTTCCAAATAACATCCAAACTGATGAGATTTTATCTTTTTCTAACCTGGTTTTATGTTACACCATGTTGTACAAATCCAGACCTTTCCTCAAGATTGAAGCTGATTTTCAGTGCTTATTTCTACCCTTCGTTAAATGAGATCTGTTTTCAAAGCCTGCTGCAGTACATAGCGTATTCACTTGAGACCATATAACCAGGGTGACTCAAATAAATAAAACTGTTCTGGAGAAACCGATGGTGGGGGTATGTGATATCTACAAAGATCCTACACTTTCAAATGGTTTCAACTATTCACTTCCCCTGCCAGAACAGAGAGCATTATTGCATCATCACACACACACACGAGACAGGGCAGAAAAATATCTGGTTCATCTGGTCCCCGAACCTCAGTGCCACACTCAGTGTGACTCGCAGTGTCACTGGCTTCCTCACCCTCCAAAACGCCTTTGAAGAAGTCCTGATAAGTCAAAAGAACCACTGCAAGTTCTTTTTGGGATGTGGCAGAGAATTAAACTACTACAATTTTAACATGGTGAAGGAAAAAGGAAGTCCCAGATAACCTACATGCATGCATGCGTGCTAAGTTACTTCAATCACGTTCAACTCTTTACAACCCCGTGGACTGTAGCCCACCAGGCACCTCTGCCCATGGGATTCTCCAGGCAAGAATACTGGAGTGGGATGCTGTGTCCTCCTCCTGGGTATCTTCCCAACCCAGGAATTGAACCCATGCCTCTTGTGTCTCCCACGTTGGCAAACGGGTTCTTTACCACTAGCGCCACCTGGGAAGCCTGGATAACCTACATGCTCAATATCAAATAACCTGCAAAAGCCTGAGACTGGGTTTTACCCAAAGGAGGCTTCCCCTGCCCTGGAGTTTGGAGTTGGGTTCACAGTCTCTCCTCACCCGATGGATAACTGAACACAGTCATTAACAATAACAACAAAAAAAAGTTACTTTCCCTGGGGAGACAAACAGCTGACCTGGAAGTAAAACATCTCAGCCCTTCGCTCAGGCCACAAAGCCTGTTCAGCATTCTCAGTGAGAAGCAGGACTGGGTCCAGGAGCATGGGAAAACGATGGCCAAAGCTCCCTGGGGAAGATGCACAGAAGGTCGTGCGGCCCGGCTGGGAGAAAGGCAACTCTCTCAGCCCAGGGTTCTCTGCTGACTTGGACATCAGAGATCCAAAGCCAGCTTCTCCCTCACAAACCCATGGGCAGGATAACCACCCCTAGAAATGGCCCAGACAAGCCTCTGGCCCAACACCATCCCGGGGAAGTCGTCTTATCTCAAGCGTGAGTCAGAAGGTATTGGCTGTTCATTTGACCTGAACTGAAGCTACAAAATTCCTCTACTCCTCCTGAAAGAATCCTGCCTTGAGAGACAGCAGAGCCCCAAAAGCAGGCCCATTTCTTTCACCAGCCCTCAGCTTGCCAAGGTGATTACAAAAAAACCACACTGAGCAAAGGGTTAGGCATCTAGTCTGCACCTAAATTTCTTTATTTTTTAAGAAAGAAAGAAAAGAGAGATTTCACCATTCCTGGTAACATGCTTGCCTCATTTTTTTTAAAAAAACAATACAGTTTCTAAGCTGATAAAAATGTATTTCTGACTCTCTACGTCATTATCCAAGGTCTTGAGTTGGAGGTGAGGGGGTATTTTTAATTCAAGTGTGATAAAATTCAGAAGGAAAAGCTCAGTGAAGTCTAACTTACAGTCTTTCACAGTTTGCCCTAATCTTTATTATTCTGTTAATAATACATTCTCCTAATCTTTATTATTTTGTTAGTAATATATTCTATCTCTGGGCTGGCCAAGATTATAACACTGCCTTTTTTTGGCAAACAAAATTAGGCAGATAGGCTTTCATATCATAATTTAGAAAAATAACAACAACAACAAAAAAGAGATAAAGTTGTTCATGGACTAACTTTGTTCTTAACTCTTTTAACCTGGGTTGAATGTTCACCCTTCCCCAGTGAGATGATTCACTGAAAAGTGAAGATAAATGTCATCTCCATTCCCTGTGATCTATAAAATTAATCTCCCATGCTTATGTTAATACCAATCAGGTAATGTAGGAGGCAGTGTGACCTACAGGATAAAACGTAAGTGGGAGGAGATCACGTTCAATTACTGTCTGTATCGCTGACAATATTTTCACCTCTCTGCATTTCACTTGCCTGTCTCACCTCTCATATGTGTTCCCTCACATAGCTTCTCTGTAAAATTGGGCAATACATCTGAAAGCTGATGGAGAATTACTTAGGTGCTTTGGGAAACAACTTAAAACTTTCCTGTGAAGTAACATATCTTTCCCATCTCTACCATAGCCTCAGCCTTCTGGTGAAGAACCGTGACACATTGAGCAAACTGTCCTTCTACTCAGTAAAAACAATCTCAGGCAGGTGACCCTCCCCTCAAAGGGTTCCATTTATTTCCCAAAAATAAATTACATGGAAGGAAGAGCACAACGGCTAGTAAGTAAGTCACCAGGTGAAGAAGGGATCAATGCTTACACTTTAGGGGTTAAACCCAGAGCTGATGACTCTGGGAAGGAATTCATGTTCTGTACTCAGCTGTAAAATAAACTGGGAGTTCCGTGTCTGGTGTCTGAAACATCTTTCGAAACACTAAATCAATTTAATATCAATAATTGCCAGATAGATGCTCGATTAAATGAACCAACGCAGACAGCTTTGTTCACAGAGAAAACAAGGCCAAATGGCTTTCATTAGCATGACTAATTCCGAAGTTGTGTGGTTCGATCATCAGACGTCTGAGCCTGAATTCTGACTCTTGCAAGGCAGAGTTTGGCACCAGACATTCTAAATCCAGCAATCCCACACCTTCAACATACATGCCGGAGATCAGAAAATCAAGGTGACATTTGAAGCACCCTCGGTGCCCACTGGAGCTCGGAAAAATATCAGATGCATGGAAAATAAGGGACTTGCCCTTCAAGTCCCCTTGAATAAGGGGACTGAGGTTTTCCCCAGACCTGTTTCTGGGGTGCTTTGAAAACACCTGCTTTGGCCTTTGGGGGACAATCTCAACAGCGGTTTCAAAAACCAGGCGTCTTTTTTCAGAGACCACCAGCAGCCTCATGATGCCAAGCATCTTTCTGTTGTAATTACTGGACCAAATAGGGCCCCACCACGTGGAGAGTGGCTAGTATTTTCACCTCAAGCCCTGAGGATTTTTTTTTTTTTTTTTTTTAATTCTAACACATCTCTTTTCCTGGTAATGCTCTCCATTTTGAAAAGTTATGATAAATCTTATTCCTAAACCACCTTGTGCATTTCAGAATCTCTCCCAGGCTTTTTAAACTGGGAAACAACAGACTTTGCAGGAAAGCAGACAAAAAGAACCCAGGGAAGGTGAGTACTGTGATTAGTGATGGTGGAAACAGGGGAATGGTCAGGCCCTGGGCCCCACCTCGGGCTGGGGGCCCTGGTACAGCGTGTCCTGTGGATGTGTAGTGTCGGTCGAGCAGGGGGGACCTTGCAGAAGGGCCCTGTGCATGCTGTCATTTGTCTCTCATCCCCAAATCCACCCCCACCCCTGACCGCCATGACATCACCCTGGCGAGTCCTTGTGACTACACATCATCAGTTGCCTTTTGGTGTGTGTGTGTGTGTGTGAACTGCCAGAAACATAGAATAGCTCTTCAGGGCCTAATCACAGGGCGGCCAAACCTCTGGACAGTCTCCTTCAGAGGTCTGTGGGAGCCTTGGGTCAGAGCAGCTGCCTCTGAGTCACAGTGGGCTGCGGGGCTCTGAACCCCTTCATGGGCCATCTGGGGAAAGGCAGAGAGTACTCAACTTTTCATTTGCATGATAGGAAAGTTTTTTGGGTTTTTTTGCAAAACCCTTATAACTGATGCAAGGAATGTATTTTACTTATGTTTTTTAAATTTTTTTAAAAGATGTGCAATTTTTATTTTTTGTGTTTTGTGTTTTTGGCTGTGCTGGGTCTTTGTTGCTGTACTTGGCTTGCTCTAGTTGCAGTGAGGAAGGGGGCTACTCTCTACTGCCGTCCACAGGCTTCTCACGGCAGTAGCTTCTCTCGTTGTGGAGTACAGGCTCTAGGGCATGTGGGCTCAGTAGTTGAGGCTCCCAGGCTCTAGAGTATGGGATCAGTAGTGGCATGTGGAATCTTCCCAGACCAGGGATGGAACCCATGTCCCCTGCATTGGCAGGCAGATTCTTAACCACGGGACCACCAGGAAAGTCCAGGGAATGCATTTTAAAGTCAAGCATGATACTAACACATATACACGGAATTTAGAAAGATGGTAACAATAACCCTATATGCAAAACAGGAAAAGAGACACAGAAGTACAGAACAGACTTTTGAACTCTGTGGGAGAAGGTGAGGGTGAGATGTTTCGAAAGAACAGCATGTATACTATCTATGGTGAAACAGATCACCAGCCCAGGTGGGATGCATGAGACAAGTGCTCGGGCCTGGTGCACTGGGAAGACCCAGAGGAATCGGGTGGAGAGGGAGGTGGGAGGGGGCATCGGGATGGGGAATACCTGTAACTCTATGGCTGATTCATATCAATGTATGACAAAACCCACTGAAATGTTGTGAAGTAATTAGCCTCCAACTAATAAAAAAAAAAAAATAAAAAATAAAGTCAAGCATGATTATCTCTATATTTTGGATTGTGGTTCACAGACACTGGCTGAAAACATTTCTGAAATATAACTGATTTCTTCAGGGATCAGGCAGTTTCTTCCAGGCTCTACTCTCTTCTATTGAGTGTGAGTGTGAGTGTGTTTGTGTGTGTTGTTGGTCATAATGGTTCCCTTACTTTCCCTATTTACGTGCCAGCAAACTGTTCCTCAGCCTTCCCTAACCCAGCAGGTATCCTAAGGACTCAGATGTGCAGTCAGCTCAGAGGAAAATCAAGCGGTGTGAGTCCCTCTGCTGTGAGGCAGGACCACTAGGGGAGGGCTCCCTAGCCCCAGGTACCGAGAGGCCACACCAGGATGTGAGAGGAAGACCTCTTGGTCCCCTCCCTGTGGAGGCCTGGTTGAGAAATGAAGGGTTTCTGTGAATTCTCTGGGACCGAATCAAAGGCTCACCCACTGAAGATGAAGGAAGGTGCTTAGGAAACATGTCTGGCCCATGACTCTCCCCTCCCATCCACAGCTTTCCTGTCTTTCTAATGCTTTTCCCAAGTCTTGCACAGAAATAATACATGACTGCTTGGATTGGATGGCGCTCGAGTCCCTTAGGAAATACGTTAGAGAGGTGGAGAGGATTCCTCTATGAGATGAGCCTCAGTCTTTATACCTCCATTTGGACACAGTGGATCCATCTTTTTCTCCAGGCATCACCCTCTCTGATTCAGAGTGCACCCTATTGAGGGTTTTCATCTTGTCAGAGAATCTGCATGGGTCCCAGTTTCCATGAGGCTCATGGATCCCTCCCACACGTTTTACTTTGTAAAGGAGTAAAGGCCAGTTCCCAGAGACCCACATCCTTTCCACATTTCCAAGTTATTTCCTACAAGATTTCATCACCATTGAAACCAGACAACAGTTTATTATTTCAGAGCAAGACTTGAGACACCCACTAAAAAGTTCTATGCATCACCTTTGAAGCAATCAAAATTCATTAAACTACGTGTAAGGTATGAGAAGAAGATCTCCAACAGGTGAGATAATCTCTTGGGCTCAAGAAGGAAGTCCCTCTGATCTCTGGGGGCCAGCAAGAGGATTTAGAATTCCCAAGATTCAGAAAACAGAAGATAGTTTCAGGACTGTGAAGGTTAGGTTTTTTTTTTTAACATTTACCTATTTGGCTGCACTGGGTCTTAGTTGCGGCATGTAGGATCTAGTTCCCTGACAAGGTATCGAACCTGGACCAGCTGCATTGGGAGCAAGAAACCTTAGCAACTGGACTGTCAGGGAAGTCTCTGGGATGGTCAGTTTTGAATGCCAACTTGACTCGGCTAGAGGGCCCAGTTATTCAATTAAACACAGATCTAGGTATTATGAGGAGGGCATTTTGTGAATGCAGTTCACATCTATCATCAGTGGATTTTCAGTAAAGGAGATGATCCTCATAATGTAGTTGGGCCTCATCCAATTGGTTGAAGGCATCTAGAGAGCAAAACCTGACATTTCCCAGAAATACTGCCTCAAGATTACAGCAGTAACTCTAGCTTAAGTTTCTGGGCTGCCAGACTGCACTATGGATTTTGGACTTGCCAACGCAACTGCATTGGCAGTCAACTGCAACTTAAACCAATCCCTTAAAATAAATTAATACATAGATGTATATTTAAATGTATTTATTTTAAGGCATTACATATATAATTTATTTAATTATGTATGTAATATACATTGTAATACACATTTATTTAGAAATATGTATATTTTCATATAATATATATTTATATATATGTTTATATTATATATATTTATATGCTGTTGTTGATTCAGTTGTATTCAGTTGTATCAGTTGATTTAGTTGATTCAGTTGTATCTGACTCTTTGCAACCCCATGGACTGTAGCCGGCCAGGCTCCTCTGTCCAAGGGGTTCTCCAGACAAAAATACTGGAGTGGGTTGCCATGCCCTCCTCCAGGGGATCTTCCCGACCAGAGATGGAACCTGAATCTCTTAAATCTCCTGCATTGGCAGGTGGTTCTTTACCAGCAGCGCCACCTAGGAAGCCGTATCTATCTATCTATCTATCCATGTTATCTCCTACTGGTTCCTTTCCAGAGAGAACTTGCATCATATTAACAGAAACTTAAAAAAAACCCTGACAGAACAAATAGTGGGCACGTTTTCACCTGGGTGGGTAACTCCTGGTGAGCTGTCCTGTTCTCGGCGCACATGAAAGCTTCCTTCTGAGTCTAGGAGATGGGTTGGGGGAGGGGAAGAGGGACCATCACTGTAATTCGTGCTGCTTTACAACACTTTATTTCTACATACCAGACTGAAAAGTACTCAGCTGGAACTTAACTCCGAAACAGAGAGTTTACATAATCTTGTTATTATTGTGGTCCAGCTTATAACTAACGCGTGTCAAGTATTGTGGGGTTTTCTTTCTTCTCTGAGAAATCCTCTCCTTCTCCAGAAGGGTTACATAACTAATAAGAAAATCTTGTCAGGAATAAAACCCGGCCTGCATGGCCTGAGGAAAAGCCCAGAATGTATTTACTCCATTCAGTGAAAACAGACATACAAGGAAGCAGGCCCACAGTGCAAAGATACAAGGCTTGTCCCCTTTCCTCCACACAACTGTGGGCAAACATTCAGAAACGGTCAGAAATGGGTTTCCCCTAATGAGTAGGGAAAAGAAATGGTTGAAAATCTGGTAAAGTTAATGTTTCCCTTTAGGATAAATTCATTCGGGGGAAAAGGTACAGCTAGTGTGGATTCCTGAAACATTTACTCTGCTTTTCTCTTGGAGCTATTTGGAATCTACAAGGAACACGCTGAATTTCCACATGCTTCCTGAAGAGAAGAATCTCTTAGAAACCTGGTCTTTATAAGCTTGAGTCTCACCTGTGTTGATTGCAAAAAACTAAGAAACCCACAGACCTTTCATTTGTTCTTATCTGAGGAGAGGTGATCCATCCCACCATGGAGACAGAGGGTGGATATGAACCAGAGGACCTCCCCCTCCCTTTTCCACCGGGAACTGGGTCAGACTTGGCAAAGCTACAAACTGATCAGGAAATATTCCCTATTTTTCAAGAAGAACCTTCTACATGGGAGGTCCCTACTCTACAGAGACACTTAGTAAGATGTCTCCATGTCAACACTCCATATATAATGGTTGTTGACATTACTGTTATGAGTTCAAAAAGAACCGTGCAGAGAGAGGTATATGACTGCATGGACTGTAACCCACTACGTTCCTCTGACCATAGGATTCTCCAGGCAAGAATACTAGAGTCGGTTGCCATTTCCTTCTCCAGGAGATCTTCCCTAGGCAGGTATTGAACCCACGTCTGCAGCATTAGAGGCAGATTCTTTACCACTGAGCCACCAGGGAAGCCCCCCTTCTATTGGGTATTTTTTCCTTTTCTGCTTTGGAAACCTAAGTTCTACCCATCTTTTGGGACACACGCAAAAGTCATCTCCTTTGTACACCTTGATCCTTTAGCCTGCGGGGTTGCTCCCTCTTTGGCATATCTGCACATACGTGTGAGGAGGGATGTACTGGTCCTGGGGGAGCCTTTATGACTTCCTTCTCCACCCCCACTTCCCACCCCATCACTAAGTTGCAGGCCTTAGTGCAACTTACTGTAACATATCTACCCAGACGCAGATAACTAGTGGTAAGAGGAGTGGTAAGGACTTGTATTAGAAAGAGCTAAGGTTTACAGGAGACAGACAGTCAGGGAGAGAGAAGGAGAAAGAGTGAGAGGGTGAGAACTTAAGGCTGGAGAATGAGGAACAGGGATACAGCCTTCATGGCAGCTGAGGATGGGAGAAGAATGGAGAACAAAATCATGGTGCAAAAATCTTGACAAACTGCATTCCCATCACTTACATTACTTCTTGAAAGATGTCTAAGAAGCAAACCAGAATTACTTTCAATTACTTCTAAATGGCTTGGATGTGATACTGAGATGAGCACACACAGGCTTTAGGTTTTACTCAGCTCTCAACCCCAAGGCTTATCCAAGATCGTGTATACTTCTTGATGTACTACTGACTTAGTCCTTAGTCCAAGTGGTACAGAAGACAACGTATGGGAGAGCTAGTTTAGAGGCCACGACCTGTGTGACTTCAAGGAAGTCACTGAACCACTCTGAGCCTCACTAATATCTGCTTCTAAAAAGCAAGTAAGACAACCTATGCGAAAGAGTGCTGGGAACCACGA
This sequence comes from Dama dama, assembly GCF_033118175.1. Classification (NCBI taxonomy): domain Eukaryota; kingdom Metazoa; phylum Chordata; class Mammalia; order Artiodactyla; family Cervidae; genus Dama; species Dama dama. The sequence goes on along the minus strand of NC_083696.1, from coordinate 37,700,211 downwards.
AATGCTACATAAATATTGCCACGGCTCAGTGCCTAGCAGGGACTCGTTAAATTCTTGTTGACTGATTGAGTAATTGATCCACTCTGGCCAGCCACCTTAAAACTTTCCTCATTTAACTGAGAAGTGATACAGTTCAGGGAGACAAGCAACATCCAAGAAAATACATTTGGCTTTAGAGTGGTCTAGTCCAGCGGATTTTGAAGTTTATGAATTTACTTGCAAACAAACCACTTTCTGTTGTTCAACAAATTTCACTTTGGTTGGGATGATGAGATTTGTCAAAAGAAACAAGAACATCATTTTGGCTAAATGCACAGTTGAAGTTGAAAGGACCCGGATTTCCAAAATCGAAGTGGAGAACATGGAGACCCCCAACCCCTGGGACCAGCTCTGGACACAGAGTAGGCCTTTCTGAAAACACTAGGGGTTGGACTATGCTGTTTCTTCAGTTGCATCTGACCCTTTGTGACCCTGTGGACTGTAGCCTACCAGGCTCCTCTGTCCATGGGGGTTGGACTGGATCCATCCGTATCTGAGTATGCTAGCCTGCCTGGTAAGGTATTTTGTGAAACACCTCAGCACTTCTGTGACCTCATGCAAACAAAAACAACATGAGGCTGAATAGAGTTTAAGCAAAGGAAACTTCAAACTAAATTTTTATTGAAATTCTCCCCATTGTCAGCCGACATTTTCAATTTTCATTTCCCTGCCTCAGCCCATTTCGCCATAGAAACTTGGATGTTTTCATTGAATAGCAGCCAGTGAACATTGGACTGAAGGGGCACACTATAAATTTGGAAAAATAAATAAATGCTTCAGAACTTCCACTTGAAAACCACAGCTAAAAATGAAATCAAATCTGACCCACCCCTTTTCTTTTAAATTGTGGGAACAGACTCAGTCTGCCTCAATTTTTAAACCCATATTAAATTTTATATAAGCACCTTGGAGATCCATGCATGGCCTGGTCGAAAGCAATCGTGGAATCTTTGACTCACACACAAGGTCTGAACGACTGGAACGAGAAGGTATCATCCCTCCTACACCATGTTCCTTAATAAACATGTGTGCTTAAGAAATAAAAAGGGAAGAAAAATCGGTTTATGGGCATAGAGAGAATAACTCACTCCAAATTGCTCCTTTGATGAATGTGGACAAAAGAATAAAATTTGTCACCCAGCTAATATTACCATCAATATTTTGTCCAGCTACATTCCTTCCAATTTAAAAACAGTTCAATATCCTTTTTACCTTCAAGTAGCAGCACTTAATAAACAGTGATGGATGGTTTTTATTTTTGTTCGCATTTCAGTCTTCCCTGCTTCTGTTACAAGGGCACTATTTTGCTTGGGGGGAATGTAGATCTTCCGTCTTTCTTGCATTGACAAGCATCCCTCAAGGAAAGACGGCCATATTTAATTCATAACCCCCATCGGCTACACAAACATACAACTTCCCATCAATTAGGCAACACAGAGATGTTGTTAAAAATCAATGAGCTTATTATTAAATATATTTTTTTCATGTAGCAATAATAGTTATTGCCGTACTATTGTTATTACTGCACTGTCAGCTGTTTAGGCAGCTTTTCAGAGAGTTTGATAGGTTTTGATGTTGCTAGCAAGGCAGTCTATGAAACGAGGCATCCCGGTGAGACTTTCCTCTTCTGTCTCCTGCCACATCTAGAAGCCATCAAGAGAAGGGGGGAAATGAATGCTGTAGAGAAAGGATCCTTGGACTGGAAGCAGAAGCCCCAGCTCTGAATTTTACTAGCTGTGTGACCTTGGGTAAGTCCCTTCTCCATTCTGAGCCTCATTTCTAAAACTGAGAGGGTTAGCCTCACAGGATTTGGGGGTTCCCTCCCTTCTGAAATGTGAGCTTTTTCTAATCACTGTTGTTTTACTAGCCACAGAAACAGGGAGAAATCGGTTCAGTTTAGCAACCCTCAATTGTTCTTTACAAAAGACTCCTGATTTAAAAAAAAAAAAAAAAAAAAAAGCAGTGAGTAGAGCAGGGGAAATGCGACCAAATCTGAAACAGACGTTCAATTGATCCGAAAACCAAATATGCCCATATTTGTGTTTTCATCCTCGTGTGTTTATTAAAAATAATTTTGATATTTTGACACATGCCACTACTGTGGGAGCCTCCTGCCTACAAACAGAGATGTTAAAACTGCGCCAGCGCATGCAAAGGTTAAAAACAACATTGCACAGATTTTGGCAACTACTTCATATGCTGTCTGGCCACAGCTGATCTGAACTGAGTCCCCCATAATTACAGGAGAAGGTGGAACAGGTTTGCTGCTAATTGGAAAATTCTGCAAATGGCAGCACTGAAGTAAATTGACAGTCGTTAGAATATTAACAAAATGAGAGTACTGATTAGTAAAAAGCTCAGATGCAGACTTTTTTTTTTTACTGCTGGATTCTACTGGCAAATTGATAATAAAAGCTGAACTTAATAATAACAGCTGTTATTTGACCCGGTAATATTTTTTTTAATCTGTTGCTGTTCCCAGACCAATAACACATAAAGAAGGTCTGTATCCACTGTTGCAAAATTATTTTGAATCCCAAAAGGTATATTCAGAGTCAGTGAAGGAAAACGGTGCTTAAAGGGGCAGGCCATCAATAGTCACGTTCTAACGAAAGTATAGTCACCGCATAGCTTTGAGTTGTCTTGTTCTCACCGGCCACCTTCCAACAGGCCTGGGTGGAGGTGCTGGGTGTTAAGGGCTCTTTTTCGGAACAGGGCCTGAAGTCTATTTCCAGTTCACTTTAAGTCTGTGACTGGTAAAAATGTCAATGTTAACTTATTCTTTACTTTAAGTGGACAGGAAGGAAAGCTGGCCCTTGCCAGATTCTGAGGTTTCTATCAACACTTAGCTGTTTGTACTTATTATTTTTCAGCCAGATGGGAAGAGATTTGGGAATGGACATATTAATTAGAAATGCTGCCATGAATCTATGGAAAAAGGACTGTCACTTCGCCACCCATAGTTTTACATTATGCACACACATAAACATGCCCAGGAGACTTGCATTTGGGGGTGAATCTCACCTGATTCACTACTGGTGGGAGTGTAAGTTAATCCAATCTTTCTAGCTGTATAGTAATATGGATCAAAAAAATTTTTTTAACGCGTATAGCCTTTGACCCAGCAATTCTCTTTTAAGGGTTTGGCCCAAAGAAAGTCATGAAAATGCCTAAAAGATACCTAGCTTTACCTACAAAAGTATTCCTTGCAGCACTGTTTATAATAAATATAAGAGCAGAAACCACATTTGTCCTGAAATGAATAACTGTGATAGACAAAAGAATACTACATAATTATGTAAAATTTACTGTAGAATATTTAAATGATATAGGAAAATAGTCTAGTAAGTGGAGAAAACAGACTACCAAAGAATAAACATAGGATATTCACTCTTTTTAACTATACTGAGAGAGACAGGACTGGAAGAAGGGTAACCAAGGAGATTAATGGTTCTTCCTGAGTGGTGATCTAATAAATGGGTATTTTCTTTTTATTTTCTTTTGCTGGTCCACATTTTCTAAATTTTCTCAAGTGAGCCTGTACTGTTTCAGTCAGAAGAGAATACACAAATTATTTTTAGAATTAAAAAGTCTCTAGAGGGTTCCTATTGTTGTTGCAAATGAAAATGCAATCTATAGCAGTGGGCACAACCACGCGCCCCAAAAGCAAGTTGGTTCTTTGACATAAAGTCCACCTTCTGTTCAGGGAAGGAAAAGAATCAGCTTAAAGCAAATCCCAAAACTCTGGGTAAAGAACCAGCCCGTGAATTATGGTTAACACACACACACACACACACACAGAAACACATACAGAAACACACACACAGAAATACAAACACACACACATGAACCCTCCTTTTGACATCTGAAAATACAAGTCAGCAACCATTTCCGGCTCTTATAGAAAAGGGTTTCCTTTTCTAACTTTGGACCTCAAATACTCGAGTAATTTTGTCACTTTCATTTGACCTTACTATGATAACACAGACCCTCGTTGATTCTGAATCTGTGCAAGAGGGGGTCGTTTCCATGTTCAGAGTTTGTCGATCCACTAGTCGACTGAAAGGGTGTGGGGTGAGGGTTGCACCCAGACAAATGTAGATCCAACCCACGACCTCACAGAATACACCCCGTCCGTGTATTTTCATGAGTAAAGTTCACTCCTAACAAGATGCAGTCATGTGCCTGGGCCCCACTGACAGATCTCTGCATATTTAACCTCAGCCTCAAAATGTTAGTCCTTGAGCTCTCAAGTCACCCCCTGTAGTTGAACATCAGCCAGGAAGTCGAGCCAGGCTGCAGCACTGCAGAGCTGGTCTTAGATCGCGCGTACGTTCACTGGGGCGAAGATGGATGCATGGCATTTCTTCACAGGTCTGCTTTTAAAAAACTGTGTATTAACATCCTACGGCACCAGTGCCAAAAACATAAAATTCCAAAGGCAAATCCCCTCAGTTCCAGCCCTGCCAGGACTGGGCTGACGAGGCTCCGCCAGGGGACCGTAAATGGCCACAGTTGCTTCTAGCAAGGAGCAGAAAGCCCACCCCGTTCGTTTCAGTCACAGGACCAAGTGGCTCCCGAGCTGCTTCTCGCCAGGAGTGTGGGTGGGCAGCGGGCAGGCTCCCAATGCGACGACTAGGCTCAATTGACTGTAACCCAGAATTGTTTTTCAGTGGCATTTTTGGACGATGGTACCCAGGCCCCCATCCTTCATCCTTTCTAACAGTTCTGCATCAGGAAAACAAAGCGATGGGGAGGGAGAGGCGTGGGGGGGGGGGGGTGCCTGCTGCAGCCAGCATGTGCCAAATACAGTTAAGGGTGGGGAGGGAGGTAGGATTGGAAAGGGGGTAAAAATCAAGTCACTTTCAATCAAGTGTCACACCTTTAAATAGTGGTTAAATCTTTGCATTATGCAGCTCATCCCTTTACAACATAGGGTTCCCTTAGAGAATTCCCTGTTTACACTGGGAATTCCTCCAGGGCCGCATCAATAAAGCTGAACAGATGTCAGGGTGGAATGCCAGCGGCAGTGGCTGTTGTCAGGGGTACCGGGGAGGAAGGCACAGAACAATGAGAAAGACAGCTGGTACACAAAGCCTCACGCGTGGGTCAGGTTCTGCCAGTGTGTAGAGATTCCACCCTACCCTTTGTCCGGGCACATTGCCTTTCTTGTTTCTCGATGACAAGGGTTGACACATGTCACCCGACCCTATCAGAAGTGCTATTTGCTTGCCACTTGCATATGCACCGGTGTTCCTGACCTCCTCAGCCCGCATCTCCCAACCGAAAGCATTGAGCATCGATGCGCAGGAAACTCTCCAACGCTGCCCCAATCTAGGATTTCATTATGCACTTTTGAGTCGAAAGTGGGATGGAGATGTCCTTCTTTTTAATTAAAAACATGATTGATGAGACTTAACTGACAGTAGGAAATGCGATGGAAATATTCCTTAAAGAGGCACTAACCCCATTCGTGGGGCCAGTGTGGTGTGAGTCTCCGAAGTTGCAAGCAGCAGCGGGAGAAAGGAAATTAAAATAAAAGCCCTTTAGAGTCCGCTGGCGGTGGAAGTGTGGTAACGTGACACGGCATCTGCAGCCGTGTAACCAGAAACTTATGCGCATTAAGAGCTAATGTGAGGTGTTACTCGGTAATGGGGATGTTCACAGTGATGAAAGGCGGCAGATGAGTGGGGGAGAATACGAGAGAGGAGCGTGTCGAAGCAAAAAACAACTAATTCACCGTATTTCTAAGGGGCGATTGGCTTCAGAAGACCTTATGCCCAAACTCCCCATTTGCCTGCTCTGCAGAAGCGGTTGTTCTCTGCCGTGTTGCTGAATTTCTCCGTCCTCGGCCCTAACCCTACACCGTCCCTTTAAAGTCCTCATTATAAAGAAAAGTCCTCGTGCCTGGGATGGTCCATGTGCAGCCTGTACTGAGGCTGCGGGTCTAAGGCAAACAGGAAAACGTTCACAATTTTGTTTTAAAGGCCTTCTCAGATTTATTCCCTGGGTGACTGCTAAGTTATCAGGAAAAATAATGCAAACCAGAGGATGCAGTAATATACAAATCATGGGAACCCCCAAAATGACCAGTCAGAGGCTGGAGTAAGTTTTCCTAATTGTGGGACTTTGGCCTCTGTGTTTTCAATCCAGAAATAATAGATGAAGCTGAATCTGGGTCTGTATTAAAATAGCATAACTTAAATACCAACAATCATAGCAGCTTGAAATTTATTTTCAAAACAAATCTCCCTTTCTCTTTCTTGATATCATTTACAAAGGGATTTTTTTTTTTTTTTTTTTTTTGGTGGTTGTTTCAGGATGGTTTGTTTTGTTTTCCATGGAAATAGTTATTTCCTGAGAAACAACAACTTTGAATTAAAAAGAGAATAAAACCTTCCCAAAAGGACACCCAGGAATAGCCGAGTCCACACTCGGTAAGCCTGCTCACAGCAGAACCTTCATATGTTTTTTATACCTAAAGATTTTATTCTAGGTTTTTAAAAATCCCCTAAAGAGCAGTAGATACCACACAGTCTAACTCTTTCCCACTTAATTCCTAATTAAAGACTGAGAAAAAAAGAAAAGCTTTTATTGAAATGCTCAGATTAAAGGAAAGGAGGTTACAATCAGAGTTGATTTTTGGTGAGTATTTAACTAGCAAAGGTTAATTAGAATTGTAGCAATGCGATGTAAAATAACTGATTCTGATCAATTGATTAATGAGATGTCAGAAGGTACAAGAATTCACCTTTGAGAGAAACATATTAAAAATGAAATATATTTGCAAAGCCATCATGTCTTCCCTCTTATTTAGTTCATTAACGCTAGCAGCAGCTGTAGATGGTTTTTCCATCTATGACAATCTGCAGAAAATGACAGCCCCCAAATCCACCAAAAGTAACACAAAAATGTTACACAATGTCCCCAAACACCCATAAAAGTTCACAAAGTCTCTAGGAAGAGGCCAAAATCTTCAGCGGTTCCTTTCGGTCCTCTCTCTCCACTCCTTCTGTATTAGAGATTCAGATTCATTTAAAAGATAAGTGGTTTTGAGATTCTGAAATTATTAAAATCGGGCACATTATGCCCATTGAATTTATCAATTCACTAGGCCTGTATCAATTTCACTGTTGATGTGGAGGAGTGGGGTGCAAGGGTCTGGGGGATGTTTTTCCTTTCTCATGCCGATGGTCCTGGTGAACAAACAGATCCCCCTGTTTGTGGCATAGATGTTCTTTGTCACAATAACCCGCAGTATATTGTGTTTATATATGTCCTTCAGGCATGTCACAACAGTTTGGCATTCTGAGCGGCTCTACCACAGTGTACATTAAATAGTCATGTAGTTACATTAAACAGTGGGGAGTTCACACTTCACAACCACTCAGTGTTTTAAAACAGATGTGGGCTGTCTGTTGTCAGACTAGTGCAAAAGCTCAGAAGGGTCTGGGTGGGAACAGACTCTGCAAATGATGGAGGGCTCCCCAAATTTTCCACGCAAGTTCCTTCATTCTCCAGCAACCCCGCTCCATGCTAGAGGTTGAGGGTGAGAGAGATTTGGGGGAAAAGCAGAGAAAAAAAGAGGGCAGTCGGGAAGCAACAACTTTTATGTCTTATAGAACAGAGATCTGAAAAAAAGAATTCAGAATTCGGAATAGTTTGTGGCATGGAATATTTTGAGCGGGGTGGGCTTGCTGCGGTATCGTGGGATTTACTGACAGGAGAATTTTTGACAGTTGATGGACAGATGAATTCCGTCATGGAAGCGTTAGTCGAAAGCGGCAAGGCCAGATGGAAACTCACAGCTTGTCTTTAATATTAATTTTCTTTTTTTTTCAGGAGATCAGAATTCCCTAATTCCCTAAAATGTTTCAATGCATCTTGAGGTATTATTTTTCAGATGCCTTTCTCCACCTACTCTTAGTAAGAGTGTTCCTTTGTGTTAATGTTATATTTCCTCCCTTACTTTGGGGGAAAAAAAAGGTTAGTTTGTTCTTTCCCTTCTTTCCTTTACTTCCCTCTTTTCCTTCTTTCTTCCTTTCTTTTTTCCTTCCTTCCTCCCTTTTATTTCTTCCTTCCCTTTTCTTTCTTTCTCTCTCTGTTCCTTCCTTTTTTCTTTCTTTCTGTTTCTTTCTTTCTTCCTTTCTTTCCTCTTCTCCTCCAGCTGTACAGCTGTTAACATTTTCCCTTCATTTCCCTAGCACAGAAAGATAAATATAGTACGCTATAAAAATACTAACTCTAAATTTGAGAAATTCATCCGAAGCAATTGTGACTTAGAGCTATGGGAAGGGTACTAACAATAAGATTGTCTTTGTGGCTGAATGAAAGGCATAACTCTTCATGCTTTCCAGAGGATGGAGGGGTGATTGTTTTCAGGGTGTCCATCTTCTGGACAGAGAGAATTAAGTCATATGCTCTGCTCAGTGATGCACTGGGGAAAACACTGGGCTCAGACTCAGGCCCAGACCTCTGGTGTTGGCTCCGCCTGGTTCTCTGCGTGGTGTTACACACGTCCCTACCATTGCCTGGCCTCAGTTTCTTTCCTTATAAATTATTGTTGGTATCACAAGGAGGCAAAGAGTCCCCAGAGAGCTTCATGGCTTCCTTCAGGGTACCATGAAACTAAAAGAAAAGCTGACTGTTCATATTAAGAAGTCACAACTATGGGACTTCCCTGGTGGCCCAGTGGTTAAGACCTCACCTTCCAATGCTGGGGGTGCAAGTTCGAGCTCGGGTCAGGGAGCTAAGAGCCCACATGCCTCGGGGCCAAAATAGGAAAACCTCCTAGGTAACCCCTCCACGGCAGCTTAGGTAATGGAATGGAACCCCATCTTCATTCTCAGTCTTCTTCCTACTGTCCCACATAAAGCATAACTACTGCATGTTCTTTTGTTGTGGTGACCTCACTCATAAGACAAATATCTTCCCAAGTCCCTATATTTTATATCACTGGATCCACTCAAGTTGAGAGTGGTACTTTAAAACTCAGAGCTCTTTTTTCTGTGTCTGTATATTATCTATTTCCCTAGTTTCTTTCAAGTTTAATATAAAAGTACTAATATAAGGCAGCGCTCCCCTGTTTCCTGATCCACCACTGTGGTTATAGGTTGGCCCCCTGTTTGTGCGTGTGTGTGCATGCCTGTGTGTTAGTGAGTCTGTCTAGGTCAATCAGGAAAACCTGTTACAATTTATGTAGGTGCTGCGTGAGTGCTAAGTAGCTACACTCGTGTCCGACTCTTTATGACCCCATGAACCACAGCCCTCCAGGCTCCTCTGTCCATGGATTCTCCAGGCAAGAATAGTGGAGTGAGTTGCCATTTCCTCCTCCAGGTGATCCTCCCAACCCAGGGATCGAGCTCAGGCCTCCTGTGTCTCTTACATTGCAGGTGGATTCTTTGCTGCTGAGCCACCGGGGAAACCCTGCTGAAGTATAACACTGCTCAGAATCAAAACTGGCTCCTAGTTGGGCAAGATCTCCCCATCATGATAACTAATCCATTGTCCAAGGATGCTATAACGAGAATTGTTGTGTGACCTTTCTGGTTGGACTAGATGACATCTAAGCCCCTTTGAATTGAAAATATATGCATATTTGATGATTCTAAGATACAATATGAGTCAAGACGGTGTTTACAAAATAGTTGAAAATATCATCACAAAAGAATAGAATATTAGAACTGGGGAAGACCTTGGGAAGAAAAAGCTCTGAACAACCCCTACATTGCTCTGAAACTGGTGGCAGAGCCATGGTTAGCAGTGACTTATAGCTAAACAGTATTTTATGAGATAGTTTTCTATATACCTCTACTAAGCCTCATTTCAGTGGTAAAGAATCTGCCTGCAATGCAGGAGACGAGTTCCATCTCTGGGTTGGAAAGATCCCCTAGAGAAGAAAATGGCAACCCACTCCAGTATTCTGCCTGGGAAATCCCATGGACAGAAGATCCTGGAGGGCTACAGTCCAGGGGATCACAAAAGAGTCGGACACGACTTAGTGACTAAACAACAACAACAACAAATTGAGCCTCATAGCGGCCTTCTGAGGTGGGATCTACCAGCCGTACATCTCACTGACACAGAAGCCAAGCCAGGGAGGCTCTGTGATTTGCCTAAGTCTGGGCAGTTGGTGAGCGGGAGAGTCGGGGCTGGGACTCCAGACAGGAACCATCCCTAAGCTGCTCCCTTGTCTCCTGGGCACTTTTCTTCCCAAGATCTCCAAGCACTTCTGAGTCTGCTTATTCCTGCAGCATCCCAGAGATACGAGTGAGTGTTACCGGTCGCAGACACTCGACAGTTACCAGAGATGGGGAGGAATCTCTAAGGTCATTCCCCTCCATTCTTCCTTTTTCCAGAAAAAGGAAACTGAGGCTTGCAGAAGTCATCGTTATAGTGAGCCCTCTGAAGTGAAAACCTGGATTTCTGCTGGGTTCCTCTAAGACCTTAAAATAGGCACCCACCCCCTCGACCACGCAAGTGATGATTTAAACCAGGTGAGCACAAGAATGACTTCATTCACTGCATTTTCCATGTGCCTCTTGAGGGAAGGCATGTGGAACAGGTACATGTAGAGAGAGACCCCCAACCACCATCGCCTCCCCTTTCTCCCACACATGGCAGACTGGTAACTGTTTGCCAGCTATTTGTAAGGCTGACAGTGGGGATTATTTTTCCCATGTGCCAAACAACTTCATCCTAAAGGAAATATTTTACTCTGGCAAGATTTAATAACAATTATAATGATACCTTATACAGCACTCTAGTTTGAAAATATTCTTTCCAAGCATTATTTCATTGGTTAGTTGAAACGGTGAGACATCAAACCTCAAGGGTGTGAAGAGTGAGGTGGAGGAGTGGGAGGGGTAGAGACCACTCCTCTCTGGTCCCGGAGCCTCCCCACCCCCATGCTTCCACTGCTGTTGAGCTGGACAACAACAGGGTCTCCTGAGTCATTGTTGCTCCCCGTCATCTGCGTTCATCTTTCCCATCTGGCATTTTTGAGAGGGGGCATTGGACAACAGCACTACAGAAGAAGCAAAGGATCCTGGGAAAGGAAGGGACAAAAAAAGCTATGACTTCACCATCTAATGCCCTAGTCCATGCTCCACGCCACAGAGAAGAATTAAAGACACCCAAGTTGACCAGAAGGATGCAATTACAGCCCTGGACTATGAGCTGCTCTCAGAAGGCCAGATTCATGTCCACATCACCTACTGACCCTGACCTCTTCCTCCCCTTCTTTACAGAACTTCCCACTGTCACCAAATTAATTTTTGCAACATTGCAATAAACATGTTAAAATGTCACGAGGGGACTTCCCTGGCGGTCCAGTGGTTAAGACATCATGCTTCCACTACAGGGGGCATGGGTTCAATCCCTGGTCAGGGAACTAAGATCCAGAATGCCAGGTAGTATGGCCAAAAAACAAATTAATTAAAATTTGTATTTTTTAAAACTCAAAAATAAATAAATAAAATGTCATAAAGGTCTCCAAAGCAAACCGTGTCCATTCACAAGTTGGCCTGGGGTTTTAGTCCATTTTAGGCCACATCATGGCTAAATTATGACTTCCCAGGTAGTGCTAGTGGTAAAGAACCCACCTGTCAATACAGGAGACACAAGAGACTCAGGTTTGATCTCTGGGTTGGGAAGATCCCCTGGAGAAGGGGATGGCAACCGACTCCAGTATTCTTGCCTGAGAAATCCCATGGACAGAGAAGCCTAGTGGGCTACAGTCCATGGGACCACAAAGAGTCGGACACAACTGAGCAACTGAACACACACATATGGCTAAATTATGGATCACAAGTTCATTCAACAAATATTTATCAAGTGTTGATGACTTGCTAAGCACTGTGCTAGAGGCTGGAAAGAGGAAAGCATGTTCCTGCCCTCAGGGCACTCGTGATCCGGTACAGGAGATGGATGCTAGAGAGAAAACTGTGAGATGCAGTGATGAGACCCAGGACAGAGGTGAGCCCAGGATGGAAGCTCAGGAAGAACAATGAACCCCATCAGGGGACACAGACTGAGTCTCAAGCATGGCTGCCAGTTTGAAAATATATAAAGTCCACCTTCAGCCACCTGTGTTCTAATATAACCTTTCCCCAGCTGACGTTGGTGTGTGTTTTAGAGGATGGAAGTATGGTTAGATCATAAGCTAAAATCAGGCAACTTTTTTTTTTTTTTTGGAAGAATGTACAATTCAGTTGCCCTCAGTATGATATTGGTCCATGTCAGTCCTCAATCTGTGGAATAAATGAGGCCCCCAAGAAAAGGGGGTATTTCCAGTTTACCTGGAAATACACAGATTGGATATAAATCCTACTATGTTGTCAAGCATTTGATTTCTTTAACCTTTTTAAGATGTGTAATTTACATTTGGTTCATTTGTAGGGTTTCTTTTGGAGAGGTTCATAATTGACAATTTTGAAAGCTGGTAAAAAAAAAAAAAAATCTTCATTTTGGAAAACAGATAACTAAAAAGCCTTCTGCATGGGCCTGGGGGCTGACCACTAGGTCCTGGCAGAGTGTTTGTGGATTCACTGCTTTGCAATTACTCTGGGCCCTCACTCAGGTGGATGTACATGATGCAATCTGACACCACGTGTGGTCTGCGGGTGTGTGCTCACTTCAATCATGGGAAATGCTGAAGGATTCGTCTGAGAGATTTACCATGTCCTGGTACTTGACGTGAGAAAAAAAACGTTAATATATTATCTATATAAATATACATTATATATGACATACGTCACATATAATGAATAATATGTAAGATGTATAGTATATTAAACTCCATAAATGTCTGTTGGATTAATACATTTACCAATATGTTCATTAATTACGGCAGTCTTTGGATTTGGGCAGCAGCTCTGACATGGTAGGGTTATTTTTTTAATTAATTTTCGTTGGAGTAATAGCTGATTTACAATGTCATGTTGCTTTCTGCCGTAGAGCAAAGTGAATCAGCTATGCATATATATGTATCCCCTCTTTTTCAGATTTCCTTCCCATTGGTAGGAGGATTTAAAATCTACCCCCCACCCCGCCTCGCTTTGCTTTCTTTCTTGTATTCTCAACGCTCCCCAAAACCCTGTTCTAAATTCTTCTCCTTCCAGAGCTGAGCACTTTGTCACCCAGAAGTTCCTGTGGAATAAATGAGGCCCCCAAGAAAAGGGGGTATTTAAACGGTCTTTAAGGTCTCCAGATCCTTAAACGGTCTGAAAACCAGTGTACCTAAGTCTGGTACAGGAGTGTGAAAAACTGCAAGTTCCTCCACCCGGCAAAGAGAAAATCTTTTAGGCCGCAGCGTCCTAGAAATACACTGTTTTGCTTTGCTGGGAGCAGCATTCCTCCAGTTCTTGGGGGTTTCTGAAGCCTTTTACAGTCATTAGCAAACCGACACAGCATCCCTGTGGGGCTTAGCCCCCTTTTAGAGAGACTCCACAGAGATTAAGAACTGTCTAGGGTCACCCAGAGCAGAGTGGAAGCCCGAGCCCCCTCCCCAGGCGCCTGCAGACATACATATATGGTAAAATTGCTCTGGAGCTAGAAACCAAAAGCCTTTTCTAACTTGACCTAAGCCTAAATTGGAGATTCTACACATATCTCCTTTCCTTGCTAATTAAGTGAGGAGCTTGGGGCTTAGAGGCCCAGAGCAACTGTGAAAGCTGAATCGGCCCCCTGTCCCTGCCCCGCAACCAGCCTAGGGCCTGCTCCCCTCAGAGCCACAGAATTTAATAAACTACTGGATGTGTGTATGTGTTAGTCGTTCAGTCATGTCTGACTCTTTGTGACCCCATGGACTATAGCCCACCAGGCTCCTCTGCTCATGGAACTCTCCAGGCAAGAATCCTAGAGTAGGTAGCCATTCCCTTCTCCAGGGGATCTTCCCAACCTAGGGATCGAATGTGGCTCTCCTGCATTGCAGGCAGATTCTTTACTGTCTGAGGCACCAGGGAAGCCCAATGACTACTGGAAACGCTCTTCTACTGATCAAGGTTGCTTTATGGACTTGGCGTAAATGGGTCGGAGGAGATTTTGTAAATGTGTATGTGGTATTTGTACACATTTGACATCAGCGAGGGGGTAAGTTCCTTGAGCACAGGATTTTTCTCCATGAAACTTGTCTGAAAACTAGAGTTGATCTTTCTTTTTTGGCCAGGTGGCATGTGGAACTTCCCCAACCAGGGATCAAACCCGCACTCCCTGCAGTGGAAGTGTAGCGTCTTCACCACTGGCCCACCAGGGAAGTCCTAGAGTTGATTTTCATCAGGAACTTCATAGGGCTTTTTACTCTTCAAGCCTGATCTCCCTGTCTCCACTATATAGGGAGTGAATTGGACTAAGAATCAAATATTTGTTTCTTCCATGGAATAAAATTGTTAAACTAGACTCCAGAAGCCACCTGGTGGAAAGTGAAAGTCACTCAGTTGTGTCTGACTGTTTGCGACCCCATGGACCATACAGTCCATGGAATTCTCTGGGCCAGAATACTGGAGTGGGTAGCCATTCCCTTCTCCAGGGGATCTCCCCAACCCAGGGATTGAACCCAGGTCTCCTGTATTGCAAGCGGATTCTTTACTAGCTGAGCCACAAGGGAAACCCACCTGGTGGAAACAACATATTTAAAAGTGAGTTAGGGGTGGGGTGGGGTGGGGTGCAGACATATGTATACCCATGGATGATTCATGTTGATGTATGGCAGAAACCACAATATTGTAAAGCAATTATCCTCTAATTTAAAATAAATAATTTTTTTAAGTGAGTTTTCCCAACTCCTAGTTCTCCATCCCTTCCTCTCTGGTATCTTGCTAGCATAGCATTTTGTACCTGTTTGCCTTCAAAAAACTACATGGTGACTAGTTCTGGACACCTGGCTTTTAGGTTCAGTGATCACCCTCTACCTCTTAAAACAGGACCTTCTGGATTGAGCTGGAAAGCCTCGGAAAAATTCTTCCCAGTATAATTCCCAACCCAAACACCAAAACACTCTGAAAGAGGCCTCTTTTGATCTGGAACATTCTTCTCCTCCTCTCCCATTCCTAGAGTAGAGTAAGAGGCCAGAGAATTACCCCAACTGCCTTGATATCCTGAAGGATCACCAATGTGCTTATCAGCTTTCAGCCAGAGGAAGACACCCTAGAGGAGAATGGGGCCCCAGTATGGTCCAGACTCGTGACCCCCAGCCATATCCCAAACAGACTCATCTTTGCTCTTGGAAAGTGCCTGCCTGAACATGGGAACTTAAAAAAGAGGACATCTCATCATCAACAGATGAATGGATAAAGAAGTTTTGGTACGTATACACAATGGAATACTACTCAGCCATAAAAAGGAATGCATTTGAGTCAATTCTAATGAGGTGGATGAACCTAGAGCCTATTATCCAGAGTGAAATCAGAAAGAGAAAAACAAATAGCATATATTAAGGCACATATATGGAATCTAGAAAGATGGTACTGATGAACCTATTATTAGGGCAGCAATGGAAACACAAACATAAAGAACAGACTTATGGACACAGTGGGGAAAGGAGAGGGTGGGATGACTTGAGAGAGGAGCACTGAAACATATACATCACCATGTGCAAAACAGACAGCCAGTGGGAATTTGCTGTCTGTATGAATTTGCTGAATTGTATGATGCAGGGAGCTGAAGCCTGGTGCTCTGTGATAACCTAGAGGGGTAGGATGGGGAGAGTGGTGGAAGAGAGGTTCCAGAGGGTGGGGATGTATGTATACTTATGGCTGATTCATGTTGATATATGGAAGAAACCAACACAATATTGTAAAATAATTATCCTCCAATTAAAAATAAATTAATTTTTAAAAAAAGAAGATGCACACAGGGCTTCAAAAAAAAGAGGACATCTACATAAAAAATTCATCACCTTAAAATTCCACTTTTTATTTGCTCAGCTCATATCAAATGCTCTATGGGGATAAGAGAAAAACATAAGCAGGGTTCCAGCTCTTCAAGCAGCCATGAGCTAATGTGAGGAAGACTCAGATTGAAAGAACTAGCAAGAGCTTACAACTTAGCATTTATAGATAACTCCGTAACCTGGATGAAGTCATCTTTCTCATCTCTAAGCTCCTAAGAACACCTACAACCCCATTTCTCTTTAGACCTCTTGTCTTGCCTGGGAAATCTCATGGACAGAGGAGCCTGGTGGGCTACAGTCCATGGGGTCACAAAGAGTCGGACACGAATGAGCACACACACAAGGACAGAGACTTCCCCTCCATAATCCTGTGTGTTGCTAACTTCAGGGGCAGGTATGCCAAGGGAACCCTGGCAAAGGTGACTTTCCTGCGTTTTATTCTCATTTTATTCAAGCTTCTGCTCTGAATGAATCTTCTTGTATCCCTTGGTTAGAGCAGCAGAAAGAATCTGCCCAGGTTCATACAACTCAGGGTCTGTTGTCCCAAAAATCAAGATGTCGGAAGAGTGGTTTCATTTACAGAGAATCAACAATTTTTTTTTCTTCTCCTGCATTATGTCTTTTTCAACTTAAGCTGTGCTTGGCTTCTGGGGTATAGTGAAAGCTTGTGGAGTTTGTTTCTGATAATGCAATCCTTTGAGAGCCACTGAATAATGGGGTCTATAACTCAGATTATGGGGGGGAAATACAGAGAGTTGGAAGGAAGGTGGTTCTGATTCCAGCTCTGTTAAATTTTTAATGCTGCTGGAGGGTAACTAAATTGATTGGGGGAAAGGGAATTTATAATCCTGGTGTTATATAAGAATTCAAGACTCCTAAACCTCCTAAAATGGTCTTTCTTTTATACCAAAGGCAGGAGAGCTTTTTACTATTAGTAAAGAATATTGTTGTGTGGTCTCAGAATGAGCAAGGGGAATAGAACTGGAAGGTCGGTCCAAGGTGACAGCAGAAAAACCATCATCTTTGTGGTTTGCCTGCCAAAGCACCAGAAATCCTCCCAGACCAAAAGCATCTCTCCACTGTCTAGCATGATAGGAACATGCTACCAAGAGAGTGAACCATTTCTGATAAGGAGTTCTTCCATTTCCAGAATCTCTTATCAAAGTGCACCCTTTAGAACAGCCAAATCTCCTCCTAAGCCTGTATCAGCAGTGTATTTGGAATGGTTGTGATAGTGGTAAAGAACCTGCCTGCCAACGCAGGAGATATAAGAGACATGAGTTCGATCCCTGGGTCAGGAAGATCCTCTAGAGGAGGGCATGGCAAGCCACTCCAGTATTCTTGCCTGGAGAATCCCATGGACAGAAGAGCCTGGTGTGCTGCAGTCCATGGGGTGGCAGACAAGTCAGACACAACTGAAGTTACTTAGCATGCATGCACAATAGCTAACTGAGAACAAATTCCCACTGGGAGTGGGACACAGTGAATTCGAGCATCAACTGGAGGACAGGCCAAGGAGAGTGGATACAAAAGAGACCAGTGTGTAAACACCTTGGGAAAAGGACTGGTGCCTTATTCATGACTGTATCTCCAAGGCCTAACACAGTATCTTATGTCATATATAAATACTCCTGCTGAGAGAGAAGTGAGTGAAAAGAAAATGGAAAAGTACGAAAGACCTCCCAGTTCTCCAGTCATCTGGGCTAGAGGTGAGGGGCCACTGCCACTAAATGGGAAAGATTTCTTCTTCTGGATTCTACAGAGATAGCATCATTTTCATCCTTCTGTGCCCTCCACCCACCCATCTCCATCACCTAAATCGGCACCTACTCCCAGACAATCTTCAGGATGACACTTTCCTCTATCCCCAGCCTTTCAACAAAAGGGAGAAACCCAAAGGCAGCCCAGACTTCTCGTTTGACTCACTTTCACATCTGATCAAATCCTGCTGCTTCTGCTTCCAGCAATAGCTTTCAAGCGTGTCCCCCACTCTCCGTACCCGTGGCTCTGCCTTCATTCAAGCCTCCATCACTTCCTGACTGAATTAGCCAATAGTCCCCTAGTTGGTTGTACTGTTTCCAGGGCTCTCTTCCCTCCATTTGCAATCCTGGCTCCATACTCCACCTCCAGTCAAAAGCAAGTTCAATCAGGTCATACCTCCCACCTCCCCCCTTCAAAATGTTTTAATTCTTGTCCAGCTGTGCCCCACACCCCCACTGCATTTAGATCAGAGCCCACCCTTGGCCTACGAGTCCCTTGATAACGGACCCTTCCCGCCCTCCCCAGCTTTACCGTGAGCCCTGATGGAAGTTCTGCAGGGTGCACACCCCCGGTCTGTTTTGCACGTGCTGCTGTCCCTCCTCCCTGAATGCTTTGCCCTCCTCCCCTGTCCTAGTGACCCTTCACCCTTCCTCACCCAATTTGAGCATCACCCACTTGGGAAATTATCCATGATTCTACTCTTTTCCAAGACAGAGGTAGTAGGTACCCTTCCTAGCAAGTTGGTATAGACCTTTGATAAACACTTACATGCTCTTCTGCCATCCCTGGCTTCCTCATCTGTTTCCCTAGCTGCACTGGGTCCCTCTGGAGAACAGAGACTGTGACATTCAACAACCCACAGAGCAGAAAGGCTGTTTCATGAAAGATGCATAATAAATGTTTCTTAAGGACATGAATCATGCCAGGAAGTTCTTCCAAAAAGCTTAGTCAGTCAAGCACTCTTTTCTTCCTTCCATCCTTCCTCCCTCCCTCTTTCTTTCTTTCCTTCCTTTCTTTCCTTATTTCTTTCTTTCCTAGAGTCATTCCTCAAGCCTCCTCTACTTTGGACGTAGAATGTGATTGGAGGTTAATCCTAAGGGAACTGATTTTCTCAGAGATTTGACTTCGCCCTGCCCCTGTCTTGAAAAGACCAAAACAACAATGTGGAGTGTCTCCCCTGCTATGCACGTTTGCCCCAGCTCAGGGGTTCTGTGGACGAAAGAAAACTCGCAACGTGTCATTTCTCTAGAGAGCAGGCATGCTACTCTGGGGAAACAAACCAATTCTAAGACTGTGAGAAAGCAATCATGTAGATGATCTACATGATCAGCCTAGAAGAAGATGGATGAAAGTCACTCCGATTCCAGATACCCATCTGCTTTCTTCCAGAGGAAGCAAACCAGCTCACTGCTTTCCCTTCCCCAGTTGCAGTGTCTTGTGAGGGATGGGCCCAGAGTCCCACTCTAATTATACCCTGTTTGACTAGGAGACGAAGCTCCTGATCACACTTCTAAATCTCAGACTGACGCGACATTTATAACTACATTAAAAAGGAAATGCTCTATGCCGTGTGCCTTCATTCGAGATAATTGTACCGAGGTAACCCTCAATAGGGGCCGGAGGACCTTCCCAAAATCACAGAACAGAACCATGACTCATAAAGCAGAGGAAATGGTGGTTCCCGCCTGGAGCCCTGAACACAAGGGAAATAAAGAGAGCCTTAAGTGAAAGATGAGCACATCTCATTGAGCTCCTGAGTCTGGGAACTAGGGGAGTTTCAAAGCCTAAACTTGCATCCGTATTCACTGCCTCGGCCTTTTCTTATCTCTGCAGAGGAGGCCAGCCAGGGTGTGCCTTTAATATAGACTTCGACTATGGGTACAGACTTCTGGGCATCTGGGGGTTACTGCAAGTGATCTCAGAATCCAAACAGGCATCAGACATCACAACTAAATAAAAAATAGGTCTTGCACAGATATATGTTTCTATTTTCAAGTGTTTTCAGTCATCCTCATTATCATCATCATTGTTACCATTTATTGTGGGTTTACAACATGCCCAGTACCTTCCAATACTCTCTAAATATTAACTGAATCCTCATGCATGCTCAGTTGCACAGTCGCATCTGACTTTTCGACTCCCTGGACTGTAGCCTTCTAGGCTCCTCTGTGCATGGAATTTTCCAGGCAGGAATTCTGGAATGGGTTGCCGTTTCCTACTCCAAGGGATACAACCACCCAGAGATTCATTAGCATTATTGTTCCTCTTTCACAGGTGAGAAAATGGAAGTACAGAGAAGTCAAGTCACTCCCCCATGGTCACACAGCTTAAAAGTGGAGCTGCAATTCCAGCCAGATGAGCTGGTTCCAGCACGCCTTATAATCACTATACTATGCTGCCTCCTCTATTTCTCAACTAATGCTTATTAAAACTATGCTTATAAGCATGTTGGGAATCTGATGATGCATTTACATTTTTTCTGTTTAACAAGGTCCTCACATAATCTGGAACCACTGAGCAGGCTACATAAAAATATTGTAAAAGCCTAAAAAAATATATATTGTAAAGGCTTTGTTGTTGCTGCTGTTCAGTCGCTAAGTTGTGTCCAACTCTCTGCAACCCCATGGACTGTAGCCCGCCAGGCTCCTCTTTTCTAGGGGATTTCCTAGTCAAGAATACTGAAGTGGGTTGCCATTTCCTTCTCCAGGGGATCTTCCTGAACCAGGGATTGAACCCAAGTTCCCTGCATTTGCAGGCAGATTCTTTACCACTGAGCCACCAAGGAAGCCCACTGCAAGAGTTACTCCCTGATAAAATATTCCTCCTAACACCTGAAATTGGCCATCAGAGATCCCTTCCATGGGGTTTAAAGGTGATCCTCTTCATGTCCTTATAAGACGCAAGCATCCTAACAAGAGTGAAAAGAGAAGTCACTAGTACCTTTGCATGAGTGAGGTTCCTGGATCATTTCTTCATTAGCAGGAAAGAAAAAAAAAAAATCCAGGACATTGGAAGGATATTATGGGAAGTTGAGGAAGGGGAGCTTGGGAGTAGGGGGAAAGGAAAACAGGGAAATGGTCCTGAAAGCAGAAGCAGTCAGGGAAGTCTAGAATAAACTTGGTCTATTTCACAGTTTTGCCTAGAGGTGGCCTCGGGGTATTCATCAGTACCACACAGTATGACATTTTTGGTGACATGTTTTAAAATCAGTGAAGGGCTAAAATCATTATTTCTAGAACTATTAACCTCATCACCTTCTGAAATAAAAAGTGAAGCAATAAGCAGAAGGTAAAACAGATCTGAGCTGTTACTTGAGTAAGACAACAGGGCCTAACTTCTCAGTCTAGAAATGGATTAACGTACATCGTCTGATGAACAACTTTGATAAAGGGCGGCCTCCTTAATCAGAGCAGCTGAAACGTGCTGTCGCACTCAGCTGGCTGTTTTCCTCTTTTATCACTGATGATTCATAGAAAGCCAGGTTCCTTTACTTTTGCAAAGACCCTTTTTCCATTAAGCTCAGACGATGCCCTCTCAAATTCCATAGCTTGCTAAAACAAGATGGCTGCCACCATCAATGCCCACCCCATAACAGATTTGCCCACTAACAGTAAAGAGAATAATAGAAATGATTCAATGGATATGAACTTGGGCAAACTCCAGGAGATGGTGGGGGACAGAGAGGCCTGGCGTGCTGCAGTCCATGGGGCTGCAAAGCATCAGATATGACTTGGGGGCTGAAAAACAACAACAATAAACTTGGTCTCATTTTTCAATTACTATAAAAGGGTGGAAAACTCAGGCAGAGTCTCTGCATAAAGATGTATTTGCAACACACAGGTCCTCAGAATCTACGTGCTCCTGTGCTCCAGAAGGCTCCTGAGGGCTGAGGCAGGTAGTCAAACCACCTTAGGCCACTGCTCTGAATATCTCATTTCATTTGGTCAAACAGGGACAATAGGGGAGGGAGCGATGAATTGAGAGGGTAGCATTGACACATGTACACTACCGTGTGTAAAATAGAGCGCTAGTGGGAAGCTGTTGTGTAGTGCATGGAGCTCAGCTGGGTGCTCTGTGATACCTAGAGGGGTGGGATGGGGGGTGAGGGAGGCTCTCAAGAGGGAGGAGATATACATGTACTTATGGCTGATTCACATTGTTGTATGGCAGAAACTAACACAAGACTGTAAAGCAATTATATTCCATTAAAAAATAAATTTGGATTTCCCTGGGGGTCCAATTGTTAAGACTCCACACTTCCACTGCAGAGGCCAGGGGTTCGATTCCTGGTTGGGGAAGTTGTGCATGCCACAGCATGCAGCCGAAAAGGGGGGAAAAACCCCTCACCTTATCTATTGCTGCATTTGAGTATTGATGCTCGAGAGTAAGACTTATTACAGCTCAATGAAGAACAAAAAGATTGAGCCTTCTTTGGGGAGGAATGCGTTAAAGTCTCTTAAACCATTAACCCAGGGTCAAAGGCGTCACCAGAATTGTTCATCATCTGCCTCAGGCATAGAACCACAGTCTTCAGATCTGGGCCACTTTTGAGCAAATTTTTTTCATGCCTCAGTGCTCCAAATTATAGCAGAAATGCAGAAATCACAGGCCAGTTAACAAATGAGGCTAATCCTCCACAATTTTAACACAAATAGGTACAAAGAATCCAGACTAAAAATAACTGCAACTTAGAAATGAAAGTAAAATGGTTGTGTTTTGGTTTTTTTTTTTTTTCTTTTCCGCCACCATCCTTTCCCTGAGCTGATACCTCAGCCTGGGACAAAGTAGTTTTCACAGATTTTCAAAGGAAAAAAGTGCTGTATGTCTCTCTCCCCAAATGAAAACCAAAAATAGATGCTGCTTCTCTAATCTATCTGATTTGGAAATTATTTGGCATTTTTAGAAATTGATTTTTCCAGTCAATTAAATTAGCCAGTAATTTGATATCGCCATCTTATTTCATTATATAGAACACATGCTGAAATGGCACACAACCTCATTTTCATTTATTATTTTTACAAATTTAGTACTCATAAAAAGGTGTCGGATTGACAGTGCCAGCAGCGAGACTCTTCCGTGCTGGCTGGGAGCGAGCCTGAGCTGCAGTTACAATAACTGGAGCCCAGGCCCGTGCAGGCTGGGTTTACCAGCTGTGAGAACAAGATCAAATCCCACATCATACAGCCCTTTATTCTCTGCTCCAGAATCCATCCAATTGAACATGATAAATGGCGCCACCACTGGATGAAGTCCACCCCCTCACTTCTCAATGGCCACCTGGTATTTCTATGATGCCTCTGTCCAAAGAATTTTTAAACACTTTCCAAGTCATCCAACTCAGTTCTCCAAACCTTTTAGACAAAGACGGATCTTTGAAAGCCTGCAAATTCACTTGGGAGGAGAGAGGACACACACACTTTGCTGGAGCAGAGATTACGGAGTTTTTGCCTCTCTGCAGCTTTTAAGGATGTACGGCTATGTTCTACTATGCGGAGAACGAGGGTGGAGATTTCTTTGGCCTCCATAGGTTCCTAGGAAGAAATGAAAGTACCAAGTGTTTCCTGCATGGACAAAGGCACAGAAAGAAGGAGTAACAGCTCCAAGCATGCACCCTAAGACAAAAAGGCAAGGTCAAGATGAACATTCAGGCTTTGTTAACAATGACACTTTGTCTAATCATTTTTAATACGAACACTTCGAGGAGTGATCAAAGGAGGCTCTGTTAATAATTACACCAGGAAAACAGGCATGTAAACCAGGACCGTCTGGGGCTACCTGGGGCATATGCTCACCCTGTGTATGTTAGAATTTGCAAACCACCTGGGCAACCGTTAGGTGAAGAACTGTTACAAATCAGTTCAGCCTTCTGGCTCGTCCCCAACATGCCATGTTCACTTCTTGAAGACTTTGTTAATTTCTCCCAACCCTCACACCAAAGCACCCTTCCTAAACCTTGCCCTTCATCTAGGCAAATCCTACAGTTTAGCTAAAACCCAAATGAATGTCCATCTCGTCCCCTGTCGCTCTTTTTGCCTCCTCCAACTCATTCTATTCTTTCCCCTTTCCGATTTTTTTCTCTTAGTATTTATTATGTGTATCATATAGCACAGCCCTGACCTACAGAATGCTTTGGAATTTTTCCTATTTGTTGTGTGAGTATGAAGTTCTTTTCCCAATTAGGTTGTAAGCCCCTGGAGGGCTGGGATCTGTCTTATGCTTCTCTTGCATCCTTCACAGGACAGCCTCACACCTTATTCAAGATGTTCAGACAGGAAAACAAACAAGCGCACCAGCCTCACAGAGACCACCTAGTCGAACTGCAGATCAAGAACCTGAGGCCCAGAGAAAAGCAGCCTTCCCCAAGACCCCCCAGCTCTCCCATAGCCCTTGCTCCATGCCTCCAGGGGCCTCATGACCCTCACCGAATGGCACATACCACCGCAGCAGGTCTTTACCACAGTAAGTGAACCATAATGGTTTGTTTGGCTTCCCTGACAGCTCAGATGGTATAGAATCTGTGTGCAACACAGGAGACCTGGGTTTAATCCCTGGGTTGGGAAGATCCCCTGGAGAAGGAAATGGCAACCCACTCCTGTATTCTTGCCTGAACAACTGTATGGATAGGGCAGCCTGGCAGGCTATATAGTCCATGGGGCTGCAAGAGTTGGACACGACTTGGCAACTAAACCACCACCACCATTTGTTTCCTTGGCTGTCCATATACCATACTGGAAAGCTCCGGAGCGCAGAAATTCTATTGGATCGATTATTACATCCTCAAAATACATATACTTAATAGACCTTTGGTAAATTTGGTTGAATGACTGATTGAAGGAATGAATGAACACTTAGTTTTCCTTAAGGTAATAACACAAGCACAGGCTTCCCTGATGGCTCAGTGGTGAAGAATCTGCCTACAAAGCAGGACGTGCAGGAGACGTCAGTTTAACCCCTGGGTTGGGAAGGTCCCCTGGAGAAAGAAATGGCAGCCCACTCCAATAGCCTTGCCTGGAAAGTCTTGCCTCCTCTGGAGCCTGGCAGGCTACAGTCTATGGGGTGGCAAAGAGTAGGACACAACCGAGCGACTTAGCACAATAATACAGGCACTAACGGGAGTTCATCGGATTACTAAAATTCAGGCAGGAGAGGTGAGAAGGAATCTTCTCTTCCCTAGACAAGTCACAGAAAGCAGCCTGGGGAAGTTGATTCCAGGCTTCTGCTTGCTTTCTAGACCAGCTGGCACTGACTTTCCATTGGCCTTCCAGCTCCCTGCCATGTAGCAGAAAACACTGAATTCAAAGTCAGAGCAAGTGCCCTGGGGCTTGCCCTCCAACGGGTCTGTACAACCACCAGCAAGACACTGCTTTGATGGTCTCCTTGCTCAGACGTGTCCAACTCTGGCGACCCCATGCACCATAGCCCGCCAGGCTCCTCTGTCGATGGGATTCTCCAAGCAAGAATACTGGAGTGGGTTGCCATTTCCTTCTCCAGGGGATCTTCCTGACCCAGGGATCGAACCCGGGGTTCTATCGTCTCCTGCACTGCAGGCAGATTCTTTACCAACTGAGCCACCAGGGAAGCAAAGATGCTGCTTTGGGCTTCAGATTTTCCATCAGAAATAGAGGAACCCTGGCCCCAAGGACTGGAGAGGCCCTTTCAATGCCAGTGCTTACTGCCCCAAACCTCAACTCACAGAACACTCCTGCAGGTGAATGAGGGTCCCTGGTCCAGGCGACACCCGCCCCCTCCACACAGGGCTGGATATACCAGGGCTCCTGCCCTCCGAAGTCAGGGGTCGACAGTTTAACAGACAGAGCCTCTGATTCTCCCTTCAGCTGCTTCCAGGTGGGAAAGTGAGCTTCACGGTAGCACATTAGGTTACATATTAAACAGATGGGACACAGATTTCAGATCTCTTAAAGGTTGGGGTTTTTCCATAAGCTGCTGTCAAGGTGTGTTCACATCTCTTTATTTAAACAGCCTCCTTAGTCTTGGTACACAGAGCAGGGACTCAAAAAAAAAAAATTTAGTGGAATAAATAATCTATCATGCTAGCAACATAATTATAAGAACATATGTTAGCTCGAACCAGCTATATTCTAGTCATATTAAGGGTGTGTGGGGGAGAGAGAAGGATAGCAGGAGAGTCTCAAAATTGTTCAGGCAGAGGAAGAGTGACACTGGGCTACATGGGAGTCCAAACCACTCTCCTGGAGCCGGCACGCCAGATCCCCAGGGTCCTAAAGGATGGCCCTAGGTGGCTGCCAGCTCTGAAAGGCAGTCACCCGGGTCTGGAACTCCAGCTGGCATCTTGCTGCTCAATGACCCCCCTGAGTGCACTGGCTAAGAAGGCGGTGTTCTGTTTCACCCAGTCACTCTCTGCCAGGTGTAGAGACATCACAGGTTCAGGGAGACTGGGTTCCAAGAGACAAGGGCAAAGAACGGGCCTTGGTTCTCCCACATGCTGTATGCTCCCAGGCACTAAAGAAGAAATATCCACATATTTGAACAGCCTTCATCAAGGGAGCCAATTGGGTCTATATATATGTGTATATGTATATGTGTGTGTATTTATGTGTGTGTGTATGTGTATATATGTGTGTGTATATGTGTGTACATATATGTGTATGTGTGTGTGTTTATATATATATGTGTGTGTGTATGTGTATATACATATAGGCTTCCCTGGTGGCTCAGTGGTAAAGAGTCTGCCTGCTAATGCAGGGGACATAGGTTAGATCCCTGGGTTAGGAAGATCCCATGGAGAAGGAAATAGCAACCCACTCCAGTAGTCTTGCCTGGGAAATCCCATGGAGAGAGGAGCCTGGTGGGCTACAGTCCATGCGTAGCATGCTAAATCACTTCGGTCACGTCCGACTCTTTGCAAGCCCATGGACACCAGCCCGCCAGGCTCCTCTGTCCATGGGGTTTCCCAGGCAAGACTACTGGAGTGGGTTGCCATGCCCTCCTCCAGGGGATCTTCCTGACCCAGGGATCAAACCTGGCACCTCTCATATGTCTCCTGAGTTGACAGGCAGATTCTTTGCCACTGTGCCAGCTGGGAGCCCAAGTACACAAGGTCACAAATGCATCAGATACGACCTAGTGATTAAACAGCAACAAATACATATATATGGTTTACAGACATACTTTCGGCTGTCCCTTTGTCTCTGCTCATTTAAATGTTACCCACACCATTCAAGGCCCTGCTCAGATCTCCCTTCTCGGCCCCACCCACTGCAAGCTTCACGCGCCCCTCCCGCTGGGGAACTCCCACGCTTCTTCAGGCCTGCTGTCCCCATGTCCCTCCCCACAGGAAGCCTTTCCCGCTCCCTACAGTTTGGGTCCCCTGGCTATTTGCTGCCATAGCACCCTGCAGTTCTGGATGATACTTATACTCATTGCACTTTTAATTATGCCGTGTCTGTCTTCCCCATATGGATTGCTGCCTCTGCAAAAGTGGAAGCTATGCCTAATTTGTGCACCATGGTGATTTCTGCGCAGGCTCTGGGGTCTGGGGCCTTCGCTCTGAGGATGCAGATGCCACGTGCCGGCTTGGGACACAGTTGTAAACAAGGTGCCCCAAGAACCGCCCTACGCTGGGAGGATCAGAGAAGATTATCTAGTGCATGTCCCTGAAAACGGCTTGGGGCTGCAACAGAGAGAAGCAACCATGTGCATCTCTGTGATCAGCGAGCCTCGGCTCAGTCCTAGCCTGGCCGAGTCGGACACCAAGGACTGGTGTGTGGGCTTCTCCTGCAGGCACTAGAAGGTGTCGCCGGGTCCTCACGCAGACGTGCAAATGCCATCAAGTTTGTGCTCCAGGAAGTTCATTCTGGGCTAGAAGAAGGGCCTGGAGACAGGAAACCAGCTGTGAGGGCATTCTATTTGCCATGGTGAGAGATAAGGGGCTAAATTAAGGTGGGGGCCAAGGGAACAGAGAGGAGGGAAAAGCTCCAGAGATATTTTATGGGTAGGATTATTATTCATATTATGAGACTTACACATTTGGAGGGCTTAAAAAGTTAAAGGCATAATAGAGATTTAATAAATACTTGCCAACCTGTAAAATATATACGCTCCTGTGTTTAGGAACATAGATTAAAAACAAAAACAAGATTTTTAGAGGCATATTTTGAATACTGTTTTTTGACAACTTTTCTATATTTTTAGGTAGTCTATAGATGTTTTTAAAAGAAGAAATAAAGGGCATGAAGGAAGGAAGAAGGAGAGTGCTTTTGGAGAGTCTACTGTTTATATTCTTTTTTTTTTCCATTTATTTTTATTAGTTGGAGGCTAATTATTTTACAATATTGTAGTGGTTTTTGCCATACATTGACATGAATCAGCCATGGATTTACATGTGTTCCCCATCCTATTCTTATAACTTGCATTCACACACCACCGTCAAGGGCACTTTCACCAACCGCTCCCATCCAGGCTGCAACCCTTTGAAGGCTCTCAGTTTGGCTTTGTGCTACCTTCTGAATAGACAAGTGAGCATAGGTAAGAAATCGAAGTTTTAATACACATTTTCTAATCCCTCAAAAAAGCATGGTAGGATATACAGGTAGGTTTGCCAATGAGTGGGGAAGGGAGACCATGACTTCTGCTCCTGGAACATCAGAGAAAGTGGAAAGTCAAGGATGGAGCCCTCCAGGGGGGCAGGTGGCACTGCTGAGACAGCAAAGCCTTCATGGTCACCCACCCTTCAATTTTTGTCCTATTTTCTCTTTTAAATGCTAACATTTAAACAGTATGCTTTCCCGACTTGACACACAATCAGAATTGAATGTGATCCAGATGATTATGTCAGCAGGATTGATATAGAACACATGACATTTGTGCTTATCCCCAAGGAAACGCTGCTCATCAAGTGGAGGAAAGCAGGAAGTCCAGATTGATATATTACCCACCACTGTGTCTTTGCCAATATCCATATTGATAGATTGGAAATCTTGGCCAGGACCACATTTATTGCTACATCTTCCACTGCTCTTAAAAACACGAGCCAGAAAGGCCACAGGGCCTATCCCTAAGCACTCGTTTTCACTCTTTGGAAGAAAGATGGCTGTGGGATTCATGTGTCCAGACTGACCTCTGCCTCTTGACACCTCACCTCTTGGCTAAAACTGCCATCAGACCATTCCACCCACAGACAATGAAGGTGATGGCACCTTGGATCAGAAAATGTAGGATATTCTTCAGGACTCTTTCAGACACACATGCTCACAAGCATCTCACTGAACAAACACATGCTCTCAAATACATTGGGTAGTTACAGTTAGTCCTGTTGGGAAAATGAGAAATGGATACTTAAGAATGGCAAAGTGGAATGG
Organism: Dama dama; assembly: GCF_033118175.1. Lineage (NCBI taxonomy): Eukaryota > Metazoa > Chordata > Mammalia > Artiodactyla > Cervidae > Dama > Dama dama. Next base: position 37,671,183 of record NC_083696.1, on the reverse strand, counting down.
GAGGTGAGAGGGACGTTCAAGGGGAAGGGACGTAGGTATACCTATGGCTGATTTATGTTGATGAATGGCAGAAATCAACTGAATATTGTGCAGTAATCATCCTTCAACTAAAAATTAGTAAATAAAAAAAAAAGGGATGGCAAAATGACTTCATCCCATATCACCCTCCTAGTTCAGAATCTGAGATGTTTCCACCTCCCCGCCCCTACTCCATGGGCCGCCTTCACCACACACATTGTCTCCCAGCCCCACCGCCTGTGCAGCACTAGTATTTGGCAGGATCCTTTACAATATTTGGGCTTCCCTGGTAGCTCAGACAGTAGAAGAATCTGCCTGCAATGCAGGAGATCCTGGTTTGATCCCTGGATTGGGAAGATGTCCCGATCCCCTGGAGAAGGGAATGGTTACCCACTCCAGTATTCCTGTCTAGAGAATTCCATGGACAGGCCACGGGGTCACAGATTTGGACACGACTGAGCGATGTTCATTTCGCTTTACATTATTTAATTCTGCCCAGGAACAGTCAAGAAAGAGAAAGGACCAGAGTACAATACAGAGGCCAACATCAGTCCTCCTGTTCATTAAGCCAAATAAGACAATGTTTAAACTCAAGGACTGTCCTGTAACTCTGCCAAAGAGTTCAACCTGGCACCTCCAGATGGGGGTGAGACGGAGGAGTGGGGAGGGGCAGAACCAAAACTATCGTGCTCCCCTCCAGAGCCAACTGAGAGTGTGCCCGCTTAGAGAAGGTCGGACCCCTGTGAGCTCCCCCACACAGACAAGGAACCCGCACAATGATGCAAGCTCTGCAGAGATGTCCCTACCATTTCTAACGAAGAAGGTGCTGATGGATGGAGTTTCTGAGCCGACCCCAAACAGCCACTCACACCTGGATCCAGCCTGCCCAGCCCCACTGGAAGCCTCCCGACAGAAACAGCCCAGTCGGCCCAGAGCAGGAAAAGGTAAAAGTAAATAAACGCTGCCTTAATCTCTCTCGTAGATTGGAACAATCTGAACCAACCTGTAATTTCATCCAGACACACAGGGAGAATAATTTTTAGAGCTTTGCAAAACAGAAATGCACTTCCACTCATTACGATTTCCCGGGCATTTTTTTTTTCCCCTTCCTACCCCCTTCCCCATCTGCACTTTATTCAATGAACACATCTGCATTCCTTCTCTCTCTCTCTTTTTTTTTTTTTTTTGGCCAGAAACTCTATACAACCTTATCACTGACACCTCTCTGCAGTTTCAAATTCCAACTTTGTGCCAAATCCCCATTTCCTGCTGCTTAATTTCCATTCATTTACTCTTGTTTTTGCTTCTTCTGCCATTCCCAGCATGGACCAGCTCCAACCCAGCTTCTTCTAATTTTTTAAGGAAGGCTCCCCATTGAGTGCTATTGGAATCTGAGCCTTCACTCCATGCCAGTGACTGGCCATTGTTTATACTACCTAACAACAGCTGCCAATAGGACTGCTCCTTCCCTTCTCTTTGTTTCTCTCCCTGAGTGTGGACACTAAGGCCCCAGAGAACTAACTCCCCCCTCCAGCATATGGTGACCCACTGGGCTAGGTTTTATTATGACTTCAGTAGAATCTGAAGTAGCCTCTTTCCATCTCTTTTTCCAGAGAAAAAAGAAAAGCAAATTGAGACTGGATGCTTTGTTTATCCTAACCTTGCTCTTAGTGGCAAGATCAGCCTCATGTATACATGCATCCTGATTCACATATGTGCTCAGTCGTGTCCAACTCTTTGCAATCCCATGGACCGTAACCTGCCAGACACCTCTGTCCATGGGATTTCCCAAGCAATAATACTGGAGTGGGTTGCCATTTCCTTCGCTAGGGCATCTTCCTGACTCAGGGATCAGACTCATGTCTCCTGCATTGACAGGTGGGTTCTTTACCATGGAGCCACCTTGGAAGCCCATAATCAGCCTCAGCCCTTGCTCAACTGCCCTAAGGACTGGGCACCTCATCAAGTTAGCACAGGGAAAAGACAAGGAGAAAGGCACTGGGGCAGGGCGGGTATAAATTGAGGCCAAGCTTCATAGAGAGGTAGGGGAATGACCACTCAGGAGTTCTTGGGCTCAAGGATGTCTTAGGTGGGTTGAACTCATTTTTAAAACAGAAACAAACTCACAGACATAGAGAACAAACTTTGCCAGGGGAGAAAGGATGGGGGGAAGGGATAGTTAGGGAATTTGGGATGGACATGTATACACTGCTATATTTAAAATGGATAACCAACAAGGACCTGCTGTCTAGCACAGGAAACTCTGCTCCATGTTATGTGGCAGCCAGGATGAGAGGGGAGTTTGGGGGAGAATGGATACATGTATATGTATGGCTGAGTCCCTTCATTGTTCACCTGAAACTATCACAACATTATTTGTTAACTGCCTATACCCCAATGCAAAATAAAAAGTTAAAAGATGTCTTAGATTTGGTAAGAATGTCCTGCAAAGATTGGAGCAACATAGGGTTGGTTTTTTGGCTTCCAGGGCAGGGTGGAAGGTGGCAGGGAGGGGAACAACTCATGTCTTAAATGTGTTTTTACAAGCAAGTGAGCTGTGGTATGAAAAGTTAACCAAGATTTTTCTTCCCACAGTGGAACTGATTCTAGTCTGTTGTTTGGGGAAGTTTGTTTTGTTTTTTATTTTGTTCTTCCTAAAAAGCCACAGCCTGCTGCCATCTCGGTCCTTCACACCACAGCCATTCACCATCCCTCCCAATACCTCCACCTCCAAGTTCTGCCCAGCTTCCTCTCCCTCTGGCTTTCATCACCAAGATTCCATGTCTGCTTGTCATTGTTCAGTCGCTCAGTCATGTCCGACTCTTTGCAACCCCATGGATTGCAGCACACCAGGCCTCCCTGTCCCTCCCTATCTCCCGGAGTTTGCTCAAACTCATGTTCATTGAGTTGGTGATGCCATCCAACCAACTCATCCTCTGCTGTCCATCTCTGCAGTCCCATCTAAAACATGGTATCCAAAATAGCAGGGTTGAAAGTCAGGAGTGGGGACGCCTCAGAAGCAAATGTCATCAGGGAGTGAGGAAAGAAGACCATGCATCATCACAAACGTTCCTGGTCATCTCTCCTCCCATCCATCCCAGAGGCAGCCCCTAAACCACAGAGCAGCTCCTCCTAAAATCTTGTTGCATCCAGGTTTCTTTGTCCACTTGGCTTCTGGTCTCCTGATATCAGGTTCTCCTCCACTATGTTCCTTCTCCGAAGCTGTACTTAAAACATGTTGTGTCCAAGAGGAAACTTTCATCTGACAAAGTCTGAAATGTTCTCAGACACTTTCTTTCTCCCACTTGCATAGCAATAATATCCCTTGTCAGGAGAGCAAAGGGAAGGCACCTTCTTGCATGGTTTTATGATGCAAATGTGTCTCCAAAAGGGCTTCCCAGGTGGTGCTGGTGGTAAAGAATCTGCCTGCCAATATGGAAGACACAAGAAACCCAGGTTCGATCCTGAGTTTGGGAAGATCCCCTGGAGATGGAAATGGAAACTCACTCCAGCATTCTTGCCTGGAAAATTCGATGGACAGAGGACACTGGTGTGCTACAGTCCATGGAGTCACAAAGAGTCGGACATGGCTGAAGTGACTGAGCACATACACAACTCATCTGTTACCCTGAAGCAAGGATCTTCAAGCATTTAAGGTGGGAGGATCAAGGAGAACTTCACTGCCAACTCAAGAGTATGGACACCCCACCCTTATTTTGTTCCTCTACCCCGGAGGTCCAGCCCTTGCTCAGTGATGTAGGAATACTCAGTATCATGACCTCATTTGAGTTTCTGAGTGAAGGAAAGTCTCAGATGGACAGCCTATTTTTTTAAATGATTTTACTTTATCACTGTGTTTTGGCTGTGCCACATGGGATGCTAGATCCCCGAGCAGGGATTGAACCCAAGCCCCCTGCAGAAGCATGGAGTCTTGACCACTGGACCGCCAGGGAAGTCCCTAGATAGCCTATTTAAAAGAAGCGGGAGTGCTTCCCGCATAGTCCAGTGGTTAAGAATCTGCCTTGCTATGCAGGGACACCAGTTCAATCCGTGGTCTGGGAAGATCCCACATGCCATGGGCGGCTAAGCCAGTGCACCACAACTAGAAAGAAGCCCCTGATTGCCACAACTCGAGAAAACCCATGCAGAGCAATGAAGACCCAGTGCAGCCAAACATGAATAAAGAAGTGGGATTCCAGTTGAAAGGACCAGTTCCATACCGCATGGCCAGCTAGGGCTCTCTGCACACAGCTTGGCAGAGGGTCCCTAAAACCAGCTTGGACAATAGGCAGTAATGCCAATTGTTCCAACAATGAAAGACAGAGCAAGACCACTGCCTCTGAAAACTAACCTCACAAACAAATATACAAACTGATGGTCAGAATAAACAGTCGTCAGATCTCACCAGTGTCATCAATGAATGAGGGGTTAAAATTATGGGGTTATCAACAGTCAGGATGAACCCCACTGGAAAGGTTCAATTTACTTCCAATTTTCTGCTTTGTTAGGGATATCTGTAGATCTTACTCACATGAGATGACTCCATAAAAGAAGAAATGGTCCTCTGAAAATATTCTACATAGTCAAGAGCCTTTGCTCTTTGACATTGTTCACTCTCTAAAGCATCATTTAAAGATCTCCTGAGAGCCAGTGTTGTTGGGTTGGTCAGGATTCTTTATACCAGTAAAGAATCACTGGTAGACTCTTCAGAAGGCCAGAATATAACATGCAATTAATTAAATCCACTTAAAGATATCTTTGGCTTCTCAGGTAGCTCAGTGGTAAAGAATCCACCTGCCCAGCAGAGGACGTGCGTTTGACCCCTGGGTCAGGAAGATCCCCTGGAGAAGGAAATGGCAACTCACTCCAGTATTGTTGCCTGGGAAATCCCATGGACAGAGGAACCTGCAGGCTACAGTTCATGGGGTCACAAAGAGTGGGACACAACTTAGCAACTAAACAACAGAAACAAAAATGTATCTTTCACTACCTCTCTCAATTTCTCGATTTTAGACTCTGAAAACTATGAATGAGAATAACGTTATTGGAATATAAGTATATACACATATGTTCTTTAAATGTTAAATGTGTATTCATAAATACCTATATCAATCAATATAAACACTCAACCCAAAGTCTCATTTCATTATATGCATGGCACGTGGTGGGAAAAGAGGCAAAAGATGTATACTGTGTTGTGTTGTACAGATGAAACAAGAGAAATAGAAGAAAGTTACAACTAAAATTCAAAAAGAACATTAGAATATATACAAAACAAGTTTGGGTGATAGGATATATGAAGATTATATTATTCTCCCCACTTTTATGTGTGTTTGAAATTTTCTAAAAGAGAAAGTTTACAATGCAAAGTTATTGAAAGTTAGGAATTCAAATTCCCTGCAGCAATTTAAATGAATTTTATAATTTGTTATTTATCAGACGTTTTGAGTCATCAACAACATGGACACTCTTTCTCATTTCGCTGGCTTTCCTAAATTGCTCTAAACTCTGAACAGAAAAGAGTAATGAGTCCTTTCAGAAGGGCTCCATGCACCAGGGGAGCCCACAGTTGAGAATGGGTTGAAGGTAAACCTAATGGTAGTGTGTGTGCTCCCTGAGATGGATAACACACTCACCATTACCCCTATCGAGTTGAAAGCTCCCATTTTGTTGACTTCCTATAGATTACAATCTATCCAAACTGTCTTTAGAAAACGTATAAGCCAACCATGTTTTGCGTATTTCTAAAATGTCCTTCCAGGGATCTCCCTGGTGGTCCAGTGGTTAAGACTCTGCACTTACACTGCAGCGGGCGCAAGTTCAATTCCTGGTCAGGGAACTAAGAACTCGCAAGCTGTGCTGCTCCTTCCCCCGCACAAGAAAAGTCCTTCCACCCACTGCCTAATTGGTTTGGACATAAGGAATAGTCAACTTTTAAACACAAATAATTAACAAAGGTGGGAAAGGCTGTACATTTTGAATGCCAAATACAAATCCTATTTGTTTCTTGCTCCATTCAAACCATATTGTGAGTTAGTGTATCCCCACACATGAAGGTAAAACAGAAAAATGAGGGGGGGGGGTGAATTTTTTATTCCAAATCCTACCCAAGATCCACTCTCTTGACGGTTGGGAGCAATATGAGGACAGGGTGCTGGGAGTGGTAGCCTCTGATGCACCCAGTATCCAGGTACCCAGTTGCCTCAGATACCAAGTTAGTCTCAAGATAACAGGCCCCTTCAGAAGCAAGAAGCACTGACCCCCCATGTAAATATGCCAAGTCCCAAGAGATGGCAACCCCTTTGGACCATTTCTATTCTCCTGAAATATCTGAAGCTGGCCCCTGAACCCAAAGCCATCTATCTATCACAGGGAACGCCATGCACTTTCCTGTATTCACACAGCCTGACCGAAAAAAAAGAAACATCTGCAAGTGTGTGACATCAACATGTTTTCCTCAGCTAACAAGCTTCTCTATTCTCCAGGAGCCAAAAACTTTAAGTGACTCTTAAACAAAGACAGCCCCACGAAGAATAATGATGTCAAACCCAAGCCCTCGTTCCGTGGTGTGAACACAAAATCTACAGAACCCAAGTTCAAAATGATTTACAGACGGTTTGATCAGAGTCAGATGTAAAATGGTGTCTCACTGGAGACAGGCCAGGGGCTATCAATCTGAATCCCCTACAACAAGTGATGTCATTAGTCAGAATCGATACATTATGGAGACGATTTTCTCTTTTGTCTCTCAGCCCCCAGGGGTTTTCTGAGTTGCATTTCATCACTAGATTGCAAGGCACTCGTGTTACAAAGTGGCTGATAGGAATCACAACCAGGACTCTGTCACGCGGCTTGTGGGAGGAGCAGGGGGAAAGTTGAAGGATTAAACCCAATTACACGTGGGAAACTGAGACTAATCCAAGGTCTTTGCTGGCAGGTTGCTGTTGAACTTGTCTAACCCATTCCTGTTGTTTATACAACTTTAAAGGGCATGACTTTGGACTGTCAAGTATAAGATCAGCATGGGGGGAGATGCTTAGTTCCAGGTCCCCCTGGCAGAAATCACCTGGTCATCTTGGCTTAACCAAGACCTAGGGAAATGACTCACTACTGAAGGTCAAGACTTTCTCCTCCTTGACACTAGATAGCCCCATTTACCTGTAAGATCTTCATGTCCCTGCTGTCTTCCTAAATCCCTAAAGAATAGCCAGGGTGTGGCCATTTAATATGACAGCAGGTCTGTAAGATCATCCCCAAGTACCAATATGTGGACAATACTTCTATCATCAATGTTATCAAGGATATCTTGCATCATACACAGCCTGGTAGTGTCTTTTAGGTTCTTCCAAAGCTCTATTGAGGGGTATGATAGAAAATAGGAACGAAAAAAGGAAAAATTTTTAAATGAGACTCTCATTTTCTTACTGCCTTCCAGATCTTCCTAGAGAAAAATCCTCTATTCAGTCCCATGTGCATCTCCAATACAGGGTATTTTTCCAGCTCACTGGTGTTTCATAAACACCATTTGTTGTCATGTGGTTAAATTAAAACTGAGTATATCAAACATCAAACAGTATGTTAATGTCAAGTATGCTTGAATAAATAGTAAGAGTTCAACTGAATGGAATATGTGGATTGCTAGCTAATTAAGCAAGAAGCAGGTGTGAAAAAAATCTAATTTAGGCAATTTTTTATAATTAATAATGTTTACTTGTAGTACCCTTCTAATGGGGCTCCAGTTTAGCCTCTTGTGAATTGCTAGGAGTTTACTGCAGTATTTTAAAATTATAATTGAATGGAGAATTTTCCGAGATATCAGGTTTCCTCGCCGATGATGAAGAAAGCAAGTGCTACATACCTAGAAAAGTCCTGCCAGCACTTTATATCAGGAGGATCAATTAACAAATCAATCCCCCAGCAATTAAAACTTAAAGCACACACCAGCAGACCTCCACACTCAAAAGTTCTCTTGTAAACCCCAGCGCCCACAGAGGTAGACGTGAACTTGGATGAACCAACCTGAATGAGGATATTGCTGTGTTCAAACCAATCACTGGACATGGATGATGAAGGCTTTGGTGAGTGTCTGCAAAGAGCAGTGACAGAGAATATTCTGTTGCAATTAGGAACCAAAAAAAAAAAAAAATTAAGATCCTATCTAAACTGTCCTGGAAAATTGCATAGCACCCATCAATTAATCCAAGTATACATTTAAATTTGGTTTTCTTTCCAAGAAGCCAAATGGAAGGAGAGGAGGAGAAAATGTCCACAGATGTGAAAACAGACCTGGATTATTTCATAGACGTGACATATCTACTGCATTTAATTAAAAGGAGAATGTATGAGAACAATGTATCCTTCTCAATCGGGTCGAGGGAACAAAACAGGACTGGATTAGATAGGACAACTGTAATCTCAAGAGACAGCCCCGTGTTTAATGGGAGCAGCACATGTTTGATATGCAGGGAAGTAAGTGGGTGTCCTGGACACAGTCCACTATTCATCATAATACCACAGCCCTGTTCATTCCCAGAGAAGAGACTGGAAACCATGAAACCATATGTAGAATATTAAAAATCATTTAACGTTAAAATGCACATTAGGAAAGCATGCACTCTGGGCAAGGCTGCAGTCCAAGAGAGCTCTGAGAAATCTCCAGTTCAGTAGATAATGGTTGTAAAGGTAAACTGAATTGTACACACACACAGAGAAACTCGGTCCTTAGCTCTGCAATGCTGATTTTTCTCACTCTCTTTTCCTTACTGATTTCTGTAGTGAGGTCAGTATTAATAATTGATGGAGAAATGATACCTAGAGCATCAGTACATTAATTCATAATTAAATATGAGAAGTACTAATTCCTTCCCCACCACCCATCATTTGGAATTAAATTATATGGGCTTCCCTGGTAGCTCAGATGGTAAAGAATCCTCCTGCAATTCAGGAGGCCTGCATTTGATTCCTGGGTTGGAAAGATCTCCTGGAAGAGGAAATGGCAACCATTCTAGTATTGTTGCCTGGGAAATCTCAAGGACAGAGGAGCCTGGCAGGCTACAGTCCATGGGGTTGCAAAGGGTTGGACACGACCGAATGACTAACGCTTTCACTTTCACTATATATAAATCTATACACACACACATTATATACATGTGTGTATGTATGGCAGATATCACATTGTTTTGCAGACAGAGTCAAAAACCTTACTCTATTTCCATGGTCTTTTCATTGCCACTGAATTAATCACAGCCCTGCCCCTAACCACATGGAATTTTATTTCCCATAAGAGCAATGTTTACTTTGGTTTACTTTGTTGGAACTCAGAGTACTTAGTCTATAAAGATCCAGTGTAACATGTTTGGTTCAGCAACATTAAAAGCACGCACTGATAGACCCCATCTTCAATGGCTTTGTGTCGATGAAGATTTTGCATGGTTTCCATCTCATCTTGCCCCGCTCCCCACCCAGCAAGGACAACGCTGAGAACAGCTCCAGGGTGTGTGGAAAGGCGTACGTCTTTAGAGACTGAGAGTTCTATTTATTTTCCTCAGTTGCCAAAAGTAATACATGGAGTGAAAAGGGAATGCCTCAAAGCTGAGCCTGCACTGGGGGAGAAATCCTATTTGTCAGGAGATGACAGACATCAGCGAGGGTACCGACTCAAAAAGTGTCGGTAGTTTGATTCTTACCATTCTAACTAAAAACACAGGACAGAGGACTGCTATTAAGGCCACCAGAGGACATTAGAGTCCTCTGCTGGAGGGGATCCACCTCCTTCCCCATCCCATCCATAAACTCACTGTAGGGCCTAAAAGTCACTTCTTCTGTCCACCGTCCTACCTCAGCAGGTGGGGATGGGAGGGCATTTACTTGAAATTTATTTGAATGGCAAACAGACGAATCAGATCAGACGAAGCAGAGGGAACCCCAGAGTCTATCCCGGATGGAGAGTGGCATGGCTGTGAGGCCCTCGGACAGGCTTTAGCGAGGTGTTTCCTGTCCTCAGCTACACGGACTGCAACTGACAGCGGGACTCATTCGAAACTAACTGTGGGGGCTTCCCTGGTGGTCCAGTGGTTAAGACTCTGAGCTTCCAGGGACTTCCCTGATAGCTCACTGGTGAAGAATCCGCCTGCCAAAGCAGGAGACACGGGTGTGAGCCCTGGTCCGGGAAGATCCCACTTGCCGCCGAGCAGCTAAGCCCGGGAGCCACAGCTATTAAGCCCAAGCTCTAGAACCCAGGCTCTGCAACAAGAGAAACCACGGCAATGAGAAGCTCGCACACCATAACTACAGTAGCCCCTGCTCACCACAAGTAGAGAAAAGCCCATGCAGCAACTAAGACCCAGGACAAACAAAAATAAAAAAAAAAAAAGACTCTGAGCTTCCAATACAGGGGACTCAGGTTTGATCTCTGGTCAGGGAATTAAGATCCCACATGCCACGAGGTGTGGCCAAAGAAATGAATGACTAATTGTGGAGGAGCCCTGCCACCTCCCTAACTGATCATTTGGGGAGGAGGTTGAAACAATGCAAGGCGAAAGAAGCCAAAGGGAAACAAGGGTGGGGAACTCCTACAACCCAGACATGGGTACCCATTCTACCCCACTCCAAGTTGGACTGGCTCCTTCTCAAAGGGAAAGAGGGCTTTTGCTCAAAGACTGAGGCCTGAGGGGCAGCAACATCTTTGCAATGAGGATTCTGGAGGGTTTTATTCATAGCCTGGCAAGATGAGAACTGGCATATCTGACATAAGGGACTGAAAACTGCCATTTTTCTGCCATTCAAGTAAATTGAAAACAAATGGAGAAAGCCAAGTGTAGCACTGTGGTGTAGGCACTGTTTTCCCTCCTCTCCTCCCAGCCCAAGCCTGTTTCCAGGAGACCCTGGGACCCTGAGGGAAGCACTTCCTGGACTTTGTCCCCACCCACCCATTTACCAAACAACAAAACATCAATCTAGGCAAAAAAGAAAGAGAACAGGAACTGAAAGAGGGTAACTGCAGTCTGAGAGTTTAGCTGCAAACTACAAGAGGGCTACATTCCAGTATGTAAACTATGAGGTGGAGATTTCTGAGCTGTCCTTGTGAACAAACAGAATTCTTTCTCATCATCTTTTTTTTTTTTTTGTAGGCAAAGCTGGGTCTTCACTGCAGCATTCAGGCTTTCTCTAGTTGCAATATGTGGGCTTTGTTGCCCGAAGCATGTGGGATTTACTTTCCTGACCAAGGATCAAACTTGTGTCCCCTACACTGGAAGGCAGATTCTTAACCAGTGAACCACCAGGGAAGTCCCCTTTCTCCACATCTTGATGAGAAATTGCCTTGGCCCATCTCCTCCCTCTGTGCATGAGAAAAGACCTATCCTATTACTCTCCTTCCTGTGGCTTCACCCTTCTTGACTCCTGCATGATGAGAAAGTTGATAAAGCAAGGCCAGTCCAGGCAGTCAACACGCTGCAGCGCACAAGAAGACAAAGAGGAGTCTTCCAGAAGACAGTGAAGCTACCAGAAGCCTGGGGCCATTCCTGGCACATGGTTGGCCAGAGATGTTTTCCTGTGGTCTGTCAGTAGACAACCTTCCCAGACACCACCCCTGCATACATACAGTTTCTTAAGTGATCGTGGACAAGCTGCAGTGGACAGCTACATAGACAGTGCGTGCTTAGTCATTCAGTTATGTCAGACTCTGTGTGACCCTGTGGACTGCATGCGGATTCTCCAGACAAGAATACTGGTCGGTTGCCATGCCCTCCTCCAGGGGACCTTCCCAACTCAGGACTCCAACTCCAGCCTCACATCTACCAGCATTGGCAGGTGGGTTCTTTACCACTAGCATCACCTAGGATAAATATATGGATAACAAAAAGTTAATTCAGGTTTTCCTGTACCACCCTTAGAGGAAAAACCCAAATGAATTTTTTGGCCAACCCAATATGTAGGCTGCAGGTGGTAATTCTTCTGGACACTGGTGGGCTATTTAGTGAAAGACAGGGTGCCTGAGAGCTATTTATGAATCTCAATAAGTCACATGATCCCAAATGTCCCCTTTCAATAGAGATTATGGTCACTGGCCCCTGGATTCTCCCTGAGGATATCCCAAAATCAAACCTTCGAGAATAAAGAATTGTCTAAAAAGATGTAGGTTCAAGTCTGATTAACAACAAAATCTGTCACTGAAAGTTGACAAATTCTTCTGTGTCCCATATGTGAATGGCTTCCCTGGCATCTAAAAATAGCTCTGTATCTGCTGGGCATCCTAGGAATCAGAAATGATTTAAAAAAAAAAAACAGAAAACATCAACCATGTGAGCTAGGAAGGAGACTCTGAAACCAATCACCTGTGCTCCTGAAGGCAGGTGAGGGGCCTATGGACCCCTCTCAATCCCACCAGGCCTGGAGCTCATTTATGACTGGCAGGAAATACGGTATCAATTGTGTGGGGCCCCATTCTGGGAAGATAGTTTCTAAACAGAGACTGTCAGGAGGAAAGGACATCTTAAATGAGAACCAGAGAACGTCTCAGGACACAGCAAATGTGTCTCACTGCCGTGTTATTTGGAAGATCTTTTTTACCCATGAATCTCATCACTTCTTGGCCTTTTGGGTAAGATCAAGTGTAGTATGGGGGCTTCCCAGATGGCGCTAGTTGTAAAGAACCCACCTGCCAATGCAGGAGATGCAAGAGACATAGGTTCAGTCCCTGGGTGGGGTTCTGGAGGAGGGCATGGCAACCCATTCCAGTGTTCTTGCCTGAGAAATCCCGTGGACAGGGGAGCCTGGAGAGCTACAGTCGGTAGGGTTGAAAAGAGTCGGACATGACTGAGCCCAGCACACGCTTGCAAGCTCAGGCTTCAGACTCAGACAAATCTGGGTTGCTGAGTAACCACGGGCAAGGAATTTCATCTCTCCTGGCACCACTTCACTCATCTATAAAACGTGCATGACGACATTACCTCTTACTTAGGGTTGCGGTAAAAATCCAACAGGGTGATGTGTAAAACAGGTTTAGTCTGGTGCCTAATATGTAGCAAATGCTCAATGAATGTGGGCCATTATTATTTATTATCCTCACAACAAGCCTTTGAAACAGATTTTATTCTCTTCCCATTATCAAGAAGGAAGTGGCCACACAGAGGCAAGTGACATGGATAAGACATCCCTTCCAGATCACTCTCTCTTCTGGTTCCATCCTTTCTGGCCGGCTTTCTAAAGAGAAGATCCTTTTGGGTCCCTGGTCAGGCCAGGCCAGAGGCCCAGGTTTCCAGGTAAAGCAGGAAGCTGCCTCCGGGTTGGTCTCTGACTCTCCCATCCTGAACTGGAGTCAACACGTAAGTGAAATGCAGTGCCCGGCTCTTCCATCCTCCCCCCACCCAACACAGGAGCCTTCATCTGCTCCGCCTCTGGGAGCAAGTGTGGCTCTCCCAGCCTGGCGCTGAAGCAGGTGCGGGCATATTTTAAGCTCCAGCAAATAACTTTAATTGAGCTCTCCTTAGACATATGAACCCACAGAGCAGGTTTTTTTCCCTCCCTTCTAATAAAAAAAGACCCACAACAAACCAGATGGGTCTTGGTCCCTCCCCAACATCCCCCTCCCCACTCTTCAGGCTCCCCTAATAAATCTTTTAACTCTGAAGAAATTACCTTGCTGGAAGCGGGTATTTTATTTGGTTGCCTGTGTGGACCCGAGCTGCCTCTGTGGGCCGAAATGTGGGTCAGGAGTTACCCATGCAGGCTGCAAAACTGAAGCCTGGGGGTTCAGGCCAGGTTGGTACTTGGGTTGGTATTCTCATCCAGAACTTTCTATTACTGCTCACTTCCTTGTGTTTCCTGACCACCATCGTGGGTCCCCCCACCTCACACCTCTCCTAAAATTAAAAACCTTTACCTTCCATTGTCCTCAACATAAGTAAAATCTCCATCTTGGTGTGGACCTTCCATGCTGCCGTCTAATGTGGAAGGATCTGGAAAGAATCCTCTCCACTAGGAGCCAGTCTTGACTCCTGGATCATGAGTCCAAAAAGAGCGATGAAAAAGGAAGCCGGAGCCTCCTGTCACCAGAACAAGGCAGCATGGGGCATGGGGTTCTGTCTCATTTTGCAGACGTGAGCTCCCTCTTAATGCCCCATACGAAGACGGCCACAGAGGAGGGAAATGCGATGTGAATGGATTCCAGATTCCCCCCTAGAAAAAAAGACGTCAAGAACCGCCCAGGGCAAGAGAGAGAGAAGCAACACGCTCTGGGTCCTGATTTATGAGCACTGAATTATTGGTAAGAGGGCCCAGAAGGAGTCGTTTACAACAGAAATTATTGCAGGCAAATGTTGGTTGGTATTTTAAATCACTCACTAATATTGATAGGTTAATGCCTGTCACACTTGCTTAAGGGTCACCAGAAAAAAAAGAAAAAAAAACTTATCTTCAACTTGTTACCGGCTAAGTACAATGTAGATACACCTTTTTCTGGTTTTGCGGTTTGTTTGTTTTTTTTCTCTTGAGCAAAGCCTGCTGTATTATTTATGGTTTTCTGAGTCACTGACTGTAGCCTGTATCTGGATTTTAAAAGGTTGATTTGCAAAAAGACAAAAACAGGGCACCCGTCTAGAGAGGCTGGTGGGAAGGCAGTCGCCGCTCACAGCAGCCCCTCAGAGGACCCTCGGCTGTTCGGGGCGCCTCGGGCGGCCGGGCCAGATGGCGAGTGCGTATTGTTCCCTTTTTGGTGATGGTCCTGCTGTGGCAAATAAAGTTAAATCAAAAGGTTAGTGCTCTGCAAGAGAGTGGCCGAGCTGGCTGCAGCTGACAAGGGCCAAGGATGCTGAGTAGTGAGGAGGCAGAGGTTGTTCCCTCGAAAGGGAATGCAAAGGGAAAAATTTGGCTGCACAAAAAAGAGGGGAGAGTCATGGGTCTCGAGTGCCTTCTTTCTTGGGGCCTGAGGATGAGTTGAAAAATACAAACTTGACCCACCCATGACCAGGGTCGGATGGAGGGGCAATCGCTCTCCATCAGTCTGAGGTCAAAAGAGCTCCCCCGATATCCCACTCCAACTTGACTTTCCCCAATAAGCAGTGCATTCCTTTGTGAAGTGATGGGGTAGTATCTGTGGGGTGGGGAGAGCACAGTCTGGGAGGGTCAGATGCCCACGTCTGTCATGAGTGGAATAAAACTTTGGAATCCAGGCGAGCAGCCGATACGTGCATAAGATTTTTAACCTGGACACAGAATTCATGAATTACTTCACAGGATGTCAGAGCTAGAAAAGATTTAAGAAACTATGGAAACTTCCTCCACACAACTCACCTCTCACTTTACCTATGGACAAAAAAAAAGGCCAGAGAGGAAAAGTGATGCGCTCAAGGCTCAAGGTCACACAAGGGAGAAGGTGGATCCGACGCCAGGGTCCAGCCTCTTTGGCACCCCTTGGGCTACCACCAACAGGATATGTGGCGAGGGAGGGGGCCAAGGGTGCCAGGCATGTGCAAAATCACAGAATCCACAAGGTGTGTGAATTTTAAACAATGATTAGGAGAGGCTATTCCCGGCTGACTCAGAGGTAAAGAATCTGCCTGCCAATGCAGGAGACATAGGTTCACTCCCTGGGTCCAGAAGATCCCCTGGAGAAGGAAATGGCAACCCACTCTAATAGTCTTGCCTGGAAAATCCCACGGACGGAGGAGCCTGGTGGGCTACAGTCCATGGAGTTGCAGAGTCCGACATGACTGAGCGCACACACACACAGTCTTATGAAAAATAAACATGTACACTATGTAATAGAATGCAGTTTGAGTCTTGTTTTTCACATCACCATTTTCATAAATCATGTCTGAGCTTGCCTTACACTTCAAAATCTGCCCCCTGTGCCCACAGCTCCAAGAGTGGGGGTTTCTGGTTCCCTCTCCACTGCAGGCTCCACCCCGCGCTCTCACTTGGAGCCACGTCTTCATGCTCCCTTCTTCTGGGAGCTTCTAAAGCACACCATCTACCCAGAGGCCTGCGGTTTCCAGAATATGGAACACAATCAGGCGGGCGATCTGCAGACTGTTTGTTATTTACCTGGGAGACTGAGGCAATGCTTTGGTGCCAATTCGTCTCTCAGGTAAATATGGACCTGGGCAGACTTTAAAAGGAAAAAGAAAAAAAAGTAAAACACTAAAATAGGTATTTAAGGAGTTTTAAATGCTGATTCCATTCTTTTTGGCTAAGTACTTTTCGTTCCCCTGCCCCACTTTGGTCCTCCAAACAGAATATTATTTATGCCATTTCAGTGCTTTTTGACGGTGTTCTAATTTAGACCATATTTACCGGCTGAATCTTGTTTCTTACCTCATTCGATGGGCTTGACTGCAGAGCAGACCCTGTTCCTGTTATGCAGTGTTTTGACTTCCCTTTGAAAGTTTACTTAGGAGAAGGTGGTATTTCCAATGGTATGTAAAATCATTGAGGAAACAAGTTTAACTTAAAAAAAAAGTGGGAGCTCCATTTCCATTCAAGCAGATTTAAAAAAAATAAATACTCCCAAATCTCTCGATTTCCATCCTCATATCTGTCTGTGTGGTTAGATCATTTTACCTCCTAGAAGCTCATAGAAGTTTCTCACTTGCATTAGGAGATGGACAGAGCTCTGTTCCTTTCCCAGGAAGGTAAGGTCTGGGTACCTTATCTCTGTCTCTTTATTAGAGTTCCGAAGAGAACGTATTTGAGAGATTCTAAATTCTTGCTAGAGATGAGAACTTCAGAGAAGGAAAAGGCAGGTGAGATCATGTTGTTCAGCTCTGATTTTGCAGATAAGTTCACTGAATGCCCAGGTAAACTGGCACAGGCCCCAGGTGGAGTGGGCAAGACCGTTATCTGAATTCCTCACCGAGAGCTCTTGCCAGCACCTCCCACTGATTGTCCATCACCCCACTTGTGGTTTGAGCAACCAGAGACTTCATTCTGCAGGCCTGACCATCACCAGAAAACAAGAGTTCATAAGAAAGGTGATCAAAGCCTGGTGCATCCCCTTGTACTTGCTTCAAGCTGAGATAACTAGGAGAAATACCCTAGTTATCAAAGTGAACACCTCCACCCTTATCCCTGTTTGGGAAGATCTCTGATTTGGAAAACAGCTAGTGGCTAGAACCAAAAGCTGAGTGGGATCATAGTTTGACCTCTGAAGGTTGTGTGAACTAAACAAACAGCTGGCTTAGAAATCTGCTATTCAACGGAACACCTTTACACATGCATTTAAATTAATATTTTAGAAATACGTATCTAACAACACACACGTATCTGAACAGTAAAGTAAGCAGGACCTGCGCTGCACAATATTATAAGCCCCTGCTTCTCTCTCTCCGCCCCTCCACTCTCCGCTCCCACCCCAGCCAAAAACTACAGTTTTCCAAGAGCTACATTTTTCTGACATCTTGTGCATTTTGAGGTCCAGGGAGACTTCCCATTTTCCACACTCAGCACTTTGAGGGCCAGCAGGGTCACGGCACCAGTATTCCCCAAAGATCCCTGAGCAATCACGCTACCGGGCGCTCTGCCCTGCTCGTTACTCGCCGACATCCATTTCTCAAGGCAGCAATACCTTTCCGTTGTTATTTTCTATCAGACACAGAAAGCCTGAAGATTAATCAGAGACACGACCGAGCGACAGTCCTAACTTGGCTCTAAGTCCTCTGCCTTAAACACCACATGCCCAGGTTAGAAAACAGAAATGAAACTTTACATCATGGTCTCGGAAGCTTCTGTTAACACAGGAACTACTGGGCTGAACTGAATTTCACATCTTCTGCTCAACTGCGCAAGCAGGGACTACAGGGGAAAATGAAAGAAACGATACATGTTTCAAATTTTACAGCAGTTTACATCATGCAAAACTGAAAGGGCCTTAGAGGTTTCCTTCTCACTGAAGTAGAGTTGGTACAGACTCAGTCAGGTCCCTGAAAACACGCCACGGGCATATAAGGTTATGTAGGCAAACATGGAAGCAATATCAGATAGCTTTCCCACTGCTTCTTTATGGTAAAATTCAGATGCAAATATTTTACTGGTTATATAGACACCCAAGCATTCATAAGTTAAGTAATATGCTCTACAGAGTATTAATAGGCAATCATACACACTGGCTTTATTAAATGAAATATTTGAAATACACAGTCTGGTTTTTATTTCATTTTTTAAAATTGTGCTCTATATTTTTATGTAAACAAGACATATATTTTGTATGTGTTTTATATATATATATATTTTTATATCAGCAAGATTCTAAGAGGCCTTCATTTTTTTCTTACCTAAGCCAAAATTGTAGGATTAGGTTAAATGAGTAGAGCGTTTACATTTCCAAGCATCATTTAAAGAGAAAAAAAAAGTTTTCTTTTCATTTTCACAATAATTCAAACTTATCTTGATTCGTGAAAACTGGCATTGTATCCACAATGACCAAAGAGGGTTAATAGGCAGAAAGTCATCACAGAATCTGAAAATTCTGTTTGAGCGGAGCTGGTGACTGGTGATTTCAGCCCTGAATTTGCACAGCTGCCAAAGGAAAGTTAAAAATTACATCTAAAGGATGAACAGCTGTGGTCAAAATTATGCTGCAGTGTTAATCTTTATGAGCTCCTTCGATAGGATTGAAACCAATGCCAAAATTATCCAGAGAATTCCTTCCACAGAATGAGTCAGAGTTACCATGTTCTTAGGTTTGGGTCTTCTTGCAAATAAAACAATAGTAAGTTCAATTACATGAAAACTCTCCTCAGATGAAAATTAAAACTGCAACCCTGTTGCATCATGATTTTTATGAAAATGAATTAAAACGTCTTCAGTGCTTTTAAAGGATGTGGTTAAAATTATTAAATTATTATTAAATCTAGTTCTCAAAAACCACTTGCAACTTTTTTCCCATGTTCTTTTTCATGTTATAATGGAGATTCCTGTAATTTTGCCAATTTGGCACCAGGTCCCATAGATGGTTATTAAGCAGTGCTCAACTGTTAAGCTTTCTAACTTTCATAATATTTTGTGAGTCCCCTACAGAACGCAAACTACCATTCACCATCTTTAGAATAATTTGTAATGTTCTGGGCAAAACCTTAGGAAAATGACACAGAGTTAGAGTTAACTGCCAAGATACAATATATTTCTACTGAAGACTAATAATATTTGGAAATGATTTCCTGTATTTCTTCTCTACTTATTTGTTAATCTGATACAGTTTCCAGGGTTTGGAATGTTCGTGCCTTTTGTGTGCTGAAAAGAGATTAGGGGCTTCCTGGACAAAAAAAAAAAAAGTCAACTTTTAGCCTGAGTCTCACTTCGAGCTGAAGGTCTTTTAAACCTTCCAAGTAAACATAACTGTGCATACATTAGTGGTGCTTGCTTTGAAAAAAAAACAGAGAGAAAAAAAGACCAAAAAAAAAAAAAGATTGGCCTTTTCCCTGTAAATATGGACTCTTAAGCCTCTAAATGATTTGCCAGACCGAATCGGATAATAAAGGGTTTAAACTTTGCCACTTTGGGGTTAATGTGAAAGGCTTGTCAACATCAGATTGTTTAGACATTAAAAGGAACGCGCTGTGTGCCTCCTTTAAACCCCATGTTCACTTGAGTTGCAGCTCCCAGTGAATTTACCCAGCTGTAAGTGATTCCAGATGCGCCGCAGTGACAAGCTTCAGTCTCAGGGTACTTATTCATTTCACATTAAAATCTCATGTTCCCAGGTCTGAGCTGTTATCTGACTGAGATCTGATTAGGGAATACAGCAAAGAGGCATTTCCAAACCCAGAGCCTGCCCTGGCTCCCTGGCATGAATCTCTGACCATCAGGCACCTCTGCACAAGGGAGAAAGCACCCAAGGTGATGGCTCGGGGGAGGGTACACACTCAGGTCTAGCATTCTTAGACACATGGCCCATGCCAAGGCCTTCCACGAGGCTATCTTATTTAATCCTGGACGGAGCACCAACATCTCAGCCTGGCTAATTTCCCTCTCCAACGCAAGCTTCCTCCCCCCAATAAAAGGGCAGGGTGTGATCCCGTACATTGTCTAGGGCAGCACCCACATGCAGAAGGGCACTCAATCAATGCAGAATGAGTGATGATGGATTTGCCAGGTCCCCAAGCCTTCAGTTCTCTCTCTGGCCACCAGCTATGTCTGGGCTACAACAGAAGAGGGAAAAGAAGGAAACAGAAAGGAGGTCAGGGGCTTGGAGAAAGCACTAACTCCACCTAGCTGGTCTTGCCTTTGTTCCCGCACAAGGGAGTCACAGTCCTTCTCCACCTCTGGCACAGACGGGGTCCTTCGATCTGAGTCCGTTTTTCACCTCTTTACCCAAAGTGCAGAAGTACAAACGCTGTTGGCCGACAGCTTCCTTCATGACACATGTCAAAGACACCTTTTTCGGGGCTCCAGAAACACAAGGTGAGATGGGGATGGTGGACAGAGATGGAAGATAATGGAGACCATGTGGGGAGGATGCTACCTCTATGATGCTCACAGGAGGGAATGAAATTAAGGACAATTTTTAAAAATTTTCCCCTCCAGCTAGGTTTTCGGTTCGGTTTGGCGTTTCCTGTCTTGTGTTGTTTTGTCACTTTGAAGAGGTAGAGAGAGAGTACTGGGAGCCCCCGGCTGATCAACTGTGGTCACAGGCCACTGGGCAGCCCCCAAGCCCATCAGGAGCTCCTGTCACCGGACTCCCGTCACACTGGAAGCCCCAGAAAACAGGCATTGAATGCTGCAGCCCCCAGCCCAGGCGCTCAGCCTCCCTCAAGAGGAGGGGAGGAAGAGCACTGCAACCCCAGGTTGAGCATGGGGAGGATTAAAAAGTTGGGGGCCACCCCCCAACCCACCTTGGTGGTTGGGGGGGAGACCTCGCACGAGGAAAACGGGATGGCCACATGGAAGGCGAGCGGCGGCATTTGGTCTTTGTGAAAGGCAGCTTTTCTTTTATGACTGCTAAACGCCTGCCTTTCTCCCCAAGCAATTACAGCGCTGTTTCCCATCAAGATGGCTGTTAGCAGCAGGCGGATCTTCAAGTTGCTGCAAGTAAATCAAGAACGCTATTGGCAGCTGTCACCGAGAGTGGTCGGGATCCTCCTGGTCACTCCATGATGGAGGTGAGAGGCAACACAGCCATGGCAGGAGCTGAGCCGTATCTTGTAGCTAAAGAAAAGAGGGCGGCAGCCTCCTGAGGCCCAAGTGGGTCAAAGAGAAACGTACACTGGAAGTTCAGAACCGGTGGGCACCTATGAACTTGAACTCCCCCCGCTCCTCGCATGGCAAGGCTTTGCCCAAGGACACACAGCCAGGGCACCTTCCTTCTGCATATGGTATAGTAGCGAATGCTGCCACTAGTTAATTAGCAGCAACACCAAGGGGGCGATCCAGGGCACAGTGGACACAATTCATGTAGTAACAAAAGCTTTTAGAAGATGATGCTGAGGATGCTTGTTAGACACTGAAGGTTAGATACCAGGTCTGAGGCCAGGAGGCAGATTTCACTCTAACACTTGCAGTACCTTCCGTCTGGAAAACAGGCTGCTCACACCTTGCGGCACCTTTGACCCTGTGCCGTGGATGATTCCCGGAGTATCCGCTCTGAACCCATCTCTGTGTGGATACACACGTGCCACCACCAAGGATCCACTGAGAGAGTGATGGTGAGTTCCCCGGGTCTCTGTTCGTCCTGTCAGTTTCACACCCACATCCCACAAAACCGTGACCAGCCTCTGTCCCTCAGGGGCACAGGTCATCTTCTCCGTGACAGCGATTCAGGGTAAAACGAGAGTAAGTGCTTTAGGAAAGCTGCCGGTGGGGGGGTTGGAGGCCAGGTGGGCCATGTCCTAGGAGGGAAAGGCGGGCTGGACAGGCTCCGGGTGCCAGCTGCAGACCCCAGCCTCTCCCCCAGCCCCCGAGTCACACTGTCCTGCCACGTGCAGTTTGGATCAGGAGACGGCCGTGGCGTGCAGCGTCATATTTCTAAAAGCCCCATTTCCCCGTTCAAGGGGGAAGCAGGTGGAAAGCAGAACCCCTGAAGGGCAGATACTTTGAAAGGCCCCACAGGCAATGCTCCAATAAAAGAGCGAGCAAAGCTGGCATATATCCCAAACTTTCAAATTGACCTTCTCCCTTGATCTGGGACTTAATGCCTCCAAACCAAACTCATTCCAAAAGTCACCTTCTCAACTTCTCTGCACAAATTTTTTTTTTTTAAATAAATGAAAGCTCAGGTACAGGCTCCCCTCGAAGCCCTTCTGACGTCCTTAGCCGCTTAAATTAAATCTGAATGGTTCGTCTCTTTTTATGATACGATGGGCCATATGCCACCAAAATAAAAACCCAGCTGAAATCCCAGTACAGATAAAGGGCATGAAAGGCTGTTCCGGCCACAAAACAGAGACCCTGTGTAAATCTTATTAAACAATAACACCCACCCAAGCATTCCCTCCCCCTCTGGAAAAAAAAAAATTCAGGAAGGAAACTGTGGTTAAATCATCTCATAGTTTGGCAAAAACTTCTACCTCTAAAAAAATGAAAAAAAAAAAAAAAAACTTCATTCTGTGTTGGACTCACACAGGCTAATAAAAAGCAGGACTGTATCGCTTTGCACTGTAGCTGTCAAATTCTCAGCAATGAAATACAGACCCTGACTCTCCCTGTCCCCGGAGTCCTACCCCCTCAGACCACCAAAAAAGGAACAATTGGGCTTGGGGGCGGGCTTGGGGGGCATCATTTATCCTCTCCCACTCTAGAGCAAATCTTGTTTGTTGCTTTGTTTCATTTTTAATTTTTTGTGTTTTTGGCTTGCACTTTTCTTTTCTCGAATCAAGTTTCCATGGTTCTCATAAACAGAGTTAGATAGATACAGAAAAGGGGGTGTCTGGGGCCGTGGCTTTAAAGCGCTGTGATTCTGCTTTCTTACAAAGATCCTACACACTTATTACATTCAGGGAAGTTCAGGCCCTGCCACCATGGTATGTGTGTCTTTAAATTAAGAAAAGAAAGAGAGTGAGTGAGGGAGAGAGAGATCAAAAAGAAAAAACATTTCCATTTCACAAGGTCCCCCAGTGGCCTCAAACGCTCCTCCTCCACCATCAAAAATTCATAAAGGGGATCAGCATTCTTTACCGAATGGATCCCAGTGGCACCATAGACCTTGTTGGGGAGAGAGGCAATAAATATCGAATTATACACCTCATGGGAAGAAAGGACTGAAGACTCGGCTTCAAGCCCTCCACATGGTCCCTGGGGGAGCAGGGTCCAGACTCAAGGTCCAGGGCAGAAAGGAAATGGGTCAAGTGTGTCAATTTCTAGACCAGTGACCTCTGACCTGCTTAATGACACTGGGAGGCCACTACTAAAAAATAAAGAAGAAAAAGATGGCAAATGCCTCGGAGGAAAGATGTGGGGGGAGGGGTGCATTGGGGGCCATAAGAACACTGCAACTAAACAACAGCACTGCATTGGAGGGTGTGATCCCCAGACCCCCTTGTTAACTATGATTTGTCTTTGGGAGGATTCGTCTAGCTGAGTGGTAGCATGTCCCGGAGTGGAGAACTTCATTTAGGTCCCAACTACTTGGGGTTCCCAGAGCCAGGAATGGCTCATCTTCTGCCCAAAACTTCAAGAACATTCCTCGTTCGTTCCACCTCCAGGCGCTGCCCGCAGCAGAGCCCTCCCCTCTGCTTACGATGCTCTCAGAGCTTGTTTTCTCGCCCCGTCCTGTTGACCCTGGCTTCTAGCTGCCACCATCCTGTGTGCATGTGCACACACGGCCTCAGTGCTCAGGGGTCCAGCACAGGTCCCTCTGCACGCGCATCATCTCCCTACTTCTGTCTCCCAACCAGCAGGAGCTCCCAGCCCCCAAGCCACCATCCACCCACGCCAACCCCTCCACCTCACACCGTCACGGATGCCCAGTTGATGCCCTGTCACCCATGTCGATCGCTGCAAAGCAAAAGCAAGAGTCTGGGTTCTACAGTGAAATGTACAGGGCACCGAAATTGGGGTTGGAGGAGAAGCATAAACAAGAGTGTGCAGAGAGTACCTTTCTGCATCTTCCCAGTTTAAAAATGTGAGCAGTTATCCATTCAATAAACAGTATATGGGATAGGTACCCATACATGGAATGGACGGGGTGGGATGGGGAGCGCTTCTCTAGTGGATCAGCTGGCAGAGACCCCATCTGCCAATTTAGGAGACACAAGAGACATGGACTCAATCCCTGGGTCAGCAAGATCACCTCAAGTAGGAAATGGCAACCCACTTCAGTATTCTTGCCTGGAAAATGCCATGGACAGAGGAGCCTGGTGGGCTATAGCCCATGGGGTCTCAAAGAGTCGGACATGACTGAGCACACAGACGTGCATGCACACATACAGAACAGGTAACCAGTCCTCCCTGCCTTAAATCAAAGGACTAGATTTTCAAGATAATCTCACAACTAAATGCAAGTTAGGAGTCTCACGACTGGTTAATACAAGTTTCTATGGACCAGGACACTTTCAAGTAGTCTAACACTTGACTCAAGCTCACAAACTCAGCTTGAAAACTAAATAAATAAAAAGCACTTGGCTGCACTGGTCCCAGAGGGCATTCTCAGCAGCTCCAACCCCTCATATTAATATATCAAGCTGACCCAATTAGAGCTGGGATTCGGATGGGCAATTTTAGCTCCTGCTCTCAGAGACCTGAGCTGAAGTTCCCATTTATGCTTCAAAAACAGTTAAAGCTCTTCTTCAAATTCTATGCTTTCTGAACTCAACAGCCAGTTCCGTGAGCTTGTGCTGCAGACATCTGCTAAATGGTCAGTGGTGAGAAAACTGCACAGAACACCCACACACAACTATTCTTTCTCCCTGTTCCCAGAACACAGGCTGCGTGGCACAGAGCCTAAGCCATCTTCAGCTGGACTCCATAGCAGAAGTCCCCACCCAGTTAGCTGGTGAGTCCCCATCTTTATCCTCATCCTTGCTCCTGGCCCCTTCCCCAGTGCACCTGGGTGCGCTTAGTCAGTTGTGTCTGACTCTTTGCAACCCTTTGGACTACAGCCCACCAGGCTCCTCTGTCCATGGATTCTCCAGGCAAGAAAATGAGTGGATTGCCATTTCCTCCTTCAGGAGATCTTCCCAACCCAGAGATCAAACCTAAGTCTCCTGCATTGCAGGAAGAGTCTTTATCCACTGAACCATCCAGGAAGCCCTCTGTGCATCTAATGCTCCACAAAAAGTGGATATGAGAAGTACAAGGTGAAACTCAGATGAGTACTTGAGGAAGGGTTTTAGTGCCAGACTCCGTAAAGAGGGCTGAGCACTGAAGCATTGACGTTTTTGGACTGTGGTCCTAGAGAAGACTCTTGAAAGTCCCTTGGACTACCAGGAGATCAAACCAGTCAATCCTACAGGAAATCAACCCTGAATATTCATTGGAAGGACTGATGCTGAAGCTGAAGTGCCAATAATTTGGTCACCTGATGCAAAGAGCCAACTCAGTGGAAAAGACTGATGCTGGGAAAGATTGAGGGCACGAGGAGAAGGGGGGCAACAGAGGATGAGATGGTTGGATGGCATCATTGACTCAACAGACTTGAGTTTGAGCAAACTCCAGGAGATAGTGAAGGACAGGGAAGCCGACTGACTGAACAACCACCATGGGGGAGGAGCCTGAGACTAGCATCTAAAAGGAGGCTGGAGAAGTGTGTGTGGGTCTCACTGATCTCTGTTCACACTGCCCTCAAAGACCATTAAGAGGTCGCTTGTGGCTCCTAATCTCTTGAGAATGGTAACCCCTAGCGCTGTCAGGTTTTACCAGCCACTCTCCTTTCACCTCCACTTCTATGGAGGAAAACAGTGCTCTGTTCTTTTAGAAATTTTTGAGTTAATGTTAGTTTAAATTATTTTGGTTTTCAGAATATGGAACCAGTCATTAAATGGAACAGAAACATACAAGGGTGACATATGCACCAAATTTTTTGTTACCGTATATCACGTTGTTATATATATAAAACACTGTATACAAATGTATCATTATATATCCATACATTACATTTGTATATTATTAATGTCATATTTGTTGTTGTTCAGTCACTAAGTTGTGTCCAACTCTTTGCGCTGATGGATCGCAGCACGCCAGGCTTCCCTGTCCTTTACTATCTCCTTGGAGTTTGCTCCAACTCATGTCCATTTAGTCAGTGATACTATCCAAATGTCATATTTATACATTTCTATAAGATAGATCTAATAATTTTGATTCTACGGCAAAAAAAATTGAGACTCAAAGTAGTCCAAAGGCTCCTTATAAATCACCCAGCTAATATGTAGCAAAACAAGGACTCATGCCCTCATCTCCTCCATATGCATGAATATATTCATTCCAGAAATTTTAGAAGTAAAAAATTTAGAGCTTCTAGATCTCAAAAATAACACTGAAAGGGTTAAGTATATGATGTCATATTCATCCGTTCAATGGAAGAATATGTACTCACTAGAAAAAGCACAGAGACTATGTCCAAGCCTGGAAAACACTTCACTTAATGTGAAAGTTGTAAGAACAGAATACAAAATTATGTGCATTCTAGCAGGCATCAAAAAAGTGTTAGCTGTTCAGTCGTGTCAGACTCTGCGACCCCATGGACTGTAACCTGGCAGGCTCTTCTGTTCATGGAATTCTCTCCAGGCAAGAATACTGGAGTGGAAAGCCATTCCCTTTTTCAGGAAATCTTTCCAACCCAAGAGTTGACCCAGGTCTCCTGTACTGCAGACAGATTCTTTACCATCTGAGCCCCCACAGAAGTCCAATACACCTCTAACAAAAGACTGAAGAGAAGACACAAAAGTAAAAATCATTATGCTCAAGTAACAGAGAGTTGAAGTGACTTTCTTTCCCTTTCATTTTCCAGACTTTTATTTTGATTTGCTATTCCATTTTCTAATTGAAAAGAAGACTGATTCAAGCTTGGTGCTGCCTCCAATGGAAAGATGTCTTTCACTCCTCTATCTTCTCCCCTGGCTGCCCAGAGGCACCCCATGTGGGAACTGGGCTTTGGGTTTCCCAACGCTATCTGAGAAGCTGAAGGCAAGGAACAGCTAGCACTCTGAAGTTCTAGTCTCCGGGGTCACCCCCTCTGCCCCTGCTTTCCCAGTTCTGTGCTCAGCTCTGGCTTGTATAAGCTGTTCATCAGGGGCCTCTGGGCTTATGAATTATGAAAGCTCTCTGGGTGTGCCCACTGGTGCATATGGATCAGCTGGGACCCCAGGGCTGGAGACATAACAAAGGATTCTCCCCCGCTTGGTATCAATGTCCGTTTAAAAACCAAAAACTTGGCTTTGTGAACTTGATCCTTCCCTGTTGGTGGAGTGTTGTTTAAAGGATACCTCAGGATAACCGTCCAATGATTGCTTTAAAATATAGAATAAAATCCAAGCAATTTTTCAATGTGAATTCTTTTTTTACCTCCACCTTTGCCACGCTGCCATATGCTGGGCTCTCTCCTCCGACAGCACGTGGTGATGGGTACCAAGGCCAAGGAGAGGTGTGGGGTTACTTTGTGGGATTATTTAAGTACTTGGATGCAAACTGGAATCCCCCCAAAAAAGATCTATTTCTGAAATGTGAAACCTAGGAGCTAGGTCTTCAAATTTTTGAAGACTATAAGAACTTGAGCATTTCACAGAACAGTACAAAAAAAAAGTCTGTTGTTTTTTTTTTAAGTCTGTTTTGATGGAACAATCTTGGCCGACTAAATCTGAGTGTCAGATTCACACACAGTTGCATTAACCGTATAATTAAAAGCGTATGTAAATAGACTCCAAAATCCAGGTTTGCTGACATTTACAAGCAAGCAAGGCACAGAGCCTGGGAAAACTCAGTGGGCTCCACCAAGACTGCTCGCACCTCAGAACATCCCCAGCTTCCAGGCGATGACATCCGCCCAATGTTCCTTGATGCCTAGATTTTTGGGGAGCTGCCCAGGGTTCTCTCTTTGGGTAGAGGCTGTTAGATTTTTATAGAATGAGGTGTGCAAAGCTCAGATCTGGAGCTATCCATCCTGGGTGTTCTCAAAGATTATCCGCCCACTCCCTAAAACTGAGAAACGTCTCAAGAAATGAGACTTCTGCCAAAAAAGCCCACGCCTCTACAAAAGGCCAAGGAAAAGGTATGTTTCTTCTGCCTCCAGATCTCAGGAACAGTCAATTCTCCTCTTAAGGGAGAGAACTGTTTAATATTTGAAAAGCAAGGAAACAGAACTACGCAAAGCATGGGCTGCCATTGGGAGGAAAATTACCAGGATGGGAATTCACCAGTACCACTCAAGCCACCAATGAGATCTCTAGGGCTCTGTGCGGCAGGCCCCCTCTTTTCTGCCAATACCGTAAAAAGACAAACCCTTTAAACTGGCTGAGAATTTAGTTGCTGTCTTCTCTGAAACACCCAGTGGCTGTATATAAAATACACGGTGCCCCAGTAGGTTTCTTCACACTTGACATACACATAAAATTTCAGCCTACTCCATCAGTAAACCCAGGTGGTAGGCCTCTGGAGAGCAAGGCAGGATACAGGGTCCAGGGGACTGGAGAAGTTTCCTGAGTCAGCGTGGCCCTAATGAGAAAGCCAGGCACTCACTTGAGATGCCAGATTTCTGAACAGAAAATAATGCTGGAGTGCTACCACTAACTAGCTATGTGACCCTGGGTAAGTCACATAACTTCTCCAGGCTTTGGTTTCCTCCTCTGTAAAGGTACATGCTAAAGGTCATTTTCAAGTTCCTGATGTTCAGAGAAAGGTCCAGAAGAAGAGCAGTTAAGGAGGGCAGGAAGTCATGAGAATCTTGCTATCAAAAAACAAAGTGTGGCTCAGAGAAAACCATAATTCAAAAAGACTCATGCACCCAAATGTTCACTGCAGCACTATTTACAGTAGCCAGGACATGCAAGCCACTTAAATGTCCATCAGCAAAGGAATGGTTAAAGAAGATATAGTATATATATGTATACAAATTTATGGCTCTGCCAAAGCCAAAATGGCAAGCCCAGGTCCTTGCCTGGCCAGCCTGTGCTCACACCCATCAGCTCTGTGGCACTTCTCTTGGATTCTCGATGTTCTACTAAGTGGGACCCCAAAACCCCAACTCTAGACTTTACCCCCAGTTTTAAAAAATCCATAATAATTTTCATCTTTCTCATTAAAGTAAAGGAGGAGAAGAAGATGAAAGTGTTGTGAGAGGGCAAGGATATAGAAATGATGTGAGCATCTGATTTACTAAAGGTTCATATTCATTGGTAACAATCTAAATGATATATATCATAATATGATATGTGTAAGTACATCATGTGTGTGTTTTATATTAAATAAAACACAGATTGAGACCTTAATTGTGTCTTCAACTGTGTGTATCATTTGCCCCCACTTTACAGGTGAGGAAACTGAGGCACAGAGGGGTTCAGTAACTTGCCCGAAGTCACACCATTGGCAGTCAGTAAAGCTGGGAGTTGATCCCACATAGTCCCAAGAGTCCTCTTAATCACTCCACTGCAGTTGTCTCCACAGGTCATTCAATTCTTCAAAAACCAACCATCAAACCACCTTTTATTTGCTCTACATGTTAGAGTTTTCTAAGAACTTCTAGGCATGGTGTCCAGTCTGAGCCATTCAACTATTATTTATGATGATCATCACTTCAATTCTTCAGCTGGGCCCACTGAGGCTCACAAAGGTTCGATTTAATCCAGATAACACAGCCAAACCAAAGCCCAGGTCTCCTGACCCCTAAGTTCAGTGCTTCTACATCAGATGACTCTTCCCTAAATTAAACGTCACCAGGATCCCACACCCCGATCATGCCCCTCCGTACCTGCTCAGTCACTCAGCCGTGTCCAACTCTTTTCGAAGCCATGGTCTGTAGCTCCTCTGTGCGTGGAATTTCCCAGGCTAGGGTACTGGAGTGGGGTGTCATTTCCTACTCCAGGGGATCTTCTCAACCCAGGGATCAAACTCACATCTCCTGCATTCGCAGGGAAGACCACCTGGGAAGCCCAATGCCTCTCCAGAAAGCCTCGAAAACATTCCCCAGAAGCCGCTCTTCCCAGAGGGTTCCACCTACTAACGTGGGCTCTGGGTAGCAGCTGGGTGTCTACTCACACATCACCAACCTCTCAAGTGTTTGTTATAGGAATACACAGAAAATCAAATTTAAAAAATTTCTTGAGGACATTTACTAATTTGCCAGGGCTTTCTTTTCCAGAGAATCTTATAATTCACTGGCTTCTTTCACAGGCACATTCCATGAACAGCCAAATTAGGGTACATAATTGCTCCTAACCCAGCACTGCCTCCCCCTCCCAGCCTGGCATTTCTTGTCTGTAGATCCCTTTGGCCAGTCATTGGATGGAAGGCTGGGAGTGCAGGTAGGTGGGAAAACAGGAGGCTGGAGCATATACTCCCACCCTGAGGTCCCCTGACATGCTCTGGGGGCCCTGGACACATCAAAGAGGTGCCCCCGGAGCTCAGTAAGCAGAGACCCTCAGACAAGCTTTGACCCAGCAAAGGTTCCATTAGCCCCTATGCATCAGCTGTTAGTGACCCTCTGCTAATGGTGAACTCCCCACACACGCAGAAATGTTCTACATGATCATCATTTATTTTGTTTGCTTGTTAGTCACTCACTCATGTCTGACTCTTTTCGACCCCATGGACTATAGCCCACCAGGCTCCTCTGTCCATGGGATTCTCCAGGCAAGAACACTAGAGTGAGTTGCCATTCCCTTCTCAGGGGATCTTCCCAACCCAGGGATTAAACTGGGGTCTCCCGCACTGCAGGCAGATTCTTTACTAACTGAGCCACCAGGAAAGTCTACATGATCATACATGCACACATTTAAACGAATTTTATAAGCGCCTGTACACACATAGGAATGTTGACATGTATATATATATGTATCAGGGATCATTTTACAATCTGCCAAAAATTATCTCTTGGGTGTCACTACTTGAATGGAGACACATGATGCACAGGGGAAAAGAAAAGAACAGGAAGGCATGATCTCGGCTTCAATCAATCAACAAATCAATCAGTTTATATCTATTGAGTAACTTCTATGTAGCTGTCACTATGCTACATTCTAGAAATAGAAAAGTAATGTGATGTAGTCCAGCAAGGAATGTATGATTTAGTTGGAGAAAGAATTATAATAATAACCTTTGTCTTTTGCATAGTCATTTCTGTTTTACAAAATGCTTTTTCAAACACTGTCCCCTGTGCTTCACATCTACTACCACCCCATTTTGCCGTTGAGAAAACAGAGGCTCAAAACTCATTTGCCCCAAATCGCATAACTAAGGTGTGAAAGAGCAAGAACTTTAAGTCAGTTCTTCAAACTCCAAATCCATGTCTCTTTCGAAAGAAACATGCTGGCTTTGCAAAGCAAGACCAATCCACAAAAACTGAAATAGCAGCATCGTATGATCCAATTACATTATATTAATGAATGAGATCCAACTATGAGAGACAGGGGCTGATAAAGAGGAAACAACACTAGACTTAGAGACAGACCACCAAGCCTCTGTCACTTGCTGGTGAAACCTAACACATCTAACACCATACGGAAAAACACGAGCAAACTTTTTGGCCAACCCAATATGATGACATCGTGCAAACCCTTTAGCCAATCTGAGTCCCAGTTTTCTCTAGAATGGTGATAACAGCAGCCATTGGGGAGGGCTGTTGTTAGGAATAAGAGAAATAATACGTGTGAAAATGCTCTACAGACAGAAGAGGACCAAAGGAGTATAACTTGTTAGGGATAGGTGATGGTGTAGCCGGAAAGGGGCCCCCTCATCTGGGGAGGCTGGCAGATCAAACGACGCCTGGGCCAGTGCAGCCTTCAAGCAGGTCTCTCCCAGCTCACATCCCTGGGCCAGGTGCATGGCTCCCAGTGCATTCAAACCTGGGTTCTAAAGATCTACGTTCTAGCAAACTTGTGGAAGAGCAAGACCTCTTCTGAATCACTCTGGAAGATGAAAATATAACATGATTTGCAAAGCACATTATTTGGCATTGGAAACTAAGATACTTTAAAGAAATAACCACCTAACCAGGGGCTTCAGAGAGCACAGGCATTGTATCACTCAGCCTCGTATGTCAGAAGCACTTGGCAATAAAAATGATTCTGACACTTGACAATGCAGATTTTTGCAGAGAACTCTCCCTACATGTCTGAGTCAGTCTCTTTCCAGCACTCCTGCAATAGGAAGAACCTATGTGTCCTTATGAATAACGAGAAGGGCCAGAGGGGCTCCTTTTCACAAGTCCGGTCGACTTGGTTTCTGGATTAAAGGGCTGGAGGGCTGCCCTATTCCTTCACTTACCAGTAAGTCCACGTGATCCGCAGGCACACAGTTGCCAGGAAGCCTTCCACTGAGGGTTAATGGTTTCCCTCCCCGCTAGTGCCCTTGGCCTCGGGGTCAACAGTTAGAGCCTTGAGCTCTATTACACTTAGGGAATTCAGCCACAAGGGCCTCTGTCCTGTCACCTTCTCTTCCCAGCCCCAGTTGCAGATAGAAAAGGAAGCCCCAGGTCAAGAAGGAAGTTCTACATTTGTCTGTATGCAGTAGGTGCACAATCATATCTCATCCAAACCACAGCTTTACATAATCAGTCCTATTATGGAAATAAGCATCTCTGTACACACATGTGAGTCTGTCCTCCTGAGAGACTCCTAGGTTTGAAGACCCATGGCAGCTGATGCCCTCAGCTGTGTTTTCTCACGATGCTTATCCATTTACATCTTTCCCAACATTTCATTTTGGAAATTTATTTAAGACACAACATAGTTCCAAGAATTTAAAAGTCAGTGTCTAAACACTCATCACCTAGATTCTGCCATTAACATGTTAGCCAGGGAGTTCCCTGGTGGTCCAGTGGATAAGAATCCGCCTTGCCAAGGATATACAATGGAAAAAAGACAACCTCTTTAACAAGTGGTGCTGGGAAAACTGGTCAACCACTTGTAAAAGAATGAAACTAGAACACTTTCTAACACCATACACAAAAATAAACTCAAAATGGATTAAAGATCTAAATGTAAGACCAGAAACTATAAAACTCCTAGAGGAGAACATAGGCAAAACACTCTCCGACATAAATCACAGCAAGATCCTCTATGACCCACCTCCCGGAATATTGGAAATAAAAGCAAAAATAAATTTAGAAAGATGGTAACGATAACCCCATATGCAAAACAGAAAAAGAGGCACAGAAATACAGAACAGACTTTTGAACTCTGTGGGAGAATGTGAGGGTGGGATATTTCAAAAGAACAGCATGTATACTATCTATGGTGAAACAGATCACCAGCCCAGGTGGGATGCATGAGACAAGTGCTCGGACCTGGTGCACTGGGAAGACCCAGAGGAATTGGGTGGAGAGGGAGGTGGGAGGGGGGGATCGGGATGGGGAATACGTGTAAATCTATGGCTGATTCATATCAATGTATGACCAAAAAAAAAATAATAATAATAATAAAATAATAAAAATAAAAATAGAACCACAAAAAAAAAAAAAAACAAATGGGACCTAATGAAACTTAAAAGCTTTTGCACTACAAAGGAAACTATAAGTAAGGTGAAAAGACAGCCCTCAGATTGGGAGAAAATAATAGCAAATGAAGAAACAGATAAAGGATTAATCTCAAAAATATACAAGCAACTCCTGAAGCTCAATTCCAGAAAAATAAATGACCCAATCAAAAAATGGGCCAAAGAACTAAACAGACATTTCTCCAAAGAAGACATACAGATGGCTAACAAACACATGAAAAGATGCTCAACATCACTCATTATCAGAGAAATGCAAATCAAAACCACAATGAGGTACCATTACACGCCAGTCAGGATGGCTGCTATCCAAAAGTCTACAAGCAATAAATGCTGGAGAGGGTGTGGAGAAAAGGGAAGCCTCTTACACTGTTGGTGGGAATGCAAACTAGTACAGCCGCTATGGAAAACAGTGTGGAGATTTCTTAAAAAACTGGAAATAGAACTGCCATATGACCCAGCAATCCCACTTCTGGGCATACACACTGAGGAAACCAGATCTGAAAGAGACACGTGCACCCCAATGTTCATCACAGCACTGTTTATAATAGCCAGGACATGGAAGCAACCTAGATGCCCATCAGCAGATGAATGGATAAGGAAGCTGTGGTACATATACACCATGGAATATTACTCAGCCGTTAAAAAGAATTCATTTGAACCAGTCCTAATGAGATGGATGAAACTGGAGCCCATTATACAGAGTGAAGTAAGCCAGAAAGATAAAGAACATTACAGCATACTAACACATATATATGGAATTTAGAAAGATGGTAACGATAACCCTATATGCAAAACAGAAAAAGAGGCACAGAAATACAGAACAGACTTTTGAACTCTGTGGGAGAATGTGAGGGTGGGATATTTCAAAAGAACAGCATGTATACTATCTATGGTGAAACAGATCACCAGCCCAGGTGGGATGCATGAGACAAGTGCTCGGACCTGGTGCACTGGGAAGACCCAGAGGAATCGGGTGGAGAGGGAGGTGGGAGGGGGGATCGGGATGGGGAATACGTGTAAATCTATGGCTGATTCATATCAATGTAAAGAAAAAGAAAAAAAAAATGTAAAGCCAAATAAATAAATAAATAAATAAAATTCAGCTCAGTAAATATAAAAAAAAAAAAAAAAAAAAAGAATCCGCCTTGCATTACAGGGGATAGTGTTTGATCCTTGGTTGGGGAACTAGGATCCCACATGCCACAGAACAACTAAGCCCATGCTCCACAATGTAGATCCCATGTCCCACAATTAAGAGCCAACGCAGCCAAAGAAATAAATAAATGTAAACCATGTATCCATTCATTCCTACACACACACACACACACACACACACACACACACACACACACAATCTTTGTTTGGGTTTCCCTGGTGGCTTGTTAGTAAAGAATCTTCCTGCAATGCAGGAGACACAAGTTTGATCCCTGAATCAGGAAGATCCTCAGGAGATGGGAATGGCAACCCATTCCAGTATTCTTGCCTGGAAAATCCCATGGACAGAAGAGCCTCGAAGGCTACAGTCCATGGGGTTGCAAAAGAGTCAGACATGACTTAGCTACTAAACAACAAACATGATACATGAACGTGCATATAACACAGTGCTCTGGGCGTCCACACACACCTACTCATTAGTTCCATTCCTACAATGGCACATCTTTCTGCCCTATTTAAATATGCGTTGAATCACTTTGCTGCACACAAGAAACTAACACCATATTGTAAATCAACTGTACTGCAAAAATAAAGAAAAATAAATTAACAAAATCAAGGGGAAAATAAAATAAATATGCATTATGATATTAATAACAAAAAGGTCTAGAAATAGAAACTTCACAAGATCAGAAAGCAAACTGTCTTTAGCACAGGGTTTCTTTTTTGTTTTCATTTTGGATTTTGGCTGTGCCTGGCAATCGAACCTGTGCCCCCAGCGGCGGAAGCATGGAGTCTTAACCACTGGACCACCAGGGACATCCAATAGCATACTGTATTAAACAGAAAGCTTAAGATGCACAATGCTGAGAATAATCTAAGAACCCTTCTCCATGTCAACCTGTAATGAAAAAGAAAACACTTGATTCAGTTAGCTTGGGGACAAGCCTTCCTGTTCAGGTTCTTGCAGACAGTGTTGGGAAAAAATAGCCGGTCCTTCTTATTCCAACAAAATCTGCCATCCCCAGAACTGAATTCAAATCTTCTAAATTTTCAGGCCAAGAAAAGGGAAAGGGCTGTCACCACAACAACACACTAGCCTGGAAATATTAAACTGACTCAACCCATGTTTTATTAGACACAGCTTAACAACTCTGAGTTTACAAAACTCAGCCAAACAGCATCAGGCTTCAGCATAAACTTTTGCTAACTAGCCCACATAGTTCCCATATGCTATGAGAGGTTGTTTGAGCCAACTGGGTACCTTATAATTATAAACACACGTCTTTCAGCTCTTCTGTGTATTCTTCCCAGGCAGAACGGAAATATGTCACTTAAATTAGCACTTGGAGTACAGAGTGGGTGCCAAATTTGGGTTAGCACAAACAGGGTAAATAAAGCAGCACCAAATTAAAACGGTAAAATAAACTTCTTTATGCTCCAGTGGAAACTGCTAAGTCCTAACTGAATGGCAGCTAATGGGTCTGGGAAAAGGAGAGCCCTCAAACTGTAGCTCTTGGCTTTTGAATTAGGTTTTCTCATCCAAGGATCTCAAGGCAATTTCTTGCAAAACTTGTGTAGTGTGAAGAAAAAAAAAAGTAGACACGATCTCTCTTGCAAACTCCTTTGCCTTCATTTTTCTTCATCATCCCCTTTCTATAATACTGGGAAGGTTTATATTTTTATCGTTATGTAACTCATGGGGAAAGGAAAAGATGTTAGAGAAATAAATGAAGGCAGATTGAGGTGATATACATAAGTTGGCAAAATTGGAGAGCTAGAAAATGAGGCAGAAATCTGATCATAAAAAGTCTTCCAAAGAGAAGCCTGTGTAGCT
Source organism: Dama dama (assembly GCF_033118175.1). Lineage (NCBI taxonomy): Eukaryota > Metazoa > Chordata > Mammalia > Artiodactyla > Cervidae > Dama > Dama dama. The sequence goes on along the minus strand of NC_083696.1, from coordinate 37,634,606 downwards.
ACCTTGTTTAATCATAACTAGCACTTCTTTTAAAAAGATTTTTTTTTAATGTGGACCATTTTTAAAGTCTTTACTGAATTTGTTACAAGATTGTTTATGTTTTTGTGTTTTTGGCCACAAGGCATATGGGATCTCAACTTCCTGACCAAGGACTGAATCCGCACTCCCTGCATTGAAAGAAGAAAGCAATTAGTGAGTGCCTACTGTGTGCCTGGGGTTGACCTAAGAGACAGGAACTATTTTCTTCATTTTGCTCATGCATCCTCATTGAATTCTGGAACCCAAAAAGAGGGCAGGAGTCACAGGACAGAAAATGGAAGGGTAAAAAAAAAAAAAAAAAAAAAAAAAAATGGAAGGGTAGCAAAAACAAAAGGGAAAATTCATAACAACTTCATTCACGATGGCAAACAAGAGAAGAGCTGATTCTTCCTACAACAGAGTACTACTTGGCGATAAAGAAGGAACAACCATTGACAGCTGGGCAAATCTTAGAAATATTTTGCTGCCCTGAAAGAAGCCTTCCAGAAAGTAGAATACACACTGTTGAGTTCCATTTTTTTAAGGAAATTCTAGAACAGGCTGATCCATAGTGGTAAATTCTCACAACAGTGGTTGTCTCTCAAGGGATGAGTAGGGACAGGAATTGGCTGAGAAGAGACATCAAGGAACTGTCTCAGGGACTTACCTGGGTCCAGTGGCCAAGACTCAAAGTCTCAATGCAGGGGGCCCCGATGTGATCCCTGGCTGGGGAACTAGATCCCACATGCCACAACTAAAGATCCAAATACTGCAATTAAGACCTCGTGCAGTCAAATAAAAAAATTAATTAAAAAAAAAACCACAGGAACTGTCCTAGGTGATTGGAAGTTTCCTCATCTTGATAGGGCTTTGGGTTACTCAAGTGTATTCATCTGTCAAAACTCATCCAATGGTACACTTAGGATTTGTTCTGCTTATTGTGTGTACATTTTCCCCATCAGAGAAAAACAGGAACGGTAAACAAATACTGAATTCCAGTTAATGATATGCCAACTAAAGTACTTAGGGAGAATCTACTGTTGACTGACAACTCAAATTTACTTTGTGATCATCCAAAAAATATAGAGATTGCTGGTTGGGTAGAGAGATAAATAGATATGTGATAAGGCAAGCTTCATAAAATGTTTAATAATGAACTCTGGATGTAAAATTCTTTCAATACTGTGTATTTTAATATTTTCATAATAAAATGGAAAACAGCATGAGGATAGGGATAAAAGACTAAGAAGGAAAATGAAGGAAAGGACTAGAAAAGAGAAGGATGGGAAAGGAAAAGTGGAAGGAAGTCAAGTTGAAAGACACCAGAAAATACCAACAGAAATCATGTGAGGAAAATATACAAGAAAGGGAAAAATAAATAAGAAGAAAGGGGACCATGTGTGTAGCAATAATAAGAAACAAAGGGCAAACAACGTGAAGGAAGCAGGCAAGAACAGAGAAAGACATAACAGATTCACTTTGCTGTCCATGGGAAACTAACACAGCACTGGAAATCAATTATAAACCTGTAAGATTTTTTTTTTTAAAGGACTACCCTGGTGGTCCAATGGTTAAGAATTTGCCTGCCAATGCAAGGAACATCAGTTTGATCCCTTCTCCAGGGAGATTCCACATACCTCAGAGTAGCTAGGCCCGAGCGTCACAATGACTGAGCCCACACTCCAGAGCCCACGCTCTGCAACAAGAGAAGCCAGTGCAATGAGAAGCCCACGCAAGAAAGCCTTTAGATAAAAATTTTGTGTTTATAAATTATAAGAATATGATAGGCAAAAGGCGCAATGCTCTGGTCAGCGTGGAGGCACGCTGTGTGCAGAGTTGAACCCCCATCTCCACTGTCCCTCATCCCACCTCAGTGACAACCCCAGAGTCTCTCCAGATCCCCAAGGCCCTGAACAGACTAGCTAAGAAGAAAGCCCATGGCATTAAAAAACAGAAGATGTCATGATTCTGTCACAAGTAGTGACTTCAAGCAAGTCACTGAATGACCCAGCATCTTAGTTTTATTGTCTCCATCTGCACTGCCAACTATTCCAGGGCAAGAGGCTCAATTAAGACACTACTATATAAATTTTAAAGCCTCTCATGGATGCTCAACAATTAGGACTCCTCTTCCCTATAAATTTGCTGCATACACACATCAAGAGTCTGTGAGCCAACCTCTGGTCCTAGACGTCCTCTAGGGCGTCCTGTGTCATCTCTATCTTCTTACTATAAGATCCAGAGAGACAACACAGCAGATGAAAGCACACAGAACATGGAAAGTTTCTTCTAAAATGTATCTCAAATTCAGTTGCTTCTTTCTAAATCTACTCCCACCATCTTGGTCTGAGTCTAAAGAGTCAGCTGAACTGCTCTCCCAGGTTCTTCCTTTCCCAACTGCCTTCCAATCCATTCTTCATGGAGAATGCAGCCAAGGAGAAAATGGAAATGACTATGTGGAGCACAAATCTGAGACCCACAAGACCCTCTCTCCAAAAACAGAGGGAAAGGACAAAGAAATGCAATGGAAGACACATAAAAAACATAATAGAGGAATGTTTTTCTAAGTTGAAGAAATGTATGTAGATTTTTAAAGTGCATTATATTCCAGGAATAATCAATAAAAATCAAGGCATTACAAGACTTCCCCATTTCAACATTAAATGCTAGAATACACTAGGCAAAGTCTAAGTAGTTTTAAGTGGAAAAGGGTATGACCTAAGTTTTATAGCCAATAATTTAAAAGTGAAGTCCTCAGAAGAAGACTCTTAGAAGTGCAAAGTTTAAAAAAAATAAAGCACCTATGCACCCTTCCTAAGATTATTGAGGATGCAATCCAGCTTCTGAAAATCAAATCAAAATAAAAAGCTCAAAATTGTAGAGATTATAATATGAAGGAATTGGTGGAAATACTGGGATCAATTAAAATAGAGGTGAGTCTGATAACCAATATTGCTACGAAACTTAAATACAAGTGCCAAAATAGTTATTCAAAGGGAAGCTATGAAATTTAAAATTTTGAAATAATTCACACTAATTTGATTATAAAGGCCAAATTTATTATTTTTAAAAGGCTAAGAAATAGCACAAAAAGGATTAAAGGGATAATGTAAAGAAAAAATTGTGCTAAATTACTTGTATTAAATAGAAAGATGCATTTTACTCATGGATAACAGTAAGAAAAATACAAACTAAGACAGCTTTTGAAAAGAATTTAACCAATAGTAAAATTTTAAAACATATGCTTATTCAAAAATAGTCAAGATTAAAAGCAAAGAGGACAAGTTCTGTGCACAAAAAGAGACAGACATTGGAAAGAGTAAGGAAATTTAAAAAGGAACAAGATGACTGATTATGGCCAAAATTATCAGCTCTAACAATAAATGTAAATAATTTAAAATTTCTTATTAAAGTGGGATTGAATGATGAAAAGATACATGCACCCCTATATTCATAGCAGCACTAGTTACAATTGTCAAAGCATAGAAGTAACCTAAGGGTTCATCAGAAGATGAATGGATCAACAAGATATGCTATGTATACAACATACTACTCAGCCATAAAAAAAAAAAAAGTGAAATTTTACCACTTGCCACAACATGGATGGACTTGGAGGATATTATGCTAAGTGAAATAAGCCAGGCAAAGACAAGTACGATATAATATCACTTATTTGTGGCAACTAAAAAATACAATAAGCTAATGAATATAACAAAAAAGAAACAAACTCACAGATATAGAGAACAAACTAGTGGTTATCACTGGCGTGGGCAGGGAATAGACACATAAGGGTAGGGGATTAGGAGGTACAAGCTATTTTGTATAAAATAAGCTACAAGGAAATTTGTGTAACACAGAAAGTAAAAATGAAAGTGTTAGTCAATCAGTCGTGTCTGACTCTTTGCCATCCCATGGACTGTAGCTTGCCTGGCTCCTCTGTCCATGGAATTCTCCAGGCAAGAGTACTGGAGTGGGCAGCCATCCCCTTCTCCAGGGGATCTTCCCAGCTCAGGGACTGAACTCAAGTCTCCTGCACTGGCACGTGGGTTGTTGACCACTGAGCCATCTGGGAAGCAACAACAACAAATAACAAAGCAATAAATACACTATGCCAAAAATAGATAAATCTTTAAATATTAGAATTCCAAGAATAACTTTGCAGAAATATTGCTATAGCTAAAGGTTTTAACATAACCCTCTTGCTCTGGCATATAAAACAGACTAAAAAAATAAACAAGGTTGGAGAAGATACAAATAACATTTCAAAAAATAGAGACAGTCCAAACACATTGTCTAATCAAAATACAGTAATTCAAGGTAATCTCTTTAATGTTAGCAAAAATAATTTACTTAGAAATCAAAATTGCAGTTTGAGTACTTATAAATAAATGACAGAAAAAAATATGTAACCTCATGTCCAAACTGTACACAGAGAAAAATATATGGCCCCAAATACTTTCTTTTGGTGAAAAAGAGTAGAAACACTAAAAAATAAATAAGCTAAAAATTCAGTTAAGGAAACCTGAAAGCGAAATAACCCCATAAAGACTAAAGATGGACTTAACAGAGATGAAAGTAGACTCCATCAAGTAGAACAGACAAGTTTAAATAAATAATTTAAGTATAATTTAGAAAAACTTCTGCCAAGGAGACTAAGAAGAAGAAAGGGTGAGGGAGTGAGACAGAAAAAGACACGAATGCACCCACTTCATCAGAAATAGGATGTTGGAGATTTAGACACAGATAAAGTGAAGATTTGTAAAACTGTAGAACACTATGAGAACTACTTGGCTTAGTTTCCAAAATGTAAAACAGTTCATATAACTCAACAAAAAACAACCCAATCAGAAAATGTGCAGAAGACCTAAAGAGACATTTATCCAAAGAAGACATACAGATGGCCAACAGGCACATGAAAAGATGTTCATCATTGCTAATTATTGCTACTGCTGCTAAGTCGCTTCAGTCATGTCCAACTCTGTGTGACCCATAGACGGCAGCCCACCAGGCTCCGCCATCCCTGGGATTCTCCAGGAAAGAACACTGGAGTGGGTTGCCATTTCCTTCTCCAACGCAAAGTGAAAACAGAAAGTGAAGTCGCTCAGTCGTGCCCGACTCTTAGCGACCAGGCTCCTCTGGCCATGGGATTCTCCAGGCAAGAGTACTGGAGCGGGGTGCCATTGCCTTCTGCTAATTATTAGAGAAATGCAAATCAAAACTACCATGAGGTACCACCTCATACCAGTCAAAATGGCCATGAATAAAAAGTCTTACAAATGGCAAATGATGGAGAGGGTGTGGAGAAAAGGGAACCCTCTCATACTGATGGTGGGAATGTAAATTGGTGCAGCCATTATGAAAAACAGTATGGAGGTTCCTCAAAAAAAAACTAAAAATAGAGTTGTCATAGGATCCAACAATCCCACTCCTGGGCATATATCTAGACAACACTCCAATTCAAAAAGATACATGCACCCCAGTGTTCATAAAAGCACTATTTATAATAGCCAAGATACGGAAACACCTAGATATTCATTGACAGGTGAATGGATAAAGAAGAGGTGGTACATATATACAATGAAATATTATTCAGCCATAAAATAGGATGAAATAATGCCATTTACAGCAACCGTGGGTGGATCTAAAGATTATCACACTGAGTGAAGGAAGTCAGAAAGAGAAAGACAAGTACCATCTGCTATCCCTTATATGTGGGATCTAAAATATGACACAAATGAAACTTATTTATGAAGCAGAAACATATTCATAGTCATGGAGAGCAGACTTGTGACTGCCAAGGGGGAGTGGGATACAGGAGGGAAGGATTGGGAGTTTGGGATTAGCAGATGCAAACCAGTATATATAGTTGGATAAACAACAAGGTCCTACTCTATAGCACAGGGAACTATATTCAATATTCTCTGATAAACTATAATGAGAAAGAATATGAAAAAGAATATGTATACACACACACACACACACACACACACACATATATAACTGAGTCACTTTACTATACAGTAGGAATTAATACAACATTGTCAATCAACTGTGCTTAAATAAAAATTTTTAAAATTATTTTATCAGACCAACTGTTTCCATCTCCATGGGACCTAGAGTATAGTGGAAAGAGCATTCAAACAGGAGGCCAGAAGCCTAAGGCTGGAAGTACACAAATATATATACCTTCCTCCCCAACCCCTCCTCATGCTCCTCATCCTCCACCACCATCACCAGAAATACTGGAGAGAACCTAGAAACTTCCATGTGGAAAATCATGGGACACCTTCTGTGCAAAATAAGGCAAGATCTAACTCTACTTCTCCAGAGGTTCACAGTGTCAGGAAGGAGAGATGACTGCCAATGTCAAACAGGAGCAGAAAAAAGAGAGCTCGAGAACTAGGTGATCAAACGGGAGGTTCAGGGAAGTGAGTGAAGCTGAGTCCACAGCAGAGGTGGAGCTCGAGCTTCCTTGCAGAATTTCAAGCAATATTCAAACAAGGAATTGTCTAGTCTTGAAGGAGACACAGGCAACGTGAAGAGAGATGAAGAAAGTGCATTTTAAGTGGTCGTGTTAGAGCAAAATTGCTGTTACTTGAAGAATCCTTGCATCACACACAGAGGGATGATCCTACCTACACTCCTCTCAGTGACGTTCTCCTTCCTTCCCATTCATTCATAGTACTTTCTGGCTTGTGTTTCCGAGTGTCATTTAATGTCATTTTATGACTCCCCGGTTGTAAGTGTCTGCGTATTACCAGGGCTTTGAGATTTACAGCCTATTTTAAACTCAGATAATGATGTTTAATTTGTTATTGGCTGTGTAAAGGTTAACAAAGAAATAACTCAAATGATCATCTCAGGGATAAGGCATTACAAGGGGGCAATTAAACACAGTACCTGGCATTACACAAAAGATTGATATCTCGTTACAAGAGTACAGATGAGTTCCGATTTCACAATACGGGAATTACACTCCTCACTGCCAGCTCTCTTTGCATAAACAAATAGCGCGTCCTGCTCAGCACCACTGAGTAACCAGGAGCGGAAGAAAACACTTTTCAAGAAAAGGGAAGATGTCAATTTCTTGTAGAAGAAATTGCAGCCAATTTCTGCAGCCAATTTCTTGTAGAAGAGCTGGAGGAGAAAGAAAGAAACCCAGTCTCCTGGAGAAAATGAGGTTGATGTTACTCAAGCAAAAGATTAGGTTCCCTCTCAGGTAAACAAATGATGCTAACGAGCAAGCAAAATAGACAGGCGTCCAATAGACCCTTAAGAAGAGGAAGCAAAATAAATAAAAGCGTCAAAGCCAAATCGTTATTAAATTGTCTCTGAAATGGAAAATGAAAAACAATCTATTCCAACAAGCATTTTTGTCTCTCTCCTTCTCCCCAAAACACCTTTCCATGTTGACTTGGTCTCCAGCCCCCAGGTTCAGGTGCCAATAAAAATATAAAGAAATAATAGATTTAAAAACTCATCAGATAGAGATGTATTTGTGTTTCTCAGTCCTATCCTTCTGGAGTCAGCTAACAAATGTAGCACGCCTCATCTGCCTAATGCCCTATTTATATCCCTCAGAGAGGACATCCATTTTTTTTTTCCTAGATTCATTTTCCATCCTTTGCTTTCTCTTTCCTCTGTAGTCTTGATTTCTCCCCATCTGGGTTTTTAATTCCCTCTTTCATGTCTCTCCATGTCTTCAGCTTTCTCTCGTATTCTCACTCTGAACCTCATCTTTCCTTTTTGGTTCTTTGCCTCTCATTTCTCAAACCTTCTCCCATGAGACTGGTGAGGGTTCTTGCTGTCTGTCCCCTCCTCCTACCTGTCATGTTCAGTCTTTTCACCAAATTCTTCTCTATTTTCTCTACCACCTCATTCTTCAGCAGTTCTCAATTTCCTCACCTTTTTCATCACTTCCCACCTCCCACAAAACTTCTCTATCCCCAGCTACATGGCTCGAACCCTTCTCCATTTGGACCAAGATATCTACACAAAGTCTTCGAAGTAGACATTCCCCCACCCTCTTGACCTCATAACTAACAGCAGCAGCAACCCAAAAACAATGGGTCTGTTCACCACGACCAAAAACTCCTGAGTAGCTGGAAACTCATAGCAGGACCAAGAAAAATGCAGAAATCATGATGTCATTGTTCTGGCATATTTTTGTAGTCCCAGAACCTCCTAAATTATAGTCAAGTGAGAGCCTGGTTTTTTGTGTTTTTTTAAAATCTCTTAGTCCCAAATCATGCTACCACTAGGGCATAAAGATGAGTCCTTTTTCTGATTGACTTTATGTCATCAAGGGAAAGAAACAAGGGGTGATGAGTATAGTTTGCCATCAGGCACCCCAACTTTGGGCTTCCCAGGTGACTCAGTAGTAAAGAATCTGCTTGTCAATGCAGGAAACGTGGGTTTGATCCCTGGGTTGGAAAGATCCCCTGGAGAAGGAAATGGCAACCCCACTCCAGTACTCTTGCTTGGGAAATCCCATGGACAGAGGAGCCTGGCAGGCTACATTCCATGGGGTCACAAAGAGTCAGACATGACTGAACGACTACATAACAACCACTGTTTTGGCTTGCCCAGTTGACAAAGCGACACACATGCTACCTATGCCACCATCCTCAACATCAAATTGCATTTATGAAGCACAAATATTTTTTGCATTGCATGCCAAGCCCTGGGAAAGATGGAAAGGTATGGTCCACACTGTGTCAGTAGTTCCAGCCTGGAACCAATACTACCAGCAATGCTCACTAGTGCTGAGGCCATAGTGCATGAGAAAACTCACAGTCAAATTCAATAGCTAGCCCCTGTTGACACATAAATAAATGCACTATTCATTTGCTCCTTTAATCAACTGGCTGTACCTTGGTTCTGTAACCCTTAATAAGTGGAATTGTTAGTATTTCATCAGGATGTGTACATTCTAGCAGTCTTGAATGTCACACCAGGGAGTCAAGCCCAGACAAGACTGTCATGTGGAAGCACCTGGGATCAAGGGATAGCGCATTAGTTAAGCAAACTAACCTTGAGCTTTTGGAACTGAAATATCAACAAAAGGATAAAATAAATGTGCAAATTGTTCATCCCAGTGGACATTAGCCAGGCGTTTGTTCTTTAGCCAACAACAATCAACAGGCGCAACATAACCATAAAAATGCCAGCGGAGGAGCTAATCCAATAAATAAAGGAAAATCCTTGTATTCTGGTGAGGCAGCTAATGGTCACGCAGTGCGTGAAAAGTAAGCAGTGAATTCAAATAAAAGTGGGCAGGAAGGAGGCAAGGTGAGACCCACCTCAGGGAGGGGCCCTGACCGCACACATAAGGTTCAGATTTAATGCTTTTATTAAGCACCCGATTTCTGGCATGCAAAGCAACCATATGGCAACTTGGGTCCCTAACAAATCGTAATAAAGCACAACTCAATGGGCACTAAGTGAATACAAAACATCAGGCACTGTGCCTGACAAAGACTTGCTGGTTCCTCAGAGAGTCAAAATCCGCCAAGCTGTTCACCCAAAACCGGAAGCAAAGGGAGACATAGGTTGAGGTCTTCTAATATTGGATCCTATAGCACCCAGCTCCAGTATTCTTGCCTGGAGAATTCCATGGATAGAGAAGCCTGGTGGGCTACAGTCCATGGAGTCACAAAGAGTCAGATACAACTGAGTGACTAACACACACATCCTTAAAAAAAAAAAAGTCCATGCATTCCCACATGAGATTGTAAAGCAACTGTCCTCCAATTAAAAATAAACAATTTTTTAAATGTACATATATTGGGACTTCCCCTGTGGTCCAGTGGCTGAGACTCCACGCTCCCAATACAAGGGGCCCAGTTTCAATCCCTGATCAGGGAGCTGGATCCCTCCTGCCACAAATAAAGATCCCACATGCCACAACTAAGACTTGGAGCAGTCAAATAAATATAAATAAGTATTTTAATTTTTTAAAATGCACATGTATTGAGAAGAAAAGAGGGAGGAAGGAATACAGGGAAGAAGGAAAATAGGGTGATCAAAAAATGTTGTTCAGTCATTACATAATAGATACCTGGAAGGATATTTGTTATTCTGGTTCAGTGATTCAGTTGTGTCCAGCTCTTTTTTGACCCCATGGACTATCGCCTGCTGGACTCCTCAGGCCACCAGTCTCCTCAGACCACCAGTCTCCTCAGTCCATGGAATTCTCCAGACAAGAATACTGGAGTGGGTTGCCACGCCCTCCTCCAGAGAATCTTCCTGACCCAGAGATCAAACCCCACGTCTGCTGCAAGGGCAGGATTCTTTACCACTGAGCCACCAGGGAAGCCCAGAAGAGTATTTACCCAATGTTATTGGGGTGAGGCTTCCCAGGTAGCTCAGTGGTAAAGATTCCATCTGCCAATGCAGGAGGTGCAAGAGATTTGGGTTCCATCCCTGGGTCAGGAAGATCCCTTGGAGGAAAGAATGGCAACCAACTCCAGTATTCTTGTCTGGAGAATTCCATGGACTGAGGAGACTGGTGGTCTACAGTCCATGGGGTCACAAAGAGTTGGACAGTACTGAGCAACTAACAGGGTCCTAGCCAACTCTGGGAGCCCACTTCCGAGCCTGGGGCCTTCTGACCTGACACCACATGGAGAAGTCTGCTGGGGACAGGGGTGGTTAAGATAGTGCGCAACAGTGGGCTTCAGGAGAGATGCATTTTATTTTGTCATTTGGTTCTTGGAGAAGGGTGTTAGGGAGAAAAATATTGATGAACTACTTTGTCATCGTTAAGAATATCACTGACATGTTCCCAGCAGGCCCACTGCGAGGCAGACAGCACCTGTCTACCCAATGCCTTTTGTAGCCGAGACACGTGCAGAGCATTAGGCGAGGTGTGTAAATTATGAGGGCCCAAGTTCTCGGGCAAAGGCCCAGGACTGAGGATGTCTCTGCCTCCGTCTCCCTCCTGTGTTCTCTGTCCCTACGGCTCTTGCCTCAAAGCCAGTGGAGCTCCTCAGAGAGAACATTAACAGGCCAAGGCTCCAGCTTGAAGTAAATATTGCAGGATTGAAATGCGCAGGGAATTATCCTTCTTCCCCTCGCAGACTGTGGAGTGCTAGGTGAGAAATAAATAATGAGGGTAATAATGGGCCCAATTCTTCCCGGCTGCGCCTCTCCCCCTGGGTGCAGAGCGTCTTCTAAAGGTCGGGTGTGGCTGCTGGTGGCTCCAGCAGAGTCCATCTTGAAGCCAGAAGGGACGGCCACCCTTGGCCCAAAGAGCGAGTGGCTAGTAGAAGCCATGCCCGGGATAGTCCCCATGCAGCTTTCATCTGAGGAGCATCTTCCCCAGTTCCAGCCTCATTTTGCCCAGAGGACAAAGGAAGCCCCTGATTGTTTGGAGGGAAGGAATCTGGTCTTGTCTGTACTCAAAAGACTCTACTGGGTTACAGTTTTACGCCCACTCTGGGAGTGTCTCAGAACTTTAAATAAAACTGGAGCTGGGAGTGTTGGAGTGCTAATCGATGGATCCTTAAGTGGGGAAGCTTATCCTCAGGCACTGAGCCTGGTGGCAAAAGAGATCAAGGTGGGGATCTCTTCCTGGTCCTGGGCAAGCTCAGGCTGAAATCTGAAGCACTCTTAGAAGCAATAATAGGAGGTGTTTAGACACTCAACTCTTCCAGCAAGGAGCCTACAGGTGGAGAAACAGCAGGCCTCAGGATCCTGGGCCATTAGTATAGGTTGGTAAGTGATATTCCAGCCTTTATCGTGGACATGACCCCAGGAGAAGGTGATGTATGGCTTGCTTCCAGCCCTGTCCTGAGAAGGCTAACACTGACCCTCCCCACCACTGAATTCTTGCAACTTCTGATCTGAACCTTTACATCTTCTCCTGAAAAAAAAAAAAATCATCTCCCTGGCAAAACACCAAGAGAACAATTAGGGATTAACCAAAGTGTTCTCTCTTGCCAGCAAGAGTTTGGCCTCTCCAGGGACCAGGGGCAGTTCATTCTGAAGCTCTTTGTCTTTGCAACTCCCTCCTCTTTGTTTTCCATCTCATTAAAGAAGCATTTTCCTTCCCCTACAAGAAGACTTTTGCTTCTAGGTGGCATTTAATTGCTGAATGAGTGTTTTCGCCATGTCCAAAGGCATTAGGACAATAGTGAGAGGAGGGGGATTAGTTACTCAAGATAAAATCAACATGCGGAGTTTATTGTTACTATTGGTTTTGATATTTATAAATCCTTTACATGTTGGCTTTAAAAAAAAAAGTGTCTCTAAACTGGTGTATATTTGATAAAAATTATTGCAAGAAAAGGGCTTCCCTGGTGGCTCAGACAGTAAAGAAAACACTTGCAATGCAGGAGATTCAGGTTTGATCCCTGGGTGGGAAAGATCCCCTGGAAGAGGCCATGGCAACCCACTCCAGTATTCTTGCCTGGAGAATCCCATGGACAGAGGAGCCTGGTGGGCTACAGTCCACGGCGTTGCAAAGAGTCAGACACAACTGAGTGACTAACATTTTCACTTACAACACTTGCAAGAAAAATGAATGAGGTAGAATTTTTTCATGATTTGTATTGATATCTAACTTCCAAATTGTACTTCAAGTGCAAATCACTTCAACTCTCAACATAAGGCTAAAATCAAAGTGATCCCTTATATAATGCTACCCATAAAAACGATTTCACCAAAATAAAAATCATCATTTTTTTAAGCATAGCCATCCCCTAAAAGGCATCTGAGCCTCTCAACTTTCCAAATAGGATCTTTATAACCAAGGCTGAGAGATGACTGTCATAACTCAAACTGAGCCCACCACACCCCGTAAAATAGAACTTGGTTATAAAGAGGAAAATGGAATTGTCCTTAATTTCCTCATTTACCTCGAACAACAAGATCATACACAACCATCCCATGGGGTCACTCATATTCCTCTGAGGCAGACAGGAGACACAAGAAAGATAATTTAGGCACAGAGAGGAAGAACCATCTGCCCAGAAACACAACTTTAATGGCAAAAATCAAATTAAAGTACAGGGTTTCCTTCTCTATCATGCTTTCTGTTGTTGTTTAGTTGCTAGGTTGTATCCAACTCTTTTGTGACCCCATGGACTGTAGTCCGCCAGGCTCCTCTGTCCATAGAATTTCCAAGCCTAGAATACTGGAGTGGGTTACCATTTCCTTCTCCAGGGGATCTTCCCCACTCAGGGATCGAACCCAGGACTCCTGCATTGCAGGCAGATTGTTTATCACTGAGCCACCAGGGAAGCCCATTATGCTTTCTACCTGGTCATGAAAAGCCTACAGACTGTTGCTAAGAAGTTACTTAGAAAACAGCTGGGCTATTTTTTTCTAAGAGGCATTTTCTATATTGATGTCCACAGCAACAAGTCTACTATGAGACAGAGCATCCTGTGTGTGTTTTTAATACAAAGAGTTTAAAAGTTACTCGGAACAAGACCGTCAGATAAACAGTGACATCAAAGCATGAGTCTTCCCCTAAGTACCCACAAGTTAATTTGCCACTTTAAAATGGTCGGGGTGTCCACATATTGTGTCTCTGTTGGCACGCTCCTTCCTCTTCAGCACAAAAAGTCCTTCCTGCAGGATAAAGACTCATTTCTACAAATGAATAAGCATCATTAAACCTAAATTAATCCCGAGTGGGAACAAAAAGTTAAAACATACTCTGAGTCAAATCATCAAAGGGCTAGTCCAGAAGACCCTTCTTGGGAACACTGACATTATACTAGGAAGGAGAATTGAAGGAGAGAAAAAAAAAAAAACAAACCCAGATCCACAGTCATTATTATACAACTCTAACCACTGTCTCTGCTATCTATAGGCACATTTTACAGAGAGGCAGTGCACCTACAATAGATATTCTATATTTTTACTACACGTTTTCCCACACTGCTAGACAGATGATTCTGGGCAATGGCTGGTGCATCAAACTGCTGTGTCATCCTCTGCTTGGTCATCCTCCTCTTTAGTGAAACAGTTCCGGTTTCCCAGGTCTTTGTCATGGTAACAAACGATGTAATGAACATCTTTGTGGATAGAGGGGTTCTTGTCCTGTTACGTGATCTCCAGTGAGTCTTTTTTTTTTTTTTTTTTATGTAGATCACTTTTAAAGTCTTTACTGAATTTGTTACAATATCATTCCTGTCTTATGTTTTGGTTTTTTGGCCCCAAGGCATGCAGGATCTTAGCTCTCTGACCAGGGACCAAATCGCACCGCCTACATTTGTAGGTAAAGTCTTAACCTCTGGACCTTCAGGGAAGTCTCCCAGTGAGCCTATTTTTAAATAAACCATCTCAAATATACTTCCTGGTGAGAAAACTACATTGTCCAGTTACTTACATTTTCTTGACACCATCTCTTTGCCAGTACCCAGGAGGGATATTCTCGAAACAAAACTCAGAACCCCCCTAGCAAGGCTGAATTTGGCTTTAGTGGGACGTGGTATCCCACCAAGGCCTCATCCCTCTATTCCTAAGAGACTGGAAATAGTCTTTTAACTTCTCAGTTGTGTCTCTTTAGAACCAGAGTAATTTCTTTCTCCCTTTAGAGGTCATGGGACTTGGCAATATGAACACAGCAATACCCACTCAGCACACAGTTTGCAGCCCCTGATCCAATGCAATTACCACCAGAAAGTTCTCCTTTGGCCCTCTGCACACTGTCACCTTCATGCGGCTCAAGATGAGAGGTCTTTCTCACCAGAAGAGCTAAATAATTTTTTTTTCTGTTACTGAAGGAGCAGGCCTTTCAAGAAGGCCATAGTAGAAGCAAAGAAATTCATCAATATACAGATGCCTTAAGAAATATTCTCAGCGAGACATAAAGTATACTCTAAAGAAAACAGTGGTTTATCCTTGCTCTTTTGAACCACACTTCTTTAGCAAAGATGGCTTCTGCAATGTGATCATTTCACATTACCATGTTTTAAATGGCTGGGTCAACAGGGAGAGAGGGTGACCTTTGGGTGAGCTGTCAGGATGCCAAGCTTTGAGACGTGTCTTCCTCACTGATTCACTCCATGACCCTGAATGAGTCCCTGAGCAGTTCCTGTGGCCTCTGACATTCTCCATTCACAAAATGTGAATCACTCTGGTGATTCCTTTTGGGTATCAATTTCCTTTGGGAAAGCAGAGATGCAGTTTGCCCCATCATGTTTTCCTGCCAATATTGTCATTTACTATTTGTTCTCCTGTACTTGACTTGAGTCCTATCTCCAAAGATTATCCAATCCGGGGTCCATTTGTAAACACAGACACCAAAACAGATACGCAGAGAAATAAATACCAAACTAGTTCCTTTTAGAAAACAAGAGCACAAGTGGAGCTTCGCTGGGATGGGTCCTACTGAGAGTATGGAGACGTCTGAAAGGCACTGAGACTTCAGATCCCGCATGGAAGGCCCAGGCTCACCCTGGGCTTCCAAACCATAAACAGAGGCTGAGCTGCAAGATTGGGATGGTCTTGGATTCCTGGGTCAGACTCAGATCTTAACCCCCTGAAGAACCATCACTTTGATGTGGATGGACTTAAAGTCTGTTGTAGAAAGTGAAATGAGTCAGTAAGAGAAAAACAATATCATGTGTTAATGCATATATGCGGAATCTAGAAAAACGGTACTGATTTTCAGAACAGGAATAGAGTCGCAGACATAGCGACAGACATACAAATACAGGGTGGGGTGGGGGGAAGGAGAGGATGGACGAATTGGGGCAGTCACACTGATATATATACACTACCGTGTGTAAAACAGATAGCTGGTGGGAAGGTGCTGTATAGCCAGGGAGTTCAGCGTGGTCCTCCGTGTTGACCTAACGGGGTGGGATGGTGGGATGCGTGGATGGAGCACGTGGGAGGGAGGCTCGAGAGAGAGGGGATTTATGTGTACATATGGCTGATTCACGTTGTTGTTCAGCAGAAAAACTAACACAATGTTGTAAAGCAACTATATTTCAATAATATAATTTTTTTAAAAATTTTAAAAAGAACCATCACTTTCCCATATGCTTACAACTTTTTGCACATGCACACACACACACACACCACAGAGAAAGAAGCTCCCAATTCTATACCACAGCCTAGCCTATTATAACTTAAAAATATTGCACACAGGTTTCCCTTAAAAATAATTTTACTAGATATCTCAGCAATTTTCCCTGAAAAAAAGAAGATATCGCTGCATAGTTTCCAAGTGAAATAGTTTTAAATGTCCTACATTTGGGCTATTCGCAGAGGCTAATATTTGAATTCACTTGGGAGACTGTGTCCCCAATTCCAATGCAATCATCATGACCAGCAGGGCCTGGGACATCTTCGAGGTCAATATTTCGTTTTCACAAATTGTGTACAAGACAAACTTGAGTGAAACACGGACATGGGTGTATGTGTGTGTGAGTGTGTGTGTGAATGTGTGTGTGAGTGTGTGTGAGAGTGTGTGTGAGTGTGTGTGTGTGTGTGTGTGTGTGTGTGTGTGTGTGCTCAGTCCCTCAGTCATGTCCGACTCTTTGCGATCCCACGGACTATAGCCCACTAGGCTCCTCTGTCCATGGGACTTTTCAGGCAAGAATACTGCAGTGGGTTGCCATTTCCTACTCCAAGGGATCTTCCCCACCCAGGGATCAAATTGGAGTCTCCTGCATCGGCAGGCGGATTCTTTACCACTGAGCCATTGGGAAGCCCAGGGTCTCTTTATACGAAGTGGTGTTTACAGCCTGTGGCGAGAGGCAGGAATGTTTTTCTAATGCCCTGTCCTCAGGAAGAATATGGAAAACAACAATATGCATGATGGCTGCATTCACATATTTTCTCCTTCGTTTCTAACCCTTCTCTCCACTCTCTTCCTATTTGGCATCTGACCAGTAACACCACAAAACACAGCCTGCCTTTATCACCCCGAGAAGCCTCAGTTGAGAAGGACCCGGTGAGGTCATGTTCTAGGCCCGTTAAATTGATGTCTAAGCCACTGTTCAAGAGGCAGCCTCCTGGTGCCACAGAGAGACAGACTGGGGAGACAAGATACTCAGCGCCACCCCCCTCGTTAACCAGCCAGACTCACTGCTGTCACCGCTTGAGTTGCTCTGTCGTGTCCGACTCTTTGGGACCCCACGGACCGTAGCCCGCCAGGCTTCTCTGTCTATGGGATTTCCCAGGCAAGAATACTGGAGTGGACTGCCATTTCCTTCTCCAGGGGATCTTCCCGACCCAGAGATGGAACCCAAGTCTCCTGCATTGGCAGGCAGATTCTTTATCACTGAGCCAACTGCGCTTTCCTAAGATACTCACTGAGATAACTGTAATTAATGGGGAGTTGGGGGGGGGGGGGAGTCCTCTATTAAAAAATGCAGGGAGGGGAATTCCCTGGCGGCCAAGTGATTAAGACTGAGATTTCACCGCTGAGGGTCCAGGTTTGACCCATTTGGGGAACTGAGATCCCACAGGCCACATGCCAAAAAAGAAAAAAGGGGGAGGGGACTGCAATTAGCATAAAAATTACCGCTTCATGTTTTACTTTTTTCTTTTACCTGAAATTCTAATATTCATATTAAATTAGCAGCATTTTATCACTTTTGCTTTTCATATGCCAATAATTTATTCCCTTAGAAACTAAATGGGGGAGGAGGGAAGTTACTCTATATAGAAATACATAGTGAACTGTCCATCTCAGAATCAACAAACTACTTTCAACCCTATTTATCAATCTCTCATTGGAAAAAAAAAAACCCTAAACTAAAACAAAAATAAAAACAACACACTTCATGTGTGTAAAACTGCGGCAAAGGTAGTTAAGCCAGAGAGTTTGTGATATTTTATTCAGCACGTTCAAACTAAAAACAAATTTTTGATTGCTTATATACTCCGAAGTGTTTCCTGCCTACATATCCTCAGAAATCCCAGGAGATTTTCTGGACACATGGAAAATTTCAAGTTGAGCCATTTTTAAGTTATCCATGAGTGAAAAGGGGAAAAAAAAAAAACAGTACATGGAGTGGGAATTTGAATTTGTCCTAAAGGAAGAAAAAAGTTATTTTGTTCTTTCTTTCCCTTCCCTTGAGTTCCCTGACAATACTTTGCCTGAGCATTTTTTGTTTTTCAGAAAGAAGAAAATCGCCTTTGTGCTGAAGCCAAGTATGAATATACTCTGCGCGTTCTCCACCAGCGCGCACCAGGGAATTTTCAAAGCAGATCTACGTGTAACCGTAAAACAAGCATCACCAGACACAAATCAGATCACACATCATAATGATAAATAACTGCAGCCAGCATGGACTTGGGATCCATCATCCCCAAACACATTCGACTTTCAAAATTATTTTAAAGCGCCTAACACAGAAATCATCACCGACAAGGAGGCAACCATTGACTGAAAGGCAAACATGGGCAAAAGCCTCTGGCAACTGGATACTGATGGGGTTTTTCGTCTTCTAGCAGTGACTCTAAGAAATACTGCCCCCAAATTGAAAGCTTCCGAGAGTCTCTGCAAACGGCCTCCGTTGTGGTATCTTGCGGAGCCTAGCAATCATGCGCCAGAGGGGTACAGCCATCATGCAATGTTTCTTGGAGAAGAGATGAACAGCTCAGGGGAGGATCAGGGCCAAAACCATTCTGCAGGGAAACACCCCACTCAGAAATGTCGTTTCTGGCTTCATGTCATGAATCTCACATAAATATCTGAAGAGATTGCCGACATCCCAGAGCCAAGAAGAAAAACATGCATTGAGGGAGCGAGCCAGAGGAGCCAGAACATGGAATAATCATTTCACTGGCCGCCCTCCACTTCAGATACTACTGCCTGAGACTCCTGGTAAGAAGGAGCAAGAAAATGGATGAGAGATGCTGCTGGGCCAGAAAGGGAAGAAACTTTGATAAATAAACTTGTCATGGAGATAGGCCACACATTAGAAAGAAAAGATGATGGGGGTGGGGAGTGGGAACCTGGACAGTGGGGGTGGAGGAGGGGCACGAGGTGATGGAGCCTTCTCGTCTCCCATCTCAGCTGGTCCAGGAGGCAGGGGAAACCGAATCTTAGCATTGTCTGGCCCAGGCGATTTTCCCTCCTTCTCATAATATAACTTGGTGAATATGTTGAAGAGAGTGTCTGCTGTTATTGGTCTAATGAGCTAACTCTGAAATCTGAGCTAAAGACAGCTCCCTAGTGGCTGCTCACTGTTCCACAGACAGAAAGGAAACTCCTTTCAGAGGCCCATCAGGGTGAACCACTGCTGACAGCTTGGAACGGCACAACACACAGATTTATTTCACAGACAGCCACAGACAGGAATTTAGCACCCTGTGCTGGCCTCCTGCTTCGTGGAGAAGGTGTTAAAATGCAACCATGCAGAGCTCTCCCTTGAACAAAACCCAGTAGCGACTAATCAAGCGGTCACCCGTCTTCCCAGCAGAAAATTCTGGGCGCGGAGTGGCTGAGCCCCGAGCCGGGCGCCCCATCTTGACAGCTGCTGCTCCAGCGCCCGCCGCAGCTTGAGCGCTGCCTCGGAAATCGCGAAATATTTTGCCTGACCTTTCAACTTACAAATTAATTGATTTCTAAACAACGGCAAATGTTATTTATTTATTTATGACATCTCAGAATGCCTGCTCGACTCCCTGAGGCTTGCCGAGGCATCAGACCCCGAGGGTGCTGGTTCTCACCAGCCCTCTTGATCACACTTTCCAGGGATACAGGGCTCAGAGGCACTCATATGTAGACGTTTACCTGCCTACACTCGGCAAGTTCATAACATAGTGCAATAAACTGTGCTTATTGCATACAATAAGCACACTGACTTTGTTTTATGCATCTATGTGTGTGCATATATATGTATTTGGGTGTGTGTGTGTGTGAAAAAAAAAAAAAAGATATATATAGCGCTCCCCAGGTGGCTCAGTGGTAAAGAATTTGCCTGCCAATGCAGAAGACGCAGGTTCAATCCTTGAGTCAGGAAGATCCCCTAGAGAAGGAAATGGCAACCCACTCCAGTATTCTTGCCCGGGAAATCCCATGGACAGAGGAGCCTGGTGGGCTACAGTCCATGGGGTTGCAAAAGAGTCAGACACAACATAGCAATTAAACAACTATATATATATATATATGTATATATATATATATATATACACACACACACACACACACACATGTATAATACACAACATGCATACACATATACGTGCACGTGTGAATATATACACTGTAAGAGATATATATGTGCACATGCATATACGTCTCCAAGGTCACTGTCACCTTCAAATTTGTAACAAAAATTACCAACTCTCTCCCCACCACTGCCCACACTAAACAAGTACTCAGCAGTTGATCAGCTGAGCTATTTAGAGATGAAGGCAAACCACATTTATTAAAGCAACTGAAATTGCACCCTGGTAACCAGCGATGGTTCCTAAGGAAATTGCATACCATTGGCAATATTGTTTATATTATTTTGCTAATCTCACTCTCGCTCACACACACTCTGGTTTCTTCTTCTTAGGTTGTGTTTCTGAAACAACCCACTTGTTCTGGTAAAAGGAGGAGAGAGAAAAAGGAACAGGAGGAGAAACATTTTCCTTGCTTATTTTCTGTGCTGCAAATAAGTTCCTAGTTCTTGTATTTTAAATTCCATTCTCAGTGGCTTTAAATGCTGTCCCCCACCATTATATTCCCAAGAAACCTCCATCTTCAGGTCTCTTCAGGTCTTCGCTTCTCTCTCTCCCCACCTAAAGTTTGCCAATGCATAAATAATAATCAGATATTCCCTCAGTCTGGTTTTGTCCCCATGCACGATCCCTGAGTTGGAAAGAGCCCCTGGAGGAGGAAATGACAACTCACTCCATTATCCTTGCCTGGAGAATTCCATGGACAGGGGAGCCTGGTGGGCTACAGTCCATTTGGGGCTGCAAACAGTCAGACTCAACTGAGCCCAGCACACAAAGCCAATGCCAAAGGCAGACACACATGAGTTCAAACCGCAGTCCCCAAGCCAGAAGATCTTCAATCAATGATGCAGAAGTTTAGCCAGGGGATGGCACCATCAACTGAAAGGGCTCTGCTGCCCAAGAACCTTCACTGCATTTTTGCAGAACCAAGTCCATGTCTGTATCACAGCTACTACTCTGTGGCAACCTCCCAGGTGTGTTTTACCATCCTGTATGGCAATGCACTCCAGTAGTCTTGCCTAGAGAATCCCATGGATAGGCTATGGTCCATAGGCTCACAAAGAGTCAGACGTGACTGAAGCAACTTAGCAAGCAAGCAGCATTCTTAGAGCAGAATTATTTGGACTTTGTTTTTAAACCAACATGCTATCAAATTTCTGGGAACTTGCATAGTCAACGGGCGCGTAATCTTAATTTAAAAAAAAAAAGAAAAAACTGATCCCTAGGCAAGCACCCCCTCTTGGAGCTCCTTCTCTGGAGCAGGTGATCTTTTTCCACCTCACTATGGTAACTTACAAAGAGAGCCTTGAAAGAAACTGAGGCTCAGAAAACTGCACCAAGGAAAGAAACTTCATTACCTTGGGGACCCAGATCCATCCAAGACAGGGAAGAAAAAATGATGCCCTGTTTATTTTTCTACTTTTCCCACTTCTTTGCAGGCGTATCATTTTCCTAGAGTTTTTGTGTCGTAGGTTTTGGTTAGAGGAACAAGATTTTTATTTTTGTTTTTAAAGTCAAAAGGGGTCTGTGGAAGGAGGCAAGGAAGTCAGAGAGATTAGGGAAGATGTGTTGGAGGGGCTCCCTAGGGAAGGTGGCCTCTGCCAGGAGATGTAAAGGCATGTGTGTAAATTTCATACCATACTTACATAGGACTCATTAAGATGAGTAGATTTTCATTTATATGAAAATAATGCTTTATGAAAATAAGAAGAGATGGCAAGAATACACAGAAGAACTGTAGAAAAAAGATCTTCATGACCCAGATAATCACAATGGTGTGATCACTCACCTAGAGCCAGACAACCTGGAATGTGAAGTCAAGTGGGCCTTAGGAAGTATCACTACGAACAAAGCTAGTGGAGGTGATGGAATTCCAGTTGAGCTATTTCAAATCCTAAAAGATGATGCTGTGAAAGTGCTGCACTCAATATGCCAGCAAATTTGGAAAACTCAGCAGTGGCTACAGGACTGGAAAAGGTCAGTTTTCATTCCAATCCCAAAGAAAGGCAATCCCAAAGAATGCTCAAACTACCACACAATTGCACTCATCTCACATGCTAGAAAAGTAATGCTCAAAATTCTCCAAGCCAGGCTTCAGCAATACATGAACCGTGAACTTCCAGATGTTCAAGCTGGTTTTAGAAAAGGCAGAGGAACCAGAGATCGAATTGCCAACATCCACTGGATCATCGAAAAAGCAAGAGAGTTCCAGAAAAATATCTATTTCTGCTTTATTGACTATGCCAAAGCCTTTGACTATGTGGATCACAATAAACTGTGGAACATTCTGAAAGATATGGGAATACCAGACCACCTGACCTGCCTCTTGAGAAACCTGTATGCCAGTCAGGAAGCAACAGTTAGAACTGGACATGGAACAACAGACTGTTTCCAAATAGGAAAAGGAGTACATCAAGGCTGTATATTGTCACCCTGCTTATTTAACTAATATGCAGAGTACATTATGAGAAACGTGGGGCTGGATGAAGCACAAGCAGGAATCCAGATTGCCGGGAGAAATATCAATAACCTCAAATATGCAGATGACACCACCCTTATGGCAGAAAGTGAAGAAGAACTAAAGAGCCTCTTGATGAAAGTGAAAGAGGAGAGTGAAAAAGTTGGCTTAAAGCTCAACATTCAGAAAACTAAGATCATGGCATCCAGTCCCATCACTTCATGGGAAATAGATGGGGAGACAGTGGAAACAGTGTCAGACTTTATTTTTGCGGGCTCCAAAATCACTGCAGATGGTGATTGCAGCCATGAAATTAAAAGACGTTTACTCCTTGGAAGGAAAGTTATGACCAACCTAGATAGCATATTAAAAAGCAGAGACATTACTTTGTCAACAAAGGTCTGTCTAGTCACGGCTATGGTTTTTCCAGTAGTCATGTATGGATGTGAGAGTTGGACTATAAAGAAAGCTGAGCACCAAAGAATTGATGCTTTTGATTTGTGGTGTTGATTTGTGGTGTTGAGAGTCCCTTGGACTGCAAGGAGATTCAACCAGTCCATCCTAAAGGAAATCAGTCCTGGGTGTTCATTGGAAGGACTGATGTTGAAGGACTCCAATATTTTGGCCACCTGATGCGAAGAGCTGATTCAATTGAAAAGACCCTGATGTTGGGAAAGATTGAAGGCAGGAGATGGGGACGAAAAAGGATGAGATGGTTAGACGGCATTACCAACTCAATGGACATGAGTTTGGGTAAACTCCAGGAGTTGGTGATGGACAGGGAGGCCTGGTGTGCTGCGGTTCATGGGGTCGCAAAGAGTCAGACACGACTGAGTGACTGAACTGAACTGAACTGAATGCTTAATGGGAAGACCACACAAAGAAAAATGCAATAAAAAAATAACTTTATATAGAGAAATGTGCCTTAACCCCAAACTGAGAATCACCTAAATGATGCCTGATATGTACTAAGCTTATCCCCTCTCTCTCATTCTCCCTCTGTTCTCTTCCGAGAGTGGGAAGTATATATCTAGTATGTTAAACAGGCCCTTTCATTTCTGTGCTTGCTTCAGAGATGAATCTATTAGGACAAAGATGAAGTGTGAGCCAGGATGGGCAGGTAAGGTTCTGAATAGTTCCTTCCTATGGACATAGTGACATGCTGTCTTCTGAACTTGGATGCATATATTCTGCCTTTGAGACATTATTCCTGTTTGTGGTATTTGCAGATTTTAAACAGGTATTATTAGTGAGCCACCTAAGTAAAAGGACATGGCCCTGTCTCTTGCTTAGTATGTGGTATGTATACTCAAAGCAATCCGAATACCTCTGATTTTCTCTGCGAAATATTAAACAAAGTCTTCTAAGAGGTAGTCTTCTGTTATTTACTCCTTAAACAAATATTCTTGATACCAACTATGTGTTGGGCATTATTCTAGATGTTAGGGAAAACCCACTAAACAGAAAAACAAAAATCTCTGCCTTTCTATAGCTTAGCTGTGGGAGTCAGACAGGGCAATATGGACAATTGACAAATAAATGAGCAACATACACAGCATGTCAATTGATAAACAGGGCAACGAGAAAAATCAAACAAGAAGAGGGTTTGGAACTGTGGGATTGAAAAGGAGGTGTCCAGTGAGATGACATTTAAACGAAGACCCAAAGGACCCCTGAGCAAAAACTTCACCCTGAAACCTAGAGTCCCAGTTAAAAAGTAGACGTGAATTATCTGATGACAGTGATTTCGCCATACGTTTTTATCATTCCAATCACAGCCAATGGTAAACAGCTGTATTCCTCCCCACTTTCCTTCCAAGGATCAGGCTGTGATTTCCCACACTCTTTTCTGCTTTTCCCCACTAAACTTGTACCATTTGGTTCCTGCTGTTTTAACAGTAGGTTCCCTCATTCCTTTAAGTAATATTTGCTGAGTGTCTACTCTGTGTCAATGAAGTTAAGGAAGAAATATCAAGATGGTGAGAGGTAGTGTCTATGACATCACCCACAACTCCCTCCCTGACTCTAATCCTTTAATCATCTCTCTCCCAACCAGCTCCCACCCATGCTACTGACTCTTTTCCTTCTTAAGGAAGAAAAATTCAGGGATCCCCATTTAGTACTTGGGATTTTTAATATATTTTTTAACTTTTTCTTTTTTATTGGAGTTTAGCCCATTAACAATGTTGTGATGGTTTCAGGTGAATAGAGAAGGGACTCAGCCATCCATGTACATGTATCCATTCTCCCCCAAACTCCCTTCCCATCCAGCCTACCACATAACATTGAGCAGAGTTCCTTGGGCTGTAGAGTAGGTCCTTGTTGGTTATCCATTTTAAATATAGCAGTATCAGTACTTGGGATTTTTCATTCTAGACACAGAATTAAATTAATTCTAGAAATAGATGAGCTCCGGTGATAACAATTCAGATTCCCTGGTTTCCTGATATATACTCCCTTAAATCGCATTGCTACTCACTATTAAAAAAGGGAAGCCACAACAAGATGACTCCATGCAATTTTGTATCACAGGTAAAAGAAAGCCTTGTCGATATGAAATCAGACAGTGTAAAATTCTCTCCCAGAGGAACCTGGCATTATTACATCCCCCATCAATCATGGTATTGTTTCTCCAACAACTGTATCAGACTCGGCATCCGGATATTGCTATGTCATCCAACCAATTCAGCCTGGAAGTCAGATACCATTACAAACAATTCTAGGCTCACCAAAATCGAAACACTTGCAGGAGATTTCAAAGTCCTCATTGGTTTGCAACCATGATCAACTCTCCATATTCCAGGACTTTAGCACTGGGTGTAACGGAATTTGACCTAAACATTAATGTATGATCTATACATCTACATTTATGAAAAACTCTATGAATCTGACCTAGGCATGTATGAAGAAATGCTATATACACATTATAATATAATATGGTAACCTATTATTAGATGACATACAATTTAAATATTAACTTATTAAAGATTGGCTCAGTGGATAAAGAATTCACCTGCAATGCAGGAGATGCAGGAGACTGGGGTTCAATCCCCAGGTCGGAAGATACCCTGGAAGAGGATATGGCAACCCACTCCAGTATTCTTGCCTAGAGAATCTCATGGTGGGGGCTACAGTCCATGGGGTTGCAAAGAGTTGGAAATGACTGAACTGACTGAGCATGAGTGCACGCCTTATCAAAGATTAGTTAAATTAAATTAAATGAGATGTCCTATTCTGGACATCCCATTTAACTACAGGCAATAATTCCCTCCAGCCCATATTATGGATCACCTATAGCTAGTATCTGGGCAATGTTCCAAGTGTCAAGGATATAATAGATAGATATACTAATGGATCCAACAAAGCCTTGCCTTCTAAATGGACTATTTTTTTCAGTAGAGATTTTGGAGTTTTGGTTCACTGGATACTCTCAATGTGGGTAAAAATTACAACACCAAGCTTAAGCTTTAGTATAGAAACTGGCTAAACTTTAAAACTGCCTTTTCTTTACACTCCTCCCTCCCCTCTCTCCTTCCCCCCTCCAAGCTCAGACTAAAAAGTTGACTTTGAAGGGGCTTGGGTTTCCCTTAACGGCTTCCCTTTGTCCCTGCAACTGATAACCCAAGCATGTGAAGTGAATATCTCCCCTTGGCCCCTACACAGAAAACACCCACAATACATCCACCTTATGGATCTTATTTATAATCCTCTGTAAATTCACCCAAAAGTCATGAACTACATAATACTAATTCTTATAGGTTGACATATTTCGCTGATCTTTCATGAGCCACATGGGGAAACAGTTTTCTCCTGATCTGAATGAAGAAGAAAAACAGTGATCCTAATCAACCATTTGCCCTTAGTGGCTTCCCTAAACAAATCTGGGAAAGCGCTTAAAGGCTTGGGAATAACCATGACCCTGCTTGATGCACTGTAATAACCCTACCTAATTATACTGATATAAAAACTAATTGGAAAGATAGCAAATGTCAGGGTAAGATGCAAATCGTAGGGTGTTAATTGCTGAACAGGTGCTGGAATAGAATTAAATGAGCATTCTGATTAAAAGAGTAGAGGAAGCAAATGTGGACCCCCGATACAAACTTGGCCATGTGACTTCTTCAGCAGTCCATTCCACCAGGAAAAGGTCACGATGTGGTGACCTCTGTTCTGTGATGGGTGAACCAAGAAAATAAGAGTAACCAGAAGGAAAAGAAAAGAAATATATATATATATAGCAATATATCAACATGATTTCTAGAATCCACTGCTTAAGTTTGAGCCCTGGAGACACAGTGTATTTCAAGAGTTCTTAGGTACAAGCAAAAGCTGAGAGAATCAAGAATGTATAAATACTCACCTTTCCCCAGCTACAGGCCCATGCCCTTCTCCCTTGAACCAGAAATCCCCTTACTCCCCCATAGCACAACCACAGTGCTGAGTGTTATGAGGGACTCACTACACATTTGTGGGTTGACCAAGTGCTTGATTAATTGGCTAAATCAATAGTACTGTTTGCCTTCCATACGTTAAGACAGTTTGAGAGCCATGGCTTTGGGGTGGGGTGACTTGACGTGGATAACACATCAGAGGTTCCAGTTGCTAGAAGTCACTCATTCTTTTTTTTTTTTTTAATTTTATTGTGGTAAGAACACTTAACCTGAGATCTACCTCTCCAAAAAAGTGGGGGTACTGCATAGCTTGTGGGACCTTAGTTTCCTAACCAGGGATGCAACATATGAAAGCAGAGTCCTAACCAACAGACAGCCGGGGAATGCCCGAAACCATTCATTCTTATTGCCAGTGGTATTTACGATGCTTTAGAAATCCTAGTTTCAAACTACATCTGTAAAGTCGATTTCTTCCCTAGCCCAGTGTATCAGTGAAGACGTTTTCTACACAAACTCCCAGTGCCTCGGTCAAAGCTCCTGGACAGCTGTCGTGAAATTTTCTGATATGTGATAAAGCCTGGACCAAGGGTACCTGATGCTGAGTCCTTCGAGAGAGCAGAGACCCTTGAGGGAGTGACTATAGGTGGGTGCTGCTGACAGCAGATAGCAGCCCCCTACGCTCCAACTTGATAAGACCCCTTTCCCAAACCACCATGGTCTCCACGGCCCCACCACCTCAAAGAAGCCCTTTTCTTCTCACCAAAGAAATGCTCTACTTCAAGGACCTAATATTTTTCCCAATTGACTGCCATAAATAATCTAGAAGGGAATTGTTCCATCTCCAGGTAGCACGCCACAGCTTAAATGCCCCCTTCTCCCAGTACTTTGCTGGGCTTTGAGGTGTATGATGCCTGAAACCTGCATGGGCTCTTTGGCGCTGGGCGGGCGAAGCAGCTGCTCTCACCCTAGCCTGATATTTCTCACTCCACCCTGTCCCCAGGAGAAGGGCAATTCATTTACTATGCCCCTTCCACTTAGGGGCCCTTTTACCATTCTGCCTCCATAGGTTTGGTTTTGATGATACAAGTTAAAGGTGACTATGTGCACGCTCAAACATGTCAGACTCTTTGTGACCCCATGGACTGAAGCCCTCCAGGTTCCTCTGTCCATGGCAAGAATACTGGAGTGGGTTGTCCATTTCCTTCTCCAGGGGATCTTCCCAACCCAGGGACCAAACCTGCATCTCCTGCATTGGCAGGTGGGTTCTTTACCACTGAGCCTCCTGGGAAGCCCTCACAGGCTAAGAGTAGCAGGGGACAGATGGCAGCAAAGTTAGTTCTTTTAAGTAAGACCTATGGCTACTAAAGGTAGAACATAGGGCCAAGCAACCCATTTTGCTTCCTGTGTGTGTGTGTTTAACTGATTTGACCTCTACTTATATTGAGCAAAAGAAAATAATATGGCGGTTACATCAGACAATACTTCAACTTCAGCAACCCAATTTTCAATTGGGAGGAGATTCCCAAATGCTTTAAGAAGGAAATGTGGCTACAGGAGGTATGAGTGAGATTTTACCTTATTTATTTATGCTTTTATAAGAACACTGAGAATAATAATAAAACAGGATGGGAAAGAGAAAAATTTTGCTCCAGCATAGAGACGGGTGGGTATAGCCTCCTTACTCGCTCCCTGTCTTTGATCTTAAGAAAAGCTCACTCTCTCTTGTTCACTCTCTTTTTAAGGAACAAAAATAAACTCTCTCCTGAGTAATAAAGTCAAGTCACTTGCCAGTAAAAATTGGTTAAGGTCATCACTTCTGCAGGTCAAATGAGTTTGAGACAAGATGTCATGTGTGATCACCATTCAGCACATTTAGTTAAATGGTTAAAAATAATAAAAATAATGACAGTAGTGGAGTTATCTAAAAAAAAAAAAAAAAAGCACAGAAGGCAGAGAAAATGAGAGAACCAGATGTCCTGAAGGAATGCTGGGAAACGCTTAAGAGCAAGATTTCTCCCACCCCAAACAAAAGCTTCCCTAAGGATCTTTTGAGACTTGCTGTCAGTATCTGATGTCAGTGCAACATCGTATATCTTTTTGGTGTTTTGCTGTGGGGTTTTCTTATTTATTTATTTTATTCGAACAGAGAAGACACAATAGGGAAAACTTTTTTTTAAAAGGATGGCAATTCAAGTTGACCCCAAAGCAAGAATCTCCCGAGGTCCCTTGCGTATCTGCCTAGTCTAAAGATCCAAAAGACACTGAAAGTTATATTACTCCGATACTGGATTGGAACAGAAAGAGGCCAGCTACACGCTCAGCTTTTCTGAAAATGATACCATCGACTGAAGGGAGGAGAAGATACCACATTTATCCAGGTTCCAAAGGAAGATCTCTGCTCTGTATAAAGCAGAGCAGGAGCAGGTCGAAGCTAAGAGACTGTTAGGAGACACAGACGAGCTCTCATGGGAGACTTCCGTGGCTCCGAAAACAAACCCGGAATCCACACCGCCAGTGCAGCCGGGGTTCCCGGCTCTGTCACGTCCTCTCACTGGGCGGACCGGGCAGCCAGGCTTTCTGTGATCCATTTGCTTTTTACAGACTACAGGCTCACCGTCGGAACCAAAACATCTCTGTGCCAAGGGATGCTTTAAAACTCCAGTGAGGCCCCCCACAAGATGCAAGTTCCAAGGGTTTGCTCGTTGCCAGTGACAATTAGAACAATCTGAAAATGTTCCTCCCAGAAAAATACACTCTTTTTTGTTGTAACAGGGGTGTAAACGCCAGCCAATCTCTTTTGGCACCCAATACTGTAAGAAGTGCTTCACTGTGCCACCTCCCGACAAAAACGCCCTCAATGAGCATCCTCCAAGGACCAGCTTTGAAAAGGGGTTTTGCGTATCAGGTTAATGCATGCACTTGGCACGGCCCAACTTTTGCACCAAAGGCTCTGGGGTATGGGGTGATAAGAGCCAGGTTCTGTTTGTTAACGATAAGGCAATTATTTCTTTGGTACTTCATAGGGAAAAAAAAAAATCTTACAGCAAAGATTCAAACAAGGATCCCTAGGGAGACAACGGAACTCGTAGGTTGGAAAAGTTTTTTTTTTTTTTTTCTTTGCAGGAGCAAACAAATGGGCCATTGAGAGCAACAGACCTGCTAAGACGAAGTTACTGACAAACACACTGGCAGCCAGCGCCCAAGGAAGTCCTCAATAACTTATGCAGGGAGGCAGCTGGTGAAAGGATGGAGGGATGGAAAAAAGACACAAAATGAGAGGAAAGGAAAAAGAGAAAAGGAGGAAAGAATAAGAGCAAGCTGAAAGTGAAGAGGCAAGAAAGAGACCAGAGAGGGTGGCGATGAGATGAAAGAAAAGACAAACTGGGACTTCCCCAGCAGTCCAGCAATTAAGGCTCTGAGCTTCCACTGCAGAGGGCATGGGTTTGATCCCTGGTCAGGGAATTAAGATCTCGAAATCTGTGTGGTATGCAAAAAATTTAAAAATTAATGAAAAATTAAAATTAAAAAAGAAAGGACAGACTGTGCCACATGGGTGGCACTTCCCATGTGTTTGGAGATGAAAAAGATGCATGAACTTGGAGTAATAAACATTAGATCTTCATTTTCGCTGCCCTCAACCTCAATTTAGCATTTCCTCCCATTTAAAATGTAGACAATCAGCCCCAGTAGTATTACAGATCCACAGGATTCGCTGGATTATCAGTGGGGTCCACGGTAGAAAAAAAAAAAAGTGGGGGTTACAGAACTCCAAAATCCTAGGCAGGTATAAGGCATATTCCCCATTTGCAGGCATATTTCAGAGAAGTACATGTAATTTTCAGTTTGGAAAGGAGACTGTTTCATTTACCACCCTGGGTCTGGCTTTTTCTACCTTCAGGCCAAGGTTTGCTAACCTTCCCTGGCATTTTCTAATGTGCAACAAGTTTAGGCTTCAGATGCCAGGGAGCTTTCAGGAAGTTCTTCTCAAGATCACCCCATCTGAGTAACAGCTGAGAGTGAGTTCCATAGTTTTTGCAGGTCGGGTCCAACATGACAATTTTTTTTCTGACACAATTTTGCCCAGCTGGTCCCCACTAAGCTCTGTAAAACTTGAAAAAAATGGTAGGCTGTGACCTCCCGAAGAAGTATGTCACTGACGCCTCATTTTTAGTTTCCTACTAGAGAAAAAACTGCTAAAGAGATTCTACAAATGGAATGGGTCTCAAAAACAACTTGCCTTCTGCTGATTCTTTCTTATCCTCAGAATGACATCACAGAAACCCAGTTCCATGGACCCATAAATCCTGCTATCAGAAAGGTTAGCATCCGGAAGTCAGTGGACCATTGGCCCCATGACCTCTAGGGTAATCGACAAGTGATGGCCCCAATAGATGTGGGTAAGGAGCAGCTGAGCGCATGCACTTGGAAATTCCCACCTAGTATTCCAGCATTACCTGTTGGCCTGTCCCAACTGATAAAACTCACTTGTTTTATGTCCCTGGGTATGTTCCAGTGTCTCCCAGTTTCTAGTCTACAGGAACTTGAATAGAATTTGTATCCCACCGCTGTGTGAGAATTGAACAAATGTTAATTATGTTGAATTGGTTCATGGTGTTTTTCAGTCTACTCTATTCTTCTACTTTCCTGTCTATTCATTCTATTAATTTTTGAGTTTGATATTGAAGCTCTGACTACAAATTCTTAATTTATTTACTTAAAAATATAATTGTACTATATAGTGGAACTATATGTAACTTTGTTCTGTATTTTCCAAGTCTCCTATAAATGCACTATCATACTTTCATAATTAAAAAAAGAGAAAAAAACCTGTACAAACTCAGCAAATCACTCTATTCGCTCTAATCTGCCAGTACTTAGGTTTACTGCAAAGCCTGAGGTCTGTTCCAGAAGTTTCTAAGCTACACCATCCCCCTCCTCACGAAGCAAGGAGATCTTACACCTTGACTTGGGGCTTCACTGGTGCTGGATTCGGTTGGAAATTCTCAGAAGAGGTGTGACACTCAAAACCACCTACCCAATTAGGGGTTAAGAAAGGAAGAAATAGATGAGAAACCAGATTGCAAATCCTTTTTTTTCTTTTTGGAAGCAAACCATGTACCAGGGTTTTGGTCCCAATTGTGTAGGATAAATTAAATTGCATTCTATTAACCCATATGAGTGTATTTCTGTAAGCATAGTTACGTTGAAACAAAGTTTTAAAAAGCAAAAAAAAAAAAAAAAGGAGGCGAAAGTTTTCAGGGACAAGTCAATTGTGAAAAACGTCGAGCACTTTTCTCATCCAAAGAGGGGAGTGTTTTAAAGGACAGGGAGAGGGCTTCTCAAAGAGGAACCCACAGCTCCTCGTCCCCTTTAGCTAAGGACTGTTTCTACCCAACAAGGAAGAGCTCAGGGACCTCCGCGTAAGCGGAGGTGTGCAGGCAGTTCCCCCATCAAAGGGAGGCAAGGTCAGGGCAGGGAGGAGGAAGATGCTAAACCCAAACCAGACACGGGAGGGGCTCACGCTAATGCCTGCTTCATTTGCGTCCAGTCTCGGTGACAGGAATTAGACAATTGCTTTAAAAACTCAGAAGCCACCGTAAAAATAGAAAATTATTGCTTCCTTTCATGACCAAATATTAAACACAGTGCACACCTAATGACTCTATGCCTCCCCAGGGGAGGAACTTTATGAACAATAAAATCCCAGCAGACTTGCACTGTTTGGGTTTGGAGGTCTCATTACAGGCTCACTGATCCAATACAATTTACAAGCTCAATGGACTCCACTCGAAGTGAAAACCACCAAGCCTCAGTTGTAAACGGAACACCTACAGTGAAACCAGCATCTCACTCCTCATCAGGGAAGGAAAAAGTGAAAGGAAGGACTGGGGGGTAAGGCTTTAGGGGCAAGCGGCTCATGGCAATGGCTCTGACCACCTGCATTGTTCAAGGTCAGATTCATCACCAGAAGCACAAGGCAGGGACTTTGCTGGTGGTCTGGAGATTAGGACTCTGCGCTTTCACTGCCGAGGGCTTGGGTTCAATCCTTGGTTGGGGAACTAAGATCCTACAAGCTTCAAGGCTCAGCAAAAAAAAAAAAGGGAGGGGGTGCAAGGCCGTGGGAAGGAAAGTAGGGAGACCATAAAAGTGAAGGCAGGAAGGAAAATGATGATGAACAAAGGTGAAAGAGATGGGGATAACGATGGGGCATAAGAGAAGCAGAAGGGGAATTTTTAAATCTGCTGCCCCGTTTTTTACACAGGCTGACTCGACATGACATCAAATTTTTGAAGCTAGATTTTTTTTTTTTTGGAATGTAATTGCTTTACAATGTTGTGTTAGCTTCCACTGCACAACGAAGTATAGTTTGTTCTTTTTTTTTTCTGAAGTTCACTAAATTACTCAGATAGATGTCTACGTGCTGTTATCCTTCATCTCGTGATTCAACATCTGGATGCTAAAATTCATACGCCACTCTCAACTGACTTGAGCAAGCACCAAGTGGACTGCTCGCGTTCACTCGAAGGAAAGTCTGGCTCTTGTTCAAACGTCAGCCAAGACCAAGTGGGGAGAGAGGAGCTTCCCCTTTACCTTTAACTTCATGCAATTTATCACTTGAGCCTAAACAATCCCACATGTGTGAAGCACTGGAGTCAGAGACTCGGGGAAGCCCAAACAAAGACTTTCAGGAAAGGCAGAGAGGGAACAGGAGACGGACAGTGGACTCGGAGTAAATGCAATGCCCAGGAGGCGACAAGTCCATAAAACAGGGTCTAGACAGAGCAGGAGCCCAAGGCCCCGAGAGGTGACAAAAGAGAAAGAAGAGACAGGATGGGGAGGGGGATGAGCACCCCCAAATGCCGACTTTTGTTCAGTCTCTCGGTGGTGTCCGACTCTGTGACCCCATGGACTGCAGCACACCAGGCTTCCCTGTCCTTCACTACCTGCTTGAGTTTGCTCAAACTCCTGTCCATTGAATCGGTAATGCCACCAAAGCTTCCTGCTCACCTTTCAGCCTACGTGTGAATCAACTTCCACATGAACATGAGGAGAAAGATGATGAACCCCACAAGAAGACTGAAAAAACACGACGAGGAAGGACTGCACATATGCCGATGGGCTCCGGAGCCAGTCAGGGCTCAGAGCTCCAGGCATCTCTCTCCCCTTACCCCAGGCTGGAAGGCAGCCCTGACTTCCCTCTTTTTCAGATGACAAACTGGGATTCAGACAGAGTGAAGTGAGTCAGAAAGAGAAAAACAAATATC
This sequence comes from Dama dama, assembly GCF_033118175.1. NCBI lineage: Eukaryota > Metazoa > Chordata > Mammalia > Artiodactyla > Cervidae > Dama > Dama dama. The sequence goes on along the minus strand of NC_083696.1, from coordinate 37,600,329 downwards.
GTAGATTAATGCATACACAGGGAATCTAGAAAAATGGTACCGATGAAACTATTTGCAGGACAGGAATCGAGATACGGACATAGAGAATGGACTTGTGGACACAGGGGAAGCAGCGGGGGATGAATTGAGACAGGAGCATTGACATACAGACACCACCGCGAGTGAAATAGACAGTGGGAAGCTGCTATAAAGCGCAGGGGTCTCAGCGCGGTGCTCTGCGGTGACCTGGAGGGGTGGGATTCGGGTGGTGCTGGGAGGAAGGTCCAGGACAGAGAGGATGGGGTGGGGGGTGTGCCCTCTGTTGTCTGACTCTTTGTGACCCCGTGTACTGTAGCCTGCCAGGCTACCCTGCCCATGCAATTTTCCAGGCAAGAATACTGCAGTGGGTTGCTGTTTCCTACTACAGAGGATCTTCCCTACCCAGGGGTCAAACCCATGTCTTCCTGCATTGGCAGGCGAATTCTTTACTGCTGTGCCACCTGGGATATTCGTGTGTGTGTGTGTGTCTGTGTCTGTGTGTGTATCTGATTTCACTTCATTACAACGTAGAAACGAACACAACATTGTAAAGCGATTATACTGCAATTTTTAAAAATTAAAAAAAAAAGAAATTTGGATTCAGGTAGGATTGCCAGATAAAATACAGGATGCCAGTTGATTCTGAATTTCAGCCAAACAATGAATACTTTTTCAGGCTTCCCTGGTGGCCCAAACAGTAAAGAATCTGCCCATAATGCAGGAGATCCAGGTTTAACTCCCTAGAGAAGGGCATGGCAACCCACTCCAGTATTCTGACTGGAAAATCCCATGGACTGAGAGGCAGGCTATAGGCCATAGGGTCGCAAAGAGTGGGATACAACTGAGTGACTAACACTTCCACTTCACTTCATAAAGTATATTGCATGGGAAAGACTCCTACTACAAATGTATTTGTTGTTTATCTAAATTCAAATTTAACTGGGACGTATTTATACAAAGGGCTTCCCTGGCGGCTCAGACAGTAAGGAATCTGCCTGTAATGCAGGAGACCCAGGTTTGAACCCTAGAGGGTGGGGAAGATCCCCTGGAGAAGGAAATGGCAACCCACTCCAGTATCCTTGCCTGGAGAATTTGATGGACAGAGGAGCCTGGTGTGCTACAGTCCCTGGGGCTGCGAAGAGTCGGACACAACTGAGCAACTAACACACACATTTATACTAAAAAATAAATCATTCGTGTTTATCTGATATTTAAATTTAACTGGGCATCTTATAGTTTTATGTGCTAAATCTGGCAACATATAAGAGGGAGAATAAGAGGGACAATAAGAGGGAGAAATGAGTGAATGGGTGAATGCCTGGATGGCAGAGGAGTAGAAAACCCAAATCTGAGATTACAGCACCGTCATCATACGGCAGGAATAACAGTCACTTCAAGCACTCCACCCACGGGTCATAAATCTATGTCCTACATACAACCTTACCTCTTCTGGAATAAGAAAAAGCCTTTTTGCACAGAAGAAACTGGCTACAGACAGACTAACTATAGTCAAGCAAAACGCCAGCAGTCTGGGCTTCCCTGGTGGTCCCAGCAGGTAAGACTCTATGCTTCCAATGCAGGGAGCTTGAGTTCGACCCTGGTCAGGGAACTAATACTCCCATGTGCCTCTCAGCATGGCCCCACAAAAAAATATTTTTTTAAATAAACAAAAATGAAAGTAATATATATATATATATATGTTTTGTGCAGTGTAAATTTTTTTTTTAAATGCCATCAATCTGGTCTTTGGTTTAGAAGGTGATGAGTCCTTCGAAGCTCAGGCGGGTGAGAAGCTTTGCAATACAGTAGCAATTTATCAACCTGAACACCACAGTTTCTTCTCTTCCCTCCCTCAGTTTTCACAGACCATCCTGGCTTTGTCTTAGGAGCTAGAGATCTTGTCTCTAATCCCAGCTGAGTCTCTGACCTGCTTGTTACACGGCCCCTGGAACAGTTGCTCTTCAATCGGGTTTTCTCATCCGAAACGTGGGATGGCAGAGCCAGTGAAAGTGTTAGTTGCTCAGTTCTGTCTGACTCTTTGTGACCCCATGGACTGTAGCCGGCCAGGCTCCTCTGTTCATGGGATTCTTCAGGCAAGAATACTGGAGTGGGTAACCATTCCCTTCTCCAGGAGACCTTCCTACTGTAGCTATAATGAGTCATGTGCATACCTTTAAATCAATCATGAAAATAACCTGTGCAGATGGGACCCAAAGCCAAAAAAAAAAAAGCAAAAGGCTCATCCTTGGTCTCCATAGAGACCCACCTCGAGGGCGTTATTGGAGGTTCTGTGTGCGTAACAGCATTCAGAGGAACAGTGACCCTAAGCGTCCTATCATTTTGTGAGTTCTGTTTTTAAAAGGTCCCAGCATCTTATGGGCCTTAAAAAATGGAGGTGTTGGGACTTCCCTGGTGGTCCAGTGGTTAAGATTCTGTGCTTCCTACACAGGGGGAGAAGTTTCCACCCCTGGTCAGGGAACTAAGATCCCGTGTAGTGCACGGCGACAGTGACAGTGAGAGTCACTCAGTCCTATCCGGCTCTTTGTGGCCCCATGGACTGAAGCCAGGCTCCTCTGTCCATGGGTTTCTCCAGGCAAGCATACTGGAGTGGGTAGCCATGCCCTCCTCCAGGGGATCTTCCCAACCCAGGGATCGAACCCAGGTCTCCCACATCGCAGGCAGATTCTTTACCATCTGAGCCACCGGGGAAGCCGCGAAGCCGCTCCCATGCTAGGGGAAGGAGGTGTTAACCCCACAGTCCTGGCCTGAACCCAATGGCTCCATCCCTCCAAATTCTTCCATTCCTGACATGATTTCAGTGACAGCAGGGATTTCTCCCTTCCTTCCTTCTGGAAAGCTCCTCTTGGATGGAAGCAGCTGCCTTGTTTCTCACCAGCTCTGGTTCCTTGGTGGTCTTGAGGGGCTGGGACAAGTTCAGTTTAGAGGAGAACCTTTCTGGAGAACAGTCACTCCATTAATTACCTGGTCCAGACTGATAGGACACTGACTCCCTATAGACTCGAGTCTAGGCTGCCTAATGTGTTTTGGGCATCTTGTCACTCAACCACTTTCCTTTTAAATCAAATGGCTCCTCCAGAGCAACTCTAGGTCACTGCACAGAACAGAACGGAGCCACAAAGGAAAAATCTGACAAGATTTCAATCAACAAAGAATCTAGTCAAGCCCTAGTAAGTAGAACCCTAAATCTGAAAGGGCTTCCCTGATGGCTTACATGGTAAACAACCTGTCTGCAATGCAGGAGACCTGGGTTCGATCCCTGGGTCAGGAAGATCGCCTGGAGAAGGAAACGGCAACCCACTCCAGTATTCTTACCTCGGAAATCCCACAGACAGAGAAGTCTGGCAGGTCCATGGGGTTGCAAACGGTCAGGCACGACTAAGCACACACATACAAGATTTAAATCTTAAAATCATCTGTGGACAATAACCTTTTCACCTCCTTGGGATATGTGTCCTATTTTCCAGATGCTGGGTCTGGTAACCCCTTGGCTGGGTCAAAAAAGAGACCCAGATAAACTTACCCAGACCTGTTTGCTCGAAGAGAAAGCAAGTAACTAGAAGTTCTAGAAAGTTCTCTCTGAGTGAACGTGTAGTCTTCTCCATCTTTCCTAAGTTCTGGGTCCTTTGTTCTCCTCAAAGCCAGCCAGACAACTTTGGGAAAAGATACCTTTCTTACAAATAAACGTCTATTTCTTATTTCCAACATAGCACAATTTCAGAGTACTATTTTTCCATTCCTGGACTCACCTCCTTCCTGCCAAATCTGCTATTTAATTACATCACATGATTTTCTGAAGAAGAAGCTGGAAGCTGAAATATACCACTATCTGTTCTGAATAACCCCATACACCCAGCTGGGCCTCTGCGTCACTTATAAATGGTTCAAGCCTGGCCTTCCGAAATTCTGCTTTCTTACAAGCATCCAGACTACTAAAAAATTCACAGATTGCCAGATGGTACAACAGCAGTTCTTTGCAAAGGATCTGAGCTTCCCAGTGAACAAAGGACGCGTACTCATGGGGACAAGTGGCAACATCAGCAAAAGCTTTGCAGTGGTGGGTGTACTGGGGGAGGGGAAGCAGGTTGTAGAGAGGTGAGAAAAATGGGCCTTTCGCCTCCGTGCCTGGTATCTGGTAGGGAAAAATTGACTCCCAACGGCTGCTGCGGGTGGAAGAAGGAACACACGCCCAGAAGAAGCCGAAAGAAACAAAGCAGAAACTGGGATGTTTTATTTCACAAAATTTGAAGCTTGTGCCTATCTTCCCAATTCCTGGTGGAAATCTTTTGGGGAGCAGACAGGCAAACACATCTTTATTCCTGGGACTAAAAACAAGCATGCTCTTCCAACTTGGCCAGTTCCTCATGCCAGGCCTAGAGCACTGAACTTGGAGTGCCAGGACCTCCATCCCTGAGTTAGGGTGATGCTCAGGCTTTGGCAGGCAAACATATAAATTCCCAAAGAGCCACAAGAAGAAACACATTTGTGAACTACTGTTAACATCTTTCTCACAGCTTCCTCTACATTCATTCCCCATGCACTCTCAATGAACCCTCTAAGTTCTCTCCCCAAAATACCCACCTGACCATGACACTGTACTAGTCAGAGTCCTTTGCTATCCTCCCACTGCCAACACAACAATGTCAAAGCACTTGTGTAAAGGCATGTAAGGTCTTCGGCGATCTGGACCCAAATAATCTTTCCAACTGCCCCTCCTATCCCCTTCTACTCATATCTAATGCATCTCTAAAACTACAAGCAGATTTAAGAAACTCTTCCCTTTCCACATGCCTTTTCCTACATACTTTCCTTCTCCTGGAATGCCTTTTGACCTCAACTGCATATGTACAAGTTATAGCTCTCAGCCTCTCTCCCACTGCCTAGATGAAATTCATTTCCCCACTTCGGATCTTCTAGACTTTTTATCTCTCCCTCTTCCATGGCAATTTTCGCATCTCACATTGCATCATGGTTATTTCTGCACATCTTTTATTTTTCGTTCTGAACTGTAAGCTCCTGACAGTAAAGCTGTGTGTCTATTCAATCTTAGTATTCCCTAAGAGCACCCTGCAAAGTCCATGGCATGACAGGCCCTCGATAAATATTTACTGAATGATTCATTCTGCCTTACAACCTGAGTGATCTGTTCTTGGCATTGTTTTGTACCACTTGGTCATTGAAGGGGGAGATTGCTAAGTGGTTGTCAAATACAAGTGCTTACAAGAAAGGTCCTATAGAAACTGGCAAAAGACTCAGTCATTCAACTCTCTGATGTCCGGCAGTCAGAGATTAATCTGCCAACGAATATTTACTGAGGGTCTGTAGTATCCAAACCACTGGTAAGACACTGAGAGACCAAGGCTAATAACTGTTTTGACTTTTTTTAAAAGATTCTCTTCCATCATGCACTACATGGGCACCACACACACATTCATGATTTAACACAACAAACAACTCAACGGGAGAGGTAGTACTGTTAACACTATCACAGAGCTAATGATAAGACAGTCAAGGCTTAAGAGACATATGGTGTCTGACATCCAAGAATTACAATATAGTTGGAAATGTAAGGCAAGCCCACACAGGGAAAGAGAGAACAATATCATACATCCTAACAAGAGCGAGGTTACGTGACACGTATCAAGGGAAAAGACTTTGACTACAAGAATTGATATCTTTGGAAATGTAGAATCTGAACGAGGTCTTAAAAAGGGGATCAGATTTATATTGGCAGAAAGTTGGGGATGGGGGTTCCAGGCAGGACAGATGTGTGCAAAGGGAGACGGTGGGGCATATTCAAGCCTGTGTGATGGATCAAATATCTTGATTCCATGTTGATTTTTGGAGAAATAAATGATGGGACTGGAGAGTTGAAACCTCTCTTGCACCCACTTACCTAGTGTTTAGGGCAGTTTTACAGTTTGTAAATAGATTTCTCTCTGTGTGACTAAACTGTCAGCTCCTTGGGAGTAGAATCATGCCTGTCGGATTCCCTGATGGTGTCTTAAGCCAGGGCCTCACAAATATTTGCTTAATAACTGAACTACAGAAAAAAAGTCAGTAAATGAATGAACAAGGGAGTGAATCAGTGTATAGACGCCTAGCCTAGTTTGTGTCAAATGCTAAAGTTCTGAAGTCTAGGAAGACTGGTCAGTCAAGTGGAGTCAGTATAATTCTTAGAAACCCAGAGGAATGAATAAAAAAGGATGTGATATATATAAACAGTGGAACAGTACTCGGCCATTAAAAAGAATGAACTAATGCCATTTGGAGCAGCATGGATGAACTTGGAGACTGTCAGACTGAGCAAAGTCAGTCAGACAGACAAAGAGAAATACTGTATGACATTCTTTATGTGTGGAATACAAAAAGAAATGATACAAAGGAATTTACTTACAAAGCAGAGACAGACTCACGGACTTCAAGAATGAGCTCGTGGTTACTAGTGGGGGAGGATGGGGGGAAGGGATAGTTAGGGAGTTGGGATGGACATATCCACCCTGCTATATTTAAAGTGGATAACCAACATGGTCCTGTATAGCACACGGAACTCTGCTCAGTGTTATGTGGCAGCCTCGATGAGAGGGGAGTTTAGGGAGCAGAGAATTAAAAATAAATTTTTTAATTAAAAAAAAACACTAACCCAAATATAGAAATGAATATCATAACTTTTCAGCTCTTTAATCAGGAGGAGGAGAATGACTTTCTCAAAGGAAACTGTTTCTTGTTTACCACTTGGCTCAGGTTGTCATCTAGTGAAGTGTTTCAACCCAAAAGGATGGTTTTCTACACCAGAAAGCAAAGGAGTCCTTCTCCTACCTGCTTCTCCTCAAAACGGCCAAGAAACTAGCAAAGGTTTTACTAGAGAACAAAGGAAGGAGAATATAAAAGAATGATGTTTCCCTTTGGTTAAATAATCTGTGTTTTTTAGTGAGAAAATCTAAACCTCTCGGAAGGAATGGAATTTTCACTGTTAAAAAAAAAAAGCTGAGGGCCACGATTTCGTAGACTCTTCACAGCACTGGGCTCTGCTACCCTGGCGATGAGGAGTTTGTGCAGAGATGGCACAGGTGAAGAGCTCCTGTAAGTTACTGATGAGCAAGGAGGATGAATTAGCATGTCTGACACCCAAATCTGGGCCTTGGCTAGAAGCAGAGGGTTTAGAGCTGGAAGGTAAATGTAAAGGTCATCCATTAATCCACAGCACTTCATTTTACAGATAGGGAAACTGAGGCTTAGGGAGGTGGCTCAGGACTTCTGTGACATTAGACAGCTAAGTTACTAAATGATCTGGGGTCAGAAGCAGGAGTCCTGATCCTATTCCTGGACCATTCCCGCTAAACCGTGTTGTCTCTCTGGGGACCGATGTTCCATCAAACCTGTCACACCATTGAATGTGACTTGTACACTCTCAAAGTTAAATGCTACTTCAGAGCCCAGTGATCTGGGCTTCTCTGGTGGCTCAGCAGTAAAGCATCTGCCTGCTAATGCAGGAGATGTGGGTTCGATCCCTGGGTCGGGAAGATCCCCTGGAGAAGGAAATGGCAACCCACTTCAGTATTCATGTCTGGCAAATGCCAAGGACAGAGGAGCCAGGTGGGCTACAGTTCATGGGGTCGCAAGAGTCAGAGACAACTTAGTGACTAAACCACTATCACCACAGGCCAGGGATGCCCACAACTTTCCAGAGAACGGTCCCCTTCTCTAGTCCTCCTATCAGGAGTTCTTAGGACCATGCTCACAAGGCTTTTCTGTCCTTCAACAGCTCTAAGTTCTGGAAAGCTTTTCCTTCTGTTATGCCAAACTCTTTTTCATCATAACTTCCACCCATTGACGACACTCCAATTTCACCATGGAAACTGCCTTTGTGACCTTGGCCGAGTTACCTACCTCCTTCAGACTCATTTCTTCTTCTGTAAAATTAAAGACTTTTCTCAATTATTGAAGATCAAGTAAGATTATTAGGTGACCATAAATTGCTTAGCATGATGTGCAGCACGCAATAAGTGCCCATTAAGTGTCAGATAAATGTTGAGTACTATCCTTACCCTTCCTCCTCAGATACAGAGTCCTTCATTCAGGAGGAGTTACTACTGATATACCTGGCTGATCATTTCCCAGGGAGAGGGAGGGAATGGTTACAGGCTGAAAACCAGCCTCAGTGGCTGCGATGGCAAGAATCCACTAGGCTTTGTGGGCATAAATCTCACCTACAGTTCAATTCCAACTGCTATCCAAAAACTGCTTCTCAAAAATAGAGACACAGTTGCAGAGAACAAACTTATGGATATGAAGTGGGGAAAGGGGAAGTGGGAGGCATTGAGAGATACAGATTGATATATATATACCCTATTAATGGGACTTTCCTACTGTGGCTCAGATGGTAAAGTGTCTGCCTACAATGCAGGAGACCCGGGTTCGATCCCTGGGTCGGGAAGATCCCCTGGAGAAGGACATGGCAACCCACTCCAGTACTCTTGCCTGGAAAATCTCATAGACAGAGGAGCCTGGTAGGCTGCAGTCCATAGGGTTGCAAAGAGTCGGACACGACTGAGCCACTTCACTTTCACTTTCACTTTCACACCCTATTGATACTATGGATGAAATAGATAACTAATGAGAGACTATTGTATAGCACAAGGAACTCTACTCAAAGTTGCATGACCTACATGGGAAGGAAATCTACAAAAGAGGGGATACGTGTATACATATAACTGATTCATTGCGCTGTACAGTAGAAATTAACACAACATTGTAAGTATTAATTGGGCTCTGCTGATGGCTCAGATGATAAAGAATTCACCGGCAATGCAAGAGACCTGGGTTTTATCCATGGGTCAGGAAGATCCCCTGGAGAAGGGAATGGCTACCCACTCCAGTATTCTTGCCTGAAGAACTCCATGGACAGAGGAGCCTGTCAGGAAGTAGAAACTAAGAAAAGAAACTAACACAACATTGTAAAGCAACTATTAATTTTTTAATAATTTTTTTAAAAGTACTGTTTCTATGCTGAAAGGGACAGTGAGGTTAAAAGTAGAATCTACATCACAAATCAAGAATAGATAAGTATGGAGTTTCATCTGATAAATTAACTGAAAGAAAAACTCCAGTGTTCAGAGTCAAGGCAACACCCTCTAGCATGCATGGAGGGTCAATAAGGGCTTTATTTCCAAGAGGTATTCTCTGAAAGCTCCCCTTCCACCAATAACACTTTGCAGAGTTCAGTGATACATGGATAGAGGAATAACAAATACAGCCCAGAGGAAAGAGGATCCAGACACTTCTGCAGTGAATGAGGTAGTCGGTGAGGCATAGAGAAGCAGGAAGAGCAGGTGCCAGTTGGCAGGGAAAAGGCAAATGAAAGCCTGGACCATAGGGAGAGCAGCAGATGAAGATACCTACCAAGATGGCGGCAGGAGAAAGGATCACTTAGAAAGAAAAAAGAAAAAAAATGCATAGCCATTAGGATGGCAACTATCAAAACACAAAACAAAACTAAATAAGCAAATAACAAGTGACGTGGGGATGTGGCGGAAATGGAAACCTTTGTTCACTGAGGCTGGGAATGTAAAATGGTGTAACCGCTATGAACATGGCATGACAGTTCTTTAAACTACCATATGATGCACCAGTTGAATTTCTGGATACGTTTCCAAAAGAATTAAAAACAGAGACTCACAGAGATATCTGTACACCCATGTTCATGGCAATATTATTCACAAGAGCCAAAAGGCTGAAGCAAGCCATGTATCCACTGACAGATGAATAAATAAAATATAGTCTCACCATACAATGGAATATTACTCAGTCTTTAAAACAAAAGAAATTTTGACATAAGTCACAACATGAAGGAACCCTAAGGATATGATTCTGTGAAATAAGCCAGTCAGAAAAGGATAAATAAAATATTATATGAAGTACCTATGGGAGTCAAATTCATAGAGGAAGAAAGCAGCATGGCAGTTGCCAGGAACTGGGAGAGGGGAGAGGGGGAATCAGGATTTAATCAGTACAGAGTTTCCATTTGGGAAGATAAAAAGAATTCTGTAAATGTATGGTGGTGAAGGTTACACAGCATTCATTAAGGTGAATGCACTTAATACCTCTAAACTATACATTTTTAAATGGTTAAGATAGTCAATTTTATTTTATATATATTTTACCACAATTTTTAAAAAATTGTTAAAGGAAGATAACATCAGAAAAACGGCTCATGAGCAAATAAATACCAGATCCTTTTGCATAAACCTTTTGAATGAAGGTTATTCTGATGTTTGCTTGACTTCTTGAAAAATAAAATAAGCAAAAACCATCAACATTTACAATGGTCCTTCTGGAAGCAGAAGCAGAGTTCATAAATATAGAAGACCAAGATCCAAAGACAAAATATTGGTATATTTATCATGTGAGAAATAGGTTGGAGCTGCCCTTTTAATAGAAAATATCATGGGCAGAGGCAGCCTACAAATATCCAAAAAGAACCCTTGTCCTCTTCTCTCATCTGACTTTTCATGGGGCTACAAGAACATGAACAATAAACACTCTTTATCCTTCTCCCAAGTCAGTGAGAATGTCCCTAAAATCCTCTTTCCATGGACCACCAAGGGCTTCGCCATGGCTCAGACAGTAAAAAGTCCTCCTACAACACAAGAGATCAGGGTTCGATCTTCCCTGTGGTTCAGACAGTAAAGAATCCCCCTACGACACCAGAGATCAGGGTTCGATCCATGGGTCGGGAAGATCCCCTGGAGAAGGGAATGGCTACCCACTCCAGTATTCTTGCCTGGAGAATTCCGTGGACAGAGGAGCCTGGTGGGCTACATACAGTCCATGGGGTCACAAGACTCAAACATGACTTAGCAACTAAACCACCTCCACTATCTGAAACCCCAAAATGTAAGTCAGTTTGAGTCTTTTTATTTTTATTTACCACACAGAGATCTTTATGGACAAGGTGTACCCTGAAGACCTCAGTAGGGAATATGTTTTCATTGTTGACTTTGTTTTGTTTTGTTCTGTTGAGGTTTTTTGTTTTTTGTTTTTTTTTTTCAGATAGGAACTTTAGATTTTTATACTCAAAATGAATAAACGCTACTGCCACGCTGCGCACGTGTTTCTACACAGAAGGAAGGCTCTGCTGGGGGCCTGTGATTTAGCAGCAAGTCCTACTGGGCTGTGTGTTGGCCTGGCTTTTTGGAAAGGGGTGTGACTGCCCAAGAATTCACAAAAGCATGCTTCAAAGACAACTGAAAATAAGAATTAAATTTATGTTTCTAGAGAGATAAAGGATGACAGTCACATAGGCAGGGAAAAAAAATTCCCAGTATGGGGCTAGGTCTTAAGAAATGGAGAACACAGCCTCTGATGGGGATGCTCCATTGTAAAAATCCAACGATTTTCAGTTAAGGGGCCATGAGGTTGAGGAAGTTATCTGTCGTATTTCAAATAGCTTATTAGAAATGGATTGCCTGCCCAGGACGTGGTCACATGGGGCTAAGTGAAAAGTCAGGTCGTTTCATGTTTGAGCTGGCAGTCTATCAAGTTAGCGTGGTAATACTAGCAGTTCTCATACCAATCAGAATCTCTGATCGGCTATTGATGAGATTAAGGACATTTTAAAAAATTATTTCTTTATTTTTGGCTGTATCACTAGGCTTGCAGGATCTTAGTCTCTGACCATGGATCAAACCCCTACCCCTGCAGTGGAAGCATGAAGTCTTAACCACTGAACTGCCAGGAAAGTCCTGAGATCAAGGGCATTTCTGGGATGAGATTTTTCCTTCCCATTCTGTTGTACATCTTCAAGTAATAAAAATTAAATTATAGCTGGATTATGACTTGTTTGTTGCAGCTTGGCAGGCAAAATCTTGCAGAACCTGGTTCTGCAAAGGAAAAAATAAAAGGGGTCCCTGGCGTTGAAAAGTTTGGGAACCGTCTTGAAGGGTCCCCTCCCACCGCCAACTTGCACAATTTCAAGGGAATAAACCAGCTTCCCTGGAGTCAGAGCGGAACATGGCTGTTGTGTGAGAAATTCAAAGATAGACAGTGTAAATTAACTGCATCTGGTTAGATGGAGTGAGAAGGAGGAAGAGATAATTAGTCAGCATATAGGAACAAGGGCAAAGAAGAGAGTTCTATATTTACCCAGAGGAAATCCAAAATAGACTACTTAGCACCTGTTGGGTTATCTCAACCCCGTAGCTCGTGGGTTATCTAAACATCTCTAAGGTGGCAGGTGTTGAACTCAGGGACCAGAGGTACTGCTTGACAACACAAGCCACCCATCCCGCCTCCGGCAAAGGGAAGCCTGCCTTCAATCCTCTTCCCCTTCCACAAATGAAAGGAAGGAGGCAGAGAGAAGCCCTGAAGACAGTCAGGAACAAAAAGACAAGATTCCGATAGAGGAACAAGCAGTATCTTCAAACAAAAGCCCTCTGATTAGGAAGCCAAACAAATGCATCGGTTTATAACAAGATGAGTTCTTTAAAAAAAACCTGATCCCTGACCAATTTATAGCACCCTTTGGTATGTATGTTTCCACATGCAGATGCACAACATTTCAGAAGTAACACATATTACAAGCGATGCAGAGACATCGCCAGGCTGTTTAATTGTGCACCAGCTAATAAAAATAAATGCCACCATCACATAAAGCTCCTTAAGACACAGCTAAAATACAATTTCCACCTTCTCAAAAGAATTTAAAGCATTTTAGCACACACAAGGAAGGCACATAACCTGAAATTTTTTTCTCCCCATAGATGCCAAGAGCCTATGTACATTAACATGTGTATTATATGGAAAAAAAAAATAGCGTATTCTTTCTCCCTGCATTCGGGCTATACATAGTTTCTTAGAGAAAGGACTGCTACTAAATGCAGAGTCTTTAGAACGTGTGCTTATGAGATGTAAGGTACGGGTAGGCATTTATGGGTTTGCAAACATTTCTAAAGCTGGTTTATGGGGTATTTATTACAAGAAAAGATATCACAACCATGAGGTTAGAATACCTTCTTGAAAGAGGAGCTAAAGTTAGTTTTTAAAAAAAGACTACACAAAGATAAGTGAACTCAGTAGACATGCTGGAAAGGACTAGATCTGTGTCTACACCACGCTCACAGGCTTCATATCCTCCAGAGTACCTCAGGGTATACTAGGAAGCTGGGAAATGTTGTGTTGTTTCGTCACGAAGTTGTGTCTGACTCTTATTCAACTCCATGGACTGTAGCTCCCCAGGCTCCTCTCTCCATGGGATTTCTGCCTTCATACCTTCTCCCTTCCACAAATGAAGGGAAGAAGACAAAGGGAAGCCCAGAAGACAGTCTAGAGCAATTAGACAAGATTCTAATGAAGATTCCGAGAATACTGAAGCAGGTTGCATAGGTTTCCATTTCCTTCTCCAGAGAATCCTCCCGACCCAGGGATCAAACCTGTGTCTTCTGCATTAGCAGGTGGGTTCTTTACCACTGAGCCACCAGGGAAGCCTGGGAAATTATATCACATGTGATTGTATAAACTGGGACAGAGAGTGCTGGGAGGAAAGGATTGTGGCAATAAGAGCACCGCTGGCCAGAAGTGAGGACAGCTGTGTGCCAGCACCAGCTTCACTCCAACCAGATGCGTAACTGTGGGCAAGTCACATCACCACTCCTGAGTTCAGCCTTTTCACTGATCAAACGAGGAAGACAGCTGGTCCTACAGAGTTCCTACAACTCATTAATTTTAAGCTTCTATTTTGCTTTCGGAAAAACTAAAGAAATTCCAAAGAACTCCCTCAAATGGGTCTCACTTGAACCTCCTAAGATGGTGAAGGCACTCTATGCATCCAGCAAACATTTCCTACTTGACTGTCATCTTCCTCCAAGCATCTCAGGGAATATTGCAAAACTGCCATGTATATTTTAGCAACCTTCTGCAATGTCCAACAGCAAGCCATACCCTCCAACTCTATACCCTCTGTGACACCACCGAGCAGAGATGCTGAGTGCTGCGTCCAAGGTCAGAAGCTAGGATAGGATCAGAATTCCAGCCTCCTCATTCCTAGGCTATGCTATACTTTCCACAAAGAAAGCAAGCTGGCTTTCTGGGAAGAATGCCAGAGGTTCCATTCTCCCAACTGAGAATTTGTTGGAATATTGGAATAACAACTTTAGAGACTGCGGCTGCTCCAATCCATTTCAGGACCTGTCTAGAAACACAAAAACCCAAAGAAAGAAGCAAGAGGGAATTCTTCCGTTTTTTAACGAAAGAGAAAAAATTAGGGGTGGGAATATGGGATTTCTTAAAAATTACATGATTGCTGGAAGTTAATTTGGTATTTCTTCACTGGTTTGTAAGTTCTGGTTCCAATCACAAAAACATACAGCCGAGGAGGCCGAAATCACATTTCAATGAATTAGCATCTTGTCCCAAAGAATCTTTTCCACTCTGAACATAACATAGGACCTGGAATGCAACCCTCTGTGGTAGAAAGGAACCTCCCCCTGTGCAACAGAAAGCTTGTCATCATCCCCAAACCATAATCTAATTTGACAGTCTTCAAGCCCAACAGCAATCACAGAGAGTGATGAGGAAGTGACCGAGTAACTTCGGGTGCACTGCCTCTTCTAGAAAACTAAATGAGACCCTATTTCTGCCAGGTGGGAGAGATGGCATTCTTCACCACCCTTTCCCATTAGACTGAAGTCAGAGAACCTGGAAAAGATAGAGACATCTGTTCAAAAAGGAAGGCTCTGACTTCTTTCAAGAAACGCCAACCAAAACAAGAAAACATGTGTGAGACCAGCTCCATGCCTTGAAGGTAACATGTACCCAACCTTACGGCAAAGCCCAGGGATCAGTACTCAGAGCTGAGATTCTAAAAGAGAAAAACCAGAAATGCTTTAAAAAAAAAAAAAAAAAATCACTTTTTCCCCCTACCTGTCGATGATGACAGGGTCTGAAGGAGTCTCATTTCGGTTGCCACAACTTTTCTTTTCACAACACCGACTGTAGGTTGGGAAGGAATGAAGAGAGCAAATGAAACATGTTAAAATCCAGAAAGTACGGTGAGCATACAATGTTAGGAACGTTCACAAAAATAAGCACTTTCTTGGTAGCTGCTTAACTATCAGCTGCTTGAACATGAATGTATGGCTATGTTCAAAAACACTAAACATGAAGCCCAAGACTATTCATCCAAATTCTCCATCTATGACTTATAAACTGGTAATTCTCAGCAAATCACAACTTTCCCCAGAGCTTTATTTGTAACCTGAATGATGGATACTTGGACTTTAAGATCTAGAAGGTCACCTCCAGCTCCATGTTGAATGATTTTATTATTGTATATTTTTTTTAGATCTTTGTGTCTTAATAAATACTTGAAGGAATAAGGGAAAGGAAGAGGTATTAAAAAATGAAAAAAGACCCCAAGTAGCTGCCTAAATTATTATAAACTTTAGTTACATAACAGCTTTCTTCACAGAACTCACTGTACTTTATAATCATTCATTCATCCATTTATTCATTCATTTCCATCATTTTCTAAAGGTGAAGGAAGATTACCAGAACTATGGTGTACATTGTCAAATGGGGGAAAAAATTAATCAGGGAACTGTAAGAAGATATCTCTAATCATTTTCACCAGATCTGGAACAGAAATGGGACTTAGCATGTGGTAGGTCCCATCCTGAAAATTCTGCCTCCCGAGACTTCCTTCCTTCCATCTGGTAAAGTACTGGGTACCAGGTAGCTACCGGAGAAATGCTTGTGGGATCATCTGAGATGAAGAGAGAAAGAAGGGGCCCTAACCAAATGCAACAGATGGAGATGGGAAGGACTCAGGAGGACCTAAAGAGAATAAAACACTCCCCTCCAAAAGGCACGGAAGACCTAAAGAAATATGAGAAGAGCAAGGGAGGCTGGGTGGCCAGAAGCACAGGAAAATGACATCCCCATACTGCCTGTCTGCTCCTTGTCAGGACCACAGACTTCAACTTTTTAAATCTTTTCTTAAATCATTTTTATTGGAATATAATAACTTTATAATGTTGTGTTAGTTTCCACTGTATAACAACGTGAATCAGCATAGGTATACAGATATCCCCTCCCTCGCGGCCCTCCCTCCCACCCCACTTCCCCATCCCAGCGCACTTCCCCACCCCACTAGTCTAGGTCATCACAAAGTACCTAGCTGAGCTCCCTGTGCTAATACGGCAGCTTCCCACCAGCTATCTATCTTACACATGGAGTGTATATATGTCAGCGCTACTTTCCGAATTCATCCCACCCTCCCCTTCCTCCGTGCATCCACATGTCCATTCTCTACGTCTGTGTCTCTATTCGTGCCTTAGAAATAGGTTCATCTGAACCATTTTCCTGGATTCCACATATCCGTTAATCTATGATATTTGTTTTTCTCTTTCTGACTTCACTCTGTATGACAGGCTCTCGAGGACCACAGACTTCTAAATACCTCTCAGCTCATCCAAGCACATGGTCCACCATCACAGGAGTTGGTAAAGGACACAGTCTTGACATGGCTTATAAAAACAGCACTATCATCCACGCCACTTGGAGAATACATCTCATAAACAGCAGCAATAACCAAATTCCTGTAAGTGTTGCCCTTCCTGTGATAGCCCCCCGATGGTTTAAGATGATTCAGGGCAATAGAAGGATTGGTTAAGAGGGAGCTGGAGCTCTGACGTCTAACCCAACTTAGTCATTAGTCAGCTGCACGAATGTAGTCAAATCTCTTTAACCCTTCTGAGCTTGACCTTCCTGATACATGAAATCAAAGGGTTGGACTAGATTATCTAGGGTCCCTTCTAGGTTTAAGAAGTCCATGAGGATATGAGATTCCTTCAATTCAAAAGTGGCTACAGATTAACGAAAAGGATGAAGCCATGTGGTAGCAAAGACCCAAAGGCCCAACACCAGCCCAGTCTTAGATTCGCTTCCTGGTTCTCCACAGTGCACTCTGATCCTCTACAGAACTATCAACAAACAAATACTTTTAAAAAGAAATTTCAAGGTCATATGTCATATGTAGGGATGTGTGGATTCTTCAGTGAACAATTCCATCATTCTCCAAAAGTTAAAAATATGTGACATGCTTAAAAAAACTTTCACCCAATGGGCATGATAAGGCTTGGAGAAATTTAATCAAATTAGTATGAAGTAAAAGAAAGCTTGTCTCAACTTTCTTAGATGCTAGCGTTTGCTGCTGAGGCTCTCTGAAATAATATTTTACCTTTGAAATTATATTAAGGCTTAACTTTGAAAATTCCAACCCATCCCAAGATTAACACCAATAAAAATGCTGACCAGCTGCTCTCTCACCTCCCAAAACCCTTGTCTCTTTTCCCAACTCCTTACCTATCCCCATCATTGTTCCCCACCTCCCTCCCAATTCCTGCCTCCCACCTCTATTATTTCTACTGCTTACATCAGCAGAATAATACCTTTGCAGCCCAGACAAACCTTTTTTCCTAGCAAGACAATTTCAAAAATCCTATTCATGCTAGGTATCTGAAGACCTTCTAACAGACTCCTCTTTGACATCACCAGCAGGTCAACCCAACCTGAATCTGTGTGCAAGTACAATCTAATTACAAGAGAACACATTCAGAATGTGCCAATCTATTTAATTTGAGAAGGAGTGATTCTGAGGAAGCCAAGTAAGTTTGCAAAATTGCTCAGCTGAATTCAGCTGCTCTCCGTGGGGACTTTCTCTGGAGGAAAAGAAAAATAGATAAAAATGTAAGCCTGGTGCCAGGGAAATACAATGTTGGGAATCCGCTCAGGGAAGGAAATGATATTCCAAGAAAAATGCAGAGAAACTTTAGGGTCCAATCTTCCATTTTCCAATAGTAACATATTTAAGTATAATCTCTAATGTTAACACTCAGAAAAGATGCAACAAGCACTCAGCTGTTGGACTATAATAGTGAAGGTAAAAAAACTATAGGAGTGAACTGTATTCACCCCATCTGAGTCCTTCATCAAATTTCTCTGGGTTAGCCAAAGCAAATTCTTTTTTTTTTTTTTTTAAGAAAAGGTCTCATAAGGATGTCCTGGTTGTTCTTTATTTGGTTTCTTCAATGACATTCAGTCCTTAAACCAGAGACAGTAACATAAGCAATGGGAAGTAGAGAATATAAGACTTTCATGAACTCACATTCCCCAAACGACGACTCTGAGATCAGGGACATGGGGCCCTGACATGAAGGACCAGGTCCCTGAATGACTCAGATAACCAGCTCAAATCTCCCTTCTTTTCAGTGTAGACACAAAACCTGTGTGAACAACTTCAGGTTCAGTTACTTTCATTAAAAGGTTTCTTAGGGATATTTTCTAACAAGCCAGTCACTCTAAGTCCAAAAGTATTTTTTAAAAGCTGAATGAGACTGAAAAATAAGAAAAGATGGGAAACAAAGAGAAGAGGAAACTGCAGTTGCACTAGGTTAAGGCTGTGTCTCTAACTTCCAGGGGAAGCTCTAAAGTACTTTTTTCCCCTAATGAATGAAAATGAAAGCTCTGCCTCTGCTCCTCACTCGGCATGGTTTGGCTTATTTTACTCTAGTCCTTATTTGGAGAACCTTTTACCTGAAATACTTTCAGCTTGCTCACAGGCCTCTTCTACCTTCCCTATCTCCTTGTGGGATCTTTGGAGAGGGAAAGAGAAAAAAAATCAAACCAGTTGGGGATGAGAGGTGCAGAATAGGAAAATTTTTATCCCAAGGCTGAATCTTACCTGCATTTTTCAGAAAGGGATCAAGATGGGGGATAAGCAAAGGAAAAAAAGCACCAGTCTCGGGCATAGAGTGTCCAGTCAGCCAAACTCCTAGCCAGTGTTAGCCCTTTCCCCTCCAAAACCGTTTTTAAAATTCAACCCTCAACTTTCAAAAATCTGTCTCTAATTTCAAACTCAAATAAGCGCACAGCATGGTAGCTTTTGTTTTGTTTTCTTCTCCCCAACTCCTCCCTGCGATTGCATAACAAAAGTGTCTAAATTCACACCATCTGGCCGATAAAGACACTGGCCCCACTGCCCGGCTGGCCCATCTGATTAGGGCCCCGTCTAGCCTGCGCCTTGTGGCGAAAAGTCACAGCTGTGGGGTTTGCTCCGGCTCAATACAACTCTGTTATTAGCCAGCTGTAGGCCTTGAGACGACTTCTGTTCAAATTATAATATCTTTTAACCCTCTGAGCATTGAGGGCACAGGGGTGGCTGGCAGCGACATAACAACTAGATTTCTCCTTCCTAATAATTGGCAAAATGAACTGAAGCAGGGAAGAGAGGAGTGGAGACAACTGGGGAAAGGAGAGAAAAGTTATACCTAAAAGAGATTTATTTTGTTGCTGCCCTAAAAGCAAAACATCAGTTTATGAGTTTTTGTTTTGTTTGTTTGTTTGTTTGTTGTTGTTGTTGTTAACCAAAGGTGACAGAAGAAAAGCATTCAGGAAAATTCGCAGGTATGCCACAAACACCATGCAAATGACATTCTGTATGTGCGCAAATGACATTCTGAGAAATGGCGCTCATCTGATTCATTCCTTAATCACGAACTCTGATAACTGACTCTTAAAACGTGGGAGAGGGAACTTCTTTCCCTGATTGCAGAGTCAACCAACTCTGACTGACAGATTGAATGGGATCCTCCCTTTCAGATAGATCCAAATCTGCTACCACTCCAGCTCATCTCCCAGCGCGCGTGCATGCACGCGCACACACACGCACACACATACACACACAAATACAGACACAATACCCATTCCATGGATCATTTATTTACCCATAATTAATATTTGTTTTAAATTCTAGTTTGGGAAGAAAATAGCAAAGCATCTTCCCAGGTCTCAAATAAAGAGAAGTTACAGTACATTAAATTTTTATATTGTGTTACTAATGCAGACTAAACTAGAGGCTTTAAAAATTGATGCTGCTACTTAAACAGCATAAAATGAGGCGGATTTGATTGGGCTTAAAAATAAAAATGTCAGCCTGAACTACAGCAGGATGGGCTGTGCAAGTATCATTTAAAGTGATAGGTATAATTCGTCAGACAATGGGCCAGACTTGGGTCTTGTTTTCTTTTTTTTTTTTTTAAGAAGATAATCTCTCCCCACAAAGATGTTTGAAAGTAGAAAGAAGAATTTAAAAGAGAAAAACCCACCCTTCAATTAGCCAACCAAGTCAAAATGTTCTATTTAACCTAGGTATCACATGCAAGTTCACCTTGGAATTGTATTTTCTTTCTGAATGTACCTATCAAGGAGCCCTGGGATAATGGAGTACCGATGTGCTTACCCACACCTCACCCAGCTACTCAGTCAGGGAACCCTCAATCCCCTCAGCTGAGGCCACGGACAGAGCCGAACTTTGTAGTTGGCAAAGTTTGTTTTTCTAATACTTGGTCAAAACCAAAACAAACATGTCTGATTGTAATGGTTTCTTCCTGACTGGGTGGGGAGGGAGACCAGGCTGCCAGGAGCAGCCCATAAAACAATTCAAACTAAATCAGACAGCTTGCAATTACGCAAAGCTAGCAAGGCTGATGTTGGAAGACATTCACTGAAGCAGTAGCAGAGTATGAAAGAATTGAAGCTTTCTCTCCAATCAGAGATTTTGGAGGAAGAAAAGGCAGTATGGATATAAACATTGAAATTTTTATAGTAAAATAACCACTCCTTCCCAGAGTTTCCTTACTATATCCTTTCTCCTTTGCTGTGGGATCCCCCATAACTAGCACATATTAGACACTCAATATACATTTGTTGGAAGAACGAATAGATGTACAGATGAATTTCTTCTATTAAAAATTTTTTTTTCTTCTGGTCCAGGAGAAGAAAGGACCCAAAATGAAATGAATTGATCTCAGAAAAGAAAACGGGAAATGGTGTAGGAATCCGGGTAGATTGCACCTTTTACAACTCGGCCGTCAAAATCCAGCTGTTGCTCCAGACCCCGGATCTACCCGGTGAGGTTCTCTTCCAGTTCCTCCCGTCCATTGCCCGGTAGTTCATCCTGACCTAAGAAACTCCCCTGGCTCAGGAAATCTAGGAAAAGAAACGTCCCCGCAAGAAGAAAACGCTCCTGCATCACAGACAGGTGCCTCATCTGGGGGACAAGGGGGTAGCACCCCCAAAATGGACCGCTCGATCTCTTTCGCCTGTCCAGACTGAGTCGTTCCAAAACCTTGACTCGGTAACTCTACAAGTGGCCCCTCCTGGACATCTACCCCTAGAATGCGCGGGAGTGGCGGGAACCCAGCCGTGCGGATCTTGGACGGCGACCGGCTCAGGCTAAGTCTTCATCCCAAACTCGACCCGCGCCTGCCCAGCCCCTCCCCGCGTTCCGCGGACCGCTGGACGGCAGGTCTTCCAAGGAGCAAACTCGTGCCACGCCTGGGGGTGGAATCCTGGGTGGTTCTGGGTTGCCTTTTCGAGTCCTGATCGATTTGTTCTTAGAATCTGACTTTTAAGGAGGAAATCCAGCCAACCGGCCCAGGAGCAAGTCCCGGCGAGGCCGCCCGCCCAAGCGCGTCACCACTCCCCAAGGTCAGCGCCGGGGACTCAGGCGAGTCAGCACGCCCCGAGCTGCTCACCCGCCCCACGTTCCAGCCAAGCCCGCGGGAAAACACGGCTCTTACCTGCACATCACTTCGTGTGTCAGGAGAACTCGACACATTTCCGGATTCTTATTTTGTCCCTCGTAAGCTATGGGCTGCGAAGGAGGCGCGGGCAGGGAGGGACAAAGAAAAGGGGACGTTAGAGCGAGAACAGACTCGGGTTTCTTCTCTCTAACCACCACTTGCTCAGGAGTCCCGCTGGTCGCACTGAACCTGAGTTGTGCCTGGTTAACTCCAGTAAAATACCAAGAGAAAAGTTTGCCCTAGTGAGGACACAATTGTTGCAAAAGGGAATGTTTGGGGGGAGGGGTCGCTGAATCTCCCAATAAGTCCTTCCCGTCTTCATCCCTCTGCTCGCCTATTCCCATCCCCAGAGCCTCCCCAACCAGAAAGAAACTGGACAATTAGGGAGAGAGGGAAAAATCTTTTTCCAGAGAAGACAAAGTGTCAGTTGATGTGGAGGGGCTGTGAAGAGTGACCCAGGAAATCTCAAAGACAGACTGGGAGGGTGGGGAGGGAGGAGAATGGAGCGGATGGCTAGCGGCAGAGAGGGAGGAGGGGAGTGAACTGCCAGGCTCACCTGCTTGGTGACTGAGTCAATGAGCCGGACGTACAGGTCCTGCTCCGTGCGGACACCTGCCGGGGAGATGAGGCGGGCGTGAGGTGAGCGCCGGGGAGCCCCTCCTGGGCACCCCAAACCTGTCCCGAGGCTGGGGAACCAGGGCGGAGTGCAAGCTGAGCCGTCCTGGGGTCAGAGACCACCCGCCCTGGCCCCTTGCTTGGAGAGAGCTTCCCGCAGCCCTGCTTTCCCTGGGCCTGGAGGATGTCTGCCAAAGACCAAGACAAGGTCAACTGCCTGCCTTGTAAGAGGCCCGCGCGGGCGCCTCAGGGGGCGCAAGGTGCTCACCGTTGCTATAGAGAAGCTGTAACTTGTAATGGGTGCCGTTGTTGGTCTTCTCGTTGCCTTGTTCCTGAAAAGACAGAGACCCTTGCTTTCCATCCCCTCAAAATGATAAAAAGAGCAAAGAGACTTCCCTAGCCCAACTCCAACAGCCTTTCTCTTGGTCACTCGGCAGTTATGAACAGACCCCTGCCCAGGCCCGGGTCAAAGGGCAGAAACACTGGATGCTGGCCACGCTCCGAAACTTTCCAAGGCTCCCAAGCACTTGACCCTCTCCAGCAGTCTGTCCCTTTTAAGTCTGAGGACTTAAAAATGTCCTCAGAAGGGCGACCCCCAGGCTGGGACCACCGGACACCATGTCCATGCTGCGTTTAAACAGGCCCCACCCAACCCACCGGGTGCTGCGGAAAGGAGGGGACCTGTCACTTGGGAGAGCAGCATTTGGCCACGTCCCGCCCGGACCGGAGGCTTGGGGCCATGAACTCAGGGACCCAGGCCCAAGTTCAAGAAGAACCCCAGGAGGAGCCTGCTCCCAAACTTGAATTGTACAGCTGAGGAAGCTGAGGACTGAGGCCTAGAGAAGGCAAGAGATGTTCCCTTCCTCCCACACCCTATTCATCTGAGCTCCAATTTAGCTCCCACAGCCCAGCCTGGCTTGGGGGCTGGCACTGCTGCGGGAACCAGAGTGGAAGAGAAGGCAGGGGTTGGGGCAGGTAGTCCGGCAAGCCAAGACTGGTTTTTGTGCGTCTCCACCTTGTACCTATCTAACCCACCCTGCCTGGCACGGTCGCAGGTGCAAAATAATAACAATAAATAACCCGGAGAAGGGCAGCGGCAGCCTTGGCTATATGTTTAAATTACGTGGGCTCTTGCCGGAAGGATATCTGCTCCGAGGTCAGTCCATGACCACGCTCTGCTAACGATCCAGGAGTCGCGTGAGCAGCCACCAGCGCCCCTGCGGGAGGTTCAGGCGGGAGAAGGTGCGGGGAAATCCGACTGATTTAGGAGGCTAGGAGTGAGAAACCTCGATTTATCATCCCTCCTGATGGGAGCAGAAAAGTCCCCGGAGTGACAGATGGGGTCTTTAGTGCTTTGCAAGGAGGTAGTTACGAGACCCGCGGGGGGAAGAGGGGACCTGCGCTTACTTTGTCGTTCTCCACAAAGTCTACGAAGGCGGTACGCTCGATCTCCACCGGCTGCCCCTGCCTGTCGTAGAGCGCCAGGACGAAGTGAAAGAAGTTGGATTTCCTCAAGTTGGAGGGAGGCTGTTTCTCAAAGTGGGCCCGGGACAGGGCTACGCCGCTGCGCAGAAAAAGACACGATGGGGACACAGGACACGGGGAAAGAGAAAAAGACATGAAGTTACCAAATGGGCCCAGGCAACAAAGCAGAGAGTTAAGGGTCTGTGGCCCCGGTTCAGATTTCTGGACCCTTCTGACCCTTTTCTTCTATTACGATTAAGAAGCAGGGACTCCTTGGAGGAGTCACAGTGGCCACGGCATAGGACAGCAGGACGCTGGACGCTGCTACTGCCAGCTGATCCAGCCTGCGGGCATCCCACTCCCGGGAGCTCAATCTCCAGCCTTTAGAACAGACCGAGGAACCCCGACTGCAGACCAAAGCCCGGAGGGTCCTCCCCACCCCCAGCGGCCCAAGTCTTGTCCCCTTGGGCCGCCCCCATCTTGTTCCTCAGGTGGCTCCCCCGACTGGGTCAGGATTCGGAGCTGGGCCCGGAGCATAGGGGCTAAGCGCCTCAGCACTTTGAAAGAAGTGACCCTTTTCCTTCATCTTCATTGGCGTTACCTGTCCTGGCACTATTGCCCACAAGCCTCCCAAACTACTCAGAAAGCCGGTGGGCGAGAACTCTGAGGTGGCCGGACGGAAAGCCTAGAGGCCAAGTCCAGGTCCTGCGGGGAGGCCTCACCTCCTGCTTCCCTCGCTCTTCCGAAAAGTTGCGCGCGGGCTAGGGGCAGGGCGCAACCCCCTTGACCAGTGCTAGGGATCGGGGCCACCGCGGACGACGTGATCCTGAGGACCCCGCCCCTGGAACTGCTTAACTTGGAGAAGCCGAAATGTTATTAAAAGTCAGAGCGCGTCCTCGCCTGGAGCCGACAGTCTTCCGGCTCAAGCCGCATCTCTGGGCGTCGCTGGCCAAACCCGCTGGCCGCGAAAGCCGCGTTGGAGGAACCGGGAGATGCCCTGGAGCCTATAGAGTCTGTGCACACACTTCCCCGCCGACCTGTCGCGGCCGGAGACAAACTGGCCGCCAGAACCCATTTAATGGGAGACTCGGCGCCCAGGAGAGCAAGCAGATGGACGGAGCTGCCGGGGCCCTAGGGTAGCCGGGCGTCTGTCCCCAGGGCGCGCGAGTACTTTCACTCTTTAGAAGAGTGTAAAATTTTGACTAGAATCCCCCATCCGACCGCCTGCTTCAACTTTAACAATTACTGGATCGGGGAAAGGAGGAAAGTAGAGGAGGTGTCTTTTGAGAGGTCGGCTAAGGGACTGCGCCGAGGCACCCGCTCTGCGGTCCTGCCTGTTTTCCCTCGGCCCGCAGCCCAGCGAGTCCCCCAGACGGCCAGGAAAGCCGTCGCCGCGGCGGCGAGCCATCTGCTCCAGGACACTGGCGCCCCCGGGCTGAGGTAGAAGGGAGGGAGCTGCCGCCCGTCCGGGTCTCCCGAGCAAAGCGACTTTGGCTTCCTCTTCTCCAAGGGTGGCAGCCCGCTTCGCTCTAACCGGGACACCTGGAGTCCTGGCCTGGACAGCAGTCATTTCTCCAAGCGGTGTCGGTACTTAGAGGGGGATGGCCAGGAGAGCCGATAGAGGGGCGGCAGTCATGGGAAGAAGATCGTGGGCTGCTGGGCGTTAAGGAGCTGTCTCCCGCAGACAATGTCGTGGAGACCACACATCTCAGCTCCACAGTGGTGTTGCGGAAGGGGAACCAGAATGCCTGCACGGGGTGGCAGCCTAGACAAGGCGTTTGCTACCGCCCCCCACAAGGATGCTCAAAACAAAGTCAACTTCAGGGGTTAGTGTAACTAGAGGCTTGTGACCCCTGCGCTGGCCTCACGTCTCCTTTCCTCCTTTCTTCCCTCTGTGGTTCCTTCTACTGTTACTCCCCGTCTTTTCTGCTTAGTCTCTTCTCTCCCCCTCACCCCCGCCTCTGTGCGTCTGGTCCACTGTTTTATCTCTGCTCCCGGACCCTCCAGCCTGCCCCTTCTCTGGGCGCCCGGCCGATCTGCCTTCCCCGGCAGGCGCGCTCCGGCGTCTCAGGCTCTTCCAGCCGCCGCCGCCATCTGGCCGTGGGCTCCGGGCCTCCAGGAGTCGCCCGACAAGATGCGGGAGGAGAGGCGCTCTCAAGGAGCGAGACGAAACCCGAGAGTAGCCGGGAAGCCGGCTCTCTTCCGGCAGCTGCCGGTCTGGGTCCTCACTCTCCTTTCCTGGCCCGGCCCGCCTGCCAGGACTGGGGACCAAGCTGAGAAGCATCAGATACTACTTTGTTATTTTTCCTGCCAAAGAGTAGTCTGCGGAGAAGGAGTGGGGGAACCCAGGCAGTTCAGAAACTCGAGTGTTGGCGAAGGGGTAAGTGTTCCCCTAACAGCAGCGACCTGCCGGCCGGAGGGTAAGCCCTAGCGCGCAGGGTCAGGGCGACGGATGCGGAGGAGAGAGAACGAGCGAGAGCGAGACCAGCGAGGGGGCTGACACACGGAGACAGACATTGAGAGCGAGAGAGCGAACAGAAGAGAGATCGCGAGCAGAATCACCCTGCGGCCGTCCCGTTACCTCTGCGCCGCGACATTGGCGTCCACCACGCCGACGTTTCGGACCCAGGACCTGACCGAATCCATCTCGGCGCCCAGCGACTTCTCTTTTAGAGCTGGTCCTCTTCCTAAAGTATCTTGGATCCCAAACATTTAAAAAGTCTTATCTACTGTCGCTTTAAAAAAAATGAGTTACAACGCTGTCCTCGCTTTTCCCAACGTTGCCACCAAACCGTCTCCTCCAAAAGCAATCCAAGAAAAGGGATCAAGTGCTCAAGTTCGAGTCTCTCTCGGGGGAAAATAAAAAAATATAACCCGTCCTTTGCTTCCACGCTTGAGTGCGGGCTGATGTAGCTAAAGTTTGGGTTATATCCTTCGCAAGTTCAGATCTGCCGCCTCAGGCCCTCCGCCTTAGGTCTCTCGCATCCTTCCAGTGGCAGCGCTGCCTCCAGAAAGTGATCACAATTTTGAAGCATCACCTGTTCTGGGAGAAACAGGAGGAGATTGATGGCTGCCTAATCTCTCCCCTTCCTCCTGGTCCCCCACCCCCCCTCCCTGCTCCTCCCCACCGCTCCAATTTTAAAAAAAAATTTTTAAATCCCCAACAGGATCGGTAGTAAAAGGAAGGGGAAGACCCGGAGTCGAGAGGAGGTGGTGGCTGAGAGCACTGCGGAGCCGGGTTACAACCGCGCGCCTGCCCCATGAATGGGTTACTACGGCCCCAGGCCGCGGGAGGCGGAGCCGAGGCCCGATAAGGAGCCTAATTTGCATGGACGCTCGGGATTGGCCGGCGCTGGGCAGGCCTGGTCGACGTCCTTAGGCGGCGCGCGCCACGCTCGGCGCTGCCTGTAGTCCGGGAGGTGAAAGGGGACAGAAAGCTGCGGGCGTTGAGTCCTAGCCCGAACCCCGTGTATGTGTGTGCGTGAGATGGGGGCCCGCAAATCTTGCCCTGAAGTCGGGTAGCCTGGCCCTGCCGGCTGGTGCGCGCGGGATAAGTCTGGTCGCGGCAGCTGGAAGCTTCAGCGAGCCTGCCTCTAAATGCGGACTTTCTTAGCCTGCGGGAGGCATATTCATTCCCAAGGCTGCTTGGGTTCTATGTGCAGGTCTATGAAGAAGTGGAGTGTGACCACATGTACTTAATGTGTTGTGCAAACGTTCCCGAGAGCAACCCAGTTCCCCGGACGGGCTCTCTCGAGTCTCCTGGAGTTACTTGGTGACACTCATTTTGTGAGCTGTTTGCAAGTTAAAAGACAAGAATGAAAGCGGAGCGGGGTGGAGGGTGGCGGGAAGGGGACGAACAAGGCTCAAGTGCCATTCAAATAAATAGGATGTCGGGGGAAATGGTCTGAGCGCTAAGGAAAAGACCCCCCGGCGGACGCAAGCCGGAGTTGCACCCGGTGCAGCTGAGAGATTGCTGACAGATCGTGGCAGGCTGAGTGCGAGGGCTGCCCGGCGTTTGTCCCGGGAGCTCCCTCCAGTCCCTCTTCCCTCCCGCCCCACCCCCGCCCCCCAGTTCTCGAAGCCCCCGGGGGCCAGCAGAGGAGCTGCGGGGAGGCAGCGAGGAGGCAGTGGGGCAGTTTTGGAAACTTTGCCCAAAGCTCGCAGTCGCCAGGGTTCTGGCCGCGCGGGCTGAAGACAGGGAGGCGGCGGCAAGCTCCGCCAAACAGCTGAAACTCTAGAAGGCTTTTTAACTACGCCGGGCAGCTCGCGGTGCCTATTAAAAAAAAAAAAAAGTCCTCCTGGCTGGGTGTTATTTTCTGGCTTCTCCTTTTGTATTCTGATCTGTGCACAGATCTGCTGCTGAAATCTAGAACACCAGCGCGAAAACAGATTTGAAGACAATGAATGCAAATCTGTGCTCAAAGACCATCTGCCGTGGAGGAGACAAATCAGCTGTTCCGCACAGTTCGAGCGGCTGTGCCCGGGCCTCCCAGCCTCATTACCGAGAGGGCCCGGGCTAAAGCCTGTGTTTCATTCTGGAGACTTCCCCACCCCACCCCCCAACACACACTTAGGACACAAATCTGAGTGCGCCCTGACTCCGGACGAGATCCCTTAGGTGTAGCTGAGCGCTCACAATTGAACTGCGAGAGTTTGCCGCTAGAGGACACAGCGCCTTCGCAACTCGTTTGCCTGGGAGGACAGTAAGCTCACACTTTTCAGCAATGCCGCTCTCCTGAGTAAGCCATGGATCTGCACCTCCACGCTATGCCCAGGGCAAACCGCGACCTGACTGCGTGGACCGAACGCACTCGGAAAGCGCAAGGGACTTTACTGCGAAGATTCGCATGAAAACCGACGCGGAGAGGGAGAGGGTTCGCGGACCCTCATTACACAAACCCGCATCCCCGGGATTGGGGTAGTTGATGGTGTGGGTAGGGGGACCATAAAGGTTGTGAAATCCCCACTTCTGGTTTGTGTCGGCTGTGGCACCTCCACCCCACGGCTCTGGATTAGTGTCGTTGGACGAGAAAGGCAGGGGTGAAGGGCGATTGGGCATAAAAATATGGAACGATGGAACGGGACTGTTAAGTAAGATATATGTCCAAAGAAGGAAGGAGGGTGGGCGGAAAAATTTGTAGGATGAAACTTCTTGTTTCAGCTAGCAATTCTCTACTTTATGCAGATTTTATGGGTGATTTCATCCCTGCAAAAACGAAACACCTGGAATCTTCTACCCCGGCCCCACTCTCTGTAAATTTCTCAGAACCTCAAGTAATCACCCACACCACCCCCCCCCCCCCGTCTTGATCCTCGGTTCTTGCCCAGCGGAGCCAACGAGCTCCTTGGCGAAGAGTGTTGAACCGTCCGTGAGGCTCTCAAGACTTTTGGAAGAGGCCGGCGATTTTTTTTTTTTTTAACCCCCAGGGGGTCTCTGACTTGCAGCGTGCCTGGAAAGGTACGGAGCGCAGCCTCTAGGGACCCCGAGGCAGCAGAGGGCCCGGACCTGGCCCGGACCCTCTGCCCCTGAGGCCCGTGTTGGCTGGGGTTAAAGGGCAGACCCAGGGTCGAGGACACTGGCTCTTCTCTCCCGCACCAGCTGCTACCCAAATTATGCCCCTCAGGAAGCGAATGAATTGGTTCATTCTCCAGGCTCCCTGCTGCCCGCCCCAAACCAGACGACCCCCTACGGCTGGCGCCCCCACCTCACGTCCCAGAGACAAGTTCAGGGGCCTCAGTGCCCAGCCAGGAGGCAGTTTTAAAAATCGTGGCCCTGGAACCCTGACCTGAGTGTAGTGGGGAGCCGCTCGGCTCCTCTCCGGCTGCGCTAGAGGTGCCCTCCCCGTCACCGCGGCGCAGGGCGTTCGGGGCGAACGGTAGCCACGATGCTGCGGGCCCTGTGGGCTTCGAGCCACGGACAACCAAGTTCCCTCTAGGCTGGAAACGAGTTCCCTGGCTAGCGCAGGGAGGGGGCACGGAACGGGGGGAGCAATCTTGGGCCCAGAAAGGCGGCGCTTCGGCCTTCGGGGAGAAAGGAGCGTTTCTGCCACCCGAATTGGGTTTAATTAGGTCTGTGTGGGTTTGGGGAAGGGGTGGGCGCAGAGTCGGCCACCAGCGCCGAGAAGGAGCGCTGGTTAACGATGGAGTGAGCGGCGCAGTGGCTGCGCCCGGAGGGTCTCTCGCATCTCGATGGCCTCCGGCTACCCCCGAACAAACCACCTTTTCGAACACGCCACAAAAAATCCGCCCTGAGCCGCGCGGAGGCCCGGCAGGCGCAGCTGCGGCCCGGGGAAGCCCGGCCCGGCGGGGGTGCGGAGGCCGCGCGCGTCTCCGGGGCTTGGGCCAGCCAGCTTCGTTCAGCCCCTTGCCGGGGTCGAGAAGAAACCGAGATGAACATTATTAAAATTCTTCCTAACCATCTAGTTACACAAAACCAAGGTCGGGGTCTTGGTATTCCGTCTTTCCCCTTGCCCCCTCCTTTGTTTACTCTTCCCAAGAAACCCCCGGGTGTTTCCCTCCCCCGCGTTCAAATTTCACATCTGCATCTTGGTGCGATACGTTCAATTTCCTCCCGATTGGTTTTAAGGCCGGTTTCCCCCGTCTCTTTCTCGATCCAGTCTCCTGGGCGCCGCGTCTCTCCTCCGGGTCAGAGGTTCCGAGATTTTTCTTAGAAAATTGCTCTCTGGGCCTAGTTCTCGTCCAGCATGGCCCAGAGATGAAGGTGTGAGAGCACACACACACACACAGCCCGATCTTCACCCCCACCCCCAGACACACACGCGGCGCTTAGGTCTAGCAACCGGACGAACTGAGGCTGACTAGTTCCCAGGGAATTAGATCCGCAGGGACAGTCTGGGTTTGATAAATGTAAAAAAGCAGCACTCTCCGAAAACCTCTCTTCGGACGTGAATTTTCCAATTTGTTTGTTTTAGTTGACACCTTGATTTTTATTTATCTGAGTAGAAATAGATTGACTCACCATCTCTGAACCCTGACAATATTTAGCTCACAACGCTTCGTGAAATAATTTTCTTAAATACCCAACTCCACTCCCTCCCAGTTCAGATTTCAACTCTGCATCAGTTAAATATCCAAATCCACCAACTCCAAATTTCTTATTGAAATTGGACTTGAACCCTTCATAAATGAGAATTCCCTGGGGGGAGGGCAGGAACTACTGTATTCACAAATGTGATACAAATATTTCAGGACTCCATCATCCATACCAAACAGAGCCCTTTAAAGACAATTTGGCAAAAATTTAGATTCTCTTCTTGATTTATTTTTTCAGAGTGAAAGGGATTCCAGCGGGAACAGCTGCAGAAATACTGAGGCGACGAAAAACACTTTAGACACACGATGTGACACCCAGGCCAGTGAAAATGGACTGAAGGAGTCAGAGGGCTTTATCCTAACATTCGACAGCTCCAGAAAGTCACTTCCTCTTTTTCTCCTCTTCTTTTCTCTTCTGCTCTTTCACCCTTTCAGAAATACCCTTCCCTCCCATTCCCTGGTCCGGGCGTGCCGAGCGAGCGATGGAGCCGAGTCAGAGTTGCGGAAAGGTCAGCAGAACAAATTTTCGAAGCAGCAGCCGCGTTTGGACGTTTGGAGCGCAGATGTCGGAGCAGGGTCCACGGTGTGTGTGTGTGTGTGTGTGTGTGTGTGTGTGTGTGTGTGTGTGTGTGTGTGTGTGTGTGTTGGGGACAGGTGATCCACAGAGAAAGAAGTGCCTGTTGCGGCCTCCACGCGCACCTGGGGACCCTATTTCCTGGGTGGATAGGGTGGCGTTCTTGTCAAGCCCGGGTTTGAGGCTGTGCTGGGGTATGCCCGCCGTTTGCAACCCCTTCAGGAGGAAGCTGCGCACCAAGGGGGCGTCTCCGTCACCGCTGAATTAAGGCGCAGAGATCTAGAGGCGAATTGACCGGCGTTAAGATACCCGATCGAGCAAGTCTCCCGTAGAATAGGGCTGAAAGGAAAGTACCAACGAACGCAGGCAGGACGTTTACCCAGCACTTCCGCGGAGCCAGGCACTGCCAGACACTTCCTCACCTTTAAACTTGACAGCCACACTTTAAGACGGACCGATTTGCCCCCATTTTACAGATGAGTGAAATGAGGATGGGAGGTGACAAGTGGCATCTCAGCTGATAAGTAGGGAACAAAGACCCCTGCTGATGTCCCACTTCTAAGGCAACACAATGGCGAGCAACTTAAGGCCTTAACACAGAAAAAGTTCAATGGGAGTCTTTCCGGCCCTTTTATCGGCTTCTCGGTTTAGTTGAGGGAGAAGATAACACGTGCTCCTCCGAAGCGACCCCCGCTCCCCCCACCCCCGCGTCTTCTCCTAATGGTCCCCGCACCGCTCCCCCCAAGCCCCCCTGCCAGCCGGCAGGGTAAAGCCCTCGAGACCCGCCAGCTCCCTCCCCGCTCGCCGCGGAGGTGTGAGCGATGTGTTGATTATTCATATTTTTGGCAAGCTTACCCTCCACCGCAGCCGGCGGGCCGCATTTCACACGTACACGCACGTACACACTTATACACGCGCGCTCCGCGGCCCTGCGCTCGCCCCGCGCTCTGCGCCCGCGGGCATCGCGCCCCCCACCCCAGGGACCCCCTCCTCGATCTGGTGTGTGTGCGTGTGTGTGTGTGTGTGTGTGTGTGTGTGTGTGTATTAGTCGCTCAATCGTGTTCTACTCTTTGCGGTCCCATGGACAGTAACCCACCAGGCTCCTCCGTCCATGGGATTCTCCAGGCAAGAATACTGGAATGGGTAACCATTTTCTTCTCCAGGGCACCTTCCCGACCCAGGGATCGAACCGGAGTCTCCCGCATTTACTGTCTGAGCCACCTGGGAAGGGGAGGGGTGAGCAAAAGGCCCCCACTTCCCTCTCTACACAAGTCACCTCTTCCTCCAACCTCCGAAACGCACCCTTGGCTTCCAGATCCAACTTTCTTCCCCATAATACACTTGTCTTCCCAACTCCCCATCCCTACCCCCGCCCCGGATTGCGTGGGTGGAGAGGGGGAGTGGGTAGGGCTACAAACTTGTCACCAGTCAGAATATCATTCTAGTCGGCACCGGGCGATATTCTCCCACACACACACCTCAGCGTCACCTCCACCCACACCACACACCTCCGTGGCAAGAGACAAAATCGGGAAAAGGCAGTTGGGTACAAGGCATGCTTCCACGTTGTCTTTAACGGTGTAAACAGGACTTCTAGCTCTAGGACCTCCTCAAATGCTGCCCCGGGCATAGAAATTCCATTTCTGGCTGATGCGAACCCCTCCGCATCTCCCAGGAGGTGGACATGCATTTCAGGGCGGCGGGGTTCAGGGTTAGGAAACCTCAGAACAGGCTAGGAAAACAGCGAGCAGACCGGGCCGGGCAGCTCCGTCCCACCCTCGAAGGGGCGACAGAACTTCCACTTACTCTGGTTTCACGGGGGAGATCGAGCAAGGGTCAAGTTGCTCGGAGGGTCAGCAGCGGGGACTGTCTCGAGGGCCGAAG
This sequence comes from Dama dama, assembly GCF_033118175.1. Lineage (NCBI taxonomy): Eukaryota > Metazoa > Chordata > Mammalia > Artiodactyla > Cervidae > Dama > Dama dama. The sequence continues at coordinate 37,567,062 of NC_083696.1, read as the reverse complement.
CGCCTGAACAGTACTATCAGCAATGGCAGCTGCGCCCGATAGGGGGCGCTGGACTAAAGGCAGTAAAACCCTCTCGGGTGCCGCACTTTCTGCAGCTCTGACGCGGGGCGAGTTGGGGCGCTCTAGTGTTTCCATGGCTTCCCTGGTGGCTCAGCTGGTAAAGAACTTGCCTGCATTGCGGGAGACCTGGGTTCGATCCCTGGGTTGAGAAGATACCCTGGAGAAGGCAATGGCTACCCACTCCAGTATTTCGGCCTGGAGAATTCCATGGACAGAGGAGCCTGGCGAGCTACAGTCAATGGGGTCGTAAAGTGGCCTCTATGTGGGAAGCAGGAAGAAAAAGGAGAAACCCTTCCGGCTTTGGTGTCCTCAGACCCAGATTAGAGCCTCGCATTTGCTGGTGAGGTCTCGGGCGTTTGATCCTCCTCCTAGGGGTCTCAGTTTCCTAATCCGTAAAGTGGGAGTGTTATTCCTTTGAACCTGTTTCTTTATTGGTAAAAGTGGATCTGTTTCTTTCCCCACGGCTTCACTTGCCTTATCGACTAAAAAAGATAGCTTAGGTGAAAGTAGCTGGCCCATAGTAGGTGTTCAATAAATGCCTGTTTCTCTTCGCCAACTTCATCGGTAAAATGCGCAGGATGATATGGGCTCATTGAGCGTCCCTAGGGCCTGTGAGTCTCCTGTGAGGGTGGTTTTCCCCCACCACCCGGCCTGACCCCACCCTGCCAGTGAGCTCCTGGAGCAGGATTTCTGACTTGCTTTTCTTAGTTCCTTGGCCCGCACCGCCTGTTCCCTGCAGTGGGCGCTATTTTTGTTGCTGTTTGTTTGGTTTAAAAAAAAAAAACATGGAACTATCTTTCCATGTGCTTTGGAACCTATCTGGTGCCTCCGGGTGTCAGAGGGCCTGGAAGGCACTCTATGGGACCTTTCCTGGGGAGGGGCTGGGACTTGCTAGGAGTCTGCGATGGGGACCCAGCGCTGCCATTTCCGCCGCAGTGGGCCGGTTGCACGCACCCCGAACGCGAGCGCGGTTGGCTATGGGGCCATTGCAGGCGGGCAGGCGTGCTGGAATCGCGAAAACCTCCAGAGAATTGAAGGAAAATGCAAGGAGTTCTGGAAAGGTCCTCCGGCCGGGGTGGCCGTCGCCAGCTGATTGGTGGGGAGCCGGGGGCCCCTCCGCGCGCTGCGCGCTCCGCCGGGGACGCGGCTCTCCGAGCGCTGAGTGCTGGTCTCGGTCTCCGAGACCTGAACTCCTGAATGGCGCTTCCGATAAGCCGCGTTCAGCGAAGCTGACCAGGGAAGACAAGAGGCGAAAGAAACCAGACCCAGAGAGCAGGAAAGGAGGGGGCCCGGGGGAAGAAAGAGGTTCCGGAAATTTTATATCCCAGAGTACTAAAGCCTCCTAGAAGCTCCTTATTAACTGCACCTTTTATGCAAAAACAATGCATGTTTAATGCAGAAAAATATGCATAGAAACAAAACAACAAAAGAAATTCATAACCACGCCTAATCAAACTAACGAAGACTGGTTGTTCATATTTGGATGGGTTTTCTCTCACCTTTCTGATTTATATATGCTGATTTGTAACTTTTCTGCTTACTTAATATAGCATATTTTCCATACAACTAAATATTTTCCTACAGTAACGTTTAATATTGGCATACTATTTCATTTTCCAAAAAAGTTACACTGTTGTCTAACTGACTGCTATTGTCGAACATTTAAGTTATTTCTGATTTTTCACCATTAGAATAAATAACACTGTGATGAACATCTTTGTAGATTTTGCTTTTCACATACTATGTGAGATAAAGTCCTAGAAGTAAAATTGCAAGATCAAGGGTTATGCATTTTTCTTAAACCTTGATACAGAGTGATAAATTGTCTTCTTGGAACACAATATTTACTCTCTCCCTGCCCCCACCCTCAATCTTGCTCAATCCTGGAAGTTATTTTCTTGTTTTAAAAATTTGTCAGTTTGATAGATTGCAAATGTCTTTTGGTTCTTTTATTTGATATTTATTTATATTTCATGAATTTCCAATAAGGAGAAATTATATTTCATTCATTTTTTGGCCACTGCGTTTTGGGGGGTGTTGCAATTTCCTGTTTTATTAGGATGTTACATTCTAATTCATCATGTATGTTGCAAATATTTTCCCCAATCTTTGTTTGCCCTTCATTGTGTTTATGGTAATTTTTTGGTGGCAGATACAGATGTAGTTAAAAATTTTTAATGTGCAAGTACTAAAATAGCAGTGACTTAAATTATAAAGACACTTAAATATCTGACATAACAAGAAATCTGAGGGTAGATGGCCCCAAGTTCGGTGGTAGTGTTGCTCACTCACTAAGTCGTGTCCGACCCTCTGCGACTCCATGGACTGTGGCCCACCAGGCTCCTCCGTCCATGGAATTTCCCAGGCAAGAATACTGGAGTGGGTTGCCATTTCCTTCTCCAGAGAATCTTTCTGACCCAGGGATGAAACCTGTGTCCCCTGCATTGCAAGTGCATTCTTCACCACTGGGCCACCTGGGTACCACTCACGAATGCCATTAACCACCTGATGCTTTTGCCCTTCATCTCACTGTCGTTTGCATGCTGAGTTTTCAGTCTCATGTTTATTGCCTTTTGGTAATGAGATGGTTCATACAGCAGCAGACTCCCATAGCAAAAATTCAAGGCAGGAAGCAAGAGGAACAGAGGTACCACAAGTTTCTGTCCCCTTAAAAGTTTTTCCAGAAACATCCTTTATGTCTCCTCTGTTAGGATTAAATTAAATGGTATCCATGGTCAGATAGGTAGCTGAGAAAGCAAGTACCCATTTTTCCATCCTCTGTGTGACAGGCCTCAGAGATGGGGGTTGAAAATGGCAGTCAGATTAGGCAATCAGTTGAGCCCACTACAAATAAAGGTGTCTTTAGATTACATGTAGTTTGGGACAGCCTCCACTGCCAGGGGCACAGGTTTGATCCCTGCTCTGCCTACCCCAGGGCATGGCCTAAATAAATAAATTGTATGTAGTTACATCCATCCTTTTTTTCCATTATAATATCCTCCTTTTGTCATTGCCAGGTAATCCTTCCCTATTCTAAAATAATTTAAATATTGACCTATATTTTTTTATAATTTCTTTTCCCATTAAAAATTTCCCTAAATAAGTAGATGTGTTTGCTGTGGTCTTGGTTTCACTTTCAACAATAAGGACCAAAATCTTAGAAGAGAATTTGAATATAAGTTTAGTTGCAGATATATTTAAATATTTAATTCACTCATTTTATTCAAAATATATTTGCTATTTATATATTAACTATATGCCGTCTGGAATTTATTTTGGTTTACATTATGAGGGAGAAGTCAAACTTCTGTAACCAAATGGTTAGGTTTACCAATAGCATTTATTACATAATCTGTATTTTCCCCAAAATGTGAAATGTCACTGTATTTTTAAATAAATATTGAGACTTTTAAATTGGAATGGAAATTTAGATGGATATATCTAGAAACTAGGAATGCAAGGAGATCCAACCAATCCATCCTAAAGGAGATCAGTCCTGGGTGTTCATTGGAAGGACTGATGTTGAAGCTGAAACTCCAACACTTTGGCCACCTCATGTGAAGAGCTGACTCATTGGAAAAGACCCTGATGCTGGGAAAGATTGAAGGCAGGAGGAGAAGGGGACGACAGAGGATGAGATGGTTTGATGGCATCACTGACTGAATGGACATGAGTTTGGGTGGACTCCGGGAGTTGGTGATGGACAGGGAGGCCTGGCGTGCTGCGGTTCATGGGGTCGCAAAGAGTCGGACACGACTGAGCGACTGAACTGAACTGAACTGATATCTAGAAACTAGGAATGCATATTTTATTTTCTCAGTTCCATTTGCATAGCTGAATTTTGTGTTCTGGTTTGTTATTCCTCATGACTATTTTGGCTTACATCAACAGTGCACCAAAAACTTGGTATTATCTGATTTTCTAATGTTGGCTATGAAGTTACATCTCACTGTTGCTGGCATTTCTTTGATTGCTCCTGCTGGCGAGCATCTTTTCAGATACTTTTTAACCATCTGGGTCCCCTCCAGTGGCTCCTTTGCCCACTGGGTTCTCGGCCTTGGTGATTGTTGTTGCTAATACTTCTTGCTGCTGCTACTGTTGATGCAGATGATTTGCAGGAATACCTTGTCTGCCGAGATGTTAATCCATCGTCAATTTTAGATGTCAACAAATATTAACTCTAAATCTGTCATCGGTCATTATTGTCACTGTTGTCCTGTTTTAAATAGGAATGCATCCATTTTGTCCTGTAGGGTCTTATTCAAGAGCTCTTTCTGGCCCTTAAGTCCACAAAGAAATACTCCTACGTTTTGATTAGAGCTTTTGCTTTCCTATTTACATGCCTTAACACGGTCTTTTTGCCTTTTTATACTGTTCATGGGGTTCTCAAGGCAAGAATGCTGAAGTGATTTGCCATTCCCTTCTCCAGTGGACCACGTTTTGTCAGAACTCCCCACCGTGACCCGTCCGTCTTGGGTGGGTCCGTCATGCCTACACGACATGGCTCATAGTTTCATTGAGTTATGTAAGGTAGTGATCCATGTGATCAGTTTGGTTAGTTTTCTGTGATTGTGGTTTTCATTCTGTCTGCACTCTGATGGGTGAGGATGAGGCTTGTGGAAGCTTCCTGATGGGAGGGACTAGCCATGGGGGAATCTGGGTCTTGCTTTGATGGGCAGAGCCATACTCAGGAAACATTTAATCCAATTTTCTGTTGATGGGTGGGGCTGTGTTCCCTCCCTGAAGTTTGGCCTGAGGCCAAACTATGGTGGGGGTAATGGTACTAATGGTGACCTTCTCCAAAAGCACTTATGCCAGACTCCACAGCTCACAGGACTGTTGTAGTCAGTGCCCCTGACTCTGCGGCAGGCCACTGTCTGTCCACGCCTCCGCCAGAGACTCCTGGACACACTCAGGCAAGTCTGGCTCAGTCTCTTGTGGGGTCACTGAATATTCATTGGAAGGGCTGTTGCTGAAGCTGAAGTTCCAACACTTTGACCACCTGATGCGAAGAACTGACTCATTTGAAATGACCCTGATGCTGGGAAAGATTGAAGGCAGGAGGAGAAGGGGATGATGAGGATGAGATTGTTGAATGGCATCACCGACTCAATGGACATGAGTTTGAGCAAGCTCCGGGAGTTGGTGATGGACAGGGAAGCCTGGTGTGAGGCAGTCCATGGGGTTGCAAAGAGCTGGACATGACTGAGCAACTGAACTGAGCTGAACTGAGCACAGTCTAGATTTTGTTTTCTCCCTTAAAGTGAGCCATGAAAATGTGATGGTTACATTGTAACATGGTAAGAAAGAAAAGTATCCCAAATTATTTGGGACAGAACCTCCTTTCTGTACGTGATGTAATTTACAATTCCTTCTGGGAAATAATTAGCATTCTTGAGCAATTTTTGGAGAACTTTTACTGAGGTCACGAGCACCCTCTGAGTTGTGGACCTTGATAGGAATCTGGTAATATTAACTGGCACCCCTTTCTTACAGCACCTACCATTTTCTATCCATTTCTCTGCCAAGAGACCAGCTTTTGAAGTGACTGACTCAGGACATTATTCCCTCATGGCAAGTTTGAAATACAACTTTGACATGGGCTGGTAATAATTTTTTACCAGTAAAGTTTCTTTTGACAATAGTTGATACGTACTCACTTCAATGGCACATGTACTAAAATTGGAATGATACAGAGAAAATTAACATGGTCCCTGCCCAAGGAAAACCGTTGATACCATCTTCAGATCTTCATTTAGATACATTTCTCAGTTGACCAACATATGAGTAATTTTTTTGGGGGGGAATGATATGTGGATTTTATCATTTTTGTAGTGATACCACTACCACCATTAGAATTCAGTTTGATAATAATCCCCAAGTGTTGTTTAGAATCCTTTCACACAATGTTGATATTAAGTGTTGACTTCCAGTACATTCTCTACTCTCATTGTGATGACAGTTGTTTCAGAGTGTCATTTTCCCAGTGTCTTTACACTGGTTCATTAAATTTCTCTCTTTCTCTTTAACTACAAGTCCTCTGTAAATGTCTAAAGACGTTGCATGGCCAGTAATCGCTCTTCTGACAAAGGGAAGTAGATTCAAGGACCCTGGACAAGTCTCTTCACAATTCTGTGCTTTAGTTTCTCCATCTTTTAGATGTGATAGTGATACATTTCAGCCATTTTTGTTATGTGTTCAGGTAATAGGAGTTTGTAATTCATTATTATTATTATTATTATTATTATTATTATTTGGTTGCACTGGGTCTTCATTGCTGTGCTGGTTTTTCTCTAATTGTGGTGAGCTACTCTTCATTGTGGTGCACAGATTTCTCATTGCAGTGGCTTCTCTGTCCGGGGAGCACAGGCTCTAGGCGCACGGGCTTCAGTAGCTGCGGCACTTGGACTCAGCAGTTGCCACTCAGGGGCTTAGTTGCTCCACGGCATGTGGGATCTTTCTGGACCAGGGATTGAACCCGTGTCCTTTGCACTGGCAGATGGATTCTTATCCACTGTACCACTGAGGAAGTCCAAGGTGGAGTCTTGTGTGGACTTCAGCTCCTCCAGGACTCAGTGATGGAAGAAGTGAAACACTTAGAATGATTGTACATTTACCTTTTCTAGATTTAAGCTCCAGGGGTCTATGGAGAATAGGCAGCCAGCTGCAGCTAGAGACTGCTATACTAAAGAGCTTCATCCTTATGTCTGAGAGTTTTTTCATGTTTCTTAGGACAATTCATGTTAAAGGGGCAGCGACCTTTAATCCCGGGTCTCCTCTGCCTCTCTCAGATGCCCATCCCGTGTTGAGGATGCAGCCCCAAACAGGTGAGGGCTGGAGTGGTGCCCCTGAAAGTCTTGCAGTACCCATTGCATGGTGCTGGCACGCAGGTAGAACTGGGGTTCCCTCGCATCGTCTCCAGTCTCCCACTGCTCTGAGCTAGGACACGCCGGTGGGGTGACTTCCACTGGCCCCTGGGTAGCTTTTCGTCTGAAGAAAATGTGTGAAACGAACGCAGAGGAAACACCTGTCTCGGCAGACCCTCCCCTCAATCCAGTCTCACCTGCGATGTATCTTGGAGAAATTCCTTTAAGTTTATTGTATGAGAATGGCACCTTTCTCTGGTTTCCAGCTTATAATGTGTCTTTTTATTATAATATTCTTTTGGCAATTTCAATAGGAATTTGGAGTCTGGTGCTCAGACGACTGGAATCTCTTACTCAGGTCTGTATTCCCAGCACCTAGTAAAATATAATAAGTGTAAAGAATGTGTGTGTGATGAAGAAGAGATGAATTCAGTGAATTTTGATCACATACTGTAGAGTCTAAATCAGGGCCCTTTTGAGGATTAAAGGAGACACTGGCCTGGTGAGATACTGGATCAGCAGGAGTGAGGTGGGACTCTTCCCAGCAAACAAGGAGACATGGTCACTCTGTGCATAAGGGAAATGGGGAAGAAAGAGAAGAAGGAGAGAGGAAAAAAGAGTAGGATGAAAGAATGAGAGAAAAAATAATGTGCTTGGATTCCCACAGAAACCAATGCTGAGATGGAGAGTGGGATGTGGGAAACTGATTGAAGAATCTTGTCAACGGTAAATGAGGCGGACTTCAAATGAGTTGGTCCAGTGGTTAAGAATCTCCCTTGCAACGTAGGGGGCATGGGTTTGATCCTTGATCCGGGAACTAAGAGCCCACATGCCTTGGAGCAACTAAGCCCACAGGCCACCACTACTGAGCCTGCACACTGCAACGAAAGATCCCATATGATGCAACTGAGATCTGATGCAGCCAAATAAATGAATAAATTTTAAAAAAATAGTATATGGGATTGAGTGGGAGAAGTAAGATTGGGCGGAGGGAAAAGTTGATGGGTCACAGGGAACTTTGAAGCTGGGATGGCCCTGCAGAGATGTCCCAGAGCAAAGCAAGGAGCTTTTGCCTTTCCACTGCAGCATCCTCTGCTCACAGAATGTATGCTGGCTGTGGGAAGATAGTATGACCTAGGGTGAGACAGCTTCCTTCCATAAAGGTCGATTCCCTCCCAGAGACGTCACTGTGGATCTTCACCAGCCAGCACGCCCAGTAGTTAGGGTGTGCCCAGGGTAGGGTCTGGGTAGCTCGCCACAGTGGCGGCTGCTGTCTGCCCAAGGTGCTGCTCCATCCCCTCCTTCATAGAGTAAGTTCAGTCCCATCTGAAAAGTTCCGAGGGGTCTCACTGGGACAAACTGCAGCTGGACTCAAGGCCATAGCTGATACTCGTCATCTTCCTCTACTACCCATTCGAGAGTCCCCTCACCTTCAAGTAGCACTTCCACTGGTCAGGGCGAACCTCATTGATGAGAACTTCGAGTCTCTGGTGACCATACCCCTCTCAGGCTATGGCTGTTGGACGTTTCCATTTGCCATCAGAATTAGGGTTAGGGTGAGGGTACCAAGCGATTCCCCTACAGGACCACTTGTAAGAAAGATCCATCCCCCTCTGCTCCCCTTAAGTAACAGCAGCCTCCCTTCTCCCAGTGATCAGGGTCAATTAACCCCCAGGCAGGATGGTGACCCCTTTCTTTGGCGGCTGGTCTCTTAGCACAAGGAGCCCCAAATGGCCAAGCAATCAGTTCAGTTCAGCTCAGTCACTCAGGCGTGTCCGACTCTTTGCGACCCCATGAATCGCAGCACGCCAGGCCTCCCTGTCCATCACCAACTCCCGGAGTTTACTTAAACCCATGTCCATCGAGTTGGTGATGCCATCCAACCATCTCATCCTCTGTTGTCCCCTTCTCCTCCTGCCCCCAATCCCTCCCAGCATCAGGGCTTTTTCCAATGAGTCAGCTCTTCTCATGAGGTGACCAAAGTACTGGAGTTTCAGCTTCAGCATCAGTCCATCCAATGAACACCCAGGACTGATCTGCTTTAGGATGGACTGGTTGGATCTCCTTGCAGTCCAAGGGACTCTCAAGAGTCTTCTCCAACACCACAGTTCAAAAGCATCGATTTTTCGGCGCTCAGCTTTCTTCACAGTCCAACTCTCACATCCATACATGACCACTGGAAAAACCATAGCCTTGACCAGATGGACCTTTGTTGGCAAAGTAATGTCTCTGCTTTTTAATATGCTGTCTAGGTTGGTCATAACTTTCCTCCCAAGGAGTAAGCGTCTTTTAATTTCATGGCTGTAGTCACCATCTGCAGTGATTTTGGAGCTCAAAAAAATAAAGTCTGACACTGTTTCCACTGTCTACCCATCTATTTCCCATGAAGTGATGGGACCAGATGCCATGATCGTAGTTTTCTGAATGTTAAGCTTTAAGCCAACTTTTTCACTCTCCTCTTTCACTTTCATTAAGAGGCTTTTTAGTTCCTCTTCACTTTCTGCCATAAGGGTTATTTTCTGCATATCTGAGGTTATTGATATTTCTCCTGGCAATCTTTTTTTTTTGAAATTTTTAAAAATGTACATGAATCATGTGTTGATGTACTACATAATTTAAAAATTAAAATGCAAATCCACCTTCCTTCTATAGAAGTGAGGAACAACGACAACAACAGTGATGCATACATCTTCCAAGGTCCTCAGAATCTCTCTAGTGAATTTGCAGAATTTAAATCAAACCAGTTCTTTTTTTTTCTCTTCATTTATTTTTATTAGTTGGAGGCTAATTACAATATTGTAGTGGTTTTTGCCATACATTGACATGAATCAGCCATGGATTTACATGTGTTCCCCATCCCGATCCCCCCTCCCACCTCCCTCTCCATCCCATCCCTCTGGGTCTTCCCAGTGCACCAGCCCTGAGCACTTGTCTCATGCATCCATCCTGGGCTGGTGATCTGTTTCACCCTTGATAGTACACTTGTTTCAATGCTGTTCTCTCAGATCATCCCACCCTCGCCTTCTCCCACAGAGTCCCAAAGTCTGTTCTATACATCTGCGTCTCTTTTTCTGTTTTGCATATAGGCTTATCGTTACCATCTTTCTAAATTCCATATATATGCGTTAGTATACTGTATTGGTCTTTATCTTTCTGGCTTACTTCACTCTGTATAATGGGCTCCAGTTTCATCCCTCTCTTCAAACTGATTCAAATGAATTCTTTTTAATGGCTGAGTAATATTCCATTGTGTATATGTACCACAGCTTCCTTACCCATTCGTCTGCTGATGGGCATCTAGGTTGCTTCCATGTCCTGGCAATTGTAAACAGTGCTGTGATGAACATTGGGGTACACGTGTCTCTTTCAGATCTAGTTTCCTTGGTGTGTATGCCCAGAAGTGGGATTGCTGGGTCATATGGCAGTTCTATTTCCAGTTTTTTAAGGAATCTTCACACTGTTCTCCATAGTGGCTGTACTAGTTTGCATTCCCACCAACAGTGTAAGAGGGTTCCCTTTTCTCCACATCCTCTCCAGCATTTAGCTTGTAGACTTTTGGATAGCAGCCATCCTGACTGGCGTGTAATGGTACCTCATTGTGGTTTTGATTTGCATTTCTCTGATAATGAGTGATGTTGAGCATCTTTTCATGTGTTTGTTAGCCATCTGTATGTCTTCTTTGGAGAAATGTCTGTTTAGTTCTTTGGCCCATTGTTTGATTGGGCCATTTATTTTTCCCGGCAATCTTGATTCCAGCTTGTGCTTCCTCCAGCCCAGCATTTCTCATGATGTACTCTGCATATAAGTTAAATAAGCAGGATGACAATATACAGCCTTGACGGACTCCTTTTCCTATTTGGAACCAGTCTGTTGTTCCATGTCCAGTTCTTACTGTTGCTCCCTGACCTGCATACAGGTTTCTCAAGAGGCAGGTCAGGTGGTCTGGTATTCCCATCTCTTTCAGAATTTTCCACAGTTTATTGTGATCCACACCATCAAAAGCTTTGGCGTTGTCAGTAAAGCAGAAGTGTTATTCCGCAGACTGAGTGATACCCCTGCTGGCTGCTCATCTGTCTTGTCCCTCTGGATGCCTGTACCCAGTTGAAGGATGTAGGGGCTGAGCAAGAAAAAGGGCTTCCTTAATGGCTCAGACAGTAAAGAATCTGCCTGCAGTGCAGGAGACCCAGGTTCAATCCCCGGGTCAGGAAGATCCCTTGGAGGAGGGCATGGCAGCCCACTTCAGATGGGAAATCCCATGGACAGGAGGAGCCTGGTGGGTGGGCTGCAGTCCATGGGGTCGCAGAGTCAACAGGACTGAAGTGACTAACACAAGAAAATATGTGACCACCAGGGGGCAGTAGCACACAGCGCGCTTGCTTTGGGCAGTGCTTTGATGGGCAGGGAGTCGCGGGTGCCTCGCATAAACCTCCCGGAGGCAGGGAGAGGGGAGAAAGGCAAGAGAACTCGCAGGGGAGAGCGGACCCAGAGGGGGCTTAGGTGTGTGGGAGATGTCACTCGGCAGCACGGCAGGGGGTCTCTGGGTGTTACAGTTCCAGGACCCGTCTTGTCTGTGGCTGGCAGATGTGGGCTTGGGATATTTTGCAGAGTATGCCAAGTGAGCAGGCTCTACGTAGCTAAAAATCTACTGGGGCTCTATTGAAAGCAACTGGATGCTTTCAATTTAGAATTTTGAGTTTGGTGGGCTCTGGAGCTAATGGTCTCAGCATGTTATGAAGACGTGAACAACTTCGTGACAATATGCGGGGGCCCTCTGGCTCGCTGACATAATTCCATGCTCTCTTCATTATCTCTGTTGCTCCCCTGGGTCTGGCCCCCTGAGTGATGTCACCTCCAGCATTGCTGATGATGCCTCCAATGGCTATCTACCTCCATTTGGCCCCTGCCCTTGAAGGATCTTTGCATCCCTGTTGCTATGGAAGCCCAGTCACCTAACAGCATCTCCTGCCATTTGCTCTGACCGGTAGACAAAGCCCTCCTGAATGTCTCAGTGATGTTGGCAGCACTAGCACCAGCTCAACCAGCTCATTTCTCATTGCCTTGGTGAACAGCATGCCTTCCAGGCCCTCCCAGAGCACATGATGGGTTGGGGAGTCTTCCAGTCTTATGTAGCATGCCCTCTTCAATGAAGCTTTTTATAAATTAATTACATCTATTTATTTATATACTAACTTTTGGCTGCACTGGGTCTTCGTTGCTGCAAGCAGGCTTTCTCTAGTTGCCGTGAGTGTGGGCTTGCAATGCATGGGCTTCTCATTGTGGTAGCTTCTCTTGTCACAGAACACAGGTTCCAGATGCAGAGGCATGTGAGATCTTCCTGCACCAGGGATCAAATCTGTGCCCCCTACATTGGCAGGCAGATTCTCAACCACTGGACTACCAGGGAAGTCCTTCACTGAAGTTTTTGATTCTGTCTTCCACTGTCTTATGCAAACTTCCCCCAAACCATCCTAAGTGTGTTAGCGGTATCTCTCATGATCCCCAAGTCCCAGGATTCCTGGGTCTTTGCCAAGGTATTAATACTGCAGTGTGCCTCCCAATTCACATGCTCTCCTTCACCCTACTTCATGTTCTCCCCATCTTGATCCAGTGTCCTCAGACTCCATCCTCATACAAACTCTCGGGCTCTTCCTAGCACATGGTACTGGGTCTTGCCACTCCTTCCTTCTTTTTTTTTTTTTTTTCTTTTTTAATGTGTTTACTTATTTATTTTTCTGCAGTGGGTCTTAGTTGTGGCATGCAGGATCTTTTCATTGTGGCATGTAGAATATAGTTCCCCAACCAAGGATCGAACCCAGGCCTAGGACATTGGGAGCTTAGAGGCTTGGCCATTGGACCGCCAGGGAAGTTCTCTCAAGTTGTATTGATATTTGTGTTGCATCTTTTAATGTTTTCAAAGCGCTTTCTCATCTATAGGGTTGGCCCAAAAGTTTGTTCAGGCTTCTCTGTCAGATATTACCAAAACCCCAAATTAACTTTTTGGCCAACCCAATATTATCCCATATTTGACCTTACAATATCCATGTAAGAACAGAAAGGAGAATTATTCCCTTCTACCAAATGAAAATCTGGGTTATAATGAGTATGGGTATGTCAAAGCCAAACAACTAGCAGAAACAAGCCTTTAAAAGTTGAACTTTTTTTAACATCAAGGACACTATAGACCAACAGTGGGTCAGAAATGTTGTTTTAGAAAGCAGAGGCTGCTGGGAATTATGTTAAAATGTCTGTCCTTTCCTAATAAATGTCAGATAGGAAAGTAAGAAGACAACTGGTAGATTTTCCTAAATCAGTTATTCACCAAAAGTGCATTTGCTGTCTAAAAGACATACCTGGGACTTCCCTGCTGGTCCAGCGGATAAGAATCTCTCTGAAAATGCAGAGGACACGGGTTCGATCCCTGGTCCAGGAAGATCCCACATGCCGCAGAGCAGTTAAGCCTGTGCATCACCACTACGGAGCCTTCGTGCTGCAACAGGAAAAGCCACCAGATTGAGAAGCCCATGCATTGCAACAAAGAGCAGCCCCCGCTGCTGCAGCTAGAGAAAGCCTGCGTGTAGCAACAAAGGCCCAGTGCAGCCAAAAACAAATAAAGTTTAAAAATAAAATATATAGCCAAGTGTACTTGGGATTGGGAGTTTGGAATTAGCAGATGCAGACGGTTGAGTATAGAATGAACAAATGGAAAGGTCCTACTGTCTAGCACAGGGAACCATACTCAATATCTTGGGAAAACCATTAATGGAAAAGACAAGGTATACCCAAGTCAGTTTTTCATTCCTGAACATCTGTAAGCCTTTGATAGCCTTACACGTATGATTTCCGTCTGTAACAAACTTTGCTCACACCATGATGTTGGTCGTGTGGTTCACTGCACTGTGTTAGCTTTGTCCTTGCAACTGCTTCCTGTAAATAAAAGAGAAATGTGGTCACTGGGACTTCACAGAGTATACAGATCTATCGTGAGCCTTTTCCAAAGGTAATGAAGAAAGTCAGCATTTCCTCAAACTTCCCCAGCTGACTTGACTAAATAATAACCAACAGCCAAGAGAAATACGGACTGATGTGGAAGCTGAAGCTCCAATACTTTGCCTACCTGATGCAAAGAGCTGACTCATTGGAAAAGCCCCTGGTGCTGGGAAAGATTGAAGGCAGGAGGAGAAGGGGACGACAGAGGATGAGATGGTTGGATGGCATCACCGACTCGATGGACATGGGTTTGAGTAAACTCCGGGAGTTGGTGATGGACAGGGAGGCCTGGCGTGCTGCAGTCCATGGGGTTGCAAAGAGACGGACACGACTGAGCGACTGAACAACAACAAGAGAAGTGCTCCTTTGATCCGGAAGGAATCATAGAGATGATTCCCTTCATGGCAACCACACAAATAAACCCCAGCCCACAGTTTTATGTGCTGGATGAAATCAAGAAGTGGCATGGATGTAGTTTAACCACAGTTGAAACACTACAGTGTACTAGTCGTGTATTTTTTCACCAAAGTGTCCTGGTAGCTATAGTAATGACTCCAGCAGACTACTGATATTCACCAGTCAGCTACACTATGTTCAGAACCTTCAGCAAACCCTTTCTCACCTATGGTTAGGGTAACAGACGCCCAATTACTGGTGTAGATAAGAGGGTGGCTGTGGAAATAGTTTCAGGCTGCTGCCACTTGAAATTTATTTAACGAGTATGAAAGAATCTGAAGGTCCTTGGGAGTAATATAAATTAAAAGCTCAAGAGAGTCAGGGGAGCGGGATAGGATGAACATGGTCAAAAGGTACAAACTTCCGGTTATAAGATAAATAAGTACTAGGGGCATAGTGAGCAGGATAATAAATATAATTAACACTATTGTATGTAATACATGAAAGTTAAGAGAGTGAGTCCTAAGAGTTCTCATCACAAAGAAAAAAAAAATATTTTTCTGTTTCTTTAATTTTGTACTTATATGATATGATGAATGTTCACTAAATTTATTGCAATAATCACTTCACAAAATATTTAAATCAAATCTTTATACCTTAAACTTATTCAGGGCTATATGCCAATTATATCTCAAAACTGGGAGGAAAAAAGTAATACAAAAAATAATTATTAAAAATTAATTAATTGAAAGTTGGGTGATTACATTTGATAATAATAAATATCACAGTGACAGGATGGTAAGAATACCACACTCATGAAGACATGGGGATTTAACCCTTGTTACCCTTATTAGCTTTCTTTCCTTTCATTACTTCTTACAACACCCCAACCCTTCCAGTTGTCTGAAAACGCGCAGGGGTCTGGGCAAGAGGCTGCAGAGAGGTCAAGACAAACCATCAGGGTCCATTTCCCACTGGAAATGGTACCATTCCATACCAAAGAGAGCAGAGCTTGGAGTTTTTAATATTTTATAGCTATTATAAAGATAAAGATATATATAGATAAAGACTCTATTTTAAAACTTAAGTCTTCCCTACCTAATCCACAAGGGGGCCTAGAAGCAGAAGATAGAGGGCAAACATTTGCATTAAGGACAAAGAGTAGTCACCTGTGCAGTCCAATATGGCAGCCATCAGCCGCATGTGGAAGTGTTGCTAGCATGGCTGAGAAACTGGATCCTCAATGATATTTCATTTTAATTAATTTACATTTAAATAGCCACGTGTGGGGGGAGAGCACAGAGTTAGAGGAAGAAAAATAACAGAACCAGCAAAATAATTCCTATTTCTCAGCAATCTTGGATGTTGAGTTTCTCATTTGAGTCCCATAACATTGCCCATTGGGCAGGATGTGCAGGTAATATTATCTGCATTTTAAGCAGACATAAAAAAGATAAACGGACTCATTTAGAGTCATCAGGTAGTTTATAATAGAAGCATGCCTCTTACAATTTCTAATGACTAGCTCAGAGCTTTATCTTGGTATCTGTAGAATGATGACAATAATACATTAACAGCATAACTAATATTATGGACTGCTCGCTGTGTGCCAGGAAGCTCTTAACATGTGCTTCCCAAGAGTTAAACAGTGTAGCACTCGAAGAAAATGATCATGCAGATATAGCACTCTGGGGGGGTACACCAGGATAAACTACGCCCCTCCAGCGTGCTATCTGAAACAATCCATTACACTCAATTTCCATTTTATAATTAAGATTAAAAATAAAATGCAAAGTAAAAGGCTAGACACGAAATGTTGATTTTGTATCCAACTTCCCAGTCTGTCATGAGAAACTTGAGCCTGCCTCTTTGATTGTTTCTTTTTAATATTCAGGCTTGAAATCTCTATGCTCATTTCAAATTGCTGAGAAAAGAAGAGAAACTAAAGGCAAAGGAGAAAAGGAAAGACATTCCCATCTGAAAGCAGAGTTCCAAAGAATAGCAGGGAGAGATGAGAAAGCCTTCCTTGGTGATCAGTGCAAAGAAACAGACAAAAACAATAGAATGGGAAAGACTAGAGATCTCTTCAAGAAAATTAGACATACCAAGAGAACATTTCGTGCAAAGATGGGCACAATAAAGGACAGAAATGGTATGGACCTAACAGAAGCAGAAGATATTCAGAAGAGGTGGCAAGAATACACAGAAGAACTAACAAAAAAGATCTTCATGACCCAGATAACCACGATGGTGTGATCACTCACTTAGAGCCAGACATCCTGGAAAGCAAAGTCAAGGTTGCCTTAGGAAGCATTACCATGAACAAAGCTAGTGGAGGTGATGGAATTCCAGTTGAGCTATTTCAAATCCTAAAAGATGATGCTGTGAAAGTGCTGCAGTCAGTATGCCAGCAAATTTGGAAAACTCAGCTGTGGCCACAGGACTGGAAAAGGTCAGTTTTCATTCCAATCCCAAAGAAAGGCAATGCCAAACAATGCGCAAACCACCACACAATTGCACTCATCTCACACACTAGCAAAGTAATGCTCAAAATTCTCCAAGTCAGGCTTCAACAGTACGTGAACAGAAAACTTCGAGATGTTCAAGCTGGATTTAGAAAAGGCAGAAGAACCAGAGATCAAATTGCCAACATCCGTTGGATCATCGAAAAAGCAAGAGAGTTCCAGAAAAACATCTACTTCTGTTTTATTGACTATGCCAAAGCCTTTGATTATGTGGATCACAACAAACTGTGGAAAATTCTGAGAGAGATGGGAATACCAGATCACCTGATCTGTCTCAGAAATCTGTATGCAGGTCAAGAAGCAACAGTCAGAACTGGACATGGAACAACAGACTGGTTCCAAATCAGGAAAGGAGTCCGTCAAGGCTGTATATTTTCACCCTGCTTGTTTAACTTCTATGTCCTGAATGTTCATTGGAAGGACTTATGCTGAAGCTGAAACTCCAATACTTTGGCCACCTGATGTGAAGAACTGAGTCATTTGAAAAGACCCTGATGCTGGGAAAGATTGAAGGCGGGAGGAGAAGGGGACGACAGAGGATGAGATGGTTGGATGGCATCACCGACTCAATAGACATGAGGTTGAGTAAACTCTGGGAGTTGGTGATGGACTGGGAGGCCTGGCGTGCTGCAGGCCATGGGGTTGCAAAGAGTCAGACACGACTGAGCCACTGAACTGAACTGAACTGAGAAGAGAAATCAAGGCAGTCTATAATCCAGTTTCTTTCTGTTCTCCCTTGGGATGTAGCTGATGATGCCACAAGGTCCTATAGCTATTGAAGTTCTTTAAAAGCCATTACCTAGCTATGTTTGGGCAACTGGAATATTTTATCCAGCTAGAGAAACAAAAGGAAGGTGGGGCAGATGGGGAGTGGGGGTGGGGCAGTGTTACCCAGCAGGGAAGATTTTGGAGGTTGCCCCTGTGTCCATCTCTGGCCTCCTGAGGTCTGAGTTCCAGAACCTTCAGTGTGAAGTCCCTAGAACCCTGCATCATGAATCCTTGTGTCTTGGCCCAATAGGCAGTCTGCAGCTAACTGTCCCACTGCCGCCCCACACATGCTGTGTGAACTTGAGTGAAGCACTTGCCCTCTCTGGATCTGTTTCCTCTCCCTGTAAAATGGGGTTCATAGCACTGACTTATCCCAGAGACTGTGCACAGGAGGTATCGCTAACAAAACTTGTCATAAAACTCTTTGCTTCCTCAAGGTTTAGGGGTTCAGGAAAGAGAGGGTTTGGGGATTGTGGATTCAGCCCGGGGAAGGAAGGGGCTGCTCACACAGTGGAGGCAGGCTCTAGGGGCAGAGTCCTCGGCACGGGCTCTGGCCTCTGAGGTCTGGCCCTTTCTGTTGACCTGCTCAGGCCATCTGCAGCAACTCATAGAAGTGACATCAGCTTCTTCCACTTTGCCTGTCAGGCTCAAGAGTCTTTCCAACAGCGCTCAGATGGAAGTTGCATGCAAGTCACAAAAGAAAGTCAAACTTGGCTGGGAGTTTGTTTTTGTACAGAGAACAATGGTCAATGAAAGAGTGCTATGTTCTGCCTGGGTCAGACTGAGCAGACTGCAGGAAAGACTGCCTGTCCCAGATCTGTGTGTGCATGTGTATATACAAGGGCATAGGTGTACTATGTACATGTGTCTCTGCATACAGGTGTGTGAATGGAAACATGCACGTGAGGATTGTATACATGTGCGTCTCTGTGTACACACATGTGTATGTGTGGAGGCATGTGTGTGTTCATTGTATTACATGTGCGTGTACATGGATGTGGACATGCATGTGTGCACAGCTTACAGCACATGTGTACACATATGTGAGCTCACATGCACATGAGCATATAGGAATGTATAACGTGTACTCACATCTGTGTGTACACGCCTATGTATACATGGATAAGTGTGTGTATACAAGTGTATATATACATGAACACACACGCATACAGGTGTGTTAGCCACTCATTCATGTCCAGTTCTTTGTGATCCCATGAACTGTAGCCTGCCAGGTTCCTCTGTCCGTGGGATTCTCCAGGCAAGAATACTAGAGCGAGTTGCCATCCCTTCTCCAGGGGATCTTCCTGACCTAGAGATCAAACCTGGGTCTCCTGCATTGCAGGCAGATTCTTTACCATCTGAGCCACCGGGGAAGCCTATACACATAGGCATGTACACGCACATTCACACAGTCATGGTCAGAGGGCAGGTTCATGTCCACATGGTTTGTGACTTCAAAGGGTTTTGGCCAAGTCATTCGAGCCCCAAGCTTGTGTCTGGCAGACATGTTGCCAGTGCTGAGGGCTGGTGGTGTGTATGCCCTGGGTTAGACGTGAAGGGGGTTGCCCTATGTGGGTCAGAGACCTGCGGTCACTTCCTTGGAAGATTACCGAGCCAGCATTTCCATGCTCAGAAACCTAAAATTTTCCAAGTTACTCATTATTTTTATGGTTGAAAATCTCAGTGATACCTTGAATGTGTCATACCCAATCCTAGTTTTGTATTTTGTATTTATGACAATTGGGAAAGTCTTTTTGAGTTTCATCTTATCAAGGTGGCTTTTAAAAATATATTTGTCAGAGCAGCCCCCTGAATCTTTCCTTCCACTGTTCTCTTTGCTGCTCTTTTTGACTATTAATAGTTGAGATTCAATGGATGAAGCCCAGGACTAAAGGTTGACTCAGAAATTCAGTCTCTGAGCCAGATGGTTGTATGTGGATAGAGCTGTTCCCTGGGGCTGCCTGGCCTTTGAGCAGTTACTTAGTCATCTTAAATCTTAATTTTCTCATCTCCAAAATGGGGATGCTAGGCAGTCCAGTGGTTAAGACTCAGCACTTTCACTGCCGTGGGACTGGGTTCAATCCCTGGTCAGGGAACAAAGATCCCTCAAGCTGTGTGGCTCAGCCATAAAAATAAAGTGCGGATGCTAATAGTAATGGCCTTATTGTTGTTGTTCTGTTGCTAAGTCATGTCTGACTCCTTGTGACCCCACGGACTACAGCACATCTGGCTTCCCTGTCCTTCACTATCTCCCAGAGTTTGCTCAGACTCATGTTCATTGAGTCAGTGATGCCATCCAACCATCTCATCCTCTGTCATCCCTTTCTCCTCTTGCCCTCAACCCTTCCCAGCATCAGGGTCTTTTCCAATGAGATGGCTCTTCGCATCAGGCGGCCAAAGTAGGATTGTTGTAAAAATTAAATTAGATATTGCCAAACTTTCCAATTATGCCTGTGTACACTTTCCTGTGAGATTCTGAAGTCCCACATTTCTCCAAAGAAGACATACAGATGGCTAACAAACACATGAAAAGATGCTCAACATCACTCATTATCAGAGAAATGCAAATCAAAACCACAATGAGGTACCATTACACGCCAGTCAGGATGGCTGCTATCCAAAAGTCTACAAGCAATAAATGCTGGAGAGGGTGTGGAGAAAAGGGAACCCTCTTACACTGTTGGTGGGAATGCAAACTAGTACAGCCACTATGGAGAAGAGTGTGGAGATTTTTTTAAAAAACTGGAAATAGAACTGCCATATGACCCAGCAATACCACTTCTGGGCATACACACTGAGGAAACCAGATCTGAAAGAGACACGTGCACCCCAATGTTCATCGCAGCACTGTTTATAATAGCCAGGACATGGAAGCAACCTAGATGCCCATCAGCAGACGAATGGATAAGGAAGCTGTGGTACATATACACCATGGAATATTACTCAGCCATTAAAAAGAATTCATTTGAATCAGTTCTAATGAGATGGATGAAACTATAGCCCATTATACAGAGTGAAGTAAGCCAGAAAGATAAACACCAATACAGTATACTAACGCATATATATGGAATTTAGAAAGATGGTAACGATAACCCTATATGCAAAACAGAAAAAGAGACAGAGAAATACAGAACAGACTTTTGAACTCTGTGGGAGAAGGTGAGGGTGGGATGTTTTGAAAGAACAGCATGTATATTATCTATGGTGAAACAGATCACCAGCCCAGGTGGGATGCATGAGACAAGTGCTCGGGCCTGGTGCACTGGGAAGACCCAGAGGAATCGGGTGGAGAGGGAGGTGGGAGGGGGGATCGGGATGGGGAATACGTGTAACTCCATGGCTGATTCATGTCAATGTATGACAAAACCCACTGAAATGTTGTGAAGTAATTAGCCTCCAACTAATAAAATAAATAAATAAATAAAAATAATAAAAAAAAAAAAAAAGAGAGAGAGAGAGAGATTCTGAAGTCCTCCAAGGAGCAGGGATCTCCCGCTGGGTCACGAGCAGTGCCAGAGCCTGGCAGTATGATGATGGCTTCCCGCGTGAAAAGAAAATGCAGGGTCTCCTGTTAAAAAATTACTAGGTCCCCAGCATCTCCACCAAAAAAAGACTAGTAAGAATTTCAAAGTGGTGACACCCAAGCTTTAAACCAAGTGTGAAGTCCTTCAAGCAAGTGGTCCTGAGTGTGGCGCTGGCTGCATGGACCTGAAGCTGGTCCTGCCTGTAGGTATTGAGCAGGATGAGGGACATTGAGTTTAAGTGACATTGGCACCTGTTCCATTGCAAGGTACTGAGGATGGTGTTTTGCAGAAAGTTTTCACTTTCGTCTCAAGTTCAAAGGATTTGTTAACAAAACAAGCCACTCGTTCTATACAAATAAATAATACCAATATTTATTAGAGAATTCTCTAGCTTACTTTCAACATACTAACATTAAAAGGAAAGAGAAATAGAAAGAGCAGAGGCTACATCACCAAATTGGGTTTTGACCAACAACCAGACTCAAACAGCGCTGGGAAGTTCCATGTCGCGTCTGGTGTCCCCACTGGGAAAAGGTACCAGGTAGCACGTCCACCGCGTGGATGAGACTTCAGAGATTGCAGTTCAGTTCCACTTACGATCCCGGAACACAAACGGATAGCATCATCAATCTGTGAGCAAATAGTAGCTCTGGTTTCATGTTAATGCTGTTTGTTTTGTTGTGTAAAACTTGGAATGTTGTTAAGCCTGGGGCTTAGTTGGCCAGGGTCCCTCCAGGGGCTCAACAATTTCAAGATTCATCCCCCATTTACCTATGGTGCCGCCAGGCTTGCGCTCCAAGCAGGCAGTGCGGGCACTCCCAGGACAGGCGGTGTCCAGGCAGGTTAGAAGCAAGGTCAGAGGCCTGCTCTGCTTTGTCTCTGAAGCCTGAGCAAGACAATTTACTGACTTTTCCTAACAGATGGTCACGTGCTCAGAACCCCTGAGATCCAACTCCATGGTAGCAGCCGGTCACCGAATGTTCCTCTGGCAAGGGGCCCCCAGGCCCATGGTGGTGTCCAGTGTGCCCGTGGGGAGGGGTCTTGGGGGGGACACAGGTGCTCTCGGAGTGCCAGCTTCAGGTGAGGATCAAAATTTCATGTCTATCAAAGTGAGAGGCTTCTATCTCTTTGTGGCTGACATGTCCGTCCCTCCCTATTCAGAATCATCTAAGCAGAGTGATTGCTCTTAAAAAGCACATACCTCCTACACATTGAAATTTCATCACAATTTTGAAATATTTGCTATTGAAGAAGTTTGATTGGATTCAAAGTACTGACATTATTATAAGCAATGTCAATGTTACATTTGTTACTGAAAGACACTACAGAGTCTTTAAACGTAACTTCAACTGTTGTACATTTTCTAATGATCATTTAAAAAGATTGATTTTGTTTTTTTTCAGGACATGACAGCATGTGGTGTTGGAGAAGACTCTTGAGAGTCCTTTGGACTGCAAGGAGGTCAAACCAGTCAATCCTAAGGGAAATCAGTCCTGAATATTCATTGGAAGGACTGATGCTAAAGCTGAAGCTCTACTACTTTGGCCACCTGATGCGAAGAACTGACTCATTGGAAAAGACCCTGATGCTGGGAAAGACTGAAGGTGGGAGAAGGGGACAACAAGGATGAGATGGTTGGATGGCATCACCAACTCGATGGACACGCATTTGAGCAAGATCTGGGAGTTGGTGATGGACAGGAAAGCCTGGCATGCTGCAGTCTGTGGGGTCTCAAAAAGTTGGACACGACTGAACGACTGAACTGAACTGAACTGACAGCATGTGGGATCTTAGTTCCCCCACCAGGGATTGAACCCGTGCTCCCTGCATTGAGAGCGAAGAGTTTCAACCACTAGATCACCAGGGAAGTTTAAAGGTTGAATGTTTTCATGACGTACTTGTGTGAACAAAATTTCTCTTCAACGGTGAACATCAAGAATTCAAGAAATCACCTTTAAAAAGTTCGGGTCAGGAATTGAGCATAGCTAGTTCAGTTCAGTTCAGTTGCTCAGTTGTGTCCGACTTTTTGCAACCCCATGGACTGCAGCCCGCTAGGCTTCCCTGTCCATCACCAACTTCCAAAGCTTACTCAAACTCATGTCCATCGAGTCGGTGATGCCATCCAACCATCTCATCCTCTGTTCTCCCCTTCTCCTCCCGCCTTCAGTCTTTCTCAACATCAGGGTCTTTTCCAATGAGTCAGTTCTTCGGATCAAGTGGCCAAAGTATTGGGAGTTTCAGCTTCAGTATCAGTCCTTCCAATGAATATTCAGGACTGATTTCCTTTAGGATTGACTGGTTGGATCTCCTTGCAGTCCAAGAGACTCTCAAGAGTCTTCTCCAACACCACAGTTCAAAGGCATCAATTCTTCAGCGCTCAGCTGTCTTTATAGTTCAACTCTCACATCCGTACATGACCACTGGAAAAACCATAGCTTTAACTAGATGGACCTTTGTCAGCAAAGTAAGGTCTCTGCTTTTTAATATGCTGTCTAGGATGATCATACCTTTTCTTCCGAGGAGCAAGCATCTTTTAATTTCATGGCTGCAGTCAACATCTGCAGTGATTTTGGAGCCCCCCAAAATAAAGCCTCTCACTGTTTCCATTGTTTCCCCACCTATTTGCCATGAAGTGATGGAACCAGATGCCATGATCTTGGTTTTATGAATGTTGAGTTTCAAGCCAACTTTTTCACTCTCCTTTCATCAAAAGACTCTTTAGTTCTTCTTCGCTTTCTGCCATAAGGTGGTGTCATCTGCATATCTAGGTTATTGCTATTTTTCCCAGCAATCTTGATTCCAGCTTATGCTTCATCCAGCCCAGCATTTCTCATTAGGATGGACTGGTTGGATCTTCTCACTGATGCTGAAATGCTCACTCCCACCAGCCGCATCCCTGGTCCTTACTGCAAGGGGTGGGGGGTAGCCTTGCCCGCCCTCTGCCTTTCTTCTCATCCCCCAGCACTTAGCACGTGGCTGGACATAAACAAGAGCGGGGCACCTACTTGTGACAAGGAAATGAAAAATGCAAGGTGGAGAATGGCAGAGGTGCAAGCTGGGAAAACACGAAAACCAAAGGCTACGAATCTCAGTGCAGAAAGTAGGTGCTCTCAGCCAAAGCCTTTGTTTATGCCTGGCTCACCCCAGGAGCTTTCCTACTGGCAAGGCAGCCGGCGTGCTGGTAGCGGGTGAGTCCTGGGACAGAGCCCAGACCCTCGGAGTGCGCTGCTGAGCTTGTGAATTCTGGCTGCCAGAAGCCCACACGTTTCCTAGATCCAACTTGGCCCTGCCAGTCGGGGTCGGAAGTTCCTGAGACTGTTCAGACCCTGCACACCCTGGCTTCTCACTGTGGATGGAGAGACCCGCCGCAGGGAGCCCTCAGTATCCCCCTATGTGCAAGGCTGTTCGTCCTTATCCTCCCAGGCTTTCTTCCTGAAGACCCTGCATCAGTAAACCTTCACCCACGCTTTTTTAAGTTGAGGTACAGTTAATTTACAACGTTGAGTTAATTTCACGTGTGCAACAAAGTGATTCAGTCATATATAGAGATTCATTTTCAGATTCTTTTCCCTTGTGTTGCATCCTCTTGTCCGACTCTTTGCAAGCCCACGGACTGTAGCCCGCCAGGCTCCTCTGTCCATGGAATTCTCCAGGCAAGAATACTGGAATGGGTTGCCATGCCCTCCTCCAGGGCATCTTCCCGACCCAGGGATCGAACCCACATCTCCTGCATTGGCAGGTAGATTGGCAGCCACCAGGGAAGGCCCAAGAATTGGAAGAGGGGCACAACGCGGTCCACAGCAACTTCTTAGGAGTCTGCATGGGAGACAGTCTGATTTCCCCGGCGGAAGGCGCAGAGAGCCCCCTCGCCGGCTTCGCCACCCTCCCTGCTGTTGGGCCAAGCGGAAGGATGTCCGGACCCTGGGCACTGGATCTGGAGAAGGCGAGGCAGGAGCGGGAACACGGGGGGGGGGGGGGGGGGGGGGGGGGGGGGGCGGGGGGCGCTGTCTCCCTTTGGCGCCGGAGCAGCCAGACCGCGTTCCTGGCGCCGAAGAACAGTCTGTGCTCCTGGCCCAGATCACAGCCCTGGAGCGGACAGCGGTACCCGGCGCTCGACTCAGCAAGGCAGGTCTCCGGTTTCCGCAGAATTGTTTAGGGCACGGTTCCTGACTGCTGAGCTTCACACTCTGGTCCTCCAGGTGTCTCTGTGATTCTGTGAGCTGCCTGATATGCTTTCTCCTAAGTTTCCTTTCTACTTAAAGCAACTAGAAACTGGATTCTGTTGCTTGTGAGGTAGAATCCTAACTCCTATAGAGCCTTCCCAGGTAGTGCTAGTGGTGAAGAACCCGCCTGTCAAGGCAGGTAGATGTTAAGAGACCCAGGTTTGATCCCTGGCTCTGGAAGATCCCCTGGAAAAGGAAATGGCCACCCACTCCAGTATTCTTGCCTAGAGAATCCCATGGACAGTGGAGCCTGGAGGGCTGCAGTCCACGGGGTCGCACAGAGTCGGACACAACTGAAGCGACTTAGCAACTCCTATAGAGGAAAAACTTTTCACTTTTGAGTCAGAGCTCCGTCTGACTTCAAATAAAGAAGAGAATCAACTTTCATGCAATTCAGGAATAATAAGAAAAGAAAAAAGACTTTCAACATAACTATTCATTGAATTGCATGAAACAATAGACGTTTTACCTCCAGACCAATCCCATAAAACACTCTCCCTCAAGAACTGATGATGGCTCCCTAGTGCCAACAGTTTCAAGTTGAGCTCCTTTGTCTGGCTCTTAAGAACCCCCATAACGTAATTACAGCCTGTCTGGCCCCTCCTATGCCCTGCTGCTGAGGTCTTCTGCAGTCAGACCAGCCTCCTGCTTAGTGGGGAAGGACGCAGGTTTTCTCATCAGACTGCTTGAGTTTGAATCCACCCCAGGGCCGCCTTCTGGAAATGTGAACATGGATATTTGAAATCTCTTAGGCTGTTTCCTTGTATGTACAACAGAGATGGTGATGGTCCATGGAAGGCATTTTGATTGGCCTCTTACCAACTCTATCCCAGGAGATGACTCTGACTCAAGCAAGTCTCAAGGACCACCAGCAACAGCATCACCTGGGACTTTGTTATAACAGAAATGCCATCCCAGACCTGCCGCATCAGACGCTCTGGAGGCAGAGCCCAGTAATCTGTCTTAACAAGCCGTCCTGGGGGTTCTGATGCAGCTTGTGAAGCATCACTGCTCTCAGCTACGGCTGGTTCCGGCCTCAGTGCCATCAATTTTTTAAGAAGAGCCAAGACTGGACTTCCCTGGTGGTTCAGTGATTAAAAATCTGCCTGCCAATGCAGGGGACGCGGGTTTGATCTCTGGTCCAGGAAGATCCCAGATGTTGCAAGGCAGCTAAGCCCATGTGCCACAACTACTGAGCCTGGGCTCCTGAGTCCACGCTCTGGAACAAGAGAAACCACTGCAATGAGGAGCGCATTCACCGAGACTGGAGGAGTCCCTGCTCGCCACCATATCTAGAGAAAGCCTGAGTTCCGCAATGAAGACCCAGCACAGCCAAAAATAGAATCAATTTTTTTTTTTTAAAGAGCCAAGACTAATGCCAACAAGACTGGAAATAGTTGCTGCAGCTACTGGAAAACAAGCTTCTTGAGTCTTCGGAGAAAACCAGGATCCCCCTCCTTCCTCTTCCCCAGGACTGTAGAGGAATAAGATGCAGTCAGGAGGGAGGCTGAAGCTGATACATGGCCAGGGCGGTCCTGGGAGGTGAGCTGAGAGATGAGAAATGGAGCCAGGGCAGTGAGGAAACTCCACCCACAACCCACCCTACTTCCAAATACCTAGTTCCATGAGCCAAGAAAATGCCTTATTTTCCAGCTGATTTGAGTAAGTTTTCTGTGACCTGCAGCCAAAAGAATCCTGGTGATTTACCTCCTAGGATTGCTATGAGGCGAGATTACACACAATGTCTGATACCCTGGCAGCCCTCAGGATATGTCTATTGTCATTATCATTCATATTCTTATCACTCTGATTATTAAATATATTCCAGATGCACTCAAACCAACTCTATCTTGACCCATTCTCTTTTTCCAGCCATGAACACACACTCTTATGTGCTTTAGTTTTCCAAATCCCACCTTCCCATTTCTTTTTTTTTTTTCCACCTTCCTATTTCAAGGTTCATCTCAAATGGAATCTCTTCTGAAGCCCTTAAGAAGTAGAGTATTTCCCAGCCTCGTCACTGAATCCCCATCATATTTATTTCCATGTCTTCACCTTTCCTGGTTTGCTGAATGTCTTACTGCCCTATACTCAGTGGCTCAGTCCTGTCTGACTCTGCGACCCCATGAACTACAGCCCGCCAGGCTCCTCTGTCCATGGGATTCTCCAGGCAAGAGTACTGGAGTGGGTTGCCATGCCCTCCTCCAGGGGATCTTCCAGACACAGGGATCGAACTCACATCTCCCGTGTCTCCTGTGTCTCCTGCATTGGCAGGTCAATTCTTTACCACTGGGAAGCTCAGTGTCACGTATGACTGTGATGTAACTGTGTCAACAGAGGCTGTTTATACAGTTGGACCTCGGGATACAACACAGTCTTCCCCACTATGGAGGGCAGGCCTGCGTGTCAAAGCTTTGCTTTCTTTTCCCAACTAGAATGTAAGTTTCCTGCAAGTAGAGCCCAGGTGTTTTGTTTCTCTACAAGACCTAGCATGATGCCGAGCGCTTCAGTGAGGAGAGCTGGTATTCATCAGAGACTCCACCAGATACCATGAGAATGCCTTACCTGTATTACTGCACTGAACATTAAAAAAAAAAAACTATTTATTTATTTGGTTGCATTGGGTCTTAGTTGCAGCATACGGGATCTTTTGTTATGATGCAAGTGGGCTCAGTAGTTGCGGCATGGGACTCAGTTGTGGCTCTAAAGCACGTGATGGTGTGTGTACACCGCTAGAAAAATATTAACAGAATGGGCCAAGGTAGAATTGATTTCAGTGTATCTGGAGTGTGTTAATATTTAATAATCAGAGTGATGATAATATGAGTGATAATGACAACAGACATGTCCAGAGCTTGCAGCTTCAGTAGTTGTGGTGAGCAGGCTTACTTGCTCTGCAGCATGTGGGATCTTAGTTCCCTGATTAGGGATTGAACCCAAGTCCCCTGCATTGCAGGGCAGATTCTTAACCAGTGGACTACCATAACAGTCCTACTAGGTAGTTACAACTATATTTCTCAGGCCCACAAGCATAGAGGGAAAAATAGCTGCAAACGGAATCTTTAAAGACCATTTTCTCTGGATTCAACCTTACTAGGAATTCTAGACTATTTGAGGGTCAAATTATTCTGATATTTCCCTAAGAGAAATACACGTTATAGACCATCCTTTTGGCTCACCCCTCCATCTGCCGTCTTCCACCTTCCCCCCTTCCCCCAACTTCCGGGCTTCCCAAGTGGTTCAGATGGTAAAGACTCTGCCCACAGTGCTGGAGACCCAAGTTCAATCCCTGGGTCGGGAAGATCCCCTGGAGAAGGGCATGGCAACCCACTCTGGTATTCTTGCCTGGAGAATTCCATAGACAGAGGAGCCTGGCGGGCTATAGTCCATGGGGTCACAAAGAGTCAGACACGACTGAGGGACTAACACACACAACTTCACCCCCGTGACCACACTGCTGCTGCCATGGCCGAGGTCTGAGGGTCACACGTGCTGGCGTCCCGCATCCCTTCGCCATGTCAGAGCCTGGGAAGGAGAACACCATCCAGTGATAACGCAGAAACCCCAGATACTCGTGTTGCAGAGGGTCCAACATAGACCCACCCCCCTCCCCTCCCCACCTGTATGTGTGGGGTGGGGGTGACAGTCAGTCCAAAAACCACTAGTGGTGATAAACGCTATGAGAAAAATAAATATAAGGAGAATGGAGATTCCCTAGCAGTCCAGTGGTTAGGACTCCTCACTTCCACTGCAAAGGACACGGGTTTGATCCCTGGGCAGGGAACTAAGATCCTGCATGCCATGTGGCACAGCCAAAAACTAAAATAAAAAGAATGAGAATGCAGTCACGGGGCTGGGATTCAGGCGGGGTGATGAAGGAAGGCAGTGAATGGATGGCGAAAGGATCTTAAGGTTCAGCTGCTCCAAACCCCTTATGCTATAGACAACTGAAGTCTAGAAAAGATAAACATCAATGTTTAGCACTTACAGCCTCTCTCACTATCCTTATGCCAGCCTTGTACTAGAAGACTTAGCTCCAATCATGTATTACAAAACAGTTTCAACATACACAAACACAGGCACAATAGCATAATGAACCCTCACTCTTTTTCAAAACTTTTGCGTAGGTTATCTTTCATCCATCCCCCACTATTCAACCTGGAATGTACTTTTTAAATATTTTAATTATTTATTTATTCATTTAGCGCACCAGGTCTTAGTTTGCAGCACGTGGCATCTAGTTCCCCAACCAGGGATCAAACCTGGGGCTCCTGCATTGAGAGCTCTGAGTCTTAACCCCTGGACCACCAGGAATCCCTCCCCCTGAATAACTGAAAATGAATTCCACATCTGACTTCACCAGCAAATATTCACCTGCATCACCAGTGAATAAAGAAGTTCTTGGTTGTCACTCTTGTTTTTGTTTTTTAAATAACCAGTAAAGTAAGTATTGTTATCCTCAGTGAAGACACTAAGATCTCAAGCCCTGGCAAATGTCACATCTCTGAATGAACCAGGTCGCCAAACTGCCTCTTCCAACTCCCCATCCAGGCTTTTCCAGCACACAGCTAATGTACTGCCAATAGTGGGAATCACTGCCAATAATTTAAGAATCATTTCCTTAAGTGTGTAATGCAATGAATGAGTTTATACACATCTTTTCAGGAACACAGTTAAACAAATGAGGGAACGTCAGTATTTCTTTTTTGCTTCTTGTTTAAAAAAAAAAAAGGCTGAATATGGGGTGGCAGACAGAAGGGAATTATTCCAGTGGAGATGGAATTATCTAGGTGAAGAATCAATAGGCATTGTGTTATTTTGCCTCCAGGATATCATCATTAAAACCAGGATCTGACTCCGGCCCAAAAAATCGGGGACCATTTACCAGGGCTGGGGCGCCATCTAGTGGACTTCTCCGCATCCGCCTCGGTACTGAGTCCAGTCCCGCCCTGAAGGCAAGATGGCCTGCGCGGTCCCTGCAAGTGTCCCTGCGCGGGGCCTGTGGGGTGAAACACTTGATTTTAATAGGAAAAACCTATTCCAGGATTTCTTTTCTCTATTTCGAAGATGCATCTGCACATCATAGATTACTTGGCTTGTCTTTTCTCAAAATTTCGATTGTAAGTTTTGATTCTTGCGTTTTCTGTTTTTTCATACAAAATCCCTGGTACAACAGTCGCCAGGCAAGCCTCTGCGTGTGTGTGCGTGTGTGTGCGTGTGTGTCCGCGCACGTGCACACACAGATTAGTGATGCAGTGTGATGGGGAGTTTACACACCCAGGGCTGCTAGTGCAAAGGGGACCACCCCGAGACGGCCCCCCAGGAGGCAGATGAGCACCGAGAGAATGTGGGCACTGATGCTGTGATGAAGAAGACTTTTCAAGCCAAGCCCAACGCATACTTAGCCAGTTTGATCTTTTTCAGAGGTTCAGCATCCCCTGCGGCGCCTGGGTCCCTTCCGGGACTGTTACCCTAGAGGTGTGTGACCTGGGAGGGCGGTTTCCTGGACACCTCCAGCCTTCGGCGGCTGCTTAATACGACCTACTTTTCAGTCACTAGGAACAGGGAGGGTAGGTGATGCTTCCAGCTGGTCCATCACTTTGCCGAATTTTATTAGCTCTTATCCTCCATCTGGACTTCTTTTTGTACCTATAACCTTGGGAAGGGAGAAGCACTTTTTCAATGTCCTCAAGGAACCAAGTGATCAATTACTTCCCTCTTTAAAAAATATACCCACCGCCTTCCTGAAATCTAGATCTTAAGGAGTGATTGCATGAATAAAATAAGGATTTTTTTTCCTCCAAAATCCTATTCACAGTATATCTTGGTAAGAACAAAGTTTCTTAATTGCAGAGGTGAGGCAGTTATAGTCTCAGAATCTTCCTTTTATTTTCTGATAAAAAAATATGAATCCTCTCTAGAAAAATATACTCCCATATACAACATTGTGATTCACTGCCTCCAAAAAGGCTTTAAAACTCTATCCTTAGAGGGACTTCCCTGGCAGTCCAGTGGTTAAGACTCTGCCCTTCCAATGCAGCCAGCACAGGTTCAATCCCTGGTTGGGAACTAAGATCTCACATGCTGCTTCACTGCTAAAACAAAACAAAAACAATTCCATCGTTAGAGAAAGGGACTATATAGTGCAGCAGTTCATGGCCTTTTCAGCATCCGGAGTATCTTTTGTATTTAACTCAATTCAGTCAATCACTAGAGGGCTTGCCAGGTTGCCAGGCACTGGGTCTGGGTGCTGGGTATTCGGAAAATGCACACAAGCCACGACTTTTTAAGAAATGTAACATTTCCTCACTTTATTGTTTTCTTCCGTAGACTTCACATTGTGAAATCATTTATTCAATTGTTTATTTAATTGTTATTAATAAATAACAATTTATTCAATTGTTAAACTTCAATTATTGGTGATAGACTATTTGTTTTTCCATGAAATAACCAATGTCATTTTGTGAGGAATCCAATGCCTTGCAGAGAACTTGGTACACAGCAGGTGCACAATAAATGTCCTCTCAGTTATGCTGAACTGAGTTGATAAAATTCTAATCAAAAGTGAAAACAGAGAGTTGTCTGGTGGCCTAGTGGTTAGGATTCCAGGCTTTCACTGTCACGGCCAAGTTCAATCCCTGGTTGGGGAACTGAGATCCTACAAGTTACTCAGCAAGGCCGAAAAAAAAAAAAAAAGTGTAAACATGGTTAGAGTTTTATCACTGATAAACTTTTTTTCTAAAGGATAAACTGATTTCTGATAGGCCTTTTGAAATACTGAAACTAATCTCTGAACTCTCTGTTTAACCTGAGGACATCAATTGCCTAAAGCCACAGGCTAAAAACTCAGAATCTGCTGTCTTTGAAAAAATCTCTTCCTGTTTTAAGAATTCCAGTTGTTCAATAGAAGTCACGGAGATGTTTGGTTAACAAAAGGAATGTAAACATCAATTCTTTTTTCATATCATGAGTCAAAACCAATTCTAGAAGAATTCAAGAATTAAATGTTTTAACATAAGAGAGAGAGAGAAAGAGGGTGGGAAGACCTAAGGAAGGGAAGGAGTAAAGAAATAAGATAGAAATGAATACAGATCCTCCTCAACCTACAGTGGGGTTGTGTCCTGATAAATTCTTTGTCAACTAAAAATATCATAAGGCAAAAATGCATTTATCAACAACAAAAAAGCAAACAACCCAATTGAAAAATGGGCAGAAGTCCTTAATAGACAGTTTCTCCAAAGAAAACATACAGATGGCCAGTACACATATTAAAGGACGCTCAGTATCACTAATTATTAGAGAAATGCAAATCAAAACTGCAAGGAGGTATGAGCTGACACTGGTCAGAATGGTCATCATCAAAAACTCTGCAAACAACAAATGCTGCAGAGGATGTGGAGAAAAGGGAGACCTCCTATACTGTTTATGGGAATATATTAATAAATTCATCCAGTCACTATGGAGAAGAGTATGGAGGATCCTTAAAAACACTAAAAAGAAAGCTACCATATATGATCCTGAAATCTCACTCCTGGGCATGTATCCAGAGAAAAAGTGAAAGTGAAGTCACTCAGTCATGTCCAACTCTTTGTGACCCCATGGACTGTTAATGGAATTCTCCAGGTAGAATACTGGAGTGGGTAGCTGTTCCCTTCTCCAGGGGATCCTTCCAACCCAGGCATCAAACCCAGGTCTCCTACATTGCAGGCAGATTCTTTGCCAGCTCAGCCACCAGGGAAGCCCATCCAGAGAAAACCAGAATTCAAAAAGGCACATGCACCCCAGTGTTCACAGCAGCACTATCTACAAGGACATGGAAGCAACCTAAATGTCCATCGACAGATGAATGGACAAAGAAGATGTCATACATACATACAGTGGGATATTCCTCATCTGCAAAAAAGCATGAAAAAAATGCCATATGCACCTAGAGATGATCACACTAGGTGAAGTAAGTCAGAAAGAGAAAGAAATACCATACGATAAACTTATGTTTGGAATCTAAAATATGGTGCAAATGAACCTATCTATAAAACAGGAGGAAATGGCAACCCACTCCAGTACTCTTGCCTAGAAAACTCCACAGATGGAGGAGCCTGGTGGGCTACAGTCCATGGGGTCCCAAAGAGTTGGACCCGACTGAGAGATTTCACTTTCACTATAAAACAGAAATAGACTCATAGATATAGAGAAAAGACGTGTGATTGCCAAGGTAAAGTTGGGGTGAGGGAAAGGAGAGGATTAGACAGAGTTTGGGGTTGGTAGATGCAAGCTATCACATTTACAAAATAAATTTTTCAAAAAAATTATTACATTTAGGATGGATAAACCACAAGGTCCTAATGTATAGCACAGGTAACTATATTTAATATCCTGTGATAAGCCATAATGGAAAAGAATATTTAAAAGAATGTATATAGGTGTGTAACTGAGTCACATTGCTGTACGGAGGTGATTGGCACATTGTAAGTGAACTATACTTCAATTTAAGAAATGTATTTAAAATGGATGAGGAAGCTATGGTACATATACACTATGGAATATTACTCAGCCATTAAAAAGAATTCATTTGAATCAGTTCTAATGAGATGGATGAAACTGGAGCCCATTCTACAGAGTGAAGTAAGCCAGAAAGATAAAGACCAATACAGTATACTAACACATATATATGGAATTTAAAAAGATGGTAACAATAACCCTATATGCAAAACAGAAAAAGAGACACAGATGTACAGAACAGACTTTTGGACTCTGTGGGAGAAGGCGAGGGTGGGATGTTCTGAGAGAATAGCATTGAAACAAGTATACTGTCAAGGGTGAAACAGATCACCAGCCCAGGTTGGATGCATGAGACGGGTGCTCAGGGCTGGTGCACTGGGAAGACCCAGAGGGATGAGATGGGGAGGGAGGTGGGAGGGGGGATCAGGATGGGGAACACATGTAAATCCATGGCTGATTCATGTCACCGTATGGCAAAAAACACTACAATATTGTAAAGTAATTAGCCTCCAACTAATAAAAATAAATTTAAAAAAATTAAAAAAAATAAAAAGAAATGTATTTAATACACCTAACCTACCAAACATCCTGGGCTTCCCAGGCAGTACTAAAGAACCTGCTTACCAATGCAAGAGACACAAGAGATGCAGGTTCAATCCCTGGGTCAGGAAGAACCCCTGGAGGAGGGAATGACAACCCGCTCCAGTATTCTTGCCTGGAGAATTCCATGGACAGAGGAGCCTGGTGGGCTGCAGTCCATGGGGTCGAAAAGAGTCGGACACGACTGAGGCAACTTAAGCACAAACCTGCATCAAACATCCTAGCTTAGCCCAGCCTCCCTTAAACGCACTTAGAACATTTACATGAGCCTACAGATGGCATCACCAACTCGATGGACATGAGTTTGGGTAAACTCCGGGAGCTGGTGATGGACAGGGAGGCCTGGCGTGCTGTGATTCATGGGGTCGCAAAGAGTCGGACATGACTGAGCGACTGAACTGAACTGAGCTGAACAGTTGGGCAAAATGACATTCCACAAAGCCTATTTTATAATAACATGCTGAAAATATCATGTAACAGATTGAATATTACGCTGAAAGTAAAAAACAGTGGTTGTCTGGGTGCGGAGCGGTTGTAAGTGAATCAGCTGTTTGTTTACCGTTCTGATCACGTGGCTGACTGGGAGCCCCAGCCCACCGCTGCTTCCCCACACCAGAAGAGAGGATTGCACCATATAACACTAGCCTGAAAAAAAGATCAAAATTAAAAATCTGAAGTGCAGTTTCTACTGAGTGTATATCACTTCTGCACTGTCGTGAAGCTGAAAAATCTTAAGTAGAACCATCATAAGTCAGGATCTGTCTGTATCCCTGATGTTTGAGTGAGAAGTGACTTTCTGCATAAAAATAAGGAAAAAATTCTTGTTTTCATATAAAAGCATATTATATCAAATAACATATCAAAGCATGTATATGTAGAATAGACAATCAAGCAAAGATGGCCATGTGGGGCAGACATGGAATCTGCACTCACCCAGCATGGACACTGCCTCCTCTGTGTCCTCCTGCATTACAGAGACCAGAAGGGTGAAAACTACATCTCCCTGACTCCCTCGCCTGAGGGTGTTCGTTTCAGACATATTGTCATTGTTCAGACTCTAAGTTGTGTCCAACTCTTTGCAACTGCGTGAACTGCAGCATGTCAGGCTTCCCTGAACTTCACTATGTCCTGGAGTTTGCTCAAACTCATGTCCATTGAGTCAATGATGCCATCCAACCATCTCATCCTTTGTCATCCCCTTCTCCTGCCTTCAGTCTTTCCCAGCATCAGGGTCTTTTCCAATGAGTCGGCATATATATATATACACACACACACACACACACACACACACGCATGTGCGTGCGTGTGTGTGTGTGTGTGTGTGTGTGTGTGTGTACACTGAGCAAGACCAAGGAGCTCTCTTAGACTCTAAACATCTCCCTTTCCTAGGGCCATATTGGTTTGGGCACAATTCAACATGGCATTTCATAATATTATGAAGCCTTGATTTGTTGATGTTCTTCTCTTTCAAAATAATTCCTTCCTAAGCACCAGCACTACTACTTGCAAGGGGTGTACCCAGGTATTGAATGTAATGTGTTCCCAGGTTTCTGACTAGGAGATCTGGTCAAGAAAAGTGTGATAGGGACTTCCCTGGTGGTCCAGTGATTTAGAATCCATCTGCCAATGCAGGGGGACATGGGTTCAATCCCTGATCCGTAAAGATCTCACATGCCACAGGACAGTGAAGCCTCTGCGCAGCGACTACTGAAGCCTGTGAGCCTAGAGCCCCTGCTCCACTGCGATGAGAAGCCCACGCCCCAGAGTGAAGAGCAGCCCCCGGCTCACCGCAACTAGAGAACGTCCACACGTTCGCAACAACAAAGATGCAATGCAGCAAAAAATTTATCAATTTTTTTAAAAGTATGATAGTAAGTACTCTGACCCACAGCGGTCCTGAAACAGGATGTCTGCCTGACCCATTTGCTTGGGCTTCTGCCTCAATTCTGAGTTCCCATGCCTTTTAACTCATTTGCTCCCAGGACCCATGTCCTGCACTGAACCTAGCCTGCATGGCTGTGTTCCCATTGCTTCTGTCAGCTCTCATGAATTCCCCCGGGAGCCAGAGTTCACTGCCTATTTCTTTCCTTCCCCAGCCCTTTCAGGGCTTGGGGGAGGGGGAGGTGGGAGGAGTATTGTCATAAATGCACATGTATTTCTCTAGCTGAAGCTACATGGTTGCCTGACATCCAGAATCTCTAGCTGTCATACAACACTCACCAAATTGGACATCCAAGCTTTGATTCTTAGCAGAATCAAGCCCGAGCTACCCATGCATCTGGGACATTCTACCTTATACTGTGTGTCTGTGTTTGATGCAATGACCTCTACAATGGGGCTGGTGCTCCTGCCCGAATGATAACCCATACCTGAGGAAGTGGAGCATCGTCAGTACAAGCTCACCTCCACCTCTGCCCTCTGGCCTCCATGTTCTAGAACCTTTGTTCTGGACCTCATTCAGCTTATGATAGTACAAGGATTATGCTCAGGTAAATGGTTTTCCTTAAAACAAACAAAAATTATATATCCTTTCCAATTTTGTAGTCATTTCTGAGGATAAAAATTACCCTTAGAGTAATAAATGCAATTGATAGAGCTGTGAGGTTTTTTTTTTTTTAGACGGATGCACTCTTCAGGGCAACTAAGCCCAGTGCATTAGCTAGAGAGCGCCACCTAGTGGGGAAATAAGCTGCCTCTCATGAAGGTGCCAAAAAATGGAGCTAAAATAAAATGATAACCTATGATTAACACTGGGCTTCCCAGGTGGCTCAGCGGTAAAGAATTCGCCTGCCAACGTAGGAGACTCGAGTTTGATCCTCGGGTCAGGAAGATGCCCTGGAGAGGGAAATGGCAACCCACTCCAGTATTCTTGCCTAGAAAATCCCACGGACAGAGGAGCCTGAGGGGTTACAGTCCATGGGATCACCAAGAGTGGGACACAACGTAGCGACTGAACAACAACAAATGATTGTCATTAGAGATGTATGGAACCCCATGAGGACAAACCACTCGATTAAAAACAGGAAAGGAGGCAAATCTCTTAAAGATACAAAATCATTCCAGTAAAACTATTTTGGTACCTTTTCAGAATGAATATATGAATATATTTTCAGGTGGAAAACTGTATACTTTTTTAGGATATTATATAATTGAACTTTACATTTTCTATTTTTAGGCAGATATGCAAACAAGTTGAAGTTTATAATAGCTTTTTACTGAAAGAAGTTATGTCCAATATATCAGAGAATCAGAACGATTTAGACTCAGTCTCCTACTTTCTGTATCTTCTGAACAGTAAATGTTAATGCTCATATGATGACACTAAAGCAGTGGTTCTCAAGTAGCATACAGAAGAGCCACAGTTTTTTTTTTTTTAATTTATTTTATTTTTTAATTTATTTATTTTCATAATTTGTTTTTATTTTATTTTAGAGCCACGTTTTTTAACATGGGGTTGTGGGAAATAAAGCCTGCCGGCCGAAACCCAAGGAATGGACTTGGGGACCCAAGGTGTGGCTAGAAGCGAGGCTGTAATGAGTGTCTTGCAAGAACGGGTGTCTGGTGGGCAGACACACCCAGAGTCTTTACAGTGGGGTTTTTACCCCGTTTCCTCATTGGCTAGGTACTATGGGATTAACAATCTCCCCAAAAAGTCACCTGGATTTATTTCTCTCCCTTTCCCTTGCAAGTATCCTAACAGCAGCAGGCTGTCACTCTAGGCTAGTTGTCCTTGAAAATGGACACTTTAAGTTTTTATTTCTTACAGGGGTGTGTTTTAAAATCCAAATTTCTGGGGGAACTTCCCTGGCAATCCAGCGGTTAAGATTCCACACTTCCAATGCAGAGGGCACAGGTTCAATCCCTGGTCAGGGAACTAAGATCCCACATGCTGCTCAGTGTGGACAAAAAGTCTAAACTTCTGGTTTGTAAATGCGAGTGACTGATTCACTGGTCTGGAATGGTGCACCTAAATCTGCATTTTTAACTAAGTGATCCTAATCCACATGGTGTCTTAACAGGCTTGGAGACATAATTTATGACAGTGTAAGATGCCACCCTCCCTTCTGAATCATTAACGAATAATGAAATTATGTATATTCAAATGTTATCTTAATGCTTCAAAAGCTAGTAACCCCAGATGAGTCACATGTAATAGCTCTCGGCAATCATCATACCTGGTGATACAAACAGTTCAATGCCTGAGCCCGCTGGGAGGCAGGTAACTCACCCTGAGTGTCAGAAATAAGGCTCTAGAGTCAACACCCCACCGGGAAACAGAGACACAGGAAGACTTGCTCCTCGCCTGCTGTTTCGTTGCTCAGCCACTCAGTCGTGTCCCGGTCTCTGCAGCCCCATGGACTACAGCACACCAGCCTTCCCTGTCCTTCACTAGCTTCCAGAGTTTGCTCAAGCTCATGTCCATTGAGTTGGTGATGCCATCCAAGCATCTCATCCTCTGTCACCCTCTTCTCCTTTTACCATCAATCTTTCCCAGCATCAGGGTCTTTTTCAATGAGCCAGCTCTTCACACCAGGTGGCCACAGTATTGGGGCTTCAGCTTCAGCATCAGTCCTTCCAATGAATACTCAGGATTGATTTCCTTAAGGATTGACTGGTTCCAGGCAAGAATACTGGAGTGGGTAACCATTCCCTTCTAAAGGGTATCTTCCTGACCCAGGGATCGAACCAAGGTCTCCTACATTGCAGGCAGATTCTTTAAAAGAATATAAAAAAAGAATGTATACATGTGTATAACTGAATCACTTTCTTGTATAGCAGAGATCAGCACAGTAGTATAAATTAACTACACTTCAACAAGATAAAATTTTAAAAATTAAAAAATCAAGCCTTTAAACATAATAAATTAATTAAAATAAAAATGAATAAATCCTGTAATGCAAACTTTTTAGATTCAGAGAATCATGATTTGAGATCCAAAACTATGAAAATATCTATTTTCTTGGACTATGCACCTCTCCCTAGAGCAGGGGTCCCCACCTTCTAGGATCTAATGCTTAATGATATGAAGTGGAACTGATGAAATAATAATAGAAATAAAGTGCATAATGAGTGTAATATACTTGAATGATCCCCAAATCATCTCCCTCCTGATTAGTGGAAAAACTGTCTTACACTAAACCTTTCCCTCGGGCCCAAAAGGTTGGGGACCGCTGCCCTAGAGGATGGGCTTCCCAGGTGGCCCTAGTGGTAAAAAACCCACTTGCTAATGAAAGAGACATGGGTTAAATCCCTGGGTCAGGAAGATCCCCTCGAGGAGGGCATGGCAACCCACTCCAGTATTCTTGCCCGGAGAATCCCATGGACAGAGGAGCCTGGAGGCCTATAGCCCATTGAGTAGCAGAGTTGGACACAACTGAAGAACTAAAAAGCCTCTTGATGAAAGTGAAAGAGGAGAGTGAAAAAGTTGGCTTAAAGCTCAACATTCAGAAAACTAAGATCATGGCATCTGGTCCCATCACTTCATGGGAAATAGATGGGGAGACAGTGGAAACAGTGTCAGACTTTATTTTGGGGGGCTCCAAAATCACTGCAGATGGTGATTGCAGCCATGAAATTAAACGACGCTTACTCCTTGGAAGGAAAGTGATGACCAACCTAGATAGCATATTAAAAAGCAGAGACATTACTTTGCCAACAAAGGTCTGTCTGGTCAAGGCTATGGTTTTTCCAGTGGTCATGTATGGATGTGAGAGTTGGACTGTGAGGAAAGCTGAGCGCCGAAAAATTGATGCTTTTTAACTGTGGTGTTGGAGAAGACTCTTGAGAGTCCCTTGGACTGCAAGGAGATCCAACCAGTCCATCCTAAAGGAGATCAGTCCTGGGTGTTCACTGGAAGGACTGATGCTGAAGCTGAAACTCCAGTACTTTGGCCACCTTGTGTGAAGAACTGACTCATTGGAAAAGACCCTGATGCTGGGAGCGATTGGGGGCAGGAGGAGAAGGGGACGACAGAGGATGAGATGGCTGGATGGCATCACCAACTCGATGGGCATGAGTTTGAGTAAACTCTAGGAGTAAGTGATGGACAGGGAGGCCTGGCGTGCTGCGATTCAAGGGGTCGCAAAGAGTCGGACATGATTGAGTGACTGAACTGAACTGAAGCAACTTAGCATGCACACACACCCTAGAAGATATAGAAAAAATGCTTTTTTCCTGTAATTACCTTAGGTCAGAGTTCCAAACATGTAAAATAAAACCTATCTTAACTACAATGTATCAGTATTGGTTATTAGTGAGCATAACAATTGTTGTTATTCAGTTGCTAAGTTGCAACTCCATGGACTATAGCACACCAAGGTTCCCTGTCCTTCCCTATCTCCCAGAGTTTGCTCACATTCATGTCCATTGAGTCAGTAATGCTGTCTAACCATCTCATCCTCTGTGATCCCCTTCTCCTCCAGCTCTCAATCTCTCCCAGCATCAGGGTCTTTTCCAATGAGTTGACTCTTCGCATTGGGTGGCCAAAGTATCGGAGCTTCAGTTTCAGCATCAGGCCTTCCAATTCCGGGTTGATTTCCTTTAGAACTGACTGGTTTTATCTCCATACCAGCAATAACAAAATAAAACAGATTAACCATGGGTAGGAGAACAGGAAGCAACAACCCCATTTCCTGGGTCTGGAAAGGAATTTTTGAAGCAAAGGAAGAGTAGCTGAGTGAAGACCTGGCATGTTGAGTTTTATCCTCAGGCTGCACATTGCCCTGAAAGCTTGCAGTCCCTAAGGATTGCTGAGTTTGAGCCCAAACCAAGAAGTTTCCTCACCTGGAGCTTTTTTTAGGATGATTCACCTGTGCTTGAATTCTTAACTTTGATTTACCTTTAAATTGGCAATATGAAGCGATTTTTCTCAAGAAGAATGCATAGATATATTGTATGAGCTCTGCATAGCAAAGAATGTCTAGTGTGACTTTCTCACTTGAAATGAACTTTACTACGTTAAAAATTCTCAGAAGAATACTATTAATGTAATTGATGACACTGTATTTTTCTGACAGTTTTGCAAAAGAAAAGTCTGGTTTTGCTCTCTTTCAGGACACCGATTTTATATTTTTATTTTTTAAATAAATTATATATTTTAATTGGAGGTTAATTACTTTACAATGTTGTAGTGGTTTTTGCCATACATTCACATGAGTCAGCCATGGGTGTACGTGAGGACACCAATTTTGAAGCCCAAATTATTATAGAATATATTTTTCTTTACCCTTCTACCCTTCTCATCCAGAAAGTGAGATGCTGTTTTCAGAGCCTCAGTTTGAAACACGGTGATTCCTCTCTATTTACAAACAGTGCTTTTTTTTTTCAGAAAGATTTTCTCGGTGTCATTCTTGATCTTTGGTTCTGTTTCTTAAAGACCCCTCGTCAACCTTGAGCTGATCAAACTCTCTCATCCATATCTATCATTTTAATAATCCTTCATACCTGTATTTTTTTTTGTTTCCCTAGATTTTTTTCAGATTTGTTTCTCATGTTATTGATGTAACTTATTCACTATATCAGCTCTATTCTTTGCAACTTCAGATGAAGGTTTCAATGTTGCTCCGATTAGCTTCCTGATCTTAGAAGTCATCATCTACTGTCTCTGTTGGACGTAACTCGAATCTTCTCCCACCTCCACTGCCTATTTCTTTGATTTAATTACCCACTGAAATTCATGAAAAGATGTAATCCTAGAGACCTGCCTTCAGGACTTCCTGTCTCTGACTTTGCTGATGGTGTTTCCTTGAAGGAAGTAGTCGATTGTTCTTTCCATGATGCATCAGAATGCAAGGCAGGTTCTTCTCAGCATCATCTCTCTCTCTCTCTCTGTCCCTCTCTCTCTCTCTTCCTGTTCATCTCTGGAAGCTGCAGGCACAGGATGGATGTGCTCTGAACTGTAGTGATACCCAGCAAGGACTGAGAGAGTGGAATGGTTCTCGTGCTGGAGCTGCCTCCAAAAACAGCCTTAGAGGAATGACTTCACCTTTCACTGGTTGGGTCAAGTCTTGAGTTTCTGATCTAGGTTGAGGAATAAAGAGGCACATGACCTAATTTCACTGAAGCTGGCAGTAGGCGGAGCAGTCTGCTCATTCATTTACTTTCAACCTGATTCCCTTGCCCCTGATCTTGATGCTTCTTCCAAATTCAGACATTGGGTTGATTGTACTGGTTTATGATGATTAGCAAGTTTTGACGTTTTTCTGTGTCTCCATAGATACAGGTATTTTTTAAAAATATTTTTTGATGTGGACCATTTTTAAAGTCTTTATTGAATTTGTTACAATATTGCTTCTGTTCAATGTTTTGGTGTTTTGGCCTGGAGGAATGTGAGATCTTAGC
Organism: Dama dama; assembly: GCF_033118175.1. Taxonomy (NCBI): domain Eukaryota; kingdom Metazoa; phylum Chordata; class Mammalia; order Artiodactyla; family Cervidae; genus Dama; species Dama dama. The sequence goes on along the minus strand of NC_083696.1, from coordinate 37,524,274 downwards.
TCCCCAACCAGGGACGGAACCCAAACCCCCTTCATTGCAAGGTGAAATCCGAACCACTGGACCACTCGGGAAGTCCCAAGATATCTTTATCTGAACTTGCACTAATCAGAAAATATGCTATATTTTTTAAAAATTGTCACCCAAAATCCACTATCAAAATCTGAAGTCATGGTGCGAGATGCCTGTGGGGGAAAGCCGGGCAGCCATGGAAGCAAGGCAATATTGCTGAGTCACACGTAGGGGGTGGAGCCATCACCATAGCCCCTCTCTCTCCCCACAGGCCAGCATCCGCAGCTGAACAATAGAGAGGCTGGCCCATCAAACGCCTGAGACGCTGAACTACAAAGCAGGACCCCACCCAGAGAGCCCCTTTAAATGCCTGATGCGGTGATCTGCAGAGTAAGACCCCAGCCAGGGGGGCCCCTCTATGTGCCTGACTTGCCAAACAACAGGGAAGGACCCCAAGCAAGGGAGCCGTCTAAGTGCCTGCACAGGTGGAGGTATGGAGAAAGACTGGCCAAAGAGGCCTTCTGATAACCAGCAACAGGAGGCTCCAAAAAAGACTCTGATAGGGCCATAACACCTAGACAGCATTTTAAAAAGCAGAGACATTACTTTGCCAACAAAGGTCTGTCTAGTCAAGGCTATGGTTTTTCCAGTAGTCATGTATGGATGCGAGAGTTGGACTCTAAAGAAAGCTGAGTGCCAAAGAATTGATGCTTTTGAACTGTGGTGTTGGAGAAGACTCTTGAGAGTCCCTTGGACTGCAAGGAGATCCAACCAGTCCATCCTAAAGGAGATCAGTCCTGGGTGTTCATTGGAAGGACTGATGTTGAAGCTGAAACTCTAATACTTAGGCCACCTGATGCGAAGAGTTGACTCATTGGAGAAGACCCTGAGGCTGAGAAAGATTGAGGGCAGGAGGAGAAGGGGACGACAGAGGATGAGATGGTTGGATGGCAGCACCGACTCAATGGACATGAGTTGAGTCAACTCCAGGAGTTGGTGATGGACAGGGAGGCCTGGCGTGCTGCAGTCCATGGGGTTGCAAAGAGTCGGACACGACTGAGCGACTGAACTGAACTGAACTGAAGGGCCATAACCCCTGTGGTGGAGGCAGTCTGTGTCCCTGCACTCTTGGCACTACCAGAGTCCCCGCAAGCCAAGCAGCTGCGCCACATTCATGCTCAATTCTCACTGGGGCAGAGCTAGCTACCATAGGCAAAAGAAGTCTTGCACCTGTGTTTGCAGGGTCTCTTTGGTAGTGTCTAGCTCTTTGCAACCCTGTAGACTGTGGCCTGCCAGGCTTCTCTGTCAGAAAGGGGGTTCTCCAGGCAACAATAGTGGAGTGTATTGGCCAATACTGGTTTCCATATCCTTCTAGAGCACTGTATTTCCTGCTGCCCTAGCCGCCAACTCCCCTGAGTACCTGGTGCTGCCAGAACCCCTGCAACCCAAGCAACTGCAACACTTCCACACCTGGCCCTCACAGGGGCAGACCCAAGTCCTCCAGGGCAGCCTCAGGAATAAACCCCAATGGACGACCCACATGCAGAGGTGGAAATAAAACCACAATTGAAACCCAGGGGCAGTGTGACTAAGGAAGACCCAAAACCTCATCAGCTGTACAAGCTGCAGATTAAACCCAAACGATCAACTAGCAGACTCTGTGTCTATGGAATAGATAAAAGGTCCCTGAGAGCTCCCACAAGAGAAAACGCACTGGTTCTGATGGCTGTGGACACTGGAAGCAAGAAACACAGGAGTAGGACCAGATTAGAACCTGAGCTGCCCCCACAGCAGGTCCAGAGATCAGCAGTGCTGGAGGGCATCCTAGGGAGGCGAGGTGGGCTGTGACTCCCAGCGAGGGAAAGGACCCTGACAGCAGTGACTCAAGAAACACATTTAGTATTCTTATGTTTTGACTTGTTCTGTGGATTCTTTTGGATTTTTTTCTCCCCCCCACCCCCCGGCTGTAGTTGTCAATTTTATTGTCAATATGAAATCTAATTAAGCTTCTGAGCTTTTTTTTCTATCTTTTTCTCAGTCACATTTTTAATTGTTATAAATCTCTGCCTCTATGTTGGGCTTTTGCAGTTCTCTGGAGTTTTCCTTTTTTTTTCTCTCTCTTTTTTTAGTTTAAAAATTTTTAATTTTTTAAACCTATTACTATTTTTCCACATTTATTCCTTTGTTTGTTTTTCCTACTGTTCTTCTCCCCTTGTAGTTAATCTTTAATGTATATAAATCTTCTTTATCTACCTCTATTTAACTTTGCATGTCTATTCTTTCTCTCCTTTCCCCTCAACATTTTGTTAGTTTTATTTTCATGGCTTTATTCCCCAATTGGCACCTTGTTTTAGTTTTGTTTTCCAGTTTGTGTTTTAGCTACTTTTGTCCTGGTAGATATAATTTTTGGTTTCCTTTGTTCACCAGTCAATCTGTTGTACTTTATTTTTGTTGGACTGTCTTGATCTTGCTCATGGGTGTATATGTATTTGTGTTATTCAGTCACACTTTTTATTGTTGCTATAAACCTCTGCCTCTATGTTGGGCTTTTGCAGTTCTGTGGAGTTTCCTTTTTTTCCCTTTTTTCTTTCTTCTTCCATTTGTTTTTGTTTGTTTGTTTGTTTTTGTAATTTTAATTTTTAATTATTTTAAACCTATTATATTTTTTCTACATTTATTCTTTTGTTTGCCTTTCCTACTGTTCTTTTCCCCTTGTAGTTAATATTTAATGTATATAAATTTTCTTCATCTACCTCTGTTTAACTTTGCATATCTATTCTTTCTTTCTTTTCCTCTCAATATATTTTTTAGTTTTGCTTTCATTGCTTTATTCCCCACTTGGCACCTTGCTTTAGTTTTGTTTTCCAGTTTGTGCTTTAGTTTTGTTCTTAACTGGTAAGTATAATTTTTTATTTCCTTTGTTCACTGGGTCAATCTACTGCATTTTATTTTTGTTGGACTGTTTTGACTTTGCTCATGGGTGTATATGTATATTATATCATTTTAATTATTATTTGTCTAACTTTGTAACTGCCATTTGTCTGGGATTCATCTTTGGTTTCTTGTTTTTGGATACTTGTTTTAATCTCACTTAATACCATAACAAACCACTTGTAGAATCTTTGTTCCTGACCAGAAATCAAGCCCTGAGCCTTTGGAGTGGCAGCACTGACTCCAAGACCCTAGACTACCAGAGAATAACCCTAGGGAGTATCAGATAGTGAGAACTCACACAGAGGAAACCACCTGAACACAAGACCCGGCATCACCCAACCACCAGTAGCACCCTGTGCAGGACGCCTCATCTAAACAACAAACAAAACAAAAATACAAACCCAGTCTTCAGCAGACAGGATCACCACCTCATTCAGCCTTGCCCATCAAAGGAAAAACAAACAAACAAAAACTCAGCACAAATCTCACACTATATGAAGCTTACACAAACCAACCACTAGACCAACCTTAGAAAGGCAGAAACCAAAAGGAAGAAAGAGTTCAACCTTGAAGCCTGGGGAAAGGAGACTTCAAACAAAATAAACTAAAAAAATAATAATAATGAAAAGGCAGAGAAATACTACACAAATAAAGGAACAAACTAGGAACCCAGAAGTCCAAATAAATGAAGAGGAAATAGGCAAACTACATGAAAAAGAATCCACAATAATACAGTAAAGATGATCAAAAACCTTGAAAACAAAATGGAGAAAATTCAAGAATCAATTAACAAAGACCTAGAAGAATTAAAGAATAAACATACAGAGACAAACAACACAATTACTGAAATTAAAAATACTCTAGAAGGAATCAGTACCAGAATAGCTGAAGCAGAAGAACAACTCAGTGAGCTGGAAGATAAAATGGTGGAAATAACTTCTGAAGAGCAGAATAAAGTAAAAAGAATGAAAAGAACTGGGGATAGTTTCAGAGACCTCTGGAACAATATCAAATGCACCAACATTTGAATTATAGGGGTCCCAGAAGAAGAAGAGAAAAAGAAACGGTATGAGAAAATATTTGAAGAGATTATAGTTGAAAATTTTCCCAACATGGAAAAGGAAATAGTCAATCAAGTCCAAGAGGCACAAAGAGTCCCATACAGGGTAAACCCAAGGAGAAACAAACCAAGACACATATTAATCAAACTAAGAAAGACTAAACACAAAGAAAGAATATTAAAAGCAGCAATGGAGAAGCAACAAGTAACATACAAAGGAAACCCCATACGCTTAACAGCTGATCTTTCAGCAGAAACTCAGCAGGCCAGAAAGGAATGGCAAGATATATTTAAAGTACTGAAAGGGAAAAGTCTACAACCAAGATTACTGTACCTGGCAAGGATCTCATTCAAAATTGATGGAGAAATAAGCTTTTCAGACAAGCAAAATTTAAGAGAATTCAGTACCACCAAACCAGCTTTACAACAAATGTTAAAAGGACTAATACAGTCAAGAAATACAAAAGAAGAAGAAAGATCTACAAAATCAATCAGCCCCAAACAATTAAGAAAATAGCAATAGGAACATATATATCAATACTTACTTTAAATGTAAATGGATTAAATGCTGCAATCAAAAGACACAGGCTGGATGAACAAGACACATGTATATGCTGTCTACAAGAAACCCACTTCAGACCTCAACACACATATAGACTGAAAGTGAAAGGATGGAAAAATATATTCCTTGCAAATGGGAAGCAAAATAAAGCTGGAGTAGCAATCCTCATATCAGACAAAATGTACCTTAAAATAAAGAAGATTACAAGAGATAAGGAAGGATGCTACATAATGATAAAGGGATCAATCTAAGAGAAAGACATAATAGTTGTAAATATATATGCACCCAACATAGGAGCACTTCAATACATAAGACAAACACTAACAGATATAAAAAGAGAAACTGACAGTAACACAATAATGGTAGGAGACTTTAACACCCCATTCACACCAATGGACAGATCATCAAAACAGAAAATTAATAAGGAAACACAAGTCTTAAATGATACATTAGATGAGATGGATCTCATTGATATCTTCAGGACATTCTATCCAAATGGAGAAGAATACACCTTCCTCTCAAGTGCACATGGAACATTCTCCAGGATAGACCACATCTTGGGTCACAAATCAAATCTCAGTAAATTTAAGAAAATTGAAATCATATCAAGCATCTTCTCCAACCACAATGCTATGAGACTAGATATCAACTACAAGAAAAAACTGTAAGAAACACAAACACATGGAGATTAAACAACACGTTTCTAAATAACCAACAGGTTACTGAAGAAATCAAAAGGGAAATCAAAAAAATTTTGGAAACAAATGACAATGAAAACATGACAACTCAAAACCTATGGGATGCAGCAAAAGTAGTTCTAAGAGGGAAGTTTATATCAATACAATCCTACCTCAAGAAACAAGAAAAACATCAAATAGACTGAGAAAAAAAAGAAAGGAACTGGAAAAAGAAGAACAAAGAACCCCTAAAATTAGTAGAAGGAAAGAAATAGTAAAGATCCAAGCAGAAATAAATGAAAAAGAAATGAAAGAAACAATAGTAAAGATTAGTAAAACTAAAAGCTGGTTCTTTGAGAAGATAAACAAAATTTACCAGCCTTTAGCCAGACTCATCGAGAAAAAAAGAGAATAATCAAATCAACAAAATTAGAAATGAAAAAAGAGAGGTAACAACAGGGAATGCAGAAATACAAAGGATTATAAGAGATTCTTATGAACAACTGGCAATATATGGCAATAAAATGGATAACCTGGGAGAAATGGACAGATTCTTAGAAAAGTTCAATCTTCCAAGACTGAACCAGGAAGAATTAGAAATTATGAACAACCCAATTACAAGCACTGAAATTGAAGCTGTGATCAAAAATCTCCCAAAAAACTAAAGCCCAGGACCAGATGGTTTCACAGGGGAATTCTATCAACCATTTAGAGAAGAGCTAATGCCAATCCTTCTAAAAGTCTTTCAAAATATTGCAGAGGAAGGAACACTTCCAAACTCATTCTACGAGGCCACCATCACCCTGATACCAAAACCAGACAAAGACAACACACACAAAAAAACTACAGGCCAATATCACTGAGGAACACAGGTGCAAAAATCCTCAACAAAATCTTAGCAAACAGAATTCAGCAACACATCAAAAAGCTCATACACCATAATCAAGTTGGGTTTATTCCAAGAATGCAAGGATTCTTCAATACACACAAATCAATTGATATGATACACCATATTAACAAATTGAAAGATAAAAACCATATGATAAAAAAAATATCATAATCTCAATAGATGCAGAAAAAGCCTTTGACAAAATTCAGCACCCATTTATGATTAAAACTCTTCCAAAAAATGGGCACAGAAGGAACCTACCTCAACATAGTAAAGGCCATATGTGATAAGCCTACAGCAAACATTATTCTCAATGGTGAAAAACTGAAAGCATTCCCCCTAAGATAAGGAACAAGACAAGGGTGTCCACTTTTACCACTACTATTCAACACAGTTCTGGAAGTCCTAGCTACAGCAATCAGAGAAGAAAACAGAAATAAAAGGAATCCAGATTGGAAAAGAAGAAGTAAATCTCTCACTGTTTGCAGATGACATAATACTGTATATAGAAAATCCTAAAGATAGTATCAGAAAATTACTAGAGCCAATCAGTGAATTTAGTAAAGTTACAGGATACAAAATCTATACACAGAAATCACTTGCATTTCTATATACTAACAATGAAAAATCAGAAAGAGAAATTAAGGAATCAATCCCATTCACCATTGCAACAAAAACAATTAAATATCTAGGAATAAACTTACTTAAGGAGACAGAAGAACTGCACACAGAAAATTATAAGACACTAATGAAAGAAATCAAAGATGACATAAACGGAGGGATATATACCATGTTCCTGGGTAGAAAGAATCAATATTATGAAAATGACTATACTACCAAACACAATCTACAGATTCAATGCAATCCCTATCAAATTACCAATGGCATTTTTCACAGAACTAGAACAAAAGCTTTCACAATTCATATGGAAACACAAAAGACCCCAAATAGCCAAACCAGTCTTGAGAAAGAAGAATGGAGCTGGAGGAATCAACCTTCCTGACTTCAGATTATACTACAAAGCTACAGTCATCAAGACAGTATGGTGCTGGCACAAAAAAAGAAATATAGGCCAATTGAACTAGCTAGAAAGCCCATAAGTAAACCCATGCATCTATGGGTACCTTGTTTTTGACAAAGGAGGCAAGAATATACAATGGGGCAAAAACAGCCTCTTCAATAAATGGTTCTGGGAAAACTGGACAGCTACATGGAAAAGAATGAAATTAGAACACTTCCTAACACCATACATAAAGATAAACTCAAAATGGATTAAAGATCTAAATGTAAGACCAGAAACTATAAAACTCTTAGAGAAAAACATAGGCAGAACACTCGATGATATAAACCAAAGCAAGATCCTCTATGACCAACCTCCTACTGTAATGGAAATAAAAACAAAAGTAAACAAGTGGGACCTGCTTAAACTTAAAAACTTTTGCACAGCAAAGGAAACTATAAGCAAGGTGAAAAGACAGCCTTCAGAATGGGAGAAAATAATAGCAAATGAAACAACTGACAAAGGATTAATTTCCAAAATATACAAGCAGCTCATATAACTCAATACCAGAAAAACAAACAACCCAATCAAAAAGCGGGGAAAAGACCTAAACAGGCATTTCTCCAAAGAAGACATACAGATGGCTAACAAACACATGAAAAGATACTCAACATCGCTTATTATTAGAGAAATGCAAATCAAAACCACAATGAGATATCACCTCACACCAGTCAGAATGGCCATCATCAAACAGTCTAAAATACAATAAGTGCTGGAGAAGGTGTGGAGAAAAGGGAACACTCTTGCACTGTTGGTGGGAATGTAAATTGATACAGCCACTATGGAAGATGGTATGGAGACTACTTTAAAAACTAGGAATAAAACCACCATATAACCCAGCAATCCCACTCCTAGGCATATACTCTGAGGAAACCAATATTGAAAAAGACACATGTATCCCACTGTTCATTGCAGCACTATTTACAATAGCTAGAACATGGAAGCAACCTAGATGTCCAAGGACAGATGAATGGATAAAGAAGTTGTGGTACATATACACAATGGAATATTACTCAGCCATAGAAAGGAATGCATTTGAGTCAATTCTGATGAGGTGGATGAACCTAGAACCTATTATACAGAGTGAAGTGAGTAAGAATGAGAAAGATAAATATCAGATTCTAACACATCTATACCAAATCTAGAAAAATGGTACTGAAGAATTTATTCATAGGAGAGTAAGGGAGAAACAGACATAGAGAATAGACTTATGGACATTGGGAGAGGGGAGGAGAGGGTGAGATGTAGGGAAAGAGTAACAAGGAAACTTACATTGCCATATGTAAAATAGTTAGCCAGTGGGAATTTGCTGTCTGGCTCAGGAAACTCAAACAGGGGGTCTGTATCAATCTAGAGGAATGGGATGGGAGGAAGGTTCAAAAGAGAGGGCATATATTTATACCTATGACTGATTCATGTTGAGGTTTGACAGAAAACAACAAAATTCTATAAAGCAATTATCCTTCAGTAAAAAAATTTTTAAAAAATCTGAAGTCTACTGCAAGAAATTTGTATGCCTAAAACAAGCACACCAAGTACCCTAACCAGGTTAGGAGGTATACAGGGCTGTCATCTTCCCCACCCTGTCCTAGGGATGAAGCCCTTCATGATTTCCATGTTAGGGTCCCCTGGGTACCCAGGAGCACTAACAACCTGGGTCCCATGCACTAAGTCGCTTCAGTCGTGTCCGACTCCGTAACCCCACGGACTGTAGCCCACAAGACTCCTCCGTCTATGGGAGTCTCCAGGTACAAATACTGGAGTGAGTTGCCATTTCCTTCTCTAGTGAATCTTCCTGACCCAGTGATCAAACTCAAGTCTCCTGCATTGGCAGGCAGATTCTTTACCACTATCGCCACCTGGGAAGCATTTAATGCCTCAACTTATTATTTCATTATTAACTCACATGGCTGGACATGTCCACTGCATGGTGTCAATGGAAAACATAATTGTAACTGAAATGACTGGGAGATACTGTATATGTTGCACAAAAAAAAAACCTCACTAATGAATTCATTATGATGTAATTGAGGCTTCAGAATGCTTTGGTTTTTTTTTTTTTTTTTCCAAAAATTCTTGGGTTTTTATGTTAAGATAATTATAGTATTTTTTTTTTTAACTTTCAGGGAAAAGAAAAGATAGTTCTAGGTGAAGCATTATCATTTTCCCCACTTTAAAAAAATGTTTCCCACTCACAAAAAAAAATGTCATTTAGCACATTTTCAGGAAAGAGTGAGTTTTAGATATCATCAAGGAATGACTATATCAATGGGAAGTTAGAACTAAGTCAGCATTCCTAGCCAATGGCACTTTCCTGTCCCCGCTTTAAAAAAAAAAAAATTCCTATTTTATATCAGAGTATAACCAATAAACAGCGTTGTGATATGATAGTTTCCGGAGGACAGCAAAGGGACTCGGCCATAGGTATGCATGTATCCATTCTTCCCCAAACCCTCCTCCCATCCAGCCTGCCACATAACATTGAGCAGAGTTCCTGAGCTCTTGTTGGTTATCCATTTTGGTTGGTTATCCCTCAGTTGGTTATCCAGCTCTTGTAGGTCCTTGTTGGTTATCCATTTTAAATACAGCAGTGTGTACATGTCCATCCCAAACGCCCTGGCTATCCCTTCCCCACAACTTTCCCAGTAACCGTGAGCTCCCTCTCTAAGTCTGTGAGTTTGCTTCTGGCTAGTAAGTAAGTTCATTTGTGTCATTTCTTCTCAGATCCCCATATAAGGATGTCATATGATACTTCTTCTGCTCCCACCCCTGCTGGACCTGCCCTGCTCTCCTCTCTCTTTCTGGCCATTACAGATGGATGGGCCTCTGTTGTCATCTCTGTAACACCTTGGAACTCTGCGGCTATGTTACTGTCAACCTTGTTTCTAATGACTGACCCCAGTGGCTGATGTTGCTTCCAGGGGAGGCATCTGCAGGCCAAGTATGAATAATAATAATGGTGGCCGGCAGACTGCACAGTGAAGAATTGATGCAAAGCAAAGATTGGGGCAGTGCTTGTAGGAAAAGGCAAGACGCCCCTACACTTGCCCCACCTCTTCTTCCCTTCTCTCCCCCCCCCCCGCCCCACCTCTCTATCACACACACAAACACACACACATGCACACGCGCCTTTCATACTAGAAACTGCAGCATAAGGAGTTGCTGCTGCTGCTGCTAAGTCACGTCAGTCGTGTCCGACTCTGTGCGACCCCGTAGACGGCAGCCCACCAGGCTCCCCCGTCCCTGGGATTCTCTAGGTAAGAACACTGGAGTGGGTTGCCTTTTCCTTCTCCAGTGCATGAAAGTGAAAAGTGAAAGTGAAGTCGCTCAGTCGTGTCTGACTTCTTGCAACCCCATGGACTGTATGTAGCCCACCAGGCTCCTCCGTCCATGGGAGTTCCCAGGCAAGAGTACTGGAGTGGGCTGCCATGGCCTTCTCCGATAAGGAGTTAAATAACAATAAAGAAACCAATCCGTTTCCCCCTTTTCACATCCTCGAGACCTGGCAGCTGGTAAAGATTGCTCACACAGGCATCATGTGTCAGTGATAACTCAAATGATCTCATTATTTCCTCATCAAAATAGCATTTTCTAACATCACTATTGGCAAACAGGCTTTTTAAAAAAACGGGGGGTGGAGGGGAGGGAATTGCACGAATCCAACAATATCTGATTTATTTCTTCTAAGCAAATACCCTGGCTTAGACCAAAAGTGATAACAGCTTTTTGCATCCCCTTTCTCCTCCACCCCCAAATCCTGCCATCTTCTTCTTGATAAATTAGGGATGTAGTAAACTGCACTTGTTTCTACATGGAATATTTGCAGTTACTTGTTAACCCAGGGATTGGCAAACACAGGCCAAATCCAGTCCACTGACTGATTTTGTACAACCTGAAAGCTAAAAATAGGTTTTTTTCATTTAAAAAAAATTTTCTGGGAGACTTCCTTGGGGGTCCAGGGGTTAAGACTCCACTTGGCCACTGCAGGGGATGAGGGTTCAATCCCTGGTCTGGGAACTAAGATCCTATGCCTAGTGGCACAGCAAAAAATAAGGAAAAAGAAAGATTCTGGGGAAAAAATATTTTTAATGTCTTGTGGCATGCAAATTATGTAAAATTCTGATTTTGAAAAAACATTCAGATTTTGGTGTCTATAAATAACATTTCATACAAACAGTCATGCTCATGACATATTGTCTATCGCTGTTTCTGCACTACAAGAGCAAAATTAAATAGTTGACTGAAATTGAACAGCCTGTAAAGCCTAAAATATTTACAGTCTGGTCCTTAGAAAAACTCTGTTATCTCCTATGTTAGCCCACTAAAACAAACAAACCAAAAAAAAAAAAAAGTATTGTTTGCATGATATTATTAGGATGTATGACATTATTAGTGAGGACAGTAACTGCATACTGCAGAGCATAAACAATCTTAAATCAAGAATCCAGGGAACTTAGCCATAAAAAGGAATGAAATCGAGTCAGTTTTAGTGATGTGGGTGAACGCAGAGTCTGCCACACTGAGTGAAGTAAGTCCATGAGTATCACATGTTAATGCACACATATGGAAGCTAGAAAAATGGTTCTGATGAACCTATTTGCAGGGCAGGAATAGGGATACAGATGTAGAGAATGGATGTGTGGACACAGTGGGAGAAGGAGAGAGTAAGACAAATTGGGAGATTAGCACTGACATATATATACACTACCGTGTGTAAAATAGACAGCTAGTGGGAAGCTGTGGACCGCACAGGGAGCTCAGCTTGGTGCTTTGTGACGACCTAGAGGGGTGGGATGGGGATTATTTCTCTTTTGAAATAACCTGAGTTCTCTCTACCTAGGGTTTATGTGTCAAAATGCCAGCCCCACTCCCCAGACACAAAGGGAGGTTTTAAAATTCAGAAAATAAACATTCTCTCTCTCTCTCTCCATAAAGCCTGGCTTTGAAAACTAATTTCAATATAGAATCAACAAAGTCAGCTTTTGAAAATCAAAGTCTATCAATGACCATTTTATTCCAGACACTTCCTACCCTCACCTGCCCTGGAGTTTACAGCTTTAGCATTCATAGTTCAAGACCGGGAGAGGGGACATGATCGACAGGGGTATGAAAAACATATCAGCTTGATATTTCAAAATAGTATTCCTGTTACCTTTGCTAAGTGAAAATCCTTGGTAAACAGTTTTATTCTTTTAAAAACAATTAAAGGGACTTCCTTGGAGGTCCAGTGGTTAGAACTCCATGTTCCCAATGCAGGGGACACCGGTTTGATTCCAGGTCGGGGAACTAAGAACCCACATGTCACAGAGCACAGCCAAAAAAAAAAAATTAAAAATATCATACTACACCTCAGCAGAATGCTTTGAACTCAGCTGTTGCATTGGTTTGCTCAGGCTACCATAACAAAATACCCTAGTCTGGGGGGCTTAAAGAACACACATTTATTTCCTCACAGCCCTGGAGGTTGGAAGTCAAAGATGTGGGGCAGGGTTGGCTTCTCCTGAGGCCTCTCTGACAGAGATATGATTCTGTGATGTGGGCATCATCTCAGAGAAGATCTTGCAGAAGGCCACCCTGTGTCCTCACGTGGCCTTCCTTCTGTGTGCGCTTATATCTGTGTCTCAATCTCCTCTAATAAAGGAGCCAGTCACAGTGGATTTGGGGCCCACCCTAGTGACTTTGTTTTAATTTAATTCTCGTCTTTAAAGGCCTCATCTCTAAACACAGTCACACTGGGCTTCAACACATGATCGGGCTTCATGAACGGAAGCTGGGGTTGGGGTTAGGATTGGGGCAGTGGGGTGCAGGGGCAATTCCATCCATAACAGTTGTCAAAGCCAGTATCTCTACTCGCCATAGTCTTCCCAGGCTTTCTTTTCTTTTTTTTTTTTTTTTTGCTGTGGAGCTCTTATATCCCTGACCAGGAATTGAACCCGGGCCCTTAGCTGTGAAAGCACAGAGTCCTAACCACTGGACTGGCCAGGAAGTTTCCAGACCTCCTTTTCTGAGTCCCTGTGACTATCCACAGCCTGCATTGCCATCTTTTGTTTGCTGGTCCCTCTCTCATGTGAGACTGCAGACTCCTGGCCAGAGATCTTAGTCATCTTTCTTGGCATTGGTTCCAGGCACAGAGCTAGAAAGCAGCTGAGTGATGGAATACTGGCATGGGGAGAAAATGGAAGGATTGCATTGTCCCTGGGTCACGTTTTATCCTTCTCCTTCAGAGTGCAACAGCAGACATCTCCAAGGCTGCTTCACAGCATATATATATAATGACTCCTTGGGGCTTGGCCAAACCTTCAGATATATGGACTCCTGATATTGAGCTTTTTACTTCTCTGACATTTTTATTATTTATTTATCTAGCTGTGTCAGGCCTCAGTTGCAGCACTTGGGATCTTTTCGTTTCAGCGTGTGGACTCTAGTTGTGGTGCCTAGTCTTGGTAGTTGCCCTGCAATCATAATGCTTTAACTTGGGAATAAAAAGAAATGTAAAATATAATAAAATAAAATGTATTTCAACATGTGAATGTTTGCACATAATTACATTAGAAAGCATATTAAGGTGTCAAATGCTGGCAGCCATGTTCAATGTTACAAATGCAGACTAATGCATATAAATTTTATTTATGATTCAAATACCATGCATGGCCTCATCTCCGGTGATGGTAATTTTCCCATATGTGATGAAAAACCCTTGGTAAAGTTTTTGATGAAACAAAGAACAGATACTGTGTGATTCCGCTCATATGCTGCTACTAAGTCGCTTTAGTCATGTCCAACTCTATGCGACCCCATGGACTGCAGCCCACCAGGCTCCTCCATCCCTGGGATTCTCCAGGCAAGAACACTGGAGTGGGTTGCCATTTCCTTCTCCAATGCATGAAAGTGAAAAGTGAAAGTGAAGTTGATCAGTCGTGTCTGACTCTTAGCAACCCCATGGACTGCAGCCTACCAGGCTCCTCTGTCCATGGGTTTCTCCAGGCAAGAGTACTGGAGTGGGCTGCCATTGCCTTCTCCGATATGAGGCACCTAGAATAGGTGAATTCACTGAGACAGAAAGTAGATTAGAGGTTATTAAGGGCTGGGGCATGGGCTTCCCAGGTGGCTCAGTGGTAAAGAATCCGCCTGCAAATGCAGGAGACGTGGGATCAACCCGTGGGTCAGGAAGATCCCCTGGAGAAGGAAATGGCAAGCCACTCCAGTGTCCTTGTCTGGGAAATCCCTTTAAGAGAGGAGCCTGGTGGGCTATAGTCCACGGGGTCACAAAGAGTTGGACACAATTTAGTGACTAAACAAAAACAAAAAGGGCTGGGGGCAGGGAAAAAGTGGGAACAATTGGTTAAGGGTAAGAGAGATTCTGTTTGGGGTATTGGAAAAGGTTTGGAATTATACTGTAGCAACCTTGCAGGACATTGCAAATGTACTTGAATGTGTCCTTTAAAAATGGTTAAAATGGTAAATTTTATGTTGTGTATCTTACCACAATAATTTTTTTTTTCCGGTCTTACAAACAAGAGCATTTTGTTTACACACAAACTGGGCTGGATGCTGGTTCAGCTAAGTAAGAATAAATGGCCTTTCCTAACATGATGTCCCGTGGGACATCTGAAAGTCACACCACACAGTTCTTTGTTGCAGAGGGCTGTTCCACACTTTGAGGGGCAGCTGGCATCACTGGCAAACCCACTAAACGCCAATAGAGCTCCCCTAAATGCTCCCACCACATTGCAATAGCCCCTCATGAGAACCACTGAGATTCGGGCAGTGAAAGCCAGGTAGTTGGTCTGGATTGGGGCTCAGCTGGCAACTGCAGTCCTCGTGGGCACTAGAAGCCAACAGAAATCCAGCTGTTTGATTGACCAACCTGGAGCCCCGGAGCAAGGAGAAGAGGAGGCAGGAACGTTCTGCTGTTCTGCTCAGGGTTCTGCACACGGGCTCCCGGTTGCTCCGGCAGCAGAAAGATTGCAGTTCCCTCCCAGACCAGGGAAAGAAAGAACCTGGAGCATCAAGGTCCAGTATCAAGGTGGGCGCGGGGTCCTGACTCAGCCATCCTTGGAAGATGCGCAGAGCTGCTGACTATGAACACGGCAATGACAGCTACTATTTATTGACTAGTTAGCAAGTTCGTGACTATACTTTTCAGGGGATTGTAACAACCTCTTTGTTGAGACAAGAAAAGCTCCCACAGCCGAAAGGAGCTCGGGAAGTCGAGTTGTTGAAACGGGGCAGAGACATTGTCACGGAGATTCCTACCGGGCAGATCCAAACCAGCTCGTTCCTAGTCTCCAAGGCAGACCTCCAAGCCGGGCTGCTGCCAAACTCCATCCCCACTCCCTGCGCCTGGCTGGGACTTGTTCCCAGAGGGCGGAGGACCAAGTGGCCTCTTCTCCCTGACTTCTCTCAGCAGGTGATCTGAGTGACAGAGGGGCGCTTAGCCCACCTGCCCCTATGTGTGATGCCAACTCCAGGGTGTAAAGACTTGGGAAGGAGTGCCTTCTCCCAAGACGCACGGAGGTCCTAGTGCTGAGAGACTGTGGTTGATGGACAGCTGAGTATGGAGCCAGCTTCTTTCCCGGACTCGATGCCAGCCTGTGTGCCAGCAAAGGCTCCTCCCCACGGTCCAGTTTGGGATCTGGGACACAGACGAAGGACTGAATGTCCCTATTGTTACCCCTACCGCCAGCCCTTTACAGGGAGCCAGAAGAGCCCTCTAATGTCAGTTGCTCATCCACAGAGGATCCTTTGATGGGAGCACTAACTTCAGCCCTCTCTGCCGTCTCCCCCCCGACCCCAGTGCTTAGCAAATGGGACTAGTCTGTCCAGTAGGGCCAGTCTTCCATGTTTTGTTTTGTTCTTTAAGATAGATTTTTTTAAAATTTATCTGTTTATTTATTTATTTTTGGTTGTGCTGGGTCTTTATTCCTGCGAGGGCTTTTCTCTAGTTGCGATGCACAGGGCTTCTCGTTTCGGTGCCTTCTTTTGTTGCAGAGCAGGAGGCTCGGACATAAGGGCTCAGTAGTTGCATCTCCTGAGCTCTAAAGCACAGGCTCAGTAGTTATGGTGCAGGGCTTTAGTTGCCCCCAGGCATGTGGGGTCTTCCCAGGTCAGGGACGGAAGCCGTGTCACCGGCATCAGTAGGCAGATTCTTTACCATTGAGCCATCAGGGAAGCCCTTCTGGGTTCTTTTAATCCTAACCCGTGCTCCATTGTAATTCATAAAATCACTGGGTACGCAGCACTAATAATTCTGGCAACCGTCTCTTTTTTTTCTTTTTTTTTAACATTTTCACACACCTGATTTGATCCTCACAACAAACCTTTTTAGGAGGTGTTATTGTTATTCCCATTCTACAGATGAGGAAATGTGAGGCCCAAGTCACTCGCCTGGAATGTGGCAGAACTGGTTTTGAACCAAGCCCTCTCATGGTGAAACCAGTGCCCTCAACAAGGGTTCATGCACCTGCTGGCAGATCCTCTCAATGAATCTCTGGAGAAGTCACTATGCTTGAGAGCACAGTGTCCAAAGTTCTTCAGCAGTTCCTTCATAAAGTAGCAGGACTTGTTCTTTCTTTCAAGCTGTTTAACTAACTTCACAGCCATGAACCTGTTGGAGGCTCTGGAATTTCCATAAGACTCACAGAGCGGATGTGATGTTCCCTGTTTCCTGAGGCGGCAGCAGAGAGGACCATCATTATCCACAAGTCAGTGATATCGTGGTTATAATAAGCAATATATATATTTGACCTTTGACCCATTCCTAGCAATGCAAGCTCTAAATGTTTCTTTCGTTATGTTAATGAGGTGGTTTTTAGAGAGCCTTGGCTTCCTGAAGTGACAGAGCATACGTACACAACCTAACCTAAGGATGGGGCTGGTCGACAGGGGAGCCAGCCACAGGATTAGATTAGAGGGCTGGAACTTTTGGTCCCACCCTCTGATTTCCAAGGAGGAAAGGGACTGGAGGTTGAGTCAATTACCAACGACCACTGATTTAGGCAATCATGTCTGTACAATGAATCCTCCAAAAAAACCCCCAAAAGAACAGGGTTCAGAGAGCATGCAGGCTGGTGAACATCTGGCAGTGTGGGAAGAATGGCCTCAGAGAGAGCATGGAAGTTCACATCCCTTCCCACATACCTCGCCCTGGGCATCTCTTCAATCTGGCTGTTCCTGAGTGATGCTCTTTCATAATAAACCAGTGAGCTCGTGAGTCAAAGGATTTCCCGAGTTCTGTGAGCTGCTGTAGCAAAACTTGGGCTTGTAGTAATCAAGCCCAAGGAGGAGGCCAGGCTTCCCAGGTGGCGCTAGTGGTAATGAATGCAGGAGACATAAGAGACTCGGGTTCGATCCCTGGGTGGGGAAGATACCCTGGAGGAGGGCATGGCAACCCACTCCAGAATTCTTGCCTGGAGAATCCCCTGGTGAGAGGAGCCTGGCAGGCTACAGACCAGGGGGTGCAAAGAGTCAGACACTGCGTGAGTAACACTCATATGTATTTATATCTATAGGACTTCCTGGAGTCAGGGGCCTCGGTTTGGGAGTTAGGCTCCAGGTGGATGGAATTCAGCGTTCTCAGGGTCCAAGCCAGCTTGGCTCCCCATCATGCTACTCCGGTCTTGTTGTGTCGAAATCGAGCTGCAAGACCGCCAGCTTCATCCCTGAGAGCGATGCACCTAGCGGGGAGAAAGGTTACGGTGAATCATGAATCCACAGGGGCAGGTAGGCAGAAAACCCAGAATGAAGGCCAGCCAAAAGGAGAAGCGGCTTCAATTCTTCGTGGGGCAAGGCCGTGATAACCAGCCCCATGGGTCAGTAGTTTTTGCAGCTGGCAGATTGGAGCACAACACACTGCAAATAACTGTGAGCACCCCAAGAGAGCTCGAGTCTCTTGACAAACAGCCAGATTGCTCTTCTCTGTTAGACCCCCTCCAGCTGCAGACAGTCAGAGGACCTTTTTTTAATATTTATTTATCTGTGTCTGGTCTTTCCTGTGTCACGTGACATCTTTGTTGCTTGTGGGCTTAGATGCTCCACAATCTGTGGGATCTTAGTTCCCCAACCAGGAATTGAACCAGGGTCTCCTGCATTGGCTATTTCCCTGGTGGCTCAGTTGGGAAAGAGTCTGCCTGCAATGCGGGAGACCTGGGTTCGATCCCTGGGTCCGATCCCTGGGTCAGGAAGGGAGGAGGAAGTTCCTCCCTAGAAAAGGAAATGGCAACCTGCTCCAGTATTCTTGCCTGGAGAATTCCGTGGACAGAGGAGCCTAGTGGGCTACAGTCCATGGGTCACAAAGAGTCCCCTGCATTGGAAAGTGGACTCTTAACCACTGGACCACCAGGGAAGTCCCAGAAGACCCAGAGGATTGTGAGGGAGGCAACTATCAGAATGTTCATGTTCTGATTGGTCCCCAGTGTTTCCTCTTGAGATGTTATTATTGTTCCTCCTGAAGTCACGGGATTACATGTTGCCAGTATAGATAAGAAAGATTTTCAGACAGCTTCTAGAATTTCAAGCAGGAAATGCCCCCAGGGAGGAGGTTGGTAAAGTTGAGCTACTCTTCTGAAGCTTATATGAAAATTGAGGTATGTACAAAGGAGATCTCAAAATGGGATCTAGCATTTTATTCATTTTTTCTAATAACTTATCTTTTTAGGCCACACCTTGAGGCATATGGGATCTTAGTTCCCCAACCAGGGACTGAACCCATGTCCTCTGCATTTCGAGCACAGAGTCTTAACCACTGGACCACCAGGGAAGTCCTCACAACTGTTATTCTTTATCAAGTAAATGACATTAGTGATAAATTAATAGAACACTGAGTATAGAAAAAAAATGCACCTACACTACCAACACTCCAAGTTGAATTGGTTTTCATTTGTTCAAGTTTCTTTTCTATTCATTTCATGAGCATGTATCATTTTTAAGGAGCTGAAATCATCGTAGTGGGTATTCTTTTTATCACTTAAAATTAAATCATAAGCACTTTTTTATGTTGTTGCAGAGTCTTCATAATTGTTACTGGCTCTGTATAACACACAAGAGGTTACACTCTGTCACTTATCCAATTATCCCTCTACTAGCGTTTTTTCAGATTACTTTCAGCTTTTCACTATTATGCCTAAAATTGTGTGGGTGCTCAGTCATGTCAGACTCTTTGTAACCCCACGGACTGTAACACATCAGGCTCCTCTGTCCATGGGATTCTTTTAAGGCAAGAATACTGGAGTGGGTTGCCATCTCTTCCTCCAGGGGATCTTCCCGACCCAGGCAGGGATGGAAGCCGTGTTTCCCACATGTCCAGCACTGGCAGCAGGATTCTTTACCACTAGCACTGCCTGGAAAACCCAATACCTAATAGTACAATGAACATGTAAGTGTGTTACTCGGAGCCTAAGGGAAGATTGTGGGTGAGGTGCAAGGACTTTTTCAGGCAACTCTTAGCAAGAGATGGCGTGCAATGCAGAGCAGGCCTGTGTGGGCCTGGAGGGGAGAGATGGAGAGTCAAGAAAATAGAAAATGAGTGTTTATTTTCCTCTTTCTTTTGAAAAGAGGAGGTGAAGAGAAAACTGTCCTTTATTTCTTTTTTAATGTTTATTTATTTAATTGGCTGCACTGGGCCTAAAGCAAAGGGCCCCCCTCCCATGGTCTGCAGGCTAGGACTTCCACAGCAGGCACGAGCAGAACAGAAGCACATCTGGTCCTTACCATGCTCGAGCCCCTTGCAGGGGACTCTGAGGCCTGATTCACCGGCTCTAAGCCAAAGACTTAAGGTCACCCAGTTCTGCATGGGGGCCAGGATGCCAAGGACCACAGACATCGCTGTGAATGGATCCCTGTCTGTACCCACAGGCCTGAGAGGCTGGGAAAAGTCAAGGGGTTTAGATATTTTTTCTTTTGGATTATTTTCCTAGGAGAGCTTTCTAGAAGTAGGATGACTGGGTCAAAGGGCACCAAAGCTTTTTCCCCGTGGGATTCCCAGAGTTAGTTCCCAGGCCCAGCTGCCATGTTCTTCTCCACTCCGCCTCAGTCCCAGGGACTCACTGACTCATTTTTGCTTCGTGCCCCGACTCCACTCTACCCCGTGGAGCTGCTCCTCATCCAAGACTCTCCGCATCCCCACACCCCCACACACGCCTTCCTCCTTTCTCGCTGCCTCTGAAGACGAATTCCTGGGGCCATCTCATGTTCATCTAGGGACTTCCCTGGTGGTCTTGCCGTTGAGACCTTGCCTTCCAACCCAGGGGGTGCGGGTTTGATCCCTGGTCAAGGAGCTAAGATCCCATATGCCTCGTGGCCAAAAATAAAATAAAATAAAGCAGAAGCAACATTGTAACAAATTCAATAAAGACTTAAAAAAAAATGGCCCACATCAAAAAAATTTGGGGGGACTTCCTGTTGGCCCAGCAGCTAAGACTTCACCCTCCCAATGCAGAAGGCCCCGGTTTGATCCCTGGTGGGGGAACGAGATCCCACATTGCGACAGATAAGCGCTCTCATGGCACAACTAGGACCCAACACAGCCAGATATATAAATAAAATAATTTTTAAAAACTCTTTAAAAAAGAAAAAGTGTCTAATGTAAGAATATGGTAAGGGAACAACCAAAACATTCAAACAGGCAAAAGGGTAAAAAAAACTTGTTTGGATAGTCATAAATTCTCACTTATAATCCTTGATTCTTTGTTAATTACTAGATATCTATTTAAGACATCAGATCCTATTTTTTTTTTTGGTTTATTTTATTGAAGTAGAGTTGATTTATATGTTGTGTTAATTTTTGCTATACAACAGTGATTCAGTTTTACACATATATCCATTCTTTTTCATATTCTTTTCCATGTGGTTTATCACAGAATATTGAACACAGTTCCCTGGGCTATTACAGAAGGACCTTGCTGTTTGCTAAACTCATCCCACTCCTACCCTACCCTACACCACACCCGCCTTGGCAACCACCAGTCTATTCTCTGTTTCTGATTTTGTTTGTTTCATGCTGTGCTACGCTTGGTCACTCGGTCATACATGACTCTCTGTGATACCATGGACGGTAGCCCACCAGGCTCCTCTATCCATGGGGAGTCTCCAGGCAAGAATACTGGAGTAGGTTGCCATGCCCTCTTCCAGGGGATCTTTCCAACCCAGGGATTGAACCCAGGTCTCCCACATTGCAGGAGGATTCTTTACTGTCTAAGCCACCAGAGAAGCCCTTCTATTTCATATATAGGCTATTTTGTGTCATATTTGAGATTCCACATGTAAATTTGTTTCCACCTTTCCTTGTCTTGGATGCGATTCTTATTCCAACACAAGCATGAAGGAAGGGTGTGATAGGAGCAGTGCTTGGACCCCAGCCTTCTTGGGTAAAATGAGTTGGAACACACGACTGCTTCTTTCCTGGTCCTCCACTGATAAGAAGGAGGCTTACCTTTCCCATCTTCCCAGGCAGGGCCACCTCCAGGGACATCCACAAAGGGCTTCTCACCCCGACATGCCCTGTGTTTAGCTTGAAGCTCTGCTGGTGCCGTCTTAAAGTTCTAAACAATTTTGAGCAATGTTCTAAGTCACTTCAGTCATGTCCAACTCTGCAACCCTATGAACTGTAGCCTGCCGTCTCCTCTGTCCATGAGATTCTGCAGGCAAGAATGCTGGAGTGGGTTGCCATGACCTCCTCCAGGGGATCTTCCCAACCCATGAATTGAACCCATGTCTCTTACGTCTCCTGCACTGGCAGGGACATCCTTCACCACTAGTGCCACCTGGGAAGCCCTTTTGAGCAAGGGCTCTTCTGGTTTTACCTGGCACTAAGGCCCAGAAATGGTGTGGCCAGTCCTGTTCCCAAGAATTGTGCAGGCTGGTCTCTAGAGTTCCAAACATTTAGGGAATGACAGAGACTGTACCTTCATTTCTTACATGAATATCATTCATTTCTGCTATTTAATAAAAGCCAAGCCTCCTGTAAGTTATGACCAACCTAGATAGCATATTAAAAAGCAGAGACATTACTTTGCCAACAAAGGTCCATCTAGTCAAGGCAATGGTTTTTCCAGTGGTCATATGTGGATGTTAGAATTGGACTATAAAGAAAGCTGAGCACCAAAGAATTGATGCTTTTGAACTGTGGTGTTGGAGAAGACTCTTGAGAGTCCCTTGGACTGCAAAAAGATCCAACCAGTCCATCCTGAAGGATATTCTGGGTGTTCATTGGAAGGACTGATGTTGAAGCTGAAACTCCAATACTTTGGCCACCTCATGAGAAGAGTTGACTCATTGGGAAAGACCCTGATGCTGGGAGGGATTGAGGGCAGGAGGAGAAGGGGACGACAGAGGATGAGACGGCTGGATGGCATCAACGCCTCAATGGACATGGGTTTGGGTAAACTCCGGGAGTTGGTGTTGGACAGGAGGCCTGGCGTGCTGCGATTCATGGGGTCGCAAAGAGTCAGACGCGAGTGAGCAACTGAACTGAATTGAACTGAAGCCTCCTCTATTGGCTTCTCCCAATAGTTCAAATAACAGTTTGTTTTTCTATCCAAGGAAAGAAGAAACAGGTGAAGGAAGCGGACTTTTATATATATTCAAATATCCCTGGTCTCTTGAGATCTTGAAAGTGTTAGTCACAAACCAGTCAATCCTAAAAGAAATCAATCATGAATATTCATTAAAGGACTGATGCTGAAGACTAAGCTCCAATACTTTGGCCACCTGATGTGAAGAGCTGACTCCATGGAAAAGACCCTGATGCTGGGAAAGATTGAAGGCAAGAGGAGAAGGGGACAGCAGAGGATGAGATGGTTAGATAGTATCACTGATTTAATGGACATGAATTTGAGCCAACTCCAGAAGATAATGAAGGACAGGGAAGCCTGGAGTGCTGCAGTCCATGGGTTTGCATAGAGTCTGACATGACATAGTAACTGAATAACAACTTGACATCTTCTAATTGAGAAAATAGAGAAAGCATTTTTAAAAAGTGATATTTGATATCAATCCCAAGTGTATGGCAGACCAGAAAATTAAGACTTCTCTACAACCCCCAAGTTGTCTGGGATTTGCTTGGATTTTTTTAAAATTAATTAATTTATTTATTTGACTGCTCCAGGTCTTTGTTGCAGCAAGTGGGATCTAGCTCCCTGACCAGGGATTGAACCCGGACCCCCTGAATTGGGAGCACAGAGTCTTAGCCACTGGATCAATGGGGGAGTTTTTGCTTGGCTTTCATTACCTTGTTTTTTAGCATTTCTGATTGGAGGTGCTATCAAAGTTCCAGAAACGTTCTGGGTATTGATGATTCTGTCCCTGAGTATATGGTTCAAAGACCTCAAATTTGCACTGTCCTTAGAAAGACCAGCCCCCAAGCCTGCAGCAGCCTGGGAAGCTGAGTCCTTCCTTACTGCATCTGAACTGGGGTGAAAGAATAGTGGAGAGATACCCAGAGAGAATTTTTAAAGTTTTTTAAAAACAAAACAAAACAGCCTTTATATCAGTTCACTGGTTACTTCCACACATAAATGCATAAATGGAGTGCCACCTAAGGGATCAAATAGCCAAGCAGCAGTACTTTCCTCCTTGTGAATCAGAGACGTTACTTACGACTCATCACAGACTCAATTGACATGAGTTTGAGCAAACTCTGGGAGACAGTGAAGGACAGGGAAGCCTGGCAGGCTGCAGTCCACGGGATCTCAAAGAGTCACTGAACGGCTGAACAACAACAACCTATAACGCAGTTGTCAGACTTGGAGTTTGGGTAAAGTCATCCAGGAAATTCATGGGGCACTGAGGATTCCTCGGGCTGGATTCTGATGCTGTGAGTTTTTTTTCTAACTTCCTAGACTTGCAGGATCCTCACTTAATCACTCAAAATCAGATTTGGGGTAGCCTTCTGGCGGCTAAAGGGTAAAGAAGCTGCCTGCCATATAGGAGACCCAGGTTTTCTCTAGTTATGGTGAGCAGGGGCTTCTCATTGTGAGGGCTTCTCTTGTTGCAGAGCACGGGCTATAGGGCTTCAGGCTTCAGTAGTTGCAGCCAATGGGTCTAGTTGCTCCTTGGCATGTGGGATCTTCTTGCACCAGGGATCGAACCTGTATCCCTTGCATTGGCAGGATGACTTTTATCCACTGTGTCATCACGGATATCAGTCCCTGTGTTTTGGGGTGTTCTAAATATTTCTCTGCTGGACGATGACCAATAAATTTAGATAAAGCCCATTGACCCTGGTGGATTAATTTCAAATGTGTTTAGTGTTCTTTATGTGAGACAGCCTGGAAGACTAGCAATGATATGGGTTTTGGAGTTGGACAGACCTGATTTGGAATCTTTTTTTTTTTTTAATCTTTTTTTTAAAGGCTTTATTTATTTATTCTAACTTACAGTGAATGAAAATCCAGTGCAACCAAAGATAAGTTAATTAATTTAAAATGAAGCACACATACACACACACAAAATCCCACAGTACTAAGAGACTGGAAGTCCAAGGTCAAGGTGTCAGCAGGGTTATTTTCTTCTGAGGACCATGAAGGAAGGATCTGCTCCAGACCTCTTTCCCTGGTTTGTACATGGTCATCTTCATCCTGTGTTTTCACATCGCCTTCCCTATGTACCGTGTCTGTGTCCAAATTTCCTCCTCCTGTGAAGACACCAGTCACACTGGACCTCGTTTTAACCTAACTGCCTCCTTAAAGATCCTATTTCCAAATGCAGACCCATTGTGAATCCCATCGTGAATCGTGAATTAGGATTTCAACATATGAATTTGGGGAGGACACGATTCGGCCTGGAACACGTATCAAGGGGAATGATGCGACATTACGTGAGCAGTGTACTCTCAGATGGTTCAGGGAAAACAAGTTATCTGTAATTCCAACTCTTCTGTAAACGTGTTTTTGTTTAAAACAAAGGGGAAAGAAATGCTCTTTCTTAAGAACACATAAGAAAGGCTGTTCTTATACCTTCTATAATATTTTATGTGACAACATATTTTTAGCAGAGCCCAGGATGTGGGTGTGCTCAGTTGCTCGGACATGTCTGACTCTTTTAAGCCCCATGGACTGCAGCCCACCAGCTTTCTCTGTCCAAGGAATTTTCCAGTCAAGAAGACTGGAGTGGGTTGCCATTTCCCCCTCCAGGGGATCTTCCCAACCCAGGGATGGAACCCATGTCTTCTGCACTGGCAGGTGGATTCTTTACCACTGCACCAACAGTCTAACACAAAATGAAGACAAGAGAGTGATCATGTCTTATAAAGATTCTAATAAAAGAAAAATGCTAATTTTATCCCTGACATGAAAACCTTCAGTTATTTTGAAAATGTGCTTCACTGGAAAACTTCATGCCTTGGAGACACCGGATATGTGACATATGGTAAAAACAGATCTACATTAATGCCAAACAACACAGTCACAATGGACACGTCTGTGTCGGGTCTCTGCTGGATCTTCTTTACAGAGTTAAGCATTTTGCAGGATCAATGTGTTTATTTCTGGAGTGGTTTCTTACATCATTTTATGGCTCCTTCCACAGGCTACCAGCTGCGTGAGCCTCCCACAGAACTGCAAAGACTATTAACTAGGAACAGAAGGAAAGGGAAGAGATAGGGCAGGGTAAAGGAGAGTTTAATTTCATTTTAACTGGCTCTTGCCAAATTATAACATCATGCCATATGGTGCATGTGTGATGGTACTGGATTTGGAAAAAGCAGGTGGACTTAAAGGAAGAAGATGGGAGAGGACACAAATGGAAGAATGGTACAAAAAGCAATCAGGGAGAAACGCGGCCCACTGGGGGAGACCAGGATAAGATGTAGAGTTGGGATTTCTCTGACGGTGCAGTGGTTAAGACCTCACCTTTCAATGCAGGGCGTGTGGGTTCAATTCCCTAGTCGGGGAGTTAATATTCCACAAGCCTTGCAGCTCCCAAACCCCAAAACATAAAAAAACAGAAGCAGTAATATAGCAAATTCAAGGAAGACAAGAAAGAAAGATGTAGAGCCATCAATCCCTCCACAGGCCTTGGTCTGCTGCCTCTCATCCCTCCTCCCCAAACACACATCCCTAGACAGAAATCTTCTTCAGTGCTCACTTATCCGACTTGATTCTGTGTTCCAACAAGGTTCCTTGGTCAAAAGCATGTTCCTTATAAGCACCTTGCTCAGATAAAAATTTCCACTGTAAAAAAGCAATCCCAATAAGCAAATCATTGTGTTTTTAAAGTTTTTCCTTTCAAGATGTAGCTACACATTCAGCCCTCCAGGTCCGTGGGCTCCACAATGCAGGTTCAAACAAACTCATTTGTTTAAAAAGTTATGTATTTATTTTTGGCCGAGCCGGGTCCTGGTTGCTGCGAGCAGGATTTCTCCAGTCGCAGTGAGGGGCTGGGGGAAGGGCGCGGCGGCTACTCTGCTATGGCGCGAGGGCTTCTCACTGCGGTGCCTTCTCCATTACAGAGCGCAGGCTCTAGGCACACGGGCTTCAATGGTTGTAGTGCATGGGCTCGGGCTTAGCTGCCCCATGGCATGTGGAATCCTCCTGGCCCAGGGATCGAGCCCAGGTTCCCTGTATTGGCAGGCAGATTCCTATCCACTGGGAGACGTTCCGCCAAACTTACTTTGATCTGTGCTTAGTTGAATCCAAGGATGGAGAACCAGAGGATACGGAGAGCTGGCTGTACCACAGCCCTTACAAGATCTCTGCAAGAGATAGGAGCCTTCTCTGATTTTGGTATCCGAGGGAAGTCCTGGAACCAACCTGTCATGAACGGAGGGACGAGTGTATACAGGAAGAGCAGTGAATTAAGACTTTCTCTCTCAAGTCTGCAGGGGAGTTTGAGCCTAAAATCAATCAAGTCTGAGAGAAAATCGAAGGGAAGAGGAATCCCATTTACTAAGAGCAGAGACTGGTTCAGGTGTCCATTCTTTCCCATTCTCTCACTGATGGTCAGGGAGATGGGATTTGGCACCATTTCACCAGGATTCTCTGTGTTTTCCAGGTCTGAACTTATTCTCTTTCTTCCATCTGGATTTCCATCCTACTCACAATCCCCAATTCAGCTAAGATTTTTATCCGCCCTTTAAAACCCAACTAAAATGTCATTTGGTCTGTGAAGTCCTCTGCCATCCTCTCAGGTTACCTCCTTTCTTCTTTCCTCTATCAGTACCTGATTCTGGCGTTTATCTGTGTATTTGTCAAATTCCATAAGCAGATTGCAGACTCCTTTAGGGCAGACTCCTTGTCTTTCTCCTCTTCCATTTCTGACTCCTACTACACTGCCTGGATCACACCCCTTTAACAAACATTTACTGAATTAAATAGACACAGAGTTAATGAGACTTTTGATTTTCCAGGGGCCTATTTGCACATTCTCTTCACACTTCCATGTAGGAAGGCATCAAACCAAAAATGCATGGGAACAAACCTCTTCGTGCAGTAAAATAAGTCCCAAAAATGTGAATTAAAAAGCATTTCCCATTAAAAGGGAAGTACAGATTTAAGAGCAGTAGCTCCAGCCTCACATACCTAGTTAGTTAAAATGCCTCCGCCTTTGTGCCCTGGATTTGAAAGTCATGAACTTGAAAATCAGTTCCCGTTTGCTTTGTGAGCTCTGAATTGGGTTTCCTTCCCATTTGATTAACATCAGTGACACCCAGAACAAAGGCAGGAAGGGCTCTGGAGGTGCCCGTGATGTTATCAGTGGTTGCAGGGGGACCAACTTGGGAGCCTGAGCTGGGGCCTGACCAGAAAAGAAAGTACAGTTTGGAGGACTGACTGTATCATTCTTATTTGTCATTTGAATCCAGCTCTGAAAGGTTTGTTTCTGTACTGAGCAGATTTTCAAATCCACACAGTAGAATTTACAAATCTAAATGAGCCCTCTCCCCCACTATGGCGCAGATGGTAAGGAATCTGCCCACAATGCAGAAGACCGGGGTTCAGTCCCCGGGTTCGAAAGATTTCCTGGAGAAGTGAATGGCTACCCACTCCAGTACTCTTGCCTGGAGAATTCCATGGACAGAGGAGCCTGGTGGGCTACAGTCCATGGGGTGACAAAGAGTCAGACACAACTGAGTGACTAACACTCTCCTCCCTGAGATCCTTAGGCTTATTTCCCTGACATTGCCTTTGTTGACAATGTATTTGGAATTTCTCCCTGGGAATTGCCTCTGATTTGAGTCATTCAAGACCTTCTTTTGAATCTAAAATGGCATTCTCAAGTTGGGTCACTTAACTTCCTTTTATCAGACTTCACTCCAAATGATTTGGAGCTGGTTCCAAAAATGAAATCTGGGGATTCCTCTGGTGGTCCAGTGAAGAATCCACCCTGCAATGCAGGGCACTCAGGCTCAAGTCCTATTCAGGGAACTAAGATCCCACAGGCCTCAAGGCCACTAAAGCGGTGCACCACAATTTCTGAGCTTCCGCGCCACAACTAGAATGTCCGTGAGCCACAGCAACGCAAGAAGATCCTGCAAGCCACAACTGAGGCCCGACACAGCCAAATAAATAATTTAAAAAAAAAAAAAACCAAAAAACTGAAATCTGCTCTAAAATGACAGAGTGTTATGACCACTGAGCATACATAAGGAACGCACCTCTGACACTGACGCCCGCAAACAGTCACCTCTGGAACGAGCCTGGGGATTGCACTGATGCCACAAGAGGATGATCATTTAGACGCAGCAAATCCGGCAGGTTTATTTAAAGGGCAGGTTCTTCGCCTTTATCCGTGATGATGAGCCTATCTGTAGAAAAAGAACAATGATTTGCAGAGGGGAAAACAGTAATTATGTGAGATGATGGAGGTGATAACTAATCTTACTGCAGTCATCATTTCACAATATATAGGCATATCATATCATCAGGTGTACACCTTAAATTTATACAGTGCTATGTACCAATTATATCTCAGCAAAGTTGGGAAAAAAGCGATGCAGGCTATTTTTAAAAATCAAAAGGAAGAAAGGAAGAGAGAGAGCGAAATTCGGGTTCAAGTCACAAGAAAAATTTTAGCTATGAACGTATGACCAAAGAAAAAGAAAGATCATTTTTTTTAACAATATATGAATGGACCCAGGAGCAGGCAACTGAGCCACTCTTGAAACATTAGAAAAATATATTGGTTATCAATGTTTCTTATGGAAAGATTTTCACTTAAGAGAGGAAAATGATGGAAGAAAATTTCGCATACTGACATATGGAGAAGTCATTCTGTGTTATACAGGATTTAATTTGAAGTTTAGGGGAACCAAAACAATTGACAATTGCCAAGATGTGAAAAGCAACCTAAATGTTCATTAACAGGTGACTGGAATAGAAGGTGAGGTATTCATATACAATGGCATATTACTCAGCCATAAAAAGAAATGAAATTTGGCCATTTGCAGCAATATGGATGGACTTGTAGAGTATTATGCTAACTGAAATAAGTCACACAGAGAAAGGCAAATATTGTATGATATCACTTATACATGGAATCTAAAAACTACAACAAACTAGTGAATATAACAAAAAGAAGACTCACAGACATAGAGAACAAACTAGTGGTTGCCAGTGGGGAGGGGAACACAGAGATAGGGGATTAGGAGTTACAAGCTATTATATATAAAATAAACTACAAGTCTTTGTCATACAAAACAGGGAATATAGCCAATATTATATGATAACTATAAACAGAATATAACATTTAACATTGTAAGCCACTATGTTGTACGCCTCTAACTTATATAATATTGTATACCAACTCCATTTCAATAAATAGAGTAAAAAAAAAATCAGATGCTAAAAGATTATGACCAAGCATAGGTATAGGAAAGTTTATTGAAAGATTATAAGTAAAATAAGATATGTTTTGGCACAAATACTTACTATTCAAATTCTGTTTACAGTCATCACTAAGACTTTTAATCATCACTAAGGCTTTATAAGAAAGAAGTTGCATCATCATTATTATTTAATTTCACAGCATTGTAAGTAAAGTTCACAAAATAGAGTTCTGAAAATTGGGTATATAAGTAATCATTGCCTATTTTTAAAAAGGGGGGAAGCATGCACAGAGGAGCCACGGGAGCTCACAGGAAGGCCGCTGACCCGGAAGTGGCCTGTTACGTGTGGGGGATGGGCCAAGAGGAGCAGAACGAAGCACATGGAGAAAGGAAAACTCGCTTTGTAAATATGGCAGGTGGCTTGCTATAAGGCAGATCACACTGCAACATCCTCATCCAGGTTAAAATATATTCTAACACTCCAGAAAGGCCATATAGCTTCCCAGGTGGGGCAGGTGGTAAGGAACCTGCCTGCCAATGCAGGAGACACAAGAGACAGGGGTTTGATCCCTGGGTCTGGAAGATCCCCTGGAAGAGGAAATGGTAACCCACTCCAGGATTCTTGCCTGGGAAATCCCATGGACAGAGGAGCCTCAAGGGCTACAGTCTGTGGGGTTGCAAAGAGTCAGACACGACTGCATGCACACACACACATTAATATTATACATTTTTAAAGAACTTTATGGAAAATGAATCCACGATGTTTCTTTGTAGCCTACACTGACACAGCGGAGAGAATCTCTAAAGCTAGTTAACTGAATCACTTTAGTTAGTACAAACTGAACTAACTTTGCACATCCTCAGTGAGGACCAAGCAAAATCAAAGCCAAAGCGGCAAAGCGCTATTTGCACAGACCCTTCTTTTTCCCATACGGCTGTCATTGAGTTCAATCGCTGTTTATTCCTGGTCAATTATTTCTCCCTGAGCACTTAGACTCGGATTCATTTTCATAAACTTAAAGCTGCTATTTGGGGACTTGCTTTTGTTAGCCCAAATGGATGCAGTTCACAGTGAACTACACTTGGCTGCGTCTTTCTAAAAGGAGAGTGCCCATTTATCTAGATTGAGCCTAAGTGCAGTACTCTCTGAGCGGAGGGGGTTGGGCTGCCGGTTTAGGGAGGCTCTTCAAAGCCCAGAATTCTGTGATTCCTTTCTCTAATTTTCCATCCCATTCCTCATGTATTTCCAACTCCTTCAGAGACCGATGTGTTCAGTTGCTCAGTTTTGTCTGACTCTTTACGACCCCACAGACCATAGTCCACCAAGCTCCTCTGTCCACTGAATTTCCCAGGCAAGAATACTGGAGTGGGTTGCCATTTCCTCCTCCAGGGGATCTCCTCCACCCAAGAACTGAACCTGAGTGTCCTGCATGCGCCACCTGGAAAGCCCTCAAAGACACAGAGAATAGAATGTCTGTGTGCTTAGTCGCTCAGTCGTGTCTGACTCTTTGCGACCCTGTGGACTGTAGCCTGTCCATGGAATTCTCCAGGCAAGAATACTAAGAAAGAAAGAAAGAGAGGGAGGGAAGGAAAGGAAGAGGAAAGTTAAAAAAAAAAAAAAAAGAAACCTCTGGTTTTTCTTCTTTCTCATTGCTTACTACTTCCTATGCCTTTATTCATTAAAAAAAAAAAATGGAGGGGGTGGTTGAAGTTGTGAAGCCAGGATGTCCTGGCAGCAAAATGAGAATCCTGTTTTCAGGGTTAGGAGGCTAGATTCTATTTAAATTTGCCCCTAAAGGACAAGTCACAACAATTTGATCTGTTCTCCCAGCTATAAAATGGGATAATATCTCTGTAAACCCTTTATTCCATTCTTAGATTGCTCCAAAGATAAATTTTAATCCTATAAAAATCTACTTTGAACACCAAAGTGAAAAGAGCTGCACAGACAAAAGGACATAATTACAGAGCTGCTTGGTAAAACAGCTCTTGCCTTCTGACTACAGTGAACCCAGACGACAAATTTTATTGGATTTTCCCGCTTTTTTTCACCACCACTTAATATACGATACATCCGGTTTCCCACTGAAAGGGCCTGGAACTCCTTGGAGAAGTCTGACATCCTATCTGGGGCTTCCCTGGTGGTCCAGCAGCTGAGACTCTGCATTCCCAATGCAGGAGGCCCAGGTTCCATCCTTGGTTGGGGAACTGGATCCCACAGGCCACAAGTAAGACCTGGTAAAGCCAAATAAATGAATAAATAAAAATATAAATTTTTTTTTAAAGACAGCAAGGAAATTAACAAAGACAATGAGAGACATTTCAAAAGAATCACAGGAGCTTCAAATAAGCTCCCATTGTTCAAAAATGGGACTGTCTTGGCTTCAAAAAGAATATTAATGAAAACAGTCAAAATATCAACATATTTAAATTTATTGGCTTATAAAATACCTTAAAAGTCTGATTCATGAGTAATATGTTCATTCTCATAATTCTGACAGTTTCACAGGTATATGCATTTGTGAAAACCTATCAAGGTAAGCTCTTTAATACATGCAATTTATGTCAATTATTTTGTTTGTTGCTGTTGTTTAGTCACCAAGTTGTGTCTGACTCTTTGTGACCCCATGGACTGTAGCCCACCAGGCTCCTCTGTCCATGGGATTTCCCAGACAAGAATACTAGAGTGAGTTGCCATTTCCTTCTCCAGGGGATCTTCCTGATCCGGGTAGCAAACCCACGTCTCCTCCATTGCACGTGGGCTCCTTACACCTCAATATTAATATATTAAATAATCAAATTGTGTATTGTTGGATGATGCTAAAAACCAACTCATTATTTTGAAAATTAGTAAACAAAGGGAGAAAATCAGCATTTTTCTTTCCAATGCAAACTGTACTGAGAATAACCAAATAGTGGATGAAGCTCCTCCTTATACATATCTATTAATAAATAATGAAGGGATCCCTAATAAATTAATGACTGTAGACATAAGTCATCAACAACTGCTAACATCACAAAAGACAACCAGACATTATCTGTCTTTTGATGGATGAAAACATCATCACCTTTCAACTTGTCAAATCAAGTCCAATTCTGATGTAGGCCTCTAGCTCCAACTATCAATTTATAGGAAGAACAGAAGAAAAGACAAGAGACAGTGGGAATTCCACAGGACAAAGCCTGATTTCTTTCCATATATTTATAATCTTATCTATTTATCTTTTATATTTATTTTTGGCTGTGCTGGGTCTTCTTTGATGCGCAGGCTTTTCTCTAGTGGCAAGCGGGGGCTCCTCTCTGGTCGCAGTGCACAGACTTCTCACTGCTCTTCTTGGGGATCACGGGCTCTAGCGGGCGGGGCTCTAGGGGCGGGGCTCTAGGGGCGGGGCTTTAGTAGCTGCGCTGCAGTTCTCACTGCCGTGAGGGCTCTTGTTGTGGAGCACAGGCTCTAGGGGGCGGGGTTCTATGGGGCGGGGCTCTAGGGGCGGGGCTTTAGTAGCTGCGCTCCTGGGCTCTAGAGCATAGGCTCAATAGTTGTGGCTTATGGGCTCCGTCGCTTCGAGGCATTTCGGGTCTTCGCAGATCAGCGATCGAACCTGTATCTCATGCATTGGCAGGTGGACTCTATACCTCTGAGCCACCAGGGAAGCTCCAAAGTCTGATTTCTTTACCAGATAAATTACAAGAGAGAAGAACCTGTACATTTAAAAGAAATGTAAAAGACGTACCAGGGACTTCTCTGGTCTCCCAGTGGTTAAGACTCCGTTTCCAGTGCAGTGGGTGTGGGTTCAATCCCTGGTGGGAGAACTAAGGTCCCACATGCCACATGTCAAGTGATGCGGCAAAAAGCAAACAAATTAATTAACAGCAAAAAAGAGGCATATCACCCAACATAGTATGTGAGCCATTTTTAGATCTTAATTCAAAGTCACAAAATTTATGAAATTTATAGAACAACTGAAAATTAAAAATGGATTGGGAATTCCCTGGTGGTCCAGAGGTTAGGAGTCCACACTTCCATTGCAGGGGGCATGAGTTCAATCCCTGGTCAGGGAACTAAGATCCCACATGCCATGTGGTAAGGCCAAAAATATAATAAAAAATAAAATTTTAAAAAATGGATTAAATACTTGGTAGTAGGAAATTATTGTTTATTGTCTATGGTGTAATACTGTTATCATGGTTATGGGTTTTTGTTTTTGTTTTTGTTTTTTTTGCACAATCCTTATCTTTTAGAGATGAAATATTTATGAAGAAAATGTATGATACCTGAGGTTTGCATCAATATAACGTGGGAAAGTAGAAATAGGTAAGATTGGCCATCAATTCATGGTTAAATAGTAAGTACATTGATGTTCATTGTAGTATTCTCCCTATTTCTCTGTTCAAAATATTCTATAATGAAAATATTTTTGAAAAAAAAGTAATCATCTTTACATCCCTTTGCCATGTTAGCTAACTCGCCATCATACCATCACCCAGCAGAGAACTGGACCCAGTAGCATTAACCCCCTGGGGCAACTCACGTCTGTTAACATTTAGAAAATACTTTGAAGCTTAAAGATGAAAGATACCAGATAATTGTAAGGTATTACTACTGTCTTAAAATTAAATAAAAGACTCTGTAAATATGAAAATCCAAATATGATCACTACCTACCTTAAGGTTTGGGTCACATAGAGAATGAGCTTCCTGAGAAATGCCCATAAAGAGCCAATGATCAAAGGTTGATTCTAACAGCACTCTTTCCCAAAGGCAACACTCCCCCTAGGCAGAGCAAATCTGAAGCAAAATTACTAAGGAAGTTGAGTTCCCTTCAGTGTTCCCCCATCTTCCTGTTCAACATACATCTTCTGCTTCCCCTATTCCCTCCTCTCTGCCACTAATGAACCCATGCTACACCTGAGCCCTCAAAACTACCCTGCCAATCAAGACTTCATCAATGTTATTCAACAAACATTGATTGTCTATTCTGTGCTGGCAACACAGGTATGAATTAAGTTCATATGGTATGGACAAAGTACCAGCAGAAGAGAGGGAATAACTAACTCTCTACAGGAGGATCTGGAAGAGGGTCACCAGGCCAGTGACATTTACCCCGCCTTGTGAAGGATACGGCGCCTTCAGGTGGAGTCAAAGGAGAAAGGTACTCACGGTGTATGAGCTAAGTTCTCCAGAATCTGAACCAGTAGGATGTAGAGAGACATGTGTGTGCATGCTCAGTCATGTCTGACTCTTTATGACCCCATGACTGTAGCCCACCAGGCTTCTCTGTCCTTGGGATTTCCCAGGCAAGAATACTGGGGTGGGTTGCCATTTCCTCCTCCAGGGGATCTTCCCCCTCTGGGGGTTGAACCCACATCTCCTGCATCGGCAGGAGGATTCTTTACCACTGAGCCACCTGGAAAGCCCATAGAGATACATGGAAAAGGAAACTGATTCTAGGAATGGGCTCACATGGTTATGGAAGCCCAGAAGTCCCACCATCTGCCCTCTGCAAGCTGGAGGCCCAGGAGAGCCAGGGGTGTAATTCGGGCCAAGTCCTGAAGCTCCAGAACAGGTCCAGGAGGATGCGGAGGTCCCAGCTCATCAGGGAGAGTGATATCACCTCATTTGGCTCTATTTGAGCTCCCAGCAGATTAGAGGCTGCCACCCACCTTGGGGAGGGCACCTGCTTCACTTCATCTCCTAATTCAGATGCTAGTCTCTTCAGAAGCATCCTCACAGACATGCCCAGAAATCACATTTTACCGCCTTTCAAGGCATCCCTTAGCCTGGTCAAATTGGTACCTAAAATAAACCATCGCACAAAGCAAAGACAGTAACACAAAAACATCATAAGGTGTGGAGACAGTTTACTTGCAGATGGAGGAGATGCTTTTGGAAAGCTGGGTGGATCCAGTCTTGAAAAGCCATACAGGGACTTCCCCGGTGGTCCATTGGTTAGGACTCCAAGCTTCCACTGCAGGCTTTGATCCCTGGTCAGAGAACTAATATCCAACAAGCCATGTAGTGTAGCCAAAACAAAGCAAAAGAAAAGAAAGAAAGAAAAAGAAAAGTTTTGTACACTGCGCTGGAAACTTTATCCTGAGGGCCCCTGGATGCTTTTCAAGGGAAAAAAAAATGCTTTGTTGGAATCTGCATTAGGCTGAACATTTACTCATCTTTGGAACCTGTGAGATTATAAATTTCTTGCCTGGTCTTGTTCGCTCTTGTAACCCTAGTTCCCAGGACAAATTTAGACCTCTTACAAGGGTCAGACTTAAAGTCAGCCATTTCCCCCCCCCCCCCCTTTTTTTTTAAAGACACAATAGCTACAGACAATGCTTTGGAAAGGAGCCTGAGGGAGAAAACAATAAAACAGGCCTCTTTCCCTTAAAATAATTCTAACCTAGCAACAGGAGTTAGTGTGACATTCATTCCCACTTCAGGATGCTAGGATGTCTCTTTTCTAAAGTGTCCCTTGGAAGAAACTGAAAAGGGACTTAGAGGTCAGAGGTCACATCACCACACATAAGTATTAAGGTTCTTGTACAAAGGGGAAGAGAAAAATGTAGAGACTTTCTCAGTGATTCTGTGGTTAAGACCCTCCCAATGCAGGGGGCCCAGGTTCCATCCCTGGTCAGGGTACTAGACCCTGCATGCCACGACTAAGATCCAGCACAGCCAAGTAAAAAAAACTTTAAAAAAGAAGAAGACCCTGCGTCCTCCCTGGGCAA
The DNA here is from genome assembly GCF_033118175.1 of Dama dama. Lineage (NCBI taxonomy): Eukaryota > Metazoa > Chordata > Mammalia > Artiodactyla > Cervidae > Dama > Dama dama. Next base: position 37,487,605 of record NC_083696.1, on the reverse strand, counting down.
TTAGGTCAGAGGAGGTGCATCACTGGTGCAGCTCAGAGCAGTATTTTCCAAGGAAGTTAGTTTCAGTCTGTGGCAAACTGGGGTGGTGAGGCATCTCAAAGGGCTTTCCTGGCGGTTCAGTGGTAAAGAATCTGCCTGCAATGCAGGAGACACAGGAGATGAAGGTTCAGTCCCTGGGTTGGAAAGATCCCCTGGAGGAGGGCATGGCAAGCCACTGCAGTATCCTTGTCTAGAAAATCCCATGGACAGAGGAGCCTGGTGGGCTACCGTCCATGGGGTCACGGAGTCGGACACGACTGAGCAAATGGGCACACCATGTGCAAACATCTGGAACCTCGGGAGCACCACTGGGAATGTGGAAAGAATTGTTAACCCAGAGAGCTCAGGGGTCCGACTGTCCACAGACCAAAGATAGGAAGTCTCAGCTGGAGGTCCCAAGTTTTGTGTCTCCAAGATAATCTACTTAGGTCCCTTGCCGTAACTTGATTCCTATTTTCTGCATTTTCATCCTCCTTCTTTATTCACAGACATTTTGAGAACTTTTGTGACGTTATTAATTTATTAGCAATTACTAGCCATGGATAATTCTTTTTTTTTTCCCTTATTGTTCCACCATTGACAGCCTGTCATCTGCAGCAACTATAGTTTAGTGACTATGGCGTGTTTGACCAACTTGGACTTTTTCATTGGTTGAATCCGTTTGTGGTTCAGTTGATCTAGACATTGATCATGATGCACAGTTGGCATGGTAATCTCTCATAAGTTACAGTCACGCTGCACAAAGTTTATAGCACCTTTACTAATTCTGTTGCAAATATACTGGAGTATCTATTGCATTTGTCTGTGCTTGTTTTTTAAATTTTTAATTGAAAAGTCCAGGACTTCCCTGGTGGTCCAATGGTTGAGAGACAGGGGACAGGGATTTGATCCCTGGTCTGGGAAGACCCCACATGTCACAGGGCAACTAAGCCCATGGACCACAACTACTGAGCCCACACACCCTACTGAGCCTGTGCTCTACAACCAGAGAAGCCACGGCAATGAGAAGCCCACACAGCACAAGAAAGAGTTGCCCCTGCTCACTGCAACTAGAGAAAGCCTGCATGCACCAACAACAACTCGGTGCAGCCAAAAATAAAAGTAAATAAATAAAGGTTTTTTTTTTAATAAAATAAAAGTCAAAAGTATTGCTCAAATAGTAAAGCAATGTTTTTTTTTTTTTTCCTCCTCACTTGAGGAGGAGGAAAGTGAAATAGGTGAAGCCTCCACTTGCCTGCCAGCTTACCCCCCAAACTTGCCCAGATATCAGTCTATATCAAGCTTTGACCCCATGACACCGGATCCCTGCGTCTCAGCCAGTCAGATTCCTCTCCTGCCTTCCCTTCTCACACACCCCATTTCCCTCCGTTTCCATGCTGCTCCAGTTTGCAGTACCAGGGCCGCCCCAGCTCCAGAGCCCATCCTGACAGAGCCAAAAGGGGTAAAGAAGACTTTTGTGGTTGCAGCCCCTTAGCACAAAGAATACCTCCTATTGTGTGGGTTGGTAGTGTTTCAGGGCTAAGGAAAAGTGAAAGTGAAAGTCGATCAATCATGTCACTCTTTGCAACCCCACGGACTATACAGTGCATGCAATTCTCCAGGCCAGAATATAAAGCCCCGGCTAAGGAAGGTCCAACTCATACTTTCTGCTGATGGTTTTCATCCTGCATCTGAATTCTCATGCTGCTATGCTCCCCACTTCCACCCCTGGTTCCTACCTAAGCACCCAGACCTATTAGACCAAGCAACACTTTGCTGCTCCAGGTCTCCAGCCAGGGTGTGAACTCTTGCTGAGCATCCTGGAGGGAGACATGCTAGATCCCCCTGTACTGCCCACCTGCTTAATTTTCAAGTGGAGTCTGCCTCCTGAATCCCCCAGGGCAGCTTGGAACAACCAGCTTGGGACTTCCTGTGTCCACTGCTGGGCCACACTTCCTACTGCTGACCCTGGACAGATGTCTTCAGGGTCCTTAACTAACCCTGCGCCAAGCCCTCCAACATGGGCCCCCAAAGAATCATAAGCGAAGACTGTTCCCTCCCCGGGACTTCCCTGGTGGTCCAGTGGTTAAGAATCTGCCTTGCAACGCAGAGGATGCAGGTTCAATCCTAGGCTGGGGAACTAAAATCCTGCATGCTGTGGGGCAACAGCCCATGGACCACAGCTGGAGTCCCCGTTCACAGCAGAAGGTGCCAGGTGCCACAACTAAGGTCCAGGGCAGTCAAAGCGAAGTCCTGAAGTCGTGTCTGACTCTTTGCAACCCCGTGGACTAATGTAGCCCACCAGGCTCCTCCATCCATGGGATTCTCCAGGCAGGAATACTGGAGCGGGCTGCCATTTCCTTCTCCAGGGGATCTTCCCGACCCAGGGATCAAACCCGGGTCTCCCGCGTTGCAGGCAGACACTTTAACCTCTGAGCCACCAGGGAAGCCCAAGTAAGGCAGTCAAGTAAATAAATATTAAAAAAATAAAATAAAAAGACTGTGTCCTCCCCTTGGTGGGAATGTAAAATAGTACAGCCATTACAGAAAACAGTATGGAGGTTCCTTCCAAAATTAAAAATAGAACTACTTTATGATTCAACGGTCTCACTTCTGGGGATATATTCAAAAGAAACTATGCCAGTATCTCAAAGAGATATCTGAGCTCTCATGTTCATGGCGATATTGTTTACAATAGCCAAGACACAGAAAGAACCAAAGTGTTCATCGCTGGATGAATGGACAAAGAAATGTGGTCTATATACAAAAAGCTTCCCTGACGGCTCAGTGGGAAAGGATCAGCTTGCCAGTGCGGGAGATGCAAGTTCAATCCTGGGTCAGGAAGATCCCCTGGAGAAGGAAATGGCAACCCACTCCAGTATTCTTGCCTGGGAAATCCCAAGGACAGAGGAGCCTGGTTGGCTACAGTCCATGGGGTTGCAAAGAGTCCGACACAACTGAGCATGCAGCACATATACACAATAGAATATTGTTCTGCCTTTAAAAAGATGGAAATCCTACCATTTGTGATGACATGGATCCTGGCGGACATATGTTAATTAAACAAAATTAAGAAAAATACTGCATGAACTGGAGGGTAGACATGAAGTTTTCTCATCACTCACACGTAAATAACTATATGAAGTGATGCATATGTTAATTAACTTGAGTGTGGCAATTATTTTACAAGGTATAGGTATTTCAAAACATCCAGGGAACTCCCTAGCAACCCAGTCGTTAGGACTCCATGCCCTCACTGCCAAGAGCCTGGGTTCCATCCCTGGTTGGGAAACTAAAGTCCCACAAGCTGCACAATGCAGAAGGAAAAAAAAAATCCAATTATATGCCTTAAATATATACAATTTTTATCAATTGTACCTCAATAAAGCCAGGGGGAAAAGACAATTTCCTTGTTCTAATTGCTTTCCTCCCTTCTAGTCCAAACCTACCCATCTTCCCTTGACTGTCCCCTCCCATGAAAATCTCTCCTTCTCTCAAGTCCTCCTACGCTGAAAAGCAAACTACAGTTTAGTGCATAATTATGTCCTTCCTTTATTTCTCCCTGCCTTGTGTATGTCACATCTCACCAACTAATTTGTAAACTCATTAAGTGCAGAGACCAAGCCTCTATGCTCTCTCGTTCCTATTAGGCTGACTCATTCATTAATTCATCGGATATCTCAGGGGTTACTCGGTCCCAGACACTGTTGTTCTAGATACTGAGATGCAGGAGGCAAGGTGGCAAAATATACAGGATTCCTGCTCTCATGATGAGAAGACAGACAACCAAATAATTACACAAATCAATGTAAAATTATACCAGAGAGCCACTATGAAAAACAGTATGGCAATTCTTCAAAGTATCAATAAGTGAATTATCAGATGACCCAGCAATTGCACTCCTGGGTGTTTTGTCAGAAGAACTGAAAGCAGGGTCTCAAAACCATATTTGTACACCCATGTTCACAGCAGCATTATTCCAGTGACCTAAAGGTGGAAGCAATCCAAGTGTCCGTCAACAGACGAGTGCATAAACAAAATGTGGTCTGTCTATACAATGCAATATCATTATTCAACCTCAAAAAGGAAGGAAATTCTAACACATGCAACAACATGGATGAATTCTGAGGACATTCTACTAAGTGAAATAAGCTAGTTGGACCATAAAGAAAGCTGAGCGCTGAAGAATTGATGCTTTTGAACTGAAGTGTTGGAGAAGACTCTTGGGAGTCCCTTGGACTGCAAGGAGATCCAAACAGTCCATCCTAAAGGATATCAGTCCTGAATATTCATTGGAAAGACTGATGCTGAAGCTGAAACTCCAATACTTTGTCTACCTGATGCAAAGACCTGATTCATTGGAAAAGACTCTGATGCTGGGAAAGATTGAAGGCAGGAGGAGAAGGGGATGACAGAGGATGGGACGGTTGGATGGCATCACTGACTCAATGGACATGAGTGTGAGCAAGCTCTGGGAGTTGGTGATGGACAGGGAAGCCTGATGTGCTGCGTTCCATGGGGTCGCAAAGAGTCAGACGTGACTGAGCGACTGAACAACAGTTATCGAACTCACAAAGACAATGCAGAATGGTGGTTGCCAAGGGCTGAGGGGAGATGAAGTGGAGATCTGCTTTGTGAATGAAAGATTTCAGATGAAAAGAATTCTGGAGCTGGATGGAGGTGATGGTTGCACAACCACGGGAATGTACTAACACTGCTGAATCCTACGCTTGAAACTGGTTCAGACAGTCAATTGTACGTTATGTATATTTTGGCACAATCAGAAATAGTTTTTTAAATGACCAAACCAAAAACATTACAATCAGACACAAGAGCAACAAAAGCAAGACCAGGCTGCCCTGAGGAAGTGATGGCAGAGCTGAGTTATCTGTGGAATCTAAAAGAAGGATACAAATGAGCTTAGACACAAAACAGAAATAGAGTTACAGATATAACAAACAAGCTTGTGGTTATGAAGGTGTCCGGGCAGGAAGGAGGGATAAATTGGAACGAAGGTGTCGGGGCAGGGAGGAGGGATAAATTGGAAGACGGATTGACATGCACACACTGCATGCGCCCAGTCCCTCACTCATGTCCTACTCTTTTCACCCCATGAACTGCAGCTCCGCCAGGCTCTCCTGTCCATGGGATTTTCCAGGCAGGAATACTAGAGTGGGTTGCCATTTTCTACTTCAGGGGACCTTCCCAACCCAGGGATCGAACCAGAGTCTCCTACAAGTCACCTGTGGTGGCAGGCAGATTCTTTACCACTGTGCCACCTGGGAAGCATGCCATATACACGCTACTGTATATGAAATTAAAAACTAATAAGGGACTGTACAGCACAGAAAACTCTCTCTACCCAGTACCCTATAGTGACCTATGTGGGAAAAGAATATTAAAAAAAGGGGATCTATGTAAATGTATGGGCTTCCCAGGTGCCGCTAGTGGTAAAGAACCCGTTTGCCAGTGCAGGAGATGTAATAGATGCGGGTTTGATCTCAGGCTGGGAAGATCCCCTGGAAGAGGGCATGTCAACCCACTAAAATATTCTTCCCTTGAGAATCTCATGGACAGAGGGGCATGGCGGGCTACAGTCCATGGGGTCGCAACGAGAGGGAAACGACTGAAGCAATTTAGCACCTACGCCTGTAAATATGTAACTGATTCACTTAGCTGCACACCCGAAACTAACGCAACATTGTAAATCAACTCTACTCCAATACAGTTTTTAAAAATAAATGAATAATAATTAATATAAATTAAAACAACAACAAAGTGCAGGGCCTCTGCTGAGATGGGAGAGGTTTAGCTGGGTAAGATTGCTGAAGCGAGACCCGGCTTTTGGCTTGTCTTCAACTGCCCAAGGGGAGACGAAGCCTTTGTTATGGTAATGAATGGGGAGGCCTCTGCTGGAATCCGAACTCCACCCGACGCTGGGCGCCCCGGCCAGAGGAGAGGGCAGGGCGGGAGGCTGAGCTCCCTCTCTGGTCTGTAGGTGGCAGTGCGCTTGCATCCTTGGGCGGGATGCAGGCGTGGCCACCCCGGCGCCTTGCCCCAGCCGAGACCAGATCTACCCCCGCCCGCGCTCCAAGAGAAAACGGATCTCTGTAACCATCTCGGATGCTTTCCAGCCGCCCATCCACCGGCCTCTCCTTCAGTCAGCCTGCAAAACTAGAGGCCCGTTTGCCAAAAAAAAAAAAAAAAAATACAGCGTGGAAAAGCCTCCACCGAGTTCGTACAAAGCCCAAGCTCTCCGAATGGATCCTTTGGTTTGTTTTTACTTTAACTGATTTCAGTCTTTGGTCCTGCGCAAACCGCTCTGCTGCTGAGAGATTTAAAGGAAAAGTTCTGCGCCTTTAAGAACTCAGTTCAGCTGCTCAGTCGTCTCCGACTCTTTGCAACTCCATGGACTGCAGCACGCCAGGCCTCCCTGTCCTTCACCATCTCCCGGAGCTTACTCGGACTCCTGTCCATTGAACCTTAAGGACTCCAGGTCAGGCTAATTCTTCCTCAGCATGTTTGCCATTCAAACTGAAGTCTCTTTTTGGCTCATGCCACCGGACCCCATCCCCCCAGCAAGGTGACGTGAGGCTTAGTGGTGACTTCTCTCTCAGGGTTGCTCTGTGGGTTATCTCCAGGGGTTGTTCAGTCTCTCAGTCATGTCCCGCTCTTTGTGACCCCACAGACTGCAGCACGCCAGGCTTCCCTGACCTTCACTATCGTCGGGAGTTTGTTCAAACTCATTACCATTAAATCGGTGATGCCATCCACCCATCTCATACTTTGTCGCCCCCTTCTTCTGCCTTCAATCTTTCCCAGCGTCAGGGTCTTTTCCAGTGAGTCAGCTCTTTGCATCAGTGGCCAAAGTATTGGAGCTTCAGCATCAGTCCTCTTCCAGTGAATATTCAGGGTTTATTTCCTTTAGGATTGACTGGTTTGATCTCCTTGCTGCCTGGCCCCTCTGACAAGGAGTTAGTTCAGAGGCTTAGGGTCCCAGCTGCCTTTGAAGAAGGCAGAGTGTCCTGCTCCTCAATTAGACACTGGTTCCACAAAACCAAGCAGCTGCCTGCATGCAGTCTTATGAAGAGAAGCACAGAGAGTTGGGGTTCTGGGCTCAGGTTCCCTCCCTGCAATTTACCAGAATAAATGTTGGGCTCTTTTGAGTCACAATCTGCAACATGGCCCTTCCCCAGGGGTACAATGAGAGGATAAGCAGTGCCAGACCCAAACCAAAGAAAAAAATCACTAACATGGATGTCTTGTCTTTATTTAAAATCTTGATATTTTCTCCTTATGCACCACCCTTCCCCCCCTTTTTAAAGATCTTTTTGGCCACTCTGTATAGCATGTGAGATCTAGTTCCCTGACCAGGGATTGAACCCAGACCATCTGCATTGGGAGCTCAGAATCTTAGGCACTAGACTACCAGGGAAGTCCCCTCAGAGGGCAATTTTTATTTGTTTTTTATTTATTTTAATTGAATGAAAAATTCTTTAAATTTTAAAGTGCTTTACAATTTTCAATAGTTTCACACACGTGATGTCATCTAATCCCATAATAACCCTTTTTTTTGGCCCTTGCCCCGAGGTTGTGCCTCCTCCTACCCTCTCCCCACTGACAACCACTAATTTGTTCTCCATATCTATGAGTCTGCTTCTTGTTTGTTTTATTCACTAGTTTGTTGTATTTGTTAGATTCCACATATGCTGCTAAGTCACTTCAGTCGTGTCCAACTCTGTGCGACCCCATAGACAGCAGCCCACCAGGCTCCCCCATCCCTGGGATCTCCAGGCAAGAATACTGGAGTGGGCTGCCATTTCCTTCTCCAATGCATGAAAGTGCAGTCACTCAGTCGTGTCCGACTCTTAGCGACCCCATGGACTGCATCCTACCAGGCTCCTCCGTCCATGGGATTTTCCAGGCAAGAGTACTGGAGTGGGCTGCCATTGCCTTCTCCAAGATTCCACATATAAATGATATCAAACAGTACTTGTCTTCCTCTGTCTGACTTTATTTCACTTAGCCTTATGCCCAAAGAGCAGTTTTAACATGAACTCTGTGCATATAGATGGTGGAAGAAAGAGAGAGAATGAAAAAACATCTGAGAAGAGCATGAGCATATGGGTGGAAGAATGATCCCATTTCTTCTTCCTTTGGCCCAGGATGAAGCACAGTAGCATCATCACTTGTTTCCCTCAGTTTCAGATGTCAAGACATTAATGACAGTTTCTGTGTAGGGTGGGAGAAACACAGAAGGGAAAAATAGCTATGTGTCTTCTCCAGAATGGAAGAGATGAGAGCAATGGCAATTTGCCCCCCTTAAACCTCCCGCCTCCCTTTCCACCTTTGTATTAGAATTCTAGTTTTTAGCTGAGCACATACTGCCCACCCTAAATGCTTCATTTTCCAGATTGTCTTACAGAGGTGTGACTGTGTGCCTAATTTCCCACTGAAGCAATGTGGGACTTTTTAAAAGGGAGGGGATGTTCTTATCTTCTCCCTATTCTTCCATCTTGCTGCCTGGAATATGGATGTGATGACTGGAGCATTAGCAGCCACTGTGGAGCAAGAGGCTACCCTACAGGTAGAGATGGAAGGGGCATGGGTCTCTGATGATTTTGTGAAGCTGTCCCAGAAGTCCTTGAATGCCTAACTCTATTCTTTTACATGAAAAAGAAATGTTATCTTATTGAAGACTAAATTAGAGGAAGTGGGTGAGGAGTCTTTCTCTTTTATGCAAGTGAACCTAATCCTAACTGATAAGAGAATTTATGTCAAAACAACATAATCCTATTTTGCTGGGAACTTTTTTCTCAATGTACAGCAAGAGACCATGGCCAGAACTAGAAAAGTTCTGTGATGTATCTAACCTTTCCTGCATTATTAAAATGTCACATTCATTCCAGAGACCAGAGCAACTGATAATGCCAGGCCTGGAAGAGACCCCACCCAGGGAAGTCTTCCTCTTCCTGTTTCACAATAACTTAATGAACCAAGTTGTGGTATCACCATTTAAGAAGCTCCCCCATTGCCTCCCCAGCACTGCAACAGAAAAGTAAAATAATCAACTGTCACAGCGCTGATTGGGGGGGTGGGGGAGGGTGTCAAGTGACATTAGTATGTGCCAATTTTTCATGTCCTCACCCTGTTTTATGTCAACCCAGTAATAGGTGTTATTGTCCTCAGTTGATACATGTGTGAACTGAAATGCACAGAGATGGACCTGCTGACCCTTAGACAGTGAATATTGGGATCCTGCTCCACAAATTCATGTTGAAGGAATGAATGAAAGCCCATGCTTTATTCACTACCTTGCTGAACATAGATGTAAAAGACAGATGTAAAAAAAAATTCTGATGAATAACATCCTTCTTCCTAATATATCTTTGAATGACTGAATGAGAATGACTGTGGGTGGCATCCCAATCCCTGGGTCAGGAAGATCCCCTGGAGGAGGAAAGGGCAACCCACTCCAGTATTCTTGCCAGGAGAATCCCATGGACAGAGGAACCTGGCAGGCTATAGTCCATGGGGTCTCAGAGTCAGACACCTCTGAAGCGATTTAGCATGCATAGTACATGCAGTGGTGTGGGGACTGTGTGGCATGCTGTCCAGTCCCTGAAGTCCCTAATTTGGGGACATGAAGGCCCTCCAGCCTGGCTGACCACCTGTCAGCACCACCTTCCTGTTGGATTTCTGTTCATCTGTCAGCTTCTGAGTCTCCTGGTGTCACAGGGCATACCTTCTCCAAGGGCCCTCCTGCTCTTGGAAGTTAGTGGTATCCCCAGAGTGGCTCCTTTCCAGGTCCCTGGCACTTCCTAGACCATGAGAGCTTGGGAAAGGGGGGATCCAACTGCCCCTCAGAACTACAGCCCTCTCTTCTTGTCCAGCTCCCGCAAACTATCATGGTTTCTATGCATGAGACGATTGGATGGCATCACCGACTCGATGGACATGAGTTCGAGCAAACTCTGAGAGATAGTGACAGACGGGGAAACCTGGCGTGTCGCAGTCCATCAGGTCATAAAGAGTCGGACACGACTGAGCGACTAACAGCAACGACCAGTCCTCACTCCCCAAAAGCCTAATTTTACTTCGGTTTTTCAAATGATAGGTTTCCATGGCCTATAGCAGAAGACGTTAGGACAGAATCCAAACCCTCAGTAACACGACATGAAGAATACAGATTTGAGAAACAGATGGTCTTACTTCCCAATAAGGGGGGGAAAAATGATTTTACGCAGGTTGGAGTGGAACCAGTGAAGACGTGCCACTGTAGGTAACATTCCAACAAAACTTTGAGGCTATGAGTTATTCTCAGATAAGAAGCAACTTCTAACATTTTCATTTTTAGCAATTCCAGCACTACGTGCCAGTCACATACTTTACAGTGAAGCACTCGAACCCTCCCTCCAGAAACCCTACCATGGAATCTACTGTTAACTGCACTTGCTAGCTTTGAAAACAGTTACATGGGCTTTCTGGGGGCTCAGTGGTAAAGAATCCGCCTGCCAGTGCAGGCGACACGGGTTCAATCCCTGGGCCAGGAAGATCCCACACGCCATGGAACAGCTCAGTCAGTGTGCTACAGCTACTGAACCTGAGCTCTGGAGCCAGCAAGCCACGACCACTGAGCCTGCAGGCCCCAGAGCCTGTGTGCCGCAAGCAAAGCCACTGAGATGAGAAGCCTGAGCACTGCAACTGGAGAGTAAGCGCCCTGCTCGCTGCAACTAGAGAAATGCCTGCTTGCACCAACGAAGACCCAGCACAGCCATAAATAAATAAATAAAATTATATTTTTAAAAAAGAAAACTGAGTCAAGTAACTTTCCCAAGATTGAGTCCCACCGGTTTGACTCCAGAGCCCACACTCCTAACCATTATTGTAGATTAGATCATGAACCTTTTATCTGTTGCTATGAGGATTCAACCAGATGCTCTTTCCTCTGTTTATTTATTTTTTCCCTCTGTTTACAATGCCCTCCAGCAACCCGCTGGTCTAACCAGCCCCTACTTTCTCAGGGGCCCAGGTTGCGTTCTTCTACTCCGGCTGCTATAACAAAATACCATAGACTCAGCGGGCTGGACGGCAGAAAGTCATGTTCTCACAGTTCTGGAGGCTGGAAGTTCATCATCAAGGTGCCGGCAGGGCTGGCTCTCCTTGGCTTCTGGATAGCTGCCTTCCCACTGTGTCCTCACATGGTCTTTCCTCTATTTGCACATTTCCCTGGAGCTTCACTGGTGTCTCAAACAGTAAAGAATCTGCCTGCAATGTAGGAGTCTCAGGTTTGATCCCTGGATCAGGAAGACCCCCTGGAGAAGGGAATGGCAACCCACTCCAGTATTCTTGCCTGGAAAAATCCCATGGACAGAGGAGCCTGGCAGGCTACAGTCCACGGGGTCACAAACAGTTGGACAGGACTGAGTGACTATCACTTTCATTTTCTCTTTCTTCAACATCACCCTCAACTAAAAACACTTGCCTTCCCAAACTCCCTGGTAGCTGGGAGTTGGATTCTCTGCTGCTTGCAGCCTAGAGGCATTTCTAAGTGCTTTATATCTAAACAATCACTACAGGAAACTGAAAGCCACGGCCTTTGGGGATAGCAGATAAGCACTAGGGAAAGAGAAAACATTCACAAAGAAATGAACCATATTCTGGATGCCTACAAGTCATCTTAACTGAGTGTTGAAATCTCAGTTTTCAGGAATCAGAAAAACCGTAAAAACCGGAAATGTGGGACTTCCCTGGTGATCCATTGGTTAAGATTTTGCCTTCCAATGCAGGATATGTGGGTTCTACCCCTGGTTGAGAAGCTAAGATCCCACATGCCTCAAGGCCAAAAAAACCAAAGCTTAAAACCAAAGCAAAGTTGTAACAAATTCAATAAAGACTTAAAAAATGGCTCACTTCCAATAAAGAAACAAAACAAAACAAAACCAAAAACCTTTATATAAAGGGTGAGATAGAAGTTGGAATTTGCAATATTAAACTAAGTGAAATAAATTTTTTATGGCTCATACCATTATATAGTCAAGGCAAATGTATACACTGAGTCCAAACCAAAATACAAAACCAATTTGTTCAGTGGCTCAGTCATGTCTGACTCTGCAACCCATGGACTACAACACGCCAGGCTTCCCTGTCCTTCACCATCTCCCAGAGTTTGCCCAAGTTCATGTCCATTGAGTCAGTGATGCCATCCAACCATCTCATTCTCTGTTACCATTCTCCTCCTGCCTTCCATCTTTCTTAGAATCAGGATCTTTTCTAATGAGTCAGCTCTTCACATCAGGTAGCCAAAGTACTGGAGCTTCAGTTTCAGCATCAGTCCTTCCAATGAATATTCAGGACTGATTTCCTTTAGGACTGACTGGTTTGATCTCCTTGTTGTTCAAGGGATTCTCAAGAGTCTTCTCCAGCACCATAATTCAAAAGCATTAAGTCTTTGGCGCTCAGCCTTCTTTGGGGTCCAACTCTCACATCAATACATGACTACTGGAAAAACCATAGTTTTGACTATACAGACCTTGGTCTGCAAAGTGATGTCTCTGCTTTTTAATATGCTGTCTAGGTTTTAGTACTTAAATTAACAGCATCATTTTAAAATGCTAGGTCGTCTTTTACCAGATTAACTCACATGTGTTAATATTAAGGTCCCGTAGCCTCAGGTCCTGCTCTGTATTTCAAATATTCTGTATTTTGTCATTGGTGAGGCAGGGAACATCTATTTGTATAATAGGTTGTATGAAATGGCAATAATAATTTCCAAGCTTTGTTTCAAGAGAATCTGACTCCATGGCTTCACACTTAAAACTCTGCCAGTGGGCAATCTTCAATGCCAGCTTAATGTGGTGTCATTTGATGGTTACAAAGCAGTTTTGTCCCTTTGAGCGGGAAGTTAACACTGTAACTTTATTGAAATATGCACTAAATAAGTATCTAATCCAATTATGACTGGAATTGGTTACAGAAGATTTCTTCATGGTGCATTTACTATTACACATATAGCTAATGACCTCTCACCAAGCTGGCATGGCCTGCCTGACACAGGCTGCCCACAGAACATGTGACCACTCTGCCCATACACGACTGATGTCCAAGCCCATGGCTTTTGGAGGGCACAGGTGATGGTTTAAGCCACTCACTTTCCCTGATTGAACCCCCCAAAGATGTTCAGTTATGTCCTATACTGTGACATTATTTGAGGCAGTCCAGAGAGCATTGAACACCACAGGTTTGAACTGCACAAGTCCACTGATTCAGGAGTTTCTTTTACTAAATACAGTACCTGCGTTTTCATTTTACAGATTTTATTTATTAATTTTTTTAAACAGCTGCTTTCTTTATATGTATTTATTTTTGGCTGTGCTGGGTCTTCGTGGCTGCACGGGCTTTTTTTCTAGCTGTGGTGAGTGGGGTCTACCCTCCAGGCTTCTCATTATGCTGGCTTCTCTTGTTGCAGAGCACAGGCTCTAGGCGTGTGGGCTTCAGTCATTGTAGCTCCTGGGCTCTAGAGCAGAGGCTCAGTAGTTGGGGTGCACGGGCTTAGTTGCTCCTTGGCAGGTGAAATTTTTCCAGACCGGGGATCAAACCCACGTCTCCTGAATTGCAGGCAGATCCTTTACTATTGTGCCACCAGGGAAGCCTGTTTGGCCTTTACTTGACCTGAATTCAATCTTTAACACAAATTCAAACATGGACACTTCTGATGATTGCAGTTCAATGCCAGCATCTTCCTGGGCCTTTCCTTATATATTCACACCTGCATTTCATAGAATCAACCACTCTCCTCTGCGTCCAACTATGCCCTGTGCCGCCTTCTAACACCGAAGAGGTAAAGGTTGAAAGCCTTCTGCCATCGCTCTCCATCAGCTAAACCACAGGTTCCTACCATCACAGGTAAATCCTGGTTAGTCTTCGTATCCTAGGGTCTGGTACAATGTGCAGGAGAGTTGTTGTGGAAAGTTTCTGAAAGAGAGGAAAGAAAGAGGAATAGGAGGGGGAAGAAGAGGAGGGGAAGAAGGAGCAGGAAGAAGAGGAGGAAGAAGAGAAGAACACACTCCCAGCTTTTTCAGAGAGACTTGTATTTTGAAGGGAGCTCTAGGCTTATAAATAAGACCCTGGACTTATAAATAAGATCATGGACTCAGAGCTGCATCTGGCAGGAAGGGGTGTCTGGGGGTGGAGTGGGCGCAACAGCTGGCGTGTCCTGGAGCCTGTCCACAGTCTGGCTCCCAAGAGGCCATTGTACACAACTCTTCCCAACTCATGTCCCTTTGGGAAGCTTGAAAATCTTCCATTTATGCTGCTGAAACTTTCTCAAGAGCCAAGTTTCCCAGCACACCATGGGCAACAAGATTTCTCTGTGACTGAAAGCAATGAAGTTTTATATCCCGAGGGCAAGAAGACTGTGTGGGGTGCAGAGGGACTCTGGAAGCGGAGCCACGGTCAACCCACCAGGTTCAGGCCAGCCCTGGGTGGGTACCACCCATCTGCGCATGCTCAACATCACAGCCCTGGCCCCAGGATGCCTCTGGAGACCACATCTTTCCCACCTTTTATCAAAGTCATCATGGAAGCATTCAGGGAGATTTTTGTCTTCTTTTTCATTGACTGCTTCTAATCTGTTAAAAGCAGGCTGATAATAAAATTCACCATGTTAGTGACTTACTAGTCATAACAGCAAACAATCGAACGGTCTCTTTGCTTAATATTTTCACGAGAGAATGTGCACGTGACCTTGCAGCTTGGTGCCAGTTACATTTCTATTTACGTGGAGACTGGGGACAATTAGGACATTTATCTCACTTCATCACCAATCACCCTTTCTCCCAGATCTCCCCTCCCTCTTCCCCAAAGAAATGAAGAAACGTTTTCATTATAAACTGCTATCTATTGGTGAAAGCAGCTATTTTTAAAAAATGATGTCACAGCATCTAGAATGCTACATTGTTCTGGTTTCAGAAAACGCTCAATGGATTCTTTAGTTCTAGCCGTTTTCACATGTTAAGTGAACATGAAGTAACCTCCCTTCCTTATCTCCTATCTTCTTTTATTCGTTTTCAGAACTGTCATCTGGGGCCTAGAGAAACTTCTGTATGTATTTTCCTACCCTTAAAATAATATCTGTTTTCATATATTGTATATGGACATAACCATTCTTTGTAGGATTTTAAATTACCATCTTTATAATTCCAACTTAGAAGAACTTTCCTCTTACATCAGCATACAGTTAGGCAGCTTTTACTTGTTTTACAAAACCTAAATAAGTCCCACTGAATTATTTTCTATAGGAAATCTTCAGGAATAGAAAGTGCATTTTTAAAAATTTTTTTATGAAAAGAAATAGAATAACTTCTCCAACAACAACAACAAAAAAACCCAAGCACATAGCCACAAATGTTTATTATCTATCTGTACAGAATTGGAGTATTGTCTTTAGAGATCTGTTTTCTAGCTATATTCTTTTCAACAACATGAGGAATCAATTGCACTTTTGCAGGAACAATGTTTTATGTGTGAAAAACAAAGAAACTTCAAGTTTAATTTTAACTCAGAAAATAATCTTAGGGTCTTCAATGAGTGTGACCCAAATGCCATGTTTAACATACAGAATCCCTGTGTTTGTGAGACTCCAGCTACGCGCATATGATAGGCATGACCTAGTGATAAATTGAATTAGTGCTGTGACGAGCACTGGAGGGAAAGCCTGAAAAACTCATGAGCCTGGCAGTTAACCTCGCCTGAATCCTCCTCCGTGGGCTTCGGGCTTAACTCACCACACTTCCTCCCCGGTCCTCCAGCATGCATGCACACACACATACTAGCACACACCCCTCTACTCCCTTTCTTTCCAAACCATTTACTGTACCTCTCAGCATCCACACGCCATGGCTAACATGCTTTCCCACATTTATGCTCTTAGCCTCTTGCTTGAGTTGATCCCCAATTCTTGGCTTTAGGTATTGGGTTGGCTAAAAAGTTTGTTAGGGCTTTCCATAAGAGCTTACAGAAAACTCAAATGAACATTTTGGCCAACCCAATATCACCTAGCTATCTCTGAATCTTTCCTAAGTGCAGGGCTCACACTGTCACACCACGAGGACCTGGAATCCAGAGATAGTCTAGAATTCCCCTCACTAGCTTGTGTTGCTTTCAGATCACGAATCCCCCACTTTTGTGTAAAGATTCCTGCTCGTGCCATCTGCCCCCACTCACTGAAAACATCTTCCCACATCCCTTGCCCATTCAAGAGCTATCCTGTGCTACATAGTTATTTTTTATTAATTTTTTTTCTTTGTTTTCCTCTCTCTCTCTTTTTTTTTTTTTTTTTTTTTGGCCATACCACACAGCATGTGGGACTTTAGTTCCCCAACCAGGGATTGAACCTGTGCTCCCTGCAGTGGAAGCATGAAGTCTTAACCACTAGACCCACCAGGTTAGCCCCATAGTCCTTGTCTTTAAATTGAGTTCAGCCTTTATTTGGACAATTTCAGTACCTATTTAGATAACCTGGCCGACACCTCAGTTTCTTGGAATTCTCGGCCTCAGTGTCCACCCTTTTCATCCCCTCAGACGTCCATTGCCATGAACCCCCAACTGTTCCATCTCTGAAGTCTGATGCGCAAACATACCATTATCCTTCTTATCCTCCTAGTTGTGAGTGACTCTATCTATGGCAGCAAAACCAACTACCTGAAAATGAGCAGCTTAACACACATTTATTACTGTACCAGTTTCTAAGAGTCAGGAAGCCAGGAGCAGCTTACTGGGGTGATCCTGGCTCCCAGCCTCTCTGGAGGTCACAGCCGAGATGCTCAGCAGAACTGGAGGTGTCTCCCTCCTCAGTAAATCACTTCCTTACCAGGCAGACTCATTCACGTGGGTGGTTGGCAAGGACCTCTGTTCCTAACCACGTGGCCCTCTCCATAGGAATTCTTTATTCTTTTTCCTTTTTAAAAATATTTTGGTCTGCCAAGCGGCATATGGGATCTTAGTTCTTCAACCAGGGGTGGAACCCACAACCCCTGCAGTGGAAGCTCAGAGTGTTAACCACCAGACCTCCAAGGGAAGTCGCTCTTTTTGTTTTTGTTTTTCAGCAGGATTCTTGAGTGTCCTTAAGACAAGGCAACTCAGTTGCACAAAGCAAGCATACCAAGAGAGGGCAAAGCACAAGAAAGACACAGCACCTTTTGTAATTTAGCATCTTCAGCTTTTTTTCTATCTGTTAGAAGAGAAACATGAGGTCCAGCCCAGGGTCAAGGAGAGGGGAATTAGGCTCCCCTTTTGATGGGAATGCCAAAGAATTTGTAGACATATTTTAAATGACTGCAGTGCTTTTCATTATTCCCACTACACCTGTTCTTAGATTCACTGAGATTTTTAATCTCTTGAAATGTCTAGCTTCTATTTCTCCAGCCCATTTTCACTTCCTTCCACTTGTATTCTATTAATAGACCCCATCTAATCCATCACTTCATCTAGTCTCTTGTTCATCTCCTCACTCTTTGGTCCTGACATCCCTCTATTGCTCCCACCTGAAGGGGAAAGAAAGAATAGCTTTGGTTCAGACTAACCATCCACCTGCCCATCACTCAGGCAGCCGAGAGCTACTGATGGTTACCACCAGACGGGAGCAACCTAGCATTCTGACATGGCCCCTCGGCCCATCTGGCGTTCCTTCTGCTTTCCAGTCACCACAGAGGCTGTTTCGACCCTTACCCGGTTCCCTCACACCTAGGGATCAGTCATTCTCATTTCCTCCCTTCCCACACCTTGCACGGTGCCTTCATCCTCCTCCCCATTCATCTGGATCCTTCCCACGCAGTCACAGTGGAAGAAGTGAAGAGGTACGTTATCCAAGACCCAGCCATCCATGGGGGCTTCCCTGGTGGCTCAGACATTAAAGAATCCACCTGCAACGTGGGAGACCTGGATTCAGTCCCTGGGCTGGGAAGATCCCCTGGAGGAGGGCATGGCAATCCACTCCAGTATTCCGGCCTGGAGAACCCCATGGATAGAGGAGACAGGCTACAGTCCATGGGGTCGCAAAGAGTCGGACACGACGAGTGACTAAACACACACACAGCTCTCCATGGAGCCGACACTCAAGGAATACGTCCTCTCAAAAAGGACCTGACTTTCCCTGGTGATCCAGTGGTCCAGTGGAAGACTTCACCTTCCAAAGCAGGTGATCCCTGCTCAGGGAGCTAAGATCCTACATGGTGGTCAGTCCAGAAACCAAAACAAAAGCAATATTGTAACAAATTCAACAAAGACTTTTAAAATGTCCACATTAAAAAAAAATCTTAAACTTTTTATAAAAAATTAAAAAGGACCTGAACCCTGGATCAGACCTGCCCACCTCTCAAGCATCTTTCTTCCCTGTCTTCAGCTTCCCTCTAACTAACTCCTTCCCACCAGCTTTCCCACAGGCTCAAATCTCCTCTCCCAGAAAAAGCCACCCCTTCCAGCCCACATCCTCCTCAGGTGAACAAGCTGCCACTCTTCATGCTGAGCAGCGACGGAGGGCTCCCCCCTCCCCTCCTCACTCCCCTTCACTTCCAGAGCCCTCTCAGCACCGCTGACTCCCCTCTTGCCAAGGTCGCCTCCACACTGCTGTTCACCTCCTCATCTTCCTCAGGGTCCTCCCAGCATGGACACCAGAAGCCACACACATGTAAGAAGCCTCCACCCTCAGCTTTCCAGGTCCAGCCCCTGCTGCACGCAGGCTGTGGATGTTCGGGCTTCCTCAGAGTTCTGCCCACAGCCCTATTTTTTTCTTAGCCTGCATGGCTTAGTCACCTTTTGGCTTTAAATATCATCCCTAAGCTGAGAAATCACATGTTTGTATTTCCAGCTCCTATTTCTCACCTGAGCTTTGGTCTTAGACATACTGTCTTAGGACCTCACAGGTCCTGACTCTTTCACATGGAGGCGGTCCAGTCAGTGAATCAAAGCAGGGATTCTGCCGTAGTTCCAGTGTTCTATGTTGCTGCTGAGCTGTGGGACTTGGGTGTATTCTTGAACCTCTCTGAAAGTCAGTCTCCTCATGGGTAAAGTGGGGGGTAATAACAGCCCAACTGTTAAGGTAACTGTGACTAAGTCAGTTCATGCAAAGCCCTTAGCATGGTGCCTGGTATATGGTACCAGGGCTCAGAAATGGGAGTTATGGGGACTTCCCACGTGGTCCCATAGGTAAGACTCTGCACTTCCAATGCAGGGGCCTGGGTTCAATCCCTAGTCAGGGAACTAAGATCCCACATGCCACAAGGACATACTGTACAGCACAAGAAACTATACTCAATATGTTATAATAACCTACAATAGATGAGAGTGTAAAAAAATAATATATATTTTTTTTACTATGTACCTGAAACTAATACAACATTGTAAATCAACTATATGTCCATAAAAAAATTTTCTTTTAGATTAGGACCAACCAACTTAAGTATCTATGCCCTGACAAAATAATAAATACATATTAAGAGAAAATAATTTTAATTTTTTTAATTAAAAAAATAGGAGTTATTACTGTGACGATTAAATGAGACAATACAGGCACAGCCTGTGACTCACAGAAGTGCTGAAGAAAGGCTACCTGGTATTATTACATCGACCTGAATGTCTCTCTCCCGCCCTTTCTGTCTCACTCAGACAAGCCTGCCCCTCCTCTAGTTTCCTCCTTCAGTCAACAGGCCTTAATCTCCATTTCTCTCTCCTCCATCCAAGCAATCACCAAGTTCTAACTGTTCCACCATATTACTCCCTAACTGCTCTTTAATCAGTCCACTTCTTCCACCCTGTCCCATCCCATCAGTGTCTCTTCCCCAGATGACTGCAAAGCCTCCCCACCTAGTCTTCTGGCCTCTGGCCCTGCCCTGAGCCAATCCATTCTCCACACTGCAGCCAGAGACATCAGCCCAAGATGCACATCCAATCAGGTAATTTCCCTGAGGGCTTTGCATTGCCCTCAGGCTAAAGTCCAACACTCTTAATTAGATTACAAAGTCATTTAGGGTATGAACAGAGTCTATTCCCAAGTTCCTGACTTTTCATTTCTCTGCTTTCTCTAGCCTCTGTGTCCTGTACATTCTTCTAAAACCATCTCACCTGGCCAATCCTCTCAAGCTTGTCCTTTAGTTCTTAACTTGGGTGACACCTCCTCCAGGAAGTGTACCCAACTGTCCCCAAGCTAGATTAGGTATTTGCTCCAATTTACTCTCCCAGAACCATAGTCTCTTCATGTTACAATGATCCTACTGTTAGAATTGCCTGTTTATTTTCTCCCCACCTTTAGCCCACACAGATCACCAAATAATGGTGGAATGTGTTTTCAAGCAACAAACGAACAGCTGTCCTTCACCCTGAATGGCCTGCGACACTGTTGATGACTCTCACCACCATGTGGGGGGGCCCTTTTCCAACCTCTCCCTGACAACATCTGTGCAATGCGTTGGACAGTACAGGTGGGGAGCTGGAAGCCTTGAGTGTATGTCCTGTCTGCCATTGACTAGCTATGCAATCTTGGATACCAGTTTCCTCATTTTAAAAAAGTGGAGCTGGGGGCTTCCCTGGTGGCTCAGTGGTGGAGGGTTCCTCTGCCCATGCCTGAAGACACAGGTTCGATCCCTGGTCTGGGAATAAGATCTCACATGCCTCGGGCGGCTGGGCATACGCTCCTCAACTACTGAGACTGTGCCCTGGAGCCTGGGAGCCATGGCTGCTGAGCCAACTTGACCTGACTACTGAAGGCTGAGCACCCTAGAGCCCATGCTCCACGACAAGAGAAGCTCATGCAATGCAAGTAGGGAGTGGCCCCCGGCTCACTGCAAAAGGGGAGAAGCCCTTGAAGCAACAAAGACCCAGCACTGCCAAAAATAAAAATAGATAAATAATGGAGTGGGAGATGGGGGGCGGTTCAGGAGGGAGGGGACATATGTATACCTGCGGCCAATTTATGTTGCTGTGTGGCAGAGGCTGATGCATTGTAGAGCACTTGTCCTCCAATAATTGTGTTTTGTTCTATACTTCTCAATATTGTACAATTATAATCTTTGATAATTATTAATTACTCAAAAAAAATTGAAAAAAAAATTTTTTTTAGTGAGATCACAACTTCCCTGGTGGTCTAGTGGTTAAGACTCCATGCTTTTGCTGCAGGGGCGCTGGTTCCATCTCTGCTCAGGAAACTAGTATCCCATATTCAGGGCAGCAGCTCAGGCCCCCCATCCCCCACCCCAAACAAAAACAAAAACCCTAAAGATGATGATCTTTAAAAATAAATAAAAGAAACTACCCTGATGGTCCAGTGGTTAAGAATCCACTTTGCAATGCAAGGGACGTGGATTCAGTCCCTGGCTGGGGAGCTAAGGTCCCACGTGCCACAAAGCAACTAAGCCCATGTGCCACTAATAAATAAATAAATATATAAAAACCTAAAAACGAAAATGATTCATCCGTTCAAGGTTATCCTTCATCATCTATGCCTCTTGCCTAGAGAAGTACAGCCCTCCTGCTCTGAGCCTGGCATGGCCTCAGATACTCTGCCGGGGTTGTGTGAACCAAATCCAGCATGCCCAATTACTAGATCTAATCAGTTCAGCGGCAGGCAGATTCTGCAGGATGGAACCATTCAGTGTGCAAGCCCAAGTGAGTTTTAAGAATGACAGATTGATTTTTGCTTCCTGAAAACAAATTTAAATTGATGAGACCTTAATGAATTCTTTCTCCCATTCCTGGGGGGGTTCCCATAATGCTTTAATCACACTGTGAATAAGAACTGTGTGCCAAGTTCTCTAATACTGAGAAGGCACTGGCTTTCCCCTGCTGAAGAATTGTGCACTTGCTAACAGAACAGTTTCAGGGTCTAATGGAAACTGTCTGTTTCCACTTTAATCATCAAGAACTCTCTCTCCAACTTCTCGGAAGTCAGCTGATCAACAAGAATTTATTTAGTCTGAGTTATCTGTATCGTCCTAGGTTCTTGGTGGGGAGTAAGAGGGTATAATCCACTGTTTCTCATTCATTCCTTCATTCAACAAGTATGTATTGAGCCCTACCTCTGTTCAAAGCACCATTCAAAGGTTTGGGGGTACATTATAAACAAAATAGAAAAAAATCCCTATCTTTCTGGGGGCATTCTATTTGAGACAGACAGAGAAAAAACAATAAATCAAATGAGTAAATTATATGAAATAAATAAGAAAGTTTTAAGTGCTGTGGAACAACTGTGGAGCAAGGGAGTTCAGAATGAGGCATCAGCTATGAATGTGTGTGTGTGTATGTGTGTGTTCAGTCATGTCCAACTCTTTGCAACCCCATGGACCGTACCCCACCAGGCTCCTCTGTCCATGGGATTCTCCAGGCAAGAATACCGAAGTGAGTTGCCGTGTCCTTCTCCAGGGGATCTTCCTGACCCAGGGATCGAACATGCATCTCTTGCTTCTCCTGCGTTGGCAAGCAGAGTCTTTACCAATAGCATCCCCTGGGAAGCCCAGACTATGAATATAAGTTTCAAATAGGGTACCTGACTTGATTAGGCATCTTGTCAACCTCAGCTGATTAAAACCATGCAACCCACATTGGGTCAGTGGAGCAGCTGAGATGAAGAAAGCAGCTGTGAGTTCAAGAGATGAGAGAAGCCAAGCAAATCTAAAGAGGCACAAAATGTATCTCTGATACACCACTGGCATGCTGGAGCCGACTGGGACCAGCTCACTAGAGCCAATAATGCACATTTCTTCCCAGTTTGATGTTGTCGTGTTGGTATCTTGCAATCAGCTGTGATAAGCGTATTTGCACCACGGAGGTTGGCAAACCCTTACAAATCAGGGCTTTATTTACTTAAAAAAAATTTTTTTTAATTTTATTTATTTATTTATCTTTGGCTGCGCTTGGTCTGTGTTGCTGTTGTGGCAAGCGGGGGCTCCTTTCTCCTTGTGGCGGCTTCTCTTCTCGTGGCAGAGCTCGAATTCTAAGGTGCACAGGCCCACTAGTTGTGGCACATGGGCTTAGTTGCCCCTCAGGCTTAGTAGCTGCTCAGCATGTGAGATCTTAATTCCCAGACCAGGGTGTGAACCTGTGTCCCTCCAACCAGCATGCAGATTCCTAACTACTAGATCACCAGGAAAGTCCCCAAATCAGGGTTTTTTTTAAAAAAAAAGAAATCAGTACTGGTTGTTAGACATTTCTCAGCATACCCTTTGAGTGGATCCCACTCTCCAACCACACCCAAAAGGAATGCAAATGTTTGCCCTTTGTAATAAGCACAGAGGGTAATTAAGGTAATACTTAAGAGGAGAGATCACTGCAGCTAAGTTTCAGGGGAAAGTCTTTTGGAAGAGCGTCTCTTGAAGGAGGAGCTAGGTAGAATTTGCCTAATGGAGAGGAAAGAGAGGACACAGTGGTTAAAAGCAGATTGCCTGGAGAATTGGGCTGACATGGTAGGGAACTGGGCTGATGAGCAAACACCAAACTGACACTGAATTCAGCTTCTAACAAGGTGGGATGGTGCTTTCCAAAACTGAATTAAAATTATCTTGTCTCTCACACCCCCACCAAAATCATTCCTAGCTCTCTGAAAGCTTTGCAAACCTTGATGAACAGGGTCCACATGTATCTTTAAGAATAGAATGTGGGCTCAGCATCTGTTTGATTGGCACTCTGAATTTTTCTCCATGGAAACATGAGCTGGTAAATAGAAACTAGAAAGCTGAATATCTGGGTTCTTTTCCTATCTCTCTAACTTCTTGGCTTAGTAACATCAGGCAAGTTATCTCATTGCTCAATTTCCCCCACTTTAAATTTATAAATTCACATTCCTCACTCATTGATAGATAAAGATGTACAATATCATCTTTGGGAAATATTCCAAGCTCTTTTAAGAAAGACATAAACAGTGACAAGCTTATAAGAAGTGGGATCATTTTCTTTTTATTCCAAATATGAATAGAAACATCCTCGAACAGCTCAAAAAAGGGAGAAAAATCTTTATTAAATGTTTCCGTTGCCAGGAGAGCCTTTTTCTTTCATCCTTTCCTCCTTCAGACCTTCAGACCTTAAATTTGCAAAAAGAATGCCCATACCAGGCTGTGATTAAACTGGCCTCCAATCTCCTGTTCAGAATATCAGGCTATGCAGTATTAGAAATAATACGGCATGAAGGGGGTGCCCTGCTCAGGCACCTTGATTCAGTGTGACATTCATTCTCTCTCAAATTCTCTAACTTAGCATCATTCCTCTTCTGTGACACCCCAACCTAGATAACCCCAAACTAAGCAATTTGCTTAGTTTCAACTTATACTGGTGCCTCAGGCATGGTGGGAGAAAAAGACCACACGGCTTGGCAGATTGATTACCTTTAAATTCTTCATTTAAACATCAGATCGGCATTCAAGGCCCACTCAACAAGGCTACTATGCTCTTCTGATGTGATTTTGATCCTTCTCCCCACAAAAACAACTGTGTAACTTCACATCTCCCTTCACCCTCAGCTAATAGCTGTCTTAGTCAATTTGGGCTGCTACAACAAAAAATATCATAGGGTGGATAACTTAAATAGTAAATATCTATTTCTCACAGTTCCAGAAGCTGGGAAGTCCAGGATCACTCTCCTTAGGCACAGAATTTACATGGGCACCAAGAAATCATGTCTAACTCTTTGTGACCCTATGGACTGTAACCCCCAGGCTCCGCTGTCTATGGAGATTCTCCAGGCAAGAATACTGGAGTGGATTGCCATGCCCTCCTCCAGAGGATCTTCTCAATCTAGGGATGGAACCCAAGTCTCCCAAATTGCAGGCGGATTCTTTATTCATCTGAGCCACCAGGGAAGCCCCAATGTTTTAATATAATATATTAAACAGACAAAAACAATGCCAAAAAAGTGATGAACAAAAATCACTTTTTTTTTTTTTAGTTGTACCTCTCAGCATGTGGGATCTTAGTCTCCTGACCAAGGATCAAACCTGTGCTCCCTGCAGTGGAAGCTTGGAGTCTTAACCAAAGGACGACCAGGCAAGTCAACACAATTTTAAGTAAAGATTCAAACCTTTACTTTCATGACACTGCCTTACTCACCTTACCCTAATCCTGATGTTGTTTCCAATAAAACTTTATAAAACCAGGCAGCTGACCTATGAACCATAATTTGCCATTATTTTTTTTAAATTTTTTAAAAATATGACTCTCAGAAACTTCCCTGGCAGTCCAGTGGTTAAGTCCCCTGCTTCCATGGCAGGGGATGAGGGTTCAATCACTGGTCAGGAAACTAAGATTCTGCAGCCAAAAATAAAAAATTTTTAAATTAAAAAAATATATTAATCTCAATTTCTGAAGCTTTTGGTTAACTGTTAAAATTTGCCGCACCCTCCTCCCAGCCCTGGGGGGGACCCCTCTATCACTATCACGAAGATGTGCTAGGAGCCTCCCAGGAACTGAGTGGGGTGCCCTTTCGTCTGAAGGTGATGGACCAACCCTGGAGGGGAAGGAGGATTCTGAGCTCAGTACAGAGTCTGTCAATTAGATAGCTGTTTCACCAGACTGATTCAAGCACCTCTCCCTTATGGTTCCCCAGCAGCCAATGAACACTTTGCAAGCTGCATATGCATGTATTATGTGATTGCAACATTTATTTGTAGGCTGTGCACTCCTTGAAGGCCAGATTGTGTCTTGATCCTTGACTCTGGTGCCCGAGGTATTATAGATGCCTGGGGTGCTTGAGGATTCAGAACTTCACATTTGTATCCATGTTTTGGGCTGTCAACTCATGGACTGAGTTCTACTGACTACCCCCTCAGTCTGCAGAGCTGTTTGGTGGTTGTTCTGGTTTGGAGGGTGGTAATTAATAGCTCCAGAAAGAATGAAGAGGCTGAGCCAAAGTGAAAACAATGCCCAGTTCTGGATGGGACTGGTGATAAAAATAAAGTCCAATGCTTTAAGAACAATATTGCATAGGAACCTGTAATGTTAGGTCCATGAATCAAGTTAAATTGGAAGTGGTCAAACAGGAGATGGCAAGAATGAACACTGACATTTTAGAAATCAGTGAACTAAAATGGACCGGAATGGGCGAATTTAAATCAGATGACCATTATATCTGCTACTGTGGGCAAGAATCCCTTAGAAGAAATGGAGTAACCCTCATAGTCAGCAAAAGAGTCTGAAATTGCAGTACTTGTGTGCAATCTCAAAAATGACAGAATGATCTCCGTTCATTTTCAAGGCAATCACTCAATATCACAGTAATCTGTCTATGTTCCAACCACTAATGCTGAAGAAGCTGAAATTGAACAGTTCTATGATGACCTACAAGACCTTCTAGAACTAACACCAAGGAAGATGTCCTTTTCATCATAGGGGACTGGAAACCAAAAGTAGAAAGTCAACAGATACCTGGAGTAACAGGCAAGTTTGGCCTTGGAGTACAAAATGAAGCAGGGCAAAGGGTAACAGAGTTTTGCCAAGAGATTGTACTGGTCATAGCAAACACCCTCTTCCAACAACACAAGAGACGACTCTATACATGGGCCTCACCAGATGGTCAATACCGAAATCAGACTGATTATATTCTCTGCAGACAAAGATGGAGAAGCTCTATACAGTCAGCAAAAGTAAGACTGGGAGCTGACTGTGGCTCAGTTAATAAACTCCTTATTGCAAAACTCAGACTTAAATGGAAAAAAATAGGAAAAACCACTAGACCATTCAGGTATGGCTTATATCAAATCCCTTACAATTACACAGTGAAAGTGACAAATAGATTCAAGGGGTTAGATCTGATAGAGTGTCTGAAGAACTATGGATGGAGGTTTGTGACATTGTACAGGAGGTAGTGATCAAAACTATCCCCAAGAGAAAGAAATGCAAAAAGGCAAAATCATTGTCTGAAGCGACCTTACAAATAGCTGAGAAAAGAGGAGAAGCAAAAGGCAAAGGAGAAAAGGAAAGATATATCAGTCTGAATGCAGAATTCCAAAGAATAGCCAGGAGAGATAAGAAAGCCTTCCTCAGTGATCAGTGCAAAGAAATAGAGGAAAACAACAGAATGGGAAAGACTAGAGATCTCTTCAAAAAAATTAGAGATACCAAGGGAATATTTCATGCAAAGATGAGCACAATAAAGGACAGAAATGGTATGGACCTAACAGAAGCAGAAGATACTAAGAAGAGGTGGCAAGAATACGTAGAAGAACTATACAAAAAAGATCTTCACAACCCAGATAACCATGATGCTGTGATCACTCACCTAGAGCCAGACATCCTGGAGTGTGAAGTCAAATGGGCCTTAGGAAGTATCACTAGGAACAAAGTGAGTGGAGGTGATGGAATTTCAGCTGAGCTATTTCAAATCCTAAAAGATGATGGTGTGAAAGTGTTGCACTCAATATGCCAGCAAATTTGGAAAACTCAGCAATGGCCACAGGATTGGAAAAAGTTCAGTTTTCATTCCAATCCCAAAGAAAGGCAATGCCAAAGAATGTTCAAACTACTGCACAATTGCACCCATCTCACACGCTAGCAAAGTAATGCTCAAAATTCTCTAAGTGAGGCTTCAACAGTATGTGAACCGTGAACTTCCAGATGTTCAAGCTGGATTGAGAAAAGGCGGAGGAACCAGAGATCAAATTGCCAACATCCGCTGGATCACAGAAAAAGCAGGAGAATTCCGGAAAACATCTATCTCTGCTTCATTGACTACGCTAAAGCCTTTGACTATGTGGATCACAACAAACTGTGGAAAATTCTTCAAGACATGGGAATACCAGAACACCTTACCTGCCTCCTGAGAAATTTGTATGCAGGTCAAGAAGCAACAGTTAAAACTGGTAATGGAATAACGGACTGGTTCCAAGTAGGGAAAGGAGTATGTCAAGGCTGTATATTGTCACCCTGCTTATTTAACTTCTATGCAGAGTACATCACGAGAAACGCTGGGCTGGATGAAGCACAAGCTGGAATCAAGATTGCTGGGAGAAATATCAATAACCTCAGATATGCAGATGACACCACCCTTATGGCAGAAAGCAAAGATGAACTAAAGAGCCTCTTGATGAAAGTCAAAGAGGAGAGTGAAAAAGCTGGCTTAAAACTGAACTTTCAAAAAACTAAGATCACGGCATCCAGTTCTATCACTTCATGGCAAATAGGCAGGGAAACAATGGAAATGAGAGACTTTCTTTTCTTGGGCTCCAAAATCACTACAGGTGGTGACTGCAGCCTGAAATTAAAAGATGCTTGCTCCTTGGAAGAAAAGTTATGACCAATCTAGACAGCATATTAAAAAGCAGAGACCTTACTTTGCTGACAAAGGTCCATCTAGTCAAAGCTATGGTTTTTCCAGTTGTCATGTATAGATGTGAGAACTGGACTATAAAGAAAGCTGAGTGCTGGAGGATTGATGCTTTTGAAGAGTGGTGTTGACGAAGACTCCTGAGAGTCACTTGGACTGCAAGGAGATCAAACCAGTCAATCCTAAAGGGAATCAATCCTGAATATTCATTGAAAGAACTGATGCTGAAGCTGAAGCTCTAATAGTTTGGCCACCTGATGTGAAGAATTGACTCATTCTTGACCCTGATGCTGGGAAAGATTGGAGGCAGGTGGAGAAGGGAACAACAGAGGATGAGATGGTAGGATGGCATCACCGACTCAATGGACATGAGTTTGAGCAAGCTTTGGGAATTGGTCATGGACAGGGAAGCCTGGTGTGCTGCAGTCCATGGGGTCCCAAAGAGTTGGAGTTAGAACTGAACTGAATTTGTCCCTGACCATGTAGGTGTGAATTAGAAGAGCTCTAAAGTTAGAGTCCAATGTTGCACCACCACCACTAATGGGGAGCTTCAAGAAGCAACACAACATCAACATAATGTAAGAGCATCCATAGTTGTGAATGGGGCCAATTCTTAGAACAAGAGTGAGGCTATGGAAGAAGCAAGATTAACAGTACGCCAATTCAACTACCGTTCTCTCTGCCTGACGGAACCAGGACTAGCCTAGCATTTGGGGCTGAATGGGTATCTGATGCTCTCAGACAAATCAGAGATGCCTCCAGAGGGAGAAAGTGTATTTCCTGATAAGTTGGGCATGTGGGATCTTGAATGCTTAATTGGCAAAATAGAAAAGAGGTGATCATGTTCGCACACCCAAGTCGCTGACCCAGGTCATGCTAGCTTCAGTAGATATTCCTTGGACGTTGGACAAATGAATGCATGTTGTCATCGTTTCTGTCTCATTGTCTGGATTGACTTTTTTACCTAGAGCAGGGGTCCCCAACCTCTGGGATGATCTAAGATGGAACTGATATAATACTAAGAGAAATAAAGTGCACAATTAATATAATGAGCTTGAATCATCCCGAAACCATCCCCACCGCCCAACCCCCCAATCTGTGGAAAAATTGTCTTCCACAAAAATAGTCCCTGGTGCCAAAAAGGTTGGGAACTGCTGCCCTAGAAGGTACTGGCTATTAGAAGAGAGGGGCTGGGCAATGAGAAGGAAGAGCTTCTCTTGGAACCATAATGACTATATCCAGCAGCTACTGACCTCCATTCGATGAAAGAAATTGCTGTCTTTTTCAGTAGGGACTAAGTATTTACACACCTTTTTTGCTCAAATCAGCAAATATTTATTGTACACTTATGCAAAGTGCACCTTTGCTCCAAAAAGAAATTGCCTATTAAAGCATTTGGAATTCATTCTCAGTCATGTTTCATTACTATGCAGGATGAATCATAGATCTGCATCTCTGTGGTATTGAGTAAAGAGGTTACAGTAGAATACAACCCACGTATTTGAATATCCAGATTTTCTTCTTTGTTTAGACACACAAAGGTTCTTTCACAACCAATAATATTCCTGCTACCATAAAAATATAAGGATCTAAGAGGGGGCAGAACCGGGTTTTATGGAGTCTCAAGCTTATATAATTTAGGGCATTCAGAACCTCACATATTTATGCATGTGATAGAGAAGAAGTATAGAATTTAAATTAGATATGAAAATGAACATTTAATCCAAATAAGAAAAGTCACAACAAATAGCAATCTTTTAAAGCTGATACACCTAGGAAAGTGAATCTCCAAAATCCAGAAAAGGTAATACAGTATTTTTATCAATTTGCTGCCTACCAGCCCTCTATAACACATTTTCCCTACATTTTTTACTGCATTATCTTTGGCCACACCTTTACCTGGCAGTGATTTTGTAATATAATTTATAGAGAGACTAGAAAGATAAACCCCTGTTTTCTTCCTAACATGGTTTTTTGAAAAAAATTTTTTTAATCATTGATCATTCCAGTTTCCTAAACTGTTATTGAATTCTAAAAGTCCTTTATGACATTTCTTTCATACAAGTGACAGAATTTGGAAGAATGTTCCAGACCTAAATTGACCCTACATTTCAAGGTGTGTTTCTCCTCCGCCCTCCTCATGCTTTGGGGCTGGGTGTGGTGAGATCCACTTGTGTCATAAGTCCTCTGTCCACACACCTCCATGTCACCACAGCTGGATGACCATCAGGAACTAGAGTTCCTGAGAACATGAGAGTGACTGTGAGCCAAATAAATACATCCCACTAAACCCAGGGTAATCCCATTAAATCTGAAAATCAATTTCCCTTTAACTGGATCCCCAGAATGCCCATGGTCATTCCAACACCACCAACACAAGCAGACCTGTGACAGAGGGCAATTTCTTAATCAACCTTATCTTTCCTACATCCTTGGTCCAATTTCTGCAAATTTCCTGCTTTTTCTTGTTGTCTTTTTTTTTTTTTTTCATGTTTATTTTATTTATTTATCTATTTGTTAGTCCCAGGTCTTAGTTGCAGCATGTGTGGTTTTTAGTTGTGGCATGTGAACTCTTAGTTGCCACACGTGGGATCTAGTTCCCTGATCAAAGATCAAACCCAGGCCTCCTGTTTTGGGAGCATGGAATTTTAGCCACTGGACCACCAGGGAAGTCCCTGTCTACCTGACTCTTGACAGTTATTTTTTCCCTGGCATTCTCACCATGAACCCTAGCATGGTGTGTGCATGCATGCTAAATCACTTCAATCATGTCCGACTCTTTGCAACCCCATGGACTGTAGCCCGCCAGGCCCCTCTGTCCATAGAATTCTCCAGGCAAGGACACTGGAGTAGGTTGTCATGCCCTCCTCTAGGGGATCGTCCCAACCCAGGGACTGAACCTGCATCTCTTGTGTCTCCTGCATTAGTAGGCAGGTTCTTTACCACTAGGGCCACCTAGGAAGCCTCCTAGCATGGTGGTAGGTTCACTTTCTTATGGAAAGCCCTGTCCATCCAGAATGATCATAACCCACTTGCTGGACTCTGAAGTCCAGGGCCCCATACTCTCCCCTCAATTATACTTGACTTGCTGGTTTATAACCTGGTTACCTCCTTTTAGAAATGCTTTCAACTACTGTTTATAGACCCATTATCTCAAAAATTTCCTAATCATGACCCTCAACATGTTAATTAATGACATTTAACTCATAGCACCTCAAATTTTCTGCGATTTACAAATTATTCACCATCCCTTCTGTTTTTCTTTCTCTCTTTCCATTTTGGCCACATTTCAAGGCACGTAGGACTTTCTCAACAAAGGATCAAACCCATGCCCTCTGCAATGGAAGCGCAGAGACTCAACCACTGGACCACCAGGGAAATCATACCATCCCTTCTTAAAACTCTTCACTTAGGTTCCATACTGCCTGCATCCTCACTATTTCTCCTATTTACCTCCCTATTTCTCAGTTTTCTTCCCTAGCTTCTTTCCCTAATAATGCCTTAAATTTAGGTCATGTTGGTCCTTCTCTTCCAAACAACCTCCCTTAGCTTTAACTACAACTCCTCAGTCTACAGCTGTGGCTCCGATACTTCTCCCAATCTCCTGACTGTATTTTCCCCCTGGCTTATAGGCATCTCACGGGAATGTCCAGCCTGGTTTCAGACTCCAAGTATTAAAGCTGAACTCCTGATCTGTACCCACCAAATGCTCTGCCTCATGTGCTCCCCTTTTTCCATTAAAAGCCTAACCACTCACCTTGGGCTAGGCAACTCTAATTTTCCCCCTCTATCCTTCAGCAAGGGTCTCCCTTGTGGCTCAGCTGGTAAAGAATTCGCCTGCAATGTGGGAGACCTGGATTCAATCCCTGGGTTGGGAAGACCCCCTGGATAAGGAAAGGCTACCCATTCCAGTATCCTGGCCTGGAGAGTTCCATGGACTGTATAGTCCATGGGGTCACAAAGAGTTGGACATGACTGAGAGACTTTCACTTTTCATCCTTCAGCAAACTTGTTAGATCTGATCATGTTAAACCCAACTCTACAATATCCCTACAACATCGCCGTCCATCCAGTCTCCGTGGCCATCTCCCCAGTCCAAACCATCAGTGGACTTTCAGAGTGGTCCCCTCATTGATTTCCCTGCCTCCCAGAGTTCCTCATTCTAATTTTTCTTGCATACTGTTGACTTTCATTTGTTTACAATATAGATTAGCTCTTGTCATTTTTTGTTTTGTTTTGTTTAAAAAACTTTTATAGTTAGCAAGGAAAATCTCCATAATGTGAAAATCTCCATAATATGCCTCAATTAACTTCCCTGCCTTAACTCCCACTTAAACCCCCATGTACATCAAGAACCACTCAGTGGTTAAGAATCTGTCTGCCAATTCAGGAGACACAGGAGACATGGGTTCTATCCTTGGGTTGGGACAATCCTCTGGAGGAGGGCATGGCAGTCCACTCCAGTATTCTTGCCTGGAGAATCCCCAAGGACAGAGGAGCCTGGCGGACTATAGTCCATGAAGTAACAAAG
The DNA here is from genome assembly GCF_033118175.1 of Dama dama. Lineage (NCBI taxonomy): Eukaryota > Metazoa > Chordata > Mammalia > Artiodactyla > Cervidae > Dama > Dama dama. The sequence goes on along the minus strand of NC_083696.1, from coordinate 37,454,759 downwards.
AGTCCGACACAGCTTAGCAACGAAACAATAACAACAAACAAGCAAAGATCCAGCCACCTAACCACGCTGGCCCTCCTCCTAGCTTGCCCACGCGGTCCCATCAGTTCCAGTCTCCCCTGTCCTCCTGAACCACCATTTCATCCTTCAAACCAACCAGTCTTCTTTCTTCCCCACAATATTATTGAGATATAATTGACATACAGCCCTGTATAAGTTTAAGGTAGGCAGCATAATGATTTGATTTACAAACATCGTGAAATGATGAGCACAATAAGATTAATGAACAACTATCATCTCATACAGATACAAAACAAAGGGGGAAAAATCTGTTGTGATGAGAACTCAAGATTTAAGAGTTCTTTTAACAACTTCCATATGTAACAGACAGTGGTGTTCATTATATACAACATATTGTACGTGACATCTCTAGGACTTCTTTATCTTCTAACAGGAAGTTCATACCTTTTGACCACTTTCATCCAATTTCCCTTCCCTCTACTCATCTCAAACCAACCAATCTTCTCAACTTGAGAAATCATACGCTTCTTAGGCTACAGTGTTGGTCTGGAAGAATGTCAATGTTGTTCATGTCATATATGTTTAGATGGAGACCTTTCTCCCCATGAAGCAGTGATTTTTTTCAAAACCAAGTCGTGGGTCCCCCTCTTACCTGTTATTCTTCATTCCTAGCACTGTGTCTCTGTCTGGTAAACTTAAGATCACTGTGAAGTCTGTGATGCAGAATCTTTGGGGACAGTGTAGCTCACTGTGGCATAACCGAACTGCTCAGGAGAAAGGGCCCTGGGTTCGCCATCAAAGAGGCTCAAGTTTAAAACCAAAGGACACCATTCTTTAATGGTGCAAATTCCTAAACGTACTTCATACTCAGTTTCCTCATCAGTAAAATCAGAATAATTGTAACATTACAAAGCTTAAATGACATAAGCACAGGAGTGTTTGGACCTGGAAGCTTCTCAAATGTATTTTTTAATATTCCTTTATTTGGCTTCACTGAATCTTAGTTGTGGCATGTGGGATCTAGTTCCCTGACCAGTGATTGAACACAGGACCCCCTGCATTGGGAGGGTGAAGTCTTAGCCACTGGACCACCAGGGAAGTCCCTGGAAGCTTCTCAGATATTGATTGGACTGCCTCATGCCATCACCATCAAGCCCACCTCGACTTTTGTTTTCAGTTTTTTAGTCTTGGAAATGTATTATAGTCCAAAAAATTACTTTGGAATGAGAAACACTCCAAAAATCTTTTAAAAACTCACAGTGAGGGAATATAACTAGTAGCTAACACAGTGAAGTAACAACAAGTGTTACAAAACCCTCATTATAATGCTTCCCATGCTGGTGTTTCATCGCTCAGTTGGGTCGGACTCTCTTGCAAATCCAGGGACTATAGCCTGCAAGGCTCTTCTGTCAATGGGACTTTCCCAGCAAAAATACTGGAGTTGTTTGCCATTTCCTTCTCCAGGGAATCTTCCTGGGGAACCAGGAACTGAATCCACATCTCCTGCTACGCAGGCAGATTCTTTACCACTGAGCCACCTGGCTGTGTCTCTACCATAAGATTCTTAAGGAAAAGACCATGACCTTTTGTCCCTAGCATCCAGCTCAGTGATTGGCAGAGGGAACACTTTCAGTATATGTTTACTATCTATCTGAAGGACCATTTCACAATCTTTTGCAAATTAAATTACACATACCCTTTGACCTGAATATTTCACTTCTAGGAATTTATCTTACGGATAAGTTGCACAAGTACAAACAGAGAAGTCCAAGAAAATGTGGTTTGTGGTATTGTTCATAGTTGCAAACCAAAAGAAAAAAAAGCAAACAAGAGATACCTCAAACATCCAAAATTAGAGGTTCAGTTAAATAAATAAATACATGCACACCTAGAAACATTTTGTAACGTTAATAACTGTGAAGTGGACCTCTAGGTACTACTGTGAAAGGATATCTAATACACATTGTTAAATGGGGAAAAAAATACAAACACACATACATAAGCATATGAGCTTGCACGTGCAAGAACAATTTCTTGAAGGATATATAAGAAACTCTTTTTAGTGGTAACTTCTACAGAGTGGGGCCAAAGAATCAGAAGAATGAGGAAGAATTTCCATGCTTACTGATACCTTCCAAAACAATTTAAACTTTTACCATGAGCAGGAGCTAAGTTTAGAAATTTTGTTGTTGTTGTTGTTGTTTTTGGCTGTGACATGTGGCTTGAGGGATCTTACCTCCCTGACCAGGGATTGAACCTGGGCTCCAGTGGTGAAAGTGCCAAGTCCTAACCACTGGACTGCCAGGAAATTCCCGAAATTTTAAAATAATAAAGTAAACCAATAAATAGTTGCCAGACAACTCTACTGTGAGATTGTCTGGGTAACATGTGTTTGATTATTCATTTCCATCATTGAGATAAAGCTAGTGAGGTGATGAAGCTCCTTTCTTTTCCCTTGATGTGAGTTCATAGACCACAGGAACTTTCTGGAACAGTCAGTTGCACAACAGGCGTCTCCAGTGGTTTATCAATATCACTAAGGGATCCAGATGCATTTATAATGCCACCCAGAAGAGTCAGTTGTGGTTTGTTCTTTGTGATCAATTACCAGCCCCATCTTTCAGCCTGTTAGCAAGAAAGCACATCCTCTCCAGAACAAAAGGGGAAAGTGGCTTTGCTGATTGTCTCTGCAGACTTCTTGCTCTTGGAAGCCATGTGGCTGCCTTAACAGTTATCCCGAAGCTGGCACTGCATAAAAAGGAGAGGGATCTATAGCACCAAGTGACGGTGATTCATTTTAAGCTGTCATGGAAAATGTTTCTGCACTTTAATGTCAGAGAACTGTGTTATTACTCTAGGTCTGATGCTCCCTTGCCAAAGTGATGTGTTTGCTCTCAGGATGCAAAATGAACACAGAAAGCTCTCTGGTTGGCTCCCAGGAGCATCTTTTGGAGAAAGGACAAAGGCAAAACCACCAAGCTAGCCAGGTCCCCCACAGCCCTCCCCCACATGCCTGTCTCCCTGCCTTGGGCTGGAGGAAACCCTAGCTGTTCCCTAAAGTCCTTAGGGTTGCCCGCGAGGATCTGTCTGCCCTCTTGGACCATTTGGAAACCCCAAATAGTGATGGGCACTCCGGAGAACAAAAGGATACAGGAGATCAAGATTCACTGTAAAGAAACAAAGTTGCTGACAGTGTAGAAACAGGTGGAAGAGAGCATGGGGACCAAAATCAACCAGTACACGGACCATGTGGGTCTGAGTCAGAGACAAAAACTGTTTCAAGTCACTAGGTTGTGCCTGACTTTTTTTGACCCCATGGACTAGAGTTCACCAGGCTCCTCTGTCCACAGAATTTCCCAGGTAAGAATACTGGAGTGGATTGCCATTTCCTTCACCAGGGATCTTCCTGACCCAGGGATTGAACCCGCATCTCACGTCTCCTGCATTGGTAGGCAGATTCTTTACCATTGAGCTACCTGGAAAGCCATCCACCACCATACCCAAATGCCCCAGGGGAAGTGGGGTGGGAGAAAGAGAGGGAAAACACTGACTAGCTTTTGCATTTCAATAAAATATTTATTTCTTGCATAAGCTGTCAGCAAATTAGATCAAAGAGTTGTCAGTTTATAAAATCGTGCCACTTATGAAGAGAACAAACTTAAAATATCCTTAGTTTAAAATAACAGTCACCAAGAGGCAGGATGGATTTTGGTAGTTAGAACACATCTAGGAACTACAGAGAGCACAAAACCTAGACACTCCGAACATTTCCTTTACCACGCTGTATCAAGCCCCCTTTTAAAAATGGAAGGAAGAAAATTATAGCAATAATAATAAACTTCTATTTATTGAGATCTACCCTGTGCCAACTCTGAGAAATTTTTATATTTAGTCTTACCACATGGGAAATACAGTTATTCTCATTTTTCAGATGAGACATCTGAGAATCAGGGAACTTGCTAAGAATACACTAGAAGGAAGCAGTGGGAACCGCCCTGTTCACTAGACCAGACTACCTCCTGGGATGTACTATCAAGAGGGATACACGTCATGGTTAAACAAACAGCCTACATTCTAAATGAGTCTCAGATTCAAATATTTCTTTTAATTGCACCCTTATTCAAGCCTGGGCATAATCTCTGGTGGCTCAGACAGTAAAGAATCTGCCAGCAACGCAGGAGACTGGGGTTCAATCCCTGGGTTGGGAAGATCCCCTGTAGGAGGGCATGACAACTCACTCCAGTATTCTTGCTTGGAAAATCCCATGGACAGAGGAGCCCGGCGGGCTACAGACAATAGGGTCGCACAAAGTTGGACAAGACTCTTCGAATAACACTTTCACTTTCAAGCCCTGGCAGAACACAGGTCCTAATTTGAGCTAAAAAAATATGGTCCCCTACTGTATAGCACAGGGAACTCTGCTCAATATTATGTAACAACCTAAATGAGAAAAGAATTTGAAAAAGAATAGGTACATGTATGAGTATAATTGAATCACTTTGTTGTACACCTGAAACTAATACAACATCATTAGTCAACCACAGTTCAGTTCAGTCCAGTCGCTCAGTCGTGTCCGACTCTTTGTAACCCCATGGACTGCAGCACGCCAGGCTTCCCTGTCCATCACCAACTCCCGAAGCTTGCTCAAACTCATGCCCATTGAGTCGGTGATGCCATCCTACCATCTCATCCTCTGTCGTCCCCTTCTCCTCCTGCCTTCAATCTTTCCCAGCATCAGGGTCAAGAATGAGTCAATTCTTCACATCAGGTGGCCAAACTATTGGAGCTTCAGCTTCAGCATCAGTCCTTCCAATGAATATTCAGGACTGATTCCCTTTAGGATTGACTGTTTGATCTCCTTGCAGTCCAAGGGACTCTCAAGAGTCTTCTCCAACACCACAGTTGAAAAGCATCAATTCTTCAGCTCTCAGCTTTCTATATGGTCCAGCTCTCACATCCATACTTGACTACTGGAAAATCCGTAGCTTTGACTAGATGGACCTTTGTTAGCAAAGTAAGGTCTCTGCTTTTTAATATGCTGTCTAGATTGGTCATAGCTTTCTTCCAAGAAGCAAGCATCTTTTAATTTCATGGCTGCAGTCACCACCTGTAGTGATTTTGGAGCCCAAGAAAAGAAAGTCTCTCATTTCCAATGTTTCCCCGCCTATTTGCCATGAAGTGATATGACTTGATGCCATGAGCTTCATTTTTGGAATGTTGGGCTTTAAGCCAGCTTTTTCACTCTCCTCTTTTCACTTTCATCAAAAAGCTCTAGTTCCTCTTCACTTTCTGCCATAAGGGTAGTATCATCTGCATGTCTGAGGTTATTGATATTTCTACCAACAATCTTGATTCCAGCTTGTGCTTCATCCAGCCTGGCATTTCACATGATGTACTCTGCATATAAGTTAAAGAAAAAGGGTGACAAAATACAGCCTTGACATACTCCTTTCCCAATTTGGAACCAGTCCATTGTTCCATGTCTGGTACTAACTGTTGCTTCTTGACCTGCATACAAGTTTCTCAGGAGGCAGGTAAGGTGGTCTGGTATTTCCATCTTTTGAAGAATTTCCACAGTTTGTTGGGATCTACACAGTCAAAGGCTTTGGGCATAATCAATAAAGCTATACATTGCAACATAAAATTAAAAGTTTAAAAAATGAAAAAAAAATTTAAAAATAATAGTCCTTGAAGCTATTCAAATGCTGGCTACAGTAAAGCAATAGGAGAAGTTGAACCTGTGCCCTGAGTCAAAAGCATTGCTATGTCTCATGTTAGAGTTTAATGGAAGGAGGGTGAGAGCCAATTCTGTATATTTTGCCCGCTATAGTGGAGATGGTTGGGTGGTTTAGTTGCTAAGTCATGTCCGACTCTTGCAACCCCACAGACTTCAGCCCACCAGGTTCCTCTGTCTATGGGATTTCCCAGGCAAGAATACTGCAGTGAATTGCCATTTCCTTCTCCAGGGAATCTTCCCGACCCAGGGATCAAACCTGCATCTCCTGCCACCGACTGAACCACCAGAGAAGCCCGCCTGCTGCAGCATCCGTAGCTATTTTCTTATCCAGGGTCTTAAGCTCCCTCATAAGGTGGTAAGAGGCTAAGATGACATATTGTGTACCATCTCTTGACTAGCTCTCTCCTCTGGGCTCCAGAATCGTAACCAGTGCCTTTGGATGCCCCAGCTCACCCCATCCAGAACTGAACTGAAGGGGTGAACTTCCCCCCAAATACCTCCTGCTTTCCCATCTGTGTGAATAGCCTTTCCTGCTCCCCAAGAGCCTGAGTTGGTAACTGGGGTGAGATCCGTAACTTCCCATTCTCCACATCTGACACTAACCAGGCCATGTCAGTTTTATTCCTTAATGTCTCAGATGTGTCCACTCTGCCTTGCCTACTCTATGTCTCTCCCACTGCTACACTCACCCACTCACCAACCTCACGTTTTTTCCCTTGCCCTGTCCTAACCATCTTTGCATTGATTCCAGAGGAAAAGTTCTAAAGAGGAAGTCTAGGGAATTCCCTGACAGTCCAGTGGTTAAGACTTGGTGCTTTTCCTCCAGGGGCCCAGGTTTGACTTCTGGTCAGGGAACTAAGATTCTGCAAGCAGTGCAGCAGGCCTCCCCTGGCAAACCACCCCCTCTCCCCACCACTCCCCGCCAAAACAGTAAATTTAACCATGGCATTCTTCTTAAAACCAAATGATCTTCCTATTGCCCGCTCCCAGATATTTTTTTAACAGTTTCATTGAGATATAATTCACATCTCAATTATATGTGAATTGAGATATACTGTGTCTTTTAAACTGTGTCCTTTAAAAGATTTAAAGGACATTTAAAGGACAAAGTTCCAAGGTTTTAGTATATTAACAGAATTGTATAACCGTCAATATGATCTGTCTTAGAACATTGTCATCACCCATGAAGAAACATTTAAAGGACACAGTTCCAAGGTTTTAGTATATTAACAGAGTTGTATAACCATCAGTATGATCCATCTTAGAACACTGTCATCACCCATGAAGAAATTCAAGGGACTTCCCTCATGGTCCAGTGGCTAAGACTGAGCACCCAATGCAAGGGGCCCGGGTTCAATTGCTGGCCAGGGAACTAGGTCCCACATGCTATAGCTAAGAGTTCAAATACTGCAATAAAGATCCTAAACGCCACAACTCAGGCCCAGTGCAGCCAAATAAGTAATCAAATATATATTTAAAAAGCAACTCTGTACCCATTGACAATCACTTCCCTCAAGACCTGGAAATCAACAGTCCACTTTCTGCCTCTATGAATTTGTCTATTGTTTTGACATTTTGTATAAATAAAATCATACAAGATGTGGTCCTTTAGGACTGACTACTCTCACTTAACAATGTGTTGAAGCTTCACCCATGTTGTAGCAGGTATCAGAACGTCATCCCTCTTTTAAGGCTGAATAATATTTTATCCTATGGATAGATGATGTTTTGTTTAGCTGTTCAAAAGGCGATAGGCCTTGGGTAGTTTCTACCTTGGGTCATTAGGAATGACGCTGCTGTGAACATTCACATACTGGTCTTTGTATGGATGTGTCCTTTTGTTTCTCTTGGCTAGATATGAGAGAAATAGCTGAGTCAAATGGTTACGTTTATGTTTAACTTCTTAAGAAACCATGAAACTGTTTTCCTGTTTTCTAAAGTAGCTGGGAGTCTTAACTACTGGACTGCCAGAAAAGTCCCACTGGTCTTGATCCTTTAAAAACATGGAAGTTCACTGAAGGTAAGGATTATGCCTTTCTTCCCCAACCTGAAACTGGCATCTTGGAGGTTCCCAATAAATATTTGATAAGCATATAAAGTCCCTGGTGATCACTCCTCTTCTTTATGAGATTAAAGCTGTGGTGCAATGGTCCAGATCTCTGTTCTCCTTAAGGAGATCATTCCCAAACCATCTTGGAAAAGCACAATCTGATTTTAAAAATAAAACGTTTGTAGTTCCTTCCTAATTCTGTTTTGCTCAGGCTAATAATAAAATGAGCTGGCATTTCTTGGGTATATATCAACTGACAGTAGAGGGAGCCAAGCCAAGAATGTGTTAGGTGACAGCTAGGAATCTCTACGCGATTAAAAATAGACCATGTGTAATAATAAGAATCGAAAATTACTCAAATGACCAACAATTAGGAAATAGTTAAATAAATTCTGGGATTAGCTAGACAGGTAGGTAGTTAGATGACTAATACTCCCATTAACATTGTAAATAAGGAAAGAGCTATTCGAAATAATCCTAAAAATAAGACCAGAACCCCAACTAGAATCAACACATGGATTACAACTATGCAAAAAAAAAAAAAAACACACACAACAACTATGCAATGTTGTGTGTGTACAATGACAATGACTGAAACATGCTGTGTCATAGACTCTAATGAATACTGGTGTTTTACAATGAAACTTAGAATTCTGTTTTTACGATGTTTTTCAGCTTTTGCTATAAAAATTGGTAATAATTGTGAGGCATTGTATCTGAAGTGTGTCTCATAAATTGAAACTATTAAGCTTTTCTAAGGTACCTAAGGGCTGTTTTATAATTTGTTGGATATATGTGATGCATTGCATTCCTTTAATTTAAAAATATATATGTATGAAAATGTGTGTGTATGAAGTTGTTGCAGTCGTGTCTGACTCTTTGTGACCCCATGAACTGTAGACTGCCAGGCTCCTGTGTCTATGGGATTCTCCAGGCAAGAATACTGGAGTGGGTTGCCGTTTCCTTCTCCAGAGGCTCTTCCCCACCGAGGGATCAAACCTGCATCTCTTATGTCTCCTGCACTGGCAGGTGGAATTTTTACCACCTGCACCACTTGAGAAGCACAAATATATATATACACGTGTGTCTTTCAAATGCTCTCAGAGAAGACAAAATGTTTTCACTTCATTATTGCACTTTGCCTCCATATTTCTAGGAGCCAGGTAAACCAGCGCTATGGTGTTATCTTCTTTTTATCAATTTAACTTTACATTTGAGATGAAACAGATTTGTGAGGCCATTGGCTCGAGGTGACAAGCTAGCAAGGATCAGAAGCAAGACCAGAACCGAGGTCTATCACCACATACACAACTCCTTAATTCTGCCCGGAAACCCAAGCCCAGGATGACCGGGATGAGAGCAGCAAGGGCTCACTTCACAGACTCAGACTCTGGAATGTTCTTTCCTGAAGGACTTTGCACAGCATCCTTCAAAAGGAGATGCTCAGATAATGCTTTTTTCAAGGGATCAATGCATTGGTGGGTCCATCAGTGAGCAGGAACTTAACAGTGGCCACTGATGAGCAGAAACGCTTCAGTACACTTGGTGGTGTCAGTCTTCACCAGACTTTCGCTACTAATCAATATTTTTCCTCTTGGAATATTACATTCATTCATTTATTTGTTCAGGAATTTATTATTAGGCAACTACTATGTGTAGGAAAGGGGCTTTCCTGATAGCTCAGTTGGTAAAGACTCTGCCTGCAATGCTGGAGACCCTGCTTTAATTTCTCGGTCAGGAAGACCTGCTGGAGAAGCAATAGGCTGCCCACTCCAGTATTCTCAGATTTCCCTTATGGCTCAGCTGGTAAAGAAACCGTCTGCAATGTGGGAGACCTGGGTTCGATCCCTGAGTTGGGAAGATCACCTGGAGAAGGGAATGACTACCCGTTCCAGTATTCTGGCCTGGAGAATTCCATGCACTGTACAGTCCAAGGGGTCACAAAGAGTCGAACACGACTGAGCGACTTTCACTTTCAGACTTTCATGTGTAGGATGCTGTCAATACCTCACCAAGTTACAGAAATAGACACTATTCTTACCTTCAATATATTTACCATCTAATAGGAGAATAGATTTGTATTTCAAAAATCACTATAATTCTTGGTATAATATGAAATTAAGAGAGAACAGACAGTGTTCAAAGAGCCCAGAGAAGACAGAAATGGTATTTAGCTAAAGAATAGCGGCAAGCTTCGCGGAAACATGGCATTTCGACAGGACCCTGAATGACAAGAAACATTTCACAAAAAGACACGGGGGAGGACGTTTCAGGAGACGCAAAGCATTTTAACAAAGGCAGGAGGGGAACATTTTCGAAAAAGTGAGGCTAAGAAACAGGCAGCAGCGGGACTTCCCTGGCAGTCCTGTGATTAAGACTTCACCTTCCATAAAAGGGAAACAATATGATTATCTTTGTTAGATCCCTGGTCAGGGAGCTATGATCCCACATGCCTCCTGGACAAAAACCTAAAACATAAAACAGAGCAATATTGTAACATTCAATAAAAACTTCTTTTGAGATAAAGAAAATGGCTTTCATTAAAAAAAAAAAGTCTTAAAAAGCAAAAACCACTCATTTTCCCCTAGAGAAGCACATTTTGGCTAAAATGTGTTCTCTTTTTCCAGGGTCGCTTTTTCCGATCTCTTCATCTAAAAACAATGCTTTAGTCCTCTCATCTGACTCAAGCAGGTGCTAAGACTTGAGCCCCAACTCCACAGGAATGTGGTGTAAGGTCTTGTCTGTTAATTTCCTCTCTTTTATGAACAAGGTAGAAAGTATTATTAGCTCTGCTTTCCAGCCAGTGTGAAACAAAGGTGCAGAGACAGTGGGAACTTTCTCAAGGTCACAGGATGAGTCAGCTGGAGAGAAACCCTAGAACAAGGGCTGCTCATCTCTAAAGGAGGCTGCAGCAGGGACAGCATGTTCCCACCCAGAACTCCAGCGTCTGCAGTGCCTCTTCCTAGCAGTTCAGCACGCACGGCAGACAGTATTTCATGCCCTCAGTGCCCACTGAAGTCCTGCAAAGCCTTGTTTACACTCTTTTCTCAAACAAACAAACTAAAAGCCCCCAGGGTATCCTAAGCAGTTTACCTGAGAGCAAGTGACATGTCTAAAGTCACACTGAGGACTGACCCAAGCCCGTGAGCTTTCAACTCTTGTTTTGGGACTGAGGGCCAGCTAAAGAGTTGGTGGGGTGAAGGTTGAAACGCGGCATCTTAAGACTTCAGTTCTGATCCCGGCTCTACCCCTTGCCCACTGTTGGGTTTTGCAATCACTCAATCCCACTGAACCTCAGTTTCCTCATCCATCAAATGGAAACAATACGATGTCTCTGTATCTGTTCTCAACGAGAATTTGTTTTTTCATTTCATGGGGCTTGCATTCTAATGACTCAACACGCATCTTTTTAAAATGTTTATTAATCTATTTCGTTGCACCAGTTCTTTGTTGTGGCAGCGAATTCTTAGTTGCAGTATGTGGAATCTACTTCCCTGACCAGGGATTGAACCTGAGCCCCCACACTGGGAGCATAGAGTTTTAACCACTGGACCACAAGGGAAGTCCTTCAACATGTATTTTTAAATGCTAAGAAAAAAACATCTGGAAAACAATTCACAAATCCATTAAAAGTTTAAGAGGAGGAGAATGGAACTGATTGGCTTCTATTTGTACCCAATGTACTTCTATTTCATTTGGAATTGCTTAAAATGACCTAGGTAAACACATAAAAGGATAAAAATAATAGCAGCCTCATAAATTACTGTATAAAAAGTCCTGACTAGCACAGTCATGACTAAATACCTCCTTCTCAATAAAAGTTAGTATTACATATAAAAGCTAACCATTATGTCTTCTGGTGAAAAAGAGATGAAATCAAGGCAGGAAATCAAGAAACAAGAAGAGAATAACACAAAGTTCCGCATAAAAGCTAAATTCCTTGGGAGACAATGAATGGAGGAGAATAACCAGGACCCTGGCTTTGAAAAAAAAGACCTGGTTTTGAATCCAGTCACAGCTACCTATGCATTCTGAGCCCTGGAAGAGCCTCCCTAGACCTCGGCTTTCTTATCTGTCATTGGAGATAAGAATTTTCATCTCATAGGTTTACAGTGAGGATTATATGAGACAAGCACACAAGCTGCTTTAGAAGGCACTGAACGTTACGTGTGGTGTGGGCCACAGAAGTAAAAACATTGCACACACTCACAGAGCTCCTGTTTTACCTGCTTCCAGAAAGTAAAGTGTTCCTGTAGGTTATTTTTTTTAAATTTATTTATTTTTGGCTGCGCTGAGTTTTTGTTACTGTACTCAGGCTTTCTCTGGTTGTAGTGCTCAGGCTGGTCATTGCAGTGGCTTCTTTTATTGCAGAGCATAGACTCTAGAGCTAGCAGGCTTCAGTAGTTGCCGCAAATGGGCTTAATTGCCCTAAAGCATGTGGAATCTTCCCAGACCAGGGATCGAACCCATGTCCCCTGTATTGGTAGGTGGATTCCTATCCACTGGACACCAGGGAAGTCCCCTATATTTTTTTATTATTATTTTCTGTTTTTATCTTTTGGCTGAGCTGCCCAGCATGTGGGATCTCAGTTTCCCAGCCAGAAATTGAACCCATGCCCCCTGCGTTGGAAGCATGGAGTTTTAACCACTGGACCACCATGGAAGTCCCTGCAGGTTATTATAGAACCATATCATGAGAGATCCTTTTAAAAATATTTTCTGTTGTATCCTTGAAAGTTCCTAAAGGATAGGGCTTTAATTTTCTCACCATAGCAACCACAAAATGGTAATCATGTGAGGTAAACGGCTTCCTCAGTAGCTCAGCAGGTAAAGAATCCTCTTATAATGCAGGGGACACAGGAGATGTGGGTTCTATCCCAGGGTCAGAAAGATCCCCTGGAGGAGGAAAATGGCAACCCACTCCAGTGTTCTTGCCTGGGAAATCCCATGGACAGAGAAGCCTGTTGGGCTATAGTCCAGAGGGTCGCACAAAATTGAATGTGACCGAGTGACTACGCACACACACAAGGGGGAAAGGGTGTGTAAACTAGCCTGGCCATGGTAACCAATGTATAGACGTATTGTACATATATATTCACATTATATATGTGTACTGTACACTTTAAACTTAAGCAATAATATCTGTCTATTATACTTCAATAAATCCGGAAAGGAAGGTTCTAACAGAGACAAAGCCGAGAAAACACCTTGGAAACCAGCCAAAGTGGATCTACCTTTCCATCTTTCTGATCTAGACAGGCTTTTCAGGCCCACATACTTGTGGTCAAACGCCGACCTCGGTGATACCCTGGTGCTTCCTGGAAAGACTGTTTACCCTCCCGCAGCCTCTATGTTTAAAGAGCCATAAACTCAGCAACGATTGACAGAAACACACATACTCTCCTCGGGGTTTCTTGTTCTGAGTCAAAGAGTTTTTCCTGCGTGAGAATCTGGCCTGCGTGCTCCGCCGGGTGTCCCTCAGGTCTGTTTGTAGAGGAAGCTCAAAATCAGGGAGATTTTTGTCCCCTTCGGGTCAAAGCAGTTGGCTTTCTGTTTTCACCTGTGAAACGAAGCAGCCGCCTTGTCCCAGTGACAGAGCCTTGGCTTGTTGTGAGATGTCCACAAGACATTGTATGGGGCAGCGCTTTCTCCTTTCAGGAGAAAATGCACAAGGCGAGTTGAGGTACCAAACACTACAAGTGTGGGATCAATTTTTTTCTTTTAATTTTTCTTTATTTGGCCTCATAGCATGTGGGGGATCTTAGTTCCCCAACCAAGGAACAAACCCAGTCACCCCTGCTTTGAAAGTGCATAGTCTTAACCCCTGGGCCACTGGGGAAGTACCCCATAGGATCAATTTTCTTGTCAAAGGACAGACTGCATGAAAACTGCCCCCCATAAAATAAGTATTTTTGCTTTTGAACTTTGTGAATTTGCTTTGCCCCAAGAAGACCACTCCTTTGGTCCTTAATCTCAATTTTAGGCTTTCAATTTTGTTTCAGAGCTTCTGCCTATGTTTCCGTGGTGTAATCATCTCTCCACTTTCCTCCTCTTCTCTTTGCTACCCTGGGCATTTCCAGGCAGCATATGAGATGGAGGTGCTGAACTTCTCCACAGAAGCAGAGGGGGAAGTCAGTGGCTGATCCATTCAGCTTTCTTGTTAATTCCGTCTCTCAATGATACCACAAAGGATGACACAATTTCCTAAGAAGTCCTGTCTTCTTTATTGAGTGTTTCTGTGGGTCAGTTGTTATTGTTTAGTCCCTAAGTCGTGTCCGACTCTTTTGTGATCCCATGGACTATAGCCCACCAGGTTCCTCTGTCCATGGAATTTCAGGCAAGACTATTAGAGTGGGTTGCCATTTCCTTCTCCAGGGGATCTTCCTGACCCAGGGTCAAACCTGTGTCTTCTGCATTGGCAGGCAGATTCTTTACCACTGAACCACCTGGGAAGCCCTCTGTGTACCAGACACTGTGCTAAATGTAAGTCCCACTTACAATCCTAACAGTCCACTAGAGAAGGCTTTAATTATTTCACAGATAAGGAAAGTAATGTTTAAGTGACTTGTTCAGTCACACAGCTAATTAATGACAGAGGTGTCAAATTCAAGTGCCTCTGACAACCAAGCCTTTAGCCACTGGACCACACTACCTCCTAGACAGCTAAAATCTTTGTATGACCTGGAGGAAATCTCACCCCACCACGAACCACAGTCACAAGCCTGAGACCACCTTTTCTCTCACGAGAAAACCCTGGCTGACTCTCGCCTCTCCTATAAGACTCAGTTCAAGAGATGCCTTTGCTAAGAAACACTTGCTGATCTCCCCAGGCTGACTTGGAGAACCCCTCCAGGTTCCCACAGCCTTAACATGATGAATTTTGATATTTCTCTCTTTTTTTTTTTTTGGCCACGTATAAAGGCATGTGAGATCTTAATTACCCACCAGGGATGAAACCTGGGCCCCTTCAGTGGAATCGCTGAGTTCTAACCCCAGGACCACCAGGAATGTCTCCAGGGAATTTTTATATCTCAGTTGTGGGTTTACTTGTGTTTCTCCCACACAGCCTGATCGGCAACCGAAGGGTAGTGTCTGAAACTTTTTGTGCCTCCCCAGTGTTTAACCAGTGCCTGGTTCTGAACTGTAGTCAGCCCTCCATACTTGTCTGTTGAGTGAATAAATGGATTAATGTATAATGAATACATGAACAGCAACAAAACTACAGCAAAGAACAAGCCAAAGCTCTTCCTTACTTCTTGTACCCTCATCCATATCTACGCGACCAACCAAGTAGCATGAAATCCATTCAACAAAGACTTATTGAGCCATGGGGCAGTGTAACTGAGCCCTGGCACTTTACATCAGACTATCTTAGAAGCGAGGACCCTGGGCACAAATTTCCTTGTCTGTAAAAGGAGTATAATAGTCCTGCCTTTATCACCAAATTGCCATAGGGTGAAGTTGCAGAATGGATATGAAGGCACTTTGAAAACTGTGACATGATAAGCAAACAGGGTGATCGTAATTTAATTATTATGTACAAGGTACTGCATCAGGTCTCAAAGGAGGACTTCAAGAAGAGGGAGCTACTGCCCACAGGACACTCACAAATAATGAGGCACTCAAGGAACTGTGAAATAAGGCAGAAAATAATGAAAGGAGTTCAAAGACCGCAAGGGGCTCAAAGGAGGGAGAAATCAGGGGTCATGGGTCAGGGGTCAGGACGGGCCATCTTATAAGGCTGTGGGAGGCTTGAAGGAGGTTTGATGACAAGGTCCCCATCCTCCGGCTATTTGTAGTCATCTGCATTTATGGTCACAGGCAATGTCGGCATGACTGAAATCATGTTTGAGCACAGAGAGCTTTTCTAGAGTGTAGGTGGAGAAGGCATCAGAGACCTGGATCTTGCTGAGCAGGTGGGATTCAGGTTAGGGGCTAAGAGGAAGTGAGTTCTTTACAGGGCGGAGATTGGAAACAAAGCGGGACTGAGCCTGGAGGGTCTGGGAGATGCTGAGCAGGGCAGAGCGGGGTCACTGGGCTCCCTTGAGTCCTCATTCCCTGACCTTGCAAAGCATCAGAATCATCTGAAGTACCACCAGTGGGTTGGATCAATAAGTCCATTCAGCACTCACTCTATATTTGGACTGTAGCTCCAATATATAGAGTGTCTCTGGGAGACCCTCTGATTGTCCTATTTGAATGCTCACTAATCTTTAGTGATTAGGAAGATAAATTATAACCCATTATGGAATCATCAGTCATGAATTTTTATTAACCCTGTCTGCAACTATAGGTAAAAAGCTCCCCCGAAAAACCATCTCAAAGGAAAGTTCTGTAATAGAAAGCTGTTTCCATGGGCTCTCAGATGGCTGATAGAAAATAAAAAATTTGTTATATAGAAAGCAACCTTAAAACAATCCCCAAAACTATAGAGATAGAAAGCAGATCAGTGGTTTCCCAGAGCTGGGGGTGGGAATGAGGAGTGACTGCAAATTGGCACAAGGCAACGTGGAAGTGTTTGAAATTTACTTTACAATTGGTGGATTTTATGATATATATGTTACATCTCATAAAGTTTTTTTTTTAAAAGCCTATATAAATACTTCTTCCTGTCCATACCCATAAAACATTATTCTTTATAAAGAAAGATATGGAAAGGACAGAAATGAGAATAGGAGGAAACTGCACTGTGTTAGTGGAGAAACTTTTCAAGGACCCGGGATGTTCCTTCCACCTGGAGAAGTGAGGAGAAAAGAGGAGAGAAAACCTAGAGGCAATTTGTGTTATGTCAGAGAGAATAAGGAATGCTCTATTGAACCCTAAAGACCCAGGCCTCGTGGGCAGTGTAGGTGGGTGTGGGGCTGAGAGGAGGGCATTTCATGCAAGGGGATGATTTGAAAAAAATGCAAGATGGAACATGGAAAGGTGTTTGGGCAACTGGGTGTTGGTGGGTTTGCCTGGAACACTGCCATGGGGAACACTGAAGGAAGGCTGGAAAGGGAGCTGAGAATCCCATGGACGGAAGCTTCCGGATGCCCAGTGAAGGCCTTTAAGACCCAAAGATACAACAGAACTCACCCTCAGTCTCTAGATACTTCCTGGGGGAAGCTGAAAAGGATGAAAGTTGCAGCTTGTTCTGAGAGGTAGAGAGCCGTCCGACCCTGGAGGAATTCAAGCCTAGGTCAGATGCCCTGCTACTGGATGTTGCAGGTTTTCAAACAATGGATGAGGTCATGGAGTATCAGAGATTTAAGGCCCTTTCGCTTCCTCAGAGTCTCTGACTCTACAAACTGGATGACATGCAGGTTTGCCCCAGACATTAGGAGAACTGAAAGAACGTCCCAGGCTTTTGGCCCTTTCCTTCCCAAAAAGTGTGACTACAAAATTGTGCAAAAATCTTTTTAAAAAAAGCCATAACATGGAAGCAACCTAGATGTTCATTGACAGATGAATGAATAAAGTTGTGGCACATGTATACAATGAGATATTAGTCATAAAAAGGAATAAAATTGGGTCATTTGTAGTGACGTGGATGAAACCAGAGTCTGTCATACAGAGTGAAGTAAGTCAGAAAGAGAAAAACGAATATCATATATTAACACACATATATGGATCTAGAAAAATGGTAGTGATGAACATATTTGTAGGGTAGGAATAGAGATGCAGACATAGAGAATGGACTTGTGCACACAGTGGGGGAAGGAGAGGGGGGATGAACTGAGACAGTAGCATTGACATATGTACCCTACCATGTGTAAAAGAAATAGCTAGTGGGAAGCTGCTCTTTAACGCAGGGAGCTCAACCAGGTACAATGTGATGACCTAGAGGGGCGGTGAACGGGAGGGTGTAAGGAGATCCGAAAGGGAGGGGACTGTGTATACTTAGAGCTGATTCATGTTGTTGTGCAGCAGAAGCTAACATGACATTACAGAGCTATTAGCCTCCAATTAAAGAAATAAATCCACAGGAAAGGGTTCCCCGATGGCTCAGCAGGTAAGGGATCTACCTGCAATGCAGGAGACACAGGAGACGTGGGTGTCTTGGAAGATCTCCTGGAGAAGGAAATGGCAATCCATTGCAGTATTCTTACCTGAAAAATTCTATGGACAGAGGAGCCTGGCAGACTACAGTCCGTGGAGTCACCGTCGGACAGGACTGCGCGACTAAGCATACCCCCAGGAAAAGAGGGGAAAAACTGTGCCAAAAGATCCAGGAACTAAACTAGGGAACTAGACATTGCAGTTCATGTTATGTTCCTTCCCCCAGGAAGTATCTAGAGACTGAGGGTGAGTTCTGTTGTATCTTTGGATCTTAAAGGCCTTGACTGGGCGTCTGGAAGCTTCCATTCATGGTATTCTCAGCTCCCTTTCCAGCATTCCTTCAATGTTCCCCACAGCAATGTTTCAGGCAAACCCACCAACACATAGCTGCCCAAACACCTTTCCATGTTCCATCTTGCATCTTTTTCAGCGTGAAATGTCCTCCTCTCAGCCCCACACCCACCTACGCTGCCCACAAGGCCTGGGTCCAGTTGCTTCTTGCCTCTGTCCCACAGGAGAGATGGTCATGGAGGTGTGACCTGGGAGGACCTCACTGCAAGCCATCCACCAGTGAAGGCTGAAGCTGGCCATGGGAGGCAGAGGCTACAGCAGGTCCAGGGTGAACCTCAAAGTGGAGACCAGAAATCCAAAATAAGTCAAAGCTTTGGCACAGGATTAGGGGATCTAAGAGGCTTCCCTGGTGGCTCAGATGGTAAAGAAACCACTTGCAATGCGGGAGACCCAAGTTTGATCCCTGTGTCAGAAAGATCCCTTGGAGAAGGGAATGGCTACCCACTCCAGTGTTCTTGCCAGGAGAATCCCATGTACAGAGGAGCCTGGAGGGCCATTTTCCACGGGATTGCAAAGAGTTGGACATGACTGAATGACTAACACATTTTTCTTTTTAGTAGTATTTCTATTTATTTATTTATTTATTTGGCTGCATTGAGTCTTAGCAGCAGCATGTGGGATCTAGATCCCTGACCAGGGATGGAACCCACCCCACCTGCATTGGGAGCCCAAAGTCTTAGCCACTGGACCACCAGGGAAGTCACTATTTATACATTATATGTAATATTAAGAAAGTCAATCTTGAAACAGAATAAAATTATATTATCACCATTTAAAGAGTTTGCTTATATTATTATAATTTTTCTTTGAGTTCTAAGGTGTATTCTCTTTTCACTCTTAATTAAAATGTTGCCCTTATTGAAACTGTAACAGTCATGGAAACATCATTTCATAATTTTAGGCAAACCAGAGAGGGATAATTGTAATTTCTCATCCAAGGATTTCATGAACCAACTTACTGAGTATTCTCCAAAAGGTATCTTCTTGATCTTTGAGGGTTTCTATTTTCAAACTTAATAAAAAACTGGAAATGAAGAGAATATATCCTAGAGGTTTTAAAAATTAGAATATGTTATAAAAATTCAATTTATATTTTTCATACTCATGAATCTATTACCTATATAAAAATTTTACCTTCTTAAGATGCTACCAAATAAAGACATGTCAGCCACAAAATCCACATGCTGTAAATATATAATAAATGAAATAAATTGATAAATTGCATTAGTTGCACCTTTCCTAAAAACCAAACCTACTATTGCTTTTCAACCTTTGGTGACACAATTGGATAGCTTGTCAGATTCAGGTTCATTGTATTCTTGGAAGAAATAGTTGTATCTTTTGGAGTAGAAGACTGCATGAATTTTAGGTCCAATTCTTGGAAATTTCTCAATAATCAGTGTGGGATAACCAAGATCCATGTATTGCCTTCTCTCATCTCACCTCCAATATTGTTTATCCACAAACAGGTAAGCCTTGTAGAGGAACGGATTAAGACCAACAGCACCAGTCTTGTCACAGGACCAGGAAAGCCCAGACAAGGTGTGCTCTTGGTAGAGTTGGGGGGGGCATTTGTTTTTTCTTTTTCATTTCTTAGGCCATGCTGTGCCGCATGCAAGATCATAGTTCCCATGCCAGGGATGGGACCTGCACTGGGGGCGTGGGATCTTAGCCACTGGACCATCAAGGAAGACCCTGACTTGCAGTTTTTAAATTGCTGATTAACCAGTTCTTGCCATCTTTAAAAAGAAAAACTGCCTCCTGGTTCGAATTCAATACACGCCTTAATAGCTCAGGAAGCTTCCACCAAAAGAATTCATCTTTAAAGAAAAAACATTTTTTCTTCTAATTGTAAAGAAAGTGGCTGTCGTTGTTCAGTTTCTGTCATGTCCAACTCCTTGCGACACCATGGACTGTAGACTGACAGTTTTCTCTGTCCATGGGATTTCCCAGGCAAGAATACTGGAGTGGATTGCCATTTCCTTCTCCAGGGGATCTTCCCAACCCAGGGATCGAACCCAAGTCTCCTGCGTCTCCTGCATCTCCTGCATTGGCAGGTGGATTCTTTACCACCAGCAATACCTGGGAAGCCCCATTGCCAGAGGAGAAGTCACATCTGGGCCCAAGGATAATGGTCGCATTTCCTGGATTTTTAAGTTACTAATGATTCTCATTTTGAGCACAGAAGTTCTTTCCACGAGGAGGCTATAAAAGGAGCCCAGGTACCTTTGTGCCACCAGGTAATGGCAACCCACTCCAATATTCTTGCCTGGAGAATCCCATGAACATAGGAGCCTGGTGGGTACAGTCCTTGGAGTTGCAAAGAGATATGACTGAAGCGAGTTAGCACACACATCTTTGTGCCAACACCACGTCATTTTCTTCTAGACTTGTGCCATTAGGCAGAGGGACAGCTCCAGAAGCAGCAGATTGAAGGACCAGAATTCAGAGAAGTGAAAGTGTCCGAGTAATCGTGTCCGACTCTTTGCGACCCCATGGACTATGCAGTCCATGGAATTCTCCAGGCCAGAATACTGGAGAGACCGCATGGACTATACAGTCTGTGGAATTCTCCAGGCCAGAACACTGGAGTGGGTAGCCTTTCTCTTCTCCAGGGGATCTTCCCAACCCAGGGATCAAACCCAGGTCTCCTGCATTGCAGGCAGATTCTTTACCAGCTGAACCACAAGGGAAGCCCAAGTATACTGGAGTTGGCAGCCTATCCCTTCTCCAGGTGATCTTCCTGACCCAGGAATCGAACTGGCATCTCCTGCATTGCAGGCAGATTCTTTACCAATTGAGCTATGATGGAAGAAACTTCACTCCAAACTTCTCTTGAATAATTTAACCCAGAGAGCTTTGTTCCTTTTCAGTCTTCAGCAGGCTTTTGTTCCTGCTTCATACATATTCAGGTATTTCCACCCCCCGCATTCCTGAATATCTCTGACACAAGATCTCAGGGATCACTCCCTCCTCTAAATTCCTTATTATCTGTACCTCCTATTTAATGATACCTTATATTATTGTAAGCAGGAAGGGCAAAATCTGACTCCGTGTTGGATTTGTTTCTTTCACTTTATTGTTGTTCAGTGGCTAAGTTGTGTCCAACTCTTTGCGACCTCATGTACTCCAGTTCATCAGGTTCCTCTGTCCTCCACCATCTTCCGGAGTTTGCTCAGATTCATGTCCATTGAGTTGGTGATGCTCTCTAACCATCTCATCCTCTGCCACCCCCTTCTCCTTTTGCCTTCAATCTTTCCCATCATCAGAGTCTTTTCCAACAAGTCGGCTCTTTGTACCGGGTGGCCAAAGTATTGTAGCTTAGCTTCAGCATCAGTTTTTCCAATGAATATTCGGGATTGATTTCCTTTCAGATTGACTGGTTTGACCTTCTTTGCTTTTCGTTGTGTTTGTTACTATAATCATTAGAAGGATGCACTGTCTGTAGCTGTAAGCCTACAGCTTATCACTAGCTCTAAGCACTGTCTGTAAGCTGTAAGCCTGCCTAAAGGAACCCTGCCCTGATGCCTTTGTTCAGCTCACAGGGAGACTTTCTTAGCCTGCCCACCTGTGAATGGCTGCCAGAAAGAAGAAATTAGCACATATCCTGCCCCAATGCTGGCCAAGCCAAGAGATACTTTCCTAGATTTATGGCCTTTTTACTTTATTTTCTCACCTCCTAAACCGGTATCCAGACCCTGATTAGATGGTACTCTAGGACATTGGGCTTCCCCAGTGACTCAGATGGTAAAGCGTCTGCCTGCATTGCGGGAGACCCGGGTTCGATCCCTGGGTTGGGAAGATCTCCTGGAGAAGGAAATGGCACCCCACTCCAGTACCCTTGCCTGGAAAATATCATGGACAGAGGAGCCTGGTAGGCTACAGTCCATGGGTTCGCAAAGAGTCAGACACGACAGAGAAACTTCACTTTCACTAGGACATTAGTTCACCATCTTCCAGACACCCAGCTTTCTGAATAAAGTTGCTGTTCCTGGCCTCCAATTATTGGCCTGTCTTGCAGGGAGCTGACTGAGCTTGGATTCATTGACATTATTACTCAGTTCTTCATAAAAATTATCTGATTTACCAACTGATTTACCAGTATCAACTGTATTGTCAGATCCTTGGAGGAACACAAGCCAACATGTTTCCAGATGTGTTATTACTGCTGTCGGTGAAGGAAGGAGACCCCTTCCAGGGTCTGAGAGTGGGCTTTTGTCTAACTCTTGGAAATGAATTGTCTGAGGAGACACACGTGCTGACAAAGCAAGACACTTTGTTGGAACGGGCTGCCCGGGCAGAGAGGCTGGGTAAGGGAACCCAGGTGGACTGCTCTACCCCCCGATCTCAGTCTCAGGATTTATGGGATGGGGTTAGAGTCTGAACTGCCTCTAGCCAATCATTCTGACTCAGGGTCCTTCCTGGTAGTGCATGCATTGCTCAGTCAAGATAGATGCCAGCAAAGAGGATTCTGAGAGGTTGTAGGACATGCGGCATCTCCTCGTGACCTTTTCTGACTTCTTCTGGTTGGTAGTGGCTTCTTAATTCTGTGTTCCTTGCCAGGACCTCTTGGCATAAACAACTCATGCGAATGGTTACTATGGTGCCAGGCCAGGGTGGGTGCGTTCAGTCACTGTTTCCCCTAACATAGCTGCTTATTTGTTAATTTTCTATTACAGACTGACATCTCCCTTCCACTTCTCACTCCCTCCTTTGACCCTGAATCTTCAACTTTAGACCAAAAAAGTTTCACAGGTGCATTCAGATGAAAATGAGGCGAAGAACAGAAAGTTCCTGCTTTACCAGAAGGAAGGAAGCCCCAGAACTCTGGATCAGGGTCCGCAAATAATGACATCACAAGTTTGGTGGTGATGGTTTGGTCGCTAAGTCGTGTCTGACTCTTTTGTGACCCCATGTATGGTAGCCCAGCAGGCTCTTCTGTCCCTGGGATTTCCCAGGCAAGAAGGTTGCTGTTTTCCTCTTCAGGGGATCTTTCTGACTCAGGAATTGAACCCAGGTCTCCTGCATGGCAGACAGATTCTTTACCAACTGAGCCATGTGGGAAGCCCAAAGCATCTCAGATTAAACCTGAGTTCTAAAGTTAAGACTCTGTGTATCTACAAATGACTTCCATGAACTTTTTTTATTGTTGTTGTTAAAGTAAACAAATGTTATTGTGAGGGGTCCAGTCTACATGTAAAAAGATCCTTTAGAATAAAAAAACTTGGGACTTCCCTGGAGGTGCAGTGGTTAAGACTCTGCCCTTCCACTGCAGGTGGTGTGGGTTTGATCCCTTGTCGGGGAGCTAAGGTCCTTTATGCCTAGTGATGTGGCTGCAAATTTTTTTAAAAAGGACTTAATCTAAAACATTTACTGGGGAGGGAGGTTTAATACGTATATGTATGACTGATTCATGTTGACATATGGTAGAAACCAACACAATATTGTAAAGTAATTAGCCTCCAATTAAAAATAGATTTAAAAAAAATTTTTTAACTCATTTATTGGAGGTTATTCCTCCACTCTCAGTAACAGAGCTGTTATGGGTCTTACCCATCAAATGGACAGCAGCTGAACTTTTCTCTTTATGTGTAGGAGGCCCACCAACATGTCTATAAATGACTCTAGTACCAGTGGAGGCGGCTAGGACCGGGGAGCATACATCATGTGCTGTGAAGTCCTAGTGGGGAGACTGCTTTATCTTTTATTCAGATTATCCATTCTTGCTTTGGGCGTAGAATTGTCTTTAAAAGGTTTTTAATTCAACACTCCCAAGGAATTCTGGGATCTCCGTTTCTGTCTGGCCTGTGTGACCGCTCCCGGTGTTGGCAGATTACCACATGCGGGGCGGTTCTGCCCAGGGATGCACACCATGAGGGCTTAGCCCATGTCCCGCTGGTGAGATGGATCTTCCCAAGAAGTGTCAGAAAATTTTCCTCCCCACTCCCTCCTTCCTTCTTCATTGAATGTAATGTCTTTTTAAAATACATTTTTATTTTTGGCTGTGCTGGGCCTTTGTTGCAGTGCTGGGGCTTCTTGCAGTGGCTTCTTCTGTTGCTGAGCGTGGGCTCTGGGCATACAGGCTTCCGAAGTTGCGGCGTGTGAGCTCTGTGGTTGTGTCTTGCTGGCTCTAGAGTATAGGCTCAGAAGTTGTGGCACGTGGGCTTCATTGCTCTGCAACATGTGGGATCTTCCCAGACCAGGGATCAAACCCACGTCTCCTGCATTGGCAGGTAGATTTTTTACCACTGAGCCATCCGGGGAAGCCCCAGGTATAATGTCTTGAACTGCCAAGGCAGGTCCAACTCTATAGGGCACAGGATAATATGAATGTTACATGAATAGAGAACAAACCCCAGTGCAGACGGTGATGGAATTTACACGGTAGTGTATCCTCTTTTATTCCCTTCTGTGATTTCAGATAAGTTAAACTTACAGAGTTATTCTGTTGGTAAACTTACAAGGGAATTCCAAGTTCATCTATATCATGAATTCTGAATACTGGCCAAAAAAAATCTTACTCTTTTTATATGTAAAGCATAAATGTATGCACAGTTCATAAACATGCACAGTATATCTGGTGGTATGAAAATTCTATAAGAAAGAGAAATTAGGAAAATATATTTTTAAAATGGCTCCTTAGGGATGCAGTAACGAAAAAAAATTGAGAGACACTAACAGACCAGTGTCTTCAGACAAATTAAATCAGAATCTAGGCATGGAATCCAAGCAATACTTTTTTTTATTGTTTTTGGCTGAGATGCATGGCTTGTGGGATCTTAGTTCCCTGACCAGGGATTGAACTCAGGGGCCCTGCTGTGAAAGTGCTGAGTCTTAACCAATGGACCACTAGGGAATTCCCAATAATATTTTTTAAACTATTTATCTTTTCTTAAAAAATTTGTTTATTTATTGAAGTATAGTTGATTTATAATGTTGTGTGATGTTCAGGTGTTCCGGTGTAGATCAAAGTGATTCAAATATATACATACATAGATACATTTACATATGTATAAAAGAATATATATATATATTTTTTGTTGTTGTTGAGGTGTAGAACAAAGTGATTCAAATATATATATTTATATATAATAATTATATATATTCTTTTTCAGATTCTTTTTCCTTACAGGTTATTGCAAAATATTGAATATAATCCTCTGTGCTATACAGTAGGACCTTGTAGGTTATCTGTTTTATATATTTTCTACTGTAGTAGAAAAATCCACAACCAGGTTTGCGAACCACTGACCCAAATCAACTCCCTATTAGTCCATGGAAAACTGAGGATCGGAAAAGAAAAATAACCAAACCAGACAGAAGTAGGGTCCCTCTTGACTACCATGCTAAAGTTGTTTTCACTGTGCTATAGTGTCTTTTTCAATTTTACTTTTCTCTGCTGTCTTATTAGGCTCTATTACGTATTAGCCTGTTGATGGTTTGGTCCCTGTTTTTAGACCAAACTTTATCTGACAGTTTGAGTAATAATGTATGGCTGTTTGTAAAAATTGAAAATGTACTACATGCATGTGGTTTTGAAAAATTCAAATAGAAAAAGTACATTATGAGAACTAAGTTTCTCTTTTTCAACCCCGACTCCAGTCTCCCAGTCACCAATCCACTTCCCCAGATGCAGGCTCTGTGCCAAATCTCTTGAGTATTTGTCCAACAAATTTCTGTGCCTCCTTCTATCCCTTTTAAATAATGAAAGCACTTGAAAATTATACAGAAAAAAAATAAAGCTCAACTTAGAGCTCCCAAGTATCTACACTTCTAGCTCCAGGGTCTCTTTCCCAGAGTTTGCTAATGACAACTACACATCCTTCTCCAAGAGTGAAAATAACATCATTTTGAACAGCGCTATGATTATACTTTCATTTTATACTGAATTTGCCTACACCGGAAATGTCCCAGCTATAAAATAAGACCACAACAGGCTGTCTTATTGTCCTGCCCTAAGGCAGCAGTCTTTGTAAGTTTTCCAGCATTTCACAGAACAATTGACTTAACAGAGGAAAAAAACCTTGCTGATCACAGATTTCCTTTTCTTTCTTTTCTGGGTTTTTTTGTTTTGTTTTGTTTTGTTTTTTGTTGTTGTTCTAAGAACAAATTGCTTTAAGCACAAAACTGATCAAACTCCTGTATAACAGATATACTGAGTAAACTGTAAAAGGCATGGTGGTCTTTCAAATGCATATAAGCATATACTATCCTTGTCGGATAACTTGGAGAGTTTGATTATTGATTCCTCACGTTAGTAATGAGCCTTTTTTTTTTTTAAGAGCATCTTTTTGTGTTTCTTACCAGGACATTCCTGCTGTCCCAAAAGTGACCCAAGGCAGTGACAGGCCTAGACTCTTCTTCTAGGCTGATGATTAATCTCCAAAATTCTGCTCCTTTTCTCCACCCAACCCCCAACTCCGAAGCGTTACCCTAAGGAGAAAAAAATTTTTTTACTTCTCTGGGAGAATAAATTTTAAAAAACCATTCTCTTGGAATTTATCCCTACCCAGAACATGCTGACATAGAAGTGATAATGATTAAATTTAGAAAGTTCTTTCTCAAATTAAAGAATAGTCAGGTTGAGAGGGAAAACAGAGCTCTGGCTCTCCTGTTACTTCGTTTTACAGAAAAGGCAATTAGAGATGAGGGAGGTTGGCTGGTGTGTCAAGGTCATGTGGGAAAACTCACTCCATTTTCTTAGTAAATAGTTCCTAGGTAGGGATGTCCCTGGTGGTCCAAAAGTTAAGACTTTACCTTCCAGTGCAGAGAGTGAGGGTTCGATGCCTGGTTGAGAAGCTAAGACCCCGCATGCCTGGAGACAAAAAAAAAAAAAAAAACAAAACAGAAAAGAGAAATAATATTGTAACGAATTCAATAAAGACTTAAAACAAAAGTAGTTCTTGGGTGCCTACTCAGTGTCCGGCATGGCCCAGGCTTTGGGGCCCAGCAGTTGGTGTGATTGGGATGTGAGTGGCAGTGCCAGAGCTGGAAATCAGGTTTTGTCCTTCCCCACTCCATCGCAGTCTCCTGGGGTGGTGGTGGGGAGACCTCTGGCCTTGCCTGCTCAGAGGATCCGCACTCACAGTGATAAAAATACTACAGTTTCCAGGAAGATGGAACTTCATTTTTCTCAGTCCCTTCTGGCAGGAATCTAAGGTCATTTGGGAGGAAGCCAGGGACACGAATGTGTCCTTATTTGTAGAGATAATGCCACATCCCAGCACCCATAGGACTCAAGCCTTGGGTGACTTATAGATACCCGCCTATAGTCATGGTCACACACACCCTCGTAAATCAAGAGGGGAGCAGGGCTAGAAGTGGCCACGCACCCACGGAACACACCCAGCAGACCTACTCAGGGATTACAAGAAAACTTCGTCTTCTCTAGAAACGTGCTAGAGACAATTCAGCCACAAGCAGAACATAGCCCAGCTATCTGACTTTCAGCCAACGACTCACTTGTTTCTGAAATATCTATTTATTTAGGCTTCATGACTTAACAGGAATAGTGTGAGCTAAGATGACATGAATCACTTAGAGCCTTTCAGATGGTGAAATACCAGCCTCAACAAGAAAAAATAAAACAAATCGTACAGACAGGCACAAGGCGTGCACGTGAGCACATGCGTACACACACGTGCACACACACACACACACACTCTCAGGTAAAACTCATCCTCACAAAAATAAAATCTGACAAGAGGAAACTTGACAGGACACTGGTTCTGAAACACCTCTATGAATGAGTATTCATTTTGTTAAGAAACTCCAAATAAAGGAATAAACCTTAAGGACGTTATGCTAAGAGAAATAAGCCAGTTTGAAAAAGACAGTTACAGTATGGTTCACTTATGTGAAGCATCTAGATTATTCAAATGCATAGAAACAGAAAGTAAAATGGTAGCTGCTGGGGGCTGGGAGGATGAGGAAATGGGGAGTTGTTTTTTTAGCAGGTACAGAGTTTCAGTTTTGCAAGGTGAAAAAGTCCTGGTGATGGATGACATAACAATGTGAATATATTTCATAGTGCTGAACTGTACTCAAAAATGGTTGCAATGGTCAATTTTATGTTATGTGCATTTCACCACAATTAAAATTTTTTTTCAAATAGAAAAGAAGTAATACTTTCCATCAGGAGTTTTCTGTCATATCTGAGGTACTATAAATAGGTATCAGGGAGGTAAATCAAGTCCTTGAGGGCCTGTGAATTCAGGTGATGAAAGCCAGAATTGCAAGAGAGAAGACAATGTTCATTTACACAGGTGCTTAGGAGCGCACCTAGGAAGTTGTTGTTGGGTCGCTAAGTCGTATCTGACTCTCTGCAACCCCATGGACAGCAGCATGCCTGGCTTCCCTGTCCTTCACCATCTCCTGGAGTTCCTCTCCCGGACATGCTCAAACTCATGTCCATTAAGTTGGTGATGTCACCCAACTACCTCATCCTCTGTCGCCCCCTTCTCCTCCTGCCTTCAATCTTTCCCAGTGTCAGGGTCTCTTCCAATGAGTTGGCTAGAACTCAGTACATTAGGGGCTCGATACCTTACATTAGGGACTTATTTAAATAATTTAATAGGGAAAAGGGAGGGGGGAAAACATGGTTCTTTGGAAAGATCGAATGCGTTTCTTTAGGGAAAACAAAAGGGTTTTTAGGAGAAAAATAACTTTTCTACCACTGTGGCATAATTTTGGATTACTTCATAGGCATTCTTTCATAGATGTTCAGGAGGTGCTGTTTGTAATATTTCCCTAAGCTTTAATCAAAATATATGGCAAATGGCAGCCTAGACAGGAGGGGAGTTTAGCAGAGAATGGATACATGTATATGTATGCATGGCTGAGTCCCTTTGCTGTCCACGTGCAACTATCAGAACATTGTTAATCGGCTATACTCCAATACAAAATAAAAAGATTTTAAAAAATATATGTCACATGAACCTCTTTCCTCCTGACAAGGAGTCCCAATTTTAAATTTGTCAACTTTCTCTGTTCAATTTTAACCCACAAAAAACAGACGCTAAAAGCTCAAAATACCTTCTGAGATCAGTTGCCATTGGAGAGGGTGCAGTGAAGTGAAAAAATTAGGAGCTGTATGTTGGTAGAAAATGTGATTTTATACCTACGGTGGGGGGGGGGGGGGGAGGTGCCCTGTCGGAGGGCACAGAGGATTTGATTTTTGCTGTGGAGTCTAGAGCCCAGAAGAAATGACGTTATAATAACCTGCCCTCCTTGAAAGCATGTTCTCTGGTTCTCAGGACCAGAGCAGGTCTGGAGTGTTTTTGAGGGGCTGTGTGTCTATTTCAGGGCATTTTTCCAGGAATGCTTTGATTCTTTAAATCTCTGTGCTTTACTATTTCACTGTAAGTATTTGGAATAAGCCTCTTTTTCTAAGGAGTTTTCCAGGAAGAGTAAGAAACGTCCAAAGCCTTGTCACTCAAATTATGACTCTGGATCAACATGGTTACACATGTAGATTCTCAGGCCCCACCCCTGACCTACTGCATCCTCATCATCTGCGTTTCAACAACAAGATCCACATGGGATTCTTGTACCACTGAGAGGCTGCTGAGAAAGGTGCAGTTCTGGCTTCTCCTCCATTCAATCTTTCCTAAAATCTGAGATCCCCTGGCCTAGAAGTTTCAAGTTACCTTAAAAATTTTATATGAAAATAGAAATTTCATATCTGTAGGTCTCTATGATAACAATTGCTTTTGGAGGAAAGTACTGGGAGAATCTTCAACATTATCTTTGTTTGGCTTGAATTTTTTTTTTTTTTTTTGGTATGTGTCCAGATTAGCTTTTTTGCATGTGTGTTTCTGTTTTTTATTTTTGATTTTTTGCAGTTGAGATGTTAGATCCCTGTGTGTGTGTTAATCGCTTCAGTCATGTCCGACTCATTGTGACCCCACGGACTGTAGCCCGCCAGGCTTCTCTGTCCATGGAATTCTCCAGGCAAGAATACTGGAGTAGGTTTCCATACTCTAGGGGATCTTCCCAACTCAGGGATCAAACCCGGGTCTCCTGCATTGCAGGCAAATTCTTTACTGTCTGAGCCACCAGTTAGACCCCTGACCAGGGTGCAAACCTATGCCCACTGCAGTGGAAGCTCAGAGTCTTAATGGCTAGACAACCAGGCAAGTCCACAGATTACCTTTACCATGGTAAACGTGTATCCTTTCTAACCAGCACATTCCTTAGACCATTATAATTTACCAAATACTTTCCTATTCATGATTTCACCAATACTCTGAACATCCTTACCAAGAAAGCAATACACTGAGCTATTCCTATGTTACAGATGAAGATGGTGAAGTACAGAAATAAAACTCATGAAGAAACGTTGACAATTAGAGCCAAAATTAGGATCCAAGTGTTTAAATTATTATTATGAAAAATTTCAAATGTTACAAAATAGACAATATTATAATAGAACCTCGTGTATCCATCACTCCCCACCCCCTACTCCATTATCATTATTATGTGTGTATATACATTTTTTTTTTTCAGGTAAAATATACACTGAAATGCACAAATCTTATCAGGATCCTTTCCCCCCTCCCCCTTAATTTCAGTCTTGTTTGGCAGAAATCTGGCTCAATTGCCTCCCAGATGTAAATGCTATTGACGGATTTCCTGCTGTTTCCTACAAGGAGTTGAATCATCCTTCCCTCAATTTAGATTTGCTTAGAAAAGAGGAATGCCTTTGTTTTCAGTGGAAAAGCATATGGGTACCAAGTCTGGCTGCTGCATTGTTACCCATTCACAAGTGCAACCCAGGAATGCCTTCTTGAAACTGTCCCCTTGGCCATTAGTCAAAAGCTTCCCTTCAAAATGGAAGGTCAGAGCCTCTTAGCCCTGTTCCACCCCCAGCCAGTCTCACACCCCTCCCCTAAGGGCTCCCCACTCTAAGTCGGCTCTTTGAAAGTGAAATGAAAGTGTTAGTGTCCAACTCTTCGACTGTAGCTCGCCAGGTTCCTCTGTCCATGGAAATCACCAGGCAAGAATACTTGAGGGGTTAGCCATTCCCTTCTCCAGGGGATCTTCCCACCCTGGGATCAAACCCACGTCTCCTGCATTGCAGGCAGATTCTTTACCATCTGAGCCACCAGGACTCTTTGCGCCACCAGAAATCTATTCAACAATGCTGGTGTAATCAGCCCTACTACGTGCCAGGCATTGCCTAGGCTGGACTTCATCTCCAAGCGACTCAAACATGTAAGACTCCCATTTCCCTTTAAAAGCTGGAAAAGAAAACATAAACTTGTCTTCCATCTTGTAGCAGGAGATGAGTCAGCAGAACAGGAAATTCTCCTCGCACAAGCCCTTCTGATCCTGTGGGTTGGGTGTGTGTGGTATCGAGCGAGGGCTGGGAAGGGAACCGGCTTCTCTCCTAGAACCACTTTGAAAGGTGAACAATGCAAGTTGGCCAGGACGCTTGGAAGCACTGACACACACCTCACCAATTAAAATGGTCCCGACATGTTTGGGGGAACGCTGAAGGGCTTTCTAATTAGGAGCTGGACAAATAAGGGAACTTAGCTGTTGCCAAAGTCTAAGTGACTTCAGGATGAGAGGTTGGAGGAGTTACCTCCTGTGAACACTGAAAATGCACCTGAGCAGCAAACACAGAATGTGTGAGGAAAAAACCCTTTAAAGCAGGGTTCAAGGAAGGCCCTGACATGCCACCAAAGTGGTGCAATTAGGCACGCAGTAGTGAATTACACAGGAAGAGGAGCTGTGGGCATTGGAACTGCCCGACCGACTCGCGCCTGATCTCTTAACAACCGAGCGAAGTCCACAGCGAGGACCCAAGCTGCAGCCGGGGCTCCACTCCTCCCCAGCTGTGAGCCTGGGAATAAGTCATTTAATCTCTGCGGGCCCCAGTTTTCTCCTCCGCAGAAAGAAAGTTAAACACGATAAGCTCTTCCATCTCTAAAATACTGTAGCTCCTCTGCAAATACAAACAGATTGAGCGTTAACCCCACTTTTTCCTTGCCTTTCATTACTATTCCAATGAGATCATGAGGGCCGTTAGCAAAAGCAGGACTGTTGAAAAGAGCTGTTCTGTGGGAATCAGGCACTGGGCGCTGTGTGTGTGTGTGTGTGTGTGTGTGTGTGTGTGTGTGTACATTTCTTTCGGGTGGGGCCGTGAAGGGATGTGGGGGTGGGGGCGGCGGGGGGATGGGGAACGCATTCAGCCAGCTCTCCATGTTTTCAGCTTTGCAGAAAAATAAATGCAGCCAAGATAGAGGAGTGAGATTTTTGCATATGAGAAGGAGACGGGGGAGGAGTCACCGCGCTGAGATTCCAGCACTGAATTAAAAAAAGGATGAAGACGCAGTTAGGAGGGTAGGCTGCCAAGGAGCCAAGAAGTAAAAATATGCAGAGGTTTTTTTAAATAGGGTGTAGCCAGAGCCGGTTAAATCCTACTCTTCCACTCCGACCGGCCTTCCCCCTCACCCCACCCGGCCCCATTCTAAATTCTTTCAAGGCTCGGTTCCCTTCCCCTCCTCCCCCGCGGAGAAATGATATAGCAGTCAGGAGGAAGTGACACATTTTCCTGCTTGAATGGAGCAGGCCTTGCAGCAGGCTCTCGGCAATCGTCAGCAGCCTTATCTCACCCCGGCCATCGCAGGCGCCTGGTTCCTCAAACAATGCTTTCCTCTGGCTGAACCCTGGGTGATGACTCTAACGCCTAAGAAAGCTCCGTGCTCAGAGGTTCAGGGCGCCCCGTGCATGGTTTGAGTTCCTTGCCAGTGCAACTTGCACGTCAAAAATCCAGCGCAGAGGATCGTGCTTAAGGCTTTGTGAGACCAGTGAAGGGGACCTGGGGAAATGCAAGATCCTAGGGAGATGGACTAGTAGAATCCCATCACTGGGAGTCCTGGAGACCTGAATTTACATACCAGCTGTGTCATTTGGGAGCGATGTTACTTTGGGCAAGTTTCTCAGCCTCTCTGAACCTCCGAATCTTCCTCTCTAAGAGGAGGGATATTGGTAATAACAGAGCTTCATTGGTGGCTCGGTGGTAAAGTACCCACCGGCCGGTGCAGGAGACACAGGAGATGTGGGTTCAGCCCATGGGTCAGGAAGAACCCTGGGGAAGGAGATGGCAACCCACTGCAGTATCCTTGCCTGGGGAATCCCATGGAGAGAGGAGCCCGGCGGGCCACAGTCCATGGGGTTGCAAAGACTCACTCGTGACTGAGTAACTAAACAGCAACACTGATTGGTAATAACTGCCTTGAAGGTTAGAATGAAGTTTTCATAAGGCAGCAGGTGAGATGTGCCGGGGGAGTAGAATAGATAGAAGTCCATTCTTGGGACTAACCTCGTGGTCGAATGGTAGAGACTTCATCTTCCAATGATGGGGCGTGGTTGGGGTGGTGCAGGGGTACAGGTTTGATCCCTGATTGGGGAGCTGGGATCCCACCAGCCTGGCAGTCATAAAACTGAGGCATAGAGCAGAAGCAATGTTGTAACAAATCCAATTAAAAAAAAAAAAGTCCCACATGAAAAAAAAAAAAATCTTAAAAAGAAAAAGAAGTCCAT
This sequence comes from Dama dama, assembly GCF_033118175.1. Taxonomy (NCBI): domain Eukaryota; kingdom Metazoa; phylum Chordata; class Mammalia; order Artiodactyla; family Cervidae; genus Dama; species Dama dama. Next base: position 37,421,010 of record NC_083696.1, on the reverse strand, counting down.
TCCCCTTCCCCTCCCACCTAGCATTCCCTCCACTTACTAGTCCAACCCAGAGTACTATTTGCTTACCCCTTAATGGCACTTTTTATTAGTACCTTCCAGCTTAGCAATTAATTTCATGCCATTGTATTATAGTTTAATCATAGAGGCCTTAGTGACACTGAAAACTTAAATCAGCATTCCAATCTTATATCTCATTAGCAGCTCTCAAATGACTAACTAATTGCTATACTAACAGAATCATAAAACTACAGAAAAACAGAGAGTGATGTAAAAAGCATCATGGGCAAGAATGGTTTCTGGTCCTCCCTGTTTCCACTTGTATTTGTCCTGCCTCATGTGTATCTCTACTATACAGAATTTATCTGTGTTGTAATAATGTGTTCCCACACTTGTCTCTCACTAGACTAAAGGCTTCTTGAAGACAGAGACAATGCCTCTTTTATTTTTGTATTTCCAGAACTTAACAAAATACATGATGGGTATGTAATAAGTTGGGGGCTTCCCTGGTGGCTCAGTGGTAAAGAATCCACATGCTGTGCAGGAAACATAGGTATGATCCCTGGGTCAGGAAGATCCCCTGGAGGAGGAAATGGCAATCCACTCCAGTATTCCTGCCTGGGAAATCCATGGACAGAGGAGCCTGGTGTACTACAGTCCATGGGGTTGCAAAAGAGCCAGACACGACTAAAGTGACTGAGCATAAGCACATGCAATAATCTAATGATAACTTTTGAGAAATGGAATATTTCCGGCCATATCAGTAGAAAGGATGTCACAGTGACCAGCAGTTGCAGCCCTCCAACATGAGCACGTGAGCCCTGAGAGAACTAAGGAAGGAAAGAATATCTGCCATCAGACGGCAGCCACTCCCTATGGTGAGTCCTGAGGAAGCTCAGGATGTAAAAACACAGGGTACTGGCCCTAGAGAACTGAGGTGCATACCAAATGGATGATTTCAGTGAGCCCAGACTCTTGCATAGTCCCATACATAGAAAAGCGCTAAATTTATGAGCTTGAGTTATCTACTTTTCTTTAATTAACAGTAAGTTTTTAATGTTCAGACTACCTGCCCTTTGCTGCAAAATTTCTGTATAACCTGGCTCCTTCCCTTGCCTCTGGAGAGCAGCCTTCAGGGTTACTTGAGATGCTGTCTCCTAGGCTTGAAGTCCTAAAGATTCTCACTAAATAAAACATAATTCTCAACTTTTAGGTTGTGAATATTTTTCTGCATGTGATATGATATAGGCATATTTTATTAATTACAACACTTTAACCACACATACAATTAAAATCCCTAATAATTTGTGAGAAGGAGGTTGCAACACACACAATCATGTATGACTCTTTGCAACCACATGGATTGCAGCCAAAGTTCCTCTGTCTGTAGGATTTCCCAGGCAAGAATATTGGAGTGGGTTGCCCTTTCCTTCTCCAGGAAGGCTATGAATGTATTTTAAGTCCACAATTTGAACAGACCATTGAACTAGTAGATTTTGTCTTATTCTGTCCACTGATATAGCTTATACACAAAGAACAGTACCTGACATATAGCAAGCATTCCTCTGACAGGCACCAGAAGAAGGCCTGGGACCTTCCGGGGCTGCATTTGTCATCTATGTAAGGTTGGTTCATCAAAGTCCATTGATTGAATTTGTGGTTCTCAAATGCTAGTTCTCCGTTGGGTTATAGAAGAATCACAATGGGATTTTCTTCTGGCTGCTCTGAGACTTAGTTGCCACACACAGGATCTTTTAGTCATAGTATGTGGGGTCTAGTTCCCTGATCAGGGGTTGAACTCAGGCCCCCTGATTTGGGAACATGGAGTCTTAGCCACTGGATCACCAGGGAAGTCCCCAAGAAGGTATCTTAAAAGATACAGATGCCCAGACTCCATTTCTGAATGATTCAGGAGGTCTCAGTTAGGACCTATAAATTAGTAGTTTAAAAGAAGAGAGGAAAATAATAAAAAAAAAAAAAAAGAGAGAGAGAGAAAAGCTTTCCAGATTACTCATACAGGACACAGTGTAAGCCTCACTATTCCAGGTACTTCTAACAGTTCTCAAGTAGTATGATTTGATACAACATTTTGACTGTTTGAAAAAAAACTACAGATCAGGACTTCCTGGTGGTCCAGTGGTTAAGAATCCGCCTTGCAATGCTGGGGACTTGGGTTCGATCCCTGGTCAGGGAACTAAGACCCCACATGCTGCAGGGGAACTAAGCCTTCAAGCCACAGCTGCAGAGTCTGTGTGTTGCAACACAAGACCCCTGTGTGCTGAAACTAAAACCCAACACAGCCAAATAAATAAATAAACAAAAGGCTACAGGTCGTCAGAGTGGTTTACTAGGCTGATATACTGTGAATAACATAGAACCTGATTTAAATAAATGGACTTTAGGCAAACTAGTGCTTTACTGTTGTTCAGTCACTCAGTCATGTCCGACTCTTTGTGAACCCATGGACTGCAGAATCCCAGGCTTCCCTGTCCTTCACCATCTCCCAGAGTCTCATGATTATGTACCTTTTAAACAGATGTGTTTTTTTTATATAATATATTCAGTGGGGTTAAAGAGGAGTTCATTTTTTAAAACAAACAGATACATAGTGTATACCTCTCTGTGTTCAAAATAATAGATTTATGAGACCTTTTTTTCTGAATTTCTGAACCAGATAGCTTCTTAGAAGGCAGAGAGCATAGTTTTCAATTTAAATAAAAATAAGTCATTCCAGGTAAACACAGTGTCATCCATTATTCAGACAACTGTCAACTGACTGCCTTCAAGGCCAGGGGAGGATGTGAATAAAGTTGTATCTGGGCCTTACATGCATGTGCCACAAAAATGCTAAAAGAATAAGGGCGGAGGGTTTTGTTTTTCTCCAAACAAAACACTCTCCTTTGGTGGTGTGTGCATGCTCAGTCGCTAAGTTGTGTCCAACTCTTTGTGATCCCATGGACTATAGCCCACCAGGCTCCTTTGTCCATAGCATTTTCCAGGCAAGAATACTGGAGTGGGTTACCATATCTTCCTCCCAGGGATCTTCCAGACCCAAGGATCGAACCCGTGTCTCCTTCATCTCCTGCCTTGGGAGGCAGATTCTTTACCACTGAACCACTGGGAAGCCTTATCCTTTGGTGGTAGCAGGACTGATTTATATTTCATCAGTTCAGTAAGAGACCTGTTCTAACGGGGTGGGATTGTTCAACTCTACTCCAGTGGTGGTTGAACACATCTTTTATATTGATGTCCCAGGTATCCAGTTAACTCACTGGTACGTTAGTCTTCATCACCTGAGAGACAGACTAATCAGATCACAAAAAGGCCCCTTCTGTGTCCCCACACATGTTTCTTCTCTTTCTCTCCCAGGTCAATTTTTAGACTTCATCTGTTACATTACTACCAGTGGGGGGTGGGGAGTGCTGGAGTGGAGGAGGGAACCAGGTCTATTTTGAACTGGATCAAATTCTCTCCCACTGAGTAGTCAGGACATCCTCCAAAAAAACCAACTAACTGAGGGTTAGAACCCAAGGAGTCCTTCTAGAGATTCAGCATCTCTCAGCAGTGCGATCCAGAGGGAGAATCAGAAAGATGTGCATGTAGAAATGCAAAGCCTTTGAGCAGATACGTAAACAAATGTGGTGACAGCCACGTGGGGACAATCATCTGTTGACTTATCCCAGCACCTTTATAGTTTTTCTTCATTTTTCTTTTCTAGTTGGATGAAAAATCTTGCGGCTTTTACATTGTCACCGAACAACAGCAACAAAAAACCTGTGACATTTCACAACACCTAAGCTATTCCGTCAACTTTTGACAGTTCTATTATGTTTCTGACACTTGCAGAAATGTTTTCAACTCTCCTGGGAGGCTGAGGTTGTCACATGTCTGCCCTTCCCTGTGCTTTCATTGTGTTGCTCTATGACTTCTGAAGGCAACACAGGCAGATGAGATCAGTAACCTGGCTGCAGAGTTTCCCCCGGATTTTCTGTCTGGTGACAGAGGAGAGCATGTCCTTAGGGATACTGGAGAGAGTCCTCCTAGACGTCATTGATAAAGCCAGCGTATGCTATTGAGTTGCAGAAGAAAGTTCAGGATTTCACGGTGAAACTCCACATTGCAAAGCTTCAGTTGACCAAATAAACCTGAAAGCAACATGAATGAATACCGAAGCACTTTCTGTCAATTTTTAGGAGCTGGAGTGACGTGATGGAGCTCACAGATATTTTAGATTTGACCCAAGAGTCAATTTCCCTGAAAGGACCTGAAGTTCACCCTAGAGAATATCCAAGTTCTTCCTCCTGTGAGCTGTGAAGCACATCTCCAAGCACGGCCTGGAGGCGGTAGCTACTTGGGTAACCAGTAGGACCTGTATTTAGCGTGGAATCATTGATGGTGTGCCAGTGGATGGGGGTGGTATGAAATGGCACTCTTATCATGACTGTGCTGTCAGGCTTTCTGCAGAGGAATTCAGTCCCGTGACAAAGAAGCGTGGGGGTGACTCTACAACACCAAACCAAAGCAGCCTGCTTGTCATGTTCAAGGTGTGGGGTAATTGATCTGCCTTTCTTCCTAGACCTGTCTTCCATGAGCCCTTAGAAGGAAGGTCATGTTCTCAGCAGCAACTGATGAGTAGAAATTCTTGGTAAATTAATAGAAAAAGAGCACACTTCATTGCTTCATACTCCAGTTCCTTCAACCACGGTGTTGTCATCTTAGTTGTATTATTGTCCCCAGAAATCTTTAGCCCAGCAAAAGTGGTCATGAGAAAGAAGAGCATGACTTGCTTTGCAGCAGTGAAAGGTTTCCAAAAAAGATTTTGCTATTGGTTGTTCAATTGATCATTTCTTCATTTTTTCAATCTATCTTTAAAAAAATATTTATTTATTTATTTGGCTGTGCCGGATCTTAGTTGCAGCACATAGCATCTTCATTGCAGTGTGTATGGGTAATTTTTTTTTTTTTTTAAGTTGCAGCATAAGGGATCTTTAGCTGTGGCATGTGACCTGGCAGTTGCAGCATGTGGGGTCTAGTTCCCTGACCAGGGATTGAACCCAGGCCTCTTGCACTGGGAGCTTAAAATCTTAGCCACTGGACCACTGGGGAAGTCTCATCGGTCATTATGTTTCTGTGACACCTAGTTAAAGATGGACCCTGGAGTCAGACTATCTATGTTTAAATCTCACTTCTGTCTCTTATTAGCTGAGAGACCTCATCGAGTTACTTATACTCTCTGTGCTTCCATTTTCTTGCCTGTACAATGACAGTGATGGTCCCTCCCTCCTAGGACTGTTGGAAAACACACATGAGTTAATGTGCGTCAAGGGCTTAGATCGCTGTCTGGCACTGCTGGTAAGTACAAGGTCAATATTTGCTGCCCTGTGTTGTTGCTGTTTCCTCCTGAAAGTGCTTCATTTCCACTGAGCACCGGCCATGCTGTTGCTTCACATGACACACCCAGGTGGCATTAACCCTGTTTCATCAGAGTGGAGGACCTAGAAAAAAAATACATTACTTTCTTGTGAGTGATACTTTTTTCAGCCAGGAGCAATGACTCCCAATGTCTATTCTTGAAAGGGGCAGTATTCTACCAATATAAGGATATTTACTATTCTAAATTGTGTTATTTAGTTGCTAAGTTATGTCTGACTCTTTGCAACCCCATGGACTGTAGTCTGCCAGGCTCCTCTGTCCTTGGAATTCTCCAGGCAAAATTACTGGAGTGGGTTGCCCTTCCCTCCTCCAAGCGATGTTCCCAATCCAGGAATCAAACCTGAATCTTCTGTGTCGCCTGCACTGGCAAGCAGATTCTCTACCACTGATCCACCAGGGACTTTGTACCTTTTCTGTGTTTGGTACAATATACTCTTTAAGCTAATAATTGTCTTTCACCTCATGTCACTAAGAAATGTATTGTTCAACTTCTACTTAAAAAAGACTTCATTTGACTCAGAAGTTATAACAGAAAAAAAAAAAAAAAAAGAAGCAAAAGAAAACCTTTGCTGGATTATTGAACTCCATCCAATCTCATGAGAGTATGCTTTACTGAAAAAGCAAAAGACAAAGAGGAGGTGGTGACCAAAAAAAATTTTTTTAAGCTGATTTTGAAAAGGTAGATGACTCAGTTAAATCTGCATGACGTCCAGAGACAAGGCAGAAACATCTAAGGAGGGATGTTCCTTTCATTGTAGGAGGTGAAGAGTAAGGTAAAGACTGAGTAGGTGGGATTGAACAGGCAAAAAACAGAAAGTTTTTTCCTGTAGTCATAATTTTAGAAATCCATGAGACCACTGAGACAGTCAAGTTCCATTTCTTTCATTTTATAGATGAGAAAGCAACCCAAGCTGGTGATGTCCCTGCCTCAGATCTCAGCTTGGAGTGGCAGGATCAGGCACAGGGCCCAGATCTTCTGAATTCAGTGTTTCCTCATCTTCTGTGATGTCAGGCTGATTGGGGTTCCTATGACAGAAAGAGATCTGGTGAATGAGAAAGCTAATGTAACTCATTAGTAAGGTGACCATACACCTTATCATCCAAACCTAGGCACTTTTGAAAGGAAAAAGTAAAAAACAAACAGGCAAACCTAGACTTATTTCCCTTTAAAATCCATTTGCCATTATCTGTCATTTGATGTTATCTGTCATCATATTAATAATTCTACCATCAATAATTCTGGAGAGTGGCTGTTAGTATCTTTTCAATGCCCTTCAAGTCATCTGCCAGCTCTTTCCATTGAGAACACTAAGTTTTCAATCAAAAGAAGAGCTGGCTGGGCACCTACGTGGTGGTTCAGTGGCTAAGACTTCATACTCCCAATGCAGGGGCCAGGGTTTGATTCCTAGTCAGGGAACTAGGTCATATATGCCACAACTAAGTGTTTGCATGCTCCATGCAACTAAATAAAGAACGAAGATTCTAAGACTTGGTTCAGCCAAATAAATAAATGTTTTAAAAAAAAAATCAAACTGTCTGGTAACTCCTGTTATTGCTCTTTTTTTCCCTCTTTCATCTGGACCCTAGCACTCCAAGGCAGTAACACGTGGACTTATCAGAGAGTGGTTTCATGAACACATCTTCCTTGGTAGTAAAATCTCAGATGTATGTCCTGTACCTCCTGCTTCACTTCTTCCCTGTGGAGTGTATGGTTATGAAACTCTCACTCTGCATGAAGTCTCTCTGAATTGACTTCTCTTTCCCAGAGAGGCAGTGTTGCTTCCCAGATGAGTGCACTGGTTCTCTTTCCCACCAGAGGTTTTCTTTTCTTTTCTTTTCTTTTGAGGTTCTCTTTTTGAGAAGATGCTGCTTCAATTTCTGTAAGTTTTTTGCTTGTTAAAAAATGGAGCTGGGACTTTCCTGGTGGTCCAGTGGTTAAGAATCTGCCTTTCAGTGCAGGGGACACAGGTTTGATCCCGGGTCAGGGAACCGAGATCCCACATGTTGTGGGGCAGCTAAACCCAAGAGCCACAGCTAGAGCGTGAGCACTGCAACAACTAGGTCTGGCCGTGCACTCTGAAGCCCACAGACCACAACTAGGGAAGCCCATGCACCGCAACAAAGACCCAGTGCAGCCAAAAATATTTTTAAATAAATAAAATAAAAATATACTAGAAAGGTAAAAAAAGAAAAGAAAAACAGATCTGCCTTCTTTCCAATGAGGCTCTATTTGGTTAGGGCTGGATTTCAACATCTGCCAAATCTTGGGCAACATCAGTGGGACCTCCAGTCAGTTTCCCATAGGTGCTAACTCTCATGGGTTAAATTGTTGGCTTTTACCCTTTGGGGACCTTCCAAGAACAGAGTGCCATCTTATTATATATCTCTCTTGCACCACCTGGGTTTTCCCCCAAGGGGCCCAATGTAGTTACCAGACTCAGATGTTTGGTAAGCCTTTATGATCTCACTGCATTGATATGGAGTGAATTGCTAGTATAAAACTCATGAGATTGGCTTTTGGGGCTCCATTTTTCATCATGGTTGGGACCAGTTGGGAACAGGAGTCAGTCAACACAACCCCTTTAAAATATTTAGCTCTTGGTTATCAATACGTCAACATCCACCCAGGTGTTGCTGTCTCACCTTCAGATTTCCTAACATAACATCTGGTTAATTCAATGATCTTAAATGAGCAACTTACCAAGCACTGGTGCTCTTGACTCAGTTGGCTGTTACAGTACTTTTGCTAAATGGAAATAGCTTAAGCCTAGTTATTTATTTTGGGCTGCCCTGGGTCTTTGTGGCTGTACACAGGCCTTCCCTGGTTGCGATGAGCAGAGGCTGCTCTCTAGTTGTGGTGCATGGGCTTCTCATTGCAGTGGCTTCTCTTGTGGAGCACGGGCTCTAGGACTCGGGCGCAGTACTTGTGTCCTATGAGCTTAGTTGCCTCTAGGCACACGGGACCATCCTGGGCCAGGGATCAAACCTATGTCACCTGCATTAGCAGGCAGATTCTTAACCACTGGACTGCCAGAGAAGTCCCAAGCCCATTTATTCTTTATCTGTGGCACTGTTTTCCAATTTTATTGGATTTCCAAAGAATAGCAAGGAGAGATAAGAAAGCCTTCCTAAGTGATCAATGCAAAGAAATAGAGGAAAACAACAGAATGGGAAAGACTAGAGATCTCTTCAAGAAAATCAGAGATACCAAGGGAATATTTCATGCAAAGATGGGCACAATAAAGGACAGAAATGGTATGGACCTAACAGAAGCAGAAGATACTAAGAAGAGGTGGCAGACTAACAGAAGTACTATACAAAAAAAATTTTCATGACCCAGATAATCACAATGGTGTGATGACTCACCCAGAGCCAGATATCCTGGAGTGTGAAGTCAAGTGGGCCTTAGGAAGCATCACTATGAACAAAGCTAGTGGAGGTGACAGAATTCCAGTTGAGCTATTTCAAATCCTAAAAGATGGTGCTGTGAAAGTGCTGCACTCAATATGCCAGCAAATTTGGAAAACTGAGCAGTGGCCACAGGACTGGAAAAGGTCAGTTTTCATTCCAATCCCAAAGAAAGGCAATGCCAAAGAATGCTCAAACTACCGCACAATTGCACTCATCTCACACACTAGCAAAGTAATCTCAAAATTCTCCAAGTCAGGCTTCAATAGTACACGAACCATGAACTTCCAGATGTTCAAGCTGGATTTAGAAAAGGCAGAGGAACCAGAGATCAAATTGCCAACATCCGTTGGATCATCGAAAAAGCAAGAGAGTTACAGAGAAACATCTATTTCTGCTTTATTGACTATGCCAAAGCCTTTGACTGTGTGGATCACAATAAAGTGTGGAAAATTCTTCAAGAGATGGGGATACCAGACCACCTGACCTGCCTCCTGAGAAATCTGTATGCTGGTCAAGAAGCAACAGTTAGAACTGGACATGGAACAATGGATTGGTTCTAAATCAAGAAAGGAGTATGTCAAGGCTGTATATTGTCACCCTGCTTATTTAACTTATATGCAGAGTACATCGTGAGAAATGCTGGGCTGGAGGAAGCACAAGCTGGAATCAAGATTTCCAGAAGAAATATCAATTACCTTGGATATGCAGATGACACCACCCTTATGGCAGAAAGCAAAAAGGAACTAAAGAGCCTCTTGATGAAAGTTAAAGAGGAGAGTGAAAAAGTTGGCTTAAAACTCAACACCCAGAAAACTAAGATCACGGCATCTGGTGCCATCACTTCGTGGCAAACAGATGGGGAAGCAATGGAAACAGTGTCAGACTTTATTTTTGGGGGGCTCCAAAATCACTGCAGATGGTGACTGCAGCCATGAAATTAAAATATGCTTGCTCCTTGGAAGAAAAGTTATGACCAACCTAGCAGCGTATTAAAAAGCAGAGATATTACTTTGCCAACAAAGATCTATCTAGTCAAAGCTATGGATTTTCCAGTAGTCATGTATGGATGTGAGAGTTGGACCGTAAAGAAAGCTGAGCACAGAAGAATTGATACTTTTGAACTGTGGCGTTGGAGAAGACTCTTGAGAGCCCCTTGGACAGCAAGGAGATCCAACCAGTCCACCCTAAAGGAAATCAGTCTTGAATATTCATTGGGAGGACTGATGCTGAAGCTGAAACTCCAATACTTTGGCCACCTGATGTGAAGAACTGACTCATTGGAAAAGACCTTGATGCTGGGAAAGATTGAAGGCAAGAGGAGAATGGGACATCAGAGGATGAGATGGTTGGATGGCATCACCAACTCAATGGACATGAGTTTGAGTAAACTCCAGGAGTTGGTGATGGACAGGGAAGCCTGGCATGCTGCAGTCCATGGGGTTGCAAAGAGTCAGACACAACTAAGTGACTGAACTGAACTGAACTGATTGCTACCTTATCATGGCGTCATTTTGATCAGCCTCTCCCTCCAGGCACAAAGCAGTATTTTCCCCTGAATGAGTTGCCTGGGGCCAGGAAACCTATAGTGGGGTTTATGTCTGTGTGAGCTCAATCATGTCTGACTCTTTGCGACCCATGGACTGTAAGGCACCAGGGTCCTCTGGAGTCCATGGAATTTCCCAGGCAAGAATACTGGAGTAGGTTGCCATTTTCTTCTCCAGGGATCTTCCAACCCGGGGATCCAATCTGATTCTTTAATCAAAGAGGCCAAATTGTTGAGGCAAGTACTTGAGATGGATGGAAACCTTCTTAGGTTGGAAAGGACTCTGGCAGCAGACATAGGTGGGGCACTCGATAGCATCCTCTTGTGACCTTCTAAAGAACCATAGATTTTTCCTTTTGAAGTTTGGTGGGGATTGTGAACTTTGCTATGGTGGAGGAGGTTAGGTTGTGGAGGTGGGTGCTTCAAATAGCATGTGCAAAGAGGTGCCTCAGCTAATTTCCCTTGCCAAAAGCAATTTTGAAGTTTAACTTTTGTTGTAGCGTTATTGCCTTCCAAATTAAGAAGTCATTATATTTAAATTTCTCCTGCAAAGCTACCAACATACCATGTCAGAGAGGTTTTGCAGGTCTATTAAGTGTAAGCTGGATGTGATTCATTAAGCTTTCAATTTTCTCTAAAGCCATCTTCAAGTGTTGGTGGAAGTGTTTATAAGCTTTTAGGGGGCGAGAGGGAAGTCTGTTCTAAAGATGAAGGGGGAACCTCCCTGATGGTCCAGTGGCTAAGACTCCAAGCTTCCAATGCAGATGGCCCAGGTTCGATCCCTGGTCAGGGAACTAGGTCCCATGTGCCGCAACTAAGAGCCTGCATCCTACAGCTAAAACCCAGTGCAGTCAAATTAAAAAAAAATATTAAAAAAACAAATAACTAAATATGAGAGGTACACTCATATTAGACTATTATTTTGGAGCTTCATAGGTGAGTTTATGTGCATTGAGGCTTCCCTCCAAGTTCAGTTAGTAAAGAATTTGCCTGCAATACAGGAGACCCAGGTTCGATTCCTGGGTCGGGAAGATCCTCTGGAGAGGAAATGGCAATCCACTCCAGAATTCTTGCTTGGAGAATCCCATGGACAGAGGCACCTGGCAGGCTATAGTCCATGGGGGTCACAAGAGAGTTTATATGTGTTACCCTCAAGGAATTTTTACTTGACCAATTCTAGTTTGAGTGTTTTTTTTTGTGTGTGTGTTTTTGTTTTTTTTTTTTTGTTTTTTCTGGCTGAACTGGGTCTTAGTTGCAGCACATAGAAATTTAGCTGTGGCATGTGGGATCTAATTCTCTGACCAGGAATCGAACCCAGGGTCCCTGTATTGAGAGCACAGACCATAACCACTAGATCACCAGGGAAGTCTCAGCTTGTTTTTAAAGTATGTGTATTTGAGGACATATCTTCCATAAGTGTTCTGGACAAAATACGATACCAAGGAAAATAACAGAGAAATAAGCAACTGGGAGGGATGACAGGAGAAACACTAGATTGAGTGGATAGAGCCCAAAACTGGTTCCCAGCTCCCAGCCTCTCCACTAACCAGCTGGGTGACCTCAAACAAGCTGTCAGCATTGAATAACAAATGCCTTTATCTCTTAGAACCCCAAGGTGTCCTCATTTATCTTATGAACATCTTTGAGATAATGCACATGGCAAAGCTGTTCAAATGAAAGATATTATTGCTGATTTTGTTGTCATAAATAATAATGTGAGGTTTGAAACCTGAATTGTGGTAAAAGCTGAGATGAGCAGGGTTTCAGCTCACTCAGATACTTGCATGGTGAACGTAGGAAGACCTGCACTGGCAACCCTTGCCCCCCATCCTTCAGGAGCTTTCAGTGCTTAAGGCAGACTCATTGTTGGACCAGTGTTTGAATTCAGGAGAGCTACTGTTGAGGTTGGACACTGGCAAACGTGTGTGTCAATATCAAAGGCTATTTTCTGGGTGGTTAAATGACAATTAAACTGACTGTTGTTGAAGGGCCTAGAAGCAACATGAACTGAACTTGGATATGGTTGAATAGGATCCAGTAATCAATATTAGAGAACCCCCAGGTTCTTGAATATATCAGACCCAATGAAAGTGAAAAGTGAAAGTAAAGTTGCTCAGTCGTGTCCAACTCTTTGCAACCCCATGGACTGTAGCCTACCAGGCTCCTTTGTCCATGGGATTTTCCAGGAAAGAGTACTGGAGTGGGTTGCCCTTTCCTTCTCCAGGGGATCTTTCCGACTCAGGGATTGAACCTGGGTCTCCCACATTGTAGGCAGACGCTTTCCCGTCTGAGCCACAGTAATTACCCAATAGCTTATCAGACCCAATAGCATATCTAAATAGTGTGAAACTGATGAATAGAAAGTCTGTTCATCCTACATCAAAGATCTAGGATTTGGGGTTGAGTGTTCCATGGCTAAGCATTTGTGTAAGTAAGGAAGTATGTGTAATTAAGAACTCACAGGGACTACGCTGGTGGTCCATTGGTTCAGAATCTGCCTGCCAGTGCAGGAGATGCAAGAGACATGGGTTTGATCCTTGGGTCAGGACAATCCCCTGGAGAAGGAAACGGCAACCCACTCCAGTATTCTTGCCTGGGATATCCCACGGACAGAGGAGCCTGGTGGGCTACAGTCCATGGGGTCACAAAGAGTCGGACACGACTGAATGACTGAGCAGCAGCAGCAGCCAATGAAGGGAACAAGGGGTTCAATCCCTGGTCCAGGAAGATTCCACATGACTCGGGCAGCTAAGCCCGAGCACCACAACTACAGAGCCCCTATACCTCAACTAGAGGATAATCCCCCCCACTCACTGCAACTAGAGAAAGCCCATGTGCAACAATGAAGAGCCAGCACAGCCAAAAATAAGTAAATTAAAAAAAAAATTTTTTTAAAAAGAACTCGTGGAAGAGCTGCTTCATCAGTGTTGTTGATGAATCTGGTAGACGGATGAAAAGTGAAAGTGAAAGTTGCTCAGCCGTGTCCGACTTTTTATGACTCCGTGGACTATACAGTCCATGGAATTCTCCAGGCCAGAATACTGCAGTGGGTAGCCTTTCCCTTCTCCAGGGGATCTTCCCAACCTAGGGATCAAACCCAGGTCTCCCACATTGCAGGCAGATTCTTTACCAGCTGAGCCATAAGGGAAACCCAAGAATACTGGAGTGAGTAGCCTATCCCTTCTCTAGCAGATCTACCTGACCCAGGAATCAAACCAGGGTCTCCTGCATTGCAGGTGGATTCTTTACCAACTAAGCTATCAAGGATGAAGGACAATGCCAATTCTCCTGCCAGAGGGCTCGAAAGAACAATTAGCACTCAAGAATTTCTTATGACTTAACTACAGAATGCTCTGAGTTAGATATGCATAGGACAGGATAAAGGTAACATATTAACAATAAACTTTATATAACAGATGTCCAAACTGAGGTTGAAGCATAGAAACAATAACCTAAGTAAGTCCTAAAGTACATTATCAAACATTGGAGCACGGTCATGGATGGATGTCTGGGGGAAATTATGGAAGCAACACTAACTGGCAGGAGAGTTAGAAATGAATAAGTAACAGTTTCAAGAATGTCAAATTGACCTTTATTGCAACTCAAAAACAACTTTAATTTGTAAGCATTGATACCTTTCGATGTTGTTTAGTCATCTTTATTCATGACCACACATGTTCAAACATCCCTATTTTGCCGTCTTGATAGGAAAAAGATTCATACCCAATGCACAGGCTTGTTTCAGTAAATATCTTAAAACTGAAAATTTTTTTTTTTTTTTTTGGCTGCTTGGAGTGGCTTGTGGGATGTTAGTTACCTGACTAGAGGTGGAACCTAGGACCCCAGCAGTGAGAGCGCAGAGTTTTAACCACAGGACCACCAGGGAACTACCCTAAAATTGGAATTTTAAAATAAAAAGTTCAGACTTATTTTGGAGATGAGGCTCATCATAACTGAAATGCATCAATGCAATGAAACACTTTAGGGTAAAAAATACACTGATTAGGAAGGAAAGCAGAGGATAACTGTCAGATAGAGATTTATTATGTAGGAATGCTGCTGCCCAGTGAATGGACAGTGATGTACCAGTAAATGTTTAGCAACTTTTTCCAACTTTTTGATGTGGGATGGAGGGGACCCTAGAATTTGCTTATTTCTGGGGTGTAAATATTCCCATCAAGACCAGTTCCCAGTTCCCTACAAATACAACAGACATAAATAACCCCAAGAGCCTAATAAGTAGTAAGATGTAGTAGAATAATTGGGAAATGATGAAATTTGAATATTTATTACTTATTACCATTGTTTGTAACTTACATGATTTAATTGTAAGTTTTTATTATTTATTTATTTATTTTTGACCACTCCAAGAGGCATCCAGGATGTTAAGTTCCCTGACCAGGGATTGAACCCATGCTCCCTACAGTAGAATCTTGGAGTCTTAACCACTGGATCACCAGGGAAGTCCATCTAATTTATTTTTAATAATGGATGTATTTCTTTCTTTTAACAACTAGCTCACAAAATTCCTGAAAATTTTAACAATCAGCTCTTAAAAGCCAGTGTAAGCAACCACAGCAATGAGTGAAGGAACATCAGAGCATTTTTAGGGCAAGATAAAAAGGAAAAAAAAAAAAAGGAAGGAATAACAGTGAAATATGTTTTTACTTATATGAAAATACAGAGAAATGTGAGTTTAGGTTCTTCTTCATTTAAGCTACTTCACTATTGAATGATTATACTCAAATAACTCTGGCTCATGGATCAAAGTCTCTTGTCCCCTAAGTTTGGTGATGTTTCCATGTGAGATCTTTTCTGCTGCAGATTCACAATGTACTGTTGACCCCTGAACAACACACGTTTGAACTGCACAGCTTCACTAATTGGCAGATTTTTTTTTCAATAGTAAATACTACAGTTCAACACAATCTATGATTGGTTGAATCCGTGGCTCGGAAACTCAGATGGGAGGAGATGCATTGGCAGAGGGCCGACTACAAGCTAAAGGCAGATTTTCAACTGTGCAGAGGGTTGGCACCTCTAACTCCAGTGTTGCTCAAGGGTCAACTGTATATTTAAAAAGTCACACAGTAAAGAACCCATTTATACCTCATGTTCCCCAACATTTTTGACCATAGAATCCTTTTTTTTCCCATAGAATACTTAAAATAGAAAACAGGTGGAAAATAGGTGGAGGAACACTGTTCTGTACATCTGCGGTAAGCAGCCTGACCCTCAACATTGCTGTTAATGATTTCCATCAGACACTTTATAGCATGTTGATCAAAAGTGCGGATATACTAAATCAGTGATTCTCAAATTTGACTGCACATCAGATTCACCTAGAGGATTGAGTGACTGATAAAAACTGTATATATGTAAGGTATTCACTATGGCATTTTATACACAAAGAGTGAAATGATTACTACAATCTAGCTCATTAATGTATCCATCACCTCACATAGTTACTGGGGGGTTTGTGTGTGTGTGTGTGTGTGTGTGTGTGTGTGTGTGATGAGCGCATCTGAAATCTACTGTCTCGGCAAAACATGGCATCCAAGATCACGGCATCCGGGATCTTACAGCAGTTCCTGGATCAGGAATCGATCATACCTGTGCCCCCTGTAATGGACGTGCAGAGGCTTAACCACTGGACCACTAGGGAAGTCCCTAAATGTATTATTAACTGTAGTCATCATGCTGCACATCAGATCTCCAGAACTCATTCATCCTACATAACTGCAACTTTGTACCCTTTGACTAACATCTCCCTATTGCTCTTTACCTCTAGCCCCTGGCAACCACCATTCTACTCTCTGCTTCTGTGAGTTTGACCTCACAGTTTTAGATTTACCTATAATTGACATCATACAGTATTTGCTTTCTGCATCTGGCTTTTCACTTAGTATAATGCCCTCCAGTTTCATCTATGTTGTTTCCAACGGCAGGATCTCCTTTTCAAGGCTGAATGATATTCCTATATGTACATCACATTTTAAAAATTCATTCTTCTGTTGACAGACTCCAAGATTTGTTTTGGAGTTTGGCTATTATGAATAATGTTACAATGAACTTGATAGCACAGATAATTCTTTAATTAATTTAATTCCCCTTGGATATATACTCAGAAATGGGGTTGGTGGAAGCTTAAGAGACCTAGTAAATCAAAATATTTTGAGTTGAAGCCTGGAAGCTCTCTTTTTAAGAGGCTTACCCTGTTAGACATATTATCTTTGGTTGTGGTAGTCCACTTTTTGCTAATAATTTGTTAATGTGTAATGTACAAATTTTTGAGCATGTAATGTGACCGATAATCATGAAATAACAGGGCTCTGGATATAAGAACTTATAAATGCCTTAAGACAATATATCTGAAATCTTTCTTTTTTTTTTTTGGCTGCACCAGGCAGCTGCTGGGATCTTAGTTCCCTAACCAGGGATCAAACCCATGCCCTCTGCAGTAGAATTGTGGAGCCCTAACCACCGGACTTTGGCCACCTGATGTGAAGAACTGACTCCTTGGAAAAGACCCTGATGCTGGGAAAGATTGAAGGCAGAAGGAGAAGGGGACAACAAAGGACAAGATGGTTGGGTGGCCATCACTGACTTGATGGACATGAGTTTGAGCAAGCTCCAGGAGTTGGTGATGGACAAGGAAGCCTGGCGTGCTGCAGTCCATGGGGTCGCAAAGAGTTGGACACAACTGATCAACTGAACTGAACTGAAATGATCTGAACCACCGGACTGCCAGGAAATTCCTTGATATCCTCTTTTAAAAAACATTTTGCCACCAAATCTTAAGCTGAAAAATCTTTGGAATAATTCTCTAGAAAGAATTACAACTACATGGCTTTTTAGACTTTCTGTGCAAATTACTTGTCATTTCTATGAATTGATCACCAAACTATTACCAATAAAATCTCAATTATAGGAACTTCCCTGGTAGTCCAGAGGATAAGTCTCCAAGCTCCCAGTGCAGGGGGCCCGGATTCAATCCCCGGTCCCACATGCCACAGCTAGAAATTCTGTGAGCCTCAAGACCTGGCAGCAGCCAAATAAATAAATAAAATATTTTTTAAGGTATCACTTATGAAGGAGAAAAAGATAAAACTTTCTATTTGTTTATTCAAATATTTATCAAGTTCCTGCTATGTTCCAGAGAATACGTATCAATCCAAAAAATGAGCCATTAGGAAGAAAGATTAAGGAGCTATGTATAAATACCTATGCATATAAAAGGGCCTAGATCACAATATTTTTTTAAAGACTTTTTGATGTGGGCTATTTTTTAAGTCTTTTCTGAATTTTTTACAGTATGGCTTCTGTTTCATGTTTTAGTTTTTGGCTGTGAGGCCTGTGGAATCTTAGTTCCCCAATCTGGGGATCAAACCCATACTCCCTGCAATGGAAGCTAAAATCTTAACCAGGAAAGTTAATCTTAACCACCAGGAAAAAAAAAAAAACAAAAAACACCAGGAAAGTTCCCCAAATTACAATATTTGATTATCAAGTCCAATGGGCTCCTGGCACCGTTAAGGGAAATAGAGTTTGCACAGAAGAGGGCAGGTAACAGTTTTACTCAAATGGGTAATTGTCGGGCCTGAATTGTTATATTTATTTCTGAGCATCCCTGTATGATACATTTGGAATAATTTGATTTTATACAGAGGATATTGACTGAGATAATGCATTGATACATAGACCAAATCTGGATCAAGGAAGGAGGCTTTGAAGAAGTTAAGTTGATTATTGTGGAAAAGAGAAAATGTGGGAGACATAGTTCTATTCCAGTATCTAAACCACATTTGTGTTCACGTTGAAGAGGTCCCTTGTGGGAGGGTCAGAGTTTGCAGAATAAAGCTGCAGTGAGGTATTAATACATTTCTGTATAATATAGGGAAGAATGACAGTGATTATAGCTATCTAAAAATAGAATAGATTTTAGTTCTTGGTTAATTGGAAGTTCCTAAGCAAAGACAAAATGAACATTGGAGGGCATCTTGACAGTGAGTTCTACATAGTGAATATTGTGGAATGAATAGTTTTGGGAAACTGTCTTTCAGGCCAAATTTGTAAATATTAAGAAATTATGTAAAAAATGCTGACATGTGCTTATAATGGGCTTTCCAGGTAATGCTAGGGGTAAAGAATCTGCCTGGCAATATAGAAGACATAAGAGACTGGGGTTTGATCCCTGGGTCTGAAAGATCCCCTGGAGGAGAACATTGCAGCCCACTCCAATATTCTTGCCTGGAGAATTCCATGACAGAGGAGCCTGGCAGGCTACAGTCCATGGGGTCACAAAGAGTCGGTCGTGACTGAGAGTCTGAACATACGCACCACTTATAATATTCCCTGTAAAGTCCCTGAACCTGCTCCATATCAGAAAGCATGACCCTGATGGGTATGCCAGAATTTTAAACCATATTATTTTATTTTTCTTAAATTTATTTTATTCAAGTATAGTTGATTTCTAATGTGTTAATTTCTGTGGTACAGCAAAGTGACTCAGCTAAGCACATATACATTCTTTTTCATATTTTTACCATTATAGTTTATCACAGGATATTGAATACAGTTCCTAAACCAAATCATTTTCTAATCAGGAAGCTCTCACTTTCATTTTAATTTATTTTTTGGCCACACTGCATGGCATGCAGGATCTTTCCAACCAGGGATCAGACCCGTGCCCTCTGCAGAGGAAGTGTGGAATCTTAACCACTGGACAGCCAGGGAATCCCCAGGGACCTCTCCTCTTTCCTTTGAGTTGATGATCTTTCCTAGGCACCGCAAGTCCTAATCGCCTAGAGGAAAGGAGCACCTAATCATGCCACTTCTATTTACTGAGGAGGAGGTTTGTGTTCATCTAACTCCTAGGAAAAGAACAACCTTCAAGTGATTCTCCCCTCATCACATAATATTCTTTAAAAAGCCGTCTTGCAAAAACCCACAGATAAGTCTTGTTATCTATGTCCTACTGGTGAGATTGTGGTTGTCCTTCAAGTCTTCGGTTCAGATTGTAAGCAAAACATGTCCAGGCCTTACAGTCTTTGTAGGACCACCTCAGGAAAACCCAGAGGGAATTTTTCTCTTGGTTTAACTAAGCCAAACCCAGTTCTGCTGGCAACTATTACTTGTACATCTTACATGCGGTCAGTTGTTGATGTTCTGGCTCAGGCTCACGTGGAAAAATGCTTGCATAATAGTACGTGGTTCATGTGAGTGAGGGAACGGTGCCCTACGGGATTCTCTTGGGTAATATGTATTCAGGGACATAGGACCAGTGGAAGTAGTGGGGATGACTACCTAGAAGCAACTTACATATTGAAACAATTACTGCCTAACAAATGTAGATTCGCATGACCAGGATAATTTGTAAAATGTCTCTTTCTTCCAGGATTAAGAAGGGTGAGTGAAAACACCCACTCAATTTATAATATGACCTGGTGGTTCAGCAGTAAAGAATCTACCTGCCATGCAGGAGCCGTGGGTAGGGAAGATCCCTTAGAGAAAGAAATGGCAACCCACTAGAGTATTCATACCTGGGAAATCTCATGGACAGAGGAGCCACAGTCCGGACCATGGGGTCACAAAAAAAGTTGTACATGACTGAGTGACTAAACAACAGCAAAGCAGTAAGGAGCCAACAGGTCAGCATTTTCCTTCCTAAACCAGAGAGATGTATTCATTCATCCACCAATCCAACAAATTATGTGGCTGATGATATGGAGATGATTAAAACAAATCTCCTGCCCTCACAGAACTCAGTCTAGTAACAGACACATATTTAGGTGATTCTAACATAATCAAGTAAGAGAGAAGGGCATTAGATTTTATGAGACTATTTCGGAAGGATGCCCAACACAGCTGAAGGTGAAAGGGAGCAGGATCCTATGGTCCTGCCCGAACCCCCTCCGCACCCCCCCAACCCCTCCTGAGTCCTCAACCTGTCTTCTGTCTGTGGAAACTTTAGTCAAGAATAAATTTAATCAGAGACCTGAGAAATAGGGAAACAAAGGAAAACAATCAAAGGAGACTAAATAAGAATAACGTACTCATTAAGCATAATTAAGGACTTTTAGTTCTTTCTCAAAGGGCCATAGATAATATTCTGAGCCATAATCTGTGAGCTGTCTTATAGATATTCAAACACCATGTGGAGACATAAACTACTTGATGACAAGAGTATACCCAGGACATGAGCTGCCACAATTCCAAGAAGTGATCACAAAGAAATGGGAACAAATGACCCTGGAACTGAAGATTAACTGTACCTAAAACAATCTAGATGACACACTGCATTGAAGTTTTTTTTTTCTTTTTTTTTTTTTTGCATTGAAGTTTTGTATCTTACAGGTAGCTGAAAGTTATACAGGGTGGATTTTTAGTTTGGGTTTGTTCATTGGTTAAGCGAGAAATACTAATGTAGAAATGGAGACATAATACAACACTGCAGCTGTTCCATCTGGAGGAATTTTGAAACTTGCTTTTTGCTCAGATGGTAAAGAATCCACCTGCAATGCAGGAGACCCAGGTTTGATCTCTGGGTCAGGAAGCTCCCCTGGAGAAGGAAATGGCAACCCACTCCAGTAATCTTGCCTGGAGAACCCTATGGACAGAGGAGCCTGGCACGGCTACAGTTCACGGAGTTGCAAAAAAGAGTCGGGCACAACTGAGCGACTAACAGTTTACAATCAAACTCTTCTGCAGATCAACAATAAGGCAGCTGGGCTTTCCCGGTGGCTCAGTGGTAAAAAGTCGGCCTGCCAAAACAGGAGACACAGGTTTGATCCCTGGTCTGGGAGGATTCCACATGCCGTGGAGCAACTAAGCCTGTGAGCCACAGCTATTGAGCCTGTGCTCTAGAGCCCGGAGCGGCAACTGCTGAAGCCCAGGGCTCCCTAGAGCTAGTGCTCCACAAGATAAGCCACAGCAAAGAGAAGCCCAAGCTCGGCGGCTAGAGAGTAGTCCCCACTCCCGCAACTAGAGGAAAGTCCCAGCAGCAAGAAAGACCCAGTACAGCCATCTCTCCGCCCCCCCAAAAAGAAGAATTACGCAGAAAGTGGAAATAATGTGGAGGAGGTGCAGACAATCATAAACTTTCCTTTGGTCTCTGAATGCCTTATCACCCTTTTCTGCCTTAAGGTCAAATCCTGGATGTTTTTCGAGGTGTTTTTTATGTGGAAATCGTGGTTCTCTATTCTGTAGGAGTATTGCAAAGACTGAGATATGTAATGTGTATGTCTTTAGGGGCTGCATGTATTATTAGCGCATCTTTTAAAGAAGTACGCATCCTCTCTGGACTGATGGGTGTTTCCAGTTTATTTTTATCCTTAAACCTTCTAACTCCACTGAAGATGCTTTCAATACAAACCTAATAATACCGGCAGCTCACGTTTATCACGTACTCAAATCATTTAATCTTTGAAACAATCCTATAAGGTAGGATTGTTACCCTCATTTCCTGCGTGGAGTCAGAATCTGCTGCGTGGTTTCAGAGCCCAGCACTTAACTACTGTTTCTGCACTTTTGGCGGAACAGATCTGGGTCACCTTTTCGACCATAATCTACTAGCAAACTCAGTTTTCCTTTTTGAAACCATTCTCAACTGCCTTCACTTATCAAGGGCTCTCGCCTACGTTCCCGGGTCCAAGAGAAGGTAATTTAATTCACCCAGATGGCACCCGCCCAGCCACGTCCTTTTCAGATTCGCGAACTTTCACCTTGGCTGAGCAGCGAGTCTGCACCACCGTCCCTTTATTTTACCGGTCTCGGAGCTGCCCGATAGTCATTATTTTAAGTAGCAATACAGTACGAGTATTCTCTAAAAAGACACAGGTCCCCATCAACTCTTACGAGCGAGCACGTTAAATGGACCACTGAGCCTGCCCAGAGTGCAGGCACTAGCGCGAAGGTGTGGGCACCGAAGCGCAGCAGGACCTCGGACTGGGACCGACAGGGCGAGCACAGTGCGGGTTACAGCCAGGGACCAGAAACGCTCGGCCCAGGCCCGCTGGGACGCAGCGGGCGGAGCGGGGCGGGGCGGGGCGGGAAGGGGCGGGGCCAGGAGCCCGCCGGGCAGCTCCCCCGCCCCTCCCCCTCCGCTCCCCTCCACAGCCCCGCCCCGCCCCTCCGGCCCAGCCCGGCGGCTCCGCCCTCCGGGTGACGTCACTGGCCAGGCCAGCCGGCGCCATTTTGAAAGTGGAGTCGCCTGCCCTGCCGCTGCCGCCGCCGTCGCTGTCGTAGCCGCCGCCGCCGCCGCCGCCGCCGCTGGAGAAGGAGCAAGAGTGGGGAAGCCCCTGAGTGAAATCCACCATCCCGCCGCCTGGTCTGCCCGCCCCTCCTTCCTTCTCCCCCGACCCCTGCCCCCTCCCCCCACAGGTGCCATCCGCCGCCATCCGCCCTCTCTACCCCCCCATCCCCAGGTGAGGGGGGTGAGTTCAGGAAGCGGAGACCCCGAGGAACCCAGCCGGGTCACCATTTGCAGCGCAACATGGCAGGTAAAGGAGAAATCACCCTCTCCACTGACAAGGCACCGCTTCCTTCCTCCTCCCTCCATCACCCCCTAGCGACCGCCTGCGCCTGTCGGAGAGCCACGGGGCGCCCCTCGGATTTCAGGGAATTGGTCGGGGGGGGTGGGGGTGGGGAGGGTTCTGGGGAGGCGAGTGGTCGCTGTGGCATCGCAGTGGCTTTTAAAATGAGGGCTGGCGCCTGGGCATGGGTGGGGGTGGGGTGTGTGCCGGCGAGCCGAGGGGTAAGGCGTGGGTGGGGCGGGGTGGGGGCGACCGCCGATTTGTCCCTGCGGCCTGGGAGCCGGGAGAAACCTCCGCCCCCGCGCCCCCCCGGGGGGCTTTTTTGCGGCTCTTCCTTCCGGTAATTCCTATTTTTCTCCCTTCTGCAAGCCTTCTCCGGTGTTTCTACAAATAAATCTATTTTGCACCGAGAAGGAAGAGTGCTTTACAAGTTAAAATACAATGGGGACATAGTGTATTTCTTTCCACTGTGGGTACGTATATTTTTGAGACTAAGCCTGAATTTTTTGGGGGGTCTGGAACCATTCTCCCTTTGGTTTCTTACCCTTTACATCCAAAGATGTAAAGGCCTCTAATACAGCAAGTTGTGTGAAAAATGTAATTTAAACTTAGGTTTTGCATGTTAGCTTTTGTGCAGATGTCCTTTTCCCAAAAGGGTTTCATGGAGTTAGTTAAAATAGTTGTGGAGTTCAGAGATATAAATAGCCAACGGAGGAGAGATTTAGGTAAAAGCTTGGAGGGGGAAAAAGATGCAGAGAGAAAACCAGGTTGGAATATTTAGCAAGGAATGGAGGTGAAGGGGGAGAAAGGCAATTGCTTCGAGGATTATTTTTGTACATTTTGATGTTGCTGAATATCGTCCTTCATGTAGTAGAATCAATTCTAGATCTCGATCCAGTGTCTTGATAGATGCAGGACATTTTCCTCCGTGCTTGAAAGTGGAATAGAAACATTCAGGGACTAAACCCGTTTTCTGTGCTTACATCAATATTTAGACAGATCACTAAACCTGTAAAAAAGTTAACACGTTGGATCGGCTTAGGGTTTGCTGTGAATAAGTTGCTTTTTGGCCTCGTTGAATAATTATGTGAAATTACAGTTGTTTTGTTTTGCACAAGATGATGACAAATGAGCAGAGTTCATTCTTTGCAAGGTCCTTGGGCTTCTGAGGGATTAGGTGAAGGGGAGGCGAAACAAGCTTCCTGTGGCCGTCCCTTCAGGAGCATTCAATTCAGTTTCTCTTCCTCTCAGTCTGGAGCCAGTGATTTGCTGGTAATGAACTGCAAAGAAATGGGTGGTGAGGTTGTGTTTGCTGTATGTGCGCCTGTGGTGATAGGGTTCATATGAATCACTGCTCCTCACCCAGGCAGTAATGTTCCTGAAGTTTTCTCTTCGTTCCGTGTTTTATGGTAGCTTAACCTTATTAACTCTTCTACAGGCTTTTGTACCCTTAAAGAAAAACTCTGACTTTTGGTATTTACGTTTTTCTGGTAGGTCTTGCTTGAAGTGAGGCTTTTACTGTATTTGAGGGGAAGGAAAACTGGAAGGAAAGTTCTGCACTCGTATACAGGGGTGATGATAGTACATGGACGATAAATATTTCAAACCTGGAATCTCTCTTTTGAACACAATACCAACTATTGGGGACTAACCTTTTTCCAAATTAGTGCTCTGGGGTGGTGGTTGTATCTGTGGGAACTGCCAGGCGGTTAGTCTCATGCCGACCGTGGATACCATCGCTGTGTTTACGAGAGTAAACATGAACAGAACTCAGTTTTAATTGGTATGTTTTCTTTTTCCAGGAGCTGGAGGAGGGAATGATATTCAGTGGTGTTTTTCTCAGGTGAAAGGAGCAGTAGATGATGATGTAGCAGAAGGTAAGAGAGCTTTTGATAATGCAGAATTTGGATATAGAATCTTTTCAAAATCTCGGTTGCTGAAGGACTTCCTAGCAGCTGAGTCTGTATTAGTTTAAGGACGTTTTATGTTTGTTGTCCAAGCAGTGGGAGAACATTTTTTTCCTGATTAAAATGAGTAGCACTAGATAATGATGTATATAAAACTGTCATAAGAAGAATCTAAGGTCCATATGGTAAAGGTGTCTTTGCTGTGTAAATTTCGTGTACCAATAAATGGTGATACATTTTCATGGTTATGCACCGTATTTTTAGAGATAGCGTCTTTCATTTTTAAGGGGGGTTTTTAGTTTTGTTTTGTTTTTTTACTTGCCTACTTTGAGAGTGTGGTGTTGAAATTGGCGTATTCTGTGAAGAAGTGCTGGCTCTAATGATGCCTTTAATTGTCTTTTAAAGATTAATTTAGGTGGATAAGAAAAGACAAGTGTAATGGATATAGAACATGTCTTCTGTATTCTTAGAAACTGGATTTGATCAGTTGAATTGCTTAAGTATTTATTTTCCCCCCAGATTTGTTTATTAGCATATTTCAGAATTCTCAAATTTTGAAACTTCAAGATTTTTGATTTTTGATGGCTTTTGAGATGGTCTTAGATGGAGGAGACATTTTTCATAAAGTAGTTGTATTACATCATTGTTCAGAAATATTAAGGTATGAATTTTAATAGTATTCTGTGTCTTGAATTACAGTAGGAATTGTCTAAAACTCAGATAAATTAAAATAGGTACTTTTAATTTTCAAAAATTTGTTTAATGAAAATTTATAAATTCTCTAGATTGTGTTGTCCTCATGATAAGATCCTGTTTCTGACCTCCTGTCAGTGTGCTGTTTGTTCTGACAGTTTTCCGGGTGATGCTAGGATGATGGCCTGTGTTGAGCCAGTTGAATGCTTGGGTTTGCTTGTGTCAGTGTCATTCCGATTAAATACCTGATCAGAGCTTGTGGAGTCCTGTGGGGGAGCCAGCTGGCTTCCGTGGCACTTGAGACAGGTCTGTCACGTTTCTTTCTCTTGAATCCTCATCCGTTTTGCAGATGAGAAACTGGAAGCTTAAAGGAGTTGAGACTCACTCCTGGTCATACAAATAGTGCAAATCAAGGTTGTCTGGTGAAGCCTGTGGCGTCCAGCTTGTTCCGAGAAAGAAATCCTAAATTCAAGGGAGGAGTCATGTGTTACTCATTTTGTAACTCCATTACCTGTTGAACAGTAGGCACTCAAATATTGGATCATTAGTTCTGTGCTGTTGTGTAATACACACCAAGTTATGAAAGTGCTGGATCCTTGAAAAACATTCCTTTGTTGATTTCCATTTATTCCCTTTATCAGAGATCTGCTGGGGGCCTGCTAAACATGCTAGGGGTCCAATGTGTCTAGAATATAAACCCTGCCCTGAAGGAGTTCATAGTTTGCTTGTTAAACAGGCAAAGACCACATGAATTTTATTTAATCAGAAGACATTGATGATTTCAAACTTAACCTAACTGAACCAAGTGATAGTTTGTGACATATATGATGGATCAGTAAGAGTTTTCTTTTGCTAATACTTAGTAGCTGCATTTTGCTACTGATTCATTACATAATTTTCATCTGAGGTTGTTAAGTTACTTTTAACACACAGTACACTCTTGGCATTTTAACTTGCTGAAATGTGGTATGTATTATTTTAATAAAAACATGATTTATTGTAGTACCTGTGTCCATACAAATGTAGTAAGTATAAAAAACACTCAGTTTTCAAGCTTTAATTTGGGTATTTTTGCATACTATAGTTTGCATACTATAGTTTGATATGTTTATTTTACTAAGAAAAGGTTTATTTTTCTGAAATAAAATAAGATTAATACATTTCCCCCTGGCTTCAGAGTGTGATCTGTAAATGATTACATCTGGGTCAGTCTTTGGCTTGCCTGCTTTCTGTTAACGATACATCCCAAGTTCTTTTCCATCAAAGGCTCCAAATTGTCTTTTCCTCCTACACACAGTCAGCTGTCATGTCACGAATCTTTTTACCTCTGTAATGCTTTAATCTTCTTTCCGTGCCCACTTTCACCTTGGTTAAGGTTCTCAGTATTTCTCATCAGGATTGCTGTAACTTCCTAAATGATTCCTTGCTTCTTGTTAAACGTTTTGCTTTTTAAGTGCTGCCCAAGTTTATTTGCCTTAGACATTTTTAGTGGTCACTGTATCCACAGGATTATGAATTACCTTCAGATATTTTAGCGTAGAATGTGAGATGAGACTTCTCACCAGTGTGACTCCTCCTTCTTTAAGCTTCTTTGCCAGTGTGTTTTACTATCCAGGTGAATGGATACTGTTCTTACATTCTTATTTTGAGGTCTTCGTTTTGTTTTTGTTTCTCGCGGTTCTTCCCATGGAATGCCTGACACCCCTCCCACTCTTCTCTTATCAGAATCATATTCATCCTTCAAGTCACATCTGTAACCCTTATACTCATCTCACTTTTCCAGAAATATTTAAAATCTTCCTTCTTAGCACTTTGTATCTATAATATTTAGTGCCCCCAACCTTCACTGTTGCACTGTAAGCTTAGTGCAGGACTGCTGTATCTTTGTCCTCTATGTGGGACTTTCTACATAAAAACTGCTGTGCTTAGAACAAAGCCTGGAACCCGGTAGGTGTTCAGTGTTTATTGAATGGAGGGATAAAAATGTACTGTTACGGGGTTATGAAGGAGGACAAGTATGGGTGAAAGATAGGATGATTGAGACATACTTTTTACTTGGCAGCTTTTTAAGTGGATTGATGATACATATATAGCCATATAATAGGAAGAAGTGAGGAGACCGTGAGTTTCTATCCTAGTAACAGGCTAGTATATGTCACTCTGGGTTCCAGTATGCTTAGCCTTAAGAAAACAGAACTGGATTAGGTGATTGCTGCTGTTTCTGGTCCTCTAATCTTACTAATTCTCAAAGATGTCTTAGAAAAGAGACAGCCTCATATTGTTACTACTGGTAAGTTAAGTTGGTTGACATGTTGGATTCTCTGGGGGCCTTCATTTAAAAAGAAGACGACAGTGGTCTTGGTTACTCAGGACTCAGGATTTTTCCTTAAGTACATTTCAGAACATTTCAGGGGGACTTCCCTGATGGGTCATATGGTAAAGAATCTGCCTGTAATGCGGGGGACCCAGGTTCGATCCCTGGGTTGGGAAGATTCCCCTGGAGAAGCGAATGGCTACCCACTCCAGTATTCTTGCCTGGAGAATCCCCTGGACGGAGGAGCCTGGAGGACCACAGTCTATGGGGTCGCTAACAGTCAGACACGACTGGCCGACTGTCACATTTCAGAACTGAGACAGAATTTGGACATTTGATCGTATACTCTTATTGTCCTTTGGTCCAAGTAGGCCCTTGGACGTTTACAGCCACTGTTGGGGTACTTATTCCGTGCCCTGTGCTCTTTAGGCACTTCAAGTCGTTTACCTGTGATGTAGCTGCTTGTCTTGGAGAAGGATGAGGCACTAAAACCTCTACCACTCACATAGTCTCATGTCATGTAGTTTTTATTTTAGCCTTCATGGTAGCTTTAGCTGCATTTTACCGTATCTTCTGCTTAAGTTTTTCCTTGGTTGACGGCTGTTCTCTCATGAGACAGTAGTTTGAGCACAGACTCCGGTGCTAGGCTGCATGGTTGGAATACTGCCCAGTTGCTTGATAGCTGTGTGGTCCTGGGCAAGTACCTGAGCCTCTTTGTACCCGTTTTTCCTTGTGTGAAACGAGGATGACAGTAAAATGTGTCCTATGAAGTTGTTTTGATGATTAAATAAGCTAATATTCCTAGAAAAGAAACCCAGCACATAATAAGGGTTTAGCTCTTGTTATTACTTGAACATTTATGGTGAGTAAGGGACAGTAGGAAACTGGGCAGTTGTGTTTAAAGGCAACTAAAAACTTACCAAAGTGAGAGAACGGTGTGTGTGTGTTTGAACTCTGTATGAGTGGAATCAAAGAATATGTATAAATGGGATGGTGAATTGACTTGGATGGTGGTTGTACAGATGTTTGTAATAATTGATTCATTTTAATTTTCTGTATTTGGTAGATTTCACAGTAAAAAAGTTTCTAAAAAATCCAATACTGTACTGAAGGGTTTAGAATGAAAAACAACAGTCCCTTCCACACTCTGTCTCATATCCTCTCTAGTCCCTCTCGTAAGGGCAGTTACATTGAACTCTTCTTCTAGCTGTATTCCGTTGGGCTTAATTACATTTTGTTTGGTAAATAAAATGATATTTCTCTTTCTTGTTGATTTTAAACATTTCCGATTGACTTTCTTCCCTGGTAGATGAAGATTTAGCTGTTGATGTGCTTGTCCCCGTGCCCCAGTGCTACATCACATGTTATGGTCAGATTAGAAATCAGTGCTTGCATTGTCATGAGGATGCAAATAATTCATTCCTGAGCCAACACTGCTCTGTGATGTTGCTCACTTCTTGTGCATTCCTTTATTTTCCCTGAAGCTAATGATTGCCTGTTTTATAATTTGCTTAGTTCTTTTAAAATGTTTTTTTAAAAAAAACTTCATAGTGGGGATTTTGAACATTACAGGAAGTAGGTGGAATAGTGTAATGAACTCCCATCACTCAACATTGACATGTGACTGGTGCTGTGGATCTCTTGACTCCTTCCCAGCTCTTATTATTTAGTAACAGAAATATCATTGGTTTTGTTTTTAAAATCTAGATTCAACAAACTTGAAAATCAAGTTCATCATTTTAATGTGAAACAGTAAGAAACTTTTCCTAATAATTTTTTGCAGTGACAATTCTCATAATTCATTAATTTGTTCAAATTTAACTTGTGAACATAGGATTGTTAAAAATTCAGATACATGTGGGCAATCTGAAGTGTGTAATTTTGAGTAAAAAAAAATAAGAAAAATTTAACCAATATGGTTATTTTAATTATTTTAATGCAAATTTTCACTATTTAATATTGAATATTAAATACTGAATTTTTATTATTTTCATTAATGTAAGTGTAATTTTTCTTATCTCCAAATTTGACCATCTTAAACTTTCTTTCATAGGGTATGATTTTAGGGTATGATTTTCCTACATGAGCTGGTGAAACTTGGATACAAATGCATTGCATCTTTTCAACACTACTTCCTGTTTATTTTTGGACTTAGACTTGTGGACTAGTTCTTGGGAAAAAAATTTGCAGTGGGAGAGTCTAAATACTCCCCAAGTAATGAAGTAAATAAAATTTGAGAAACAATCTTTGGGGCATCACAGAATTTCACAGTTTAAAATCCATTCAGCATGTTCAGTGCTATAGTATAACAGAACTTATCATTTGTATTCTATGTTTCTTAGAGCAGGTAGGCATGTTAGATTTAGGCACTAGGGTCAGTTAGTAGAAAAAACTAGTAGAACCTAGTTTTTTGCAAATTTTAGAGTATTGGCACATTGGTTGTATTCCAGAACTTAATGACTCGCGGCAAAGGTCTTACTTAATATTTTCACTTTGTAACACACGTGACTTCTTTCTCTTAACACTAGCATTACTGTTGACAGAAGTCTGGTACTAATACAGTGCCGTCACATAGTGTCACTTTGCCCATTAAACAACATGGATGACTATTTCTCACTATTAGTAGGCAGTATCCTTGTTTTCTCCTAAGGTACTAAGGAGTTTTTTCATACTCCTTTATTGGTTTAAAAAAGGAAAAACGAAATAATGGTGTTGATTGTCTCAGACTACTAAAATAAAACAAAAATGACACTTAGGTATTTCTCAGTACTCTCTTTTAGTGAACTACACTTTAAAATTCTTGAGAATTGTGGAATAAGCAGAATGATGAGAGATTGAAGCAAAGAATTAATTTTATTAAATCAGTTAAAAAAAAAGATTGCCATATAATTTGTATTTATACATCTGTATTTGCCTAGGTTAGTTGAGTTGCAGGGAGAAAGGTAAACTTTATTTTAAGCTTCTTATGTTGTTAAATAGGAAAATGAAAGGGTTGGAAATAGATATTTTAACTAATGCCCTCAACTGTCATCTTTTTTCCCTTCTCTTGGGTGATAATGGAGATTAAAATTGAGTAATCACAGGTCTGCAAGTTGCTCCCTTAGTAAAAGGAAAGAGAAGTAAAGGCCTGGTCATATATAAATTAGATCTCTTAATTATGTGCCAGGTGTTGTTTTAGGTGCTTTATATATATTATTAGTCTGTGAAATACATAGATGCTGCTGTTTTTCCACAGAGACAGGAAACAGGCCGGAAAGGTTAATTTACTAACTGTGTCCTTAAGCAGGTGGTGGAGCTAGGATTCTCACCTCAAAACTTTAGATTTCCCTAATGTAAGTTTATTTACTTAAAAACTTGAACTCCTTTTAGTTAAGGTGAATGTGTTTGAGGTTGTTGGAATGTGACTGGTTTAGAGTTAATTTGTAATGCCTAGTAGATTATTGTTTTGAAGTAATTAAATCCAACTTGGAGATTTACTGAATTTTCTGCAAATGGAATTCTTAAGCTAGGACATGTAATGTATGTCCTTGTACATTGGTGCATTGTCAAAACAGCAGTCATTTATTCCATTTTGAGGTGTGGTTTGGCAGCCTCTCTTTCTAAAGGTCTCTGAAGTTGAAACTGTTTTCATAATCATACTAAGACACTGTTTGCCTTTTGCATTATGTTGACGCTTGCACCAACGATACACAAGCAGTGGTGGGTCGATCTGCTGACTCCTTGGCATGTGTTAAGGCCTTGGCACCAAAGGGTGGTACCAGCACCCCCACAGTTACCTTAATTGCCATGTATCAGCCGTTTGAAGATGCTCGCTATACTTAAGAATGTCTTTGATGAAGCAGTAAAAATGGATTTTGTCAAGTCTCTACTATTGAAAGTCTTGATTCTTGAGTACACGTGTTGACGTTCTGTGTAACAGGATGGAAAGTGCACCTGAAGTGTAAACTGGAGGACAGTGGTGGGAGGAAAAGCGTTAGTGCAGTTACTTGAGTTTCAGGATGAGCTGACTAGCTGCTTTTGGGGCACATTATTTTTACTAGAAAGAGCTATGTGTGTGTTAGTTGCTCAGGCATGTCTGACTCTGTGACTCCATGGACTGTAGCCCACCCAATTCCTCTGTCCATGGAATTCTGCAGGCAAGAATACTAGAGTGGATTGCCATGCCCTTCTCCAGGGATCTTCCTGACCCAGGGATTGAACCCACGTCTCCTGTGTCTCTTGCATTGGAGTCAGATTCTTTACCATCTGAGCCAACAGGGAAGCCCCCATACTGACAAACTATTCAGACTTGAATATTTGGCAGACATTTTCGCAAATGAACAGTGAATCTGTTATTGCAGTGGACAGTGTTTGTTGCTCTTGATAAAATTTGAGTTTCCAAGCAAAACTCAGAAAGTATTGGAAAACATGCATCTCCTGAACTTGATAACTTCTGAATACTTACAGATATTTTAGATGAGATCAGTAGTAATATTAATGACAGTGATTTTTGATACTGTGTAATAAAATGTGTCAACATTTGGAAGATCTGCATAACTGAATCAGTATTTTTCAAATGGCCAATGCCTGTGATGTTAAAGAATTACGCATAAGTTGAAGTGTAAGCGCATTAGGTTTTTTTTTAATGTATGTAATTTTATTTATTTATTTGTTGAATTTTGGCTCTGCTGGGTCTTTGTTGCTGCTTGGGCTTTTGTGGTGAGCAGGGGCCACTCTAGTTGCGATGCATGGGCTTCTCATTGTGGTAGCTTCTCTTCTATTGGAGCACCAGCCTGAGGCGTACTGGCTTCAGTAGTTGCAGCACATGGCCTCAGACGTTGCGACTTCCAGGCTGGATTTTAATATAACAGACAACTAGTAATGATTTCAGATTCCACAAACCTTTAAGAAACTGTCACATGTTGAGTTTTGCGATAGTATCAAAGGGATATCTGTAACTACCTGAAAATCCTGGAAACTGTTCCTGCCTTCCCAACCACATACCTGAGTAAGACTGGATTTCTTCATATATTTAACTTACACAACATGATGTAGTATGTTGAATGCAGAAGCAGTTGAGAGAATCTCAGCATCTTTTGTTAAGCGAGACATTGAAAAGATTTGCAGCAGTGTAAACATTCTTCACACTAATTTTGGAGGGAGGGGAGATAGTCTTTTTCTTTTTGTAACTTCTTTGTTAATGTGTAGGGCTGCTTATTACATTTTTAAATGAATAAATATTTTAAAAGGCCTTTGGGGGGGGTCCTCAGATTTTAATAGTGTAAGGAAATCCTGCTATCCAGAAATAGCTTACAACTGTGGGTTTAGTCTGTTAATTTCATTGTACCCTTGCTTTAGATGAGTCTCCTGAACAAACAGAAAGAATCATAAAGTGCTGCTTTTGTGCGTGAATGTTTAAAGCTTTCCTTTAACTTCAGATTGTTTCAGCTTACTCCCTTGCTGCTGTTTAGGTACCAAATTAAATATGCCTAAAGTTTTTTAGGGGTTTTTGTCACTATCTCTGATGAGGTCCACTATCATTAATAATGTAGGATTAAAAATTCCTTAATGCCTAGTCTGCTGCCATTTCTGGGTTGGCTGCCTGGTCATTAGAAATGAGTTGGTGCCCTTGCCACTGTGTTTTATTTTGAACCCAACATGTAGCAGTTTTATGTGGTTCTTTTTTTTCCTCCCCTTGTGAGAGCTGCACAGAATTGGCATGGTAACTATTTCTCAATTCTTAAGGGAGAGGAAAGGAGAAGGAACAGTGTTTTTCTTTAAATTCTGCTTTAAAGTACAACATAATCCTATTTTTAAATAGTTGCTGAGTTTTCCATTCTAAGAATGCAGTCTCAACTATTTACTCCTTAGTATTTTCAGTATTTTTGTGGGTATTTTTCTATCCTTTTTAAAAATTTGTCAACCTGTGTATGACTTTTAAAACTAGCTTTACTAGTTTTCCATCCATGTTTAAACACCGAGCTTATTTAAAAAAAAACAATTAATTTTTTACTAATATGGACATTTTTAATGTTAGCTGTAGTTGATTAAAATGTCATCTAGATCTTTGCCTGTGACATATGTGGAATTCTTGGCAATTTATTATTGAGTGCTTCTGTGTATACTGTCCCATGGTCAGACTTTTGTAATTTTAGTTTCTGTATGTTGACTTCCTCTCTGAATGCTCACATATTAACTGGAATTTTCTTTTCTGAAGTCCTTGAATGATCTCTTTTGTCCAGTTTGAGGGGACTCATGGACCAGTGACCCTGTTTAAGAACCCCCGCTTTAATCTAAAAATTTGTGTCTAATTTGTCTATATGGTTAATTTGGAGGAGTCAAGGATATTTTATATGAGAATGATAGTTTTTAATAAGCCTATTAAGAGGATTATTCTTGGGAATCTTTTTCGTACTTACTCTCCTGATATAATTTTAGAGGGATGAATCTTCTAAGATATTGGACTTGACAGCTTTAGTGTAGTCTCATTTTAATTTTTTTTAATTGAAAAGCTGTTGTCTCTTTTAACAGTGGATAAAAATATTAGAGGATATATTGGATTTTTTACTTGATTTCTTGCTTATACTTCATTCAGAAGGAATCTAAATTTTCCTCAGTATATTAAAAAGGGATTGGTGGGAACATTTTTAAAATTATTTGGACTTCTGAAACAATGTTACCTTTTAGAACTTGCCATTGTAGAATTTCAGGTCTGCTCTGTGAAAGTGGAAACAACCTTTTTGGTGTTAAACATGCATGCACACACACCTCCCACCTCCCCACGCAGCCCAGTTTATCTCAAGGTGAGAGTCTTGTGGGCCTGAAGTAGGTGTGTTTTTAAAATAGCATAAGCGGAATCTTCAATATTTGCTATTGGCTAATAGATTGAGAAGGCTGTATTTCAAGAAAACAAGCTGTGGTAAGCAATCAGTAATTCTTGTCAAAGTCCTTTCCTAGGGATGCAACATTAAAAATGATTATTATCAGACTTGGTAGTAGAGAAGGGATGGCTCCTGGTCTTCTTTCTTTCCTTGAAAGGAGAATTATTTTTTTCCTAGCAGCAAAACTTCTTTAAGTATTTTTTAGCACCTTGATATTTTTATGTATTTTGCACTGTAAAAAAGCCCACAAGTTTACTATTGTAGCCATTTTTAAAGGTACAGTTCAGTGGTGCCAACTGTGTTCACATTATTGTGAAGCAGGTTTCCAGAACTACTTCATCTGGAAAACAAATACTGGACCCTTGAAACAGCAACTCGCCATTCTCTCCTCCCCTCACTCCTGTGTCCATCAGGCTGCTTTCTGTGAATTTGATTACTTCAAATACTTTATAGCAGTGGAATCACAGTATTTGTTTTTTTGAGACTGGCTTATTTCATGTCCTCAGGGCTCACCCATGCTGTAGCTTACGGCAGAATCTCCTTCCTTTTCAAGGCTGAACCACATTCCCTGTGTGTGTGTCCCACAGTTTGTTTTCATTCATCTTTGACAGACACTTGGGTGGTTTCCACCCCTTAGCTGTTGTGTGCTGCCAACCTCTTTATAGATAGACCTGGGGTTCTGTGGGGAGGGGCGTCCTAAACTTTCTGTAAGTGGTTGGAGGTAGACAGGAAGAGCCCTAAGCAGAAAATGGAAGTGTCAGATTAGAGAATATTGAAAAATACAGGTTGTTACTGCTGTGATACAAGTCTGTTATCCCAGATTAACAGTTTGGGGACAAAAACTGGGTTATTTTATAGGCCATTTCAGGATAAGATTAAGCAAAATCTATGTTTTTGACCAGAGTTTCACTTTATTTGTTTTGCAGATTCTGGTTAAACGTAGAAAATCTCATGGATTTTATGTCACATTTCATTACTGTAAAACAATAAAGACAGTACATTGTTTTGTGTGTATTTTAATTAGGCAAAGTCTTCAGCATAATAGGAAAATTTGATAACTACATTGCATTTCTTTGTAATGAAATTGTAGATAAGGAATGACCAAGGTTGCATTTATTAACAAGCCTTTGAGGTGTAGATATAGTCATTTTGTACAGAAGGACACTGAAGCTGAAAGAAGTTGAGGAATGTTAATCTAAGATTATCAGTTAGTCAGAAAAACTATTCTGTCTGCCTTTAAGGCTCCCATGTTGCTTCTCCATGGTTCACTTTTAAAAAATACTATTTAAATCTAAATCACTGGTTCTCATAGGGAGTAGTGCTCTGGTGAGACCCTAATTATTCATCCACCAGTCAAAAAGTATTTGTTGAGTGCCCAGTATTTTGGAGAATGTAAGGGAAATAGAAGACATGGTTCCATCACTTTAGGTATATTAAGAAAGGTCAGTTTTATTACAGTAAGCATTCTCCATAATACACTGTGGCCTTTGGTATTAACTTGTTCATGTTACCAGGAGATCCTTGACTAACCCCATGTAAAAGTTTTATAGATAATGCTGGGGTGTGAGTAGTAAATTATTTCCCACTTTCCAGGTTGAGGTTACTCTGCCTGATACTGAAATGGTGTTTAGTACAATACTTAGTTGTTCAAAAAAATCACAATTATCTCAAGTCTTTTTTAAGACATAACTATGTCTTTGTGGTTACAAATGGTTGTGAGTTGGATTTACTAATGAATAAAACTGAAGATTTCTCCAGACAGATGTTTGTGGTAGTTTACATGCCCTTTTGTCTCTTTCCTTTGTATCCTATGTTTCAAAACCTTCATTTGAAATTTTGGCAGTTCCTTAAAAAGTTAAACACCAATTTGCTATAACCCAGCAATTCTACTCCTATGTATAAACCTCAGGGAATTGAAAACTTGTGTCCACAAAACTTGTACATGAATATTTATAGCAACATTGTTCTGAATAGCCAAAAAGTGGAAACAGAGCTGGTATCTGCCAACTGGTGATGCATAAAGAAAAGGTGATGTAGCCATTGTTATTGTTGTTGTTCAGTAGCTATGAGACAGTAAATTTCTGTCGTTGGAGCCACCTGTGGTATTTTGTCATGGTGGCCCCCGCAAACCAGCACAGGATTTTTGTTGTTCAGTCACTAAGTTGTGTTCGACTCTTTGGGACCCCATGAACTGCAGTACACTAGGCTCCTCTGTCCTCTGCTATCTCCCAGAGTTTCTTCGGATTCATGTCCTTTGAGTCGGTGATCGTATCTAACCATCTCATCCTCTGCCACCCCCTTTTCCTTTTGCCTTCAGTCTTTCTTTTCCAGTGAGTTGGCTCTTCGCATCAGGTAGCCAAAGTATCAATATCAGTCCTTCCAATGAATATTTAGGGTTGATTTCCTTCGGGATTGACTGGTTTGCTCTCTCCTTGCAGTCCAGGGGACTCTTGAGAGTTTTCTCCAGCACCATGGTTTGAAAGCATGAGTTCTTTGGTGCTCAGCCTTTATGGTCCAACTCTCACATCCATACATGACTACTGGAAGCAAACCATAGCTTTGATTATACTGACCTTTGTCGACGAAGTGATGTGAGGTTTCTGCTTTTTAATGTGTGTCTAGGTTTGTTATAGCTTTCCTTCCAAGGAGCAAGCATCTTTTAGTTTGTAGCCACACTGGAACATTGTATAGCCATAGAAAGGAACAAAGGACTGGTACATGCGGCAATGTGGATGAACTTTGAAAACATGCTAAGTGAAGAAGCAGTCACAGAACCCACATGTAACATGGTTCTGTATTTACATAATGTCCAGAATAGACAAATATGTTGAGACAGAAAATAAACTAGTGGTTGCTAGGGCTTTGAAGGATGGGAGAAAGGGAAGTGGCTACCAGTAGATACAGCATTTCTCTAAGGGATGATGGAAGCATTCTGGAATTGGAAAAGTGATGATGGTCACAAAATTCTATAAATTTAGTAATAACTGCTATAATGTACACTAAATTTGAAACATAATAATTGTAAATAAACTAAAAAATTAACAAAGTAGGATTCTCTTCCTTAAAAAATTTCTAGAGCCAATAAAAAACTCCCATTCACAAAAGAAAAAACTTTGATTCTGTAGTACTTCTCATACACACAGCACATCTACTATTCGATCCCTGGGTCGGGGATTCTCCAGGCAAGAACACTGGAGTGGGTTGCCATGCCCTCCTCCAGGGACTCTTCCTAACCTGGGGATCAAACCCGGGTCTCAGGGAAGACTGGTAGTTCTTTGAACCTCATCTGACTTTCCCTACTGTAATAACCAAATCTAGTTTGCATATCTTTTTTACAAACCAAATGTAAGACAATTATTTTTGTGTTTTACTAACCAGGATTTAATATAAACACCTCCCACCACCACTGCATACACATAGATATATATACAATGGTAAATCTGCACAGTATAGGAGGTATATGGTATATATACATTTCTCCCTCTTACCTATTCTCCTAGGTTCTGTGTCCCAGATACACCGTCACAACTTTCACATTTATTATTGCAGAAATATTTAATATTTGCATGTTTCTGAGTTAATGCAGCATGTTCATCACTTTAGATTTAAAGTGGGTAAATATATTCCAGAAGTCCATGATGGGCAGAGTCTGTAGGCAGGATGCTTAGAGAGGATCTAATGAATTGCCCAAGTAGCTACCATTTCTTTTAACTGGTCTGTGATTTCTGTAGATTCAGTCTGAAGAGTTGCTGAGAAGATTGTACATGTTTGAGATGTGAATCTAGATATGTGATTAGTGTGTTAATAAATATAGCTAAGTAAAATTTATAATAATTAGCTTGTAAGATATCAGTATCTTTAAAAATAACATTTGGGTTTATTGATTCCTGGTGTCCATGTCTTATTGCTTTTTAAATTAGACCTTGAGCTATTTTTAGTTGAATTTTACTGTTCCTGGTAGAGTCTGAAGCCGACCTGGTCTTTTTGGTGATTATTTCATTAGGCTTACACTAGATGTTATAGAGTAGGCTGGTTCCCAAGGACCTAATTTTTTTTTCCTAATGTGTTTTTCTGTCTGTTGAGTAAATGCATAGGTCCTTTAGTGCATATATCCATCATCTCTAATTCTTAACTGAATTTCTTGGGAATTTGGTTAACATGGTGTAAAATGCCAAAATTTGGTTAATGTTAGTGTACTGCTCAGGTTGATGAGAATATAGCTTCATCAAATTCTTGCTATGTGGTTATATGCTAATGTTACAAATTTTTATTCTTTCTGAATATGTTCTAAAAAATAAGTGCCCAAGGAACATAAAGTGAAAGTCACTCAGTGGTGTCTGACTCTTTGTGCCCCCATGGACTATACAGTCCATGGAATTCTCCAGGCCAGAGTACTGGAGTGGGTAGCCTTTCCCTTCTCCAGGGGATCTTCCCAATCCAGGGATGGAACCCAGGTCTCCTGCATTGCAGGCAGATTCTTTGCCAGCTGAGCCAACAGGGAAGCCCCACGAAACATAGCTGATTACCTATAGTGTAAGCAGTTTGCATGCACTGTCTCATTTAATCTCCGAGGGTGGGTGGTATTATCATTTTCATTTTGTAGATGAGGAAATCAAGGATTAGATAAAGTATCTTGACCAAGGTCACACAGTTGGTAAGTGGGAGAGCCAGGGGATGAACCTGGTTCTTTTGACCTCAAAACCATCGTAAGTAAATGAAGAAAATCATGTTATCTCACTCTTTTTAGGTAACGTCTGTTAACATTTTTGCATGGATTTTTCCAGTGTACAGCGCTTTCTCTGCTGTGGATATGTATTTTCACAGCCGGCATTGCATGCGTAGTCATGTAGTAAGCTTTTCCCCAGTTAGCAGTCAGGAAGATGAATGTCTGTATGATGTCTGACTGTCTGTGTGCTGTGCTTGGTTGCTCGGCTGTGTCCGACTCTGTGACCCTGTGACCTGTGGCCTGCTGGGCTCCTTAGTCCATGGAATTCTCTAGGCAGGACTGCAGTGGGGTTGCCATGCCCTCCTCCAGTGGATCTTCCCAGCGCAGGGATTGAACCCAGGTCTTCTGCATTGCAGGCAGATTCTTTACTTTCTGAGCCACCAGGGATGCCTAATATATTTAATTTGGACATATTTATAATTTTTGCTATTATAAATTATGATGAACATCCTTGTGGGAATCTTATTACTTTAGGGCATATTTCTGGCAGTAGAAGCTAGTAGTCAAAAGGTGTGATCTTTTTTTTAATGGCTGATGGTATGTACATGGCCACCCAATCAAGCGTTCTTGCCTGGAGAATCCCATGGATGAGGAGCCTGGCAGGCTACAGTCCATGGGGTCACAAAGAGTCAAACACAACTACAGCAATTTGGCACGCGCGCAATGATATGTTTTATAAAATTTCAGTAGAACATGATGTTGATTTTCCCTTTCTCCACCAGTGAATGGGAGTGCCCATTTCCTGACCTGTTGACAATGTCTGGCACAATACTACCATTCAGAAAAATCTTTTCCACTTATTTGCGCATGTTTTAAGTGTGTAGATTCTGTTCCTGTCCTTTGTCTGTTGTTCTTTGGGTATGCTTGTCTTTTTCATATGTATGAGCATCCCTACCTCCCCCCCTGTCCTTCCCGCCCCCCTCCGTCATGTGATACCTGAGGAAGGTTGTATGGAAGCACAGAGAAGAAATCATTTATGTCTACGGTAGATGGGGGAAACTTTCTAAAAGAAGTGGTTTTGTTTGTTTTTGACAGGCAAAGGAAAGCCAGAGGGTAAGAAACCAAACATTTGAGAACTACTGTTGTGTTTTCTGTCTGTAAATGGGGATAATTACTAGACTTGCTTTGTTATTTGGAAGATTAAGCACATGTATGTCCTTGGTTTGACACATACTAAGTGCTCAGAAAATTTAAGTGCAGTTATTTAGTTATTTAATGCTAACAGGTTAGCGATTAACATAAGAATAAAAGCCTATTTGAGCCCATAAATTAAAAAAAAAAAAAAAAGCCTAATTGGTTTTGAAATATGGGGCAGGTTATAGACACTTTCAACCAGGATATGTTGCCATAAATGCAGCTGTAACTTGGTTGGGTTAGGAATTTGGAAAATCCAAACACAGAAGTGGGAAGATTAGTTTCATCAGAATTGGGTTAGGCGAGGGTTTGGCACTTTGCCTGTTAATTTAACTAAATTACTGTGTGGCGACAACATTTCAAACCTTTTTTTTTTTTTTTTTTTTTTGCTTCATTTTCCTATTTATCTCAAGTTCCTCCATGTTTTGTCTTCCCTCTGATTGTATACTCTGCGTCTTCTCTGAAGGAGAATACAGTTGGGAGTGAGGGGGAACCTGAAACAGGCAGTAGGCTGAGAAGCGCCCTTCACCTTTGGGTTCATTTTCCCTTAGCATGTAAGAGTGGAGTTTGGGACACCTGAGGTTGTGATATCAGGAAAATCCTCTTAGAAGTATTGACCCTTTAATTACCGAGGTTCTAAAAAGCTTTTGAAGGCAACTTTGTAAGTGCATTATTCTTTTATATTGTTTAACTGTTCTCAATATTCTTTCCTCCACTCTTTAGCTGTTTCTATGATGATCTGAATCCTTTAGCAAACCTTGAGTAGACTGATGAATATATGTATAACTCAGAAAAAATTCTACACGAGTCTGAAGAGAAAGTTTTATTATACCAGTGAGCACCTTTATTTGTCTCCTCCATTCCTGTTTAAAAGTGTGCTGTTTTGTTGTCGGAAGGGATGGTGTTAGCCCAGTACAGGTACATGTCAAGCTTTATGTGCTTTATGAATTTCCTGGGTGGAGCCTTTGGTTTTGCGTTTGTGACCAGCTCCAGTGATGGCCACGTTGCTGCTGCTGCTCTGGTGGACTGTGGTCTACAGATTGTGTGACCAGGCGGTTTACAGCCTTTTTTAGGGGAAGGAGAACAGGTAGGGTAGTAACTTAATTTGTTGACTTAGCATTTGTGACAGACTGAATAGATCCATTGTACTTTTGTCACATCAGTTAACATTTGTTCAATAAATGAATAAACACCTCCTGGAGAGCTTTGTACTAGTGTTAAAAGAACAGCTTGCATCATAGTACTGTGCTTCAGCCATCCATAATTGTTGGGTTAAGTTTGTGTTTGCAGGTGCAGTTCAGCTCAGGCTAAGATGTTACTATACTTACAGTCTTGCTTTTGCTAATGATTTACTTTTATAAGTAGATGGCCTTCCAGTTCTGTGAAAAGGATGAGTTTAAGAAGTGAAGTCTTAACTCCTTAATTGGTTGGTTCATTACCTCTAACACAGATTTTTAATAAGTATAAATGAGTAATCATTTAATTTTTATGTTTGTGATTCCTCTGTTTGCTTCATTAGCCTTGAGTTACCTTTTCAGTCTCTACCAGGATCTCTCCCTCCCTAGCCACCTAATCTTAGTTTTATTTAGGTTGATTTTCATTTTATCCATATAGTTTATGTATATAATTTAACAAATTGGTAGTTTCACAATGCCTTTGAGGAAGATTAAAAGTTTTCTGTCCCTCCTCACCTTGAGTTTCTCTCAGACTCTCTTAGCAGATTTTTCTGGTATTTGTTTTCCTGTTTCTAAACAGTATGCTCATATAGTTGTTGTTTTATCAGTTTTAGACATCCTGAGATGTAAATAGTCGCTAAGAATTGAGCTCTGTTCTGCCCCTTACCACTCTTGCTGTTTCCTCAGGATTGTTGTACCATTATGACTGTTTACACCAGTATTCAGAGTTGTAGCAGGCTGAATAATGGCCTCCCTCCCCCAAAGAAGATACCTACTTTGTAGCCCTGGGAATGAGTGAATATTACTTGAAAAAGGAATTTGAGATGTGGTTAAATTAAGAATTTTTTGAGATGAGATGGTTATTTGGGTTTATCCTCCTAGACCCTGAATATAATCACAAGGGTACTTGTAAGGAAAAGAGGAGGAGATTAGGATCTAAGGAGGAAGTAGTAGATGCAACCCCAGAAGCAAGAGATTGGAGTGATGTGAGGAAAGGATTGCAAGCCAAAGAATGCAGGTGACCTCCAGCAGCTTCCAAAAGGCAAGAAATCACGTTCGTTCTTGGAGTGTCTAGAAGGAGCTAGCCAGCCAATACCTTTATTCCAGTGAAACTGATTTTGGGCTTCAGGCTTCCAGAACTGTAAGAAAATAAACTTGTGTTGTGTTCAGCCACCAGATTTAAGGTTAATTTGTTAGAGTAATCATGAGAAAGAAGTACAGAAGTAGATGTTATTATGTCCATATAAATACTGTTTACCACTGTCAGATGATGAATTATATCTTTGCTGTTATGACACTGTTTTCTCTAGAGTTTATAATTACCATGTTTTTCCTTTTTTGTTATTGTTTGTTTCAATCTGCCATCCCTGTTTTCTTTCTGGACCTTTCAGCAGCTTTTCAATATAATTTTCTATGTGGCTAAAAGAATCAGATAATCAGTCGTTTATCTCCCCTTGACCCCTGGAGTTCTCCATAGTGTTGTTTCAGTCTGGAGTGATTCATTTTCTGTGAATCTGTCATTGAATCACCCTCAAATCCTCTAAGAGACTAGCTTTCCTGATAGTATTTCGAAGTACATCAGGATGTTCTCCCAGTTTCAGTTTTTCCTTGAACTCTGTCCCTCTGAGACAGGGTGTTTTCTAAGTTGATTGCATACCTTTGGGATTTTTCTTTGTTCTTATCATATTCACATCACCATTGTGGGAGTTCCCTTTGTCTTTCCTGTGTTGAATCTTCCAGTTTTGGGGTGGCATGTTTTGTTTCGCTTTTTCTTTTTTCTCCACTGGTAGAAGTTTTTACCTGCTTGGAAAGGACGTCTTTCTGTTTTCACACTTTTGGGTTTGCCTAGTTATCGGAAGTCACTTTTCCTCAGACTTTGAAAGGCGTTTCTTCTGTCTGTTAAGAGTCCAGTGTGGCATTTAAGAAATCTGGTGCTGTTCTGTTCACTATTTTTTTCCGCCTCTGGACAATGTGCCATGGTGTATCTTTTTCATTAGTTAGGCTAGTACTCATTGGCCCCTTTCAAATTGTAGATTTATTTTCTTCAGTGTTTTTTTCCTTCTCTGTCTTATTCTCT
Organism: Dama dama; assembly: GCF_033118175.1. Classification (NCBI taxonomy): domain Eukaryota; kingdom Metazoa; phylum Chordata; class Mammalia; order Artiodactyla; family Cervidae; genus Dama; species Dama dama. Next base: position 37,377,207 of record NC_083696.1, on the reverse strand, counting down.
TATTCTTTCTGGAACTCCTGACATGTGAATCTTGGACTTTCTGCATTGATCCTCTAGTTTTTGTGGGTTTCCCCCCCTTCTATTTTCCATCAACTTTACATTTTGTTTCTTTTTGTGAGAGTTCCCCACTTTTGTTTCCAACTCTTTCACTGGTATTTACAAATCCGATTATTTTTAAAAGCTTTTTGTGGTGTATTCTTTTTTCAGCAACCTCTGTTTTGTAGATTGGAGTATCTTTGAGAGGATCAATTCTAATCTTGGCATTCTGTTTCCTTTGCGATCCTTTTTTTCTTGTGTTAGTAGACTGCAGTATCTGATGATCCTGTGTGAGATGCTCACAGGGGATTGGAAGGGCGGTGTTCACTGGCAGAGCGAATCAGCTGGTGGGCTCACTGTAAGGTGATGAACTGGGGATTCTCAGTGTCTCAACAGAAGGAACCGCGTTCAGAGGGAGTTGTTGGGGTGGGGGGCGGTGCGTGTCGTGTCTTAAGCCTGGCTGCTGACATTCTGAGAGCCAGGCAGGTCAGCTCACGGTTGACTATGTGTCCTTTCACTTGGTCTTACTTTCAGTTACTTGGCCTTCAGCCCAACCCATTTCTTCTCCGGTTCAGTTTCTTCAGAAACTAGTTCTCTCCTTGAGAATTAGACTTCTCTGCATCTTAAGTAGATGCTTCAACCAACAGCCTTATTTTGAATCTCATGTCTCACTCTTGTCTTTTCCTGACCCCTGGCACCGTCTGCTTGCCTCTTTGGCAACTCCCTCCGCATGCTCTTAGTTTTCAATTTCCTTTATTTGCTAAGTTACGTCTTTCCATTTTCTAGCACATTTGTTGTTGTCTTCTGCTGTTTGCCCACATGTTCTTTTGTTCTTAGTGTCTCAAGCTGGTTTTATTCATTTATTGTCATTTTAGTGGGCTCTAAAGGGGAGAGATGAATGAAGTGTTTTGAATCTCTGTATGTAACAGGTAGATCATTAAACATAGGTCTATTTCCTCTGTGTGCCAGGACACTTAATAATCACTTTCTCTGTCTTGCAATAGGAGAATTCACAGTAGTATTTCTCATTCTTTTAGTGTAAAGGTAGATTTAATTGTTTTCTCAGATTTAAATTCTAACACTGTGTCCTTTTATTCTCAATATACTAAGCCTACAGCAGAAAAAGAGAAATTAAGATACACTGTTTTCAAACCAAATTTTAGATGTTAAGGAGTCAGCCAAAATGAGTGAAGTTTTAAAAAATTCACTATTATCATTTTTAAACTTTGAAATGTATTCTGATACATTAAACTCCACAAGGACCAGTTCTTTATTTATTGTGATACCTTTAGCGCCTGCAGCAGTGTCTGCATGCGAAGTAGCTGCTCGTGAAATAATTTGTTGACTAAAGTCATATGTGAAAGTTAATCACATTTTAAAAATATCAAAAGAAAGCTTTTGCTCTATTAGAGATGACTTTTACTTTTTTTCCCAACTCCCAAGATCACTTAATTAATTGAAATATTTGTCTCAAAGTAAATAGGATAAGATTGTAGTCAGTTACTGACTGCAGGGCAGCTGAGTTCATAATTTTCTCCTGGGAACATCACTTACTCCTGAAACCAAGACAGAATTAAGGGAGTGATAGTTTTTCTCTGTTTTTCATCCGGAGCATTCATCCCCTGAATCTAGTTCTGTACATTTGTTCACTTAGTGGTAGGGTGCCTCTGCCTGCCTCTGAGATCTTGTCTGTCATCTCACCCTTGTGTTCCACGAACGTGCACAGTCTTATACTTGTTGAAGGCTTTGAGCTTGCTGTTTTAACCTGGCATATCTTAAATTTTTGCATGGCTTTAGGTAACCCACTCCAGTGTTCTTGCCTGGAGAATCCAAGGGATGGAGGAGCCTGGTGGGCTGCCATGTATGGAGTCGCACAGAGTCGGACACGACTGAAGCGACTTAGCAGCAGCAGCAGCACCTGCGTAAATTGAGTCCCCTCCCAACTCCAAAGTGTACTCAGTGTTGCCTGCTTTTCCCCCCTCCTTTTCCCCATATTATTACATGAAATAATCTTACTATTTGTTTCTTTATTGTAGGCTTCCTCTCAAGTTTATAAAATTTTCATGCATGAGGCAGTGAACTCCTTTCTTTATTTCTGCTATTTTTTTCTTAACATCTTGAGTAGTCTCAGGTATGTAACAGTGTTTGGCACTCAGTGGGCATTTGGTAATTATTTGTTGAATGGGTAGATAAATTGTGCAGTGTTTTCATATGTCATCCCATTTATTCAAATATCTGTAAGACTTCAGTTTTTATTTTACCCAAGGTATATATTTGTGCTTTTATTTAATAACAAGATACAGCCGGCTAAAAGAAGTTAATAGCATTTGTATCGTTCTAATCAGCTTTGTGAACCAGTAAAATGTTCAGCTGGTAAAGAATCTGCCTGCACCAGGAATCAAATCCACATTTGCACTGGCAGGCGGATTCTTACAAAAAAAAAAAAAAAAGAATCTGCCTTTAATGCAGGAGACCCTGGATTGATTCCTGATGGGGAAGATCCTCTGGAGAAGGGATAGGCTACCCACTCCAGTATTCTTCGGCTTCCCTGATGGCTCAACTGGTGAAGAATCCACCTGCAATGCAGGAGACCTGGGTTTGATCCCTGGGTTGGGAAGATCCCCTGGAGAAGGGAACAGCTGCCCACTCCAGTATTCTGGCCTGGAGAATTCATGGACTGTTTAGTTCATGGGGTCACAAAGAGTCGGACTGAGCGACTTTCACTTCCACAAAATGAGACCCAGAAAAATACCCCAAGTCGTACAAGCTGTTACAGACCATGCTGCTGTAAAAGACCCAAATACACAGCGGCTCCCCAGTTGGAAGCTTATTTCTCTCATAGCCACCGGTGGTAGAGAGGGGTCGTAAATGGATGAGCTGCTTTTTCCCAGGGATCATCCAGCACCCCGGGTTCCTTCTGTCTTTGTCCCTTTCCACAGTGTGTTGCTCTTGTCTGCATGGCCAGGTCTGGGTCACATCTGTGCTTGTTCCTTGCGAGGGAGCCAGAGAAGAAGACGGAGCTTTTTTTAAGGATGTGACATGGGAATGTTACACTTACATCCCATTGTTCAGAGCTTGGTCACGTGGCCTTAGGAGAGCCCAAGAAATGTAATCTCTACTTTCCTGTTAAAACTGTGTGCATGGTTTTGCTGGGGGTATGGGTGAGGGGCTATGGGGAGTACTAGGGTGTTCTGTTACTAAGAAGAGAAGAGTGGAAATGGCCACTTGCAGGGTCAGTGAGCCTGTTACAGCTTGTCATTCTTAGCAGTGTTACTCCCGCCTGTTGTCTCCTTAGTTCAGTGCTCTTTCCTTCTACCTACCTCATCTGCACCTTTAACATGAGATATTTTCTTCAAGGCATAAAAAAGTTAAAAAATGTTACTGTAATTTTCATTGTCAGATAAAATGTTGATTATTTGCAGAATGGAATAGGTTCTAGAGTAGTAACATTTTAAAATCTTCTAAAAATTAAAATAAAATTAAATCTCTTTAAAATTAGAACTTTTGGTTGTGTCTTGTTTGAAGTGGGGTTGAGTAGGCCTACCTCTCATTTTTTAGAGGTGTGACTTCGTCTTTCCCAGTCATGAGTGCCCTGTATAGCTTGGTTAGAATTGGGGAGATTATCTTTCTGGTTTAGTAAGGGTTTGAGGGAAATACGCCAACTTAGATCTTGATTTTCATGCTGGTTAGTTAGGAAAAAGCCAGTCTGCGCCACCCCCACCCCCCCCCCCCCACCCCCCCCGCCCACCCGCTCCTAGCCATTATAGGTGGCTTCATAGTTTTAGGACTCAGTTAAATGTGAAATGAGGTCGGATAGATAATATTAGATCTATACAATGAAATTTGAAGTGCTGTCTCCTGGGGGCAGGAACCAGAGGGGTGGTTGGTTCCCTGAGAGGCTTTGCAGCCCATTATAGAAAGAGACCCAGGGAGGAGAGCAGTCCCTTTTTTGGCTGTGATGTATGAGAATGTATCTGGAGTTGCTGTATTCACTCAGTCCCTTCCTTTTCCATCTTCTGTTTTGAAATATTTTAAGCCCATAAAGAAGTTGAAAAATAAATTTGATAACCATTCTTTATTTTATTTATATTCACAAATTACATTTTGCCACATTTGCTTTATCTATACCTGCACTTTGGCCTCTAAATTTTTTTGAAGGTAAATTAGAAACAACATGATGCTTTACCCCGAAATAACTCAGCTTTTATCTCTTAAGAACAAGAATATTCTCTTACAACCACAATACCATTATGTTACCCAAAAAATTTGGCAGAAATTTATTCAGAAATGCTCTATTACACAGTGCATTTTTAAACTTTCCCAGCTGACTTAAAAATCATCCTTAAAAAAATTTTTTTTCTTTGTTTTCAATTCAGGATCCAGTAAAAGCATTCAGTTAATTTTGAAGAGTCAAGGCCTATTATAAAATACCTCATTTTCTGGATTTCACCAATTGTTTCCCATAAGGAAATCCATGCTAAACATTTCTGGCCAGATCACTTGGTCATGTAGTATATGCTAAATCTTGCCAAAAAAGGGCCCTATTTCCCTCTTTTGTATCAATAAGTAAATCATTGATGGCCCTTGCCTGAGGCAGTTATTACATTGGTGGATGCAGAACAATAAGTGAAGTGCTAAAATGTTTGAAAATTCTGCTTGACTCAAAACATAACCACCTAGAAATCTGATCAGATGAGATACGGGTCTAACCCTGGGGCGCAGGACCTTCTGCGTTTGTGCAGAATGGTTGCTTGTGTAGGTTAGGTCCTGTGCGGCAGCCTTGTGTTTACTTAAGGCATTTGTGTTAAGTTCCTTCTTAACTATGTTTTCCACACATTGATCAGACAAAGAACCTGAGTTCTGGTTGTCCAATACCAGAGTATCAGATCGAAAAATTTGTTGACATCTGATTGAGGGTTTTTTTTTTTTTTTTTTTTAGTATTTTTCATGTGGATCATTTTTACAGCCTTTATTGAATTTGTTACAGTATTGTTTCTGTGTTTTATGTTTTTTTGGTTTTTTGGCCAGGAGGCATGTGGGATCTTAGCTCCCTAATCAGGGATTGAACCTGCACTATCTGTATCGGAAGGCAAGGTCTTAAACCAACTTGACTGCCAGGGATGTCCCTTGAGTTTTTGTTGGTTTTCTTCCTGTTCTATTAGTTTTGTAAGCAAATAGGGCAAATAAATTGTCTTCACGGGAATGAGGATGGGGGAAGAGGAATAATATGGTATAGGAAAATCTTTTTTTATTGTTAAACCAAAAATGGGTATTTTGGTCTGTGAGTTAGAATACTGTTGGTGTTTTGACTGAACCTGGGCAAACTTCAGGAGATGGTGAGGGGCGGGGAGGCCTGGCATGCTGCAGCCCATGTGAGCTTGCATGGGTCGCACAGAGGCGGACACGACTGAGCGACTAGACAGCAGAGCTCGGTGCCCCCTGCTGGGCACGGAGCTGCAGGGGTGTATGTGCAGCCCTCTTCTGGTTAGTTCGTCCCACTGAGCAGCTGTGTGTTGTGATTCCGCTAAAGATGTTGTTAAAGTGTTTCTGTGCTTACTAAGTTTTCTATTCATGTCTGACTCTTTGCAACCCCTCTTGGAATTCTCCAGGCCAGAATACTGGAGTGTGTTGCCATTCCCTTCTCGAGGGGATCTTCCCAACCCAGGTGTTGAACTCAGGTCTCCCACATTGCAGGCGGATTCTTTACCATCCGAGCCACCAGTGAACCCCAGGAATACTGGAGTAGGTAGCTCATGCCTTCACCAGTGGATCTGCCTGACCCAGGAATTGAATCGGGGTCTGCTGCATTGCAGGCGGATTCTTTACCAGCTGGGCTACCAGAGAAGTTAAGTTTTCTAATTAGTCACATCTTAAGCTGGACTAAGTTTGGTGACACTGCATTTTTTTAGAAATCAGCAAAATTTAGTTACTTAAATTACCATAGAGTAAATCCTGGGAAATGGTATAGATTGAAATCTTTGTTTTATCCAACAATGGAATTGAATTATATGACTCAGAAAATCAACAAGCATTTCTTGTTGTATTTATCAAAACAGAGTCTTCGAAACAGTGTGTAAAGTGCTTTAGTTAAACAAATAGCTCTGTTGACACCCAGTGGAAGATGATGCTATAAGCTCATTGTTAAAACAGACAGACAGACACACTGACATGACCGACAGGCATAATGGGGAGAGTGCCGTCTCCTTGGAAACCCTGGAAGTGCCTTAACAAAACTCAAAGAATTTTGTCAGGAAACCGTGCAGATGAGAAACAGTGAGGAAAGTCCTTACTGGCTGACTTGGGTCCATTTATGTGGTTGAGAAGCCCTCCTAGGGTGTGCGGTAAAGGGACCTACTTCGAGTAGCTAAAGCTAGAATTGAAAGTGGTTCATGGGGCAGTTGGTTGGTGAAATGTTTTGTACTTGAAGCTGAATTAAAAGCTGAATGATAAATATGAAAAGTGATGAGATGCTGAGCCCAGAAATAAAATGGAATAAACATTGTTTAACTGGTGTCCTTACCATGGTCTTATCTGGAAGCCACCTACTTGGATATATTAGCTGATCAGACATACCCCCTGCATTCTGTTTCATTTATTTAGTAAACTTAAACAGTACTCCTTAAAAACAAAAACAAAAAAAGCAGTGATACAGACCAGTTCTTACCAAGGAGAGCGTGACAAAGTGGAGAGGGGTTGACTCCCTGTGGTTGAAGGAGAGAGACTGACCATGAAGCTCAGTGCTGGAGCTCCCTGCTCTGATGCCGCCTTCTCGGCTTTGTAATCCTGCTTCCCGACTGCGCATGACTGGGTCGACAAGCTGACTAAGGGTAAGGTGTGGCAGATAGCTTCTAAAGTGGCCCCAGTGACCCTGCCTCCTGGTACGCATGGCCTGTGTGTCATTCCCTCCCCTGAGCATGGCTGAATGTAGTGACTTGCTTCCACAAGTGTGGCAGAAGTGATGGGATGTCACCTTCAAGGTTAGGTTATGAAAAGGCTTTGGGTTTCACGTTGGACTGCTGCTCATTTACTCTGAGGGAAACCATCTCCCATTTTGTGAGCTTCCCTGTGTAGCTCGTGCAGCAAGGAGCTGGTGTTTCTGGCCAGCAGCCAGTGAAGACCTGACGGCTTGCCAGCAGTCGTGTGCATGAGCTTGGTTTACGAGCCAATTCTCCTTCCACCAGCCTGCATCGAGCTTTGAGATGACAGCGACCCTGGCTCACACATTGCTGCCTTTTGAGAGATCCTGAGTCAGTGCGCACCCCCCAGCACACCCATGTTCTTGATGCCAGTTTGTTGTTTTAAACGGCTAAATTTGAGGATAATTTGTTAGGCAGCAGTTGAGAGCTATCAATAATGTAGGAAGTAACCATGTAAACATCTCCCCATCCTTAAAGATTTTAATTTGGTTTTCTGAATGGTTTTTGATTGAACCCAGTACAGTTCCCAGTGTTGCATAAACGTAGACCTTTCTCTTTAAAGTTAAATACACGAGAAGATAGACATAGACTCAGTCTAAGAAAAGGTGACAGATTTATTGCAAGAAATAAGAGAAAATGTTGAAACTTAAAGAAAAGCTAGTTAGTATTCTCAAGGAGACTCATGAGCATTTGAAGAAGTATCAGAGAGCAGAAAAAGTTCTCTGGTGAAATATGCGATTCTTAACCTATTGACTCTTCGGAGGCGGGTAGCTGCAGGGCTCTAGAAATATTCTTGCAACTCGGGAAATAAAGATGAATAATGTGGACACAAATATAAAAAACACAAATAATAGATTTCCGTTTAGAATGAGAGTTCAGAGTGAAAAGTCAGAACAGATCAAAAGGGTTCAGGGACATACTTTACATTTATTGAGCACTTAGTGTATACCCTGTGTTGGGCAAGTTGAAACTCATTTAAAATTGTCTACACAGCTTTCATGTGGTAGGACCTGTTAATATTACTCTTTTACAGGTAACTGAAGTGCATACCAAGCAAAATAAGTGGGATCCACACCTAGAAATAACCTAGTGGATTTCTAAATTTTAGGGTGTGGAAATAAATAATACAAGTATTGAGACAGGAAGGAAGGTATATCAGGTAGACATCGAGTTTGTCTTCTTTCTGCTAGAACTGTTCAGTTAGTGGTAGCCACTAGCCTCATGTAGCTGTTAAATTTAATTCATTTTATTCCCTCAGTTTCACTCCACTCAGTTCAAGTATTCAGTAAATAGCTATGTGTGGCTAGTGGCCACCATGTTGAACAGTGCAGAATAGAACATTTCTGTGATCAGAAAGCCTTGTTGAACTATGCAGGAGTACCTTGTTGAACATGGCCGTACCGTTTTCCCATGGGACTTAACAAAGAGATGTATTCATAAGGGGCAATGACAAAGGAGAGCAGTGTAGCCTTAGGTTAATTTAGCTTGTGTTTCATAGTCCAAAACTGAGTTGTGAAAAGCTAGACTGTAGCATTTTGCCTGACTAAAAACTTGGGGGCCCCTTCTCTGGTTCCCTCCTTTAATCCAAATCTGCCTACTCAGTGGCTTTATTGAAAGGTATAAGATCAGAAAGAAGAGAGTGCTGAAGCTCAAGGGAGCAGCTAGGCCTCTGACATGAAAATGCTCTCTTCCTCACTTTTGCCGTGTTGGTGAAAAACAGTGGAGTGGCATCTAGAGAACTTAGAGGAAAGCTGTGTAACCTGAGAATCTTTGGTTGGTGAGACTGTCCTTCACATAGGGCAACAAAATAGCATTTTGCAGGCTTCTTGTGACTCAAAAGTGTATCACTCAAGTGCTTTTCTTGGGAAAAAGCAGTGCTGTCTCAGTGCACCCAGCCCACTGAGAAGTCAGCCGCTCAGGAGCATGGTGAGTCAGCTTAAGTGTTTGCTTAACCCTCTGGTTCCCACAATAACCCAAGACATAGATTCAATAAAAGTAAGGGGAGATCTTCATCTATGTCAGACATAAAGAGGATGCCCTCTGTAAACCACATTTCAGGCTGTCAGAGCACTGATTTCAACCTCTCCAGCTTAGCTCCAGAGCTGCTTCTTCTGACAACTGTAGAATAAAGCCACAGAAAATAACTTTTATTTTAAGGATGCCAATCCACTGAAGCCACTTCTGTTGAAATCACCCCAGAAATCTGCATGTCACCAAATCCAACTTTAATTTCTCAACCTTTGCTTAATTTCTGTGCACTTTGGGACACAGTTCATCACTGTCTCCTTTATTTATTTATGACCGCCGCATACGGGATCTTAGTTCCCCAACTAGGGATCAGACCTGTGCCCCCTGCAGTGTCAGCGTGGAGTCCTAACCACTGAACCGCTAGGGAAGTCCCTATTACTGCCTCCCTTTAGAAAGATTTTCTTACCTGGCTTCTAGAAACGTCTCCTGACCTCACCAGTAGTACCTAGGTACTCTTTCCTCTCTGCTTTCTCCTTTTCAGCTAATCATGGGAGAGCCTGAAGGCTCAGTCTTTAGGCTGAACCTCTTGTTTTCTTATCTGTACTTGCTCACTAGGAAATCACATTTGGTCCTTAAATGCCTCTATTAATTGATGATATGCTAATGTATATCTCCTTTTCCTTCCCCTAAGCTGTCCAATCTGTCTAGCTTCCTAGATGACATTTCCACTTATGTGTCTGGTCGAAATCAGCACCACAGATGGAAAATGGAATTCTGGGCTCCTTTCTTACTCCAGACCTACTCTTTTCCTGGTATGTGTCTCCTCAGTAAACGGCACTGACTGTTCTGTTGGATGCGGTACTAAAACATTGGAATCATCCTTTGACACCTCTTTTGAGACCTCAGCAAGTTTTGCAGTGCTGTCTTCAGAATGTATTCTGAATTCATCCATTTCTCTGGCTGCCACCTGAGTTCAGACCATCGTTATCTCTTGCTTAGGCTACTTCAATAACTTAAGAACCAGATAAGGGTTTTACAACAAATTTAAAACTCTTCAGTGGCTTCTTATCACTGTTTGACAAAGTCTTAGTCCTCCCTTGACTTACAGGCTGAATATGGTTTGGCATCTGTTAAACGTGCCATCTCTTCTACCACCTTGTTCTGCGTTAGTCTCATCAACTCATTTCTACTTAGGTCCTCTGCTTGTAATATCTTTTATTTCTATAATATGCCCCCATCTCTAGAATCTATGGTCCATGAGACTGGGGATCTTTTGGGCTGTCTTAGGAACTCCTGTATCCCTAGCACTTAGAAATGCTGGCGTAACCTGGAGTGTCCAGCATGTATTAGATGAAGAAATGACTGTTAAGAATTTGTTGAAGGAATGAGCAGAACAACAAAAATGTACAAGATTTATTTAAAAAAAAATAAGATCAGTTGTCAGAGGAATAAACTTTTTGTTCAGCTAAGTGGAGAAAAACTTTAATGTTTAATTCTCTTTCAGTGAGATCCATGAAAGAAATTGCATATTTGAAAATGGAATCGTGAAATTAATTTCAAATTTTTGAGAAACGTGACTATAATTGTTTAAACAGTATAGTAGAAACAATGATTACAGTGTAAATACAATTGAAAACAAGGTCAGGGAATTATCACCTTGCGCAGACTAATCTAGAACTGAGAAGAAAAAGATTTAAGACAGGAAAGATGAGCAAAAAGAATGTTCTGAGAAATTTTTTTTTTTTTTAGTAATATGATATATCCCTTTGAGTTCAAGAGTTTTCATGAAATCATTCTTGACATAATCTTTAACTTAGCTAATGGAACTTAGCATTTTTCTTTTCTTTTTTTATTTTTTAGCATTTTTCTTTTACCTGAAGTTGGATCTACGAGTTATGTTGTTGTTTAGTTGCTAAGTCGTGTCCCAACACTTTGTGACCTCATGGACTGTAACTTGTAACTTGCCAGACTCCTCTCTGTCCAAGGGATTTCCCAGGCAAAAATTGGGGTGGGTTGCCATTTCCTCTTTTTCAGGGGACTTGCCATATAGATGCTGTTAAATAAAACATAATGTAAGGTAAATATCTGTCTACTGATGATAGCAAGTGTTAATACATTCAGCCAGCTTGAGAAGCAGGACATTGTGCTTCTTTCATCTTCAGTTCTCCACACTTCAGCAGTGATCCAGCCTTGCATTATATACTTCATAAATGGATTTTAAAGTCTGAAGACTTCTGTCCCCTCTTTTGCCTCCATGCTTTAGTTTCTTCATTTCTTAAATGGATATATAACCAGTTGGAGAGGTTCGTTGTGAAGATTAAATACTTAACATAAAGTGAATTTCAAATGTTGGCTCCTTTTGATAATATCGTTACTGTGCTAATACTAATTCACTTGGGTCATAGTCATCACATACCAGGATTTCTGGAATGACTCTGGGTTTGTCTCCAGACTGCCCCCTGCTTACTCTTCTCCTAATTCCCAGCCTGTATCAGCCGTGAGTAATCTAAGGTGCATATCTTCCCAGTGGGCTTCCTTTTGTCATTGGAATAAAGTCTGTAACATTTTTTCTATCATAAAGTTCTCTAACTTCTTTCTCTAAAGTATTCTGCCTCTTTATACCCAGTCTGTAGGTGAGCTGAAGGAATCCTGTCAGAAAACACATTTGCTCTAGTTGTGAGTCTGCTAACACCTGTCCAGTGAAGTCCTTCCTGGTTCTTACAGATGGCTGTAATAATCCTAGTTTGTAAAGATTTCAGAGAGAGATTAGCAACCAGATAACCATTCTGGTTGTAAAAGTATCTTCATACCTGCGAAGATGCAGGGGCTTCGTGCAGTACTGCTTATTTGTATGATCTCAGTGAGGAACTAGAGTCTGTTTTGATAAGGCAACTTAATGAGATGATTTGTTTAGTGGACTTAATTATGACTTCCTTAAAAGTTGGTGAACATCTAATGAATATGGTAACTAGGTTTAGAATGGTCAATTTAGAGCTCTTCTTTCAGACATTGCATGTAACATTCATACACCAGGGCATGTTTGTTAAGATCACCCCTGTAGACTAAATGTGTTAGCAACTGTTTATCTTTCTGTTCTTTGTTGCAGGAGGGTATGGTTCCATTCCATTTTATCCAAACATGATATCAGATTATCCAGGAACAAGTTAAAAAGAAGGGAGACTGGTTCCAGAACACATCTCTGGAAATTACACTATGGACCCTGACTCTCGTGGCAGCTTTACAATGTAGGTTCTGTATGAGCATCGACAGCCAGTGGTCTTTATGGAGTTTATCTCATAACATGTTCTGGTTCACTGAGGCAGAGGCGGAGGAAAGGCTTATTATGTAGGCCGCTAGCACTTTATGTTGTTCTTGGAAATCATGGTGTAATTGAGGGGGTGTTTGGACTAAGATAGGAGTATTGGATCCTGTTCTCGGTCAGCTGTGCTTCAGCCTGAGGCCTCGTAAGTGTCTCTGCAGAGAAGCAGCAAGCCAGGCAGTGGCAGGACTTTGTTCCTAACTTGGGCTTTAGCCTCAGGCTCCTGGGAGCTATGCTGGACCATTTGAAGAACTTTTTTACTTAGACTAGGATTCCGCAGAATAGTCTAGAAACGAATAAGGCTAAATTCTTGTTTCTGCTTCATGCAACAAAGCCTAGATCCCAGCCCATGTCTTTTTTTTTTTTTTTTTTTTTTAAAACCAATGTGCCTACTGTGTGACTCATTCAAGGCTCATTTCTTTTCATTTACTGCTGTTTAGCCCTGAAAGCAACTCTGAGGTTGTCTTTTTAAGATGAGGAAACTAAGTCTAAGGTGCTGAGTTACTTCCTCAGGATCATATGGACAGGAGAAGTAGTGATTTGACAGTGGGGAAATGACCATCTGGCATCTGGTCACTTGCTGCCCAAGTTCCCTGCAGATGTGACCCCAAGAATGGGGTACAGGTGTGCTAGGATAACAGTGCCTCAGTCCTTGGAGGTGAGTGCTTGAGTGCAGATGGGAGCAGCCTCCCCTGTCCTCCGTGCTAACGTTCTCTGGCTGGAGGGAGGAGGTGGTGCACTGGCTGCAGCAGTGAAAGTCGTGTGTCAGCAGGAGTGCTCACCGCCTTTCAGACGGTAGTGATCTGCCCTAGTCAGTGCCAGGCAGGAAAGAGGAGTCAGGGAGGGAGAGGAAGAAATGGTTGGGGTCTGCTCACCCCAGGAGCGGGTAAGCAGGTCATGTCATACTCAGCCCTGAGAAGCAAGCAGTCCTAAGGGGATGGCACACACTTAGCTTTCCCTTCGGAGTGCTGAAATAAAATGTTCTTAAGTTTTGAACACATCAAATTTGTGGGAGGAGTGTCCTGACCTTGAGGGGAAAATATAATAAGAACTTTGAGCTCCCTCTAGAGGTCAACAGAGATAAAGAAACATCATAGTGGTCTGAAGGGAAATAACTATACTTAAAGCTTGCCAACCCTTTATCAAGAAACTAGCATTTTATGGCTGCGTTATCCAACAAAATACTTTCTTATACTGGGGAGGAATTAGTTACCTTTGGGAAGAAATCTGGGTGAATTATATTCTAGTTAGCTATGTGGGGCCAATCCTGAAGTCCAGTGTTTGCCATATAGGTTGTATTTAATGAATAGAGGAGAAAAGATTGTAAAAATTGGTCATGATTCCAAACAAGATAACATGCTTCTTAATGAGAGCTCTAATTGTTGAAACTGGATCAAAATGAGAATTCACTTCTGTGCTGTTAAGGTGCCAGAATGTTTTGACAGCAGGCCCCTGACTGTAACAGAGAGTAGTTTGCTGCTGTGTTTTAACCCCGCCTCCCCAACATCTGAAAAGAAAAAAAAACAGTACCTGAAGATTAGAATTAAGAAATCCAGGTTGTTGGCTAACACACACAGTTTCTTAACTTCTAGAACCTCAGCTGACCAAATGAGAATCTGTTCTAGGATATAAATCTTTGTTGTTGTTTAGTCACTAAGTCGTGTCTGACTCTTTTGTGACCCCATGGACTGTAGCGTGCCCGGCTCCTCTGTCCATGGGATTTCCCAGGCAAGAATACTGGAGTGGGTTGCCATGCCCTCCTCTAGGGGATCTTCCCTACCCAGGGATTGAATCCGTGTCTCCTGGGTTGGCAGGTGAATTCTTCACTGCTGTGCCACCGGGCCATATAGAAATCTTACTCATGGTCACTTATTCCAAGGATGAGAGTTAGTTATGGTGCTAATCTTTCTTTTGTTTTCAGTATGTTTATACTTCAGAATTGAGAGTTCAGTTCTTAAAATTTAGTATGTAACTATAGGATGAAAGAGAAGTCATTTTTAATTTGTGGTGATATTAAGACTATCTGAAAGTTTACATTAAAAAGAATATTCCAAAATTTCTCAAAAAGCAGAAGAATAGGAAAATGTCAAAGGGACCCAGGAACCAACCTGAAAGAGTTCTCAGTGGCCAAATCTGGAACAGTTTGAGCAGCACAATAAATTACATACTATTAGATTATAACCCAAAGTATGACATTAATACCTGTAAATTCCTACTGATAAATGATTGGTTGGCTAAATAAATGAGGGGGAAGAGACAAATTTCCCAGACGAATTCTAGATAATTTAGCTACTCCCCCTCAAGTAGATGGAGCTTAGTTAATGCATGTACACTCAGTCCCTTTAGTGATTTCCTTCTGGAGTACCTTAAGAGGGTGAAGTGACTGGTGGAGAAGCTTTGCAGACCATACCTGGTCAGATGATCTAGGTTATCATCAGTAAGTCATACTGGTAGCATGTCCCCTTGCTATGATGTGTTAAAAATGGTGTCTCATCTCTGTGATCTTTCTGCCAGTAAGTCCCATAATTGCAGCCTGGCCTTGAGGAAAACACACTGCAATCTCACTTGAGATGCTTGCTGCAGGGTACCTAACTAGTACTCTTCAGAACTGTCAAGGTCATCAGAAACAAGAAAAGTCTGATAAATTGTCACAGACCATAGGAAGCTAATTGCAGTATCCTGGAGCTGAAAAAGAACACTAGGAAAAAGCAAATGAAATCTGAACAAAAGTGTGGACTTTAGTTAATCACATGCAAGTATTAATTCCTTAGTTTGTGACAAATGTAGCATAGTAATGTAAGATATAAACAGTGGGAGAAGCCACCTGAGAGTAGATGGGAATACTCTGTACTGTCTTTGCAAGTCTTCTGTAGATCCGAAATTATGCTAAAATAAACTTCCAGAAGCCAAAAAGATCCAGCTCAATTAACTCTTGTGTTATTCAGCTTTTGTTCTGTGACATTGGAAAAATGGGGAACTTTGCCGCTTTGTGTATATGTATTGAGCAGTCTCTGACTTTGAGTAAAAGTGAGGAAGATGCCATTTCCTGAAGTTGTGTGATGACAGATGACATGAGAATCTCTGGTGCTTCCCCTGCGGCAGCAGTGGCTTCCGCACGTTGACCTGAGCAGCTTCATTGTCTGGGTTCCATTCTTATTTCACCATCAAGTAGCTTAGAACTGACTGGAAGTAAATCACTATTGTTAATTAGTTCCACATTAAAGAAGAAGTAAGTCTGGGATCCATTTTTGTTAGTGTGTGATCTTCAGTAGAGATCCTGGTCCTGGGTAGAGCTATGCAGCTTTTGCAGAAGGGTTGTCCTTTCAGTCTTTAATTTCAGATATTAGATGTTCATGCATCCTAATAAAAGCTTGTTATTTTCCTCCACCCATTATTCTGTTTTCTTCCTCCCTTAAATATGTTGATTTTAAGTATCTGAGTTGTGTACATGCGCTAAGACATTCTCTGAAGAGATCATCTATCCATATTTCTTTGCAAACAAGAAATTTGAAGTTCATAAAGATTAAATGACTTACTCATAGTCAAATTATTACTTAATAGCAGAGCTGAGACTGTTTCCCCAGGTGTCTTGTTGCTCTTGCCTAGTAATGGTTAATGAAGAGCCAGAGTTTGTAGTGAATATGGAGGAGGATTAGAGCAAAATGTGAAAGGACATTGGCAGAGTAAGAACATTTGATGTTTCTCATATATTCTTTAACAGTTTAAATAATTTATAAAGGCATTAGTGACTATACATTAAAAAATTTGGGGGGCATTATTTCAGTAGAATGACTTCTGGAACTGATCAAGTTCCAAAGGAATGAATGTTTTGTGGCTTCTGATATAAATTATGGCATAGCTTTCTACAGTAATAATTTATACTTTTGTCTACAATGTAGGCAGGTAACCTGCATTGTAGATAAAAGTATAAAGTGACTGAGCACATAGAGCAAATAGCAGGCTTATGAACAATTTGTATTTTCCCTCTAGGAGATAGAAAATGGTGTCTTATTAAAAAATGTATTTAGTTTAATTTGATTGGCTGTTTCCTTATGTTTTACTAGTATTCTTCTGTGAATTGTTTTGCTGCATTGTAAGAACTGTTTCTAAAAATACAAGTGTTTTTCCTAGTCCATTTGGCTTCTATTTATTTATATAAAAATCGCATTTTTCTTTTATTACACCTGTAGATTGTAATCATCCGGTGTAGCTCTACCTCACCAGAATTCTAATGTGAATTAATACTTTTTTAAAAAAACTTCCCCTGATGGGGCACATAGGGAAGGGCTGAAGGAACTAGGAGAGGAAGGAAGGTATTTCAGGCAAGGTAGACAGTGTATCCAGGGTAAAGAAGAGGTAGTGAGGCTGGGAATAAGTATGTATGTGGGAGGTGTAAACATGAGCTTCACTGGAGAATGTGGTGAGTGCTGTGGTCCTAGGAAGTAGGTTGGTATGCTTAAGGGAAGGGTTCATAGTATGGAGGAGATGGAATGCCACTCAGTACTTCACAGATCTTGTAATCCTTAGAGGACCTTGAAGGTTTTGGAGCAGGAAAGCATTTTGTAACCTGTAAGTAAAACAGAAGAAACACATGGCATGTCTGAGATTCCAGGATTTTGTTGTTTTCTTATGGTATAATTTACATCCTGTGAAATTTATCCTTTTATGTACAGTTCTTCAACTTTTAATTAAAAAACATAGTCACTACCATAGTCAACATAAAAAGCAGTTCTGTCACTCCAGAGAGTTCCATGTCCCCTTGAAGTTGGCCTCTACCCTCCTTCTATCCCTCTAGTTGTACCTTTTCCAGAATGTCAGGTAAATGGAATTATATAGTGTGCAACCTTTTGAATCTGGCTTCTTTTTGTTAGCATGATGCATTTTGAATTTTATTCATGTTACTGCTTGTATCTATAATTTGTTCCTTTTCGTTGTGGAGTGGTACTTCATTGTACGGATATATGCCACATGTTGTTTATTCATTCACCAGTTGAGAATCATTTGGGTTGTGTCCAGTTTTTGGTGATTACAAATAAAGTTGCTGTAAGCATTTGCATTCAGATTTTTTGTATGAATAGTAGTTTCATTTGACTTGGGTAAGTATGTAGTGATTGCTGGGTTGCATTGTGTTTGGCAGTACTCAAAAACTTTTTTCTTCCCCCCAAGAGGGTTGCATTCCTACCAGCTATATGGGAGGGTTGCAGTTACTCAATACCAGCACCAGCCATTGTCAGTTTTTAAATAAAAGTTTAGTCATTTGAATACTGTGTAGTGCTAACCTCACTACTTTTTTTTTTTTTACTTTGTAGAGGTTAGTCCATTCGTTTCTGTTACTGTTATGTGAATGAGAAAATATATCTGTACCTGGTCTCCCTATCTAAGCTCTGGTCACCAATTCCATAATGCTCTGATGGATTTATGTTACACCAACAGGATCAAGCATAATTTGTAACTTTTTAAATATATATGTTATAGATAACATTCTTTCTCAGTACAATAGATTTTTTTTTTTTTTTGGTACTAAGTGAGGGAAGTACATGTGAACAAACTTTGGAAGGGTATACTGGACTGAAATTCTCTCAGAAGTGGGGTTAAGAGTGAATGGTTATCTTTTTTCTTTTTCTTTTTTTTTTTTTAACAAAGTAGTTATTTTACAAAGTAGTTATTTGTGTGATCAGAAAAAAGGTAAAATTAATTTTAATTGTAATTTCATTACTGAAATTGATCTTCAGAAATCATAGCATATATGAATACATCTGATACATTTTTTGCAGTTTGCATGAGTTTGCTAAAAGATTGTTCATTTATTACCTATGGTGGTTACTCCTTGTGGTGGGATTTCAGGTTTTTTATTTCAGTTTTTAAGTTAGTTTTATAGTGATTCTTGTATCTTTTTTTTTTTTTTAAGAACAATACTATCTTAAATATTTATATACTTATGTTCCTGTAAATCTTCAAAAATATTTTTATTGCAGTACTGATTTTTGTCCCTGTCCTTAGAGTTTTAAGGTTACTAAGTAGTTGATTAGAACCAGTAGTTACTTATCATTAGCTAATTTTATTGTGCTTAGACAGTGTGGTTTTTAGAATTCCTTAAGGGACTCTCTCAGTAAACGTGAGGTTCTGTGTGTGTATCAGTTACATTTTTCATGTGTCTGTCCCTTCTTTTCCCCCCTTCCCTGCCTCCTGCCCCACCTATTTTTAATCTGTCAGGCATGGAAAAGGATTTGTCCAGCTTCTGGACAATTATTGTCAACTCTTCTACTCCTGGTAACCCTGAAATATATAAAGTAACAATCTTTGGGCATAAGATTTATGACTGCTACATCTTCACCATACCTTTTATCAAATAAATATAAACATAATATAAACTCTTGTCCTATTGAATTCTTTTTTTATCTAATTTTACCAATGAGTGAAGGCATTATTGGCATTTACTAGGCATAGGCTTGATTGTACTAGCTATTTGGCAGTTTTCAGGACAGTCTTGAACTAGAAGAAGTTATCCCATAGTCTGCATTATTTAGAATATTTTGCCATGTTTGTGGTGTTGAAAAAAACTATTTTCTAAGCCTAAAAACCCAACTCTATTTTTGTTTTTTGCATGTGTTTATATACTAAAGTTTACTTTGTAAATTAGGGAAATATTATGCTTTGAAATGTTGGAATTCTTCATGATTTTGCAGTCATATCCTAAAAACAAGACTAATGAAATTGATTGAGTTGCCACTACTGTGTACCTTTGTAAGGCTGCGTGTATACCTTGGTTTGATTATTCTGCATGTAATGTCATCATGCTGGAGCACTTCCATGCTGGTCATTTTTTCAAATAGTCCCCAACTTTTCCCCTGGGACTGCAGTGATACGTATGTTGGAACACTAGATCTTCTCCTGCAAGGCAAGTCTTTGTTCTTTTTTTCCCCTCTGTATCATTTTTTTTATGAGTCTATTATGAGACCTTCAAGTTCTTGATCTTTTCTGTTGCAGCATCTAATCTGTTAATCACATTCAATGTATCTTTCATTTCAGATAGTATACTTTTCATTTTAACATATTCCTTTGTCTTAAGCATATGAAGTGTATTTATGACAGCTATTTTAAGGTCCTTGTCTTCCAGAAGTGATTCATCCGTCATTTTCGGCATTTCTGGTTCTGTTCCTATTGGCTTATTTTTCTTCTGGTTATGGCTTACATTTTCCTGCTTTCTTATGTTCCTGATGATTTTAGACCCCAGACAATTGTGAATTTGCATTGTTGAGTGTTGGGTTTTGTTCTTGCACATAATTAAGTTACTTGAGATCAATTCTTCAATGTGAAGCTTTGTCAGGATGAATTCACTTTGGCGCTGACTTGATCTCTGAGGTGATACTCTTCTGAGGACTCCACCTGATGCCTTGTTAATTACATTTCTCTACTCTGGCTGGTGGCTCAGTTGGTAAAGAAACTGCATGCAATGCAAGAGACCTGGATTTGATCCTTGGGTCAGGAAGATCACTTGGAGAAGGAATTGGCAACCCACACCAGTATTCTTGCCTGGAAAATCCCATGGACAAAGGATTCTGGGGGACTGCAGTCCATGGTGTCGCAAGAGTCAGACACAAATTATCGATTAAACCATTGTCAACCAGCCTCCTCTGGCTGAGTGGGATCTCTGTTTATTTTGAGACCTTGTAAGCTTCCGGATAGTTCTTTTGTAGGCCTTGTGGAGTGTTATACTATTACGTGTGTGCATGCATGCATGCTTGGTCGCTTCAGTCATGTCCAACTCTTTGTGACCCCATGGACTGCAGCCTGCCAAGCTCCTCTGTCCAAGGGATTCTCTAGGCAAGAATACTGGAGTGGGTTGCCATACCCTGCTATCCTCAAATCAGTATTAAACTCTTTAAAGATTCTAAGTGATTTCTGTAGATCCCTTGAACTTTCTCTCTGTTCATTTTCTAGTCATTCCCAGCTAGAGGCTGAATCCAGATTGTCTTGCTTCCCCATGGCTAGAAGCAGAAGACCAATTACAGACTTTTAATTTTGATTTTTCTCTTTCACTTCAACCTTTTTGAAGTGCTAAAAGTTACTTCATGTTTTCATTGGGTACTTTTTGGAGACAGTTTATGCAGTTAGCTTTAATGTTCTTTGTTTTTACTGAAATATAACAAAAAGGAAAGAAGACTGATTACCTTGGTAGAGTTTTAAGGGTAATTAAGTACTATTTGCAGAAAGGTAAGATTCAGCATAGCCAACTTGCTAATAAACTTGTTTTCTTCCAGACCTGAAAGTTTCATTTGATACCTAGAAGGCCATGCTGGCAGCTGCTCTTGCAGCGAGTCTTCGGTGACACTCCCTTTCTCCCCAGAGCAGTCCCTTTTGAGATAATATTCAGAATGTAGAATATTAAGAAGCAGTGGTTATTCCTAGAATTTTTGTGAACTTCATGTTTTTCTGTGTGAATATTTCGAACCTCTTGTCTTGAGATTTATGCTGTCTCGTGATGCATAAGGCAAATGTGCCTGAATTTTTAGAACTATTTACTGTAACAATGTTTATATTATTTTATGAGTATTAACCTTTTAAATTTTCTTCTCTGTTGCTTAGCTTTAAAGACTAGCCGTATTGAGGGTATTGAGCACAGTGCCCTGCAAGCAGTGTATAAATATGAGCTGCTTTTATAGGCGGCTTATACTACTGATGTCTCAGTGACAGCGCAGGGAGAGTGAAGTAAAGTTTTTGTGAGCAGGTGAATTTGAGAGATAAGTTACAGTTTGCATTGTTTTCTGGGTGGAAGAAAGATAAAGTTGAATTTAGGGTTAAGTAAAATGTTTCTGACCTGACAGTTTTATTGAGAGAATACTGCACATTCCTGTTTCATTTATATATATATTTAACAGTAAAAATTCCAAGTCAGCAAAAATTAAAAAATAGTAAGCCTATTGACAAAAATAACAGAATCAGGTGTGTCAGCATTCAATGGATGCTATGTTAACTGTTTCAAGTGAAACTTTGGGGACTGTATAATCCAGAATGTTAAACATATGTGTGAGCAGTTTCTTCCAGTTGATTTCCTCCCCTTTATTTTTAAAATAAAGGGAGCTTCTTTATATATTTACTCAGTCTTTATGTCTTAGAATTCATTTTATAATGCTTACAATATTCCTTCTTTGGTTCTTTTAAACATTTACTAAGTCATTTCTTGGTTAGCTGTTTATCTGTTTTAATAATATGTTGCTTATAAACCTCTTTAAAGGGTACAATTTAGACTCTGGATCACCCAGCCCCTGGAGTGTAGCAGGTGCTAGAAAAATGCTTAGTTTTATTGTAGGGCCAGACCAGTAATTGTAATGAGATCATTAGTAAATAGTGTAAAGTCGATGTAGTTTGACCTTAAATGTTTTATTGAACACAGGCATTTTGGCAGCGAAAAAGAAGCAGTAAACTGAACACTTATTTATTTCTTCATCATCCAGTGACTTCTAGAATTTTGTGCTGCCTCCTTATACATACGATTGTTCACACCTGCTAAATTTGACTCCTGGCTTTGACACTTGACAGAGGTGTGAAAGGCAAGTTACTTAATGTCTCAGTGCTTTTGTACACTCTTCTGTTAATTGAAAGTGATGTCTCTATCACAGTGGCATTATAAGGATTAAATGAGAATATATATATATAAATGCTCATTTAGTACACTGCTTGGCATATTATAGTGAATCTTTCTGTAGATAGTGTGTGTTTTGACATTAGTTTATCGGGTCTCTGTCCCCACATAAATCATACTTGTTCTTTTAATGTTAACATTCATTTATTCTTGCTTGGAGAATCCAAAGGACAGTGGAGCCTGGTGGGCTACAGTTCATGGGGTCACAAAGGGTTAGACACGACTGAGCGACTTAGCGCAGCACTCATTTGTATTAATATACTTGAGTAGTGGTTGACAAGCATCTTCTGTAAAGGACCAGATAGTAAATATTTTCAGTCTGTCTCCAACTATTCAGCCCTGCTGTTGTCAATTGAAAGCAGCCAAAGACAATATGTAAACAAATGGGCATGGCTGGGTTCCAATAAGAGGTTCTTTACAAAAATAGCTGGCAGGCCATAATTTTCCAACCTAGGTACTAAGATTGCTTTTATATCTCCTCATTATTGGATGTTTGAAATACGTTTATTTCATTATGGGCACATCTCAGACATTCAGGGTGTGGCTCTAGACGACTGCAGTAAGTAGAGTCACATGAATTTTTCTGTTTCCCAGCGCATATAAACGTTGTTTACAATGTGCTGTGGTCTCTAAGTGTGAGATAGAGTTACGTCCCCAAAAATGTGCATATCGTAGTTGGAAAAATGCTTTATTGCTAAAAAAAAAATGCTAACTACCATCTGAGTCTTCAGCGAATTGTAGTCTTTTTGCAATAGTACTATTTACAACCACTGATCACAGATCACTGTTAAAAGCATAATAATGAAAAAGTTTGGCATATTGAGACAATTGCCAAAATGTGACACAGAGATATTAAGAGAGTAAATGCTGTTGGAAAAATAGCTTTGATAGACTTTGTCTACACAGGGTTGCCTCCAATTTGTTAAAAGCACAGTATCTGTGAAGCGCAGTAAAGGGAAGTGCAGTAAATGAAGTATGCCTGTATGTAGGTAATTCACATATAACCATGTTGGTGCTAATTTTAATTGGTTTCTTCAGATAATTTGTTTGAACTATAGTCCTCAAGTGGAATTATAAAATCACTGAGTAACCTATCAAGTGTCTTACAGTGCAGGAGTTGATGTATTTAGAGAATGTCAGAGCTAATAATAATTTGATCACTTAATATATAGTAATTGTTAATTACTAACATTTATGCATGTATATTGTCTATTAATTTTCCATCACGAGATTTTTATATTGAATGTGTTGTATTTTTTAACCATTGGCTGTCTGTGTCCTTTTCCACTGATTAGAGTACATAAGAAATAGAGAAGGTGAGTAACAAGGAAACGGTGTGGTGTGCCTGATGAAGTAAAGACAGACCAGAAATTGCGTTGTTGTCGTCCCCCCACCACCAGTTAACCATTCTTGCCCCCAAAAGAAAGCAGTCATAGCATCTTCTTAGGATGAAACCTGGATGCTGATGGTTTAGGAAAAAAAGGTTGGAAGAAATTGAATTCCATTTTATATAACACATTATAAATTTCCTGGTTTTTATTAATACTATGTAGAATTTCACATCAAAGGTTGAAAACACTGTGGTTAAGTTTTCTTACCAGCAGTCAGATTGTGCCTTTCGATCCCTGTCTTTAAGGTGCATAGAATGGTTGTGTGTTGACTTAATATAATGCACAGTAGAGGATCCTTGACTGATGTTCTCATCCGGAGTCCTTCCTTTTTATTAACTGTATTTGAGTGTTCTTTTATATGATATTAAACAGGCACTTTTTTTTTCATTGTGAAAAAGCATTTGTACTGGTCATAGGAAGGATTCTTATGAATCCTTTATGAGAACAGACATAGTTGATGTGTTATACTGGACCCTGCCTCGAGTTGCAGTAACGTGACTCTAACAGTGAGGTTAGTGTCTTTGCCTTTTTAAAGTATGTGATTCAAAAAAAATAAGTATGTGATAGTTATTTTAATCTCAAGAGTAAAGTGTTCAGAAGTTTCCAGGCTTTCATTAATACTTTGTTTTAAAAATAGTATCCAGGAATCCGAATTTTCATGAAGTACATTTATATTTTCAGCCTGCTCCTTGAGGTAACAGTCTGGGTGTGTGCGTACACAGTAGTTTTATTTTACCTGTTTAAAGTTTCAGAATTCTCTCAGCTTCAGCATTCTTGTCTTTTAAAAGTCAGTGTCTGCTCTGTAATGTTTTAGACCTAAGCGCTCCAGCACAGTAGCCCCTAGCCATATATGGCTAACCTTAAAAATTCAGGAGCCACACGTGGCTTACTGAGCAGCGCAGATACAGGACCTCTGTATGGTAACAGATTTCTGCTGAACAGTGCTATTCCTGCCATCATCTACTGTGTAATTTTTTTTAATGGTATAGAAATCAGAGCAATGAAGAATATTTTCTAGGAGCAGGGTTATTGTTATTTTCAAAAACACAAGATAGCAGTATTTGACCAGTCACATCTGGGTATCGCTACTCACAGTATGGGAGCACTATTTTTAGAGCCATGCTTCCTTATCTTTTCCACATCGGGGCATACTTGAGAGCAAAAATGTTTGTATGGCACTCTGAGTCAAGTGCGGGCTCCAGGCTGGAGGTCTCAGGTTTGGGTGGTTGCAAACCCATATCCCCTTCCTCGCATGCTAGTGTGCCGCAGAGGCACATACAGCCCAAAGCTCACTTTCATAGAGTACTCCTTAATGGATTCCTGGATAAATTTCTCTTGGACTACAAAGCAGAATTTGATTTTATTCTCGCTGTTATTCATCCTTTTTATATGTCATATTCCCAAGAAGACCTTGTAAGATCTAGGCATTTTACAACTGAGAACAACTTTGAAAGCATTCATACGCTTGGAGGTTTAATGGGGGCTTATGTCTCACTTCACGTGTGGACGGCCGTGCCTGCAGGAGTCACGGCGTGTCATTTCTGCTTCATTTGATGGGAATGAGGAAGGAACACTTGGGCATGTGCCTATTTAATTTCACCACACAAGTCCTGAAAATAACTTACCTATCTGAAATATGCAGTTAAAAAAAATCAGTGAGGAAGCCGTGAATCTGCGTACCTCTCCCCCAGATAAAATTCCACTGTACTATTCACTTAAGCATCAGTGTCTTAGTTAGCTATTTCTGAAATTTTATGTTTATTCATTGGCTTTTGGCAAGATAAATAGTCACAGAACAATAGTACCTTAAAAATAGCTGAAATGAGAAAATTATTTGCCTTTCTCTCTGTATTTCCCACCCTCAAGGATTTGATGTGGGTTGACTTATAGTGTAAATCTTTGGCTCTTGTCGTTTCCTGACAGTCAGCCTCTTGCTGTTTAGGTCAGTTGTTTCTAGGGTTCCTCAGCCTATATGACTTCCTGTTACTCCATTGAGTGAACAGGAGAATGAATCTGGAGTTGGTATGAAGTGTGAGCATTTTACCAAGCCAAGAGTATATACTGGAGTCCAGAGGTCAGGAGTTTTTGGTATAGCATGACTTTGTAGCCAAATTAACTAGTTCATTTCATGGGAAATACAAAGTATGAATGCTGTAGGGAAAACTGGCTAAGTTGGACTTAAAAGAACAGGAGAAAGTTTGCGTCTCCAAAGTGGTGCCTGTCTGAGGGATTTGAATTTAAAGATAATTTTTACTGTGTGTGGGAATTTTTTGCCCCCTTATTCCCTAATTTTAGAATCTGACCTACAAGTAAGATGTCGCTATTTGCTCTGTCCAATAGTTAGCCCTGCTTACTTCCTCTCTGTAACTGTGCTATAATGTACTTTAGTGCAAGGACTGTGTACTTTTAATCCCTTATTATACTCAATACAGAAGTAAATACAGAGCACCTAATAGAATGACTTTTAAGTACTGGTTGATGTTGGGCTTTATAGAATAGTACAGTATATTCAGTTTTACACCTTGGTGTTACATATACATGTAGCGTAAACGCTAGATTTATTCCTTCCTCCTGATAGCACCAGCCATGGTGAGTTGTCTGGGCCAGAGGTTTTAAGCTGGAGATGGGGTGCCAGACCTTTTGAAATTACATGCAAATTTTTGTGTGTACTTAAATGTGTACAGTTCCTTAGGTGAGTGTGTATAACTTTCAGTAAGTTCTCAGAGTTCCAGAAAGATAAAGTGCCTTGGACCTAGACAATGGAAGAAGCAAAGAAAGCTTTGCAGAATCAGACTCAACTCGGAAAAATCACTGAAATGAAAATGATAAAATGCAGTGCTGGTCAGTTTATTGATGTGCTATGTTGGTCAGTAAGTTTTAAAATTTAAAGTATATAGTGTTCTTTATCATATAAGTGAAGTGAAGTCACTCAGTCATGTCCGACTCTTTGAGACCCCATGGACTGTAGCCGACCAGGATCCTCCATCCATGGGATTTTCCAGGCAAGAATCCTGGAGTGGGTTGCCATTTCCTTCTTCATTATTATATAAAGTCACTTTTAAAATTCTTACAGTGAGCTAATGTTGGCAAGAAAATGACCCTTCGCCCATAGTAAGAGTTTGCTTTTTTATGTAACATGCGTTTGATGGGATCTTCCCTAATTTAGCATAATGCTTAGTAGTGAAGAACTTGTAACAGTGGGGAATTGTGTAGTGTGATTGCTTTATCTTAATGCCCAATTCTGTAACTTAGGTTTTTTTCTTTAGGAAAATGACTGGTGTCAAAAAGCAAGGAAAAAAACCTGATCATTTTATTTGAACTTGACTGTGAAGTTAGCACTGACTTTTGCGTGTGTAACGTGACTGATTCTAGTAGCCCCTGCTGTGTCTGTGTGTGGGAACCACAAGAAGAGCTGTGCATTTTGAAGGTGCATAGCACAAAGCATTGCTGGTATAAGTGTGTTCTATTTACAAATATTTGTTTGAGACCATGATTTGAATTTATTTATTTATTTATGATTGTTAAAAGTTCTATCTGAAATTATTTTTGCATTTAAAGAATTTCCCCATTTTAGTTATATCTGTCTTAATTTTATAGACTTTCTTTGGGTTTGCGTATATCAGCTTATCAGAAGTATATAAGAAAAAATTAGCAGAATAATTATTAATGTTTAATGGTGCTATCATGGAATGTTTCATGCGTTGTTTATTTCTTTATATTCATGAATTTAGTGAATTATTAATAAAGCACTGATACTTTTTGTTGGTTATGTGCCTATTTTAAACAAAAATAGTGTCATTGGTTTACTTCAGGGAGGGTTTTGTGGGAGGAGTGAACCAAATATTAATGACTCAAAATATTCATGAAAGAACTTTAGATTTACTTTATTTCTGAGGGCAGGTTGATATATAGACTTGGAATATATTAGGAAAACATAGCTGAGTTCTTAGTAAGAAACTGTCGTGAGTTGGGAGAGAAGAACTAATGTCTTTTTTGTTTGTTTCAATTATACAGCAGATATAATTTCTACAGTAGAATTTAATCATTCTGGAGAGTTACTAGCAACCGGAGATAAAGGTGGTAGAGTTGTCATCTTTCAGCAGGAGCAGGAGGTAAGTGTTTAAAGTTTGATATCTAAATTTCAGTTGGCTCTTGGGACTGCAGCTTATGCTGGAGAATCTCATCAGAGGATGTTGGCAAATTTTTCTTTAAAAATTTGTTGTATATCAAGCAGAATATTGAATGTATAAATAGCTCTAGTTCTTTTAGCTTTGTGTGTCTGTGTCCATATGTGTGTTGTTTTAATTGTGAGAGGATTTGGTTAGAGAAAAGAGTGAGAAGTGTGTTATACAAGATTTTAACTGGTCTTATAGCCTTGGCCCTCATTTTTTTTCTCCTAAAATTCCATAAAGTAAAATTGTTTTGACCTCTTCTCAGTGTATAATTTGCCTTGTGTAATTAGGGGTGGGAGCCTGGTTTAAAGGAAAAAGCTGCTCAACTATTTTGATAATCAGTTTATACTAATACAGTTACTGCAATTTAAGTATAAAGGTTTTAAATGATAGTTGCATGTGTACACATGTAATGTACGTAATTTACAAGTTAGTTACCCCTCTTTAAAGTGGATTTGAAAATTGTTTTCCTTTCTCTTTGAAGAAAGGGATTTCTCATTGCAGAATCTGTGATTAAAGTAGGGTTGGTTTGGTTTTGTGTATAACATAGGCACACTTCTAAACCTGATTGACTAGATTTCTCACTAAAATTTTATACTAAACAAAATTTGTCACACTAGATTTTCCCTTAGTCTCCCCCTCCATTTGTAGATCAAAGTTAATTTATCATTTGCTTCCAAACATTCTGTCCCTGTCTCTATACTATCTTCAAAAAGAGTTAAAAGTAATGTGGATAAAATGCAGGGCTTTATGAACAGATGTCTAAATCATAACACAGAGTTAGCTTTTAAAGGATTGTGAAATTCCTTAAATAAGCAAGAATCTAGTAATAATACTACTACTTTGCACTTCTATAGCGCCTTTGACCTGAGGATCTCAAAGTGCTTTACAAACACTAATGAATTAATCCTCACAACACCCAGTGAGGTAGGTAATTTAATTTTAAAAGAAATGATTAATAGTGTCTGATTAGAAGGTGCACAAGCACTAAATATGTCTCCTTTTATTATTTTTCTTATTGGTTGGAAGGAAATATGAAAATAAGACTCAAGGTTTTCTTGACAAAGGATGTTTTTGTGGGAAATGGGGGCAAAATCAGTTTTCTGTTCCTGTTTTCAAGCAGCTAAAAACTTGACCATAACAATCTAGGAAAAGTTGGGAGTCGAAATAGAGCCTTACAGATCATTATAGTTTACCTTTATCTCCAAATGAGAAAGCAGATTGATAAGAGATCCCTTGGTTACCCAGACTCACAGCCAGAGCCCAGAGCTCCAGCATGTCCCCTTGGTGCACTCCTGCGCCTTTTACGCTAAGTCACCAAAATGTGAGTGTTAACGTTCTTTAGAGGTTAGAGTTGGATTTCCTGTAGACATTCTTTGCCCTTCTGTGGTTTGGTTTGTTTTTTACTGAAATTAATGGCATTCTGTATTTTTTTTGTTTTAAAAACAAAAGGTGTTTGGAGAAAAACATTTAAATTTAAGTTTGCTTCCCAAGCATTTCCATCTTGAAGGGCTTTACATTGTGGGTTTCTGAGCCTACATTTTTAATGGGGGCTTTATGTTATTTAAAAGTATAAATTGTCATTCTTAACTGCATGGAAGTGTTGAAGACAGAAATCCATTATCTAGAACCTCAGATTAATAGTATGTCTTTTGAGAATTACTTAGTGTAAATTTCAGTGTAATTTTTAGTGATAAATAATAAAGATGATAATTAGCCTCCTTCTTGAAACTTGATGTTGTTAATGTTAATTTGATGCCTTTTACCCAATATATTTTCCACATTTTTTAAGCCCTTATTCTGGAGCTTCTAATATTATGCTGTCTTCAGGACATTCAGTACCTATGTTAATTATAAATGTATGTGCCTTATATCAGTAGCTAACATATTTAGTGTTAGATTTTATGAATTCTTAGCTAAATGTCTGTAAAATAGTGTTAAGAGTTTGAAAATTGGAAGCGAACTTAGAGATAGTCTTTTTCTAATGTTTAGATAAATCTCAGCACAAGTTTATATAAAGTTATATTGCTGAGTTTAATAGCAAAGGCCTGGGATTAGAACTCGAATCCCTAAATTTCAGTAACTTCTTCTAACTACCACAGCTATTATACATACATTCCAGGATATGCTGGCACTTAACAAGTGAGTGGTTTTAGAACCTGCTAGTTCTCTTTGCAAAATGCAATGATGTTTGAACTATCATGTCTACAGTGGCAGGGTTCCTTGCTAAAATTCACTTGACTGGAGACTTAAATGTTTCCACTCTTTTTACTATGATAGCAGTGGACCTTGCACATCAGAGTTTGACAGCTTCATCCTGCCTTTCTGTCTCACTTCACTCTCAAGGCGTGGCAGGTCCCCTTCCTGTCATCTTGTCGGGCATACTTTGCTGCCTGTCCATCTGTTCCCCAGGCAAAGAAACCGGGTGCTCATTTACAGGATTTTCATTTGGTTCGAGTGTATTTCAGCCTGGTGATTCAGTAGCATGTTCTCCTGTTTGTGTGTGTGTGTGTGTGTGTTTTAAACTAACATGTTTGAATGATTGTCTGTTTGACAGAGTCTCTGAGATAGCAGCAGGACATGCAGGGAAATTGAGGCACAGGGTAGATCAAGTTTCCAGGAGGCATCACACAGTCAGAGTCCAGACTGGAGTTTCACCCAGTTTCTGTGTAGTGTGTCCTGAAATAAGGCACCCCTCTTGCTGATTTTCACAGCTTGTGTGTACTAGGTTGGTACAAAAGTAATTGTGGTTTCAGACAATGAATTTTAAATCATAACTAGGGTCATACACATATTCACTAACCAAAACAGGAACCACTACAGTCAACACATTTTTGCCAAATAAGTATGTTTATTCCTGTAGTATAAAAGTCCATACTTCAGGATTTGACGAACTCTTAGAAAGCATTTTCTGCCTGCCTCCTGCTGATTGTGGAAGCAGTTTCCCTGCAAAAACTTGTTGAGTTGCTTAAAGAAGTGGTTGGTTGGTTGGCAAGGGGTCAGGTGAACATGGCAGATGGGGCAAAACTTTGTAGCCCAGTTTGTTCCACTTCTGAAGCCTGTGTTGTGGAGAAGAATCGGCCCTTTCTGTTGATCAGTGCCAGCTGCAAGGGTTGCAGTTCTCGGTGTGTCTCATTGATTTGCTGAGCGTGCTTCTCAGGTGTGATCATTTCACCAGGATTCAGAAAGCTGTAGTGGATCAGACCAACAGTAGACCACCAGTGACCATTACCTTTTCTTGGTGCAAGTTTGGCTTTGGGAAGTGCTTTGGAGCTTCTGCTTGGTCCAAGCACTGCCAGTGCTTCGTATACAGCCCTCTTTTTGTTGCATGTCACAGTCCGATTGAGAAATGGTTCGTTGTTGTGTAGAATAAGAGAAGACGACACTTCACAACAACTGTTTTTGGTCAGCTCATAAGTTACCCACTTACCGAGCTTTTTCACCTTTCAGTTTGCTTCAAATACTGAATGACCAGAGAATGGTCCATGTTAAGGAGGTTTTTCTACAACTTCTCATGTAGTTGTAAGAGGATCAACTTTGATAATGACTTTGAATTAATTGCTTATTGTCAACTTCCCATGGCCAGCCACTGTTCTCTTCATGTTCAAGGCTCTCATCTCGTTTGCAGAGCTTCTTGAACCACCATTGCACTGTACATTCGTTAGCAGTTCCTAGGCCAATGTGTTGTTGATGCTGCGAGTTGTCTCCGCTTCTTTATGACCCATTTTGAACTCAGAAAAATAGCTCAAATTTGCTTTTTGTCTGACATCATTTCCATAGTCTAAAATAAATATAAAATAAACACTTAGTCATTAGCAGAGAAAAACATAAAGCAAGAAATGCACGTTAAAATAGTGTATTACATAACCACATTTATTTACGGATGTATCCCAGAGAAAGGCAATGCCATAGAATGTTCAAGCTACCGTACAATTGCACTCATCTTGCACGCTAGCAAAGTAATGCTCAGAATTCTCCAAGTCAGGCTTCAACAGTACGTGAACCAAGAACTTCTAGATATTCACGCTGGATTTAGAAAAGGCAGAGGAACCAGAGATCACATTGCCAACATCCATCGGATCATAGAAAAAACAAGAGAGTTACAGAAAAACATCTATTCTGCTTTATTGATTACACCAAAGCCTTTGACTGTGTAGATCACAACAAACTGGAAAATTCTGAAAGAGATGGGAATACCAGACCACCTGACCTGCCTCCTGAGAAATCTGTATGCAGGTCAAGAAGCAACAATTAGAACTGGATGCGGAACAATGGACTGGTTCCAAATCAGAAAAGGAGTACATCAAGGCTGTATATTGTCACCCTGTTTATTTAACTTATATGCAGTATACAGCATTCGAAATGCTGGGCTGGATGAAGCACAAGCTGGAATCAAGATTGCCGGGAGAACTATCAATAACCTCAGATGACACCACACTTATGGCAGAAAGCAAAGAAGAACTAAAGAGCCTCGTGATGAAAGTGAAACAGGAGAGTGAAAAAGCTGGCTTAAAACTCAACATTTAAAAAAAGATCATGGCACCTGGTCTCATCACTTCATGGCAAATGGATGGGGAAACAATGGAAATAGTGACAGACTTTATTTTGAGGGGCTTCAAAAGCATTGCAGATGGTGACTGCAGCCATGCAATTAAAAGACGCTTGCTCCTTGGAAGAAAAGCTATGACAAACCTAGCACCATATTAAAAAGCAGAGACGTTACTTTGCCGACAGAGGTTTGTCTAGGTAAACCTATGGTTTTTCCAGTAGTCGTGTATGGTTGTGAGTGTTGAACCATAAAGAAAGCTGAGTGCCGAAGAATTGATGCTTTTAAACTGTGGTGTTGAGAAGACTCTTGAGAGTCCCTTGGACTGCTAGGAGATCAAATCAGTCAATCCTAAAGGAAGCCAGTCCTGAGTGTTCATTGGAAGGACTGATGCTGAAGCTCCAGTAGTTTGGCCACCAGATGTGAAGAACTGACTCATTGGAAAAGACCCTGATGCTGGGAAAGATTTAAGGCAGGAGAAGAAGGGGGGGACTACAGAGGCTGAGATGGTAGGATGGCATCACCAACTTGATGGATGTGAGTTTGAGTAGGCTCCAGGAGTTGGTGATGGACAGGGAAGCCTGCCATGCTGTAGTCCATGGGGTTGCAAAATGTCTGACACGATGAGAGACTGAACTGAATTGATTCCAGTATCAAAACGGCAAAGTTCAACAGGTGCAAAACTACAGTGCTTTTGTAACAGCCTAAATAATAGCTTTTGACATCAAAGTGGATGGGGCAATATTCTTTCTGATGATGGTAATGTGGAGGGAGAGCCCAAGCAGCTGTCAGACTGGTGTTCCATACTTTTTAAGGGATCTTTTATTTCTAGGGATGCTCATAGGAGGTGGTCAGCACTTGTTGAAGTAACTGGTTTCCTGTTGGCTTTGGATTGCTCAGACCTCCTTCTGGTTTCTCTGAGGCTTTTTGATACATATAAGCTAAAATGTTGGGGGAGGGTTAACATTTTTAAGAGACTTAAGGAGAAAGGTGAACAGAAAGGTTGTTCTTAACTGATTTCTCTGGATTGTTATGCAGCCTTTGTTTTCTGTTTTCTACCACTTCTGGTTACTTGGATTTCTGTCTCACTTTTCTGTTCTTCATGTAGTATTCCCAAAACTTAACACGATTTAGAAGAAACCTTTAGCATGCTTATCTCAAAAGTTGGATGGTATTGTTTATATGTTTGTATTCCCTTTTCTAAATTATTTGGAAAAGCTAGAATGAGACTCAGCCACACGATATTGTTTTAATAGAATTTAATATCATGTATACAAAGGGCTTGGCTTAGTGTATTTTTTATTAAAGTGAAGGAACAGACCTGCTGTTTTAGGGTGACAGGGTAGCGTTCTCTTGAGAGTTGAGCAGTATGTGGGCCCTAGATTTGCAACTCCTGGCAATGCAATCTGCTTTCACCAATAAAGAAATTGAGAAGCTCAGATGGATTACTGGTCAGAAGTCGTACCGTTAACAAAGACGTGAACTCTTACTCTAGAGCCCTTGCTGTTACTCCCGATTCCCTGCCCATTGCATTCCCCTTTCTGACCCGGGTTTAGCAACAACAGTTGATGTGCCACACTCCCTGCCAAGCTCCCTAAATCTTATTAATCTTCACAGTAAAATAACAGAGATGTTATGCTGACTTACTACATCTCAATTTATTACAAATTTATAAGTGAATTGAGACTTAAGTTAAACGCCTTTTCTAAGATCGCACAGCTCGTCAAGTGGGTTTAAAAAAAAAAGCTAATTCGGTATAAATTGGGATGAATATTCACAATGAAAAACAAGTCTTAACTCCTTTAAGTAGTGAGTCTAAGTGGTATGAATCAAGAAAATCAGTTTCCTTTATAGTAATGAGAAAAGAGTTGGTCCTCAGGCTTTTTAAGAACAGCCATTAAGGAATGATGTTTTCTTTGTACAAGTTTAGTGACAGAAAAGTTGGAGTTTGGAAGCCTTGAGAGTGTAGAGACCTGGGCTGTAGCCCTCATTCATATCCATTAATTTGTCCAAGCACCTCTCTTGCTCAGCTGTCTGTCCTCTCAATTCCTAGTTTCAGTCTACCTCTTAATATTCCCAGTAATTAAAATTGCTCTGTGCCTTGCTCTTATTCTGTGTCATGGTTTAGAACTAAATTATTCTGGGTAGTTATATAGTCTGAATCAGCACTTGAACTTTTTAGATTTTATAACATTTTAAAGCGTTACAGTTAACCCTTTGAACAACATGGAGTTAATCCCTGTATGATTTATGGTCACTCTCTGCGTCCCCTGATACATAGTACAGTTGTATTCACTATTAAAACACACATGTGAGAGCAGTCCTGCGCTGTTCAGGGATCACCTGTATTAACTGTAACCTACACATCTCCATGGGTGGTTGGATCCACAATGTAGCGGACCAAGTACGAGTTACGCCTGGACTTCCCGCTGTGCAGAGACTTGGCGCCCATAACCCGTGTTAACACGGCTTTGCGTACATTGTCTTTCATTCGGTTATACTTCGAAGTGGAATTGTTGAGTACATCTTTTAAGGCTTTCAATAAGTATTGACAGATTATTCTCCAGAAAAGCTGTGTAAATTTATACTTCTCCCTGTAGTGTATAATTTTTGTCCATATTCTCATCAGTAAAGCAGTGATCATTATCATTTTTTAAATTCTTCATCTGTTTAAAGGCAAAACATTATTCTTTAATTTTGCGTGCTAACAATGAATAGTTATATATTTGCTGACCATTTTTTAGGTTAAGCTACCAACTGTTGGCCTTTTCATGTCTCAAGGGGGAGAGTGTTAATATTTTTACTAATTATTTTTAAGGACTTGAAAAGATAGTAACATTTTTTACACATGAAAGGTAGTAATCTTGTCTTATGATGCACTTTTCTCCCTAGTATGCTTTTTTTTTTTAAACTTTTAAATATTTTTCTTCTTACCTTGTCAAAAGTCAACCTTTCTTTGCTCTTTGCTTTCACTTTTATACTTAGAAGCTCCTTTTCACTTGAGAATTATATAGAAATTCACTATTGTACTTTCTCTTAGCTTCTTTTATTTACTTTTAAACATTTGATTCTTCCCTCTGAAATTTATTTTTGTGTAAGAAATGAAGTTCTAATTCTCGTCCCAAATGTTTGTTTGGCTCTAACACCATTGGATTTTACTGCTGTTTTCTGTTTTGGTTTCGTTGAACCTCAGGGGCATACTTGAATTCATGACACTACCACTAGAGATCATAGTCAGGCCCTTTACTTAAGTAAACATGCACATAGGTGTGCAGTAGTGCGCACATTAACTTTTATTTGCATGCTGTGCTGCCATTCACCTCTCACTTCACAGATAACTGTTTAAATGTGTTGTTGTAATTTTCATTTTGTTTTTGTGTGCTGGACTGTGTTTATCTGTGGCACTAAGTATAGCATTCGACTCCCAGCAGTTCCCATGTGTGCAGCAGAGTCTCGCCAACCACATGCACACGACTGTGCAGCAGACCCCCAGTGTGACTGGACTCTGTGCCCGCTGACCAGCGGCTTCCTGCCATCCACCTCCCTCCAGTCCCTGACGGTCACCGTCCTGCCTCCTGTTTCTGTGAAGTTGACTGCTTTAGACAATCCATATATATAAGTGGAATTGTGCAGTACTTATCATTAATGACCGGCTTTATTTTATTTAGCATAATGTCCTTAAGGTCCATCCATGTTGTAGCATATGACAGGAGTTCCTTTTTTTTTTTTTTTTTAAGGCTGAATAATTTATATGTGTATACACATGCGTGTGCATATACCTACCCACGACATTTTCTTTATTCATTTTTCCGTCAGTGAATGTTCAGGTTATTTCTGCCTCTTAGCTATTCTGAATAATGTCTTTTGAGGTTCCTTTTTCACTTCTTTTGGATTTATACCCAGATTGCTGGATCACCCAGTAGTTCTTTTTTTTTTTTTTCCCCTCGATGTGGCATATGGGATCTTAGTTCCCAACCAGGGATTGAACCCATGGCCCTTACAGTGGAAGCATAGTCTTAACCTCTGCGATGCCAGGGAAGTCCCTATTATTTATATTTTTGAGAAACCCCCATACTGTTTTCAAAGTGGCTACACAATTTGTATGCTATTTTTTTTTTTTTAACTGTGTTGAAATATACACAGAAAGATGCACAAAACACTAGTGGATTATCAGGCAGCAGATATCTCAGTCAGGAGCCAGAACTTCCCAACTTCCATCAACCCTCCTCATTCCCCTTCCAAGCAACTCCTTTCTCTTTCCTCCTTATAAGTTTTTTAACACTTAATTTGGCCTGTAGTTTTAGAACTGTTTGGAATCTACACTAAATATTCTGTGTCTGGCGTTTTTGCTCAGTTTTTGTTGGTGTAATAATTTGCTCACTTTCATTACTATATTATGGTCTTCTGTATTTCTGTACCATAATCTATCCATTCTGTTACAGATGCAGATGTTTTGGTTGGTTCAGTTTTCAGCTATAAAGAATAAAAAGTTGTTAAGATAACATAGTAAAAAGTAAAAAAAAAAAAAAGACAACATAGTAATAAGGGAAGCCTGGTGTGCTGCAGTCCATGGGATCGCAAAGAGTTGGACATGACTGAGCGACCGAACAATAGTAAAAAGTGGTTCTGCCCATTTAATTCTCATGAACAATGTGTGAAAATTCTGGCTCTTCCACGTCTTTGCCAATGCTTTGTGATTTTATAATTTAAACATTTTGAGATTATGAGGGTGTCTTGTTATAGTTTTAATTTGTACTTTCTTGATTAATACTGAGTTTCAGCGTCTTTTTATGGGTTTGTTGGCCATTGGGTATCATCTTTTGTGAAGTACCTACTAAAATTTCTTGCACTTTTTTCTACTGGATTGTCTGTTGTTTTTCTCACAAAAGGCTTAGCACCTTTTGAATATTAACCCTTTGTCAGTTGTATTTGTTGGAAGTATCTGCAATTCTGTGACTTACCATCTTATTTTTCTGAATGATATTCTCATAAGTAGAGGTTATTAATATAATTCAGTTTATCTATGTTTTTGTCTAGACTTACTGTGTTTTCTTTCCTGTAAAAGAAATACTTCTCTACCCCGAGGTCCAGGAAGACAGTATATTCCCGTTATTGTTTAGATCTGTGCTTTCCAGTACGGTAGTTACTAGCTCCATGTGGCTATTTAGGATTTAATTAGTTAAATGTAAACTTCACTTCCTTAGTCACAGTGGCTACATTTCTGGTGCTCAACAGCCACATATGACTGGTGGCTGCCATATTGGACAGCGCAGATAAGGACTGTTTCCATTGTTGCAGAGAGCTCTCTTGGATGGTGTTGTACTAGAAGCATTTACAGGTATATTCCTGATTCACCTGGAATCAGTTTATATGCGTGGCTTAAGGTGGGTGTAGTAGGGGTCAGGGTTTGTTTTATTATATTGAATATATGAATAACCAATTAACCAAAAACTATTTAGTGAAAAGACCATCCTTGTCCAGCAGTTCCATTTTTGTCTGAATTCAGGCCTACCTGAATTATATGGACTTTAGTTTCTACTTTTGACTAAAGTTTCATATACACAAGTTACCTGAAAGCAGAGATTCTGTGTTATTAAATCTCTGTATATCTCTGGGACCCAGTGTACATAGTACTGCAGTCTTTTGCTTACATTAAAAATAGCATTCATATTAAAAATTGAATTGCTGTTTATTGTAACTTTCTTGGAGAATAATATGACAAATTTTTTGAGGCCGAGTAATTTTCAGTGGAAGATATATGGAATTTCTTCTAAAGAGATATTGGCATATAGCTATTAAATGGGTTGGGTTATTAGATTTGGTGTAAGAGTATTACAATGAGACCAAGATTCTCAGTTTGAATTTTACCCTTTCCATATCCCCAGTGTGCATTATGTTATGTGATGTGTTCTGCATTCTCAGTATTGGTAAACGCACTCAATAATAATTAATCCAAATACCACTGTGACCATGAATGATCAATCCAGATAATCAAGCTACTGGAAAAAACAACCTAAAACCTATGCTTATGAGATAATGATTCAGTAAGATTTTCTTTTTATAAGGAGAGTAATAATAATGACCAACAGGCCGTTCTTAGTATCACTTCATCTTAAACATTTCATTTGTTAATTCATATTTACTTAAAATAGTTGATTATAAATACTGCCTTTCTTTTAAACTATTTTTACATTGGTTCTTTGAACTAGACATTTAATGTTTTTGGTGGAAAGGTTTTTGATTGTGTGATGATGGATTAATAAGTGAAACTCTGGAAATGGTTACAGTTTTCATTTTTGCTAAGGTATTAGTGTTAACTGAAGAAGTTCACAAGTAGGCTCTATCCAATAGCTTAAATTATATGCATTCGCACTGATGCTAAATGAACTAAATCATTGGTGTGTGCTAGGCTCATAATTAAGAAAGATAATTTAAGGAGGGTTAGTGTTTGTTGCTGAGTAGAGTTGGATGTGGTTTCAGTGAGTAAAACAGCCCTGTAAATGTGGTCTTGAGTGGGGGAGGTTGGAGTCAACTGTGCCGTTGCACTTATGAGGGCTCTTCTCTTCCAGAGCTTTCCAGCAGTGAGATGACCTGAAGGCAGGCGTGAGAAAGGCAGAGAAAGAAGGTGTGCCTCACCCTTCTCTCTGCTGTTTCTGATGAGTTTTTCTTATTCAGTCTTTACTTTTTGGGTGAAACTTGCTATGTATGCTCAGTAGTCCTCTATTAAGTATGTCATATATAATGGTAAAGTAGCAGTCAAAAGGATCCATATTTTAATATAATTTTTCCTAATAAATTGGGCCTAATTAAGTAAAGAGATTTATCTTTCAAGCATTTGTATTTATTCCTTGGAAGCTTTAAATACAAAAAACAATAGAATTGTATATAAGATGATACAAGGTCTGTTAGAACTGGTTAAATGTTTGATTAATTTGAAATATTTCTCAACCGGTCCAAATATTTTTGTTTCCATTTTAGAACAAAATCCAGTCTCATAGCAGAGGAGAATATAATGTTTACAGCACCTTTCAGAGCCATGAACCAGAGTTTGACTACTTGAAAAGTTTAGAAATAGAAGAAAAGATCAACAAAATTAGGTGGTTGCCCCAGAAAAATGCTGCTCAGTTTTTATTGTCTACCAACGGTGAGTGTACGTTTCTTCTTTTCATAAACCCGCTGTGTGCACATGTCCTGTGGGTTCCTTTCCCCTGTTCAAAGAAGAGTAATTGTTAAGAGGGCTCTGGAGATAGACATTTGGAAATATTTCTTCCCCATATAGAATGTAAACTCTTCTTTTTTTGTCTTTCCTTTTTTATTTTCTTTTAGTTTTTAAATTCTCAGAAAGAGCTCCTCAGGTGTCCTTGTTCTTTAGTACACACACAGTTTGTAGTAAAAAGAATGAGATTTACATTTGCTTTGGGTCAGATCCTGTTCCTGCTCCTTCTTGGCGTAGGAGGCTTGGGCAGGTTGCTGACCCTGCTCAGGTCTCCTCGTCTGCACACTCTGGGTCGTTGGTTTGCGTTACCACCTGGTTGAGGTGAGTACAGCCAATGACTCCTGGTGTACACAGTGAGTGCTCAGTATGTGTTCATTTCCTTCCTGCTTCCTTTTTAAGTGTGCCTGACTCTCCAAAGAATATTTCATACTGTAAATGCAAAACATTGTCAAAGGACGGTCCCCACTCCAGGACACTCTCTAGGAGAGCACTCGTCTTACTTGATCCTCGTTCAAGAAGGACACAAACTGGAGTTGCCTCATTGCCATACTGTCTTGTTTCTGTAGGAAGAGTTACTAAATGAAGGTTAGAATTATATAATGTCTCTATCAGAATTTAAAGTCCTTTAAGACAGGTTAAGAAGTGGGTCATTTCCTTTTGTTCTTCTTATTTTTACCTGAGTTGTGACTTGGCTTATCCCTGTGGATTTGGGTCTAAGAGAGAGTCATTAGCATGGTTGAGGAGTACTTCAGGTGTTTTGGGTAGCCAGTCTGTAAAAATTTAAATTAGAAGCTTCTTGATGCTGGAACAAGGATTGGGGGAGACTTCCATTTTCACATCCTCTTGGTATTAGTAAAATCAGATATTAGCATCTAGAACTCACCATTCTTTAGCACTTGCAGAATCCAAACTCAGGTGACCTTGGTTGACACAGTAGAAAACATTAAGTGCTGGCTTCATCCACCTTAGGCCTTCTCACCCACTGTGTCAAATTCTTGGAAGTGCATTCCACAAAATGATACCACTGGCTGATAACATGAACTGCATTTTCCTCTCTTCTTATTAAAAGAAAAATACATAGAGATAATGATTTAAGCTTGTAATTTACACCATTGTAAATGGAGGCTGTGTGTTTACTCGTGTTGTACGTCGGTTTCTAATCTTGGTTCAGTTTAGATTTGTACAGTTAACTAAGTTTTTTCAAATAGCACTTCAGGTACTGTTCTTTGACATCAAATAATATGTATTATTGTAGAGAAGGAAATGGCAACCCACTCCACTGTTCTTGCCTGGAGAATCCCATGGACAGAGGAGCCTGGTAGACCATGGTCCATAGGGTCGCAGAGAGTCGGACACGACTGAAGCGACTAAGCGCGCATGCAGCATGTGTTTCTGCTTTGGAAATAAATGTCTCAGGAGGTGTGTTTGCTCATAGTAATTTTGGCAGTTCACTTCTTACAGGCTAAATTGTTTTATTTTTTATAGAGGGGGATTTTTAAAATACAAGCCTAAGTAGCATAATGAAGTCCCATATACCAAACACCCAGCTTCAGCAGTTCTCAGTTCATCCCCAGCTGTGTTTCGCTGGTACTTCTTACCCTGCCTTTTCAGTCTTATTTGAAAGCAAACCCCATTTCATCTCTCAGTTCTCATTTATATCTCTGCATGTCATCCATGCAGGTTTCCTCTGTGATTTGAAATAAATAAGGCATCATATAATCAGCCCAGCTTTTCTAGACACTGAACTCGGCAAGAGCTCAGTGGGAGGAAAGACCACTGGAAATTCCAGGGACTGGGTCAAGGGTCATGTGAGTCTAAGTACTGTTTTTGTGTGGACAGAATAAACATGTTCCCCAAATAGGAGTATGTAAATTTGAAAAATCATTGATTAGTAATACAGCTTATTTTTAAGGGCAATACACAGTGCATTGCACATGTTTGGGGTTTTTTGTTGTTGTTAATGAATGCTAAGTAAAGCACAGCTTTTGGGATGGTAGTTGTATTATTTTATGTGCTAAAAGTAGAGTCCAATGTGGAAGAATGTAACAAGTATCAAAATTTTACATACCACAGTATCTGGGAGTGCTGAGAATAGGAAAAGGGATGGGAGGAGTAGTACTTGAGCTGCATCTGAAAAGCTTTATTCTTTGAAAAGAGAGAAGGCAAATAGGAAAAATGTTAACTTCTGTTAAATCTGAGCAGTATCTCTATATTATCTGGTATAGTTTTCTCTGACAGACAGCATAATATCTGTACTTTCTCTCCATAGTGTAATGGGTCTTTATACTCACAGAAAGGTTAGAAAACTACTGGGGAGACTGATGGAAAATGGGAGCAAACGTTCCAACTTTGAGTAATCAGAATTAATCTTCATCTTTGCATTGGCTTTCTGTGATCATCACTATGCAAGTATTTCCCAGATGGTTTTTACTTAAATAATTTCATAGTCATCTTCTTATAACTTTATTCATTTAATGTTTCTTCAAGTGACTTTATTCTCTTTCTCTTTAACCTCCTTTGCCTTTCTCAGAATTCTCTTCAGTTTCTCTATGTTGCAAAAACATCCAGCTCTAAAATCTGTTGACCATGTGTCTTTGAATATATGACTGATAAAAGTTCACTTGTGAATAGGTTGTCTGAACAGCTTATTAATAAGAAGCTTTTTGGATTGTATGTAAAAGCCACACATCTACAAAGGAAACTTGGTAGCATTTGTTTTCCCTGTTCTAACCCCCTGTGGTGAGGGGAATACTGGGACTCTGAGCTTCTGAAACACTTTGGATATCAGTATTCACAGTGTCAGGAAACAGGTAGAGCAGTGGTTCTTAACTTTTTGACTCTAACAATTCTCTCTGAGGAGTCTAATAACCCTCTTCACAGAAAATGAGTATATGTACATACTCTTGTGTGCAGGTTTTTGGAGTTTGATTATTCTCATGTCCCTCCAACCACAGGCCCAAAATTCCTGGTAAAAGTAACCGCTGGACTTCCCTGGTGGCTCAGTGGTAAAGAATCTGCCTGCCAGTGCAGGAGACATGAGTTCGCTCCCTGGTCCAGGAAGATCCCACATGCTGTGGAATAACTGAGCCCTTGTGCCACAACTACTGAGCTTCTGCTCTAGAGCCTGTGGGCTGCAACTGCTAAAGCACCCCAGAGCCCATGCTCCACAAGAGAGACCAGCGCCGTGAGAAGCCTGCACACCACACCAGAGTAGGCCTCGCCCCCACCCCCGCAAGCGCTTGCTGCAAGTAGAGAAAGCCTGCTCACAGTAACAAGGCCCAGTGTAGCCATAAATAAATAAATAAATAAATCTTTAAAAAAAAAGAAAACAACAAACCTGCAAGCCCAGCAGCACAGCCAAGAAAAGTTTTTAAAAATACTGTAGAGCATAGAAATGTTGATTTTTTTGTTTTTTTTTAATTCCCAACCTGCCTATTCACAAGCACTGCACTGATACTGTATAGTACTTCTTGGTCTTCTGTTTATGCCATTAAAAGTTTTTAGCACTCTCTAAGTCACAGATTTTATTATCTTAAATTTTTTGTTCTGAAG
Source organism: Dama dama (assembly GCF_033118175.1). Lineage (NCBI taxonomy): Eukaryota > Metazoa > Chordata > Mammalia > Artiodactyla > Cervidae > Dama > Dama dama. The sequence continues at coordinate 37,334,447 of NC_083696.1, read as the reverse complement.
TTTAATTTGTTTAAAAAATCTGTTTACCCAGTTTTTTTTTTTCTTTTTCTTTCTCTTTTTTTTTTTTTCTGTAACATTACTGGGAACCACAAACTAATTACATCTTATCTGAAGTGTTTGATAAGTTTATTGTGATTTCTTTATCTGGATCTTTAATAAGGATGACGAATTTGAGCAGGCCATAAGAAATCATGGGAACGTGTGTGTGGTGGTGTTGGAGGGGGTTCATCCTTTTAATCTTTAGATGATAATTTCTCCCAAAATGTAGAATTCAGGCATGGCTCATTTATATGATAGATTTGGGGACAGGTTAAATACTCTTAAAATTTGTCATTCTTTGCCTAATTTATATAAATATATGTAAACCAAATAGCACATAGAAAACACATACAACTTAACTGCCGTATAACTGAAAACCCCAGTTACATAGGCGTCAGATGCAATAGTCAGCCACAAGCCAGTAAACTGGCAGCTGTTCTCTGTGCACATGTCGTCTCTGCCGGGGGCACCCGCAGTGGCACCACGCGTGCCCTTCTCCACTGGGCAGGGGGGTGGCCAGGCTGGAGGAGGTCCTGCCATGTCTCTATATGATGGAGCACTACAAAGTACTCTATACACTGCTTTTCATGTTCTGGTATACCCATTTGTTTATGAAGGGCCATTAAGATGTGGCATTTTGTAAGTGCAGTTTTAAGCTTATAATGGGCATGCATGCTCAGTTGTGTCTGACTCTTTGCAGCCCCATGGGCTGTAGCCAACCAGCCTCCTCTGTCCATGGGATTCTCCAGGCAAGAATACTGGAGTGGGTTGCCATTTCCTACTCAAGGGGATCTTCCTGACCTGGGGATTGAACCTGCATCTCCTGTGTTGGCAAGTGGATTCTTTACACTAGGCCACTTGGGCACACAGAGTTAAATAAATGTGCTTGATTCCATCGTGATGTAGATGGCTGATTGAGTAAATAAATAAGTGGGGAGAAAGGATGCTTGTTACAGAGAATTCCAAATAACATGTGGATGGACACACCTGCTTGCCCGGACTGTAACTGGTCCTATCAGACATGGATGGATTTAGTGCCTCATTTCCAAGGGGGAGACACTAAGTGTGCAGTGGAGGAACCTGGCAGTTTCTTTCCTAACCAAGTGATCACCAGTGGAAGTCATGTCAGTACTGTGCATACATTTACTTCACTCTCAGCTCTTCTGATACCCCATGATCCCAATCAGATCATGAGGGAACAACAGACATGCCCAGTGGACGGACATTCCACACACTTTGCCAGTGCTTCTCAGAACTGTCAGGAAGAAGAAAAATAAGAAAGTCTGAGAAATTGTTGCAGAGAAACTAAGGTGACTTGACAGCTACACACGGTGTTGTTTGAATCCTGGAACAGAAAGGAGGCGTTGGTGGAAAACCTGATGAAATCAGAGTAAAGTCTGAAGTCTAGCGAATGGGGTAACGTGGAATGGTAATTTCTTAGTTTTAACAAATGTATGCTGACATTAGGAAAACACTGGGTGAGGAGTATATGGAAACACTCAGTGCTCTTTGCAACTTTTCTCTAACTCTAGACTTACTTCGGAGGCAAAGCTTATTGTAAAAAACACTATTTTATATATTCTCGATCCTGAATAATTTTGTCTTGAAGGACTTGGGGACGTATGCTTTTAATTGGTAAACTAATTTCAGGCCCTTGTATTTCCTTGAATTGAATCACAAATATAACAGAGGAAAAGAAAGATTTTAAACAGATCCATCCAAACCTGTTAAGAAGTTTGTGGAGTTTTTGAGAGCATCTGCTAGGAAGTGTGGGACCAAGGGAGATAGATAACCTTACCATTTTTATTCTAAATAGTCCCTGGTGGCTCATATGGTAGAGAATTTGCCTGCAGTGCAGAAGACCCAGGTTCCATCCCTATGTCGGAAAGATAGCCTGGGAAAAGGAATGGATACCCATTCCAGTATTCTTGCCCGGAGAAATCCGTGAACTAGGACGAACTGAGCCTGGTGGGCTGTACAGTCCATGGGGTGGCAAAGAGCTAGACATGACAGAGTGGCTGACACTTAGGCCATTTTAAGCGACTTTGCTTTTTTGTGTAAAAGTTTAATATTAAGCGTTACGCATGTATAGACATATGACTAAGCATGTGCTTAGTCACTTAGTTGTGTCCGACTCTGTGACCCCATGGACTGTAGCCCGCCAGCTGCTCTGTCCATGGGGATTCTGCAGGCAAGAATACTTGCCATGCCCTCCTCCAGGGGATGGACAGACAAACACACAGAGTTTCCCCCGCCCCCTCTAGCTATAATCACACATACACACACACACACACACACACACACACACACACACACGAGTTTCCCCCGCCCCCTCTAGCTATAATAATTTTTGAAGGATAGGGACCTGGCTGTGACCTGACTTTAATATTAAATGATATTTAATGAGTGCCATTAACATAGATTTTTTATTTCTGTGCTATTTTTATATGTACAGATGCTTTTATTCACCTGGTAGTAGAAAGTTTGTGTTTTATTAAGTCAGGTCAGGGATTTTATTCTTGGGATCCTTTTGGGTCAGATATGAAATCACATGTTTAAATAGATATTAAAATGTTTTTCTTCTGTCAAGGTTAATCTCTCATTTTTTAAGACTTTCTTTATTTTCTCCCCAGATAAAACAATAAAGTTATGGAAAATCAGTGAAAGGGACAAAAGACCGGAAGGGTATAACTTGAAAGAGGAAGATGGAAGGTATAGAGATCCTACTACAGTCACGACACTACGTGTAAGTACATGTTAAAAAAAAAATTCTGATTCCAATGAATAGTCTTCTGTACTGTTATTATATAGTCTAGATCCTCAACAGAACATGAATAGGAATAATTACACTCTGCTGCTTCCCAAGATTCTGTAACCAGAGACAACATTAAAGACTCAAATTTTAAACAGATCCCGACCTACAGACGAGTCTCACTGTGGCCAGGGGCTGAACCAGGACTCAACACAAGACTGTGTTTTGATTTGTTTTGTTTTTTACTATGCCACCACACTCTCCTGTTCTTATGGTTTGGTTATCAGCTATTAGAAGGTTAAGTTTCAAGATTAACTTTTTTGGAGATCAAAAAAGTAAAAATGGACTAAATCTTCTAGTTGCAATGAGAAATACCAAGAATTTGATGCTTTGGGCTGATTTCCTTTTTAGCCACTTTATTTATTTATTTATTTTTCATTTATTTTTATTAGTTGGAGGCTAATTACTTTACAATATTGTAGTGGTTTTTGTCATACATTGACATGAATCAGCCATGGATTTACATGTATTCCCCATCCCGATCCCCCCTCCACCTCCCTCTCTACCCAATCCCTCTGGGTCTTCCCAGTGCACCAGGCCCAGGCACTCGTCTCATGCATCCAACCTGGGCTGGTGATCTGTTTCACCACAGATAATATACATGTTTTGATGCTGTTCTCTCGAAACATCCCACCCTCGCCTTCTCCCACAGAGTCCAAAAGTCTGTTCTGTACATCTGTGTCTCTTTTTCTGTTTTGCAAATTATAAACATTTATTAGCTGTGCAAGTCTTTCAAACAAAAGATTGAAACTAGGAAAAACTACAAATTTTGATAGTATTGCTCTCTGTAAAGGCAGGCATATTTGTTTTTCATTTTTCTTCCCATGTCAACACTTCAAGCAATCAATATCAGTTGCTTTATAAAACTAAATCTGTGTAGTGTTATGCTGTTTAATGTTACCTCAGAAACTGGAGTAATGAAGTCTCCTGAGCCTTCAGTCCTCTTGTAGAAAGGAGGGAGTGTTTTGTAATCACTTCTTTTTCATGTCTTGTTGACAGGTGCCAGTCTTTCGGCCCATGGATCTAATGGTTGAGGCCAGTCCACGAAGAATATTTGCCAATGCTCATACCTATCACATCAACTCAATTTCTATTAATAGTGATTATGAAACGTATTTATCTGCAGATGATTTGCGGATTAATCTTTGGCATCTGGAAATAACAGACAGGAGTTTTAGTATCCGTTTGGTTTCCTTTTTTGGTGTTAGGTAAAGAAGGCATGTTATCCTCATACTGGACTTAGCTTCATTCTCTCCTTAGTGTGTTTTGATTCTTACATAGTAGCTTATTATTTTATAGCACTTTTTTTGTGTATGAGTTATTTAACACTGGGTGAAATTATTTGATAAAAGGTATAATGTATCAATTTAAAAATTGGATTCTTGGAATTATAACTAATTGTACCTATGAAAATAGAAAAAAAAATTTTAATAGCTCTTTCTTGTAACAGAAACAAATATGCGGAGTATTATCTTTAAAGTGTTTTTAATTATAAAAGTATCTCATTAAGGTTGGAAAAAGGATTCATACAAGTCATGATGCATGATGGTCTAAATACTTCTCATTGTTTATGTTATCCTCCTAGAAATTTTCTGTGATTACAAGATACACGAAATGTATATACATGTTTGTTTTTAAGTACTTAAGTTCTTGATAAATGGCCATTATCATGACTGCTATTAATGTATATCTTTCCAAATAGATATCATTTGAAAAATTAACACTGTACTATAGTTCATACTCTACCAGTGCAAGCATACCTCAGAGATACTACAGATTCAGTTGCAGACCACAAGAATAAAGTGAATACTGCCCTAAAATTAAGTCACACGAATTACTTGGTTTCCCAGTGCATATAAATGTCAGCGCTATATTGTAGTCTGTTAAAGTATGTAGTTGCATTATGTCTTAAAAAAAAAAAGTGTATACCTTAGTTTAAAAATATTGCTGAAAAATGCTGATCATCACCTGCACCTTCAGTGAGCGATAAGCTTTATGCTGCTGGAGGATCTTGCCTCATTGAAGGTCGCTGACTGATGAGAGTGGTGATTGTTGAAGGTTAGGGTAGCTGTAGCAGTTTTCTTTGAAATAAGGCAGCAGTGAAGTTTGCCACATCAATTTTGACTCTTCCTGTCATAAATGATTTCTTTGTAGTCTGCAGTGCTGTTTGACAGCATTTCACCCACAGTGGAACTTCTTTCAAAACTGGAATCAGCCCTCTCAAACCCTGCCACTGCTTTATCAACTAAGTTTATGTAATGTTCTAAGCCCTTGGTTGTCCTTTCAGCAATTGACTAAATTCACCACCTTATGTGTGTAGTTCATGGCACCCCAAAACAATTATAGTAGTAACATCAAAGATAGCTGAGCTGATCACAGATCACTGAAACAAATGTAATAATAATGTAAAGGTTTGAGCTGATGATGTTAGGAAAATGGTGTTTGATAGGCTAGCTTGATGCGCAGTTCCCACAAAACATCAGTTTATAAAAAATGCAGTAAATCATAGGTGAAGTGCAATGAACTGATAGGTGAAGCCCGGTAAAGCAAAGCAAAGCAACAAGGTCTGCCTGTAATGCACAAGAAGAGCCTGTTTTCCTCTACCTTTAGTGGTCTAGTCAGAGAAAGGGCCTCTTGTTGTTTTCATTTGCTTCTTTCGTCCTTAGTAGACTTTTCATATTTTTTTCAACCATTTTTTTGTTCTTTTCCAAAATTTTCTTGGATTTGCATGTATTCTTATTGGAGTTTTTTTTTTTAAGCACCTTCTTAATATCAAGTAAATCAGCTCCATTGTTTGTGTGCAGCTTCCCTGTTGTGCTGCCTTCCAGATTTTTCCTTTTGTTTGGAAATATGGTAAGTTCTTAATATTTAGGATGATGGCCTATCAATCTTTGTTTATGTCTTCTGGGATTTATATCATACTTGGGGGAAAAAAACCCTCTACATTCTAAAATAGAATTAATACGTGTGTCTGTGAATGAGCTGCAGATTTGAGAAATATAAAATTATACTTGACCTTTCTTTTAAGTGGAAATTCCTTAATAAAATGCTCTCCAGATATTGTGGATATCAAGCCTGCCAATATGGAAGAGCTGACAGAGGTGATTACAGCTGCAGAATTCCATCCAAACAGCTGTAACACATTTGTATACAGCAGCAGTAAAGGAACAATTCGGTTATGTGACATGAGGGCATCCGCCCTCTGTGATAGGCATTCTAAACGTAAGTTTATTTTCAAATGATAACATTTCCTGTTTGTCTTCAGACATGGTAACTACATTTACATAGGTTTCCTTGGTGACTCAAACAGTATACTAAGAATCCACCTGCAGTGCAGGAGATCTGGGCTCAGTCAGTGGGTTGGGGGGATCTCCTGGAGCAGGGCATAGCAACCCTCTCCAGTATTCCTGCCTGGAGAGTCCCATGGTGGAGGAGCCTGGCAGGCCACAGTCCATGGTGTTGCCCAGTCAGACAGGACTGAGCGGCAAAGCACAGCACATGAGTCTTAACCTCCTGTACCTTTTGGTAAGCTGCCTGACTCAGCCTGAGACCTTACAGGTTCTACTGGAAGAACACAGAAGACTCTCTATGGGGTACGTCTGTTGAGTACCAGTGGATGTACTTTAATAGAGTGCTATTCTTTGGGAACTTGGGTTGGGTTCCCCAGTCCTGTCTGCAAGTAGAACATTTCCTCTCTTCCCTGCCTCCCTTCTCTCTTCTCCCCACCCCCTTCCTTCCTGTTTTGGGCTGCCTAGGAAGAGTTTTTCCTGAGAAGAGGTTTCTTTGACTCGTTTAAGTTTGAAGAGTACAAGGTTAAGAAATTCAGGGGTTGCATTATTCTTACCTTCATGTTGAATTTTTTAAAAACTTACGAAGACTGTTAACATACTTCTTATCAAACTAATTTTACCTGACCACTCAAAACTTTGGGTATGCATGGGAATGGCGAAGGTGGTCTGTGTCTCGTGGTGACGGTACAGGCAAAGTCAGTGAGGTGTATGTAGGACCACAGACCTGACACATGCCAGATGTGGCAGCCGAGTCTGGTTCTGGTGGATTAGCCACGCGACTCTGGGACGTGCTGTGCTGCATAATGTGCTTCTGCCTCTTCAGTTTCAGTGTTGGGTCATCCTCATTCTCCTAAGAAACACTCTCAGGGAGGTTACAGTCTTACAGATGTTCTTAGAGACGTTTTCCAGTTCTTTACTAGCCTGTCATTTTTAGCTCACTGCTAGGAAGTTTGTGAATGATGTTTTATGTAAATGCTTTGTCCAGGCCAGAGTAATTACAGATGGTCCCAACCTTTTGTGCTTGTTTTTAGTGTTTGAAGAACCTGAAGATCCCAGTAACAGGTCTTTTTTTTCTGAAATCATCTCTTCAATTTCTGATGTAAAATTCAGCCATAGTGGTCGATATATGATGACTAGAGACTATTTGTCAGTCAAAATTTGGGACTTAAATATGGAAAACAGGCCTGTGGAAACATACCAGGTATTTGGAATTCTTTCTTTCAATGAGTATATAGCCTATATGTGTTAATCCCGGTACAAAGTGCGTGTCCACCATTGGGCTTTTTCCTTCAGAGATCCATGAATGCACTGCTTTTCCTTATGTTAAATTTATACCTACTTTTATAGATTGTGTTTTCTATGTAGTTTTACAATTAAAATGTAAAGCTACCAATTTGTTTCAATAATAACTTTTTTCCTACTGTTATTGACATTTGAAGTGAGGATGGAATTAAGGTGTCTGGGGAGAGCTGCGGGGAGAATGGCCAGGCCTGCTAGAGGCTCCCAGATAGAGTGTGGACAGTGCTAGCTGAATGAGAGGTTAACCCTGGCGTGTCGCCCAGTCAGGTGAACTGGCTGGTAACTGTTGTCTTAAGCTGAAGGAGAGGGGCTTGTGAGCACCCAGCAGACAGCTTTGGGAGCTCCCCATCTGTCGTAGAATGTCAGTTCTGGATTCTCCTCGTCAGCCAAGCTGCTCCCGTGGGTCCCTTTATTCTGGAGAAGAGAATGAAGATGTGCACAGCGGGGACAGGGTGCAGTTTCTTTTAACCTGTGCTGACCTGGCTTAGTGATTGGAGTAGTCACATCATACTCACTGTAGCAGGTGCAGGTTCAACTCCCACTGAGTTTGTATAAGCATCTAGCTGACCGGTTATGTGATTGAAGGGTAATGTTAACATTACTATTTGCCTCACGTACTCATTGTGGGTCCTAACCCACAAATGTTGTAAATCCTCTGTGTTAACAGATTTTCACCTAAAATGTCACACAGAGTGGTCTGAATCATTCCATTATACTTAAAGATAAAACAGACACTTAAAATGATGTTAGGTTGTTTCATAAAGACTAGAGAATTCTAAGCTTTGAGAAAGTACTTGTTCTTTTCTGTCATTACTTCATTTTAAGGTTCTCATTTAAATGAAAAAGAACAGTGAGCTAGAGACTCCTTTTTTTCCCTAATGATCACAACAAATACTTTGGAACTTTGCTTTGTAATTTACTAATATTAATACAGAAATGTATCATTTCTAAGAATGCTTTTTCAATTTATTTTCTAGTTGATCCCTTTGTGAAAAACTAGTGAATATAGAATTGAACTTAAAAAAGCAGCCATTTTCGTTAGCTTTGGATACTATATAAGAAACGGGCTTCCCAGGTGGCTCAGTGTAAAGAATCCACCTGCCAATATAGAATCCACAGGAGATGCAGGTTCAGTCCTTAGATCGGGAAGATCCCCTGGAGGAGGAAATGGCAACCCACTCCAGTATTCTTACCTGGAGAATTCCATAGACAGAGGAGCCTGGTGGACTACAGTCCCAGGGTCACAGAAAGTTGGACATGATTGAGTGACTGAGCACATACTGTGTGTAAGTAATAACAAGTGTGTCAAATATTTCCATGATTCATATGTGAAGTAACCATATAATTTATCACTGGATCAGGGCAGGATCATGCAGTGTATAACATATGCACTTAATGATACTGTAGGCTTCAGTTAGTTATACCCCAAAATGGTAGTTAAAAAGGAAGTAAAGCCACAGTATTGTATGTTTTTTAATCAACAATAGAAAATCAAGTGCTGGAAAATTCAAATATTGCTCTATATTCTTTAATCAGTGTCTCATCTGTGCCATTTTAAATATTTTCTGGCCTACTGTTTTAGTATTTTCTGGCCTACTGTTTTAGTCAAACTTACGAAGAGTAAATGTGCCATCCCCAGGAGGGTATATTTCTCAGTTGTATGAAAGAAAAATGTGTATTGGTGGAACGGGGAGCTCAATACCTTTACTGTTTCTCAGAGAATTGAGTTTTTGTTTTGAGAATTGAGTTTTAATGAGATTAAAGTATGTATATGATCTGAAGAATTTCATGGACGGAGGACCCTGGTGGGTATAATCCATAGGGTCACAAAGAGTTGGACACGACTGAGTGACTTTCACTCAATCCATGTGTTTATATATTCCTTCTTAAAAAGATAGACTTGTTAAATCATTTTCCACTTTCAAGAGCAGTAGATCATGTGATGTAAGCTAAGTACACATATGTGTGTGTGTTTGTGTGTGTGTATAATAATTTCCCCCCCCTCTAGGTGCATGAATACCTCAGAAGTAAACTTTGTTCACTGTATGAAAATGACTGCATATTTGACAAATTTGAATGTTGTTGGAATGGATCTGACAGGTAAGTTGATTTTAATTTGAACTGAACATCTTATTCAAATGTGAATTCTATTAGAGGAAAGAAATTTACTATTTCACTCCTAGTATGATTGCCACATTTACTAACGGCCGATGTGTTTTTTGACTGACATAAATTACATTTCCCAACTCCGTTTCCCCCATGGTTTCCTTGAAATCTTACAGGAGTATTGGGAGATAAAAATTAAATATTGTGTTTCACTAAGTAAATGTGAAAATACACCAGAAACTTCTAGATATAATGTTAATATATAAATTTTAATTTTTCCCTTTAATGGACCAGATCAATCACCTTTTTAATATACCAGTAGTTAAAATGGTGAAATTTCAGTGTGTTTGTTACTTTGCTGTTAAATTGGTTTTTAGAAATATTTAGGTGGAGATACTTCATTTGGAGTTTTACACACCAGTTTTTCTGAATACTACATCAATACCTCATAGCAGAGAAGAGGTAATTTCTAGGTATTATTTTAACGATATTACCATAAGTGATGAGGCTTGTTATAATCCACAGCTTTGCCATAGTACAGTTCCTTTTTACTGTGTCATCAAAATGTGTACCATTATTTCAAAGGATAAATCTTAATCTTTTCAGTTTTGGTTGTCAGTATTTATTCAGTTCAGTTCAGTCACTCAGTCATGTCCGACTCTTTGTGACCCCATGGACTGCAGCATACCAGGCTTCCCTGTCCATCACTTAACCCCCAGAACTTACTCAAACTCATGTCCATTGAGTCGGTGATGCCATCCAACCACTTCATCCTCTGTGATCCCCTTCTCCTCCCACCTTCAGTCTTTCCCAGCATCAGGGTCTTTTCCAGTGAGTCTGTTCTTCGCATCACGTGGCCAGAGTATTAGAGCTTCAGCTTCAGCATCAGTCCTTCCAATGAGTATTCAGGACTGATTTCCTTTAGGATGGACTGATTTGATCTCCTTGTTGTCCAAGGGACTCTCAAGAGTCTTCTCCAACACCAAAGCATCAATTCTTTGGCACTCAGCTTTCCAACTCTCACATCCATACGTGACTACTGGAAAAACAATAGCGTTTGACTACACGGACCTTTGTTAGCAAAGTAATGTCTTTGCTTTATAATATGCTGTCTAGGTTGGTCATAGTTTTTTCCAAGGAGCAAGCCCAAGCCTCCTTTCATTTCATGGCTACAGTCACCATCGTGGTGCTTTTGGAGTCCAAAAAAATAAAGTCTGTCACTCTTTCCATTGTTTACCTATTTGCCATGAAGTGATGGGACCAAATGCCATGATCTTAGTTTTCTGAATGTTGAGTTTTAAGCCAACTTTTTCACTCTGTTCTTTCACTTTCATCAAGAGGCTCTTTAGTTCTTTTTCGCTTTTTGCCATTAGGGTGGTGTCATCTCCACATCTGAGGTTATTGATATTTCTCCAGGCAATCTTGATTCCACCTTCGAGTTTCATCCAGCCTGGCATTTCACGTGATGTACTCTGCATATAAGTTAAATAAGCAGGATGACAATATACAGCCTTGACATACTCCTTTCCTGATTTGGAACCAGTCTATTGTTCCATGTATTTATTTACCATTCATTATGTTCCAGGAGAACAGACAATAGTAAAAGAAAACATAATTCTGGAATCACTAAACCTACCTTCAAGGTATTCATTAGAGTACTTTATTCAACAATAGTTTTATCACTGAAGCCTGATATGATTCAGGTTTCATGGTGCTATTGAAGATAACAGAACTTGAAACATTTATCTGTTGTCTGATTTTTTAAATTATTTTTATCTGGTGGTTATATGAGGCCACGTAGTAGGCTGACCACAGTAAACCTGGAGGAGCAAGCAGGCTTCACCTTTGAACACCACTGCTGTCCCTGAGGCGTCAGGGAGACAGAAGGCGCTGCTGGAGCAGGGTACAGTGCGCAGCTGCGCCAGCTCGTTCTTCGTGTGTTTAATCTTCCGTTACAGGGAAACTCTGTTTCCCTGACATGAAAACTTGTTTTGGCAAGATGCTCTCCTATATAATGACTGTGCGGGCATCTAAGGCAGAAGAATTCACATGGGTGCAGTACTGCTGTCTAACCCACTGCTGCTGCTAAGTCACTTCAGTCGTGTCTGACTCTGCGACCCATCCCTGGGATTCCCCAGGCAAGAACACTGGAGTGGGTTGCCATTTCCTTCTCCAATGCATCAAAGTGAAAGTGAAGTTGCTCAGACCCCTGTAAATAGCACACGTTCTCAGTTGTGCTCTTTGTCCCATCTCATTGTCTCCTTTAATCGGGAACAGTTCTTCATTCTTGTCTTTCATGATCTCAGCTTGTTTTAGAACCACAGGCCATTCATTGTATAGAATTTTCCTTCATTTGAGTGTTGTCTCATACTCCCTCATGATTAGATTCAGGTTATACATTTTTAGCAAGAATACCATAGAAATGTTGGCTAGCAACACCTTTTAAATAGCTATAGACTAGGTGTCAGAATCCATTAAAATCCATTAAGACCTCACAAATGCAGGTAACAGGGGATGCCAGTCTAAACTATACAAATTATAAAGATATCTGTCAAAAATACTTGCTTACAATATACTTAGTGTTTAGGTTAAGTGATTTATTTTAATTAATAAAAATGATATATGCTACTTGTTTTATATTCTTTGAAGCAGATTTCTTAAAAGCATTCATAAGAAGCTATTGTCTAAACCTGACATGTCCTGGGAACATCAGTAGCTTATAATGTAAATCAGAATAAAGCATTGTTTTTTTAGAAGTGTATACCACAGTTTTGTTTTTTGTTGTTAGTTGGCTGGTCTGGAGGACTGCATAGACTGGGGTTGTAAATGTTTTCAACTAAGACCATTCACTACTACCTACAGGCCTTACTTGAGGATGCTTTCAACTTTGGTGACAGTTTGGGCAGTCATGATAGGAGCGTATTCCTAGTTTATTCCAGTGATTGGTCTCTGGGTTGGTGCCAGCAACCCTCTCCCTAAACCCAGATCTGCTTGCAGTAGCTCTTGCTTTGGAGCATTAGGCAGAATTTCACCAGCAAAATGTTCACCAAAAACTCATGTTCCTTATTTGACTGGATGCTCTGTCTCCTTTTCCAGTGTTGTCATGACTGGATCTTACAATAATTTCTTCAGAATGTTTGACCGGAACACAAAGCGAGACATAACCCTGGAAGCATCACGAGAAAACAATAAACCTCGCACGGTTCTGAAGCCACGCAAAGTGTGTGCAAGTGGCAAGCGAAAGAAAGATGAAATCAGTGTTGACAGCCTAGACTTCAACAAGAAAATACTTCACACAGCCTGGCACCCCAAGGAAAATATCATTGCTGTAGCTACTACAAACAATCTGTATATATTTCAAGACAAAGTGAATTAGGGTTGGCCTTCCTAGCAGAAGAACCCACTTCCTGCTTAGTTGAGATAGTTGAATCTAGCATTCGTACTTAAAAAAGAGAGAGGTCCATTGTGGCGCCCCTTTTCCAGTGTTTGACAATGTGCCATTCGACAACACATTTTCCATAGCTACATGGAGAAAGCTCTGTGGATCCCTCCCTGTGGTGTTCTCCATGTCTGCTAGCCATTTAGGTAAGGGTAGGGCACTTTTAATTTAAATGACTTCTTGCACCATCTTGCCTAATGGACTAGATTGGACTGTGTCAACATTGATTTACTCCACTTTTTATGCCTTCCATTGTGATGACGTCAAACACAGTGAAAGCCTTCAGTCATGCTTATGGGATTTAATTGTGTATCCTCATTACTGTATCATTTGTGGGGTACACCCCTCCTCCCCTTTTTTAAATTAAATACAGCTCATTCTTACTGTGGCTTGTAGCATTCCTCCTCTCTGGCCTCCTGGACTCTTCCCCTTCATCTCTCTTCCCCTTGCCCCTCCACCCAGTCTTGGTGGTGGTATAAAAAGGAAAGAACGAAAGCACACAAACGAGTCAGTTTGGGGTCAGTGGTAAAGGGGGTACATGTTGCGAACAAATGTTTTAATAACAGTTGGCTGTAATCACTCCTTGCCGTGTCTGGCACTGAAAATAAGGAAAAAAAAATACTACTACTGAATAAAAGTGACAAAGAATGGAGAATCTGGTTTCCTTTTTCTTTTTAATCTACCTCTTTAAGCCAATATTTTGTGTCATACTTTTGGGCGCAGTGAAATGAAATGAGGTTCCATTGTTTAATTGGTATTTTTGTTAATTATTTTTAAAAAGTGTTCTTTTACATTGAGGAGAGGTATTGGTTCTGTATGAACATATTTTGACTATATATTGGTATTCCTAAAGATATCACAATCTATATACATGCTACTAGAGATTTTTTTTATTGTAGTTATAAGGGTACTGGATACATTGTGTCTACACTTAATTCATTATCTGTTAATGAAAACTGTTGTAAATGGGAACCAAATTTGTAGAACTTCATTTTTAAAGACTTTTTACAGTGCTTAATTTCATTTTTGCATTACTGAAGACTAAGTCAAAGACAAACTTTTTAACCAAGTTAAAACTTTTTTGGTTATTCAGTCATACCATAACAAAACTATCCTCAAGTGATTTACATACACAAAATTGACACTGCACTAATATTTTGGGGAGGGGATGTATTTTACTGCTGTCAAATCTGAATGAAATGTACTTTGCCATAGATGTCTTTCTTCTATTTTTGGTTTTCCAAAGCAATTAATATTAAAGACAAACTTTAAAGGTACAGTGTTCCAAAAGTGCTTAATGGACTCCCAACAGCTGCCTCAAATAAAAATTTAGTAATGTATATGATTACATTTTCCCTAAATGGTGATACCTTGTCCAAAGATGAAGAGTACCCCTATTTTAACAGGTAGAAGGAACCTTTGTGTCAACCTTGCAGAAGCTTTAATGGAAAAACAGATGGACTTTATTTTTAAAAGATAAATGAGTAGGCATTCATAGTAACAGAATGGTAGTGTGTTCTGGTTTAGCAGTAATAACACCGCCTTGAATTTTAGAGGACCCAAGTGCTTATCTGTCCACCACCTTGTTGTTCTGTTCTCATCAATGAAAAATGATTGAACGACTCCACCGTAATCCCCTCTACACGTATACAAATACTGTGTCCTGTAAGTTAACATTTTTAGCACACAGGAGAAATTATATGTAATCAAATTACTGTATCTTTTGGACTTAACAAATCTGAATTTGTATTTAAACACTTTGATTATATATCTGATAATTCTTAAAATAATGGCACTTTTCCTAATTTACTTGGGTTCATTTGTATTTTGTGTTATTCTTCATGCTTGACTTGGAAGTGGGCTATTCCCTGGCTACAAGCAGACACTGATCACTGATCAGGCAGTTTTCCAGATCTTTTTGGGAGATTGTTTCCCTAAAGTTTGGGTGTAGGTGTTGAGATAAACATCGTCAGACAGCTCTCGGAAATTCTTCTTTGATTTAGCAGTAGCTATGATGATTTTCCTCCATGACACTAAGGGTTAGTTTCATATATTTACAAAAAACAAAATTGCTTAAAAATTAAAATGCCTCTATAAAAGGAATGCTATTATAAATTACTGTAACAATATTCTTAAGAATCAATTTTTAATTTGTTTGATGTAGCAAACTATAAGCCCAGCCACTCATGGTCATGGTTAATCTTTTTTTTATTAATAAAAATTATACTTAGAGTAAACGTAGTCTTGTCAAGTTGCTTATAGTCTCCCATTCTTTTGACACCTACAGACATTCATATTCTGTCCCTCTGTCTTAACCTTTTTGAAAAATAATAGAACTTTCATGCTTTTAATCTCGATCTTTAGTGGCTGGGCAATAGTTATTATCTAAATCTCTGTATCTATATAAACATGTTTATGTAACTATTGGATATTAAGCTTTCTTTTGTGAAACCCTTAGACTTTTGGAATAGAAAAGTGCATTCACACTTTTTCCTTTCAGATTAAGTGAGGATTTTTTAAAAACCTCAAATGTAAGAATTATTCTGGTCATAGACATTCCTAAAGAAAACAATAAAATTGAGGTTCTTACCTTTTTTAACAGTATTTATACAAGTAATGTGTTTATTCTTGGAAAATTATTTGTGAAAACTAAACAGTTACTGATAAAAATATTTTTAGTGAAATTTAAGCCATTACCTTGCCTGAGGGACACTGCTTCAGCATCTTTCTGCCACAGAGAAATTCAAATGGAGATAGTAGTGTGTACTTGCAGAGGAACAAAACCAAGCCCCAACCTTCAGAAAAGAAAGGTAGTGCCAGGCAATCGAGAATGAAGTCCATTTACTGTAGTATACAAGAGCACTACTATTTCAGGTACTTATATGTTCAGATGGTTTATAGTTAAAGCTGTGTGTTTGTGAGAGAGAGAGAGAGAGACACCATGGTTTAAAAAGGTTTTTTACACACCCCTCCTCTCCAAAAAGTCTTGGAAACTGATTCTGCTTCATCTTACAACTATGCATATAAGGTCAAGGCGTCTTTAGTCTTAATCAGAAGTTCAGAGAATTTACAACATCTTGGGATTCTCAAGTGTTAGTTTTAAGTGTAATAATAAATTGAGTTTTGTCTGCCTGACAGATTATTGCACAATAGTTTTAAACTATGTGACCTACTATGTAAGAATTGCATGCCTAAAGTTAATAATACATATGAAAAGGCCACCTTAGCACAGTACCTATAGAAAAGAAGACACTACAAAATAGTTTTCTCCAAAAGAAGGAATTCGGCAAACAAAAACATGTGAATAGCAGCCAGTTACTTGAGGACTTTCCCACTAGGGGGCACCAGTTAAGCCTTGACCAACATTTAGGAGGTATTTTTGAAAATGCTAAGTGAGATACCAAAAGAGCTTCATTATTAAGAGCTACACTGGGAACCAAACAAAGGGAAAGTCCAAAGTGTGTGTATGCCCAAACAAAACCACTATTCAACACAACCCTGGAGTGAATGACTGAGGGGCGACCCAGGTGTCCTGTCCGCTCTGCTATCCATCCATGGTCTGCCTTACTGGAGAAGTAGCAAAAATGACACAGAATTACGAGCTGCCTTTTCTTTCAGTCAGAGATTACTCAGCCTGCCCCCTTCCCCTTGCAAAATCAGATCCTTATGTACCTACCGTAAAGGGGACGGATTTCATGTTGCTCTTAACTCTGGAATGTCTAAATTGCTTTAAAAAAAAAAAAGTTAACTTTTTTCTTCTGAATACATGTTCTTCAGAAAGAACAAAAAAGAAAAAAATACCCCAGAAGTAATTTAATCATGCAGAGAAAATTCCCATTCATATTTGTATGTACTTTTGTTGGCTCTCTTCTGGGCGTACTTGAAGCCAGATTTCCCCTCCAAATAGCCTCAATTTGTGGCTGATGCATTACTTAACTAGTCCTATTATCAAGAGAGATTTTTATTTTCATTTTTGCAAGTGGAAGTATTGGAATAGTGAACATACACACCAGCCTTGGTGTGTAAGATTTTTAGGATACATTCCTAGAAATTACTGTATTAAAGAATATGGGTATATTTATGATTTGGTACATACTGTCAAATTTCCATTCCAAAAATGGAAGTTCTGTCACAAATATACCCCTAACTAAGGATAAAACTCTCATGCTTTATTTTTGTCAATCAGAAAAGGTAAAAATGATAAGCCGAATTGTGTTTACATATTTCTAGTCAGATATTATCTCCTATAATCTGGCTACAAGACTATCACCCGTGTGCTTTATAAATATTTCTTCCCAGAATGAGGCTTGCTTGTCTTTCTTTTCACAGAGCTTTTTGAAGAGCAGAAGTTCTTAATTTTCACAAAAGTTCACTTTTTCAACTATTTCTTTAATGGGTTATGCTTTTGGTGTCATATCTAAGAAATCTGCCTAACAAGGTGACAAAGTTTTTAAATATTTTAGAAAATAGTTTTCAGTTTTTACATTTAGTGATGTGAATGTGATCCGTTTGAGTTGGGTTTTATATGTTACATATAAAAATCATATGTACCATATATAGATTAAGGTTCATTTTTCTTTGCACCTTTGTTGAAAATCAGTAGACACTATTAGTGTCTATTGACTATTAGTTATTAACTATTAGTTATTAGTCTACTAACTATTCTGTTAAGTTTATATGTCTGAACTTTCACTCATACTACATTGCATGATCACGGTAGCTTTGCATAAATAATGCAGCTATGTTCTTTTTGAAAACTTTTGCTAATTTTAGATCCTTTGCCTTGCCATATACAATTTAGAATCAGCCTGTTGACAAGAACAAAACCACCTACTTGGATTTTGCTAATGATTTGCATTGAATCCATAGACCACTTCAGGAAGAGAGGACATCTTAATATTTGCCCTCCAGTCCATGAGTGCAGCATATTGTTCCATTCATAGAGGTCTTTGATTTCTTTTATCAGTGTTCTTAGATTTTAGCATACAGATCTCGCAAATATGTTATCAGTACTTACTTGTTTTCTCTCTGTGTGCTTTTATAAATGGTACTTTATTCAATTTCCAAAATGTTCATTGCTAATATCTAGAAATATGATTGATTTTTGTATATTGACCTTGTATCCTGACACTTTGCCAGATTACTTATGTAGATTTCTTTAAAGTTTTCTACATAGCCATGTCTGCAGATTATTATTATTTATAATAAATGTTTTATTTTTTCCAGTCTTTTCAGTTTTCCTTTCCAATGCCTTTTATTTCTTGTCTTGCTGCACTGGTTAGACCTTCCATTATGATGGCGAAAAGAGTGGTGATGCCAGACACAACCTGCTTCATCACCGATATTGGGGAACAAGCATGCAGTCTTTTAGCATTAAGTTTAGTAATTGTAGGTTTTTGTAGATAGTCTTAACCAGGCTGAGGAAATTCCCCTTTACTCCTAGTTTTCTGAGCATTCTTAATCACGAATGGATGTTGGATTTTGCCAGATGTTTTTTCTGTATCTATTAAGAATGATCATGTAGTTTTTCTTCATTATGTTGACATGGTGAATTACATTGGCTTTTAATTGTGGAACCAGCCTTGCATTCCCAGAGCATTGCTGGATTCTTTTGCTAGTATCTTGCTGAGTATTTTTGCTTCAGGTTTCATGAGGGATATTGTATAGTTTATCTTTTAATGTCATTGTCTGGTCTGTGTAGTATTGACCTCATAAAATGAGTTTCCCTTCTTACCTATATTATCAAAGACTGTAGGCAGAATTCATATAATTTCTTCCTTCAGTGTTGGATAGAATTCATGAGTGATGCCATTTGGGTCTCTTTAGAAGGTTAACTGAGTTTAATTTTTTTTGAAGACATAAAATTACCCAAATTATCTATTAATTCTTAAATGAGTTTTGGCTGTTTTCCCTTCAAGGAAATAGTCCATTTTACATAAACTGTCCCACTTAGGAGCACAGTTAATAACACTCATTTTTTTAATCTGCTCAAAATACTATAAACTGGGATTTCTTTAATTTTTTATTTTATAGTCAAACCAAAGAGTTGTTCATTTATAGTTAGGTCTTCTCCAGCTTAAAATGAGAAAAAGTTACTTTATGTTCATATTTATATTTGATGCTTTTACTTCTTAATACATTTTAATTTCTATTACTGGTGTTCCTGTTCTAATTCTGAACTTCATTAAAGGTTATGAGATAAAAATTACTACAGGTGAAGTGTTCACTTCAAGATACCAAATAATGTCCCTCTTAGCATTAATTAATCTTGACCTGTACATCAAAGAATTACTTTATTGTTTAAAGGGAACTCAAACTTCATTAAACCAAACTCCTCATTTGAAAGATAACACAATATAAAATTGTTCTGTTGAGGGTCATGTTAGCTGTGAGTCACTACAAAGAAAACTGCAGTATCTGTCCCTTTTGAGAATTGAAATGTATTATTGTTTTATTATTCTCTGAATCTCTCAGCAGAGTTGGCAGAATGAACCATCATAATTTGAAGTTTTCCAAGTGACATTTTGCTTCCTCACAGGATCTTCGAAAATGTTAATGTATTAGCCCCAATCTAGATCAAACGCTTGCTGCCCAGTTTACTTAGCACTGCCTGAAAGGATCCACTGATCAGGCCAGGCAGCCATTGCTTTCAGTAGGAAAGAACAAGGTGATTAGGATGTGGTGAAATGCCACACCAGGAGCGCTGCCAGTCCAAGAAAATATTATAAAGTCCTTTCCTCCTCTGAACTTCTTCACTGTCTCAGCTGGCAGCTGAGTGCTGACGGAGCGTGCAGAAAAGTTGATCCGGTCACTGGATGAGAAGGCTTCTCAAAGCTCAGGCTTCAGTTCTCCCACGTTTGCTTACCTTCCTCCCTTCTGAAACCACCGAGTTCACACCTCTTCTGCTTTAGAATTAGGGCCAAAACAAGGCAAAATTATTTGTAATTGGCTACGATATGTAATCAACACTCAATATAATTTATAATGGGCTTCCTGGGTGGCTCAGTGGTAAAGAATCCACCTGCCAGTTGATACAGGAAACGCAGGAGATGTGGGTTGGAGCCTCGATCAGAAAGATACCCTGTAGGAGAAAATGGCACCCCACTCCAGTATTCTTGCTTGGAAAATCCCATGGACAGAGGAGCCCGGTGGGAATACAGTCCATGGGGTCACAAAGAATTGGACACGTCTGAGCAACTGAGCACACACACACACACACAATAAAAAAATGGTTTGCAGAGTACATCATGGTTTTGTCTCATAAACATCTCATTTGATGCCTACTACATCCCCGAGATGGTGAAAGAGAATTACTTTTCCTAGCTGACCCTCGATCAAGCTCAGAGAGGATGTGACTTGCCCAGCATCTCATCACTGGAAAGCCTGGACTCAGACTCAGTTTTTCTTACTCTGGGTCCCATGTTTTTTGCTCTATCTTACACACGATGCCTCTCTGAGATTAAAGACATATGTATTTTTACTTAATTTCCATTTCGTAATGGTAATGATGATGATAGTTGCACTTTACTAAGGATTTTACACAAATTAACATTTTCTCAAAGTAATTTGCCCAGAGCCACATGACTAGTAAATACCACCCAATTGGGTCATCTCCAGAGCCCACAGTCTTAACCACTACTTTAATAGACTGCCAGGAAAGGAAGATAAAGATCAAGTCTATCCACAATTCTTCCTCTCAGATATCATTTCTTTTGCTTTCATATATATACAAAAGTTGGAGGGCTATTAATACTGTTCTGTAAACTATTTTCACATGATGGCCCACATTTTCCCATCACTGATCAACATTTTCATTCTTCATGACTACATTACAAGGAAGTACCACTGTTATTAAATTAACTTTCTGTTGGCCACAACTAGATTTTTTAATCTAAGTTTTTTGTGGCCAGTAATACTGCAATGATTATCCATGGACAGACCTCTTTAATTATTTTGTTAGGCTAATTTCCTGAAAGTGAAAGTTCTAGACCAATAGACTACATTTAAAATCTGGATGCAGTCTGCACCAGAATGGCTGTAGACAAAGCTTTGTTATGTAATGAGACAAGTTAAGGTCCTAATTTAGCTATCAGTGTTATAGGTACCAAAGCAATTTCCAAAAATTGTGGATCAAAATGTCCATTTCCTGACTGATTTATATCACTTGGTCCTTATTTTTTCAAAAGTTAATAACAATGCAGTGTTCTCAAACTTGACAAAACTTCAGAGATCAAGGCAAAACATTTTCTGCATGATACAATTATGGTTCTTCCCTTGAAAGCAAAGTAAAACTATAATTTGAGAGAAATCACTCCCTGGATGAACATACCAGCATTAAGGCAGCATTTTTTTTTTCTTTTTTTTTAGCGTCTGAAAGGAAACATTCTTTCCTACCAATCAAATGGTAAATAATTACACCTAACATACTGAACTTTGCATAAGCCCATAATTGATAAGTAGGAACTCTGTGATTTACAGTAAAAAGTTCCAAAGGAAGGATGCCTGGCAGTGCAGCCGGTTAGGATAATGCAGACTGTATCCAGGTGGGATCTCTGTAAATTTGGGTAAAGAGGAATCTGGCTCAATTGGAGCCATTTTTCTAGACAGTGCCTTGGAGGCTAAGAAGCAGGACGATAATCAGAACACTGGCAGCTTCAGTCACGTGTGTGGAAATGAAGAGGGAGCGCAGAAGTATCAGTCTGTACTTGGCAAACGGTTCCGGGTCCAAGTACCACCCGTATCGCCATCATCATGTGTATGGTACTTAGCAAGTGTCGTGGTTTTCTTATTTATAAAGTAGTGACAATACCTAACTCCTCAGATGGTTGGGAGAATTAAATAGGAAATTAGCTCTATGAGACAGTCATAAAGTCTGGCTCAGATTAAGTGCACAATAAGTTTAGCTGCTGAGCTTCCCAGGTAGCACAGTGGTAAAGACTCTGCCTGCCAATGCAGGGAACATGGATTTAATCCCTGGTCTGGGAAGAGCCCACTTCCTGTGTAGCAAGTAAGCCCCTGTGCCACAACTATTGAGTCTGTGCTCTAGGGCCCATGCTCCGCAACAAGAGAAGCTACCACTTCTCTTGCGGCATGAGAAGCCTGCATACCACTAGAGAATAGCCCCGCTGGCCACAACCAGAGAAAAGTCCGTGCAGCAACAAAGATCCAGCACAGCCAAAAATAAATAATTTTTTTAAGTTAAAAAAAAAATGGGTAGAAGTACATCAAAATGTTGCAACTAAACAAAAACATCAACAACAATAATAAAAACTCAGAATCATGATTTTAGTATCAGACAAGGTTGGACTGAGGACAAAACTAGGACCAATTCATAATGATAAAGACACAGTTATGAATATCTATGCATCAAATAGTGAAGCCTCAATTACAATAAAATAGAAGAAAGGAACATCAGGAGTGAAATACTGACCTCTTGAAATCCACAGAAAGAGGGAACAATTAAAAAAACTTAAATAATTATTAAGGTAGTTCCAACAGATACATCAAATGTGCTGTCTTCAACACAGGAATCAAATCATACCTTCTTTTCAAATATTCATGGAACATTTCCCAAATGGAACCATAAATTAGGCGCCAAAGAAAACCTAAGAGAAATCGCCAAACTAGAAGTAGTACGAAAACATACTCTGAACAGAGAAAAATTCTTAAACACCCAAATAAATAATGAATGGAATAAGTATCAAATGTAAGAAGATAGGAAAAATCAGACATAACTAATGAGCATAGGGTTTCTTTTGGAGGTGACCTAAGTTGAGGATTAGATTGTGGAGATGGCTGCACAAATCTGTAAATAAAACACTGAGCTGTGAACTTAATTAACCCATTTAAGGTTAATTGTAGAGTATGTGAGTTATATCTCAAGTAAGCTGATAAAGGGCTTTCCAGGTGGCTCAGTGGTAAAGAATTCACATGCAATGCGGGAGATGGGGGGTTCCATCCCTTGTGTTGGGAAGATCCCCTGGAAAAGGGAATGGCAATCCACTCCAGTATTCTTGCCTGGGGGAATGCCATGGACAGAGGAGCCCGTCAGGCTACAGCCCATGGGGTCATATAAGAGTTGGACAGGACTTAGCGACCAGATAACAACTAAGCTAATAAAAAAGGATTTCAGAATCATACGGTTAGGAAGAAGGAATTGGGTTAAAAAAGCCAGTAAAATAGATATACCATTAGGTAATATAATCATGAGAAAACAGATTCCAAATAACATAAGAAATAAAGGTAACATCCTACAGAACCAGAGTTTACCCCTCCCTGCTAAAAACACTAGATCTGAATGTTTCCTTAGAGGAAACAGAAAGGTAATTTCAATTTTATCTACTTAAGACCACAGAAAAGGAAACCTTCTGTGTTTTTTTCTTTTTCAATGAGCATAAGATCATACCAAAACTTAAAAAGATGAAATGTTTAAGATCTTTTTGAAGAACGACTTTGAAAAATTTTAATAAAAACAGAATATGAAGAGATATCAGTATCTGAATAGAAGACAATTTTGTAAATATGTCAATAATTCCCCCAGAGTTCATCTGAAGAGTAATTAAATAGTCATAAAAACATTTTAAAGGACAAATGAGGAAAGACTTTCTCTAACAGTTATCTGATAGATATATTGCAGAGACACTGAAATGAACTCCTGTTTTTGTGGAAATTTAAAATGTGATAAGGCTTCCCTGGTGGGTCAGATGGTACAGCGTCTGCCTGCAATGCGGGAGACCCAGGTTCAATCCCTGGGTTGGGAAGATCCCCTGGAGAAGGAAATGGCGAGCCACTCCAGTACCCTTGCAGGGAAGATTGCATGGACAGAGTAGCCTGATAGGCTACAGTCCATGGGGTCGCAAAGAGTTGGACATGACCGAGCGACTCCACTCACTCACTCAATATGGGATAAAGGTGTACGCTCAAGTCAGTGTCAAAAGGATGGCTTAAGAGATACTGTTGGATCAACTGTGAAGAACTGAAGTTAAGCAATTTATAACATACAAAAATAAGTTTCAGATGGACTAAGGTATAAGTATAAAAATCCAACCTATTAGAAAAAAATTCTAGGGAATAGATTTAAGGTGTGAGGGTATTCCCAAGTCATAAAAATAACAGATTCGATTGCCTCAGCATAGTGAAATCCTGGGCTTCCCTGGTGGCTCAGTTGGTAAAGAATCTGCCTGCAAAGAAGACCCGGGTTGGATCCCTGGGTCAGAAAGATCCCCTGGAGGAGAGCATGTCAACCAACTCCAGTATTCTTGTCTGGAGAATCCCATGGATATAGGAGTCTGGTGAGCTACAGTCCATGGGGTCGCAAAGAGTCGGACACGACTGAGCGACTAACACTAGAGAACCCACTGTAGTGAAACAAGGTTAAAAAAACAAATGACAGACCGAGAGAAACAGATGCCACACATAAATGAGACCACGGAAACGACAAAGACACGGAAATCGGACGTAGATGGAGGGTCAAGGAACATGATTTACGGTCAACCCACCTATAGGAAACAAGGTTTCACATGTCCTGTTTCAGAATGGGCCAAGTCATGCGATTTAGGTGACTATATTCTTCTCTGTTTTCCCATTTTAAAATTTCCCATTTTTAAAAATAATGATTGCGTGTTGTTTGTAATTATGGTTTGTTTTTTTTTTTTAAATTGTTTAACAACTAAAAAATCTGGCCTGCCTTATATTGTTCCTTGTTTGGCGTGTTCAGTGTTCCACTAGCTTGATTTTAGATTTATGACGGGGAGGCCCTTCCCTTCTGTCACCACGATACCTATTAACAGGTAAATATCTGAAGAGTCCTTACGGAAATTCAAAGAGAAATGCTCACGGGTTTGATAAAACAATGCTGACCCCGCAGGTGTGGGAGACCTGCGTGTCAGCACCAGAGGGCCTTGCACTTCCTCATTACACGTCTCCTCATCCTCTATCCCAGTTACAGCCGCGTACCTCACTCCACCCTGCCAGTCAACGACACGCAGGAATTCGTTCCCGGCGCGCGCGTCAGCGCGACTCCCGCGTCTCCACGTACCTTGCTCGCCTGGGCACGCCCCCGCCCCGCCCCGTCGCTTGTTGTGTTGTCCTCACGTGGTCGGGGCGGGTCCTGACGTCAGGGCGGGGGAGGGGCTGCGCAGGCGCGGAAAAGGGGGCGGGGGACTCGGCTTGTTGTGTTGCTGCCGGAGAGCCGGAGACGGTCCTTGCTGCGGGGCCGCAGCTCTTCCAGCCTCCTGACAATGTCGTCTCACTTAGTAGAACAGCCGCCGCCCCTGCACAACAACAACAATAACTGTGAGGAAGGCGAACAGTCTCTGCCACCGCCTGCCGGCCTCAACAGTGAGTGCTGGGCCGGCGGACTCGGTAAAGGGGATGGGGGAGGAGGAGCTGCTCGGGTCGCCGCCGCCAGCTCCGCGCGGGGGGCGGGAGGAGAAGACAGCCCATTGGTCAAGACCGAGGATGTGTGGGTGACTGACAGCTCCCGTCACCGGTCAGGAGTAGTCGCTTCTGTCTTCCTCGAAACCTGGCTCCGCTCCCTCCTGGGGTCTTGGATGGGGAACGCTTTGGGTTCGCGGTTGGGGAGGATTGTTGGGTGGGAAGACGAGGGGGTCGAGTGGATCTTACCTGTGGTGGGCCCCAGAGAGGAGCCATTCGGGGCGTGGAGGGGTGGGCCTTGCGGCGCGGGAGGGAGGGTGGGCGGAGCGGGCAGCAAAGGGGACGTGGGCAGAGATGGGGACGTGCGGCTGGGACGCCGGGGGATGGACGCGGGCAGCGGGCCGAGAGGAGGGGGCGGCCGAGGGCGGGCAGGAGGTCAAGGGTGCTGGGAGCTTGGGCCAGGCCCGGCTGACCCCACCTCTTTGGGTCGGCCTTTCCCCTGGGCTCGGAACGTGAGCCCTCTTGTTGCGTTCTTTTGTTAGCACAGGCCGGCCAGGAACATTATTTGGTAATTTAGTGGTTACTTGTATCACGTGAGGGTGGGGGTGAGGAGGCTATGCTACTTTAAAAAAAAAAAAAAAAAGATGTTTCAGAGTTGCTTGAGTAATTTTTTTTTTTAAACGATCGTGTTGTGTGTCCTGTAAACCTGATTTTGAACAGCCTCTTGAACCGTCCAGGATTGCACAAATCTTGGCGTCTGGGGCAATGGATTTTCACAAACGGGACTGAAAACTCATTCGTTTTTAATGTGCCAAAGTGGGCTATTGAAAATCAATGCCAATATCGAATTACGACCAAATAAAGTTGCTTTTCCTAACATTCTGGTGCTTAGACGTCTTGTTCTGAGGTTTTTCCCTGTTGCCTTTAAAGCTCGCTGAAACTCTTGGGAAGGTTCTTGCCTAACCTTCCCGTAATTTACCTTTTGAAAGAGGTAGTTGGGACAGTTAGCATATGGCCACATAAAGTCATTTAAAAATCACTTTGATGCTTAAATGACATTTAAAAGCACTGCAAGATCTTTGATCAGGGAGAGGTGTTCAACATGGCCCAACAATTATTTTAAAGAGAGTTCCTTTCCTCACAATATTGAGATAGAATTTAAGTATTTTAAAAATGTTTTCAATGCTTATTGTTCTTGCTCCATCTTTTGATTAAGTGATTCCTTA
Organism: Dama dama; assembly: GCF_033118175.1. Taxonomy (NCBI): domain Eukaryota; kingdom Metazoa; phylum Chordata; class Mammalia; order Artiodactyla; family Cervidae; genus Dama; species Dama dama. The sequence continues at coordinate 37,307,861 of NC_083696.1, read as the reverse complement.
CATGTTGGCTTCTCAAAAATTTGAAGTGTCTTATGTTCTGGGATATAAGGTTTATGTATTATTTCCCACAGTAAATTAGGATTAATTTCTTTGTCTTTTAATGTTATTTTCCTCACATATTAATATGCATTTTTAAATTATTAACTTTTTTTTCAGCATACTCTTTTAGAAGCATGTGATTTTAAAATGGAAAGAAACATTAGCAGTAATTGTCCACTGTTCTTTACTGGTAAAGAAACAGGTCTGTTTAGAATGTATAAACAACGAAGTCCTACTGTATACAGTACAGGCATCTCTATCCAGTCTCCTGGGATAAACCATATTAGAAATAAATGTAAAAAAGAGTATATATTTATGTGTGTAACTGAGCCACTTTGCTATACAGCAAAATTTAGCACATTGTAAGTAAACTATGCTTCTCATTTGAAAAGAGAAACAAGTCTAGACTCAGGTGTGTTGTCCAAGTTCACCACAGGCTAGATCCTAGAGCTGAGGTTTTACTTTCACCCAATCTAGTGTTCCTTTCAGGACACTCCTTCAGTGGCCCACAATCCCCTGATCTTGTGTGTTTCTTATTTATTCCCTGTGTTATCCCACCTGATGTACAGAGGTGAGCTGCCTATGGATCTCTTTGTAGTGTACTGTTTCTTGTTTGCACTCCAGTTTTTCTGTGATACACATTAGCTGTTTGGTTAGTATATGTCCCTGACATCACAGAAAGCAAAGGAATTTTTCTTTACCTTGGGCCATGTAACAGAAAAATGGGGTTGCACTCCATGTGATGATTTTCCTCCCTGTCCTGACAGACCCCTGAGGTCTTCGATGTCCTTGACCAATCAGGTGCCGATAACATTTGTATTAGCTGTTACAGAAGTGCAAGGATGCTCAGCCTGTGTGTGTAGTATCAAAATGTTGCTTTGGGAAATCTGCTAGATAGGAAGTATTTTGTTGGAGCTAGGGTGAGCTGCTTTGAAATGTTATTGAAAAGCTTTTAGATGGTGCCACATTTCATTATGCTTCTCTTGCCACATTTCATTATGCTTCTCTTGCCTTTCACTCCTTTTTTTTTTTTTTTTTTTTAAGCCTGATATACAAATCTGGACTGAACAAAACAAGAAGGCTTATTGATTCCTTCAAGTGATTTTTGGACACTCTGGAAAACAACTTATTCAGGCATCTAATACTACCCAAATTGCTGATAAGTTGAAGTTCTTTGTTGGGCAAAGTTGCACAAGTCTGAAAAACAGGAGATGAACTCATTGTACAGATAATCTGTGGCTTGGGATTTTATCTTTAGTTCAGGGGTCAAAGCGGAGCTTTACTAGCAAATTACTGAAATTTTTGGAATAATGAAACCTTTCTCTGACTTTTTAAAAAAAGTTTATCCATGTAGAGGGACTGTTTGCTTTCATTACAAATCAGTGGAGCAATATCTGAACTACTTCCAAAGTTAAAAGAATATTTTCCAGTTGCTACTTTTAGTTTAGAGAAAACTATCAAGTTGCTTAAGGATATTTGACATTTATGTCATAAAATTCAGTAGGTAAGATGAGGAAAATTACAGTAGTAATCCAGTTTTTGTTGTTGTTTCATGTAGGCAGTACAGGCTTTTTTTGTTTGTTTTTTTAATCTTTTAAACATCTTCAGCTCTGGTGTACGTGGTTCCCCAGTACTGCAAGAAGGCCTTTAAGGCTATAATACGTGACACTTCAGAGCCTTATAATACGTTTTTTGTTTTTTTTTTTTTAAGAAAAATGTCAGTGACTGTTCTCAGCTGTATTCCAGCATTAGGTACTTGAAGTAGAAGAAAGGTTTTGAGGAAAGAAAATAAGACATAATGAAATGTGTTACCCTGGATTAGAATGAGTTGCACATGGGATTGAAAAATTGGGGAAAGAATGAGAAAAACTCTTTTTCCTTCTCTCCCCACATTCTCTCACTTTCCCACTTCCCTTCTTGCAAGAGGATTGAACTGGTGATTATAAAATTTTAAAGAGTAAACACACCATACAGTCATGAATGTAATCACAATTACTGGACCAGCCTTCGCAGTGAACTGTGTTATACAATGTAGAGGCATGCATCTCTGAATCCTCTTAGCAGTTCTCACACTTCAGCTAGAAAATAGCTCCTGTAGTGTGTATATGTGCAACCTGACGCCAACAGAACCGTGGTTAGTTTATAAGTAGTCTTTTAACATAATAGAGCCTCCAGTTTTTAATTTTAAAGCTTATTTATTAGGAAGAGAATTCATTGAGGTTTTTCTTTCAACTTTGTAATACTTGGACAGCACAATGCTCATATCTTGCCTTGTTTCCTTTCCAAGGAAAAAGGGACTTGGTAACCTTAGACCAGGCAGAAATTCTGAGGCTGCAAATCAGGAATGAAGTAGGTGATGAGAAAAAGGCATGTGTGGTTCATCTATTGAGAAAGACAGGTCTGCCTTTTTTCATTTTTACTCAAAAGATAAAGCTATTATGTAAACATTTAGTGGATATGTGTGTCTAACTTGCTCTGCACTGAGTATTTCCATAGATGATATTACTGGAAGAGAATTAAGAGTTAATGGCAATCTTCTTTTTTAAGGCTTTTAATAGATCTTGGCAGATTACTTGGCAGAATGTTCACGGAAGTCCTGGTTGTAATAACAAAATATTAAGAGACAGTCCTTGGGTAATGATTGACTATTGCCGTTTGGATAATGGTTAAAGCATGGTATATGTTTATGATGAGATGCAATGCAAAAGAATAAGGTAAAGCAACATATATTGACATTGAAAAACATCAAGTTGTTAGGTAAGAAACACTAGTTACAGAAAAGTAGGTGCAATACAGTTCCTTTTTTTTTTTTTTTTATAAAAGCAAAACACAAAAAATGAAGTGTTTTCTGGAAGTCTGTATATGAAATTATTTAAAGTAGTTTCCTTTAGGAGTAGGAATGGGAGGGTGGGAAGAGGGGTGAATTTGTCCTTCATGTACTGTTTACATTTTCAAGGAATGCATTAATTTTGTAATAAGTGTGTTTTAAAAGATAATGAGAAGAACTATAATAGTAACTAACACATAGCACTTTATTTTCATTATTCCTGTCATCCTCCCAACAACTCTATGAGGTAGATGTGTTTTGTTTTGTTTTGTTTTGCTTTCTCACTGTGTGCAGGCAGCCCTTCTGTATTCTTTTAATTTTTTATTTTATGTTTGAGCATAGCTGATTAACAGTGTGGTGATAGGTTCACATGGACAGCAAAGGGACTCATCCATACATATATATGTATGTATTCTCCTCCAAACATCCCCTCCCGTCCAGGCTGCCTCTGTGTGTGTGTGTGTGTGTGTGTGTGTGTGTGTGTGTGTGTGTGTGTGTGTGTGTGTGTGTTTAATTGAGGTGTAACTGAGATACAACATTGTATGAGTTTCATGTGTACAAAATAATGATTTTATTTATTTATTCTGAAGTGACCACTATAGTTAAGTCTAGTTAACATTCATCATCACAGTTACAAAAAATTTTTTTTCTTATGGTGAAAACTTTTAAGAACTACTTTCTTTTCATTCAGATACACAATGCAGTTATTAACTATAGTCATCATGCTGTTTATCACATGGTGATAGTACCAGGACTTATGCCAGAGGCTTCTTCTTCTTCTTCCTTTGAGATAATATTCACGCAGTAGAGGTGGTTGCTTCCCAGGTGGCGATAGTGGTAAATGACCCGTCTGCCAGTGCAGGAGACAGAAGAGATGCAAGATCCCCTGGAGGAGGACTTGGCGAACCACTCCAATCTTCCTGCCTGGAGAATCCGGTGGGCAGAGGAACCTGGGGGCCGTGACTGAGTAACTGAGCGCGCACACACATTAATGCAGTTGCAGGGCATTTTCACCAAGCCTTTCTAGGTGTGTCTCCTCCAGTTCCTACACTCTGATTACTTACATACATTTAATGTAGAAAGTGGAATTTACATATGGGTTTGGAAGTCCTTCAAAAAAAAGCAAGGTCTCCAAACCCTGGTATTGTTACAACCTTTTTTCTCCCAATCAGCTGCTTCCAGTGAATGTTAATTATATTTTAGGGAAGACTGACTTTCACAGAGATCCTTCTAGAACTCCTGGTTCCTTAGTTCTACTTCTACCAGAGCAACTCTGGCTTTTTGTTTGTCACATTGGGCTTCTGAATAAGAAGAACTGGTCCTATTGGTGTAAATTAGGTGTTTTCAGTCCTAGAAAAGAGTGGGAGTAGAAAACAAAACAGTTTGTTCATCATATACCTTTCTCTGTCACTCTTTTCAGTTAAAATACTTGCTTGTTGTTGTTCAGCTGCTAAGTCATGTTTGACTTTTGCTACCCGTGGACTCTAGCACGCCAAGCTCCTCTATCTGTCCTCCACTATCTCTCTGAGTTTGTCAAATTCATGACTCAGTGATGCCATCCAACCATCTCATCGTCTGCTGCCCCCTTCTCCTTTTGCCTTCAATCTTTCCCACCATCAGGGTCTTTTCCGGTGAGTCAGCTCTTTGCATCAGGTGGCCAAAGTGTTGGAGCTTCAGCGTCAGTCCTTCCAGTGAACATTCTGGGTTGATTGCCTTTAGGAAAGAAAATGTTTTGACAGAGCTGTAAACTTAAGGATGCTTTTAGTGTATTTCTTACGCACTCCAGATGCCCTCCAAGCATAAGCATTTAGTTAAATGACCTTCAATGTTAGATCTTTCTTAGCTTTGCTAGTGGAATTTGTTCATCCATTTTGAGTACTGTCCAGTCTGTGTCCATTTTTGTGTGTGGACAGAAGAAGACCTGGGAGATTTCTCACAATTGTGTTGTCTGACAATACAGTGCCAAAGACGTGGTGGTGATGATGGGATTCTGACACTGGGACTGCCTTGGAGGGAAAGGAAGGAAAAGGGAACTTCATTTTTATGGAGCAAACACTGTACATTACAAATATCAACTCTTAACTAGTGCATAGACGAGCATCTCCTGTTTACGAGACACTTTTCCTGTATTTCTCTGTTTAGTCCTCATAGCAACACTGGGAGGAAGGTACTTTGTTATCATCTCTGTTTTACAGATGAGGCAGCTGAAGTCACAGTGAGTGGGAAAGTCAGAGTTCCAGCCAGGGCTACCTTTTGAGCTTTTCCTTTGTAGACCGGTGATATTGAGTTCACTTCTGGGTCTGGATTAGCCATCACCTCATTTAGGGTGCAGTTTAGGGTTTGAGCCTGTTATTCTGACTTACTGGTAGGAGACTGTTCAGCCACAGAACTCTCTCCAACACTTCTTGGAGTTTACGGGAACGGTTCCACCAACTTGTATGATTACCTTTTTTAAAACAAAATTTGTTGTAAGGCATGGAAATTATGAGAAGAAATGTACCACTCTCTCTTTTTGTTGTGAAGTTGCCTTATTGGCTATTGTTGTCAATTCTTACTAAAATTAAAGGACCTCCTTGTAGTCCGCACTCACAGAGCCCTGTTTTCAAGACCGAGCCAAACGCCCAGGGCCCCGCCCCTTTCCCGTGGCCCCGCCCTCTTTCCATCTGAGGCCTCAGTGTTGCCCATGCGCAGTCCGCCCCTGACCCCGCACTGGCTGGCTTCATGAAAACCCTAGGCGGTGGAACTTGGGGGAGCGAAGAGAGAAAAGCCGTTTGCAAGGTATGTTGAGTGCATAGAGGAAAGAGAAGGAGTGGAAAGAACAAGGTGTAAAAGAAGGGAAGAAGCTGATGTGTGGGACAGGAGGGCTTTTTTAGACGTTTTCGCATTCTCACCTGATGTAGCAAAGAGCCCGCTGCGTTGGTTTTTATGCTCCAGACTCACACAGGAATTGACATGTTTACGATTGGCTACAGTTGCCTCCCCAGGAGCTTCTCAGTAGTTTGTACCAATTAGGGCACAGTTGCTAACTACTAAGATAAACTTTATGAAATTTCTAAGCCAGATGGAGACTAGACAACTAACTAGATAAAGGCAGACTATGGAAAATACATACATATGTAACTAAAATATTAAAGGTAAGTAGCCTATCTGGTAATAGCTATTTATTTTCTGAAAAGCACCCTAAAAGTTCTCCTGCCGTGTTTATTGTAGATAAGTTTTAACCAAAAGAAAACTGGCTGAAAGACACGTTTCTTAAGTTCCTCATTTTAGAGTTCCAACTGCTTCTACATCGGTGGATTAAGCCAGAACCTTCAGGAACAGAGCGGTGTAGGTCTTCCGACTTTTATTGCTCCTTGTTTATTTTCTTGAGAATACTTGGACCTCTGGTTCCAGGCGAGCCAGAATTCTTATCTGAATTCACCATGGCCGCATGGTACATGCACACTCGAGCCTGCCGTTTGCTCTGGTTGACGGCAGTTATCTGACTTGTCCAACAGGTTCCTGGGTGGAGCTCCCCATGAACAGCAGCAATGGCAATGATAATGGCAATGGGAAGAATGGGGGGCTAGAGCACGTGCCCTCCTCATCCTCCATCCACAATGGGGACATGGAGAAGATTCTTCTGGACGCACAGCATGAATCCGGACAGAGCAGTTCAAGAGGCAGTTCTCATTGCGACAGGTGAGTGAGATCCGTGTTCTGGTGGAGTTCCGGACACGGGCGGGTTGCCACGTTAATTCCCATTAGGAAAAATAAATTGCTTCTATCCTCATTTGACAGAAATACAGCTCCCAATTTCTTGGCAGCATGTGTATAAATCAGACAGCCAGCTGACAAGGACATGAGTTGCCACTTTTTCCTTAGTTTCCTTCTTCAGACTGTATCATTTTCAGATATTTATCAGGCAGTGATACAAAGGTTTACTTAGAGAATTAATCTTTCTCCCATTTTCCTTTGTCCTTTCATAGATCTCTTTCTGCCTTGAATACAGTTAACCTTTGTACGTATCTGTCCTCCCTTATATAGTGTTTGAGGCTTTAAGAGGCAGGGGTCCAGCTTCACTCTTGACAGTCATGGGCTGGCATATAGTAGCCACTCAGTAAATGTCTGAGTTGCAGGAACTACAAGCTGATTCAAGCTATACCAGTATTTGTCTGATGGAAGCACCAACCAGGGTCTGTAAAGATAGTTAATTTTGAAGGCTATTGAATTACCTTAAAGCTCAAAAGTTTTCTCGTTTTCCTATATTTGGCTTGGGAAGAGTAGTTCTTCTGATGAAGGACTGCTTGTTTTGAGGGAGTTCAGAATACAGATATATATGAGGAGACTGGAACGGAGTTGTTAGTTTACTTCTCAGTACAGCCTTCTCTTTTTTCCAGAGGGACTAGGAATTAAATGACATTAGCAGTATATCAAACAGTTCTTAGACTGCTGACAGCTCTGGTATTAGCACTTTCGGGTATTGGATGATCTGGCTGATGAGAGTTCACTGACACTGGCCATAGAGAAAATGCAGATACGCAGGAAATAGATTAAGGAGCCATCTCGAAATGTAAACAGTGATTACCTGTAGGGGATGCAATGCTGGCCATCGGCCTTCTTCAGAGTTTATACTTTGTAAAAATTGTGCATAGTACATGTTTCTTACCAGAAAAAGTAGAAAAGGAGAATTAAGAGTTAACTCATATTCAAAGTTCCTGCATGACGGTGACCCACTGCCTTTACTGAGGCCACAAAGGACTGGTCTGACGGCCTTGTGGCACGCCCCTCACCCCCAGCACCTCGTCACATCGCTCACATGTCCCTGGGCTTCTGAGGAGCAAGGATGGCTCTTGTCACGAGCAGATGGCGTGCCTCAGAGCAGCTTGCCGCCAGGTATAGGAGTTCCAGCAGAAGTCTGTTTCTGTGAATCACTTTTATATTATGGTGCATTTATGTTGTGGGACTCACTGATGAGCTTCTGAAGTTTTCTGCTGGTTATGGGCCTACTGATAAGGCTTTTCTTATACGTTCAAATATGCAACCCTGGATCATGGGAACTGGCGAGTCCTTTAGCCTGCCGTTCCCTTGGTGCTGTCATTGAGCAGAGAAAAGATCCCCTGCCCGCCCTTCTCGTCATCTCGTGTCATTTATGTGTGTGTTTAGTCAAGAAGTCATGTCTGATCTTGTGTGACCCTGTGGACTGTAGCCCACCAGGCTCCTCTGTTCATGGGATTCTCTAGACAAGAATACTGGAGTCGGTTGCCATCTCCTCCCCCAGGGGATGTTTCTGACCCAGGGATGGGACACATGTCTCCTGCATTGGCAGGTGGGTTCTTTACCTCTGACCACCAGGGGTTGCAGTTATATTTGTGATCTGATACAAATTCATCTTCCTGTGAACATGTTCCAGTTGGGTTTCTAAACATGTTAATTGATGTGTGGTAGGTGCTCTTGGACACTTTTGTGTTCTCACTGACTCATCTTCAGGCTCTAGGTTACCAGTCACCCCTCAGAGGAGGCCTCAGATGCTAGCTCAGTGATGCTTTCTGGGGATATCTAACACGTGAACATTTAAAAACGTCTTTACAGCTCATGTCATCAAAATTGCCAATGTGTCTGTACTTGAAATTGCTACAAACTGTTTCTTGTAGGCAGAAGTGTTTTAGGAGTGTTGGCTATTAGTTCCAGAGTTAACTTATGTGTTCAGTCCAGTCACTCAGTCGTGTCTGACTCTTTGTGACCCCATGAACTGCAGCACGCCAGGCCTCCCTGTCCATCACCCACTCCCGCAGTCCACCCAAAGCCATGTCCATCGAGTCAATGATGCCATCCAACCATCTGATTCTCTGTTGTCCCCTTCTCCTCCTGCCCTCAGTCTTTCCCAGCATCAGGGTCTTTTCCAATGAGTCAGCCTTATGTGTATTTTTTTTTTAATTTATTTTAAAATATTTATATATTTAGTTTTAAATATTTCTTTATTTATTTGGCTACATCAGGTCACTCCAGAGCACACAGGCTCAGTAGTTGTGGCGCTCAGGTTTAGTTGCCCTGCAGCTTGGGGGATCTTAGTTCCCGGACCAGGGATCAAACCCACGTCCCCTGCTTTGCAAGTTGAAGTCTTAACCACTTGACCACCAGGGAAGTCCCTATGTATATTGTTAATTTAAAAATTATCCCGTAGCTATATGATTGCCACTTGGGGAAGGAAATGGCAGCCCACTCCAGTATTCTTGCCTGGGAAATCCTATAGTCCATAGGGTCACACTGGGTCAGACATGACTTAGAGACTAAAACAAGCAAGCATGATTGTCACTGCGATTGTTAGAAAATAACCCCCGTGTGTTTTGCTTTCTGTTCCAGCCTCTTGTCGGAGTTTCCAACCTATACACTAGATTCACCCCGGGAGCTTTTAAAAATACTAGCGCAGAGACCCTGTCCCTAGAGATTCTCATCCTGTTGTCAGGCAGGAGAGAATTTTAAAAGTTTCCTAGCTGATCCTAATATGAGCCAGGATAAAAATGCACACCAGATTATTCCAAACAGAATAGTGCTGTTGGGCTCAGCCAGTCAGTGAAACGCTGAGTGTTAATCTAAGCAAGCTTCCTTTGGGCTTGCCATGGTAAGAGGAGTGTAGAGAAGAGCAGTGCTTCTCTGGGGTTCTTGACTGATCATTTGGCTGCCTTGTCCTCATCATCATGGCTCTGTGAGGCTGGCCCCTCGCCAGTCTATGGCTGTGAAGTCAGCAGCCTAATGACAGTACACTGAGGATAAGAGGCCCTCGTTCTGCTGGGTTCCTGTGCTATAGCCTGAGATTTCTACTCCAGTTCAAGACAGACATTTTCTAAATATGTTAATATGGTGGTTTGATACAGAACCAGCTTTTCCCTTTTCCTACCCTCATTGTAGAATCTCTTAATGTCAGTTGTGGGACTTTCCTGGTGGCTTAGATGGTAAAGAATCTGCCCGCAATTCGAGAGACCTGGGTTTGATCCTTGGGTTGGGAAGATCCTCTGAAGAAGGGAATGGCTCCCCACTCTACTCTAGTATTCTTGTATGGAGAATGCCACGGACAGAGGAGCCTGGTGGGCTAGAGTCCTCAGGGTCAAACAGTTGGACACAACTGAGCAACTAATACTTTTCACTTCACTTATGTCAGTTATAATAGTCAAAGACTCCTAGACCTAATATCAGACACATTTCTGGGGATCTCACTTTCTAGTCAGTCTCACCAGCATCTCTGTATATTACCATCATACACATGCTCTTGGCAGCTCTGATAGTCATTATCAATTCCTTTGAGCAAGTTAAGCCTGGAGCATTCTTCACGCCCACTTGAGTTTAAATCGGGGGAGGTGGGTTGTGAGTGTAAGATGCAGTGACTCGCTGTGGTTACACAAGGAGTCATCGATGCCACTCAGAATAGCACGTACCATGTTGTGTTCATCTGTTGTGTCCAGTACAACTCATGGTCATGTATCTTTGTCTAAAAGTTTGTCATTCTTGGAATACGTCTTGTAGTTACTAAAGGTTATCACTTATAAGCTTTCATAATTCACTCTGCAATATCTCAGAGTTAATATTTCTAAAAATCAGTAAAGTAGTGGTTCTCAGACTTCTTGGTCTCAGTACTCATTTACATCTGTGAAACTATGAGGGACCCCAAAGGGCTTTTATTTATGTGGGTTGTATGTTTTGATATTTACTGTAGTAGAAAGTAAAACTGAGAGCATTAAAAAAGTATGTGTTCATTCAGTCAATGATAACAAACCTACCATACCAAACAACAAACATTACCGTAAGTAACTTTTTTAAACAGAAAGTAACTGTTTTCCATAACCAAGAAATTTGTAAGAATAGTGGCATTGTTTTATATTTATGCACATCTCTTTAATATCTGACTTAATAGAAAACAGCTGGATTCTCACGTGCTGTTGCATTCTCTCTGTCATGATATTATATATAATGCAGCCTTTGGAAAATTGCACTGGCCTCTCATGAGCAAATGAGCATGAAAGAGGCACGTAAATCCTAATGGTGATGTAAAAACAGTTTTAACCTTACAGACCTTCTGAAAGAGTCTTTAAGAGCTGCTTTCACACTTTGAGAACTACTGGTGAGTTATTTAATGATGAGAGAGCGTTGAGAAAAAGAAGCCCAAACTGGAGTTTCTGAATTTGAAGATCCTTTTACCGTTATTGGGAAAAAAAGTAAAAATAAGAAAATGTGACAGGCTTCTGTCTTTGGGTGATATTTCCATCGCATGTTTATCATTGCGAAGGAATTTAACACCACTGAAAAATTCTAGATCATTTGGACAGTAAGAGTGCTCAGTTTTAATTTTTATTACACAGCATTATGGTATACTTTCTGATTTTCTGCTTTTTCAAAGCCATACGACTGTAACCTTTAATTTTCTAATATCCAATAGAGGCTGATTTATTTGACAGATTGAAAGAAAACTAACAGCTCAATGTCTTTTTCCTCCAGCCCTTCCCCACAAGAAGATGGGCAGATCATGTTTGATGTGGAAATGCACACAAGCAAGGACCATAGCTCTCAGGTGTGTATGTGTGTGTTTAATTTTGTGGTTTACAGTAATTAGGAATATGCAAATCCATAAATAAGTCTGGTTTGCTAAAATAAAGAATATGAAGACTTTAAAAAATAGTTTGAAGCCGTTTTAACTTACTGAGGCTCTCATGTTGAAATTTACTTAATGCCTATGGTCATGAATGTGCTCCCTTACAACCCAGAATTTGGGATCCTGTCACCTAAAAGAACTGGGAAATTCTTTTGTCTGTATCATTCCAGTATTCCAGGCTAGTGTCTCAGGTTTATAAATATTTGAAAACTGAGACTGACGACATATTTAAGGTCACAGAATAAATGAAATTTGTTGTAGAACCAGGTGTGAAGCTTTTTTTGCACCTAGAATCAAGTCAGTGACTTTTGCAATGATTTTCAGCAGCGAGAGGTAAAACTCTCCTGAATTAAACACAGCAAGTTCCTTAAGGTAAAGAAGTTAAATATTGTTTCACTAGGAGTTGGCACTGTTGTAACTATAGATGAATGTAGTATTGAAAGCTTACAAAGGTTTTTATTATAAACCTTTGATAAATAAGTAATGGATGTTAATGATGTAGAATGTTCATAACCAGCCCTTGACTTTATTGACATGTCAGATCACCTCCCAGTGTCAGAGTGCAAATTCCTGAGAACAGGAAGCATTGTTTTTTTCCTCCCATGCTCAGGTACCTGAAGAATGTGTGTTGAGTGAGTGTTTCAGTGAATGCTAACAAAAGCCGTTTTGTGGGGTTCTCTCTGCAGTGTCCTGGCTCCCTTTGCACTGGAAATATTTTGCATGTTACCTGGGATCCACCCAGTGTTGTTTCTGTTTGAGAAGCTGTACACTTTCTCCCTATGTTGACTGTGCTTCATTTGTGCTGTTTTCTAAACCTCGAAAATCTAGGGGACTGACTACTAACGATTTTACAATGAGCTTTATGTTGCAGAGAAGCTCGTAGCCCCAAGGCATTCATGCAGGGAGCTGGCTGCCTGTGATTGTGGAATTGCTCGCCTCTGTCCATCAGTTTTGTTGTGTGCAGTTAGCTGTAGCTAACAAGGAGAAGACTCTATGAAGCTTCCATGGGGGATGGGGGAGTGAAAAAGTGTACTAAGGAATCCCAGGATGGAGAAGTGAAATTAACTGTTTGCTTCAGTCTTTCCCTGAGTTAACTGTCTCCATCCATATAGCCTTTTATACAGACAAGTCGAAAGTCCAGAGTTATTGGTTCCCTAAAAACATTTTGAGGAACATTTGCTTGATGGGAGGCTCCATAAGGTAGTTCTGAAGTCAGATATCTGGGAAATACACTGCAGTTCCCAGGTTCACTCCCCTTCCCTCTCCAGTGGTACCAGGGCATGAGAAACACATTAAAGGCTCTGGAAATTCCTGCAATAAAGAAGTCTGTTGATTTCCACCAAGTGCAGGCGTTCCTCGGTATTCTCAGGGGACTGGTCCCAGGACCACCCCCACTACCCCCGACACCCCAGTCCACGGATGATCAAGTCCCTCATGTAAACTGGCAGTGCAGTCAGCTTCCATAGTCGAGGATGTGCGACCAACCCATACTGAGAGCTGACTGCTTCCCAAACTTACCTGACCTTAGACCTCCCTCCCCCTCCACACATACCTTTTCCCCCTAATAATCTACCTGGTAACTAACAACCACAGATAAGAACAGTCCTGGCTCATGGGGTGGCAGGTGTACAATTAGGCTCACCTGAGAATTGTATTTTAAGTGGAATTCTAGAGCTGACTGCATCCATCCTAGAATTCGAAAGGAATTTGTGAAATTCAGGAGAGAAAAGAGTTTGGTCTCTTGTCAGATTGTGATAGGATCGCTAGTGTGATTCCTATTCAGAAACAAGTACCTAAAAGAACACTGGTTATCATCAAGCACTGCGTAAATGATGCTAACAATCAGATCAGTCTATTTAAGCCAGGTTATGTTTTTCGAAAAGCAGTCTAACTCCTGTAGAAAAACATTATATCCTTCAGAGTAGGACTCTTAGTAAGGGAGAAATCAATAGGTGTAATTTACTTACACTTTCAAAAAGCTTTTTATATTGCTTGTTTTTAATTGAAGAAGAGATCATTTAGTGTTTAGAAGGATGAATTTTTTTCATAAATGGGAAGGAAGCTTAGGGTTAGGAAACAGTTAAAAACAGTTAACAAAGGCCTGTTACTTGCTCTTATTGAATATTTTTATATTGTCCACATGAAGAATATATGACATTTTTAGCCTTTTTAGGAAGACAAAGGAAAGGTGCTCATTTACTAGAATTTTTTTAAAATTTTAATTGGAGGCTAATTACTTTACAATATTGTGGTGGTTTTTGCCATACATTCACATGAATCAGCCATGGGTATACATGTGTTCCCCATCCTGACCATGCCTCCCACCTCCCTCCCCATCCCATCCCTCAGGGTCATCCCAGTGCACCAGCCCTGAACACCCTGCCTCATGCATCGAACCTGGACTGGCGATCTGTTTCACATATGATAATATACATGTGTCAATGCTATTCTCTCAAATCATCCCACCCTTGCCTTCTCCCACAGAGTCCAAAAGTCTGTTCTTTATATCTGTGTCTCTTTCGCTGTCTTGCATATAGGGTCTTCATTACCATCTTTCTAAATTCCATATATATGCATTAATATACTGTATTGGTGTTTTTCTTTCTGACCTACTTCACTCTGTATAATAGGCTCCAGTTTCATCCACCTCATTAGAACTGATTCAAATGCATTCTTTTTAATGGCTGAGTAATATTCTATTGTATATATGTACCACAGCTTTCTTATCCATTCGTCAGCTGATAGACATCTAGGTTGCTTCCATGTCCTGGCTATTGTAAACAGTGCTGCGATGAACATTGGGGTACATGTGTCTCTTTCAATTCTGGTTCCTCAGTGTGTATGCCCAGGAGTGGGATTGCTGGGTCATATGGCAGTTCTATTTCCAGTTTTTAAAGGAATCTCCACACTCATTTATTAGAATATTTTTTAGAGTTTTTCCCACATTATTTTCAGTTCAGTGAAAGAGGTGACAGTATCCCCATGAATAAACTGGAAAAACGAAGCTTTGTCTTAATTAAGTTACTTACCTAAGATCCCCAAGGAAGTAAGTGATAGGCCAGGGCTGAAACCCCGGCTGTCTGGGCCTGTGGCCCCTGTTGTACTCAAGTAAGCTGATGAATGGGATTGATTTCAGGAGTGCTCACAAGGTTGTGAGAAGGAACCGAGATGTGTCAGGCAAGTCAGTCCCGGTACAGGGAAGCCTAGGGTGTAACGTGTTTAGGAGAAAGATTGTTCAAACTGGACTTTTAGGATGATGGTCCTCATGAATCTCAACGTTTGTAGCAGAAAATAGACCACAGATTGTCTCTCAGAGGCAATTCTCAATGTGTTTCTGGGACCAAAGAGGCCAGCATGGGTTGGAAGATAATACACGCTGAAAATGCCTGCCTTTTCTCTCCTGTAAAACTGTGGTTTATCTGTACGTGGTATGGAATTTAATATCCGTGTTTAGAGGCCTCAGAGAGCTTGGGGTGGGCCAGAGAAGGAAAATGTAAGCATTTAGAAAGTAAGGGACTTTGACATGATGACGCACTGAAATGATCAGAGTCTTCTTTCATGATAGATGTAGATGTGGGGCGAGGGGTATTGATTTGGATAAAGGCATGACTCTCAACTCTCACTTCATTAGATGAAGCACATTTTTACAGTATTCTAAAATTATAAGAATCAGAAGGCAATTTAAAGCCTAAAACTGGTAAATTTAAGGTTTATAAAAGTAAGCAAAGGGTAGTGAGTGAGGAAAGGTTACAGCCCTTATTCTTAAGGTCAGCATTCTAAACTAATCAGGGTTTTGTTTGTTTGTTTGTTTTTTCCCTAAATCATAGTCTGAAGATCATCATCTCTAAAAATCACCATAAAATCTTATTATATTTTCATTCTTTTGGAAAGTATGAAATAATTACCTTATTCACAAATTTAAATCTAAATCTTTGAGTGGTTTTAGAAGAGTTGATTGAGACCAAGGTTAGAAACTGAAGTGACCCACAGTGTGTTGAATGAGATACTGTGTGACAGGCTGATCTCTAAGTAAATTGTAGCGGTTGATCACTTTTGATTTAGTGTTTTCAGATTTACTCCAGAGAGCCAACTCCTGGTTCCCAGTCATCTCAAAACCCAGTGGGAACAAGCTTAATCCAAAGGCTACATCGTGTCATTCTGTGGAATTTGTCAAGCCCAGCGGAACTAAGAATGATAGTACCAGAGTAGCAAAAATCCACAGGGATTTAATTTCAGTTTGACAGCAAACGGAGCCATCTATACCTAGAGATTCTCTGAAGTTACCTTCCTGGGGCAGCTGTTTCATAGAGAATTTTCATAACTACCTACTGAAAAGAATGAAAGTTTGGGTGAAAAAGTTAACTCTGCCCAAACAAAAGAACATCAAAATGATTCTTAGCTTTGAGATCCTTTGGTTTCAGGTCATTTGAGACCCTTTGGTTTCGGGTCATAGCTTCATATTCCTGGAAACTGAATAAATAAATCTGTGTCATTTTTCAGAAATTGTTCATCCCTGCGGGTTCTGTTGAAAGAGAAGCTATTGGAAATTTTGATTGTTCTTAGGCCGAAAGTTTAGGTTCTCATTAGCAAGAAAAAGATTTGATATGAAAGCTGTCAAATTCTTACTCAGTATTAAATAAATTACTTTTTAAAACTTTTGGCTTATGTAGTTTGTTGTTCAGTTGTTCAGTCATGTCCGACTCTTTGCGACCCCATGGACTGTAGCCTGCCAGACTCCTCTGTCCATGGAGTTTTCCAGGCCAGGATGCTGGAGTAGGTTTTCGTTTCCTTCTCCAGGGGATCTTCCCGACCCAGGGATTGAACCAACGTCTCCTGTGCCACCTCATTGGCAGGCAGATTCTTTACCAGTAGTGCCACCAGTTTTGAATAAACTTTGGGAAATATTTGGATAGCAGTTTCTCTAAAAACTATAATCTCCTTCCAGGGACTAAAACAAAACCTAATCCCTAAGAGTGGGGGCTCTAGAGACAGTTTGCCTGGGTTTGGATATGGCCCTGCTACTTACTACTCATATAGTCTTAGGTGGTTATTTATGTCTCAGTTTCCTCATATGGAAAATGGAATAGTGAAAGTTCCTTTTTTTTAATACGGTTGTTTTAAGTAGAGGTTAGTACATGGAAAGTGCTTAGATCAATACTTATCTCTTGGTAAGTGCTTAATAAATACTATTTATTTTAAATTATTTGTTTTGTTTCTGCAGCACCTCTCCCAGTTTTTTTCTTTACTATTTGTTAGCATATACTTTTTGATATGTTCCTTTTAGTTATGAACATTTTTGAATTCATACAAAAGTAAATAGAGCCTATTATGTTGGCCATCCATACACGTATCACTCACATTCAACAATTATCAATGCTTTCCACACTTCAGTTAACATTATGTCCTAATGTACACTTTTTTCAGATTCATATTCTTTTTCTTAAATTGAGATATAATTCAAGTTTCAGGTTCATTTTATGTTTATATAACCACAGTGAAACTCAAGGTTTTTTGATTTTTTTTTTAAGATATTAAATACTCTGATCTTAGATTATTTTATCAGCCTTTTTAGAAACATGGCATGTTGCTTACATAAAAATTACTGATGCCCAAGTTTATGATTCTTATATATTTTCTGTCCATATTTGTCTTCTGTAGTAGGAAGGCTCTATCTTCCTTTTCTCCTTTTTTAAAGTGTGCATTCTCCTCTACAGTCAGAAGAAGAAGTTGCAGAAGGAGAAAAAGAAGTGGATGCTCTGAAGAAAAGCGTAGACTGGGTGTCCGACTGGTCCAGTAGACCTGAAAACATTCCACCCAAGTAAGTCGGTCCATGTCCCTTTTCAGTGGACGCAGTGCAGTGATGTGGGCCCGCTAGCACCTGAGATACATTTATCCCCTCTACGTTTCTTCCCCCAGGGAGTTCCACTTCAGGCACCCTAAACGTTCCGTCTCCTTAAGCATGAGGAAAAGTGGAGCCATGAAGAAAGGGGGCATCTTTTCCGCAGAGTTTCTTAAGGTGTTCATTCCATCTCTCTTCCTCTCCCATGTTTTGGCTTTGGGGCTAGGGTAAGTACTGGTCAATGGCTGAAGTTTTTTCCATTCATTTTCTGCACAGATTTTGTTTTCAGGATGTAAGGAATACATGTGAAAGCAGTGTGTGGTGTTTTCCTTTTCATATGTTAGCACAAGTGGAGTGAACTTAAAAGAATGAGTTGATACACTATTGATACACACGTTCCCCCCACCCTTCCCCACTCTCTGAAAGTAGAGCGTTTCTAGGAAACCTTCCGTAAGCTGAAATGGTATAAGGTGAAGCAGCGGTCACCTGAGGACACGTCTTGCTAGCAGGTGCAAGATGCCTTGAGATAAAGCACAGATGCTCGGTTCAAATCTCTGGAGGCTGGGTGCTGAGATGCCGAGTGTGGTCCCTAGGAAGGAGCTTGACAGGGCAATTCTCACTGCGTGGGGTGCCCTGTCTCCCTCACAGCTCTCTTCAAAACCAGTCCTGAGTGGTATTTTCACTTTTTTTTTTTTTTTGGTATTTTCACTTTTTGCATTTTTTTTTTAATATAAGTGAAACTCCTCTTCAGATTTCTTTCAGTGAACAAAAACAGGTACTAATGTAGGTCTAACTTACGTAGTGAAGTGGCGGAAACCAAACTTTAGAAAAGCGGGATACACCTGTCCCAACAGGGGTTTGTAATAGTAGAGTTTTTTCCCCTCATTTGAAAGCAAGTTGTTTCTGTGATTTAATCCCCTAAATGATCATTTTTTTAAGTGAACTCTTCTGTATTTGATTTTTCTTTTTGGGTTTTGTTGCTGTTGTCTATAAATTACTCAGGATCAGCTGAGTTTGAAAGTAGATGAACCTTGAGTGTGTAAAGCTGGGATTGGTGTGAATATTTCTTTTTCCTAGGTGGGAAAGCACACTTTTCTTGAATAGTCCTTGCGTGAAACTGGAAAATTGGTTGATACTCTTAGTACAATTCTTTTCTTCTTACAGTCTTTTTTTTTTTTTTTTTTTTTCAATTTTTCTAAAACTGAGCATTTACCATAACTTGTTCATTTTTCTGGCATGTCTTTTAAATTCTTTGTTCTTTTTGTCTTTGTTTTTAATTTGAACAATTGAGGAAACATATTTTTTTAAATACTGGGTTGGCCAGAAAGTTTGTTCTTAACATAACATCTTGTGAACAAAACCCAAACAAACTTTCTGGCCAACCCTGTATTTTAGGAGTTAGGTACTTGGTTTTACTTCTATTCAGGATGTATCCGGCCTTCTCTTTGAGCATGCCTAGTGGGTCATTTTCTGTGTAGAATGCACAGAAGATACACATCTTTTAACTTCCCTAAAAGGAGCTCAGCCTGTGGGAGAGATGTTCAGAGTCGTGAACTTGGAAACACACCTGACTGTCTCACACACCTCTTCTGTCCTTCTGGCTGCCTGCTTCCATGAGGGTGAGGACAGCCTTAGCACGCAGCAGGACAGGGAGTGTGTGAAAGTTGTGTGTGGTTGGTGTGGGGGCAGGCTCGGAGCTCAGGCTCCCCACCCCCCAACCCCAGGGTTGATGGCACAGCAGTTCATTTGCCCTCAGGAGGTTGGCTGGCTTTTGTACCTTGAATTATCTTGCTTTTATGAATCTTTGGACTGTTTCTTTTGCTGGTGTAACTATTGATATAATCAGATGGAGAAAAAAAGGATTTTAAAAAGTATTATTGGGGGACACCCCTGGGGGTCCAGTGTGTAGAACTCTAAGCTTGCAATGCAGGGACCTGGGTTTGGTCCCCAGTTGGGAAACTAGATAGCCCACATGCATGCCAGCGCTAAAAAGTCAGCATGCTGCAAGGAAGATCCCACGAGCTGCAACTGAGACCCAGCACAGTTAAATGTAGAAAAAATGACGCTTTCATTACACTGGGGTGTGGGCTGGTTCTATTTTTCCTTCCCTTCCCTTCTGCTTCAGTTCTATCAGGGTAAAACCCCTGTTTGGTGTGGGAAAGTGATACAAGGCCCTTAAGAGTTAAGCTGGTATACTGCGGGGGAAGGGAGGGCTGAGCTGAATGGAGAGAGTAGCAGGGAAACAGACATTACCATATGTAAAACCAGTAGCCAATGGGAATTTGCTGTGTGATGCAGGGAGCTCTGTGACGGCCTAGATGGGGTGGGAGTGGGAGGGGGCGCTTCAAGAAGCAGGGAGCATGCGTTACCAGTGGCTGATTCATGTTGATGTATGACAGAAACCACCACAATATTTATTGTAAAGTAATTAACCTGCAATTAGAAGTAAATAAATTTAAAGAGACGAGAAATCATGAAACAATATTTTTAAAAAAGAATTAAACTGTTAGAACATTTTAAAGCACAGGCAGCTTTGTAATTAGGTATATTCCTGTATTTTTTAGCTTAAATATCAGTAGAATTTTTTGTGCACCACAGCAGACCACCTCAGAGGAGGCTGGCTCTGCTTGTCTCTTCAGAAGCATCTGTTCTCCCTGGCTTGACTGTATCTAATCACTGCCCTGTGCTGTCCAGTCCTGCCCCACGAGTAAACACAACCACATAAAACCAGTTTAGCTGGCTGGTGACTGGCTTCAGGTAAGTCAGTAATGATTTCAGGGTGTCAGGGAACCGTGCACGTAGACCTCTAGAGAGCCCTTTTTTGCAAACGGCTGAAGACGTTCCTTTGAACAGTTCAGGCTGTGGCCAGGTCGGTACAGAGCTGTTGAAACAGATGAAACACGCACACTCTGTTTCCCTTTCAGCATCTACATTGGAAAACGACTGAGCACGCCTTCTGCCAGCACCTACTAAGGAAAGAGAAGAGTCCCCGGGCCAGCGTGTGACTTGTGAAGTGGTGTCTTGTCACAGTAGTTTATTTGAACTTGAGACCATTGTAAGCATGACCCAACCTCCACCCTCTTTTTACATATCCAAGTTCCAGTAACTCTCAAATCCAGTATTTTATTCCAACTCTGTTGAGGCATTTTACTAATAACCTCATTCCCTTTTTGGCCTGTAAAACACTTTAGAATTTCCTAATAAGAGTTTACTGTCGTTTAGAAATTTGCAAGGGCTTCTTTTCCGCAAACGCCACCAGCAGATTGTAATTTTGTCAAGAATGCCATTGTCTTCTCTCAGTACCACCAGATCTAGGCCTGCACCATTCATGGTATAAATCTTCCTCTTGCAAGATAACCCCACCTGTCTCTTCAAATGAGACCAGGTTGCAAATGATATGAAAGCTTTGTTGTTTTGTTTTTCAAGACAGAGGCAAGCTTCCCTAAGCTTGAATTTATAGTTATGAAAAAAGAAAACAAAAACAAATGAAACAGACAAAATACAACACAAGGGAAAAAAATATCCTGGGCAATAAAAAGTTATTTTAAACCAGCTCTGGAGCCACTCTTTGTCTAAGCCTCTTAATGGCGCCTTTTTAATTTGTTGGAGGCAGGCTACGTAAATGATAGGTATAAAGTACAAGAACTAGAATACATTAGCAGATTTTAATACTGGTAGGTTCTAATGCTGTCTTTTCTATAGTGTAGAATCTTTATTTCTGGTAAGGAATGTCTCAGGCCTAGAAATCTATGAAATTGCTTTGGGGGTTTGTGCGTGTGTGTGTGTGTGTGTGTGTATGTGGTATTTTTATGTCTATTAGCTGCATGTGAATTTTTCACGACTTGGAATTTTCTTTCCTTTTTAATTTTTTCCTCAGAGGCTTGGGAATGAGTTCCAATTTGTGGTATAAATACAGGCTTCTTGTTTTAGGAAGCATCACTTACACTCTGAAGCCTTTCAGCTCTGAAGACAGTTGTCTCAGAGTTATTTCAAGCTCTTGGGAAACTTGGAAAACCAGACCTGGGTTGTGGGAACAGTGGACAGAGCTCTGAAGAGAAGCCATTGGTGTTCTCCTGCTCACTCCCTTTCTCGTGTGTACCACACAGCCTGCCTGACCGATGCCTGTGAGTCCACAGGCGCCGGCCACTTCCTCCTCCCGCAGCCACCTTTCCAGCTCCGTTTGAGCTCCACAAGTCCCAGAACACTCAACAGCTTCCTCTCATGATACACTTCTGTGTTCGTTTCTCAGATGTGAAGCTTTAGGACCAAATTGTTAGAAAGCATCAGTTACCATTTATTTCAAGGAGGTTTATTGGCTCTCTGAACACACAGCATGACTCTGAAGGGATGCTGTTATGTGTGTCATATATAAATAATTACTGTTTGTAGTATAGACGTTGAATATTTAGAGAACCACAGGGAAACCAGGTTGACTTGAACAAAAGCACTCTGAACCATCAGGTTTGCTAGTTTGCAGAAACTGTCTTCTCTCTCACATCAAGTTTTGTAAAGTTGATGTGTTATAGTGGAAAATAATGTGTAGCTTAAACAAAAAAAAAAAATTAGTTTCTGATCTCTTTATTCAAGAATACATCTGGATATCTTTAAGGAAGACGGTGTATCCAGGTAGTCTTCTGAACTCTTTGGCGTTTTCTTTCTAGTTTTTGTTGTCTGAGCAGTCTTGGCCGTCTGTTTATTAGGCCTTGTTTCCGTGTCTTATTCACAAATCTGATAACACCTGATTTGCCTTCTATAACCTATTTATTTCAAGTCTTCATTTTTCTTTGGGAAGAAAGTACATCTGCTGGCTTGTTGGACTTTGAAAAGCCTTGAATAAAATTGGAAAGGCCGGTAAACTTAAGTGAACTAAAGAGCTAAACTGTTCTGATACACAGTTTGTATTACATGGAGTATCATGGGAGGGAAAAGTAAAATTAGAGGAAAGCAAGTTTATACAGACAACGCAGGACTCTCTTTTGAAATTCAATAGTAATCCTATCAGGAGTGTGATTGAGTACATTTGTGGGGTTTTTTTGTTTTGTTTGTTTTCCAACACTGAAAATAAATGTAGTTCTGCCCCTTTTCTTCAAATAGCTGTGAAATTTTGGACTATTACTTAGAACATGAATACGCGATCACAGTAGAACTTAATCATAAGATGAAATCATGCAGTATTTATCAATAATCTTAACGTTTGGGATAAATGTTTATGCTCCTCCCCAGATTTGTTTTGATTGGAGCCAGATTGTGTGATTGGAAAGGAGAATTGGACAATGAACAGTTGACATGTTTTAAGATCGTTTAAAAAGCTTTATGCCTGTTCACAATTTGGGGACAAAAAGGCAGGCTTCCTTTTCCTATGTTTGATGAAAACTGGCGTGAGATATTTGTAAATATAATCAAGAGCAAAACTGCACAAACTTGCACATTGACGAGTGCAGCAAGTTATTCTGATTGCAGTAAAAACATTGACTCTTCTAAACAATGAAAACTGAAGATTTAGCCAGTCAGATGAATCTTCAAGTGAACCAGTTGTTGAAATTATTGGACTTAACTGAGCCAAAGTGATTATGCATTCCTCATCTATTTAGTTAGCACTTTGTATCATTATATACAGTTTACAATCCATGTATAACTTGTAGCAACAAACATTTTGTGCTATTAAAGCTATCACAAAACTCTTTCTGTCAGTATATGATTTTATGTCCCGTGTGTTGCCTGGGAGTTGAGGGGAATACCCGTCTACATACACATTTTCCATTGAGTTGCTCAGATCTTAGAGGACCTGCCAGTGTGCCCAGCGCACAGGAGTGGATGACGTCCCTGCCCTCCTGGGACTGCTACCCTGGGGTTGGGGAGACAGCCATCACACGATATAATCATTTATCATGTATGAGGTACAACGGGGCTATGCGTTCAGAGCAGGGGTCCCCAACCTCTGGGATCTCATGCCTGATGATGATCTGAGGTGGAGCCGATGTCATAATAAGAGAAAGTGCACAATGAATGTAACGCGCTTGAATCATCCCGAAACCATCCCCCCTCCCACCCCTGGCCCTCGGAAAAACTGTCTTTCACGAAACCAATCCCTGGTGCCAAAAAGCTTGGGGACTGCTGGTTTAGAGCATTTGTGCTGCCAGAAAGCATCAAGGCGTTGCTTCCAGAGGAGGGAATCTACTGAAGGATGAGTGTTCAAAAGGGATTATGCACATGCCTGTAACTGACATGTGAAAACACATTCCGGACATAAACACGTTCATTGTGGCTGGAAAACATGGTGGGTAGAGAGGACACTGAAAATATTGTGAAGTGGTGGACCAGACCTGAAGTTTACATGCCCTCCGAGGGGTTGAACTTATTTGAATAGTGAGATACCTTTCAAGGGATTATTTAAAGCAGGAAAACGCTTGAAGGCAACTTTTAGATGGTTATGAAAGGTGATGAGCACCAAGGCCAGGGGGCCTGTGAACTCTTAAGGAAGGAATCACGCCACACCCTCAGCTGTGACCCTCAGCGTGGGGAAGGTGGGCTGGGATAGGTGTGAGAGACAAAGCCAAGTCCATGGTAAGGAGATGGTTGAGAGAGGAAGAAGGCATGTGTGATCTTTTTTTTTTTCTTGTCCTGAGTGTTTATTGATGCCATTAACTGAGAAAGGGTCGGAAGAAGAGTGGAGTGGTAGGGGGAGAGCGAGATGATTTCAATTTTGACTACATTTTGCCTGGTTTGAGCTTACCCAGCAGACCCTGTTTTAAAATTTTTCCCTTTTTTGGCCTTGACAAAGCACCATGTGGGGTCCTAGTTCTCCCATTAAGAATTGAGCCCATGCCCCCTGCAGTGGAAGTGTGGCATCCTAACCACTGGCCCACCCACCAGTGAAGTCCCTGAGACCTTGTATAGAACTAGAACTCAGGAGTGGGGTGTGGAGTGGAAATGAAACAGGCACACCAAGACACACTCGTGTGCATATTATATCATGTTTGAAGATCTGGACATGAGGACAGATGAGGGAAGTCAGGAAAATAGTCCAGTGCAGCGTTGGAGCAGAAGAGAAGCTCAAAAAGGTGAGTGATGTAAAATAGTGTGGTGGGAGAACCACCCCTCCCTGCAAAGAGGTGGTGACCAGCCCTGTCCAGTTTAAGAGGGTGAATTGGAAAGAAGCTTCTGAACTTGGCAGTTAAATCACTGCTAATCTTTGCAAGAGCGTTTTCTGTCAGAGCAAAAGAGAGGTCCCAGGTTAAATTGAATTGGGTCAAAGAATGAATAGCAACTAAGAAAGTGTTGACTCTTCTGAGTCAGTTTGGAGATGAAGGGGATAGGATCGTTTGCTTAGGTTGGGGTATAGAATGCAGGAGGGGTGAATGTAGGATCCTATAGAATGTAGGATTAGGAGAAAGCACAAAAGGAAATACTGAAGATGCAAGGGAGCAGATAAATAAAGGTCCTCTGGGATCTTGACACAGAGAATCCTGTGGACAGAAGAGCCTGGTGAGCTACAACTCACCGGGTCACAGAGCCGGACGTGACAGTGACTAACCACGCACAAACAGGACCTTATCCGAGACAGAAATTAAGAATATATTTAGGACTCAGAGGAGATTAACGTTGGAAAGGGGGAGAGGAACTGTTGGAACCATTCAAAATTCACTGACTCCAAACATTTACAGTAGGAAATGATGAGATAGGTGAGAAAAGGTGAGAGATCTGTGGGGAGCACGAACTAGAGGAAATTCACACATAATGGGCTCTTTCTCCATGAAGGCTAGGTCTTTAAAGGTGCGGATGGTGGTAGATGCTGAAGGAAGATGGAACTGTTTTTCATCAGTATCTCCTGATCTGAAAGCAGCTGGAACTAAGAGCAGGAGACTCCTGGAGCCTTTTAATTGCTCCTGGCGTCTTCCCCCAGCACTCCTTGAGGTTGAGTCAGCTGGAAGCTCAGACCAGGTTCTGCCACCTTTCAGCCTAGATGATGCTTTTGCGTTTTCAGCTGTCTCGGATTGGACTAAATGATGTCTTGGGACCTTTTAATTATGTAATTGCTGTCAATAAATTACAGTTTGGTCTAAAAAGCAGAATTGAGAATAGCAGAATGATGTATGGGCATTATGGACATATTCTAAGCATTCCTTTATATTTGTTGGTGGAACAAGAAAGCATGTTTTTCTGAGTCTCGCTATGTCTCTTGGTAAATGGACGAGGTAATGAACCAGAATGCAGAGGAAAAGCTATATATTCTGGTTACAGAAAAGCGAGGATTCCAAATAACAAATGATTTAATCATTAGTGAATTAGTAAACCCCATTCCTGATATTTAAATTTTTGTGTGTTTTAGCCTGGGATTGTTTATTATAGCTCTGCTCTGTGAGGGTTATGAAGTTCAAAGTCACAGCCACTTTTCTAGATTAATTCTAAAACAGTGAAAACTTTGGAGTGGAGAATTTGTAAAGATTACCATATCATCTACTTCATTTGTTATTATTTCTTATTTAGAAACACAAATGGAAAGGTCATGAAATTCATCAGTTTATAAGTTCAAATAAAAAGGCCTCATTTCTCCCCCTGAGAAGACAGGAGGCACTCAGTCAGAAGCCAGTGGACCGTGCTCAGTTCTGTAAACAACCAGAAAGAGCATCTGAGCTGCTTCCAAGAGTTTTGAGTAAGTGCTAATGGATAGTTAAGCTGCTGTTCAAGGCTTAGACTTGCAAATGCAAATTTGAAGTTTGCCTAAGTGAAATGAGGCTGGAAGCTTGGGGTGAGGGAAGAAGAGCTACAAGTCACATCAGAAATCATTTGCTTACCACTTAGTAAAAGATATACACACACACACCCCTGCCGCCACCCCCCACCCCCCACCCCCACACAGGCAGCTCATAGCTCATATCATTTCTTGAAATGCTCAACAAACAAAAATGTCTTTACTTCTTCAACCTCGATGAATTTGACCTCCACTTCATGTCCTGTCCTCTATTCTCACTCATACAATGAATATGGAAAAATTGTAGATATATTGCATAAGGAAAAAAATAACAGGCTTTTCAAAAAAAGCTCTAAAAATGATTCTTCTGCACAGCTAAGATTTTGACTCCCTGACTCACAGGTACATGGGAAGGATGCCCACAGCTGTAATCATGGCAGATCTCTACTGGACTCCAGATCCACATATCCAGCTACTATTGACATTTTATTTTATTTTAAGATTTTTGTTTCTTTTTAAAAAGTTTTGGCTGTACTGGGTCTTCACTGCTGCACTTGGGCTTTCTCTGCTTGCATTCGATGAGCAGGGGTTCCTCTTCCTTGTGGTGCTTGGGCTTCTCGTTGCAGTGGCTTCTCTTCCTGCAGAGCATGGGCTCTAGGGCATGTGGGGTCAGTAGTTTTTGCACACAGGCTTAACTGCCCTGCAGCATGTGGGATCTTAGTTCCTGGACCAGGGATTGAACCAGTTCCCCTGCATTGCAAGGTGGATTCTTAACCACTGGACCACCAGGGAAGTCCTAGCACTGGCATTTTAAATTTCTTATGTCCTGAACTCATCTTCTTCATCTTCCCTTCCACATCATCTTATGTTGTCTGTGAATTACACAAGTATCCTTTCAGCTGCCCAAATCCACAGTTCTCCAGTTATTTTGCTTCTCCACTTCTCCAGTCTGTCACCATGGGCTATTAATTCCACCTTCAAAATAGCCCCACCTACTTCTCCCCACTTTCCCCTACCTTAATCCAGGCCACCTCTCAACCCCTGTTGTTGGGCCACTGTGAGAGCTTCCTAACTGGTCTCCTTGACAGCCAGAGTAATTGTTCTCAAGTACAACTCTGATCAGATCACGGTGTCACCCTTAAATGGTTCCCTGTTATCCTAAGGGTAAAGTTTCCTAAGTTTGCTGCCGGGATTCCTGGCTGGCATAGTGGTAAAGAATCTGCCTGCCAGTGTAGGAGATGTGAGTTTGATCCCTGGGTCGGGAAGATCTCCTAGAGTAGGAAATGGCAACCCACTCCGGTATTCTTGCCTGGAAGATTCCCTGGACAGAGGAGCCTGGTGGGCTACAGCCCATGGGGTCTCAAATAGACGAGTGATGAGCAGGCGAGTTTGCTGCCAGGCCCTTCCCATCGGGTCTCAGCCTGTCTCAGCCTCAACTCTCCAGTGGCTGTTCTTCACTCCCGCGCCCACACCGGTCAGACTGACCAGATCTTCATGCTCTTCTAACTCTTGGCCCTTGTGAATATGGTTTCCCCTCTGCCAGGATAGCCCTTCCCCCTCTCATTTGGCATTTACCCCCATTGCAGCACAGCTCGCCCTGAAATAGGACAGTCTGTTTCCATGCCTCACAGGCCCTGGGGCTCTCTCAGTTAAGCACTGTATCTGGCTTGTTTTCCACAGCGTCCCAGAACTGACAATGCTTGTCACCACATGCGTGCTAAAAATAGTGAAAATTACTGAATTTTGTGTTCAACACATATACACAGAGCTAGTTTCAGGCTAGTTTTATTGAATTTGTTGTTGTTTAGTCGCTAAGCCATGTCTAACTCCTTGCGACCCCATGGACTGTAGCCCACCAGGCTCTTCTATCCATGGGATTTCCCAGGCAAAAATACTGGAGTGGGTTGCCATTTCCTTTTCCAGTGGATCTTCCCAACCCAGGGATTGAACCTGTGTCTCCTGCATTGTAAGCAGATTCTTTATCACTGAGCCACCACGGAAGCCCATTTCTTGGATTTACCAAGTGAATTTTGTTTTTTTAAATACACACACACACACACCACAGAGCTAGTTTCAGGCCAGGTTTATTGAATTTACCTGAAGTGGAGTAGCAAGTATTTCGAGATAACTTAAGAATTAGGGAGGATTGAACTCTAGGGAAATTGTATAGAGTGGCAACAGATTTTTGAAAAGTTTCATTTTGGAGAGAGAAGAGGAAAATGTTTAAGAAACACTTAAGGGAGGTGGGAGGGGGGATCGGGATGGGGAATGCATGTAAATCCATGGCTGATTCATGTCAATGTATGACAAAAACCACTACAATATTGTAAAGTAATTAGCCTCCAACTAATAAAAATAAATGAAAAAAAAAGGAAAAAAAAAAAAGAAAGACTTAAGAGAAAGAATAAAGCTCATGGAAATCTCTTGAAGCCGCATGGGTGAAGCTGATTATTTAGCCTTCTAATTAAACCCAGAATCTATTCCCCATGTTGTACAATATATCCTTGTAATTTATTTTATACCTAACAGTCTGTGCCTCTTACTCCTCTACCCCTGTACTGCCCCTCCCATCTATGCCGGTAACTGCTAGTTTGTTCTCTGTATCTTCGAGTCTGTTTCTTTTTTGTTATATTCACTAGTTTGTGGTATTATTTAGATTCCACATATAAGTGATATCGCACAGAATTTGTCTTTCTTTGACTTCCTTCACTGAGCATAATGCCCTCCAAATCCATCCATGTTGTTGCAGATGGCAAGATTTCCTGAGAATTTTTAAAATCAGTGTTTCTAACACGTCTTCACTGCCTGCTGAGAAAAACTGCATCCGGTGAGGATTTTCTTTTAGCTGAGCATTGTGGTTGCTGTTACTTAATAGACTGCTATATTAGGTAATTTTATAGATGAGGGAATCGGGGCTCAGAGATCTTAAATAATTCACCTGTATTACACCATTCATAAATTAGAGTTGACATGCTAATTTTAAAAAAATCACTTTTCAGGGCTCTTTTTAAAATCACGTGTGTGGAGTTTCTTAAGTATCTATTTATATCCTGAAAATCACAGCTTCTAACCCAAACATTAGATTTCTGCAATAACTAATTTTCTTGAAAATACTTTCAGCTGTTCTAATGGTGCACACAGGCTCCGTCGCTAAGTTGCATCTGACTCTTTGTGACCCCATGGACTGTAGCCCGCCAGGCTCCTCTGTCCATGGGATTTCCCAGGCAAGAATACTGGAGTGGGTAGCCATTTCCTCCTCCAAGGGATCTTCCCAACCCAGGGGTCAAACCCACGACTCCTACATGTCCAGTATTGGCAGGTAGATTCTTTACCAACAAGCCGCCTAGGAAGCCCAAATCCAGGAAATAACAGAATCGAATCAAACCCTGGGCAGTATTGTCAGAGTGAGTGGCATATTTTGTTATATTGGCAACATTAACATGCCTTGTGCAAAGATAGATTTTTTTGAAGCTTCAAGCCATCCATGTGGGCATCGCCAAGTTCAGCATCGGGAATAAATCTGAAAAAGAAAGCCCATACACATTTTAATGATTTCTGAAAGTTAATTTTCATATCATATGTGCCTTTATCCGTGTTATAACGTTCCTGCCAAAGAATCTGTATTTTGGGTGGCATGTAATTCAGGCTGAGAACAGCATGAAGAAACTGTCAGTATCACTGGCTTCTTAAACATTGCCGTCTTAGCCATGTAATTTAGTAAATATACATCGCTTTTTGAGATGAAGAGTGAGGGGCAAGGGAAGGAAGACTGGAGGGAGGAAGGATATATGAAAACACTGGGGGACCATTTAGTACTGATCAGAAATTGAATCTTATATTCTTTAAAAAAATTTTTTTTATTGAAGTATAGTTGCTTTACAATGCTGTGTCGGTTTCTGCACCACAGCAAAGTGAATCAGCTGCGTGTTTACATATGTCCCCTCTTTTTTTGGATTTCCTGCTCATTTAGGTCACCACAGAGCACTGAGTAGGCTTGAGCTCTTACATTCTTTAATCCTCACAACAGCCCATATTGTTGCTCTTGTGATTTTACAGAAGAGAAAATCTAGGTTCAATGAATGACCCAGATCTCACCCACGTTCTTGCTCATAGAGCAACTTCTGAATTCCTTTGGGTTTTAGCCTATAAGCCTGGTGAGCCTTAGCTCCAGGTGAACTGCCCTTTCTATAATGCAAACTCCCTGGTTGCTGGGTCAACTTTTTATTCTTTGGAGGATGTGATTTTTAAAAAATATTTATTTTGGCCACATCGGGTCTTAATTGCAGCATGCAGTATCTTCATTTTGGCACACAGACTCTAGTTGTCCCACACGTGCTTAGTTGCCCTGTGGCATGCGGGATCTTAGTTCCCAGACCAGGGATCGAACCCTCACCCCTGCATTGCAAGGCGAATTCTTAACCACTAGACCACCAGGGAAGTCCCCTTTTTTTTTCCTAGTGGGAAAAGAAATCAGGTATTAATACAGTGAGCACAGTCTTAAATGAATTTCCAATATCAACAAATGCAGTGTTTGCAAACTTTGGTTTAACTTTGGTGACTTTCGCCATTTTAAATGTAAGTGAAAGTGAGTCACGCAGCTGTGTCCAACTCTTTGAGACCCCGTGGACTGTAGCCCCTCAGGCTCCTCCGTCCATGGCATTTCTCAGGCAAGAATACTGGAGTGGGATGTCATTCCCTTCTCCAGGGGATCTTCCCAACTCAGGGATCGAACCCAGGTCTCCTGCACTGCAAGTAGATTCTTTACCATCTGAGCCACCAGGGAAGCCTCGTTTAAATGTAAGGTAGATATGAAGTTTGAAAATTGTCCTCTGTAAGTATACAGGCTCTTCAGTCCACAAAGACATTTATGATCCTTTCGTTTCATGCATCCCTTTAACCAGCGAATATTAGTAGTGTATGTGTTTCATGTCAGGAACTCCTCTGAAGTGCTAGATTTATAGCTGCTGCATTCATTCCTCACCTCTGGCTAGTGGATTGTTATAGTCTGTTGCACGTAGGGTCTATTAAAAAGTTCATTACAAGTGACAGAACCATGGAGAGGGCTGGAAAGCCACACCTCTGAACTAGTGAAGTTCCTAAATCCTAGGACTCCGTTTTTCTGTCTGTCTGTCTGTCTCTTTTTTTAACTGATGGTCACTTTATTTTTTTTTCGTTTTATTGGAGCACAGTTGACTTTCAGTGTTGTGTGTTTCCGCTGTACCACAAGGACCCTTTTCAGTCCCACTGCCAGGACCTCACTTGGCGGTCCCTGTCACTGCTGGGACCAAAACCACCTCTGTCCCTGTCAATCACTCACTCTTGGAGCCACCACCACTGCTTCTGCCAGAAGGAGAGGCATGATGCTTCCAACTCTGCGATTCTTCCTGTGTGATCAGTTCTTGGTCCCAAACCCTCTGTTGATGTGCCTGGTGGGGGGATGCTCATGTCTCAGGTGCAGGGGAGCCTCAAAAGGCGAATGGAAAGGCAAATGAGTGGTCTTTGACCTTCCTGCCTCTCCCACCAGGATTCACTAAATTGTTGGTTCTTTATTTTTTTGACTGCATCTTGAGGTCTGTGGGATCTTAGTTCCCCAACCAGGGATTGAACCTGTGCCTCCTGCAGTGGAAATGCAAAGTCTTGGACCACCAATGCATAGTATATCAGTATGTTCAGTATATCAGACCCTTTGCGACCCCAGGAACTTTAGCCTGCCAGGCTCCCCTGTCCATGGAATTTTCCAGGGGAGAATAGCTCAGATGGTAAAGCATCTGCCTCCAATGCAGGAAACCTGGGTTCGATCTCTGGGTCGGGAAGATCGTCTGGAGAAGGAAATGGCAACCCACTCCAGTACGCTAGCCTGGAAAATTCCATGGACGGAGGAGCCTGGTAGGCTACAGTCCATGGGTCACAAAGAGTCGGACACGACTGAGCGACTTCACTTCACATACTAGAGTGGGTTGCCATCTCCTCCAGGCGGTGTTTCCGATCCAGGGATCAAACCCGCGTCTCTTGCATCTCCTGCGCTGGCAGGTGGATTCTTCACCAAATGTGCCACCTGGAACCACCAGGGAAGTCCCTAAATGGTTGATTCTTTTTTGTTTGTTTGCTTGATTGATTCTTCTAAGCTGGAAAGTTTAGGTGCCGGGTCGCTAAAAGGGAAGACAAACGGCATCTATGACTGAACAAAACAGACATGGAACTGTCCGTCTAGCAGGGAAAACAAATAAATCATTGCAGTACATATCATTGCAGTAAGTGTTAAGAACAGGACACCTGGAGAGCCTGTCATGGAGATTTATGTGAATGTGAAGGAGCAGAGGAGGTGGCGTTAATCTGAGCCCTGGAAACCGAGAAACAGCTGCAGGAAGAAAAGGGTGGAGGAGATCTTTGTAAGCACAGGGAGCAGCATGTGCCCTGAAGGTAAAAGAAAATGTGTGTGACTGACTGAAAGAAGGTCAGAGTGGTGTGGTTTAGAGTGTTGGAGAGAAACCAGAGAGGCAGACAACAGAACATGCAGAGTCTTGGAGGCCAGGCCAACAACTGTGGACTTCATATTCCAAGAGTTCAGGGATATCATTGAAGAATTTTAACCAGAAAATCAACAGGCATAGGTTTGCATAATTAAAAGACCACTCTTTCGAGCTTAGAGAATGAACTTGAGAAGGACAAGAATGGGTGTGGGTTGACCAATTAGGACAAAGAGATTATAGTGGTTTAACATGAAGGTAGCTCAGTGGTTAAGAATCCACCAGACAATGCAGGAGACACGGGTTCAGTCTTTGGGTCGGGAAGATCCCCTGGAGGAAGAAATGGCAACCCATCCAGTATCCTTGCCTGGAGAATCCCATGGACAGAGGAGCCTGGTGGGTTATAGTCTATGGGGCTGCAAAAGAGTTGGACACAACTTAGCGACTGAACAACAGAAAATCTGTGGTTGAAGAGATGGGAGGATAAGTGGATTTGAGGAATATCTGGGAAGTAAAATCAACAGGTCGGAATGAATAATTGGCTGTCACCCAAAGATGAAAAGGGTTACTCTTAGAGTTCCACCAGGTGAGAGTCCAATTTCCTGAGGGACAGTCAGCCTAGTGGTCCAGAATGAGATGGAGTGCTTTCAGATCACCAAATAGACATGCACACCAGGTCAGTGGATGGATGAGTCTGGAACTCATAAGAAAGACTGACCTAGAGTTTGGTCTTAATCAGATGCAGCCATGGAGTAGGCGCCACCTAGAGCAAGGGTCCCCAACCTCTGAGCCAAAGACTGGTACCTCCTAGCAAATCACCGGCAGCCTTAGACTAGAAGTAAAGTGCACAGTATATGTAATGCTCTTGAATCGTCCCAAAGCCATCCCCCTACCCCCGGTCTGTGGGAAGATTGTCTTCCACAAAATCATTCCCTGGTGCCAAAATGGTTGGGGACTGCTGGTCTAGAGGGAGAGAGGAAAGACAGTCTAGAAAGAGCCCGAGATAAATGGCAACGTGGAACGATTTGGACAGGGGAGAAGCTAAAAGGAGGTTGAAAAGGAAGAGCCAGGGCGGAGGAGGAAAGCCAGGCGTGGGAACTGAGAGAAGAGTATATTTATAGAGCAGCGATGCCAAATGTTGTTTCAAGATCAATTTACATGAGGGACTGCAGAGCCTTTGCTGGTTTCATCAACATGGAAACACTGATCGGAACCGCAGCCCAGTTGGAAAGTGACTGGGGGTGGGAGCTGGACTAGAGAGCTTTACTGAGGTGGAGGAACGGGGACAGTCCTTTGTGGAACACATGGCCACAAAGGAGAAGAGATAGGATGGTGACTGAGGCATGGGACTTGAGGGAGGATTTTTTTTTCTTTTTTAAAGCTGAACAGATTTCAGCATGTTTAAATATGTAAGAGAAGGATCTAGTAGAAAAAGAGTTGAAGATAAAGGAGAGATACAAGTGACAGGGTTTTGCTACTACCCTTTTGCACATAAAGATCACTAGAAAAGTGTTACAGATGAACCTATTAGCAGGGCAGGAATAGAGAAGCAGATGTAGAGAACAGACTTAGGGACACGGGCGGGGAAGGGGAGGGGAGGACAACTGAGAGACTAGCACCGACATATGTACACTACCATGTGTAGACAGCTAGCGAGTGGGAAGCCATTGTACGGCGCAGGGAGCTCAGCTGGGTGCTCTGTGATGACCCAGAGGGGTGGGGTGGGGGATGTGGGTAGAAGGGAGGTCCAGGAGGGAGATCGTTATTTAGTTGCTAAGTTATGTCTGACTCTTTGTGACCCCTTCGACTGTAGCACGCCAGGCTATGTGTATACACACAGCTGATTCACTTCATTGTACAGCAGAAACAACACAACATTGTTAAGTAATTATACTCCAATAATAATAAAAAAAGATCAGTGGCCCTGAGAAGGAGGAAGCTGCCTTAAGATGTCTCACGGGGACTCTCTCCTCCAAGCCCCTGAGTGCTCCATAGCCCAATGCCTAGCATTGGGTGAGTGGGGGCTGGGGGGTGGAGTGCAGTTTTTCTGAGTACAGTGATGTGGTTACCTTCAATGCCGTTAAACCAAAAAATATTGCTTCTAAAGTGATTTATTTTTTGACTGCACCTTGAGGCATGCAAGATCTTTATTCCCTGATTAGGGACTGAACCTGTGCTCCCTGCAGTGGACGTGCAGAGTCCTAACCACTGGGATACCAGGGAAGTCTCTAAAATGATTTTTAAAGGTGTATGTGGACAGAGAAGCCTGGCGTGCTGCAGTCCATAAGCTATTGCAGAGTCAGAAACGACCGAGCGACTGAACAACAACGAATGTGCAACTACACCCAACCATGCAATCACACCTGGTCTGTCAGTTTGAGAGCTCAAGGCAGAAAGCTAAACTGTTCTTCAAAATCCGGGCAGAGGAATTTGGGGTGAGTATAGAGGTCAGGTCCCTAGGGGACGGAGAAGTAGCCCGGAAGAGGAAAGAAGACGCAGATATTCTCTATGTGAGAGGCACTTTGGAATGTAAATCTCTTTTTCCCCAAGCAAAATCTCCAGTGAAATCTGCCCTGCTTGTCCCAGAGGCTAAGTAGATTATCTGGGGGGTACTCAAAGGGATGTTGTGTTTCACAACTGAGTCAAAACTGTAATTCAGAGAAAGCTATACTTACCAGATAACTTGTTTTTCTTCATGAAAAAAAGTTAGGTTTCAGTTACATAAAGTAAAGCTTTTCAGTATACAGTTCTTCGAATTTTGACAAATGCATAGAGTTATATAACCACCACCGTAATCAAGACACCAACAGTTCCGTCACCCACCCCCAAATCTGCCCATCCTCATATTGTTCATATTATTCTCATATTAAGAACAAAATCCCGGGGCTGCCTTCCCTGGTGGCTCACTGGTAAAGAATCCACCTGTCAGGAGACACGGGTTCGATCCTTGATCTGGGAAGATCCCACATGCCATGGAGCAACTAAGCCCTTGGGCCACAACTACTGAGCCCGGAGCCCCAGCAAGAGAAACCACCGCAAGAAGAAGCCTGCGTGCAGCAACAAAGCCCCAGCACGGCCAAAAATAAAGAAATAAAATTATACAAAGAAAATATGTAAACAGGTCTTTAATATTCTGCACCAGAGGATAGTTGAAATACATCACAGCTGGGGAGCCTGCACACTGCATTCAAGACCCAGTGCAGCAAAAAAAAAAAAAGAAAGATATGCAAAATAATAGAATGAATGCCACCGGCCAACTGAAAAAAGGCAAGCACGATCTGGGAGATCCTTTATGCCTTTAAGAAACCCATCTTTACTGTCATTTTAATAGGATCTCAGGGGGTAACAGAGGTAGATGAGTGTGTTGGATTTGCCCTCTCCGATCCAAGACCTCGATTTGACTTTGTTGAATTTTGTAGATGTAGAACTTTAATAAAAATAAAGCTAAATAAAAGTAAAAGAAGCTCAAATTTATAAGCCATCAGGAAAATTGCAATTGAAATAAACATGAGTCACTGCTTTATATATACAGCAGACTGGCAAAACTTAAAGAGTTCTCTCGTGACAGGAGGGAAGGAGGGGATTTTGGGGGCCATTAGGAGATGATCTGGCAGCATTTACCATTTGATGTATATATAGTTTTTGGTCTTTGAATCTGACTCTTAAAAAAAAAAAAAAAAAAAAATCTGACTCTTGAGAATCTTTCCTGTGGGGAAAAAAGTTCCAAGTGTGTAATGACAGGAATACAAGAGTGTTTGCCTGTGGTGTTTGTAGAGGCCAGAACTAGAGAAAAGCAAAGGCCTGTAAGTGGGGAGGGGCTGATCCGGTAGCTCACAGTAATGGCTCAGTCTGCCTGCAATGCAGTAGATGCAGGAGATGCGGATTTGATCCCTGGAAAGACCCCCTGGAGGAGAGCATGACAACCCACTCCATTACTCTTGCCTATGGACAGAGGAGCCTCTAGGGCTATAGTCCATGGGGTTGCAAAGAGTCGGACAGAAGTGACTGAGCATGAGCCTGTAAGTGGAGATGGCTGAGCCATGGTTCACCCACATTGTGGAATGTTAGTTAAATAGCCATTAGCTAGACATCAACCACAAGAAAAAAGAATTGCAAAAAACACAAATGCATGGAGGTTAAACAACCAATAGATCACAGAAGAAATCAAAGGAGAAATTTTTTAAAAATACCCCAAGAGGAATGAAAATGAAAACAACAGTCTGAAATCTATGAGATGCAGCAGAAGCAGTTCTAAGAGGAAAGTTTAGAGTGATACAAACCTACCCCAGGAAACAAGACAAATTCTCAAATAAACAACCTGACCTTGAACATAAAAGAACTAGGAAAAAAAAAAAAAAGCAAACAAAACCCAAAGTTAGCAGAAGGAAAGAAGTTGTAAAGAGAAGAGTAGAAATAAATGAAACGGAGACTAAAAAAGGTTAGTGAGACTAAGAGCTAGTTCTTTGAAAAGATAAACATAATTGATAAACCTTTATTAAGACTCATCAAGAGAAAAACAGGGTCCAAACAAATAAAATCAGAAATGAAAAAGGGAAGGTTTCAGCCAACAGGATAGAAATATAGAGAGTCATTATAAGTTACTACAAATAGTTATACACCAATAAAATGGACAACCTGGAGTAAATGGACAAATTCCTAGAAATGTACAATCTCCCAAGACTGAATCAGAAAGAAATAGAAAATATGAACATACCAATTGCTAGTAATGACATTGAATCAGTAATTTAAAAATAAATGCCCAGCAAACAAAAGTTCAGGACCAGACAGCTTTACAGGTGATTTCTACCAAACATTTAGAGAAGAGTTAATACCTATCCTTCTCAAACAGGCCAATATCACTGATGAACAGTGGTGATCATCTTGAAATGTATAGAAGTACTAAACCACTATTTTGTGCAAAAGGAAATAACAACATTGTAGGTCAATTATACTTCAGAAACAAATTCATAGAAAAAAGATCAGATTTGTGGTTACCAGAGGTGGGGAATGGGGAGGAGAAATTGGACGATGGTGGTTAAAAGGTACAAACTTCTAATTATAAAATAAATAAGTACTAGGATGGAATGTACAACATGATAAATATAATTGAAATTGCTGTATGTTATATATGAAAGTTGTTAGGCTAAATCCTAAGAATTCTCATCACAAGGAAACACTTTTTTAAAAAATATATTTAATTTTGTATCCATCTGAGATGATGGATGTTCCCTAAACTTATTGGGATAATCATTTCAGTATGTACGTAAGTCAAATCATTATGCTTAAATGATTACACCTTAAACTTTTACAGTGCTGTGTTTCAATTATGTCTCAGTAAAACTGGAAGAAAATAAAGAATAAATTAAGGTCATATCAGTTGTCTTCCAAGGAACTCCTTGAGGTATTGTTCTGTGAAAAGAAGTATGATGCAAAACAGTCTGTAAATATTATTATTTTTATTTAATAGTGTCCACTCTCATTCCTATATCAGTGTACATATGTAGATGTGGTGTGTGTGGCACTGTTAGACTTTGGAGAAAAATGATTGATAGGAGATATGGCAATGGGGGACCTGAAATAGAAGAAGGTGAGGGAGAGGGAAGGTCATTGCCCCAAACAGCATGTATGATATAATCCCATTTCCATAAACCTCTGTGCATGTGCATGTTTATTTTTAAAAAATAGAAAAAGAAATTTCGACATAATGGACTTTGACCTATATTGCGTATCTTTTCTGCATCTTTTGAGAGGAGATGATATATTTTTCTTTTGTATGTTAACCTGGCAAATTATATTAGGAGATTTAATGCAAAACCATTCTCCCTTTCCTGGGATAAACAAAACTTGGCCATGGTTTTTTTTTTCTTTATACTTTCTTATTTTAAAAATTTTTGGCAGCTCCACAAGGCATACTAGAGCTTAGTTCCCTGACCAGTAATCTAACCTGCACCCTCTATGGTGGAAACTCAGAGTCCTAATCATTGGACCACCAGGTAAGTCCCAATATTCCTTGGCTATGATTGATTTTTTTTTTTTTCCAATTGGAGGGTACTTGTGATAGCTTACTCCTAACAGTGTCAGATTTGTGATCTCCAAAGAAGAAGATTTAGCTTCAGGACCAGGGACCAGCCTTGATCACTCAAGAGCTTTTGTGTAGCAGTTTTATTAAAGTCTGAAAAGGGACAGAGAAAGTGTATGACATAGACATCAAGAGGGGGATGGAGAAAGCCTCACTAGTCTTATCAAGGCCTGATATACTTTTACCAGACCACTCCTACAACATACATCTTAAATTAACAATATTAGAACTAAAAATAGAAAGGTGTTACCAGACCCACTCCCACAATATAAGTCTTAAGATAGCAAGATTAGTCAGAAGGTTTTTGTTAAGGAGTCCATGTCTTTGAGCAAAATACATGGATTGTTATATTGACTAGGACAAAGCAATGTAGAAAAAAAGTTTGTCCTTCTTTTGCTTGAGAGCCTCAGACCCCTTTCTCCTTCTTGAGGACTCCAGACCCCTTTCTCCTCCTCGGGGACCCTGAACTTCTTATCAACCTGCCTAGGAATTGACTCTCTCATTCCCCTCTTTTCTTTTAGGAGAATTAGGTTGCCAAGGGAAAGAGGTGTCATTTTCATTCCATAACTACTTCCTACTGTTGGGGGCATCATCCCTAAATTGTTGAGGCAACATATTCTCCTAACCTTCATATTGAGGGTCTCTATCTAGGGGCCCCAAGTAATAATTGGAGGAGGTTGTGGCACTCATAGGAGCTTGAACAACCATTTGTAACTTAAAAGCCTTCAGACTGTTAGAAACAAACCTCATTTTACAGTTACAGATGTAAGGCAAAATAGTCATTAAACCAAGTTAAAACATAACCAAAATTAAAAGACATCAGTCCATCTTAGGATTATTAGAAGTCATCAGATCAAGAAGAGGTCACATATGATTGTTGTTGGTGAAGCTATTCGCAGAGCTGAAGAAAGTCCATTCCTTGAAGTGGAGAAACTCACCATGGGAAGTCTTCAATTGATGAGGAGGTTGAGAAGCTGAAAGCTGAGTCACATAGTTAACTTCTAAGGTTTCAGGATCTATGGCAATATCTGTGAGCAAAAACAGTCTCTCACAGAGACAATCCCTTCTTCTTAGGAGCAATTCAAGCCCTCATTAAAGCCATGGGTGAGACTTTAAACCAACTGTCTTGTGTTTGCTGAGTTAGTTTATGCAGATGTCTTTTAAAAATGGCATTAGCCTTTTCAACGTTTCCTGAAGACTGGGGTCTCCAGGAACAGTGTAAGTGATATTCTATTCCTAGAACTTTTGATACTCCATGAGTTACAGTAGCTTTAAAGATGCAACTTTGTTGCTCTGAACTTAAGATCAGAGTTTAAGATCCCACTTACATCATGAGAAGTCAGTACAGTAAGATTTCGCCCACTCCTTAATCTCAGGCTTTAGCGAATACTGCTTTTGTTGTGAAAATAGGTGAGGGTCTTTGAGCTTGATAACAACATGAACAGTATTTTGTGCTCAACCCACAGGTTTTTCATCAGCCCACACTCTAGGATTTACATTTTGACAATTAAAAAGAGCAGGTTCCATACTCATGAAAACAGAGGCCTAGAGCTTGTTCAGTATATCCCTCCCCAGAAGGGGTGAGGGAGTCTCTGGGACGATTAGAAACTCGAGAAAATAGTACAGAATCTCTGTTGCAGCTTAGAGGACTACTGAAATAATAACATTTGTCCCATCCAGATAATCTCATTATGGTAGTGGATCAGGAGGATCAGGGGCTTCAGGGAGGACCAAGAAAGTTGCCCCAGTGTCCAGAAGGAATTGACTGATTGGCCCCCTACAGTTATTAATACCTGGGGTTCCTTAGGTGTAATTAGGACAGAAGCTTGTGTGGGGACCCCCGGGCACCTTCAGTCCTGACTGTCCTGAGAGCCTGACCCCTGGGGCCCGTGACTCGGAGGGCAGTCTCTCCTCAGGTGTGGTCCTTTACAGACCCAACAGGGAGCCGGGTTGGCTTAGATGCCTGAGGGCAATCCTGCTTTAGATGCCCCTCCTTTTCATAGTAACAATAAGACCCTTTACACCTGGGTTCCTCTGGGCATTTTTCCGCAGGCTGTTTCAGAGCCGATCTAACAGCCATGCTGGGCTTCAGTCTTTTGCCTGGCTCCTTTTTTTGCCTCCTATTTTCCTCCTCATATTCTCTAATGTAATATACTGTCTGAGCCAGTTGTAACAGTTTTTTGAAGACTGATTTGGTCCAAACACCTGTTTTCATAACTTACGGCAGATATCTGGAGCCAACTGAGTGAGAAATCTATCTTTTAAGATTATTTCTCCCTCTGAACTTTCAGAGTCAGTGTCAGTAAACATTGACAAAAGCTTTCGGAGAGCCTCCCATAGTCTAGGAATTTATGAGGACTTTTCTTCTCTCCCTGTTCTATGTCAGCCAGCTTGGCATAGTTTAAAGTCTTAGTGTGTGCTCACTTGAATCCTTCAAGATTACCTCTAGCAAAGTGACTCTGTTATGGGAGCTGCTTGGCTCCCAGTAGGGAGGAGGACTATTTCGTGTTCCTGCTTTCCCCTTGCCTCACGCTCAAGTCATTCATCTCCAAAAGTAGCTTCCCCAAGACTCGAGCTCTCAAGTCAGGAGTCAGCATCTGTCCGAAGGTGTACATTACATCTCTCCAAGGAAGGTCATAAGTAATTGTGTTAGTCGCTCAGTCGTGCTCAACTCTTTGCAACCCCATGGACTGCAGCTCACCAGGCTCCTCTGTCCATGAGATTTTCCAGGCCAAGGATACTGGAGTGGGTTGCCATTTCCTTCTCCAGGGGATCTTTCCAACCCAGGGATTGAACTGGGGTCTCCTGCACTGCAGGCAGATTCTTTACCGACTGAGCTACAAGGGAAGCCCAACTAAGGTTATAAGTTAGTCCCATAAAGGCTTCTATGTACTTTTTGGATCCTCTAAACAGTCTTGACCACAATTGGGACTGTTTGAAATTCTCCCGAGACTGAGGCAACCCCTGCTGGAAGGGTGCCCCGAGTCTTAGCCTGTTCACTTGGGAGCCCCAGATACAGGGGCAAAGGAGGAGGACAGGAGGGAGCTGAAGGTTTCACACCCAGATCTGCACCCTTAGGACATAAGTCTACCATGTCTTGCAGAGGGATAAAGAGCAACATATATGGCACTTCTGCCCATTTCTCTTCTTTTCTACAGAACCGGTCTAGTTGTAAAACAGTATTGTAGTTAAGAGACCCTTCAACAGGCCAGCGTTCCCCGTCTTCCAAAGGATACTGTGACCATTCAGTATCACAGAAGAAGATTAGGCGTGTCTTTTTTTTTAATTCTGGGGATCAAACTTGTCCCAGTTTTTTTTTTTAAATACACTGTAAAGGAGTGGTTCTGGAACTGCTAGCTCCTATCTGTAGGAGAGAAAAAAGCGGCATCCACAGCTATGGCTTCTTTCCACCGGAGGTGTCCCTCCTTGCTCTAGAGAGGGGTGTAGACAGATTTTCCACCAAAGCTTTCCTTCCCTGGCCGGACTTAGTCTGTCCCTTACTAACACAGGCACCTTACTTGTCCCTCCTGGTTCTACCACTGAGGTGGGTGGAGATGTACCAGGGGTAGACCTGATGGTATCCCAAATTGATTTCCAGTTCCTTACCACCAAGACCTTTGTTTGATTTTCCCTTTTCTTCTGATGCCACCCGGGGTGGAGCAGAGTCTCTTTCCCGGAATGTTTCCCAAGCTACGACTACTAGGGGACGCATCTGTGTTCCTTGTGTTTATGCACATTGCTGAGTACAGTCCTGACCACAGTAGAAGCAGTGAGTCATAAAGAGACGGACAGTAACTAAGATGTCCCTTCTGAGCGTCACCACACCAGTATATGTGATAGCAAAAGAGGTTGTGGATAGTTGACCAGAGAAGAAAAAGTGATTTTTGTCCTCAAGCTACTAGGACCAATCCTTCCAGTTCATTTCCACAGATTCCACAAAAGAAATACCTAAGGAGTTGAGACAGAAGCCATTGGAGAGCTTTCTGTGGTCCGCTAAGAGCTAGCATTACCAGAGGAAGATCCCCGTTGTACTTCCCACCTGGGATTTCTGACTATGTTCTTAGAAACCTCATGCTCACTAGCAGCGCTTCCCTCCACATAGTTCGGAGGCACAGCCATGACAAGGACTGGCTTTTAGGACTCTGGACCCTGAGGCAGGCAGCCAAGAGAGTGACCTCTAGCCTGAAAGATGTTCCTGGAGCTTGAGCGCTGCCTTGCTCCCAAATGCACTCTCGTAACTTTCGGCTCATAGCAAGGCTAGGCGCTTCCATACATGGGGTCTAAGTAAACGTACACAGTAACAGCATGGATCCCAAGTCCCTTGAAAGTCTGTGATCCAACAGATTAGGTAAGTAGTTCTAATTCCCCACACAATTATGAAATGGTCAAAGAGACCAGGAAAAGGTGACTGAGAAAGGGAAGTTCGGTCCACATGCTTTGCCCATTTCTGGCCACTCCACTGGGTGTCTCGTGGCATTGGCAGATCGGTGTAAACCCCGTCAAGGCTCCCCTTTTGGGGGGTGCCTTCAGTCATGACGAGGCACCTCGAAACTGCAGAGCAGGGTTCATCACTTGCTTTGCGCAGGGCGTGTCATTCATTCACACAAGCACAGCGTAGAGTTAGTAAAGTAAAGCAGAAAATGTGTATACTGAGAAAGCAGAGAGGGTAGAGCTCTGAGTGTCCTTACCTTGTCCTGAAGATCCCGGACAGGTCCCCAAGATGCTAGTTTACAGTGTAGCTTCCCATGTGCTATCTATTTTACACATCAGTTCAGTTCAGTCACTCAGTTGTGTCCAACTCTTTGCGACCCCATGAATCGCAGCACGCCAGGCCTCCCTGTCCCTCACAAACTCCCGGAGTCATGGTAGTGTATATATGTCAATGCTGCTTTCTGAAGAATTTTGACGTACGTGACTGGATTCATTTGTACATGAGTGGGACTCA
This sequence comes from Dama dama, assembly GCF_033118175.1. Taxonomy (NCBI): domain Eukaryota; kingdom Metazoa; phylum Chordata; class Mammalia; order Artiodactyla; family Cervidae; genus Dama; species Dama dama. Next base: position 37,264,350 of record NC_083696.1, on the reverse strand, counting down.
GATCACTGACCCTGTCCTGAATCACTAGCCTTTCCTCCTTCAGACTCAGTGAGTCCACTTTGCCTGAAGTTGGATCACTTCCCTCTTCTCACCAAAAGACTGACCTCTGGCACCCCATGGGCCATCCACCCTAATCGCCTGGGTAGATCTCTACCTTTGAAACACAGAGATCTCTCAGTGGCTTCCAGGGTGACTTGCTTGCCTGCCAAGTTCTGCTCTTATCCTAAAATGTGTGCATGTGCACACACACTGATAAAAGAGAATTTCACATATTGAGGTCTGGGGAAGTCATTGTGGCTTATACAGGAGTTAACTTGAAATGTTTGCTGACTACAACAGCCTTTTGGTAGCCTACATTGTACATCTGTTTTAATTTTAAAACATTTTACGTCTGGGCATTGTACATCTGGGCTTCTCTGGTGGCTCAGACAGACCATAAAAGATCTGTCTGCAGTCCTGCCGGGTTTGATCCCTTGGTTGGGAAGGTCCCCTGGGAAAGGGAATAGCAACCCACTCCAATATTCTTGCCTGGAGAAGCCTATGGACAGAGGAGCCTGACTGGCTACAGTTCATAGGGTTGCAAAGAGTTGGACACAACTGAGCAACGACACTTTCACTTCTCTGTTTTAACAAATAAAGAAAAGGGCACACTGACCAGAAGTGAAGAATATCCATGTTAAAAATATAGGTTAAATGCCTCTCTTCCTGGGATCCCAGTGTGGGTCCTCTTCAATAAGATTTCCTTCCCCAGGTTGGAGCTGGTACTGACATACTGTGTGTGTACTGATCTGATTTTGTTTTGCTTTGTTTTGTTTAAGCCTTGAAAGAATGTGTCCCTGGCTTGTTTGATATTCTTTGTTCTGACAAGAGATTAAAGTGTGCTGAAAACCATGCTTCTCCAGAGCAATTGCTCGGAGTTACCTGGGAGGCTGTCATCCAGGCTATAGTCCTCAGTTTGGCTCATATAAAACTCTCTTCTGTTCCTATTGTAGATTTCAAGCTTGCAAGCAAAGTCGCTTCAGTCATGTTTGACTTGTTGTGACCCCATGGACTGTATGTAGCCCATCAGGCTCCTCTGTCCATGGAACTCTCCAGGCAAGAATACTGGAGTGAGTTGCCATGCCCTCCTCCAGGGAATCTTCCTAACCAGATTGAACCCAAGTCTCCTGCATTACAGGCGGATTCTTTATTGTTGAGCCACCAGGGAAGGAGCCCAGGTGCCTCATGGCACAGCCAAAAAATAAAATAAAATAACTTAAAAGAAAGATGGGCACGGGGAGAGGGGAGGGTAGAGAAAGGCACTTCCTGATGGTGGTGGGGTTGGGGGTGGAGAGGGAAGGAGAAAGAAGCGTGTGTGTGGAGTGGGGAGATGTGAATAAGACAAATGAACATTTCAGAGCTTAAAGTATTAGACAAATGGATAAATCTCCTGAATAAAGTCCTTCCAACTTTTTGAGTTAGAATATGACTCATCAGGATTTAATGCTTAAATTAAAATAGGTGGTTTTCTTGATATGAATAATTATATTTGCAAACATGAATTTATCAATCTTTTCTCATTAAAGTCAAATTCTGAGTGTCTCCAACTGATAGACTTTGATTAGTCTCTTTGAGACCAAAGAAGTTTTCTTTTTTAATTGCAGTAAAACACATAACAGGCTTCCCTGGTAACTCAGCATTAAGAATCAGCCTGCAGTGCAGGAGCCATGAGTTTGATCCCTGGGTCAGGAAGATCCTCTGGAAGAGGAAATGGCAACCCACTCCAGTGTTCTTGCCTGGAAAATACCATGGACAGAGGAGACTGGAGGGCTACAGCCCATGGGGGTCACAAAAGAGTTGGACACGACTGAGCAACTAAACAACAAGACACATAACATAAAATTTTACCATTGGAACCATTTTAAAAAGTATTATTTTTAAATGGGCTTTACTATTTTAGAGCAGTTTTAGGTTCACAGAAAAATTGAGTGGAAAGTACAGACTTCTCTATGCCCCCTGCACCCTGCCCCCAGCCCTCAGGCAAGCCTCCCACACTAAAAACATCTCCCACCAGAGTGATTAAGTTTGTTACAGTTGATGAAACTACACTGATACATAGTGATCACTGAGAGAGTCCATTGTGTACTCTTAGTTTTGAGTTTGAATAAGTAGATAAGGATATGTCTCCATAATTACAGTTTCTTTCTTTTTTAAAAAAATACTTATTTATTTATTTGGCTGCACCAAGTCTTAGTTATCATATTCAGGATCTTTAGTTACAATATGTGGGATCTAGTTCCCTGATCAGGAATCAAGCCGGGTCTCTATGCATTGGGAGCAAAGAATCTTCGCCTCTAGACCACCAGGAAAGGCCCTACAGTTCCACATAGAATAGTTTCACTGCTCTGAAAGTTCTCTGTGCTCCACCTGTTCTTCTCTCCATCCTCCCTAACCTCTGGCAACCAGTGGTCTTTTTACCCTGTTCATAGTTTTGTCTTTCCAGAATGTCATATAATTGGAATCCTACCAAATGCAACTTTTTCTGATTGATTTCTATCATTTAGTAGTATGCATGTACATTTCCTCAGGTCTTTTCATGACTTGATGGTTCATTCCTTTTTAGCAGCAAATCACATTTCATTGTCTGGGTCTGCCAGAGTTTATTTGTCTATTTACCTACTGAAGGACATGTGGGTTGCTTCCAAGTTTTGGCAATGATGAATAAAGCTGCTATAAACATGTGTGTGCAGGTTTTTGTGTAAACATAAGTTTTGAAGTCGTTTGATGATGAAAGGCTTTCCTGGTGGTCGAGTGGCTGAAGCCGTTTGTGTAAATACCAGGAGCATAACTGCTGGGTCATATATTAAGAGTATGCTTATTTTTGTAAGAAACTGCCAACCTGTCTTCCAAAGTGGTTATCCCAGCAGCAATGACTGAGAGTTCTTGTTGCTCCACACCCTCTCCAACGTTCTGGATTTTGGCCATTCTAACTGTTGGGCTGTGGTATCTCATTGTTGCTTTTTTCCTATAAAATATTTATTTATTTGGCTGCATCATGTCTTAGTTGCACCATGAAGGATCTTTGTTGTGGCACCCAGACTCTAGTTAACACAAGGGCTCAGTAGTTGCAGCTCGCAGGCTTAGTTGCTCTGAGGCGTGTGGAGTCTTAGTTCTCGACCAGGGATCGAACTCATGTTCCCTGCGTTGCAAGGTGGAGTCTCAGCCACTCGACCGCCAGGAAGGCCCTTCATCATTGTTTTAATTTGCATTTCCCTGATGACATATGATGCAGAACATTTTTACATATGTTTATTTGTCGGCTGCACGTCTTCCATGGTGACATGTCTGGTAAGGTCGTTGGCCCATTTTTAAACTGGGTTGTTTGCTTAAGTCACAAGAGAAAAGGGTGTTATCCAAGTTAAATAGTTCCCCAGTGGCTCAGGGGTAAAGAATCCGCCTGCAGTGCAGGAGACACAGGAGATGTGGGTTTGATCCCTGGGTCAAGAAGATCCCCTGGAGAAGGAAATGGCCACTCCAGTATTCTTGCCCGGAAAATCCCATGGACAAAGGAGCCCTGTGGGCTACAGTTCAGGGGCCGCAAAGAGCCAGACACGACTGATGACTGAGGACACACCCGTAACTGCTTCTAAGTGTACCGTTTAGTAGTGCTGTGTGTGTGTTGTTGTGTAACAGTTCTAGAAAACTTTTTCATCCAGAAACCGAAGCTGCATGCATTAAACTGCATCACATTTCCTCATTTCCTTCAAACCCCAGCCCCTGTCAACCACACTTCTGTTTTCTGTCGCTATGAATGTGACCGCTCTGGATATCTCAGCTTAGTAGAGTCACACAGTGTTTGTCTTTTGCTGACTGGCTTATTTTCCTTAGCACGGTGTCCTCAAGGTTCATCCATGTTGTAGCATGTGACAGAATTTCCTTCTTTAAAAAGGTCAGATAATATTCAGTTGTGCATATATCACATTTTCCATTAAAATATCCGTGGATACTTGACCTGCTACCATCTCTTTGCTGTTATGAATAATGCTGCTATGAACATGTGTGTACAAATATCTCTTTGAGGCCTCACTTTCAATTCCTTTGGATATATACCCAGAAGCGGAATTGCTGGATCATATGGTAATTCTATTTTTAACTTTTTCTGAGGAACTTCCATACTATTTTCTGCAGCAGCTGCACCAATTTGCATTCCCACTAGCAATGTACAAGGGTTCCAGTTGCTCCACATTCTCCCCACTCCCCAGCAGGTGTTATTTTCTGTTTGTTTGTTTTTTTTTTTCTCTTCTTTTTTTTGACAATAGCCATCCTAAATCTTTATAAGGTGATCAGTACTTAAATTTTCAATTTTTATCCAGAAATGATTTACATTAAGTTAGATATACAACATAGTTAGCATACACTTATATGTGTGTGAGTGTAAGAGAAAGGGGGAGAGAGAGAATGCATAGATATGAACTGCCTATTTTTGCTAATTAGCATGGAGAAAATAATTGGAATTATTTGAGAATGAAGGATACAGGTGATCTGGTGGCAAAAACCCAGGCAAAGGAGAAAGGAATTCTTGTCTTTTTGCCACTGACTTGAGTTTCTGTGAGTGACCTTGTGAATTCTCAATCTCTTCATATGTTTGTGTTCTCAGTCGTGTCTGACTCTTGATGACACTTCGACCTGTAACCCACTAGGCTCCTCTGTCCATGGTATTTTTCAGGCAAGAATACTGGAGTGGGTTGCCATTTCTTACTCCAGGGGATCTTCTTGTTCCAGGTACTGAACCTACATCTCCTCTGTCCCTTGCATTGCAGGGGAATTCTTTACCACTTCGCCAACAGGAAGCCCCTCAGTCTCTTCATAATGAGGATTAAAAGAAATATACGGGCTGACACGTATCAAACACTTAATAATAAGGCCAGCTAGCGTATATAAAGGGAAACCAAAAGGGACCTGGGTAGATAAAAGTCAAGTTCAGCCCATAGCTGAGTTTTCCACGTTACAGTTTTTGCTCAATATGGGTGGTTTTCTCAATTTTGAAATACAGATAAAGTTCACTTTATACAGCAGACGTGTTGAAGAGATACTGTGCTTATCAGGAATGGTTTTTTAATAAAGCAAATGAAAATGTAAATGTTTTCAGAGAACTTTACATGAAGGAATCCCATGGTGAAGTTAAATGTAATTTGGCAATGTAAATAATGCACTTGCTAAGTATATATTTTGGGAAAATTTTCTGTCTGTCTCTTCCATTTCTCTCTCTTCTGCATTCTTTTCTTTCCCATCCCTTTTCAAAAAGTACTTGGTATACCATATTAAAGATGAGTATAAAAGATAAATTGGAAGGAAGAAAAAGAAAAGATAGAGGAAAACTCTAAAGTTAGAGCAAATATGAATTCCCCAAACACATGCTTTGGGAAGATACATTTTTTATTAAAGGAAAATTGGATCTAACCATCCCAGTGTCCAGTGCAAAGGGGGAAACATAATCCAAGACATCATTTACACAGTACAAAAAATTAAAACAAGCCAATTGCATAGTTCTTTTTTTTTTTAATTGTGCAGTTCTGATCAGTGATGCCTGAAAGATGTTTTTCCCCTGAGAAGTATTTTAAAAAGACACAGTGTCCTGTCAGTACTTGGATGCTCACCAGTTATCTTCAGAATAAATACAGTACTAAATTTTTTAGAAAGTCAGTGGGGTAGCAAACCACAGCCTGGCTTGTGTGGAAAAGCCCTTTACCTAAGATATCACTGATCTTGTCTTTGTGAGCTCTCAGTTTTTTATAATCTTCCAAATTGATTCATGAAAAACAAAGAGAGGACTTCCCAGGTGGTCCAGTGGTTAAGACTCCCTGCTTCTAAGGCGGGGGGCATGGATCTGATCCCTGGCAGAGAAATAAGATCCACATGCCATGGGGTCAAAAAAAGAAAAACAACAAAGAAAAAGGAGGTTTATCAAACACTCAGAGCCCCAGACTTGAGCTCAAAAATCCTAAGGAAAATATTTGAAGACTGAAATTTTATGATCAAAAGATTGTAAACTCATATGTGAAAAATACCATAAACAAAGTCAATAGATAAATGATAAACTGGGAAAAGGTCATTGAACAAATATGACAAAAGAAAAATTGCTTCTTCTTCTAAGGCACCCCCTTGCTCCCCATTCCATTTACATGTGAGTGGATGAAGTGGGGACAAGGGAGAGGGTTGTGATTCAGGAAAGGCCTTTACAGGAGATGCTGTGTGACAATTTTTGGAGTTCATAAAATCTGTGAAACCCTTCTGTCAGAATCAGCTTTCTCCAACACAACACTGTAGAGCAATTATCCTCCAATTAAAAAAAAATTTTTTTTTTCAAAAATTGAAAAGACTCCGCCTTCTGTGGGGACCTTGCTCGGCTCCTATGGTTCTCCATTAAAATGTGTAACACCCAGGTTCTGGCAGCCCCCTGACCCCGCTTGGATTTCTTGTTCTTGGACCCTAGAGGTGGAGATGGGTGGACAGGTCCTTGGAAGTCTTAACATCCAACCTGGAAGATCTCATCCCAACCGTGGGTTTTGACTTCCGGTTTGACTTTATTCCTTAAAAAAAAAATTCTTTTTTCTTTCCTTAAAAATATTTATTTACTTTTGGCTGTGCTGGGCCTTTGTTGCCATGGGCTTTCTCTGGCTGTGGTGCATGGTCTTCTCGTTGTGATGGCTCCTCTGGCTGTGGAGGGCGGTCTCCAGGTGAACGGGCTCCGGATTGTGGCGCACAGGCTTAGTTGCTCTGAGGCGTGTGGGGTCTTCCTGGACCAGGGATCAAACCCATGAACCCTGCATCGGCAGGCAGATTCTTAACCACTGGACCACCAGGGAAGCCCCCAACTTTATTTAGATAATATCTTTATACATGTGTTGCCTCCTGGGACTTCTCCAATGAGGAGATCTCCTAGTCCTTCATTATATCAAAGAAGGAACTTAACCGCCCCCCCACCCAGGCTCCTTTTCCTGTTCTTTTCTCCCCCGGGGAAGGTTGCCAGCACTCAGCAGCTCAAGTCTAAACCTGAGTGGCACTCATATTCCTTCTCTGCCCGCCTCCCCTGGTCAGATGTGTCACAAGTCCATTGGTCCTGACTCCCGCATTTCTCTCGTCAATCTGCTTCTCCATACTGCCTTGCCTCTGGTTTGCTCATTCTCAACTTTGGTCTGGATTATGGAGTGGACTCCTGAGAAGTCTCCCTGCCTCCATGTTACCAGCCTTCAGAGGATTCTGCAGGTGGCAGCCAGAGTGGTTTTCTAAAATGCAAATCTGATCAGACAGTCTTCTGTTTAAATCTCTTCAGTTGCTTTCAGCGGCCTCTGGTGTAAAGGTCAGACTTCTGCTCTTGTCAAGCAGAGAAAGATAAAAATAAACAAATAGACATTTAAATAAATGTTATTAAAAAGCCCATTTTAGGGACTTCCCTGGTGGTCCAGCAGCTAAGACTCCGTGCTCCCAGTGCAGGGGGCCTAGGTTCTATTTCTGGTCAAGGAACAAGATCTTGCATGCTGCAACTAAGACCTGACTCAGCCAAATAAATAAATACGTATTTTAAAAATAACATTGCATTCCCCATGACAACGGAAGTCCCCCAGGGTAGGTATCTTCCCTGGTTTGTTCACCATCAGATCCCAGAATGTAGACGTTGTTAACCATAGAGAAACATTTTAAAAAAAAAGAAAAAGAGAGAGAAGAAAACAGAGTGATGCACCAGATGTGAATGTAGATGTTGGTAGAGGTGTGATCTGGGGAGGAAGGTGACCTTGATGTTGACCTTGGTCTATGAGGGACAGTATAATCGGGCACCTTCCCTCTCCACTGTCTCAGGTCTTTGAAGGCACCATGCTTCCTGGCTTCTGGGCCTTCACACAAACGGTTATCTCTGCCTCATATGCTGCCTTCTGCTCCTTCATTTGACTAAGACCTACCCTTTGGGTCGCTTCTTTAAGGAAGTCCACTCACCCTTCAGAACACTATGTGTTGCAAAGCACATCCCGCTAAGCTGCTTGGCAGAAGCTGTGTTCCAAGTACACCCTCACCAGCATAACATCAAAGGGCCACTTCCCGTGTTCCCATACCTACAGATGGCCATTGTCTGTTCTCTTTGTTTTGTCTGTTTGATTGATTGATTGATTTGTGGCTCTTGTGGGCCTTCAGTGCGGCTCGGGCTTTCTTTAGTTGCAACGAGTTGGGGCTCCTCTCGTTGCGGTGGCTTCTCTTGTTGTGGAGCGCAGTTTGTAGATGCATGGGCTTCAGTGGTTGCAGCTCCTGGGCTCTGGAGCACAGGCCCAACAGCTGTGGCGCACTGGCTTAGTTGCTCCGTGGCGTGTGGGATCTTCCTGGGTCAGGGATCAAACCCATGTCAGGGATCCAAGCAGGTGTATTCTTTACCACTGAGCCACCAGGGAAGCCCCCCATTGTCTATTCTTAACCTTGGCCACTTTGCTATCCATTCTTTTTAACCTTGGCTGTCTTGATAGGCAAATGATAATATCTCCTTTTTCTGTTAATTTTTGTCTCTGACTCTAGTGAGATCAGACATATTTTTATGTGTTTATTGTCCCTCTGGGGCTTCCCTGGTGGCTCAGACGGTAAAGAATCTGTCTGCAATGCAGGAAACCTGGGTTTGATCCCTGGGTCAGGAAGTACCCCTGGAGAAGGGAATGGTAATGCACTCCAGTATTCTTGTCTGGAGAATCTCGTGGACAGAGGAGACTGGTGGGCTACAGTTCATGGGGTCACAAAGAGTCAGATACTACTGAGCGACTAATACTTTCACTCTTCATTTGAGTTTTCTTTTTGATTTTCCAACGTATCACCTTCATTTGTTTTTCACAGCCATTCTTATAGTTCTGCCATTCACCCAAGAGCACATTGTTGCTTGCCTACTCTATGTTAGGCAGGTGTCATGGGCAATTTTGTCCTCTAAAAATCCATATATTGCATCCCCCAGGATCTCAGAAATGGACTGGAGATAGGCCCTTGGAAGAAATAATTAAGGTGAAATGAAGTCATGTGGGTGGGCCCTAATCCACTGTGTCTGGTGTCCCTATAAGAAGAAAGGATGAGGACAGATGCACGGAGGGAAGATCACGGGAGGACGCAGGGAGAAGGTGGCATATACAAGCCAAGAAAAGAGGTCTCAGGACAAACTAGACCTGCCAACACCTGGATCTTGGCCTTCCAGCCTCCAGAACTGTGAGAAAAATAAATGTCTACTGTTTAAGCCCCTCAGTCTGTGGTATTTTGTTACAGCCGTCCTAAGAAATACAGCAGTGTTCTGGGCACTGGAGTTTAAACATTTGACTAAGATAGATAAAGTCCTTGCCCTTACGAATTAGTTCATGGAGAAATAAGTAAGATACAGAAATTCATTCACATTTTATTATCTTTGTGGCTTGTTTGTGCATGCTCATGCTCCACGCTCAGTCATGTCTGACTCTTTGTGACCCCATGGCCTGTAGCCCACCATGGGATTCTCCTGGCAAGAATACTGGAGTGGGTTGCCATTCCTCCTCCAGGGAATCTTCCCAACTCAGGGATCAAACCCACATCTCCTGCGTCTCCTGAACGGTCACATGGATTCTTTACCACTGAGCCACTGGGTAAGTGGCTTGTTATAACTGCCTTATTTACAGTAAGTTGCAAACAATAATAACATCAGTGACAAGTGCTATGGAGGAAAAAACAGGATAATGTAATAGAGAATGCTGAGGGCCCATCAGGAGAGATTGTGGGGTTGAAGAGGGTCTCTCTGAGAAGGTAAGACCTAAACTTGCGCTGAGATCTGAAGACAGGAAAGAGCTGGCCACTTGAAGTTCAGCCAGGCCAGGTGGAATGCACGTGCAGTGTGACAACCCAGACGCACCCATGAGTTTGGGTTGTGCATTAGTTTCCTGTGACTGATGTAACAATTCACCACAAATGTAAATGCTTAAAACCACAGAGACCGACTCTCTTCCAGTTCCAGAGTCTGAAATCAAGTTGTTGGCAGGGGGAGGAGCTCTCCTCACCTCTTCCAGTTTCTGGAGGCTCCAGGCGTTCTGTGGTTGCTTCCCTCCCGCCTCCAACTCCATCTTCACAGACCTTCACCCCTATGTGTTCACCTAATCTCCTCTGATCTCTCTTATAAGGACACTCATGGTGGCCACTAGGGCCTACTGGATAATCCAAGACAAGCGCTTCATCTCAAAATTTTTCCTTTTTTTTTTTTCTGTCCGCACCAAGCAGCACATGGGATCCTAGTTCCCCAACCAGGGATTGACCATGCATCCCTTGCATGGGAAGCATAGAATCTTTTTTTACAATTTTATTTTACTTTTAATTGGAGGATAATTACTTTACAATATTGTGATGGTTTCTGCCATGCTTCAACATGAATCAGCCATAGCCAGTATAGAATCCGCCTGCAGTGTAGGAGACCCAAGAGATGTGGGTTCAATCCCTGGGTCAGGAAGATCCCTTGGAGAAGAGAATGGCTATCCACACTGGTATTCTTGCCTGGAGAATTCCATGGACAGAGGAGCGTGGAGGGCTATAGTCCATGGGGTCACAAAGAGTCAGACACAACTGAGTGACTAAGCACAGCATAGCATAGTTGTTATAAACTATTGACTCTATTTCCCATGGTGTATAGTATTTCCTTTTAAACATAATGGTTTGTTCCTCTTCATCCACTACCTCTATCTTGCCCCTCTTCCCTTCCCTTTCCCCAGTGGTAATCAGTGGTTTGTCCTTTAGATCTGTAAGTCTACTTCTTTTTTGGGTTATATTCACTAGTTTGTTGTATTTTTAAGATTCCAAATAATATGTGCCTGGCAGGTTTTCTGGGAGGCCTAGATGGGCAGATACACATAAAGAGTGTGGAGCCAGGCCCAGTGAATGGCAGTTACTGTTATTTTGTGGACAGATTCTCCTTAAAAAGATGCTCATTTTTATGGACAGCTGTTCTCAAGAGTCTGCTGTCTGGGCACATCCCCTGCCTGACCCCCATGCTGCCCTCCAGTTGCTACTGTAAATAGTGCTGAAGTGTCTCGTTCTTGGGAGAATGGGAAGAACTGGTTAACATGAGCTCAGCAATCTGTAATCGTAGTTATAAATCCATCAGTTTTGTTGACAGAACTTGAGTCAGGACACAGCTGACCATACTTAGAAGTGCCCTGGCTGCTTGTTTATTTTTATGGCCTGAGGAAGCTGGGTCATCTAGGTCTCCCCGGATGTCAGTTGGCCTTGAGAGGGTGGAGCCTGGGAGGCAAGGCCAGCCGGGCCTTCGAGGTCCCCCTCTTCCTGGTTCTCACATCCTCTTGTAAGGATCCCAGCAGTGTTGTTCATCAGACCATCGCAGACACACCCAGCATCAGGTTTAACCAAATATCCAGGCCCAGTCCAGCTGACACACACAGTCGTCCGTCATAAATCTCATATGGGGACTTCCCTGGCGGTCCAATGACTAGGACTCCGCACCCCCAGTGCGTGGGCGTCTGGGTTCCATCCCTGGTCAGGGTACTGGATCCCACATGACGCAACTAAGAGTTAGCATGCCACAACTAAAGATCCCGAAACAAAGACTGAAGATTCCGTGTGCTGTAACTAAGACTTGGTGCAGCAAAATCAGTAAATAAAATGAACATTGAAAAAAAGAAAAAAAGACAAGTCTCATATGAATCAATGAGAAATATGTCCTGGTTATAACTGTAGCTCAAGACCTGGAGCTACAAGACCAGGCTGAGCTCTATTTTAGGTCTGGGAAGGACTTCAGAAGGCATAGGGCTGAACCTAGTGTTTAAGAGCTTGAAACACTTTAAATGTTTTGCTCAGATATGTAGAGCTACTTAGTGGGGTACCCACATGCCCTCAAATGAATGAGCAATTGCTTATTATGATAATAACAAGTTAACTTACAAAACTGCATCATGGAATGTACATGGGTTTCTGCTCAACTGCTGTATTAATGCATTTAATAATACTGGAGCCCCTACTTTAACTGACAGGGATGCTGAGGTTGGGCCATTCAGCCACCAGGGGACAGAGCCAGGAGTCAAACACACACACAGGCTGATTCCAGAGCTTGCGTCCTTAACTGCTGGGCTGGAAGATATAATAGATTTGCCTGAGAGCAGGGCATGGGCCCAGGAGACCCTTTTACTATATATTATATTTATATATATTTATCTTATATTTTGTTTTTGTTTAGTCCCTCAGTCGTGTCCGACTCTTTGCAACCCCATGGACTGCAGCATGCCGGGCTTCACTGTCCCTCTATGTCTCCCAGAGTTTGCCAAGTTCATATCCATTGAGTCAGTGATGCTATCCAACCATTTTATCCTCTGTTGCCCACTTCTCCTCCTGTTTTCAATCTTTCCCAGCACTGGGGTCTTTTCCAATGAGTTGGGTCTTTGCATCAGGTGGCCAAAGTATTGTAGCTTCAGCTAAAACATCAATTCTTCTAATGAATAGTCCTTCCAATGAATGACCTTTTTATTAGGTGTGATCTTCTCAGTTGGAATCTGAGTGGCCACTGTAGACTTGTGACTTTGGCCAGTTTGGGCCTTTGTGGCCTTTTTGAATTGGACTCAACAGATCAGTCTGTTCAGTAAAAGGAAAAGGACCACATTCACACTGGAGTTTCACTCAAAGCAGTTTCTGGTCCCTTTAGAATATCTTAAAAGAGGATGGACTTTCTTGCACGATCAACACTACTGCTTTTCAAGAACATGGGACTGATCCTTATTTTGGAAGCTGTCAGCTTCCCTGTGATGTAGGAAATGAATCAGGAGAAAATAGGGTTTCGATACCAGGAAAGTGCTCAGTTTATTGCACTCCAAGGACAAACAGGAAGCTGAGCTTCCTTCCCCTACAAATGGATACACACAGCCTTTTCCTTTTCAAAATGAATCTGGAGTTTCATCCCCACACTCCTATATACGTTTTACCCATTCATGGTATTTTACTTTTATTTATTTATTTATTAAAAGGGCCTGTTTTAGATCAAGTCCCCAGAAGCAGACCCTGAGAGGGATATTCTTGTGAAAGTCACTGATTTTTAAATTTTTTTTCAATTTTGGTTGAGCTGGGTGTTCATTGTATCACGTAGACTTCCCTAGTTGAGGCATTCAGGCTTAGACGTCCTGTGATGTGTGGGTTCTTAGTTCCCTGATCAGGGATCAAACCTGAGTCCCCTGCATTGTAAGGAAGATTCTTCTTCTTTTTTTTTTTAAAGCAGGGTAGCTTCTAGTTTATTATTATTTTTATTTTTTATTTGGCTGTACCGGGACTATAAAGAAAGCTGAGCACTGAAGAATTCATGCTTTTGAACTGTGGTGTTGGAGAAGACTTGAGAGTCCCTTGGACTGCAAGGAGATCCAACCAGTCCATCCTAAAGGAGATCAGTCCTGGGTGTTCACTGGAAGGACTGATGCTGAAGCTGAAACTCCAATACTTTGGCCACCTCATGCGACGAGCTGACTCATTTGAAAAGACCCTGATGTTGGGAAAGATTGAGGGCAGGAGGAGAAGGGGACGACAGAGGATGAGATGGTTGGATGGCAGCACCGACTCAATGGACATGGGTTTGGGTGGACTCTGGGAGTTGGTGATGGACAGGGAGGCCTGGCGTGCTGCAGTTCATGGGGTCGTAAAGAGTCGGACATGACTGAGAGACTGAACTGACTGAACTGAAGGATAGAACCTGTGTCTCCTGCATTGGCAGGCAGATACTTTACCATTGAGCCACCTAGAAAGCCCTGTACCACTGATAACACTTCCTAAAAGTCTCTTGCATGTGTTTCTTAGAGGGAAGGGGTAGAACATGATACCATACCCAGCACCATCTGTGAGGGGGTTGTATTAGGTTATTGGGCTGCCGTAACAAAGCAGTGCTAACTAAATGATTCAAAACCACAGAAATTTATTCTCTTGGGGTTCTGGAAGCTACAAGGTGAAAATTTAGGCATCAGGACTTCCCTGTTGGTTCAGTGGCTAAGACTCCACACTCCCAGTGCAGGGGGCCTGGGTTCGATCCCTGGTCAGGGAACTAGATCCCATATGCCACAACTGAGAGTTTACATGCTGCAACTAAAGATCTCTCATGGCCCAACTGAAAAAGGTCCTGCATGCCTCAGTGAAGACTGAAGATCCCACCTGCTGCAACTAAGACCTGGTGCAGACAAATAAATGTTTAAAAAACTTAGATATCAGCAGGATTGGTGCCTTCTGCAAGTTCTGAGAGAGAATCTGAGGGAATTTTCACACCTCTCTCCTAGCTCCTGGTGGCTGCTGGCATCCCTTGGCTTGTTGATACATCACTCCAGTCTCTGCCCCCATTACACGGTGCTCCCTCCTGTGGGTGTTTGTGTCCTTGCCCTAGTCTCATATGGCCTCATCTTAGCCCAATCGCATCTGCAAAGAACCTAATTCCAAATAAGCTCACACTCCCAGGGACCAGGACTTCCCTGATGGTTTCAGATGGTAAAGAATCTGCCTGCAATGTAGGAGACCTGGATTTGATCCCTGGGTCAGGAAGATCCCCTGGAGGAGGGAATGGCTTCGCACTCCAGTATTCTTGCCTGGAGAATTCCATGGACAGAGGAGCCCAGCAGTGTACAGTCCATGGGGTTGCAAAGAGGTGGACACGACTGAACGACTAACACACAAACACACACACATGTGCAGGTACCAGTGGTTAAGAGTTGAACACATCTTTTCAGGGTATGAGATTCAACCCATACAGGTATATTAAGCCAACTCCAGTTGAAAGTTTCAAACTACCTCTGGTTTAAAGGGAAGAAAGACACTTTACCTACTTGCATCATTGAAGCATGCCGGCATGGCTCTGCTGCCCACAGAGTGGCTTCATTGTCAGGAAGGAGCTCTCCACGGGTGGATAAAATTGCCCTCCACCCACCTTGATCATATCTACATTTACAAAGATAATCTCAGAAAAAAGATCCCCCCTACATCCATGGCCACCGGATGTGAAGAGCCAACTCATTGGAAAAGACCCTGATGCTGGGAAAGATTGAAAGCAGGAGGAGAAATAGACAACAGTGGATGAGATAGTTGGATGGAATCATTGACTCAACGGACATGAGTTTGAGCAAACTCCAGGAGATGGTGAAGGACAGGGAAGCCTGGCGTGCTGCAGTCCACGAGGTTGCAAAGAGCCAGACACGACCGAGGGATTGAACAACAACATCCATGGCAATCTCTCCACAGGAGTCATGGGTCACACGCCCATCCTTGGAGGCAACTGGCTCCGATCATAACAAGAGAGGCAGCTTATCACAGAGTGTGGCTGGGGGGAATTCCCCAAAGTGCTGCCGGCAATGTTCTTTTTCTGCCTCCAACCAAGTGAGGGCCAGGGGAGAATTCCAGCTGTAAATACCAGCTGCTTCCCAGTCATCTTGATTTTGTGGGCAGCTTATACGATGGACAGGCTCTGTATCCACTGACTTCTGTTCGTGTGGTTTTGATGGATGCGTCTCTGTCCAGCTTTTTTTTTTTTTTCAGTATTTTTAAAATTGGAGTATAATTGCTTTACAATGTGTGTGCTGAACAACCATGTTGGTCAGTGATGTATGCATGCATCCCCTCTCTCTTGAGCCTCCTTCCCACCCCCCTCCTGCCCCCACCCGTCTAGGTCATCATAGAGCTCCTAGCTGAGCTTCCTGTGCCGTATGGCAGGTTCCCACTAGCTATTTTCTGTCTAGCCTTTACTTTATTCCGCTCAAGAATCTGGCATTTCCCCCATTTCCTCACCAGTCCAGAGGGGATAAGACCCACTGGGAGGGGTTACCAATGAATGGGCTGTGCTTAGAGCATAGAGGCTCTCTGCTGTCTATGCCTCTGGGGCCATGGCACTGGGGGTGGCTGGCGACTGGATGCTGTTCCTTGCATCACATCCTTTGGGACTGCCCGCCACCCATCAGGTTCTCCCTTCACAGGGCTCCTCAGAGTGCAGGGAACCTAGTCGGCCGAGTGCGTCATACTGGCTTGGTCCTACCTTTCCTAGCTTAGACGAGTGAGAAGCTAAAGACATTTTGAAGTCCATACCTGGGTCATGGTTCTGCAAGCATGCTGCCACCAGCTCATCACAATCAGCGTGTGAGCTGGAACCCTGCCCTATTTTCCTCTGTCCGGCTTCTCTCCTATGTTGCTTAGCCTAAGAGTCCCCTGTATAGAGGCCAACAGAGCTAGGAAAAGCCAGGGACCACTAGGCCTCTCCCAGTGTAGATGGCGACATGTTCCTTTTCACCCTTGTTTGCCTGTGGGGCGATGGAGGGAGAGAGGGCATGTCGTGCCGTGACCAGCATGAGCCTCCTGGACCCTGCAGACCCGCTGTCCCCCTTGGATGCCTGTCTTCCTTTGGTCCCAGGTGGACAGCCTCCACTCCCACCCTCCACTGGGCACTTGCTTTTTTTTTTAAACAAGTTGCCAGCCTGATAGTTTATTGAGCTGTCTTCATCAACAGACCCACAAGAATAAGTGAGTTTATTTCTTAAAAACTAACTTTATTTTTATAATTTTTAGTTACAACGTTGTGTTAGTTTCGGATGCACAGCAAAGTGGATCAGCTACACGTACACACGTCTCCCCTCTGTTTTGGATCTCCTTCCCGCTTAGGTCCCCACCGAGCACTGAGTAGGCTTCCCTGTGCCATACGGCAGGTTCTCATCAGTGATCTATTCCATACACAGTAAGTATCTGCGTCAGTCCCAGTCCCTCAGTTCATCCCCTTTCCCATTTGGTGGTCACGTCTTTGTTCTCTACATCTGTGTCTCTATTTCTGCTTTGCAAATAGGTTCATGTGTTTCATTGTTCTAGATTCCACACATATGCGTTAACATACAGTATCTGTTTTTCTCTTTATAACTTCGCTCTGTGTGACAGTCTCTAGGTCCTCGTCTCTGCAAGTGGCACAATTTCGTTCTTTGTTACGGGTGAGTAATATTCCATTGTATGTATGTCCCACATTTTCCTTATCCGGTCCTCTGTGGATGGACACTCAGGTTGCTTCCCTGTCCTGACTGTTGTGACTAGAGCTGCAGTGAGCATTACGATACATGTATCTTTTGGAATTACGGCTTTCTCCGGGTATATGCCCAATGGGGGAATTGCTGGCATGAAAAGAAACAAAGGAAACCTCATTTAAAATGGAATTGGGCAGTCCTGAAGGGAAGCTCTCACACTCAGCCCAGGACACCAGCAGGGAGAAAAATGATGAGAATTATTCTGACAAGGGAAGGCATTTTCCACTGGGGGATTTTATCTCCTGTTTTTAAGAATAAGAAGGAAGATCCCTTCTTGCCCTAGAGACAACAGTCTAGCCACCTCTGGCAGCTGATAAGAAACTGCCTCAACCCTGAACTCTTGTTCTCCTCCAATCAACTTTCGATTAAAATGACCCTCCCCAATTTCCTCCTAAAAGCTGACCTTCCTTTTGTCTTTTCCAACTTGCCTGTTTGGTCACCATAGCCTGCTTTTCCCAGCTTGCTATTCCTCAGCTCTTCCGAATAAGCTCCATTTTGCTTTTTCTAATTTGTCAATGATATTTTTTTAAGGTTTACACCACTCACATTCTCCTCTTGAGCACCTCTCCTAGGGTGAAACAAAATATAAATATTCTCATGAACAATATCATCATCAACAAGATTAATAGTAATAAGTATCCCCATGTGGCAAGCCTTGTATTTAGTCCTTTCTGGTCAGTAGCTCACTTACTTCTCCCTCCTAAAAAGTAGATGACAGTCAGTCAGTCATGTCCAACTCTGCAACCCCATGGACTACAGTCCTGCCAGGCTCCTCTGTCCATGGGATTCTCCAGGCAAGAATACTGGAGTGGGTTGCCATTCCCTTTAGGGGATCTTCCCAAACCTGGGATCCAACCTGAGTCTCCCACATTGCAGACAGATTCTTTACCAAATAAGCCACCAGGGAAGCCCCTACAAGTAGATAGGTGTAAGTCTACTATTCAGATAAATGCATTGAAGTTCAGAGAGTATTCAATACTATTATTCAATACAATAGTATTCAGACCAATTGAGTAATAGGTCCACATTCACAAACCTAGTATGTGAAAGGACTGTCAGACTTGAGCTCTGAATAGGTCAGCCTTAGGCGGTGGAGCAGGGAGCAAATATGCCTGTGATTCCTTTCCTCTCTTCTCCTTAGCACCGCCTGCTTTTATCTCCTATTTCTGTCCATCTCCTGTAGCATTTTCTCTTTGAAAAAATTTTATTTTTTATTTATTTTTTTGCCTTGCTCTGCGACATGTGAGCTCTTAGTTCCCCAACAAGGGATTGAACCTGAACCCTCTGCATTGCAAGCGTGGAGTCCCAACCACTGCACCATCAGGGGAGTCTTAGCCATTTTTCTTAATTAGAAAAAAAAAGCTTTATTTTTTAATTTGTTCACTGATTTTTAAAATTTTTGTAGTAATTAATATTTGCCTTAATTTATTTGTTTTGATTTCCTTAAATTTATTTTTCAAATGTTGAGTGTTCTCAGTGTTATTTTCTGAAGACTCTTTTATTTCTTCTTGAGTTTCTCTTTGATCCAAGAGTTAAAGAGCAGCATTAGCACAGTAAACAAAAGGTGGGAACAACCCAAGTGTCCATCAACAGGTAAATGAATAAACAAAATGTGATATATATGTAAAATAGAATATTATTCAATTGTAACTAAGAAGGAAATTCTGACACATGTCACAACATGGATGGTTTGGAAACAAAGTGAATAAGCCTGACATAGAAGGACAAATATTGTAGATTCCACTTATGTGAGGCACCTAGAACAGTCAGACACACAGACAGAAGCTGGGATGTGGGTTGCCTGGGGCTGGGGAGGAAGGGGGAATGATGGAGATAGAGTTTAGTGGGTACAGAGCTGCAGTCTGAGAAAATGAAAAATTTCTGTGGGTGGATGATGGTGATATTGCACAACAATGTGAACGTACTTAATGTCATTGACTCGTGCATACAAAAATTCAGAATTTTATGTTACATTTTACCACAATAAAATGATAACTACAGAACTCTTAAATCAAGTTACTTTATTTTTAGGTCTTCTATGTCACCATTTTCCTATGAGATGTGACCAAGACAGAGGAGCTAAGGTTTCTAAACTCAATGTGATATTTATGATTCTGCTTGTTATTTGGGTGATTTTTACTTTAAATAAATTGATATCATACTACTCATGATCTAAGGGTCTGTGATTGTTATTTCCTCCCATATAAAAAGTAAATACCAAAAATGTATTTTTTTCCTCATCTCCTTTGTTCCATTTACAGTTTTCACCTTGAATTCTACTTTGTATGACATTGGATTTATCACTTCTGGTTTCTTCCTTCCTTCCACCCTTCCATGAATAACCACAAGTCCCCACTGTGTGCCAAGTACCCTTCTAGGTGCTGAAGACAGACTAGACAAGAAATTAAACCAAATCTTTACTTCCTGGAACTTATATTCTGGTGTGGGAGAAAGTAAAACAAGATAAATATGAAAAATGTGATCTGTTTTTTCCAATTTTTAATGTTTTATTTTATTTAAAATATTTTTCATGATTTATTAACATTTTGTTCATTGAAAAAATGGCTATTTTGTTAAAGAAACTTTTTCTTCTGTTTTCCTTTGCTTTTATTTTGCTAAATTTACATATAATGCTGCAATAAGCAGCCTTAAATATCTATGCTTACATAGTGTTATTTTATTCTTAGAGATATATTGACAGAATAAGATTATTGGGTAAATGGGTGTATGGGTATATGCCTATACAATTATTATTAAAATACATAGGATATGGTCTAGTGCTTTAAATCCTTTCTATTTAAAGGGTCTCTCACAGATCCAAAGACACCAGATGGGAACAGGTTAGAAACATGAAGATCCACCTTGGACCAACGGAGTGTGTATCTTTGTTGTTGGTACCGAATCCAAGCTTGCTCTGCCTGCCCCGTGCCAAGCCAATAAGTCAGGAGACAGGTGTTGAGGCAAAGAATAGTGACTTCATTCGGAAAGCTGGCAGAGAAGATGGTAGACTAGTGTCTCAAAATCACCTTGGGGTCTGGATGCCAGTTTCTTTATATAGAAGTGGCGGGGAGGTAGGAAATAAAGTAAAATGACCATTAATCTTGAAAATACCTCCGGAATGATCAGCCTCAGCAAGGGGATGTGTTAATTTCTTCTGTCCTGCGGCCATTCATAGCTGGACTGGGTCAGAATGTCTCCCTAACCCACAGCACTGAGATTTAAATTAAGGCAGAGGGGCAGGGTTCCCCAAGGGAGGCCATTATGTATACAGACCTATCCTTCTAAAGAACAAAAGCAAGGGGAGCCAAAGTAAAACAGATACATTCTTCCCTGTAACGTTGTAACAAGCTTTCCTGGTGTATCCACCGGCACACTCGTGTTTGAGGAGCACTGCTTAGACCCTGCTAAATGCTAGGGTGAAAAGGAGGCAGTCAAAGGGTTAGGGAGCCCTCGCTGGGAAGCGGGCCTTGGAGTACAGGCCGTGAGCTCCGGTAGATACCGGGAGGAAGAAGCGGCCGCAAACAGTAAGGCAGAGTGAGCCGGTGAAGGAGGCGCCGCAAGACGGCCGCCTTATCCTCACTGGGCCCTGATCCCAGGCCTTTTGTTTTAGCTGCGCCCGGGCCGCGCGGTTTCCGAGCGCCGCGCTGTAAGATCTCCGCGCGCTGGGATGTTAAGGAGCGTCGTGCGTGCGTGGCACTGGCGAGTGATGCTCTCCTGCCTAGGATTTCTGCCGCTCCATCACAGCTCCCAAGACTTTCTTTTTAAAATACAGTTCTCTGGCCCCGCCTTACACCAGCTAGGCTAGCAGCGGAAGAAATCCCAACGCAAATCTTAGAATCTACCCTTTTCGCTCGCCTTCTACCTAAAGTCCCGGCCTCAGCTCCTCCTCTCATCCCTGCTTTCATCCCCCTGTTTTTCCACGCCTGCACCCTCGAAACTCAGGAAAGGTACCCAGGCAAGTGGCTCTCAAACGGGGCCGGCCTAGCCCATCACCCGTGCCTCCAGTGGTCTTTGGTTTCTGGGCAAGAGGACATGGAGTCCGGCTTGGGTCCGCGTCTGACTCAGACGGGCTCCGCTACCCAGCCTGGGACCTTGTGGGCAGTGACTCGATCTCCCCACGCGGTACTTTCCTCGGCTTTGAGAAGGAGATAACACCCGCCTCCCGGGGTTATTCTGAGGTTCGAGAGAGCATTTGAAGGAAAGCATTTTTGTTAAGCTACAGAGTGCTAAATGCCCGGGGCTAACTTCAGCTCGCTGATCTTGGCTGACGGATGGATGTCTTTACTCCTTCCGCCCCCGCCAACCACCCCAGCCACCTTCCCGTTTGTTCTGCACTTGGCAGTTGCCCTCTCGCCCGGTTATTGCACACGCTGTGCCCGACTTGGCATCTCGGGCCTCTGGTCTCCCCGGGGAGGGCAGGCCGGGTGAGGAGAAGAGGCCTGATTGGCTGGGCCGGAGGTGGGACGAGCAGTGACGCGCCGAGCCGGGTAGACTGCGCCGCGGGGTGCGCGGGGCGCCGGGGGCGGGGCGGGGCGGAAGCGGGGCAGAGCGGGAGAAGGGCGGGGTGGGGGGAGAGGGGGACGGGGACGGGATGGAGAAGAGGCGAGACGGGGGCGGGGGGGAGAGGAGAGCAGGGTCGGGGGGAGACTGGGCGGAGGGTGGAGGAGAGGAGGGGAACCAGGTGGGGAGGGGAGAGAGTGACCCGAGGGACGCGCAGGGGAGGGTAGGAGGGGCGGGTGCGAAGAAGGAGGAGGGCCTAGGTGGGGAGGGGGCACGGGGATGGGGGGCCTTCCTGGGGCCGTGGCGGAGACCTGATCCCGGCCTGTCCCACCCCTGTCCAGGCGAGTGAATCATCACTGGTCCAGGAGCGGAGGAGACGGGGCCTAAGCTGCTGGGGGAGGGGGCGCGGAGAGGGAGGGGCCGGCGGGGGCGCCAGGCCAGGGGCGGGTTTGCAGCAGTCCTGCAGCCTGGGCTCCGTGCACCGCTGCGCCGCCGGGAGGTTTCCGGTCACAGCACGTCTCCCGGCTTTTGGGTTCTTCCCTGGCCGGCCGTTCTCACAGCCGCCGCCCTTCCCTCCCTTGGCGGCTGCCCCAAGCGGGAGGGGAGGGAGGTCGTGGCCCCGGCGCTGGCTGGCGGGCCGAGGCGTGGGCGCTCTTAGTGGCCGGCCGCGGGACCTCCCGGTGTATTGGTGCGGTTTGTGGGCTGTAGAACTGGAGTATAGGGTAACCAGGAGGACCCCAGAGAAGGGTAGCTGTAGATTTTTGTCTTTTTGTTTTGTTTCGTTTTGACCGTACCTGGGGCTTCTGGGATATTAGTTTCCTGACCAGGGATTGAACCTGAGCCCCTCGCTTCGGAAGTTCCAAGTCTTAACCCCTTGGACCACCAGGGAAGTCTCACGGGGGTGTGACCTCAGGGTTTGTGAGCCTCAGGGCGGAGAAGGTTGGGGCTTTGAAAAATGCAAGATGTCTGGCCAGTGGAGATGTGGGTTCCCCAGGCCGAGGAAACAAGGTGATGGGGGCACGGGCCTGCGGGGGTCCAGGGCCGGAGGAGTGGGAGGCGAGCTGGAAGGCCCCGCCCACCCAGAGCCTGCAGCGTGACCCGCTGGTAGCCTTTCTGAGCTACCAGCTCAGAGATGAGACTCCTTTCTGAGCCTCATCTGTAGGTGGGACAGCAGCTCACTGTTGTGAAGATTTATGATGTACCTAAAACTAGAGCTGTTCCCAGCCTGGTGCTACTTGATAACTTAGTCCTTTTCCCTCCTGGAAGGAGAAGAAAGTGAACTTATGAGGCGTTGCGGGACACTTGACAAACACAGCTAAGAGCCACATAGAGTTCAACAGAATAGGTCAGTTCAGTTCAGTTCAGTCGCTCAGTCCTGTCCGACTCTTTGCGACCCCATGAATCACAGCACGCCAGGCCTCCCTGTCCATCACCAACTCCTGGAATTTACTCAAACTCATGTCCATCGAGTTGGTGATGCCATCCAACCATCTCATCCTCTGTCGTCCCCTTCTCCTGCCCCCAATCCCCCCCCAAACAGAATAGGTATATAAGAGTCAAACAGAAGAGACGCCTGACCTGAACTGCCATCTTTGCTTCTCCAACTGTCTTTTTTGTTTTAAGCTAAAGGACTTGTCCCCTTCTCCCCCACCATCTTAGTTCCCCAACCAGGGACTGAACCTGTGTCCCCTGCAGTGGAAGCACAGAGTCTTACCTACAGGACCATCAGGGAAGTCCATCATCTGCTTCTCAGATGCACATCCCTTAGAACTGTGGTCTTGTTGCAGAAAAAGAAAAAAAAGAGAGGAATGAATTTTTCTCTTTTCCCTCTCCTGAGAACAAAGAAGATAAACAGAACAGTGAGCAGACTTGAACATTCCTAGTTTTTTTTTACTTTAACTGCTCCTAACTCTGCATGTCTATAACCAAGTATGATTTTGTGCCCCCTAACTCTGCATGAGCTACACTTGGCACCTATTTTCCTTTGACTCTATGCTAAATACATCCTGTACTTGGTGTTGAGCCTTACAACATCCTTCCCCTTGTAGTTAAATATCTGAAAGAAGGCCACAGAACTGCCAGACTCAATTACTGGGTTACTGATGCCAGTCTTTGAAACAGTGCAAGAAGAAGAAAATCGAGATCCTAGTACCTTTGTTCCTCATCACGGATTCCTGACTGTGAGCCCTCATCTTATATAAGCCCCTCGTCTCCTCATGGAGGGCGGAGGGCACAGTTCTTGTGGCATAAGCCTACTGTGTTCCCCTGTCTGCCAGCTGAGAATTAAAGCCACCTTTCTATTTCCTCCAAATGTATTTTTCATTTGACTTCGGTGAGCAGAGAAGGCCAAGATTTTGGCCAGCAACAGTCTCAGCTTGTTTAGTCTTTGTTAGGGATTGTCATGTAGCACAGCAGAGGGAGTTTGCTGGTGCCGATTGCGTTAGAATGGACAGACACACACATCTGGTGGCTTTAACTCTCTCACAGGTATACAGAACCATCTGGATTATCTTCAGCCAGAATGCCTTGATTTGCCATCTGTGCCGGCGTCAGGATTCAACATAACAGGGCCTGAGAGGTGGGATCCCAGAACCGTCACTGACGAGCCCTGGGCAAAACTTGTGACACCAGCAGGTCCCGTGTCCATGAGAAAGCACAGGGCAGAGTTTCTGCCTGAAGTTCCACGGCTTGTGGGTGGGGCGTCGTGGAATTGTGACCTCATTGAGTCACGGAGGGGTTGGGAATGCCCTGGCAAGGTGCTTCCATGACTCAGTCTCTCCACCTGTATCCCAGGAGGGAGGATCCTTGCTGTTTAGTTTCCCTGAGGGTAGGTGCAGCCTTTAAATAGCTCCTCCCATGTCCAGACAGCTGTGGGTGGGACGGTCATGTTTGTGGCATGGGAGTGGGTGCAGCCTCCCAATGAGATCAGGGCCCTGGCACAGCTGAAGCAACACAGAGGAGCCTGGCAGGCAGGGTGGCACCCCCAAACAGAGGGGAAGAGGAAGGTGCAGAGGTGTGGTGGACTTGGCAGAGAGAGATGTCATGACACTGGGGCTCCCCAAGGGCAGGGCAGGCTGCGTGAATGCCTGGACACTCAGGGCAGGTGAAGCTTGCCCTTGTGGGACCAGGATTTAGGAAGCAGCTTGAGTGATGGAACAGTCAGGCTAAGCCACAGAGCGTGGCCATAAATGCAAATAAATGTGCACCCTCTCTCCTAAGAGTGGTAGTCACTCAGCTGTCCTGAACCTGGCTTCCACCTTTGTTTCCTTCTCCAGACGGGCCCTGGGCTTCCCCGGTGGCTCATAGAGTAAAAAATCTGCCTGCCGTGCAGAAGACCCAGGTTCAATCCCTGGGTTGGGAAGATACCCTGGAGAAGGGAATGGCAACCCACTCCAGTATTCTTGCCTGAGGAATCCCGTGGACAGAGGAGCCTGGCGGGCTACAGACCATGGGGTCGCAAGGACATGACTGAGTGACTGACGCACACCAGGTGGGCCCTGCTTTGATGACAGGCTCATTCATGGAGGTCCATCTTCCTGCAGAGATTTACATGATGGGAAGCTGAGCAGGCTTTGCTTGAGTCAGCTCTTAATGTTACTGAAACACCCGGTGAACTCTAGAGGCAACTTTGAGTGAGTAGAGTGGCTTGTGAGGTCCCTCTTTATTCACATGGCACAACAGAGGGATTTTTATTCTCCCTGGTAGGTTCTGGAGTCAAGAGTGCCTGCATGCAAACCCTGGCTCTGTCATTTGCTAGCTGAGTGACCATGGGCAAGTTAATGAACTGATCTGTGCTTTTTTTTTGTTTTGTTTTGTTTTGTGGGGTGAGGAGTCTCATGGT
Source organism: Dama dama (assembly GCF_033118175.1). Classification (NCBI taxonomy): domain Eukaryota; kingdom Metazoa; phylum Chordata; class Mammalia; order Artiodactyla; family Cervidae; genus Dama; species Dama dama. The sequence goes on along the minus strand of NC_083696.1, from coordinate 37,238,973 downwards.
ACCTAATTAAGGGTTATTTAACAATTAAATGAGATAATGCTTATAAAGCACCTGGCCCGGGGTAAGCACAGAAAAGGTTAGCTATTAATGTTGTTATTATTTCGTGGGAAGGGAGGTAGTGAGTGGTTCCTCAGATGTCTCAGAGGAAAGAATTTCTTGAAGCAGCCTCGACTATGCCTCCCACTGAGTATCTTGTGACTGACCAGAGACCTCAGTCAGCTGAGCCTCCCGTGGGACAGCAAGCAGAGGCAAGGGTGACAAATTAAAGCAGGAGAAGTGTTTTCCTCATTCTTGGATGGGATCCAAAGAGATCAGTTTCTTAACTGACTCCTGGCATTAGAATGCCGTGAGTGGCACCCACAGGACAAGTGATACAAGTCTATCTGAGTTGGCGTGCAGTTTGGGATTCACTCACTCCATCCATTTGGCTGTCAGTGTCACATATTTATTAAATGCTTGTTATGTGTCAGACACTGTTGCAAGCAATGGTATGTAACCATTAAAATGCAATTAATTAAAAATATATTTAAAAATTTTAAATGCAATTAATGAGGCACTCAGATATCTGTATACCCGTGTTCATAGCAGCATTATTCACAATAGCCAAAAGATGGAAGCAGCCCAAGTGTACACTGATGGATGAGTGGAGAAGCAAAATGTGGTATTTACATACAAAAGAATACTATTCAGCCTTAAAAAGAGGGAAGTGTTGTCATATCTTCAACATGGATGAACTTGAAGACATTACACCAAGTGAAATGTATGATTTTGGTGTAATACACAAAACGAAGTGTATGATTCATTTGAGGTACCTAGCGTAGTCAAGTTCATAGAGACAGAAAGCAGAATATTGGTTTCCATGGGGCTGGAAGGAGTGGGGAGAAGTGAGGAATTCGTTTTTAATGCTACAGAGTTTCAGTCTGGGATGATGACAAAAATTCTGGAGGTGGATGGTGGTGATGACTGTAAAACAACGTGAATGTATTTAATGCCCACTGAACTGTTTATGTAAAAACAGTTAAAATGGTAAAGCTTCGCTCAGTCAGTTGCTTCAGTTGTATCCGACCTCTTTTAACCCACCAGGCTCCTCTGTCCATGGGATTCTCCAGGCAAGAATACTGGAGTGGGTTGCCATGCCCTTCCACAGGGGGCCTTGCTGACCCAGGGACTGAACCTGGTCTCCTGCACTGCAGGCAGATTCCTTACTGTCTGAGCCTTCGGGGAAGCCGCAGTCAGTCGGTGGGTGCCTGCACATGAGGGTTGGAGAAGGCAGCAGGAAAGACAACAGAGGGCAACAAAGAAATCTGAAAGGCTGATAGATAAATTTGTTATCTTAATTGTGGTGATTCTTTCATGGGTGTGTACATGTCAGAGCTAATCAAATTACATACTTAAACATGTGCAGTTTATTGTATGCCAACTATACATTAATAAAACTGGTAAAGCCAGTTTTTTAAAAAATTGTAATGCACACAAAGAATGCGATAAAGGGCAGGAAGATGAAAATCACAGGGTTCTGTGGAGCACAGGGTAGGGTCAAAGGACAAATACCTGTTGTCAGGCAAAGCGTGGGACTGTGGATGATGTTTCACACTCAGGAAGAAATGGGTGCAAAGACTACAGGCAGGAAGGAGCCTGGGCTGAGATTCTGCATGGCTGGAACTCAGGCCATAGGGGGCAGTAGAGAGACATGAGGCAAGAGAGCATAGCAGAGAACCAACTGTGAACGTAGATTTTATCACAGAGTCAATGGAGAATGAATGACCAGTGGCAAGCAGGGGGTTATCATAGGTGCCATTTAGAAAGATGCTCTGGCTGCAACTTGGGAAATGAGCTGGGGAGGAAGCAGAGTACAGGCAGGAATCCAGGTATTAGGTAAGCAGGGGTGAGGATGTTTGACTGCTGGGGAGTTACCCAAGTCAAGAGCTATTGGGCTATGTCACTTCTCATCAACTTTTCAACACCATGGAGAGTTAGGAAACTTTATCTCAGCTTTGCGGAAGAGGAAACAGACTTGAAGCAGTTAAGTAATTTGGTTACGGTCACACAGCACCAGAGAATGAGATCTGGGGTTTCCAGTTTGTTGGGTTCTGATTCCAAAGTCCATAATACTCACAAGCTTCTCTCTAATTTAGATAAAAGACCTCTGGGATGACTCTCCCCTCTCCCACTTCCTGATTTTCTCACCCACTCTGTGGTTTGTTCCATGAATGTCTTCCCTTGGGAGGAGGCAGAGAGCCATGGGAACATGTGACAAAGGATGTGACATCCTCCAGACAGTCAGAAAAGGAAGACTTCCTGGAGGAAGCAACATTGTAGTTAGCCCGGAAGAATTTGAAGGCGACCGAAGGGCTAGTAAATGAACAAGCTGGGGGAGTGGGGCATGAGGAGAAGGTGTTCTAGAATGGAGGGAAGAACAAGTGGGAATTAACTGCAGCATCGCTGAAGCTGTGCAGAATGCCTGAGTGCTGGCGTGAGATGCAGAGAGAGGCACATTGATAGATTTTTAGCTGTATGTAGCAACTTAGAGAATGGGGTGAATGGGAGGGAGACCAGTAGGGTGGGCCCTGTTGATTTGATGATGAGAGCCTGCTCACCAGGCATCTGCTTCTTCTGGTTACCATGGAAACATTAGACTGCAGACCCAGAAGCCTCTAGTCAGCCTGCTTATTAAAGATGATGAGACTGAGTTCAAGGTGGGGAAGAGGTTTGTTGCTAGCTTTCCTACTGGCAGTGTGGAAACTTTTTTTTTAAAAAATGTATGTTTAGTGATAAAATACACATAACATAAATGTATCATTTTAGTCATTTTAAGTATATGGTTCAGTGGTAGTACATACATCCACAATATGTTGCAACCATCACCATTTATCTTCAGAAAATTTTCATCATCCCCAACTGAAGCTCTGTACCCATTCTTTTTTTTTTTAATTAAAAAAAAAATTTATTTAGTTGGCCACACTGGGTCTTAGTTGCGGCATGCAAGATCTAGTTCCCTGACCAAGGATGGAACCTGGGACCCTTGCATTGGGAGGATGGAGTCTTAACCACTGGACCACCAGTTAAGTTCCTGTGCCCCTTCTTATAACTCTCATTTTCCCTTCCCCCAGCTCTTGGTAACTAGTATTCTACTTTCTGTCTCTCTGAATTCTAGGTACCTCATGTAAATGGAACCATGCAATATTTGTCTTTTTGTGACTGGCTTATTTCACTTAGCGTAATGTCTTCAAGGTTTATCCTTATTGTAGCGTGTATTGACTTTTCCTTCCTTTGTAAGGCTGAATAGTATTTCATCCTGTGTCTACATCGCACTGTTTATCCATCCATCTGATGATGGATATTTGCATTGCTCCATCTTTTGACTATTATAATTAAGACTGCTATGAATGCAGGTATTCTGGAAACCTCCTTTGTAGACATAGATTATTGGTATTGAGTGAAGAAGACAGACTTTTGCTGATGAGTTCTGAGTGAAAAAAAAGGAGATTAGGGGCTTCCCTGATGGTCCGGTGGCTAAGATGCTAGGCTGTCAATGCAGGCGGCCTGGGTTCTCTCCCTGGTCTGGGAACTAGATCCTACATGCCACAACTAAGAGTTTGCATGCCACAGCTGAAGGTCCCACGTGCCACACTAAACAAACGTGGTGTATAAACACAATGGAATCATATTCAGCCTTAAGAAAATCTTGTCATGTGTTATAACATGGATAAAACTTGAGGATACAGTTAAGTGAAATAAGCCTGTCAAAAAGGCTTTTGCTATATGATTCCACTTAAATGAGGTACCTAGAGTGGTCAGATATAGATAGACAGTAGGATAGGAGTTACCTGGAGTGGGGAGAGGGGAGAGGAGGGGAATGTTTAATGGCTACAGAGTTTCAGATTCACAGGCTGAAAAAATTCTGGAGACCCTTATATCACAACAATGTGAATATACGTCCCACCACCAAACCCTGTCCTTAAAAGTGGTTAAGATGATGCATTTTATGTGCTTTTCACCACAATTAAAAAAAAAAAAACACCTGCTGGATCAATTGACTAAATCTGTCCTCTGCACCCCAGCTTTCAAGGCCCTCTCACCCACTCTCTCTGTTGACCTCACCTGGACATTCCCGGAGAAGTCTTATCTCCCGGCCTTGGCATCCTCTGCTCCCTCTGGCCAGAAGACTGATGCTCTCTTCTGCTTGCTCTGCTGATACCCTTCCTGTGCTTTAAAACCCCACGTCCAGTGCTCCATGATGCTATTTCTGAGCGCAGTACACACTGCTGGTACTCCCCCTACGGCCCCAGTAGGAGGTGTTTGCATGCATTCCTGCCTTGGCTCCCTTGTGGTTGGTGTTCAGCCGCCCACTGTCCGACTCTTTGCACCCCCATGGACCGAAACACGCCAGCCTCCCCTGTCCTTTACCGTCTCTCAGAATTTGCTCAGACTCATGTTCATTGAGTCGGTGACGCCAACCAACCATCTCATCCTCTGACTAGGCTCAATTCCTGAGGGTGGAGAGGACCGTGTTTGTTCCTGCTCCCAGCACAGAGTGGTCCCACCAGCAGCAGATGGCTGCTGGTTTGGGGTAGGGGTCTCCTTGTTCCCCCATGAGGCTGTTTGTTTCTTTTTTTTAAAAATGTATTTTCTTTTTGGCTGTGATGGGTCTTCATCGCTTTTCTGTAGGTGCCGCGAGCAGGGGCTCCTCTCCAGTTGTGCGGTGACGCCTCGTGTTGTGGAGCACAGACTCTGTAGGACATGCAGGCTTCAGTAGTTGCGGCTCCCAGGCTCTGGAGTACAGGCTCAATAGTTGTGGCTCACGGGATTTGGTTGCTCCGCAGCATGTGGGATCTTCCCGTACCAGGAATTGAATCTGTGTCTCCTGCCTTGGCAGGTGGATTCTTTACCACTGAGCCACCAGGCAAGCCCCATGAGGCCGTTTCTGACTCTCTTTGTCTGTTCCAGCCTTGGTAGCTGATCTAATCCCTTTTCTGGCCCATGAGTTTTCGAAGAACAGAGCTTGGAGTTTATCCTTTGCAAGGCCCACAGTGCCTTGCCCAGTGCCTAGCTTGGAGGGGCTGTGTGAATGTTTGACGGTTATAAACATAGGCGAGGATTCCTAGCTGCAGGCTTCGTTGCCTCTGTCCCTGATGGGAAGCATGAAGGAACTGACCGAGCTCTTCGTTCTCCTGCTCTTTATGAATTGTGAACTCTGGGTCTTCGCTGTCCTGCTGCTCCAGCATTTCTTTGTTCTGGAACAAGTATAGCTAGCTGCCAAGACTGCAGAGAGAAGGGATGAGGGACTTTCTCAGCCATTGCAGACGATTGTCCTTGTAGCCTCTAACACCACCAGCCAAAGTCCTTTTCATTAGACCAGACAGGTTGGCTCTAGGCTGGCCGGGCTTCCTGTCACCCATGGTCTCTCTGTGTAAAGTCTCAGCTGGATTTGGCAGAGTTGGCAATCCCAGGGGATGTGGCCAGCCCACTCTGGTTGATTTGTACGTTGGCAGCCTGTCTGTGTGCCCATCTACAAGCCCGGCAGCTCCCCGTCCTGTCTGCCCTGTCCTCGGTTCCTTGGCAGTGGAGGTGGCTCCGTCCACGACCTCACAGAAACCAGACTGCCTTGTACACCAAGCAGCAGTCTGAGTGAGGTCTGGGTTTATCTGGAATAGTTAAGATGATCATTATTTTATTCACTGGAATGGAGATGAAGTGCTAAGTGTAACAGTTAAAGGTCACATAAAGGTTGTATCCTTGTAAAAATCTTTCCTGTAAATTCACTAATTTACAAAATCCTCTGGACAGCCACTTGCTCTTATTTTTGTGTTGTGTGAGCCATGGGGAAAGTGAGACGTAAGATGTTTCTGCTGGGACACAATTTTCTGTCTCTAGGTGACGTCAGGAATTTCCTCTAAAAGGTTAGCGGTTGGAAAAAAATAAATAAAAGGTTAGAGGTTGGACAGAATGCTGTGCATGCGTGCTCAGTTGCTTCAGCTGTATCTGACTCTTTGCATCCCCAGGGACTGTAGCCCACCAGCCTCCTGTCTCTATGGGATTATCCAGGGAAGGATACTGGAGAGGGTTTCCATGCCCTCCTCCAGGAGATCTTCCCAACCCAGGAATAGAACCCGAGTCTCCTGCGTTTTGGGTGGGTTCTTTAACCACTGAGCCATCAGGGAAGCCGCCATACAGGCTAGAGTTACCCCATTAATAAGCAGCCTTTTGAAAGTATCCCTAAGTTCCTCCTCTTTATTTTATTTATTTTTTCTGTTTCCTCTAGTTCATTTACCATCATTTCTTTTTTTTTTTCTTCTAACTTTTTCTTTTATATTGGAGTATGGCCAATTAACCATGTTGTGATAGTTTCAGATGGACAGAAAAGGGACTCAGCCACACATAGAACATGTATCCAGTCTCTCCCAGACTCCCCTCCCATCCAGGCTGCCGCATAACAGTGAGCAGAGTTCCCTGTGATGGACAGTAAGACCTAAGGTCCTCTTTAGAGAGGACACACAACCATTTCTTATCGTCCATTTTGTCAGCACCTTGATCTTGTTACTGAATCCTGATTCTCAGTTCCCACTTTGAGCTGAGAATTTTGTATTCATCACGTCTTTTTATTTCCTATATTTTCTGATGCTTTGACATCTATGGCTTTGCTGATCTTGGAGCGACTGTCCCTTCCAAGTCTAGGCAATTTCTGCTGCTGCCAAGTCGCTTCAATCATGTCCAGCTCTCTTCAACCCCATGGACTGTAGCCTGCTAGGCTCCTCTGTCCATGGGATTCTCCAGGCAAGAATACTGGAGTGGGTTGCCATTTCCTTCTCCAGGGGATCTTCTTTACCCAGGGATCGAACCTGCATCTCATAAAGTCTTGCCTGCAAATGCACCTTTCATATATCTAACCAACCCAGAGTCCACACCCCAACCACCTCCTTTATCTGTTTGCCCACTGTGGGCCACTGTCTGCCTGCCCTAATCACCCCAGGACCAGGTACTTGATAATGATAATTAATCGTAGTAGGAGATTTAAAAATTCACCTCCTTCAGATATTGAAATTATCTGAAATTAACAAAAATCAAGTGGTGAGGATACAGAGGATTTGAATAAATGAAGATATTTTACAAATAACTGTGTGTAGAATTTTATACTCAGTAAAGAAAAATTATTCTTTTTAAACACTTAAAGTGAACGTTAAAGTCGCCTGGTCGTGTCTCTTTGAGACCCCGTGGACTATACAGTCCATGGGATTCTCCAGGCCAGAATACTGGAATGGGTAGCTGTTCCCTTCTTCAGGGCATCTTCCCAACCCAGGGATTGAACTGTGGTCTCCCACATTTCAGTCACGTTCTTTACCAACTGAGCCACTAGGGAAGCCCAAGGATACTGCGGTAGGTAGCCTATCCCTTCTCCAGGAGATCTTCCTGACCTAGGAATCAGATTGGGATCTACTGCATTGCAGGTGGATTCTTTGCCAGCTAAGCTACTAGGGAAGTGCTTACACACATAAGGTACATGAATAAAAATTAGCTACCAAGTCTTACACACACACACACACACACACACATACACAATCTCTATTTCAAAAATGCGGGGTGGCCACAATAACAAAAATGACTGCAAAAGAAAATATAAACAATGAAATTCATAAGGTAATTTAGGAAAGAATCAAAAGCACCTGTTGGTGATTACCTCTGGGGAAGAGTTAGAACTGGGTCTGGGAATTTTTACATATAGCCTCATATAGGAAATATTTGCTTGAATTTTTTACTATTCTGTGTAATTTTGAAGTGTCTAAAGTAACAATATGGAAAATAACAAATGAATAAGATATACAAGGAGCAAGATCTTCCTTCTTTCAATTTAAGAAACACTGAAAAAAATAAGTTAGAAATGCGGTCACCAAGATCATCATATACTAAAATCCATGGATGAATGCAAAGCTGTAGCCAGAGTAAATGTAAAGACTCAAATGCACATATTAGAAAATAGTAAACAGAACATAAGTGAACTAAGTGTTTAACTGAAAAGGGCTTTTGGGAAGTCCCCCAAAACCAAAAGAAAGGCTAATCTAAATAAAAGTTTCAAATGTTAAAGAGACAATTATTTGCAGGTACTAAAAATATCTCCTATAAATATCTTAGAGAATCAGTTGAAACCTCATAATCCAATAGATAAGAATAAAAGAGTGTGATATTTTTGTTCCCTTTTTGGATAATATTCAGAATTTCCAGTGTTTGTAGGGATGTGGGAAATAGACACTCATATCCAGGGCTGGTAGGGATATAAGTTGCCCCATTTAGAGGGCAATTCAGTAGAATCCGTCAGTTTCAAAAGGACTTAGCCTTGGACTTCCTTGGTGGCTCACTGGTAAAGAATCCACCTGCCAATGCAGGAGACCTAGTTTGATCCCTGATCCACGAAGAGCCCAGATGCTGCTGAGCAGCTAAGCTCATGTGCCACAGCTATTCAGCCTGTGGTCTAGCGGCCGGGAGCCACAACTTCTGAGCCCATGTGCCACAGCTACTGAAGCCCAAGTGCTTAAAGCCTGAGCTCCACAACAAGAGAAACCACTGCAATGAGAAGCCCGTGCACCACAACTAGAGAATGGCCCCCATTTGCTGCAACTAGAGGAATAAAACCCTCATAGAAACCAAGACCCAGCACAGACAAAAATAAATAAATAAATAAAATTAAAAGATGTTTGTTGCTTCAAAGAAAAACTGTGACAAACCTAGACAGTGTTTTAAAAAGCAGAGACATCACTTTGCCTACAAAGGTCCATCTAGTCAACGCTATGGTTTTTCCAGTAGTCATGTATGGATGTAAGAGTTGGGACATAAAGAAGGCTGAGTGCTGAAGAACTGATGCTTTCGAATTGTGGTGTTGGAGAAGACTCCTGAGAGTCCCTTGGACTGCTAGGAGATCAAGTCAATCAATCCTAAAGGAAATCAATCCTGAATATTCATTGGAAGGGCTGATGCTGAAACTCCAATACTCTGGCCACCTGATGCTGGGAAAGATGGAAGGCGGGAGGAGAAGGGGATGACAGAGGATGAGATGGTTGGTTGGCATCACTGACTTGACGGGTATGAGTCTGAGCAAGCTCAGAGAAATGGTAAAGGACAGGGAGACCTGGCGTGCTACAGGTCATGGGGTCACAAAGAGTCGGACACAACAGAGCGGATGAACTGAACTGAAAATTATTTTTTAAAAGCACTTTTTGCATGTGCTCAAAGAAACTTGTACAAGGAGTTTGCTGCAGCATTGTTTTGAAATCAGGGGAAATTTAAGAACAATCTAAATGTTTATCACTGTGAAACCATAAAATGTCATCTGTTTATACCATGGGATATCACACACAATTTTTAAACATGATATGAAATGATTGACAGAGAGTCTCTAAGACATACAATATTGTTCATTGAAAACGTATATAGGGACTTCCCTGGTGGTCCAGTGATTAAGGCTGCCTTTCCAATGTAAGGGGCACAGGTTCAATCCCTGGTCAGGGAACTACATCTTATATGCTGCATGAAGCGGCTAAAGGAAGAAAAAAATCCACAAATGAGTTTAAAACACAAAACATACACAAACTAAAATTAGCTCTTAAAAATTAGCTCTTTTGTCAGCAATGCTGTTGGTAGATCCAAAAGCAACTAACTGTCCAACTATCTCCTTGGTGCCATCTCCTTGGATGGTTGGAACAGTTAAATATTTGCCTTTCTGGCTTCCGTTGCATCTACAGGTGGCCTAGGACCCATTTGACAAGTGAAACATACATGGAAGTCTGTTGGTAGGTTTCTGGAAATATTTGCTTTCCTGATGAAAAGGTCAGATACAGCACTCCGCTCCTATCCTTCCCATCTTGAACACAGATGCGCCAGGTGGACTGCTAGAAGCATACAGGCACCTTGCACCATGAGGTCACAAGCATGAATGAAAGCTCCAGAGCATCATCGACAGTAGTGCTGCCTAATGTTACTGGGCTTCTGGGAAGCTGACTATGGCTGACTGTGTCCAGAATTCTTGGTGGTGGTTTAGTCACTAAGTCGCATCCAACTCTTGCGACCCCATAGGCTGTAGCCTGCCAGGCTCCTCTGTCCATGGGGTTTCCCAGGCAAGAATACTGGAGTGGGTTGCCATTTCCTACTCCAGGGTATCTTCCCAACTAAGGGATTGAATCCGAGTCTCCTGCATTGTAGCAGATTCTTTACTGACTGAGCCACCAGGGACTGTGACTCAGATCAAACCCTTATTTGTTTAAGTCACTTTTAGCAAAGGTTTCTAGATGGGTACATTTCCAACTAACACAACTGCGTGTTGATATATATACATCCAGAGATGATCCAGAAACTACCCAGAAGGAGTCTCGCCAAATTGTCTATGGTTTCCACTCCAGTATTCCTGCCTGGAGAATCCCATGGACAGAGAAGCCTGGCTGGCTACAGTCCATCAGGTCACAAAGACTCAAACACAACTGAAGCAACTTAGATCACATGCACGCACCACTGGAATGGAATTCTAGAATGCATGCACCACAGAATGGGATTCACACTGAATATTTTTGTAGTGTTTCAAATATTTTCAGTAAGGAAGTATTTATGTATCAGTTGTGTAATTAACGATTTAAAAATATATAATAAAGCCTTATAATGAAATTATGGGATCATAGTCAAATAGAAAAGATAGATGTCACTTATAGTTTCATCACAGAAATAAACATTGTCTATTTTCTCTCTGTTTTTCAACTAACATGTTTTATGTTTTAGCAGTTTTAGATTCACAAAAAAATTGAGCAGCTAGTACAGAAAGTTCTCATTTAATACTCCTCTCCCCTACAGTCTCTTATGTTTACTAACGTCTTCGTTGGTATTGTATATTTATAACAATTAATTAAATAATGCTGATAGACTATGATTAACTGAAGTCCCTCATTTATATCAAGTTTCACTCTTTGTGTTGTACAAGAAATTCTGTGGGTTTGGACAAAAGTATAACGGTATGTATCCACCACCACAGTATTAAACAGACTGGATTCAGTGCCAGAAAAAGTGCCTGTGCTCCACATGTTCATCACTGTTTTCTCTCCTCCCATTTCCCCCACCCCCTACCACCGATGGCTCCATCCCTGGCAACTAGACATTTTACTGTCTTCATTATGCCTTTTCTAGAAAGTCATATAGTTGGAATCATATGATATGAAGTTTTTCAGATTGGCTTCTTTCACTTAGTAATTTGCACTTCCTCCAGGTCTTTTCATGGCTGAATAGCTCATCTCTTTTTAGCACCAAATAACTTCCCATTGCCCCATGCACTACAGTTTGTTTATCCATTCACCCACTGCACAGCATCTTGGTAGTTTCCCAGATCTGGCAATTCTGAGTAAAGCTGCTATATATATCTGTGTGCGCATTTTTGTGTGCACATAAGTTTTAAATTCACGTGGGTATAAATACCAAGGAGCCCCATTGCTGGACAGTGTGGTAAGAGACTGTTTAATTTTGTAAGAAACTGCCAGACTGTCTTCCACGTTGGCTGTACAGTTCTGCATTCCCACCAGCGATGAAAGAGAGTTCCTGCTGCTCTGTCAACATTTGCTATTGTCAGGTGTTTGGGTGTTTGCCATTCTAATAGGTGTGTCTTGGTATGTCATTGTGGATTTAATTGACTAATGACATATGATGTTTTGCATCTGCTCACATGCTTATTTGCCATCTGTTACTCTCTTTTCATAAAATATGTAACCCAGCTGACAGCTAGGTTCCGCTGATCCCTCAAAGTCAGAGAAGATTGATTAACCCCTTTATTCAACGCTCTGTGCAAGTGCTCATCCCTCTTTGAGATAAATCTAACTTAGATTAGACAAAGAAAGACTCATAGAAGTGGAGGAATTTATAATGCTTAACACCAAATCCTGGCCCTCTTCCAGCGGTCCCCATCTCAGTCTCATCCTTCTGGGCAAGCTGGAGCCCTCAGGGTTAGCCTTCATCACACCTCTGCCTCATCCTCCCAGCCAGAATATTTTTCAAGTCCATCCAGTTCTCTCCACTCCACCACCACCACCAGCAAATACAACAAGAGCCTAGTTCAGGCTACCTTTACATTTTTATTTATTTATCTATATTTTACTTGCTTATTTTTGGCTGTGACAGGTCTTTGTTGCTGCTGGGGCTTTTTCTAGCTGCAGCGAGCGGGGGCCTGCAGGCTTCTCATCGTGGCGGCTTCCTGTTGTGGGACACGGGCTCTCGGGGCTCAGGGGCTCCAGCCTGGTCGCTCCCAGGCTGTAGAGAGAAGGCTTAGCAGTTGTGGTGCAGACTAGTTGCTCTGCTACGTGTGGGGTCCTCCCAGACCAGGGATCGAAGCCACGTCTCCTGCATTGGCGGGTGGATTCTACACCACTACGCTACCCGGGAAGCCCCAGGCTGCCTTATTTTTCTCACCTAAATGACTGCAAATGGGACAAGAGCTAGAGGGACTTCTTCAACATGCAGATCTTCTCACATGACCTTCCTGCTTCCAGAACAGATAAAACCCTCACCGGTTCCCTGCACACAACCCTCCCTCCCCACTCCACTCACTGCACTTCCCTCCACTTAGAGTCCTTCTTCCTCACCTCGATTTCTGGGAACATCTACTCGGGCTTCATCACTCTGCTCAAGCATCACCTGGCACGGAAACTGACTCCCTGAGTGGGACAGACCTCCCTCTTGCAACACAGGTTTTCCGCCGCACGGAACGCCTGTCCCAGCTGAGATGGGACAAAGCTTGTGCAGTTTTCATAGTGCCTGTTTCACCATCAGATGTGGATTCTGTGAGACGGGAGATTTTGCCTGCTGTTACCCATCATTTTATCCAGCGCTTGATACACCATCACTCTCCTAAGAGGAACTTGATAAATATTTATCAAGTGAATGAACGACTACGTGAGTGACTTTCCTACAGGATTCTCAATATAAAACTGACTGATCCTCCTGATTGCCTTTTTAAAAAAAATGTTTATTTATTTTAAATGAAACAAAGATGAATGTTTTTAGTGATAAAAGGTACAATTCACAAAGAAGATAGACTTCATAAACCATTACACATCTAACAGCAAAGGAACAAAGATACATAAAGCAAAAAAATCAGAGGAAATATGGGAAAAAGAAAAACATTTCTCTGAGAGTATTTTATCAAGTACAGAAAAAAGATAAGAATAGGAGCATTTGACTGATGTCATTAATAATTTAAGTATAATAGTTTTACATCTGACTGCCTTCTGAGGCTGGCATAGTAACGCAGACAGAAGATCACCCCAAGGGCTTCCCTGGTGGCTCAGTGGTAGAGTCCGCCTGTCAGTGCAGAAGACACAGGTCCAATCCCTGATCCAGGAAGATCCCACATGCCGAGGAGCAACAAGGCGCGTGTGCCACAACTATTGAGGCTGTGCTCTCGGGCACGGGAACTGCAACTGCTGAGTCTTAGGTGCTGCAACTACCGAAGCCCACATGCCCTGGAGCCCGTGCTCTGCAATGAAGACCTAGCCATCAATAAATAAATCAAATTATTTTAGAACAATTGCCCCAAGATGCTAGTGACTCTAAAAAAAGATGAATCTTATTAAACTCAGCAATGAAGAATGGTTTTTAGCTTTCTGGGAAAAGATCCAGTATAATAAAATAATGTTTCTTTCTCCCAGCATATGACTCTGTCTGAAATACTTGATGTCAGCTTGTATTTTACATCATCACCGTTTCCTTAGAGTGTCAGGGAAGTTCTCAGTATTCCAGATGCTAAAATCTGGACACATTTGTAAGATCTGAATCTGGGTACCCTACATTAGACTAGCAGGAAGGAAGTTGCCAAGTTCGGCTTTGTCTGCCTATTTTCGCATATGGATGATGTGGCCACGTGATAGGCGCAGATGGGGCCCCTCCGTTTCTCCCAGGAGCTTGCAGCCTGTCTTATCAAGGCTGGGGTATTTATTAGGAGAAAGTCTGGACCGCACCCTCCTGCTGAGTCATCTGCCCAAAGATTTTGGAAGAACTCCACTGAGGGAGACTTGAAAAATACTTCAGTGCTTCCTTGTCTGAGATTTCCCCCGCCCCCTGTCCTCCTGCTGCCAAAAGGAGAGGGGTGACCCTAGGCCTTGGACTGGAGGGAGACCTCTGATGAGTGTGGGTGAATGAGACCATCTTCCTGGAATAGGGGACTGGCACAGAGACTCTTTTAGTTCCTATTGAGCTTACCAGTTGGAAGCCTCCATGGAGTTGGTGCTGGCATGACTATTTCTTCCCTTCACACAGAGAAATAGGGCACACTGATGAGCAGAGAGAGGATCAAATGCAAGAGACAAGAGGCCATTTGGTCCCAGTTCTGGATCCAGGCCCTTAAGGGGCCTGGGTGTGTTCCCCTCCCGATGTCCTATGAGACATCCCTGCATCCTACCGATAGCTTCTAATTTATGCGTGAGCATGTGCTGTATAAACAGACACAGAGGTTTGGTGAGGACTACCCATATGTCAGGCTTCCCAGGAGGCACTTGTGGTAAAGAATCTTCCTGCCAATGCAGGAGATGTAAGAGATGGGGGTTCGGTCCCTGGGTCAGGAAGATCTTCTGGAGGAGGGCATGGCAACCTACTCCAGTATTCTTGCCTAGAGAATCCCATGGACAGAGGAGCCTGGCGGGCTACAGTCCATAGGGTCAGACAAAGAGTCAGACACGACTGAAGCGACTTAGCACACACACACATGCACCCACATATCACCAACTTTCTAAATTTCAAGTACCTTATGCAGCAGATGCTATAGAAGGAAATGGAGGCTTAGATCAGGCAGTGTCGCTAGGTCTCACACCTAGTAGGTGGCATGGAAGCGGATAAGGAGCTGGCATTAAAAGCAAAGGTGTCACTTCTACATTTAAAATGGATCACCAACAAGGTCCTACTGTCCAGCACAGGGGAACTCTGCACAGTGCTATGTGGTGGCCTGGCTGGGGGGCGGGGTTGGGAGAGAACGGATACATGTGTATATGTGGCTGAGTCCCTTTACTGTCCACCTGAAACTTTCACAACATTGTTAATTGACTATACTCCAAAATAAAAGGCAAAGTTAAAAAAATAAACACAAAGGGGTCAACTCCAGTGGCTCCTGCCTTAACGACTAACCAGAAGTGGGGGGGATGGCTGGGGTGGACATCGTCTCCCTGTCCAGGGGAGCAGCAGTGTTTCTTTCTTGTCCTGGTTATACCTGATCACCATCCATCCACATGACACAGTGCATCAGTCATTGCCCTGTGCACAATGCCTTCTCAGCCCCTCCACCTTGTCTCATTTCTTCTGCTGACATGACAGGGTGCAATTAACATTACAGCCTTTCAAGGCAAATGCCTGTTAAATCCATCACTCAGGCCAGGGGAGGTCTGTGCTTCATGTCATAAAGGGGCTGGCACGTTTCCCACTGGGATGCCTGGGGAAGCAGGGGCAAGAGGAGGAAAGAGGAAGATGTTATGTTCTCATTGTAGAGAAGCAGTCTTTCTGCTTCTTCTTTCTGATGACTTGTCTGCAGGTTCCTACCTCTGGCACTACATTCTTTCAGGAGCCAAGGCTGATTGTGCTAGAAGTTGCCCTTCTGTAAGCATAGCCCAAGCATGGTTTCCATGGCAACATCTCCAAAGGAGGATGCTAGGATTCCAGGCTTTGTGGCCTTGGGTAAACAATGGGCTGGTTGCTTCTGAGAAGCTGAAAACCTTCTCTCCACTTTCTCTAAAGCAGTGTACAGCCCCTCCTCCCACCAGATATACAGAAAGCAAGTGAAAGGAAAAACTGAGTCAATACAGCCTTCCATTTGTAGGATAAAATAAACCATGTGTTTATTTAATAAATCAAGTGTGTGAGTTTTAAAAAATTGAGTGGTCAAACTCACTCAGAAGTACAAGAAATCCTAGGAGAGAATTCTAACAAGGAGATGCTGAAGTTCCTGCAGGGGGCTGCGGGGACTCTAGCTTCCCCGTGATACCTCATCTACTCAGTCACTGTGTGAATAAGTAGTCTCTGCAATGCTGCCCTTTAATTAAGGACTCATTCATCCATTCATTCATACATCCCACCATTTATGATGTGCCTACCCCTGGTGGAGCCAGGTACTGCACCACCAGCTGACCAGCTGGGGACACAAACAATGCTAAAGGAACTTATATCTTGTTTGTTGTGGTTTAGTCGCTAAGTTGTGTCCAACTCTTTTGCGACCCCTTGGACCGTAGCCTGCCAGGCCCCTCTGTCCATAGGGTTTCCCAGGCAAGAATAATGGAGTGAGTTGCTGATCCCTTCTCCAGGGCATCTTCCCGACCCAGGGATTGAACCCGAGTCTCCTGCATTGCAGGTGGATTCTTTACCATCTGAGCAACCTGGGAAGACCATATTCATATTCTTTCCCATTATGGTTTATCAGAGTATATTGAATTTAGCTCTTTGTGCTATGACGTAGGACCTTGTTTATCCATCCTATATGTAATAGTTTGCATCTGCTAACCCTAAACTACCAATCCATCCCTCTCACACCTCTTCTCCCCCTTGGCAACCACACGTCTGTTCTCTATGTCTGTAAGCCTGTTTCTGTTATGTAGATAAGTTCATCTGTGTCATGTTTGAGATTCAACTTATAAGTCATATCATGTGGCATTTGTCTTTCTCATTCTGACTTACTTCACTTAGTGTGATAATCTCTACATCCTTTCATGTTGCTGCAAATGACATTATTTCATTTTTATGGCTAAGCAATGTTCCATTATATATGTGCCATTGACAGCTGATAGAGATTGCCATAAGGTTAAATGAAATAATATTGCAAAGTTCTTGGCATAGTGTTTGTTATATGGAAAGAGTTAAATAAATATCAGTATCTTCCTTTCTACTTTTTAGAATTCCACTCCCAACCCCCACTCTGCACCACTTACTGCCAGCTGTTTGCCTGGCCTGCCACTGGAAACAGCTGCTATCTCACAGCCAACATGGCTTACCAAACTGTACTTTCCTTTTACTGGACCCTAAAGCAGAGTGGTTTCCCCCAGCCTCTGGCTTCCCAGAGACTGGCTACCCAGTCTTCCCATGGGTAGACTGCTTTCTGCAGCTTAGAACTCATCACTTCCCACCCCCATTCCTCTCTGCTCTGTTTTGTTGTAAGAGGATAAGAAATGCATGGGGTCCCTATGAGGAAACTTGGAGAAATTAAGTAAGTGGGGAAAAGTTATGTTGAGAAGACAGGTCCAGGGTTTCTCTGGTGGCTCAGTGGTTAAGAATAGACCTGCAATGCAGGAGATGCTGGTTTGATCTCTGATCTGGCAAGATCCCACATACTGCGGGGCAGCTGAGTCCATGTACAACTACTGAGCCTGTGATCTACAACCCAGGGGCTGCAACTACTGCGCCCATGTGATGCGACTACTGAAGCCCGTGAGCCCTAGAATCCATGCGCCACAACAGGAGAAGCCACTGCAATGAGACGCCCAGGCACCGCAACTAGAGAGTAGCCCCCACTTGCCACAACTGGAGAAAAGCCTGCCCAACAACAGCAGCACAGCCAAAAAATAAATAAATAACATTTAAAAAAAGAAGAGAGGTCCACCCAGCAGAAGTCAGTGAAGTTCTCCTCTCTCTCTTTTTAAAATTAATTTTATTTATTTCTTTCTTTTTGGCCATGCTGGGTCTTCATTGCTGTGGGTGGGCTTTCTCTAGTTGCGGTGAATGGGCTTCCCACTGCCGTGGCTTTTCTTGTTGACGAGCACGGGCTCTAGGGCCCTTGGGCTCAGTTGTTGCAGGGCATGGAATTAGTTGCCCTGAGGCGTGTGTAATCTTCCTGGACCAGGGATCGAAACCATGTCCCCTGCATTGGCAGGCAGCTTTTTTTTTTTTTTTTTCCTGCTCTGCTGACCTCATTTTCCTCAATAATAAAACCATAGGCCTGTTTGGATTAGTTGATCTCTAAGGGACTGTCTAGTTCTGTGACTCTTGGGGCTGCTTAAAATATCCCAAAATGATTCCTTTTCATTTTCTTTTTTTTTTTTTTTAGTGTTTTTTTTTAAATTAAATTTAATTTTTTTCTTCATTTATTTTTATCAGTTGGAGCCTGATTACTTTACAATATTGTAGTGGTTTTTGCCATACATTGACATGAATCAGCCATGGGTTTACATGTGTTCCCCATCCTGAACCCCACTCCCACCTCCCTCCCCATCTCATCCCTCTGGGTCATCCCAGTGCACCAGCCCCGAGCACTGTCTCATGCATCCAACCTGGACTGGTGACCTGTTTCACACTTGATAATATACATGTTTCAATGCTATTCTCTCAGATCATCCCACCCTCACCTTCTCCCACAGAGTCCAAAAGTCTGTTCTATACATCTGTGTCTCTTTTTCTGTCTTGCATATAGGGTTATCGTTACCATCTTTCTAAATTCCATATATATGTGTTAGTATACTGTATTGGTGTTATCTTTCTGGCTTACTTCACTGTGTGTAATGGGCTCCAGTTTCATCCATCTCATTAGAACTGATTCAAATGTATTCTTTTTAATGGCTAAGTAATATTCCATGGTGTATATGTACCACAGCTTCCTTATCCATTCATCTGCTGATGGGCATCTAGGTTGCTTCCATGTCCTGGCTATTATAAACAGTGCTGCGATGAACATTGGGGTACATGTGTCTCTTTCAGTTCTGGTTTCCTCAGTATGTATGCCCAGGAGTGGGATTGCTGGGTCATATGGCAGTTCTATTTCCAGTTTTTTAAGGAATCTCCACACTGTTCTCCATGGTGGCTGTACTAGTTTGCATTCCCACCAACAGTGTAAGAGGTTTCCCTTTTTTCCACACCCTCTCCAGCATTTATTGCTTGTAGACTTTTGGATAGCAGCCATTCTGACTGGTGTGTGGTTTTGATTTGCATTTCTCTGATAATGAGTGATGTTGAACATCTTTTCATGTGTTTGTTAGCCATCTGTATGTCTTCTTTGGAGAAATGTCTGTTTAGATCTTTGGCCCATTTTTTGATTGGGTCATTAATTTTTCTGGAATTGAGCTGCAGGAGTTGCTTGTATATTTTTGAGATTAATCCTTTGTTTCTTCATTTGCTATTATTTTCTCCCATTCTGAAGGCTGTTTTTTCACCTTGCTTACAGTTTCCTGTGTTGTGCAAAAGCTTTTAAGTTTCATTAGGTCCCATTTGTTTATTTTTGCTTTTATTTCCAATATTCTGGGAGGTGGATCATAGAGGATCCTGCTGTGATTTATGCTGGAGAGTGTTTTGCCTATGTTCTCCTCTAGGAGTTTTATAGTTTCTGGTCTTACATTTAGATCTTTAATCCATTTTGAGTTTATTATTGTGTATGGTGTTAGAAAGTGTTCTAGTTTCATTCTTTTACAAGTGGTTGACCAGTTTTCCCAGCACCACTTGTTAAAGAGGTTGTCTTTTTTCCATTGTATATTTTTGCCTCCTTTGTCAAAGATAAGGTGTCCATAGGTACATGGATTTATCTCTGGGCTTTCTATTTTGTTCCATTGATCTATATTTCTGTCTTTGTGCCAGTACCATACTGTCTTGATGACTGTGGGTTTGTAGTAGAGCCTAAAGTCAGGCAGGTTGATTCCTCCAGTTCCATTCTTCTTTCTCAAGATTACTTTGGCTATTCGAGGTTTTTTGTATTTCCATACAAATTGTGAAATTATTTGTTCTAGTTCTGTGAAGAATACCATTGGTAGCTTGATAGGGGTTGCATTTAATCTATAGATTGCCTTGGGTAGTATGCTCATTTTCACAATATTTATTCTTCCAATCCATGAACACGATATATTTCTCCATCTATTTGTGTCCTTTTTGATTTCTTTCATCAGTGTTTTATAGTTTTCTATGTATAGGTCTTTTGTTTCTTTAGGTAGATATACTCCTAAGTATTTTATTCTTTTTGTTGCAATGGTGAATGGTATTGTTTCCTTAATTTCTCTTTCTGTTTTCACATTGTTAGTGTATAGGAATGCCAGGGATTTCTGTGTGTTAATTTTATATCCTGCAACTTTACTATATTCATTGATTAGCTCTAGTAATTTTCTGGTAGAGTCTTTAGGGTTTTCTATGTAGAGGATCATGTCATCTGCAAACAGTGAGAGTTTCACTTTTCTTTTCCCATCTGGATTCCTTTTATTTCTTTTTCTGCTCTGATTGCTGTGGCCAAAACTTCCAAAACTATGTTGAATAGTAGTGGTGAGAGTGGGCACCCTTGTCTTGTTCCTGATTTTAGGGGAAATGCTTTCAGTTTTTCACCATTGAGGATAATGTTTGCTGTGGGTTTGTCATATATCGCTTTTATTATGTTGAGGTATGTTCCTTCTATTCCTGCTTTCTGGAGAGTTTTTATCATAAATGGATGTTGAATTTTGTCAAAGGCTTTTTCTGCATCTATTGAGATAATCATATGGTTTTTATCTTTCAATTTGTTAATGTGGTGTATTACATTGATTGATTTACAGATGTTAAAGAATCCTTACATTCCTGGGATAAAGCCCACTTGGTCATGATGTATGATCTTGTTAATATGTTGTTGGATTCTGTTTGCTAGAATTTTGTTAAGGATTTTTGCATCTATGTTCATCAGTGATATTGGCCTGTAGTTTCCTTTTTTTGTGGCATCTTTGTCTGGTGTTGGAATTAGGGTGATTGTGGCCTCACAGAATGAGTTTGGAAGTTTACCTTCTTCTGCAATTTTCTGGAAGAGTTTGAGTAAGATAGGTGTTAGCTCTTCTCTAAATTTTTGGTAGAATTCAGCTGTGAAGCCATCTGGTCCTGAGCTTTTGTTTGCTGGGAGATTTCTGATTACAGTTTTGATTTCCGTGCTTGTGATATATCTGTTAAGATCTTCTATTTCTTCCTGGTTCAGTTTTGTAAAGTTATACTTTTCTAAGAATTTGTCCATTTCTTCCAAGTTGTCCATTTTATTGGCAAAGAGCTGGCAGGCAGCTTCTTAATACCTGGGCCACCAGGGAAGTCCACAGTTCTCTTCTCTTGCAAGTTAATTGCAGGGATCATTTATGTTCACTTCTCTTTGTATTGTATCTCCATGTATTATAAGGCCTTCAAGTCAACATTTATAAAGTCATTACTTTAAGCGAAAGTACATGCTATGTTGAGCATCGCTCCTGGCACCTAAAAGGACGTGGTGTTTGGATGGGGCTGGCTGTCTGAGGAGGCAGTGCAGGCAGCCTTCTGGGATGTGTGATCTGAGCTACTTCTTCTGACCCCAAATATCTCCTCTCACCAGCTGTCAGAGTGCCTGAAGTTCCAAAATCGGATGACTGCTTTTTTTTCTCCCCTTATTAAAATCTCCCAGTTCCTGGTGAATGTAAGTAGATGAAGTTGTCGGTGGGACCTGCAACAAGCCTGGGGCCCCTGGAGACATACAGGAGCTGGGACTGGTTTGTAGACTTGTCCTTTTCTCTGATACCACATTACTGGCCTGAGATAGCGAGCCGAGGGTGTGTGCCTGAGGAGACAGCCAACTTGATGGGAAGGCAGGAGGATGCAAGATTGCTTCTGATGTGGAAACCATTTAAAGGGACTGGCCTCACAAGGAGGGGAGGAATCAGGAGACTGGGATTGACATGTATACACTATTGATACTCAGCATAAAATAGATAACTAATGAGAATCGACTGTATAGCACAGAGAACTCTACTTAATGCTCTGTGGTAACCTAAATGGGAAGGAAATCCAAAAAAAGAGGTGATATACATACACACGTAATGAACTTCCCTGGTGGCTCAGTGGTAAATAATCCACCTGCAATCCAGGGGACTCAGATTCGATCCCTGGGTCAGGAAGGTCCCCTGGAGGAGGAAATGCCAACCCACTCCAGTATTCTTGCCTGGAGAATCCCATGCACAGAGGAGCCCGGCGGGTTACAGTCCGTGGTGTCACAAGAGTTGTATACAATTTAGCGACTAAACAACAACAAATATGTGTACGAATAGCTGATTCACTTTGCTGTAAATAGAAGCTAACCCAACACTGCAAAGCAACTGTACTCTAATAAAAAGTAATTAAAAACAAAAACAAACAGAAAAACAAGCCCAAAGAGACTAGGTTCATATCTGACCATTCAAGGGCAGAGGCCAGCGGAGGGAGTCTGAACCTCACGGAAGTAGCTTATGAGTATCTCGAGACCAGAAAGTCACAAAGTCAGTGTGGGAGCCCTGAGCCAGGAGGGGGGTGACAAATTCACATTTTGCACTGAGGGTCCCCATGCCTTGGCAATGCAGCAGGTCGGAAGGCTGAGCAAAGCAGGAGATTGGATGGGGATCAGTTGAAACCAGATTAGGTTTGAGGGGTTTCAGAGAAGCACCGTCTTGGGATGTGGGTTGTTGTGACAACAGCTTGGTGGGGTGGGCCCTAGTTGGCTCCCACTGGGCCCCGAGAACACAGCTCAAGGACTGCATGATGGCTCCCTGGGTTTACTTGCCTTCACAGGTCCCTATGGGATACTAACACAACAACAACAACGAAAACAAAACCAATGAAAAAGCCACAGTCTTTGTCCTCAGTCCCTGGCACAGAGCTTCAGAAACCTTTGGACTTCCCAGAAAATTTTCGGGCAGTCCAGTGGTTAGCACTCTGTGCTTTCACTGCTGAGGGCGAGGGCTCAAGTTCAGTCCCTGGTTGGGAAACTAAGATCCCACAAGCTTCGTGGTATGACCAAAAAAAAAAAAAAAGAAAAAGAAAAAAAGTACCTTGAACCTTCCAGATGATAGGAGCATCTTTTGTTGTTAATGATGAGCCCCCTCTTTTTTCTCTTTTGGGCAGGTGGCATGTGGGATCTTAGTCCCAACCAGGGATTGAACATGTGCTCCCCATAGTGGAAGCTAGGAGTCTTAACCGCTGGACCACCAAGAAAACCCCTATAAGGAATCCCTTCTAACGATACCTGAGTTTATGCTAACAAGGTGACTCATGGCAGGGCCCCTAAATAGTTTCAGGATGGAGACTGGTTGTGTGTGTGTGTGTGTGTGTGTGCACGCGCACTCAGTTGTGGCTGATTCTTTGCAACCCCATGGACTGCAGTCTACCAGGCTCCTCTCTCCATGGGATTTCTCAGGCAAGAATACCGGAGTGGGTTGCCATTCCCTTCTCCAGGGGATCTTCCCGATCCAGAAATCAAACCCACTTCTCCTACATTGCAGGAGGATTCTTTACCGCTAAGCCCTGGAGGAAGCCCAGACAAAGGGAAACAGCCCTTCTGCGGTATAGGTCATGTGCAGCCCTGCAGTTCTCAAAGTCTACCACACCCGCTCCAGGCAGCTGCATATGGAGACTGAGCATCTTCACAGAGATAGCACTTGTCAGTATCATGCATTGGCTTCTGTCATTTTTTCTTTCTCCGTCTGGTTCCACTTCCCTAGGGCAGCTGTGATGTTGGAAAGCTCCAGACTAATCTGACTTTCTCAGGAACCCCCAACAGAGCCCAGCCTGAGGCTGAACACAGAGTAAAAGCCCTGGGAGCACGTTCTGCTCCATCTAAGGAGGCTTCCCACTGCTTCCTCATCACGTCTGCAGCATGGACCCCGGCCCATCCCTAAGCACTGCGACTCGAAGTCTCCGTCAGAACAGGCCATACCTCAAGCCCCTGGCTGTCAGTGAATTTCTGACAGACAAGTGCTTTCCTGCCCATCCCCCCTCTCCCATCATTCATTGTTCTTGTCACAAATTAAAACGAAAAGCAGGCAATGGTGAGGGAAAGCTGTGGCCCCACTCTTGACACCTCCCGCGCAGAAAGCATTTGACAACCGGTTTCCATGGCAACGGGCTTTCTTTGAAATAATTTCTCCTTCGGTGTGCCAGTCCCCCGCCTTTCTCTTCTTGGGAGTAATGGCCAGCATCGAAAATGAGATCAGACAAGGAGAGAAGATCCCGCAGGCCAGAGTCCAGGAGGGCAGAACTTAATGCCTCTGTCTTTAGGGTGCTCACCAAAGGGTTAAGAGATGCCAAGGAGGAGGCCTGAGAAAAGCTGACAGCATCATCAACAGGCACTATTTCGAGCCACACCATCGGGCAGAGCTCTCTAATTTTGGAAGAGGACCGTGTTCGCACATTCTGTGCAACAGTGCCTGCCCCGGAAGCTGCTGGCTTCCTTGTGTTATTTTTTACTTGTTTTTTTTTTTTTGTTGTTGTTTTTGGTGCCTTGGTGCATGGGCAGTGCTCTCCTTTCAGAGGAGAGCTGTCCTCATCCTTGACCTTGACCTCAGTGTGCTAAGTGGTGAGACCCAGACCTGATTTCTGTTATAGGCTGACTTGTGGTTCTCTCACCATGCATCAGATTCATCTGTTGAAGTCCTGAATGCCAGGACTTCAGAATATGACTGTGCACATTGAAGGCAGAGACTTTAAATGTTAGGGGAAACACTGACTGAAGCCTCCCCCGCTGGACAGGCAGCATAGTAGCCGCTTGTAGTAGTTCTTACAACAGGCGGTCCTGGTAAGGAATGCGGAACTAACAAGCTACCACCAATGGGAAAAATTCAGGAAAGGTCAAGAAGAGAGTGGAGTTTCCAGTCTATATGTCCTACCAACCTCCCAGAATCTTCCTTGTTGGAATCCATCTTGGCTGAGTGATGCGCTTGGCACCAGGAAGGACCCTGAGTCAGAATGATTGGCCAGAGACAACCCAGAAATTAACCCCATCACCATAAAACCCAGGACTGGGAGCCACGTGGCAGAGCAGTCCTCCTGGGTTCCCTTAGCCTCCTGCTCTCTGCCCAGGCGCTCCTTCCCAATAAAGTCTCGTACTTTGTTAGCATGTGTGTCTCCTCAGACAATTCATTACCGAGTGTCAGACAAAAGCCCTCTCTTGGGTCCTGGAAGGGGTCCCCCTCCTGCACCAACTGGAAGAATCACATAAAGAGGTGATTAAGTTAAAAGGACAACCCTTATGGCTGAAAGTGAAGAAGAACTAAAGAGCCTCTTGATGAAAGTGAAAGAGGAGAGTGAAAAAGTTGGCTTAAAGCTCAACATTCAGAAAACTAAGATCATGGCATCTGGTCCAATCACTTCATGGCAAATAAGATGGGGAAACAATGGAAACAGTAACAGACTTTATTTTTCTGGGCTCCAAAATCACTGTAGATGGTGACTGCAGCCATGAAATTAAAAGAAGTTTGCTCCTTTGAAGAAAAGTTATGACCAACCCAGACAGCATATTAAAAAGCAGAGACATTACTTTGCTGACAAAGGTCCATGTAGTCAAATCTATGGCTTTTCCAGTAGTCATATATGGATGTGAGAGTTGGACTATTAAAAAAACTGAGTGCTGAAGAATTGATGCTTTTGAACTGTGGTGTTGGAGAAGGCTCTTGAGAGTTCCTTGGACTGCAAAGAGATCAAACCAGTCCATCCTAAAGGAAAGCAATCCTGAATATTCATTGGAAGGACTGATGCTGAAGCTGAAACTCCAGTATTTTGGCCCCCTGATGAGAAAGGCTGACTCACTGGAAAAGACCCTGATGCTGGGAAAGATGGAAGGCAGGAGGAGAAGGGGATGACAGAGGATGAGATGGTCGGAAGGCATCACCGATTTGATGGACATGAGTTTGAGCAAACTCTGGGAGTTGGTGATGGACAGGGAGGCCTGGCGTGCTGCAGTCCATGGGGTCACAAAGAGTTGGATACAACTGAGTGACTGACTGAAGTTAAAAGGAGCCCACTGGAGTGAGCCCTAATACAAGCTGCCCGCTGCCTTTATAAGAAGAGGTCATTGGACACAGAAGAGACACCAGAGATGCACGGGCTCTGAGGAAAGGTAGTGTGAGGACTCAGTGAGAGGGTGGCTGTCTGCAAGCCAAGGAGGGAGGCCTTGGGAGAAATCAACCCTGCCAACACCGTGATCTTGGACTTCCAGCCCACAGGCTGTGTGTTTGTTGTGGCATCCTGAGCCCACTTATACCACTTCCCTCTGGGCTGCAGAAGCTCCGCTTGTCAGCCCGGGGCTCAGGAATGTCAGTTTAAGATCCTTTGCTTTACATTCCCTACAGAAGGAGGTGGGCTCCCACAGGAACTCCCGCAGGCTCCCTGCGCTCACCACGTGCCATGTGATACCCTCGTGCCTTGATGTGTCTGCAGGTCTCTTCTCTCACGGGATATGGCACTCTGC
The DNA here is from genome assembly GCF_033118175.1 of Dama dama. Lineage (NCBI taxonomy): Eukaryota > Metazoa > Chordata > Mammalia > Artiodactyla > Cervidae > Dama > Dama dama. The sequence continues at coordinate 37,212,821 of NC_083696.1, read as the reverse complement.
GAAGTGACTGATGGAGGCCCTGAGTCCACATTTTATGGAAAAAGAGGCTGGATAGGCCTGAGTAATTCAGGGTGGGGAGGCTGGGTGACCTAAGCAGATGTGTCCTTGCTTCTCCATCCACCCGTGTTCACCGTATTTTAATGTTTAAGAGATCCCAGAGTGGGATGCTTTGAGGTTGGGCTGCTATCTTCACCGTATTTTAATGCACATGAGATCCTGGAATGGGATGCTTTGAAGCTGGGCTGTTATCTTCTTCCAATTGTATCCTGGCCACTGGGACTGTGCTTCGCATGAAGTCACTTAATAAGGGTCTCTGAATAAATTAAATGAATCTTATTCTGTTCAAGAGAAGGAAGCCTTAGGATTTAAATCAAAAGAGAAATTGCTGGTCTCTTTTCCCCTTCTTCTTCCTTCCTTCCTTTTTTTTTTTTTTCTCTCTCTCTCTCCCCCTCCTTCACTCTTCTTAATTTTTTGGCTGTGCCGCGCAGCATGCAATATCTTTGTTCCCCAACCAGAGATCAGACCTGTGCATGCCCTGCTTTGGAAGCACAGAACTTTAACCACTGGACACCAGGGAAATTCACTCTTTATTTTGCAGAGGAGGAGACAAAGGCTTAGGAAATAAAATGAAGCAGAACCAGGACCAAAACCAAGCTCTTCCGAATCCAAATCCAGGGGTCTTTCTGCTGTGCCATGCACTGAATTTAATGCACAGCTGGCCGTGTATACACCCATGTCAGGAGAACAAAGACAACACCTATATTTTCAGGTAAGCATAGTCCCTTAGGGAGACTTCCCTAGTGGCTCAGCAGTGAAGAATCCACCGGTAATGCAGGAGATGCAAGAGACACAGGTTTGACCCCTGGGTCAGGAAGAGCCCCTGGAGGAGGGCATGAAAAACCACTCCAGTTTTCTTGCCTGGAGAATCCCATGGACAGAGAAGCCTGGAGGGTACGGTCCATGGGGCTGCAGAGAGTTGGACATGATGGAAGCGACTGAGCATGGGTGTATACATAGTCTCTTAGGATCAGTATCCAAATGTGAATTTACCTACTGTGTGTCAAAGGACTTGATACTCTTCTCTGTACTTCCTGGTATTTGCCTTTTTCATTTTGTGGCTCCCAATCGAGTCTCAAGAGAAGAGACAGCACATAATGAGCATTCTAAACACTTAAAAAAATAAATTGATGAATAGATGAAAGCAGAAATAATCCGTAAATTCCTCCCTCTAGCATTCAAAGCTCTCCATAATCTGGCAGCCTAATTTTCAACCTTCATGGACAAAATCCTTTGCTCTAGCTGATTCAGTTTCTCTGCTTCCAGAAGAATGCATCATTTGTGACTCCCCTCTGGTCCTTCCCCCAGACTCAGATCACCCTTCTCTCTCTTATTTGTCCATCCTGAAGTAGCTTACATATTCAAGCCTAAGTGGGACCACCCCTTCCTTTTGGCTTGGTGCACAAATAAGAGCAATAAATATTTGGAGTATGGAAGACATGCGTGGAGAAGGAATCTACAAAGCATCCTGAAATAGGGCTTCAAGTGAGGAAAGAAATGGGGAGGGATGGAAACTGAGGGGCTTCATTTGGTTCTGCCACTCACAGAAACTACAGCCTTGAGCAAGTCACAGACCCTGACGCTGAAGTTTCTTCATTTATACAATGGAAGTTTAGACTAGGCAGTCCTTGAGATAATTCCAGCTTTCACACTCTGACTGCACATCAACCAAACAGCTGCTGTCTCTCTTTGTACGGCCCCCAACTCTTTTCTCTCCTCCTCCCCGAGGACGCGTGTGCACAAAGCTCTGCTCTCCAGAGACCTTGACCATCAGCCTCCCCCTCTTCCTCCTTTTTTTTTGTTTCAGCGTATTCTTTTCTAATGATTCCTTCCTATGCATGTGTGCATGCATGCATGCTCAGTTGTGACTGACTCTTAGCGACTCCATAGCCCACCAGGCCCTCTGTCCATGGGATTTTCCAGGCAAGAATACTGGAGTAGGTTGCCAGTTCCTTCTCTAGAGGTTCTTCCTGACCCAGGGATTGAACCCATGTCCCTTGTGTCTGCTACATGGGCAGGTGGATATTTTTAGCACTGTGCCACCCTAGTACCAGACTTGCCTTTCTGCCAGAAGTTCAATGAACACGAAGAGGCACAAATAAATACCACATCAAAGCACATCATAATCTAACTGATAAAAACCAGTGCAAAAGAGGAAAATTTTAGAGACTTAGAGGGAAAAAAAGACACATCATATTCAAGAGAACAAAAACGAGATTTATTCCAGAATTTTTGTCAGAAGCAGTACAAGCCAGAAGATAAAGGAATAACATCTAATGTGCTAAAACTAAAAAAAAAATTCTATCCTAGAATTCTGTATGTAGTGAAAATGTTCTTTAAAAGTAGAGTGAAATTTTAAAAAAAGTAGAGTGAAATAAAGACATTTTTCATAAAAACAAGCTGAGATCATTCATTGCCAGTAGACTAGAACCACAAAAAATTGTAAAAGGAGTTTCCTCAGGCTGAAGGAAAAGGACACGAGACTCAAATGTATATAAAAAAATGAAGAGTACTAGGAATATTAAATGAGTGAGTAAATATAAAAGACATTTGTTCTCATTTTTAAGTCATTTTTTTGACTGAATCCAGAAGCTTGTGGGATGTAGGAGGTTAGATCCCCTACCAGGATTGAACCCGAGCCCCCTGCATTGGAAGCACAGAGTGTTGACCACTGGACTGTCAGGGAAAGTCCCTCCTATTAAAATCTTTTAAAAGAATGCTGAACACAGAAATCAGTATGGGCTGGACTTCTCCCTCTGCTTAGGATCTCACTTTTTTAAAAAATAAATTTTGCTCCTTTTAAAAAACAATTTTATTTATTTACTTGTTATTTTTGACTATGCTGGGTCTTCACTGCTGTGTGTAGGCTTTCTTTCATTGTGGTGCTCAGGCCTTTCATTGTGGTGACTTCTCTTGTTGTGGAGAATGGGCTCTAGGGCTCGTGGGCTTCAGTGGCTGTAGTTCCTGGGCTCCAGAGCACAGGCTCAATACTTGCAGGGCACAGGTTTAGTTGCTCTGTGGCATGTGGGATCTTCCTTAATCAAGAATCAAACCCATGTCTCCTGCATTGCTAGCTGGACTCTTCACCACCAAGCCACCAAGGAAACCCAGGATCTCACGTTTTGGTGTTGGCTGGGCTCTGGAGGCATGCCAAAGAATCTGTTTGTGAGCTCATTCATGTTGTTGGCAGACCCTGGTTCTAGGTTGTAGGCTGAAGGTCTAAGGTCTGCATTTCCTTGCTAGCTGGTACCCAGGCTCTGGCATCAGTTTCCTGAGACCCATATTTCTTCTCGCATGGTCCCCTCCATATTCAGAGCAACAAGGATGTGTCTTGTTCTCACATCTTGACTCTGCCTGACTGCCTTTTTTATTAACTAGAGAAAGGCCTCTTATTTTTTTCTCAGGTTTTTTTTAAAAACAGTTTTGGTTTCACAGCAAAATTGAGAGGGAAGTACAGAGACTTCCCACATACCTCCTATCTCACCATGCATAGAAACTTCCCCCATCCATCAACTTTCCTTATCAGAGCATTCCCTCTCAACAGTCCCTACCATTATCAATAATTTGTTACAATTGATAAATCTACTCTGACATCATCAGCACCTTAAGTTCATTGTTTACTTTACATTCATTCTTGGTATTTTATTCCATTCGATGGGTTTGGGCAAATGTCTAATAATATGAATCAGTTATTATAGTATCATACAGAGTATTTTCATGTCCTAAAAATCCTCTGGGCTTTGCCTGTCCATCCCACCCCTCACCTTAACCCTTGGCAACCACTGATCTTTTTCCTGTCTCCATAGTTTTGCCTCCCCAAGAACATCATATAGTTGGAATCATGCAGCAAGTAGTCTTTTCAGACTGACTTCTTTCACTTAGTGATACCCATTTGAGCTTTCTCTATGTCTTTTCATGGTTTGATAGCTCATTTTTCTTTAGTGCTGAATAATATTCCACTGTCTGGATGAACTATGGTTGATTTACCCATTCATCTACTGGAGGACTGCTTAGCAGGTTCCAAATTTTGTCAATTATGAAGAAAGCTACTATAAACATCCATGTTGGCTCTCCAGGTGGCACTAGTGGTAATGAATCCATCTGCCAGTGTAGGAGAGAGAGGCAGGTTTAATCTCTGGATCAGGAAGATTCCCTGGAGTAGGAAGTGGCACCCCACTCCAGCATTCTTGCCTGGAAAATTCCAGAGGCAGAGGAGCTGGGTGGACCACAGAGTGGGCCCCAAAGAGTTGGACCCGACTGAACACCACCACTGCAAATATCCATGTGCAGAGGTTTTGGCGTGAGCATGTTTTCAGATCCTTTGGATAAACACCAAGAATTATGACTGCTGAATATTAGGGTAAAAGTGTGTTTAGTTTTGTAAGAAACTGCCAAACTGTCTTCCAAAGTGGCTGCACCATTTTTATTCCCACCAGCAAAGAATGAGATTTCCTGTTACTTCATATCTTTGTGAGCACTTGGTGTGGTTTTGAATTCAGACCATTCCAATAAGTGTGTAGCAGTATGTTATTGCTGTTTTAATTTGCATTTCCCTGATTGACATATGATGTGGAGCATCTTTTCATAGACTTATTTGTTGTCTGTAAATCTTCCTGGGTGAAGTGTCTATTAACGTCCTTGGCCCATAAGTTCTCTCATTTTGGCCCCTAAAGTTCTCTCATTTTAAGGGCTTACATGATTAGATAAGGCCCATCCAGATAATTTCCCTCTTATGGTCAACTGCATTATATGTGCATGTGCTCAGTTGCTTTGAGTTGTGTCCAACTCTTTGCGACCCTGTGGACTGTAACCCTCTAGGTTCCTCTATCCATGGATTCTCCAGGCAAGAACACTGGAGTGGGTAGCCATTTCCTTCTCCAGGGGATCTTTCCAACCCAAGGATTGTACCTATGTCTCCTGCTTGGCAGGAGGATTCTTTACCACTGAGCCACAGGGGAAACCCTAGCTGTGGCATTTAACATAATCATAGGAGCAAGATCTCAGACTCAAAGTCAGGAAAGGAGTGGGAAAAGGAAGGGCTTAACATATGCTCTTATTGAAGGTTTTTGACATGCAGAAGCTAGAGGTGGGCTAATTGTAAGCAGAACATCCTATGTGATTGCTCCATGTCGTATATTTGACTTTCTCTTTTTGTTCCTAAATTGGAAGTGGGAGCAAAAATTAGGGAACCTAGCAGTTACTGATCAAGTGTTGACTTTTGTGAGCTGGCTGCTGTGGAAATTGTGAGTCAGAGAGCTATTTTTTCATATATGATCTTGCCATTTGTCAGTCTTTCAAGGGAGTAGTCAGAATATTTTGGGGGAGCCATTTTAGAAATTCTGCCTATTACAGGTATCTACAAAAAACCTACCTACAGCTAATATCAAATATAATGGTAAAAGATTGAATGTTTTCCCTTTAAGCTCAGGAGCAAGACAACAATGTTTGTGCTCACCACTTCTATACAATATGGTACTGAGGGTTTCAGCCAGTGCCATAAATCAAGAAAAAGAAATAAATGATATCTAGATTGGAAAGAAAGAAGTAAAACTATCTTTAATCCCATATAACACAATCATTTATGTACAAAAATTCATAACATCAAAAAAAGTTACTAGAGTTTAGCAAGGTTGCAGGACATGTATCAATATATAAAAATTAATTTTATTTATATATATTAGCACAAACAAAAGATGAAATGACTCACAACATCATTAAAAATTAAGTACTTAGGAATATATTTGACAAAATGTGTGTAAGACCTTGATATTCAAGCCTACAAAATTTTGCTATAAAAATTAAACATGATCTAACAAATGGAGAGGGATGCCATGTTCATGGATAATAAAATTGACTATTATAAAAATTTTAGTTACCCCAAGTTGATCCATACATTAAAAGCAATTCCAACAAAATTCCAGAAGACTTTTTTTTTTTGGGTAGAGATTGAGTAGTCTGTTGTAAAATTCACATTGAAATGCAAAGGACCACAGTTAGAACAACTCTAAGAAAGAACAAAATTGGAGGACTTACGCTACCTGATGTTAAGACTTATTATAGTGTTAGAGTAAGTAAGAGAGTTAGCACTGGTGCCAAGGTAGACAAATAGATCAACGAGACAGAATGGAGTCCAGAAACAGACATGCACATGTATGGTCAATTGATTTCTGACAAAGATTAAAGAAACCATTCAGTAGAGAAATGATAATAGTGTTTTCAACAAACAGTGCAGGAGCAGTTGGATATCCATATGCACAAGAGAAAAAAAAAGAAGCAAAACCTGGGAGAACCAAAAAAGAGAAACAGACACATCCACAATTATAATCGCATATTGTAACACCCTTGTCTTAGTAATTCAGAAAACAAGTAGGCAGAAAATGAGCAAGGAAAATTTTAAAAATGTACAGCTTTTCAGCCAACTTGATTTAAACTTACAACCTACAACAGTAGAGTCCACGTTATCTTCATGTGCGCATGGAACATTCACTGAGACAGACCATATGTTAGATCACAAGACTTTGAAAGCATACAGGGTGTATTCTTTTCCCAAAAAAGAATTAAGTTAAAAGTTAGTAATGAAAAGATGGTTGGAAATCCACATATTGGAAACTGGACAACATATTACTAAATAATTCTTGCATCAGAAAAGAGATCATAAAAGAAATTAGGAAATATTTTGAAATGAGTAACATTAAAAAATATAAAAAGTTGTGGAATGCAGGTGAAGCAGTTCATAAAGGGGATTTCCAAAAGTCACCTCATTAACATAACCCCTATTCTGGTGAAAATGGGCTTTTGAATAACAAGATTCTTATTTCACCTTTATGGCTCTGAAGCCATTTCAGGAACTGAGAACAAATGTTATAACAAAAGATGCTCCCATTGCTTTTACTTCTCAGGATATTACAAGAGTTTTGGGAGCTGTGAGCTATGAACTGTAGCTGGAAGACTGAAATATGTATTTATTGTAAATCACAATATCTTTAACTACTTTGTGCTGTACTCAAAATGAATTCATGGTTTATGTGAAAAATAATAATGAAAATATTTCATTCAGAAGTATTTTATAACAAAATTATGGGATGTAGTTAAGGTGGTGTTAGACATAAATTTCTATGCTTAAGTATATATATTTTAAAACAATCACGAAACAGAAAAGAAGGAACACTCTACATAGAAAACCCTAAAGACTCTACCAGAAAATTACTAGAGCTAATCAATGAATATAGTAAAGTTGCAGGATATAAAATTAACACACAGAAATCCCTTGCATTCCTACACACTAACAATGAGAAAACAGAAAGAAAAATTAAGGAAACAATACCATTCACCATTGCAACAAAAAGAATAAAATGCCTAGGAGTATATCCACCTAAATAAATCAAAGACCTATACATAGAAAACTATAAAATACTGATGAAAGAAATCAAAGAGGACACAAATAGATGGAGAAATATACCGTGTTTATTGATTGGAAGAATCAATATTGTGAAAATGCGCATACTACCCAAAGCAATCTATAGATTAAATGCAACCCCTATCAAGCTACCAACGGTATTCTTTACAGAACTAGAACAAATAATTTCACAATTTGTATGGAAATACAAAAAACCTTGAATAGCCAAAGCAATCTTGAGAAAGAAGAATGGAACTGGAGGAATCAACCTGCCTGACTTCAGTCTCTGCTACAAAGCCACAGTCATCAAGACAGTATGGCACTGGCACAAAGACAGAAATATAGATCAATGGAACAAAATAGAAAGCCCAGAGATAAATCCACATACCTATGGACACCTTATCTTTGACAAAGGAGGCAAGAATATACAATGGAAAAAAGACAACCTCTTTAACAAGTGGTGCTGGGAAAGCTGGTCAACCACTTGTAAAAGAATGAAACTAGTACACTTTCTAACACCATACACAATAATAAACTCAAAATGGATTAAAGATCTAAATGTAAGACCAGAAACTATAAAACTCCTAGAGGAGAACATAGGCAAAACACTCTCCGACATAAATTACAGCAGGATCCTCTATGACCCACCTCCCAGAATATTGGAAATAAAAGCAAAAATAAACAAATGGGACCTAATGAAACTTAAAAGCTTTTGCACAACACAGGAAACTATAAGCAAGGTGAAAAGACAGCCTTCAGAATGGGAGAAAATAATAGCAAGTGAAGAAACAGACAAAGGATTAATCTCAAAAATATACAAGCAACTCCTGCAGCTCAATTCCAGAAAAATTAATGACCCAATCAAAAAATGGGCCAAAGATCTAAACAGACATTTCTCCAAAGAAGACATACAGATGGCTAACAAACACATGAAAAGATGTTCAACATCACTCATTATCAGAGAAATGCAAATCAAGACCACACACCAGTCAGAATGGCTGCTATCCAAAAGTCTACAAGCAATAAATGCTGGAGAGGGTGTGGAGAAAAGGGAACCCTCTTACACTGTTTGTGGGAATGCAAACTAGTACAGCCACTATGGAGAACAGTGTGGAGATTCCTTAAAAAACTGGAAATAGAACTGCCATATGACCCAGCAATCCCACTCCTGGGCATACACACCGAGGAAACCAGATCTGAAAGAGACATATGTACCCCAATGTTCATCGCAGCACTGTTTATAATAGCCAGGACATGGAAGCAACCTAGATGCCCATCAGCAGATGAATGGATAAGAAAGCTGTGGTACATATACACCATGGAATATTACTCAGCCATTAAAAAGAATACATTTGAAACAGTTCTAATGAGGTGGATGAAACTGGAGCCCATACAGAGTGAAGTAAGCCAGAAAGATAAACACCAATACAGTATACTAACACATATATGTGGAATTTAGAAAGATGGTAACGATAACCCTATATGCAAGACAGAAAAAGAGACACAGATGTATAGAACAGACTTTTGGACTCTATGGGAGAAGGCGAGGGTGAGATGATCTGAGAGAACAGCATCGAAACATGTATATTATCAAGTGTGAAACAGATCGACAGTCCAGGTTTGATGCATGAGACAAGTGCTCGGGGCTGGTGCACTGGGAAGACCCAGAGGGATGGGGTGGGGAGGGAGGTGGGAGGGGGGTTCAGGATGTGGAGCACATGTACACCCATGGCTGATTCATGTCAATGTATGGCAAAACCACTACAGTATTGTAAAGTAATTAGCCTCCAACTAATAAAAATAAATGAAAAAAATTAAAAAAAAATAAAACTCACACAAAAAAAGGAATACACATGTCAAAACTCACCAAAATGTACATTTAAACCATGTACAGTTGAATGTACAAGTATACCCTAATAAATCTGTGTGCATTTAAAAAAAAAAGAAAAGAAGGAAAAATCCTCGAGAAGTTGGAAATGAAATGGTATATTAATTCTAAACATGAAAAGAAAGAAATAATAAAAAGTAAGGGTAGAAATTGCTAAAATAATGATGGAGAGCTTGAACAAATCCAAAAGCTGATTCTTTGAAGAAAATCTATGGAGTAGCTAAACTTCTGAGAGTATTAACCCAGAAAGAAAGAGCAAAAGACAAATAATAAAGAGCCATAACTACAGAAGCAAGAATAATTAAAGTCATCTGAATAGAATGCTGACAAATTTATGCCTATGCATTTAAAAAACTTAGATAAAATGGAAAAAAATTACAAATCTGAGCTACTAAAATTGACTTAAGAAGAAGACAGAAAACTCAAGTAGTTCGATAGCCATTAAATAAATCTGATCAGTAGTTCAGTCCCTCTACCTTTCTAACCACTTTCAAATATTTTTAGGTTCAGATGATTTTAAAGACAAATTTGTACTAAATCTTGGCTGAACAACATTTATTTATCCAGTTGATGGTCTATGGAAAAAATGATAATGAAAATATTTGGAGTATTGTATAATAAACTTATGGGAAGTAAATGTTATTCATATATTTGAAGTATTATAAACCAAAATTATGGGTTTAAATGTTATTACCCTTCTGGCTTTCATATCTTCTTATGAAAAGTCAGGAGTATAGTTAGCTCTCCGTATCTGCGAGTTCTGCATCTGTGAATTCAACCAAAGGCAAACTGGAACTATTCAGAAAAAATATCCAGACAGTTCCAAAAACCAAAACTATTATAACATTTACATTATAGTAGGTATTATAGGTAATTCAGAAATGATTTAAAGTATATGGGAGGAAGTGGGTAAGTTATATGCAATTACTCTGCATAGAAAGGGGCTTCCCTGGTGGCTCGGACAGTAAATTCACCTGCAATGTAGGAGACTGGGTTTGATCTCTGGGTCAGGAAGATCCCCTGGCGAAGGGGATCCCCTGGAGTGGCAACCCACTCCAGTATTCTTGCCTGAAGAATTCCATGGACAGAGGAGACTGGTGGGCTACAGTCCATGGGGTGACAAAGAGTCAGAGAAGACTGAGCAACTGAGCCCGAGCATCAGGGCCCGTTCTTGTGTCCTGAGAACTTTGCCCACTTCGTAAGCAGATTGCTCAGTTCAGGTTGACCTGCCCATTCCTGGCAGCCCACCTGGTAGAGAAGGTACCAGGGCCTGGCCTTTACCCCTTGCAGCACAACTTTGATGGATTTCAGACCCAAAACTATTCCCATTACAGGTGGAATACATTTCAGATCCATGCCCCGAGCACTCTAAAACCTCAAAGAGCAGCCGACCAGGCTCTGGTCAAGGACTAGTTTCCACATACTTCTGCTGCTGATAAAATCTACCAGTTCTGGGGAGGAATAGCCTAGGAATTCCATGGTTCTGCCAAATTCCCATCTTAGTCATCAACAAAAAGCCCATCTAAGGCCCTGAATATGGCCTGGCTAACCTCTGATGCTGGGTCCTCATCCCACATTGCCTATTGTAGGCCATAAATCCAGACTTGTGATGGGGCTTGGGAGTCCAAAGGATCATCATCTTAGTTATGTTTGCTTATTTATTTATTTTTGGCCATGCTTTGCTGCGTGGGGGATCTTAGTTCCCCGACCAGGGATTGAACCTGCGCGCCCTGCACTGGAGTGCAGAGTCTTACCACTGGACCTCCAGGGAAGTCCCCATCTTAGTTTTAGACCCATAAATCACCTTCAAATTGGAAACAACCCTGATAATTCTGGATTGGTTGATAGATGTTTTTCCCAAGATGGCAACACACCCAGACCTATACATTTACAGTTGCCTCAGGCCTGTATAACAGCTTTCTATTTAGAAACTTTAAAATGTTCACTAGCCACTATTTGATTAATTTTTAAAACTGAAGTATATCTGATGATGGGAAAGATAGAAGGCAGAAGGAGAAAGTGGTGGCAGAGGTTAAGATGGTTGGATAGCATCACTGACTCAGTGGACATCAGTTTGAGCAAACTCTGGGAGACAGTGAAGGACAGGGAAGCCAGCTTGCTGCAGTCCATGGTGTGGCAGAGTTGGACGGAACAACAATAACAAGCTCAGGAAGTGTCATCAGAGGCTCACATCCTTGGATCGGATGTTACTAGGGAATGCATTATGATGGTCTGTCAGCAGAACTCAGAGTCCTTTCTTCATCAACCTGGTTTCCACTGTCTTACACATGTTCATTTGAAATACAAAGTTGGCTCTTGTGGAAGAGAATCCTGCCATTTGTGGCAACATGGATGCCCCTTGAGGACATAATCCTAAATGAAATAAGCCAGACACAGAAAGACAAATACTGTATGGTCTCACTTATATGTAGAATCCTAAGCAGACAGTAGAATGGTGGTGAAGTGGAAATGGGAGCGTACTGGTCAAAAGGTAAAACTTTCACTTACTCAGGATGAATAAATTCTGGAGAGCTAAGATCTAACATGGGTCTATAGTTAATAATACTGTAGTGTGCACTGGAAATTTACTGATAGAGTAGACAGCTTAAGTGTTCTTACCACAGACAAAATGGTACCTGTGTGAGATGATGGATGTGTTAATTATCTTCACTGTGAAGATCATTTCACCATGTATTGTCTGTCTGTCCTAAGCCGCTTCAGTTGTGTCCAACTCTTTACAACCCTTATGGGCCACAGCCCACCAGGATCCATTGTCTGTGGGAATTCCCAGGCAAGAATACTGGAGAGGGTTGCCATTTCCTCCCCAGGGGATCTTCCTGACCCAGGGATGGAACTCGAGTTTCTTTTATCTCCTGCACATGGCAGGCACGGGTTCTTTACCACTAGCGCCACCTGAGAAGCCCAATCTGGGTTTGATCTCTGGTCCTGGAAGATTCCACACACCTTAGGGCAACTGAGCCATAAGCAGCAACTACTGAGCCCATGTGCCCTAGAGCCCGTGCTCCTCAACAAGAGAAGCTGCCGGAATGAGGAGCTCACACACTGCAAATAAAGAGTAGCCCCTTCTCGCCACAACCAGGGAAAGTCCACGTGAAGCGGCACAACCAAAGAAGCGGCACAAACAAATGAAGACCTGGCACAACCAAAGATAAAGAAATACAAAGTTTTTAAATTACACTGTACTTTTAAAATATATACAATTTGTATTTGTTAATTATACCTCAGAAAAGCTGGAAAAACATGAAGTTTCCTTTTCTGACCATTATTATTTCAAGAATAGTAATATTCTTTAATAGTAATAATAGTAATTGAGTTTGTTGGCAAAACTTTTGTGCCAAGAAGCCAGGAAAGGCCCTCAGTGGGGTTCTGCCTTTAGTCCGTGCAGAGCAAGGGCAGGTCTGGGATGGGATGGGAGGTGGGGGTGAGCGTCCCCAACCTTCCTTGGGGACTTCTTGCAATGGCTCCCAGCAGTGGCATCCCCTCAAAGTCTGGGTAACTCCCTCTGGAAACATTTCCCTTCATGGGTGGGTGGGGGTAGGAAGATGGGGAAAGGTCTCAGCTATCTCTTAGACTAATGGACAGCTCCAGCTGGTGGCCTGAAAGAGAGACTGAAATCCTACACGGTGCTTTTCTCCTGTGATAGAATTGATTCTGGCATGCGCTTCTGGAGTTACTCTGGTTTTTAAAAAAACGTCCATTTGGGATGTCAAGAGCCACTTGGGCAGGGAAAGCTGTGTAATGTAGATCCTGAATGGGGACAACTCTGGGGCCTGTTCAGTGGGAAGGCTAGTTTTTGTGATAGCCACCTATGGACACTGTCTTCCTTTCTGAGAGACCGTCTGAATGAGTGTTAAGTCTTCCCTGGGCAAACTCAGGAGTTCCTGGTCCCCCCAAACAGGTGGGGGATGGGAGAGATGTCTGCTCTGATCTTGGGCCTTTAGACCATCCAAAGATTATGCTGATGATCAAACAATAGCAACAACAACAGCAGCAAAACAAACCCTGAATGAGTTTGACAATACTTGTCTCAGATCCTCTTATATTCAGATCCTCTTATACTTCACTTGTATATTTCATCTCAGGCTCCACTCCTTCAAAACTCCACCTTCAACCATCTAGCTTCAAAACTATGCTTTGGAATTGAGAGAGTAGTGTTGACATATATACACTACCATGTGTGACATAGACAGCTAGTGGGAAGCGGCCATATAGCACGGAGCTCAGCTTAGCACTCTGTGATGACCTAGAGGGGTGGCAGGCGGGTGGAGGTTCAAGAGGGAGGGGACATGTGTCTACACATAGCTGATCCACTTCATTGTAGAGGAGAAACCAAGACAAGATTGCAAAGCAATTATCCTCCAGTTAAAAGTAAAGTGAAAGAAAGTGAAAGTCGCTCAGTCGTGTCCAACTCTTTGTAACCCCATGGACTATAAAGTTCATGGAATTCTCTAGTCCAGAATACCAGAGTGGGTAGCCTTTCCCTTCTCCAGGGGATCCTCCCAACCCAGGGACCAAACCCAGGTCTCCTGCATTGCAGGCGGATTCTTCACCAGCTGAGCCATAAGGGAAGCCCAAATTAAAAGTAAAACAAACAACCCCCCCACCCCCGCCCCCACAGCTTTATCAGTCTTGCTTGTAGGTCTCCCTTGGACATGGCTTGGGTTCATTAATTTTTTCTTCTTATTTCTTTAGATAACACCCAGCCAGATTTGGTCCTAAACTTCACCCACCCCCACCAACATTAGTTTCTTTGCCAATGCTCTGTCTAGGCTTGTCAGGACAGATCCACAGTGGCTGGTGGGGCAGAGTGAGTGAGCATTTGCCAGGAGGGAGCAAACATGTTTGCAAGGGGAGATGTGATGATGGTGAGAGAAAGAGATGCTGTTACCCTTCTCCAATCTCTCCGGAAGGGGGGGAGAATGAGCAGCTTCTCCTCAAGGGGTTTGAGGGCAATAGACTCTCAGGAGGACCAGAGTTCAGTCAAGGAATACGGTCATAGAGTATCCAGCAAGGACTCTGGTCATATAGGCTAGTCTTTCGGGACACTGAAAATCCAGTAGGCACGTGAGAGGGTCTTAAAGATCAGCACTGGGGAGGAGGCACGGTGTAGTGTGGACTTGAAAGTAAAGTTGGGAACTGATGACCAGAGATCTTGTGTTTAGGATGGACAAAAAGAGAAGCTTGGCAGGACTGGCTGGTACAGGGGGAGATGTCAGGCGACACCTACAGCCTGAGAGGCCCCTAATGAAAAGTTAACTTCAGCAGTGGACTATGTCATCTTGGAAGCCTTGGCCTCCAAGTGTCAGGATTGGAGACAGATTAAGTAAGAGGTGAGACCAATCTCCAGGAAGGTTTGGTTCAAATGATTGGGAGAGAGTGTTGAGCATCCCTTCTGACACTTACAGCGGGTCGATCTGCACTATGTACAGCCCTTGAAGAATGCTTCCCCACTGTGCTGTAGAAAAGAGGAAGTTCTCTTCCTCTTTTCAAGAGGGCTAAAGGCAAGAGAAATTTTAACCCCTCTATAGATCTATATAGGGCTTCTCAGGTGGCTCAGCGGTAAAGCATTTGCTTGCCGATGCAGGGGACTCGGATTCAATTCTTGGGTCAAGAAGATGCCCTGGAGAAGGAAAAGCAATCCACTCCAGTATTCTTGCCTGGAAAATCCCATGGACAGAGAAGCCTGGTGGGCTAGTCCATGAGGTTGTGAAGAGTCAGACATGACTGGAGCATCAGCACAATGTATCTATATAGCAAAAAATTACTTCATTCAAGAAATGTAGTATTTCACCTTTGGGTCACTTCCCCTTTGGCAGAATAGAGGTTGGTGAATGTCAAGGTACAGTTACTTGTCTAAGCAAATGGGCTGGAGGTCTCCGAGGGACCCGGCCTCCATCTGTCATTTCTTGTAGGTTAAAAGGGAAATCAGTGATGGGTGAACTGAGCTCCCTCTCATCTTTGGAGACCAAGTCCAAGTATTTCCATCCCAGCATTTTGCTCTCGTTTTTTTTTTTTCTCTAGAAGAGTTCAAGATCTTTTGTGGTTTTAGCTTGATTTTCTAATCTCTATCTCTCAAAAAATTTTTTTTTAGTAATTAAATCCCTTTGTTAAGCAAAAGTTTATACAGAACCACAATATACAAAGCACAAAAAACTCAGACTCTTACCAGAATGGATTTATTTTATAACTTCACATTTATAACACTTTACTTTGTATACTGAGAATACATGAGAACAATGAGGCCATTTTTACAAATACAAAAACCACATGAAATCCAGGTGTATAGGCTGACAGTTATATCACTTTATTTGAACAGTATTGAAAAATTGAACTTAGACAGGTAAGTGCTCACAAATGGTATCTTTTTTTTTTTTTAATAAAAGCCTTTTCCTACAATCTCAGGATATTCCTTCAGTTAAAATTATTTACCATCAGAAAGAATAATTTATTTTTTATAATCACTAACAATAGTCAACAATAGCTGGAAAACTGATCACAAAGATAACAGACAATAAGAGCTCCAACTTACCACAAGCACTTAATGGTTTCTAATGCAACGTTGTCACAACCGAACAGATTACCTATTTACTCATTATTGCAGGACTGTTAGAAAAAGAAGAGAACATGCACTGATCAGACAATAAGCATGGGAAAGATAAGAAAAAGAGCCTCCATGTATTGGGGACTTTCTGTGTTCCAGACATCATGCTAAGTGCTTAAAAGGTATTACGTCATTTGATCCTAACAACAACCCTATTCTATTGTCCTCCCACTTTTCTGATGAGGAAAACTGATACTTAGAGAAGTTAAGCCACTTGTTTATTGTATATACAAAGCTGCCAGGATGTGAGACATGGATTGTGTTGGAGTCTTGTGTAGTGCTTAACTGAATGATGCTCATTTATGCTTGAAGCACACTTGGCATCACAGGACAGGCATAAGCCTGACTGAAACACCTCTGAAATGCTATGACTTCCTTAATCTACGAAGAATGAATAGAAGTTTGGCTGTGTGCTTGGATCTCACCAGGGAATCTTTTTTCCAAGATCTGCACAAAATGAGTCAATCTGGAAACAACAGTGAGCCTGCTGGCAAACGCCAGTGTGTTAAAATCTGGATATCAGCACACTTGTGTCTGTCTACCTGTTATCTAGTAGAGATTTAAAGAGGGTAAAATACAATTTCAACATGGAACTGCTGAAAAGTCCCTGCAGAACTACAAAGCACGATTCGAAAACTATGATCACGGTGGAGAGCGGATTAGGAAGAGTCAGAGAGGTCCCGACTTCTGTCTGTGCTCCGCCACCTGTTAGCGTTTTGATGTTGAGCAGACCGTGTAACCCATGCGGACTTTTTTTCCTTCTCACTTATTTAGTTATTTTTAATTGGGAGACATTTTTTAAAATTATGATTTATATATTTTTGGCTGTGCCATTTGGCGGTGTGGGATCTTAGCTCCCCAACCAGGGATCAAATCTTCAACCCCTGCATTGGAACTGTGGAGTCCTAACCACTGGACCATCAGGGAAGTCCCCCCTCTCTTTTAAAATGAGCATAATTATACCACACTGGGGATGATGTACACATGAAAAATGTATACATGTAAAATGCCTGTCACAGAGCATTTTCTCAGTAACTATCAGCTCACTTCCTCTCTTCTTTGTCTTTTGTCATCACTAAAAATCCTCTTCTCTAACCACTGGCCTGAATCAAAACATGGTGGGTGCATCCCCTGCTTCTGCAGGCCCTCCTGTGATAACTACCGTTTCTTGAGAATGTCCCTCACACCATGCTCTCTGAACACTGTCTTATATGGTACTCAGAGAGAGAGAGCTTGTAGATTTGAGAAAGGAAAACACATTAATTCAAAGAGCTGGGATTTTTAAATAGATGACAAAAGAGATTTTTATTTTCTTACATCATTGCTTTCTTTGGTCTATTGGGAGGGATTTAAAGGACAACTGGTTCAGATTCCTTTAGGCTTCTGATCTCCTATTTGGAATTTAAGTTTTTGTTTATTAATAATCATCTGTGAACTGCAGGGTTGATCCCTGGATCAGGAAGATCCCCTGAAGGAGGGCATGGCAACCCACTCCAGTATTCTTGCCTGCAGAATCCCATGGACAGAGGAGCCTGGTGCGCTATAGTCCATAAAGTCAGGATTGCACAGAATCAGACACAACTGAAGAGACTTAGCAATCGTCTATGTAGAGTCCAAGAAACTCTCAGATTTTTTTTTTTTTTCCTTACAAAGAAGAATCAAGACCTTTCTGACTCAAGGGACTTCCCTGGCCACTCAGAGTTTAAGGCTCCACTTTCAATGCAGGGTACATGGGTTCAATCCCTGGTTGGGGGACTAAGATCCTACATACCCCATGATGCAGCCAGAAAGGTTAAAGAACAACAAAATAAAACCTGGCTTGAATGCTGTGATTTCAACTGTGCAAATTATAGAGAAAAAAAGACTGAAAAGGTCTCAGCTTAATAACGTGGCTGTCCCTCCACCCACCGTCTGTGGGTCGCCCTCGGAGTTGGGTTTTAGTCATTGGCCTCATTACCCCAGTGACCATACCCATCCCCTCCCTCTGGCTCTTCAGTATTCTCACTTTCGAAAGCGGCCTCTTCCTCCTCTTCTTCCCTGATGACCTTCATTAACTGCAGGAAGCTGGGAGGCCGGCCCTGGTCTTTCAGCTCCCTAAGCCGACACCAGAGTACCTCACTGAGGCTTGCCCCGGCCATGACCTGCTCCAGGCGGATTTGATCGGCGATGTTCCTGGGGATCGCCCGCTTCTCCACTGCTCTCCGTAGCAGGGTTTCTAGCCGTAACACGTAGGCTGAGACTTTTTCTCCTTCCTCCTGATAGGTTTTCAGGTACTTCACCTGGGAGGTCCGGCGACTCTCCAGGTTCCCAAACACTTGCTTAAATGCTTCCAAACATTCCTCCACGCTGATGGATGGATTGTCTGCCTGGACTATATGCATGAGGTCTAGGGCTGGTCCGCGAAGGCTTTCCATCAACCATCTCTTCTTTTCTGCCTCTGCTACCGGCCACTCTTTGACTATCTCGGTGGCCTGTTCCAGCCAGACTTCAAAGGGCTCTTCCTCGGGGGCAGGCACAGCGCTCCCTGAGAACACTCTCAGCTTCCGGTACCTCATGGGGAGCAGAGGCTGAGCGGCATGTGCTATCACCTGTCCCAACACGTGGGCCAGTAACTCTGGTGAGATGCAGGGCAAGGCTGCTGGAGACAACCCCTCGTGCCCAAGTGCCCGGAACATTCCCGAGACCGTCTGTCCCTCTTTTTCTAGAAAGAGGTTCAGTCTTTCCAGAAATTCCATGTCCTGGTTAGGGGACTTGAAGATGACTTTCCAGATGCCCCCCTTGCCCTGAACCTTGCTGGGGATCACAGAGACCTCAGGGTCCTCCAGCAACTCTAACAGCACCGCGTTGGCATTCTCCTGCTTCCGGAATATTTTGCCAAGGAGTCTATACCTGCCCAAAGGCTTTAAAGTCTCCTGCAGGACCTCCTGAATCTCATCCTCGCTGCAGTCCACTGGGATCCCCATAACCATCAGTGATTTCTGATCATCCACACTCAGAATCCTACACCAGTCCTCCAACAGGGCCAGCGCCATTGCCGGATACTGCCTGGCTGGAACTCTATGGCTACTGATTAGCTTATGGGACAGACTGGCACTGACTTCAAACTGAGAATATCCCAGATGAGCTTCTAGACTTATAACCCACCAGTCAACAGGTCCTGGACCAATCACCTTTGCTGCTCAGTGGCAAGAACTTGGCCCTTTCCGTGAGGTCTCCAGGCCTGCCCCAGGTTAGTATCTGTTACGACAGGACCACGGCCAGAGGCTCTGCAGTCACATTGAGGAGGCGGGGTGGGGACCTGCAGCACTGGAAGCGCAAGCACGTGCGTGTTCCTTCCACCCCTCTCTGGGTCTCTGCCGCCTCACCTCTCTCTAGCCAGTGGGAAGACGCCTCCACTCTGGCAGCCAGAACTCTTGGAGGGAAGTTTCCCAGCAGAGTGGCTTGGGCTCCTAGGGAAACAAGGCTCAGTTTTACCACACAGCCCTCCCCTTTCCGGGAAGCATGGATACCTGGTGAGGGATGGGAGTGGGAGCGGGAAACAGGGAGACTGCCTCACGTTGTAGTTGAGTCATTGTTCTTCTTTGCTTACAGTGACTTTTTATTCTCTTGGGGACCCTCCTGCAATTGGGCTTCCCCACCATATACTCATCAGGCATGCCATTAATGGAGCTCCTGTGATGGACAGGACTCAAGATCTTTCCCACATGAAAACTGAAATCAGGAGGCTGTTTGTTAGGTACCTGTTTGTTCCAGAATGTTCTGTGACAGCCAAGGCGCTTATGTGTTCAGCTTCTGGTACAGGAAGATGATGTTACCCACTCAGCACAATGGTGTGTCTGGGTGTCTCTCCACTCCAGCCAAGCCAAGCTGCCCTGTATAAATATAATAAATAGTGTATTTTTATGATGATAATATCCAGTGTCCCTGGAGGAGGAATGGCAACTCACTTCAGTATTCTTGCCTGGGAAATCCCGTGGACAAAGGAGCCTGGCAGGTTACAGTCCTGCCAGGTTACGGGGAAGCAGAGTCAGACACAACTTATAGACTCAACAATGACAATACCCAGTGTGAAGACTATTAATACACTTATTCAAAAATACAGTAATTCTTGAAAATTTTCTGGCGGTCCAGTGGTTGAGACTTGGTGCTTTCACTGCCAGGCCCACAAGCATTGCCATGCAGCCAAAAAAAAATCCCCCCCCCAAATCCTTCATAATCTAATTAGAGCTACTAAACAATATTGAGTTACTTCATTCCTTTGATTAAAAGTCCAATTAGAATCATTCAAACATTTAAAATCAACTTAATATGGGATTAGCAAGATAACTTGCATAATATGCTTTAATATAATAACATAGATACAACTTAATATAGGTTTTAAAATCTACAAAAAACTCAGAGCCAAATAAATTAAACTTGAAGTTATGAACTAATTCTCCTTGGTTATGCCTGGTTATGCTTTGCAAATGCACAGCTAGGGGTTTTCTATTGCTATAAATGTTAAGTTAGTAACACAATGCTTTCTTCATAGCATCTGAACTTGAATGGGTCATTTGAAAACAAAGAAAAAGACAGGAGGCACATCTGTGAAGGAGCAGTGGAGACCGGTTGATTTAAAAAGGGAAGAGCGTCTATCTCGAGTTGCTGTCATGGAGTATTAAGTGGCTATAATCATTCTTGCCCTAAAATTCTCCATCAGTCCAAATGGGGCCCGTATGCCACAGACACCAACTTGCAGCTAAAGCAGGGGAGCTGCTCCTGCTGCAGGCACATTTTCTGAGTTCTTCTCGAAGGTGCTGAAAGGAGGTGCGTGTGCCAGAGGGCAGGGAGGGCAAAATGCTGGATCGAGTCCTTGCCCAGCAGCCCCAGGGATTTGAGTACATTGACTCCTCCCTCTTGCCTCATGATCTTCTTCTAAGATATGGGGGTGACCTTCTTCCCGGTTATAATATTTAGAGGAAACAAGAGATGTCAAAAGACATTGCATACCCAGGAAGAAACACCTCTTAAGGTCTACATAACTGTCCCGCTCAAGTTAGGCTACCTTTGAGTGGCTTCTTCCTCCAAAGGCTATCTCAACCTGCAATGCAACCTTCCAAATAAAAAGACGGTAAGTGAAACATCCCTGGTACATGGTAAGGCCAGTGAAAGTGTTAGTCGCTCAGTCATGTCCCACTCTTTGTGACCTCATGCACTGTAGCCCTCCAGGCTCCTCTGTCCATGGGATTTCTGAGGCAAGAATACTGGAATGGGTTGCCATTTCCTTCTCCAGGGGATCTTCCCTACCCAGGGATGGAACCTGGGTCTCTTGCATTGCAGGCTGATTCCTTATGGTCTGAGCCACCTGGGTGCTTCAGGATAAGACCAAGACTG
This sequence comes from Dama dama, assembly GCF_033118175.1. Classification (NCBI taxonomy): domain Eukaryota; kingdom Metazoa; phylum Chordata; class Mammalia; order Artiodactyla; family Cervidae; genus Dama; species Dama dama. The sequence continues at coordinate 37,191,485 of NC_083696.1, read as the reverse complement.
GAAATACTTGAATAGGGGAAAAAAATGTGAAAATCTCACATAAAGATAGGATAAGGTGGAAGAGGAACCAGACTTTCAGGTGGAAGACCCCACTGGAGTTGTTGGATCATTTAACTATATAGTCACCTTGGGCAAAGCATCTAACTCTGTTACCTACCCTGGAAAGTGGTGATAAGGAAGCACTCATCCCAGGGGTCTGCTAGGAGTAGGAAATGTAATTCGTGTGGAGGCACTTTATTCAAATACAAAGGACATCTGGTGCTAGGTCCAAATGCTCGCCTCTGCTTCTCTTATCCCCTGCACAGGTACATTCCTCCGTCCTTCCTCCTTATCCCATCATGGTGGGCTTATCTTCCAGCTGGGACTGGTTGTCCTCTAAGTTTAACTCCATTCACCTTTCCCTGGTAATTGTGGAGGAGGGCTGGGGATCCGCATTTAGTCCTTCCAAGGGCAAGGGCTGACAATGGGACCGAATCTTTGGTGGCTCAGCCCAGCACCAAGCTCCTGTGGTTAACAGTTTCCCAGTCTAAACCCGCCCTGATCACTGAGCATGCCCAGAGCTCCTTCTCGAGCTGTCAAAGGATGGGCATCGTTTCTGCAGGGTTTTGCTACTGTGGAGAGAGGGGCGGGGCTGTAATCAACCCTGGGCAGGGACTGAGACGTGGAAAAGACACGGGGACTAGGAGTAAGCAATGAAAGGTTCTTGGAGGCTGTGTTACTGGCCTGATGTACTGGCGTTACATCAAAATGCCCCCTGGATGCCCACTAATCCCATGGCTGAGGCTGATCTACTCGTGCATACACACCACGTCCCCATACACCTTTCTGCTGCTTGGCCTCACACAATTCAAGGCAACCATCACAGCCGCGCCCCACACGCTGATCCTGCACTGGACGCGCGCGCACTAGCGCCCAGGCACGCGGCTTCTGGCAGCCTAGGAAACCCCGCGGCTCTGGCGCAGTGCGCTACAGAGGCGGTGGAATGAGGCGGGGCGCCGGTGGCCCCGAGTAGGGCTGGAGATTTTTTTTTTTGGGCGGGGGGGGGGGGGCCTTCCATGTGTATCTTTCCCCCTTGGGCGGGAGAAAGGGGCGGAAGATATCAAATGAAGACATTCTGCGGGACCCTTCTTGGCACAGTCGCGCAGCGACGGTACACGGCGCCCTCGGCCAATACCGCCCACCTGCATCCCCTCTCACTATACCCTAAGCTGCCGCGCTGGGCTGTACCTCGCCTTGCTACACTTGCACAGACTGTAGATCTATTTTCTGTCTCTACACCCACCCACTTCGTATTTGCTACGCCCCTCTGTATCTCTCCCCGCCATGATGCGCCACCCCACCACCACTGTGGGCGCTAGTAAGCGAGAATCTCGTTTCTATCTCTGCTCCCAGTATCCCACCACGGCCGGTGGTTAGACCGAAGCTCTAGTGTCCCCGCGCCTCTTACGGTCCCTCCTTTTCCGCGCGGCCTGCGCCATCTCTTCCCCACCCCCAGTGCCTTCCCTCCTTCTCCCCCCGCCCTCCACCACGGGTGTCCTGGCGCCCGCCAGCGAGTGCCACTTTCCCCACCCATCAGCTCACAGCCGGGGCAGGGGGAGGGAGTCCTCCCCACGGTGGGCACTCGTCGTGGGCCCACCTCCGCAATGCGGTGAGGAAGAGGCGCCTGGGCCGGGCCGGTCCGGGAGAGGGGCGCAGGGACCAGGGACTGCGCCCTACGATCTTCGCCCCCGCGTGCCCTGCAGGGTACTCACCGTGGCGCCCAGAGCGGTCAGCGGGCCCTCCGCTGCGCATCCATTAGCCGGTGGTCTGGCAGCTTCACTTCCGGAGCGAGGCCCTCCCTGGCCTCCCCGGCTCCTCGCTCCCCTCCCCGCGCGCCACGCCCCGCCTCCGCCCCGCCCGCGCCTCGCTCCTCCCGCAGCTGCCGGGAACTGGCAGCCTCTCCGCTCTCGCTGCCGCAGCGGCCACCCGCCCAGACCCAACTTTGCTGCTCGCGGGAGCTGGCGGGGGGCGTGGGCAGGGAGGGGAGAAAGCGGGGTCAGGGGGAGGGACCGTGAGGGGTGGGTCGCTCGCTCGCCAGCCCTCCTTCCTTTCTGTACACCTTGCGGTAAGCAGAGAGCGGCAGCCGCGGCTGCAGCCGGGGCAGGGGGTTTGTGCCTAGAGACAGGCCGACGTAGGGACCGGCAGACGGACGGACGAAGGGCAAGGACCCTCCGCGAGCCCCCACGCCATGGCTGAGAGGAAGCAATCCGGGAAGGCGGCAGAGGACGAAGAGGTCCCTGCCTTTTTTAAAAACCTGGGTTCAGGCAGCCCCAAGCCTCGGCAGAAATTCTGTGGCATGTTCTGCCCGGTGGAGGGGTCCTCGGAGAACAAGACCATCGACTTCGACTCGCTGACGGTGGGCCGGGGCTCGGGGCAGGTGGTGGCCCAGCAGCGGGACGTCGCGCACTTGGGCCCCGACCCGCAGACGCCCTACTCCCGGCAGGGCCGGCGCGCCGGCGGGGAGCCATCTGTTGAATCGAGCAGGAAGGTGGAGATCCGGCGGGCCTCGGGCAAGGAAGCCCTGCAGAACATCAACGACCAGGTTGGTATGGGTGGGGGGGGCGCGGTGTTGGAGACCGAGAATAGGGCGTGGGGATCGCCCCTCCCTCGCCCCCTTCCAGCTCGGCGGAGAACCGAGGATCCCAGCGTACCCACAGTCCTGCCCCGCCTCGAATACCGCTTCTTGCAGGTGCACAGCACCCCACCCTGCCCGACCCCTGTCTGTGCTCGGGCTCGGTGGTGGGCGGCCGTGCGTCCACAAAGGCTGCCCGCGCCTCCCTGGGCCTGGGAGGTGGAGGGTGGGGGGTAAAGGATGGGCCCATCCCCGACTGTGGGGGGGGGGGGGGTCGCATGGTTGGAGGGGGAGGGGACGGGCCGGGTTTCCATTCTTCTTCAATCCTCCCGGGTGGCTTCCGATTGCAGCTGTGGCTGGATGCCCCACCCTTTTTGATGCAGCTCCGAGCAGGCAGTGAAGGGTTCGCGCGAAGGCCGGCGGGCTCCCCCGGGGTCGGGAAGGGCGGGGGCCTCGACGGCCGCTCCCCGCCGCGCCCTGCGCGCTCTCCCAACGCAGCTCCTGGGCGCCCTCCGCGCTCCAGTCCCGAGCTCGAGGTCAGGACCATGGCCAGCGCCTCCCCCGGACCGCAAGGGAGACTACCTCATCACCCTGACTCCTGTTCGAAGCGAGAGAAGAACCCAGGAGGCAGTGGGCGAAGCGAGGAGACCGCGACTCTCCCAAATAGCCCGTGTGAAGAACAGAGTTCCGCTAAGTATCTGAGCAAGGGCGTCTCAGAGCGCTCCCCCACACCCCGCCACTATTTGGGAGGGCTTTGGGGATGGGGACTAGGTGGATTATAATCAAAGGGTAAAAGAAAAGGGGAAAGCCCTCACAGTTTGAATAGATTGTCATAGATGAATTAGACGCTCCCCACCCCATACTGGGTTAAATGAGGAAACAAAGAAGACCAATTTGGTAAACCGAATTTCAGAAAATGTCATCTCTGGGAAATAAGTACAGTGTGCATTTTGTCTTCGCATACCACATGTGCTTTCCTTTATCAGGGTGACCTTCATACTTGTACAATTTTTTTCCCTCAGCCTTAATGTCTCCAGTGATAAATTTTAGTGTGAAAGGTTTCAACTCTTGTTTGCCGTTTGTCTTCCATGCCCATTGGTGAAGATGAGAAATCAGTCAACAATCGATTATTTATTAACAACCTATTGTGTGTGGGTAGGGTGGAGATTAGCTACAAAAAGTTCAAGGTGAGTTCTTAAAGATCTTCGAGAGTCGTTGGGAGTGCTCCAGACAAATCCACTGAGTGATAAGCATTTATCTGGCACTCAGGTTGTAGGTTGACAGTGAACTCATCAGAGAACAACTAAAGGTTGATGGCAATGGTCTGAACATGTTCCTGTTTCCTGATGTGGCATAGGGTTTTGCAGCTTTTGACTTACACAGGACCAGTTCTAGGAGAGAGAAACCTTTTGCTGTCACTTTTTAATGACAATTAGTTACTTAACTGATTCCTCCTTGCCCAGCTCCGTTCTCTGATTTATGCACATGCCAGGGGGTACCTGCCACCCCTATATCACTATGGGTCAGTCAGAAGAACTTAATCCAAGAACTTGTGTTATTCCACAGGATCAGACAATAGAAGTACACGTTTCTAATAACGCGACTTCCACTGAGAGCTGAGGGATGTGAAATACACTGGGTGAGGACTAGACCCTGATTATATGGTATCATGGTTGTGTAATCACCTCATCTTCAGCTAGTGGTGATGGTGATTCTAGTGTCCTAAAGGGAGCAGAAAAAATGCCTTGAGATAAGGAAGAGATCATTTTAAAAATGGCAGATCCGAGGGCAAAGGTTGAAAGTGGCCATCTTGATAAATATGGCAGTGAATTAAGTTTGAAAGGCAAAGTTTCGTTGTGTTGAATAACACATCTCTTTTCCTGCCCATTTAGAAGCTTGGATATTTGATCATCAGAGCTACTTATTTGAACACTCTCTGAATTTCATAGAAATTCTAAATTGTAAACCTAGGGGACATGGAGGGGGAGATTCGAAGAGGAAATTCTTAACCAATAACCCAGGCAGTTTTAGCCTCTGCAAACCACATTTGCTGTAGGTATTCAGTTACTAGTAACAGAGTGATTCTGGCTTGATCTTTCAGCAACCTTCCCTGAATTTTCATTTTTGATGTTGCCATATCACATAACAGCCATTCCTGTGGGAATTTTTTCATTCATGACTAAAAGCATTTACCGGGATCAGTGTTTGATGATTTCATATCTATACAAGAGAGAAAAGGGGATTTGGGGACACACACACGCATACACACAAACACACATATATAGCAGTAATGCTTATTTCCAAAAGTATGGTTAGACCCACCACTTTGATGGAACTGAGTAGCCATTACTCAGTTTTCAGCTAATGAGCAGGGTAACTGCCAGCATCCCAGGGCATTCTTATCTCATGCCCTGGAACAGAGAGAGGTAGCAGAGAACTAGAATGAGTGGATCCTGGGGCCCCTCACTCTGTTTCTATCCTCCTCAAAACCTGTATTTATACATATCCTTATTGTGTGATCCAAAGTGACTTTTGCTCTAGCAGGTTCTGCTGTTTTTCTAGTAAGGCTTCGGGAAAGGAGGATACAGGCTTCCTTAGCCCAGATGCCATGTGGTTTGTGGGAGATGAGGGGAGGTTGAGTGTTTGCAATTGCGTTTGCAGGCGTGAGCAGGTTGGCAGCCAAAAGCAATGGGTGTGGCTTGGTTTGGGTTGGTAGATTGTGGTGAAAGGAAAATGCTGGTGTAATGAATGTGAATGAGGAAGGCTATCTCATTACCCTCTTTTTCCTTTGTGTCCTTGGGGACGTTCACCTTGGCCTGCAGTGAGGTTAAATAGATCACCACCCATGACGGACTCTGAGCCTCTTGGAACAGAGCATAATTCTCCCTGCTGGTGCCCAGGGTTTTCCCAGCCTCTTCCTTTCCTCTTAGGAATTCCTTTCTTTCCACTCAGACACAGTTTAGCCAGAACCAACTGTTCAGCCAGGGGTACTGGATCATAAGCATCCTTTCCAAAGGGGCTTTCAGGGTCTTTTCCCAGCAGCAAACAACCTACATAGACTAGAGAACTAGACTGTTAGGGAGTGATTCGCCACTTCCGTGGGCAGGTGCCAGTGAGTGGGCTAAACAATAGTGTGCTGAACTTGACAAAATCCCCAAGTCTGTATAGTGATTTCCGATATTCCCTTCTATTCTGTGTCCCCATCCCTTCTCCCCGTGTGAATTATCTCCCCAGCCCTGAGTGCCCAGTAATTCTGCTGCCCTCTAACTGGTTAACACCATCCCTTGATGGTGCTTTTTCTAGATCTTTCTTTCTCCAAAAGCAACAAGTTCTGAAATCACTGTCTCCTACTTTGCTCCCCTCCTTCTCCCATTCAAAGTCTCTTCCTTGTATTAATCTTAACTGGAAAGAAATCCCAAGGATTGAAGGCATCCATCTCTTATGTAACCAATATACAAGTTGTCCCCAGAGATACTTGTTTGATAATAGACTGGCCTGTTCAACAGAATAGATGTCTAGTTAGTGGGTTGTGTGGTAGAGATTTGGCTGGGAGCCTAGAAAGAGGGCATTAATTTGATATTTTAGAAGCCACATCATTTCAAAAAGGGAGACACAAAAATGGAAATTTGTGTGTTCAGGGTGCCAAAAACCCTAAAATCCATCTAGGTTTGAAGGAGGTGGGGTACTTGGGGAGATGAAGGAAATCATTATGATCTATAATTATTGGTTACTCTTGATTTCCCAAATGATCATATAATTAGTTAAATTTTAAAAAGTAATTGTGGTGTAATACACATAACATACCATTTACTTTCTCAGCCATTTTAAAGGGTACAGTTAAGTCATGTTAAATATATTCATACTGTCATGCAATCATCCAGAATTCTTTTGTCTTGCAAAGCTGAAACTCTATGCCATTAAATTTTGAATTCCCCATTCCCCTGACAACTACCCTCCTACTGTCTGTCTCCAGGAATTTGACTCCTCCAGGTACTTCATGTAAGTGGATTCATATAGTTTTTGTCCTTTTGTGACTGGCTGATTTCACTTAGCATCCTGCCCTCAAGTTTCATCCATGTGGTAACCTGCGATTAGATTTCTTTCTTTTTTAAGGCTGAGTGATATTCTTAGAGTTAGTTCAATTTTCACAAGTTATTGATGATTGAAAAATTTGTTACTCAGTGAATGGGTCTACAATGAATTTGTTGTGAGAGGAAGTAGGAATTATCGTTGGGATGAAGTAGACTCACCCAGCCTGGGGCCCAAGGCCTGAGCAGATGGAAATTCCTACCAACTAAACAGCATCTTCCATCTTCCTTCCCCTGTAGCTTGAGGGTGGAGAGGACAATTGCTGTTATTGAACCTCCAGTGACAATGTCTGGCCATGACCTCTTGAATGTTACATGGTTCACCAACTTGGGGGCCATGGAAATCAGGCAGGGCCAAGGCATTTCCCACCCTTCGTAAAGACAAGGTCTTATGGCTTCTTTGGCGACACTCTCTGCTTATTTAGGAATGAAAGGAGAGTCAGGTGATGGATTCACATGTGTACTTCCGCTGAATGTCCAGGCTTGAAAGAGACCTATGACTGTTTGATCATCTCGTCTTAGAGGTGGAGAATTGGATGCCCAGAAAGACAGCTCCTCACCCTGTGCAGCTCATATGCCAGTCCCACACCGGGGTGAAGACCTCTTACTGCCCAGGCCCGCTGCAGGCCTACACCAGTAAACCTTATTACTTAGGGCTTCCCTGGTGGCTCAGATGGTAAAGAGTATGCCTGCAATGCGGGATCAAACTTGGGTTTGATCCCTAGGTTGGGAAGATCCCCTGGAGAGGGGATGGCAAAAACCTTGTTACTTATGTGGCGCTAAGTAACTTTAGAAAGTATTTGTGGGAAGAGGTGAACTTCACGTCCTATGAACCTGCCAACTTGTTTGCTCCCTAGAATGTACATTTACAGTCTAGATCCTGGATTTTTTTTAACATTTTAATTAAATTAACTTAAAATTTTTTTTTAATTATTTTTTTATTTTTATTTTTTGGCTATGCTGCGTGGCTTGTAGGATCTTATTCCCTGACCAGGGATTGAACCTGTGATCCCTGACTTTCACTATGTGATTAAAGAACATCTTAATCACTATGGTATACTGAGTTGTTTTCTATATTAATTATTCTTTTCTCATTTTATCTCCAAAGACTTAACTATTGAACTGCTGCAAAAATAGTTCTGAGTAGTTCTGTTTTTCTGGTTTCTGTTTCGCCATGTACTCTGAAGCCATTTATGAAAAAGACCATTGATCTGTTTTTATGAATGTGTCCTGCACTGATGATATTTGTAAATCTAAGACATGGCTTCAGATATCACTGGACAGAGGCCAACTCTGACTGTATGAATGACATGCTTTTCTAAGATTGGAGCAATGTGATGACAAGGTGATTCTCCCACTCGATGTACATCATAAACTACAAACAAATAATGAGAGAGTCAATAGAAGCCTTGGCAGGTGTGTCGATGGGCACTTGGGTTGGTTGCCGCCTGTGGCCAAGACTGGTAGCAGAGGCCAAGAGCTGCACAGATAGAGTCCGGACGGGAAAGCACCTGGTCTTGAAGACGGCTTGAGGTTTGCGTTTGAGACACACAAACAGCTTGCCTGGGCTCTGATTCTGAGGACAGACCCAGATAAGTGCTCTTGCAAGTAGAAAGCTTGTGGAGACAAAGAGAAGACTATAAGCTTGGCTTCCTAACCCCAGCCCAGAACTCTTCCTTTTTTTTTTTTTTTTCATTTATTTTTATTAGTTGGAGGCTAATTACTTCACAACATTGCAGTGGGTTTTGTCATACATTGACATGAATCAGCCATGGAGTTACATGCATTCCCCATCCCGATCCCCCCTCCCACCTCCCTCTCCACCCGATTCCTCTGGGTCTTCCCAGTGCCAGGCCTGAGCACTTGTCTCATGCATCCCACCTGGGCTGGTGATCTGTTTCACTATAGATAATATACATGCTATTCTCTCAAAACATCCCACCCTCGCCTTCTCCCACAGAGTCCAAAAGTCTGTTCTATACATCTGTGTCTCTTTTTCTGTTTTGCATATAGGGTTATCATTACCATCTTTCTAAATTCCATATATATGTGTTAGTATGCTGTAATGTTCTTTATCTTTCTGGCTTACTTCACTCTGTATAATGGGCTCCAGTTTCATCCATCTCATTAGAACTGATTCAAATGAATTCTTTTTAATGGCTGAGTAATATTCCATTGTGTATATGTACCACAGCTTCGTTATCCATTCATCTGCTGATGGGCATCTAGGTTGCTTCCATGTCCTGGCTATTATAAACAGTGCTGCGATGAACATTGGGGTGCACGTGTCTCTTTCAGATCTGGTTTCCTCAGTGTGTATGCCCAGAAGTGGGATTGCTGGGCCATGTGGCAGTTCTATTTCCAGTTTTTTAAGAAATCTCCACACTGTTTTCCATAGTGGCTGTACTAGTTTGCATTCCCACCAACAGTGTAAGAGGGTTCCCTTTTCTCCACACCCTCTTCAGCATTTATTGCTTGTAGACTTTTGGATAGCAGCCATCCTGACTGGCATGTAATGGTACCTCATTGTGGTTTTGATTTGCATTTCTCTGATAATGAGCGAAAAAAAAAAAATCGCTTATTACACATTATTTCCTAGTTTGCATCTAGTGTTTTTTACTGCCTTTATTTTTTGACATCCAAATTTAACTTTTACATAGTTAAGTCAGTTCATCTTTTATAACATGTGTTTTGCCTTTCATGATTGCTTTTAACTTGGATGTCTTTTAAAATCATTTTGGGTTTTGTGTTTATTTATATTTAAATCTGGCAATTAATTTTTGTCTATAACTTGAAGTAAGGTATAACTTAATTTTCCAAATAGTCAGTTGTCCAAATGGCCATTTTTTTGAATAATTGATATTTCTCCACTTATTTTTTATATACTCAAATTTTCATATATCTCTGCATGTTTTTTGCCTTCCTGCTCTGTTTCAGTGATTTGTGTTTCTAATTTCATAAGATTCAAAACCACTTTAGTTACTATAACTTTTTAAAAATTGAGGTATAGTTGATTTACAATGTAATATTAGTTTCAGGTGTAGAACATAGTGATTCAAAACTTTTATAGTTATTATAAACTGACTTCATTCCCTGTGTTATACTGCAACTTTTTACTAGCTTTACTTTTCTTCATTTTTTTCATGAAAGATAGTTTCAGTACAGAAACCTGATATGATTTTACCAGAATTATATTAAATTTAAATATTGAATTATAATTTATAATGAATATAAATAAATTATATTTATTTTTAAGACAGTAAGCCTTTCTACCTCAGTTTATAGTATGTGTTGCCATTTTTCAGGTATTTCATTCTATTCCTCTGAAATTTTTTCTTACATTCATTCCCAGTTGTTTTGTTGCTATTGTGAGTGGGAAATTTCCCTACTGCATATTGTGGCTTACCTTCTGGTGACCCTTGGGTTCATAATGCATAAACTGTTTATTTACTTGGCTGCGTCGGGCCTTGGTCGTGGCACGCAGGGTCTCCGTTGCAGCACGCGGGCCTCTCTAGTTGTGACACATGGGCTCTAAAGGGAGCACTCAGTACTTGTGGTGCTTGGACTTAGTTGCCCTGTGGCATGTGGGATCTTCCTGGACCATGGATCGAACCCACATCCCCTGCATTGGGAGGCAGATTCTTAACCACTGGCCTACCAGGGAAGTCCTGAGTTTTATGGTAATTCATAACAGATTGCTCTATTGAACTCACTTTGGGTTCTGATCGTTTTCAATTGATTCTCTTGGGACTATTTAATTATATAACATTGCTTTTATGTCTTTTTACCCAATGCCTTTATTTATTATTTCTCTTCCTGGTCTCATGACATTGCTTGAACTAGAGCTATGCTGAGTAGAGGTGGTTTTATTAGGGCTTCCTGTTTGGTTTCTGACTTTAATGAGAGGTTGAGTGAGTTGGGTTTATTACTTGTTGCAGTGAGAAAAACCACATACCATAGGGAGCTGTAGGGTGTCTGTAGGAGGTGAGAGATTTGGGCTGTGGGAGGTGATTTTGGGGAGAGCGCAAGGAAGTGAGCATTCCCTCTGGACTGGGTGCTGTCATAAGGTGATGGCAGTTCTGTGACTGGGCATCTCAATACCCCTTATCTGTATAAGGGCAGATTAGACTGAGGCTAAAGCTGTGGTTGGTGAAGAAGCAGCAGGCACTCATATTAACTAGAATGGGGGGATTTTGTTTGGTATTTTGTGACTTGGACAACGTTCTTATTTATTTATTTAAATTGTGTTGGAATAGAGTTGGTTTAGTGTCAGTTTCAGGTGTAGAGCAAAGTGGGTTGGTTATACATATGCACATAGCAAGTCTTTTTATTTTTTTTCATTTATTTTTATTAGTTGGAGGCTAATTACTTTACAATATTGTAGTGGTTTTTGTCATACATTGACATGAATCAGCCATGGATTTACATGTATTCCCCATCCCGATCACCCCTCCCACTTCCCTCCCTACGCGATCCTTCTGGGTTTTCCCAGTGCACCAGGCCCGAGCACTTGTCTCATGCATCCAGCCTGGGCTGGTGATCTGTTTCACCCTAGATAATATACATGTTTTGATGCTGATCTCTCGAAACATCCCACCCTCGCCTTCTCCCAGAGTCCAAAAGTCTGTTCTGTACATCTCCGTCTCTTTTTCTGTTTTGCATAAAGGGTTATCATTACCATCTTTCTAAATTCCATATATATGTGTTAGTATACTGTAATGGTCTTTATCTTTCTGGCTTACTTAACTCTGTATAATGGGCTCCAGTTTCATCCACCTCATTAGAACTGATTCAAATGAATTCTTTTTAATGGCTGAGTAATATTCCATGGTGTATATGTACCACAGCTTCCTTATCCATTCACCTGCTGATGGGCATCTAGGTTGCTTCCATGTCCTGCATTGTAAACAGTGCTGCAGCCAGTCTTTTTAGATTCTTTTCCTACACAGATCATTACAGAGGATGGGGAAGTGTTCCCTGCTCCTTGGGCTATGCAGATCGGTACAGAGTACTGAGAAGTGTTCCCTGTGCTATACAGTGGGTCCTGATTAATAATCTGCTTTACATATAGTGGTGTGTATACGTCCATCCGAATCTCCCAATTTATCCCTCCCCTCCCCTCTCCTGCCTGGTAGCCATAAGTTCATTTTCCACATCTGTGACTGTATTTATGTTTTGTAAATTCATTTGTATCATTTCTTTTTAGATTCCACACATAAGTGACATCATGATATTCATCTCTCTCTGTCTGACTTACTTCACTAACTATGATAATCTCTAGGTCCATCTATGTCGTTGCAAATGACATTTCATTCTTTTTATTTATTTATTTTTTAAATTGAAGGATAATTGCTTTACAGAGCTTTGTGGTTTTCCATCATACATCAACAAGAATTAGCCATAGGTATTTCATTCTTTTTTTATGGCTAATATTCCATTATATATAACTACCACATCTTCTTTACCTGTTGATGGACATTTAAGTTGCTTCCATGTCTGCTGCTAAGTCACTTCAGTCGTGTCCGACTCTTAGCGACCCCATGGACTGCAGCCTACCAGGCTCCTCCGTCCATGGGATTTTCCAGGCAAGAGTATGGAGTGGGGTGCCATTGCCTTCTCTGCTTCCATGTCTAGGCTATTGTAAATAGTGCTGCAATGAACACCATGATGCATGTATCTTTTCAAATTATGTTTTTCTCCAGTTATATGCCCAGGAGTCGGATTGCTGGGTTATATGGTAACTTGATTTTTAGTTTTATAGGGAACCTTCCTATTGCTCTCTGGGCTTCTCTGGTAAAGAAGCAAAGAATTCACGTGCAGGAGACCCCAGTTCAATTCCTGGGTCGGGAAGATCTACTGGAGAAGGGATGGGCTACCCACTCCAGTATTCTTGGGCTTCCCTTGTGGCTCAACTGATAAAGAATCCACCTGCAATGCAGGAGACCTGGGTTCGATCCTTGATTTTGGAAGATCCGCTGGAGAAGGGAAAGGCTACCCACTCCAGTATCCTGGCCTGGAGAAGTCCATGGACTGTGTAGTTCATCGGTCACAAAGAGTCAGACATGACTGAGCAACTTGCACTTCACTTCATGCTGTGGCTGTACCAATTTACATTCCCGCCAACAGTGTAGGAGGGTTCCCTTTTCTCCACACTCTCCAGCATTTATTATTTATTTGTAGACTTTTTGATGATGGCTATCCTGACCAGTGTGAGGTGATACTTCATTGTGGTACTGATTTGCATTTCTCCGATAATTAATGATGAAGAAAACAGTAACAAAGATCAATGAAACTAAAAGCTGGTTCTTTGAGATGATCAAAATAGATAAACCTTTAGCCAGACACATCAAGAAAAAAAGGGAGAGTGCTCAAATCAATAAAATTAGAAATGAAAAAGGAGACGTTACAACGGACACCATAGTAATACAAAGGATCATAAGAGACTACTACAAACAACTATATGCCAATAAAGCAGACAGCATAGAAGACATATTCATATTTTGTTACCTGTGATTTTCTGGAGGAGTCTTGTCTTTGTTTTTGATCCGCCATGGTCACTGAGTGGCTTTCTCTGATACTGATGCTCTGTGAAATTTACATGTGACAAGAGAATGCCCAGGCCTTGCTGTGAGTGCCAGGCCAGCTCTTGGCAACTATTTTCTGTTTCTCAACATACTGTTAAAATCAGGACTTGGTGTGATAGAGTCTATGTTGTAGTGTTTTATGTCTGTTTCTATTTTACAGATAGCTTTCTGTCCTCCACTGAAGATGCCAAATCATTTCTTGAACTCCTTCTTCCTCCCCCCCAGGAAGTGGGATCTCTTATTCCTTGTCTCGTAGTAATTTTTCATAAACTTGATATTTTTCCTTTGTATTTACCTTCAGTTCAGGTGAAGTCCCTTCAGAATCCATGTTTTCACTGGAGGAGGGTGTGAACAGTCTTTGGCCTCATTCCCTGACTACATGTACTAGTGGAATCTTCTTTATTAGGCTGAGAGTTTGTGGATTGATTCAAACACCAAATCCTTGTCCAACTCCCATTTCTGGTGCCAAAGTTGCAGATTTTGGCTTTCACTGTGCAGTTAAATTTCAAAAACAAATTTGGGAAACATCGTAAAGGTTGCCAAATTTTTATGTTGCCAAAATAAGGATGCTAAAACAAACAAACAAGCAAACAAAAGTAATCCTCCAAATAACCCCGACATGACTCTGTAGTAGCATCTCACAAAATAAAGGTTGTTTTAGCACCAAAACTATTAAAAGGAAAAAATAACTCTAGAATTTAAACATGTGCATAAATTGAGCTTTACGAAAGATTAAATGTATTCAGTTCAGTTCAGTCATTCAGTCATGTTCGACTTTTTGTGACCCATGAACCACAGCATGCCAGGGCTCCCTGTCCATCACCAACTCCCGGAGTCCACCCAAACCCATGTCCATCGAGTCGGTGATGCCATCCAACCATCTCATCCTGTGTCGTCCCCTTCTCCTCCTGCCCTCAATCTTTCCCAGCATCAGGATCTTTTCAAATGAGTCAGCTCTTCGCATCAGATGGCCAGAGTACTGGAGTTTCAGCTTCAGCATCAGTCCTTCCAATAAACACCCAGGACTGATCTCCTTTAGGATGGACTGGTTGGATCTCCTTGAAGTCCAAGGGACTCTCAAGAGTCTTCTCCAACAACACAATTCAAAAGCATCAATTCTTCAGCGCTCAGCTTTCTTTACAGTCCAACTCTCACATCCATACATGATCACTGGAAAAACCATAACCTTGACTAGACAGACCTTTGTTGGCAAAGTAATGTCTCTGCTTTTTAATATTCTGTCTAGGTTGGTCATAACTTTCCTTCCAAGGATACTTGTTTTTCTCATTTTGACCTAGATTTGTGAACACCTTGCCCCCCAGGCACCCTGGCATTGGCCGCCAGGCCAGCATTGGTTGAGGTGGCATATCTCTTAAAATTTTTTTGTTTTATATAATTATATTTTATATATTATTTTTACATTTATATTAGTATTTATATACTAACTATGGTTGTATTAGTTTCTGGTGTACAGTGAAGGGATAAGTTATAGATATCCATGTATCTTTTGTTTTTCAAACACTTTTCCCATTTAGGTTACTACAGTTCATTGAGCAGAATTCCCTATGCTATACAATAGGTCCTTGTTGGTTATCTATCTTAAATACAGCAGTGTGTACATGTCCATCCCAAACTCCCTAACTGTCCTCCCTGGCACCCTTCACCCTGGAGAGGTGGCATATCTCTTACCTCTGCTTGTCTGGCCTTTCCCACACAGCCTCTTTCCAGAAGTGTTTATCTCCATTGGATAAAGAGACATGACCTCTCCCAGGCCAGCATGGGCAATTGTTTCAAAATGCACCTGGGATTTGTTTCAGTCAAGTATGGAAAGACACAGAAGTGTGGAAATTACTGTCATGAAGCAAAGACCTGTGAGGTTTTATGCTCACAGATTCCTAGAAGGTGGAGACAGGACATGACTGCAAGGCAACGTGGGGAAGCACAAGAGTGAGTCAGGAGGCAGTGAGAGTGAGGGAAGGACGAGGTCAGGAGTCATTATTCTGGCTTCTGGGAAGGAACAGGCAAGGCATCGTTAACAGGATAGGATGGTTTGGATAATTGTAGTCAGCCCTGACACATAGAGGCTGTCTCTAGTTGTCTGATATTTGCTTAAGGGATGGTGGGGTGGCCCTGAGTTTAAGAGCTTCATAAAGGAGGCAGATGGGGGACTTCCCTGCAGTCTAGTGGTTAAGACAGCATGCTTCCAATGCAGGGGATGCAGGTTTGATCCCTGGTCAGGGAACTAAGATCCTGCTTGTCATAAGTGAAAAGTGAAAGTGAAGTCGCTCAGTCATGTCCGACTCTTTGCAACCCCATGTCCTGTAGCCGACCAGGCTTCTCTGTCCATGGGATTTTCCAGGCAAGAATACTGGAGTGGGTTGCCATTTCCTTCTCCAACATAAGGCTATAACAAAAAAAATGTTAAAAAAATAAAAAGAAGGCAGATGGGATTATGGCTTCTGGATTGACTGGCTTGCATATGAAAGTTACACTCTCAGGAGAGTCTAGAAATCTAAAAACTGGCTCGCCCTGGGAGGGACAGTCTCTCCAGGGTCCACAAGGCCCCAGATGTCCAAGGACCAGCAATACAGAGCCTAAAAAATCATGATCGATATAACAATACCAGCTGGTAATAGTAGGCCTAAGATTATTACAAGATTCGGCCCTACGTGTCAGTTCAGTTCAGTTCAGTTCAGCAGCCCAGTCGTGTCCGGCTCTTTGCGACCCCCTGGACTGCAGTACGCCAGGCTTCCCTGTCCATCACAACTCCCGGAGCTTGCTCAAACTCATGTCCATCGAGTCAGTGATGCAATCCAACCATCTTATCCTCTGTTGTCTCCTTCTCCTCCTTACGTGTCTGTTGGTCTTAAATGTACAGAATTATTGGGTGCTTTTGTATTTGTAAGGGCTTCTCTGATAGCTCAGATGGTAAAGAATCTGCCTACAATGCAGGAGACCCATGTTCGATCCTTGGGTTGGGAAGATCCCCTGGAGAAGGGATGGCTACCCTCGCCAGTGTTCTTGCCCAGAGAATTCCATGGACAGAGGAGCCTGGTGGGCTACAGTCCATAGGGTCGCAAAGAGTTGGACACAATTGAGTCAACTTAGCTTGCTCATTCGGAACTATCTTAGCTTAACAATTGTACACCAAAAGCAGTATATCTTTATAATGTTATTCTTGAAATAATCCCTAACTTATCTGTGGCATGTCTGGTCATATCCTAATTAGGTGTGGCCTCTGAAATGATCATGCAGGATTCAGGAATTAAGTCCTCCAAGGTGTTATCCCAGTTTGGAGTCAGATAAAGCAATGCAGAGACATGCTACAAACTTCTAGGGCTTGATGGGACTCTGGATTGCTTTTAGAATCCTTAAATATTTGACAGTATTACCAGCTGTTTTTATTTTTCCTTCCTTTTGGCCGTTTAGTTAGGTAAGAAGATGTATTGACGTTAGGTGTGTTTTGCATTCAATTATTGAGGTTTTCTTCAATATCAGTGGAGAATGTATTGTATGCAAAAGGTTGGGAGAGTTTTCCCTGTTATCGAGAGCTTTTTGGTTACACCAGATGATGGCTTTGAGCAAATCACCTATTCCTTTAGACCTGGACATTGAAATAGTGACCTCCTGGGGTCACTGGGATGACTGAATGGAGTATTGTATATAAAATGCCTGGCCTGTGTAGCGGCTCAGCAATCTTAGCTGTTATTGTAAAATGAGTAGGAGATGGACGTGCATATAAATTTTTGTTGTTCAGTCACTCAGTTATGTCCAACTCTTTGCAACCTCACGGACCACGGCATGCCAGGTTTCCCTGTCCTTCATCATCTCCCAGAGTTTATTCAAACTCATGTTCATTGAGTTGGTGATGCCATCCAACCATCTCGTCCTCTGTCATCCCCTTCTCCTCCTGCCTTCAATCTTTCCCAGCATCAGAGTCTTTTCCAGTGAGTCAGCTCTTTGCATCAAGTGGTCAAAGTATTGGGGGCTTCAGCTTCAGCATCAGTCCTTCCAATGAATATTCAGAGTTCATTTCCTATCGGATTGATTGGTTTGATCTCCTTGCTGTCCAAGAGTCTCGCAAGAGTCTTCTCTAGCACCACAGTTCGTAAGCATCAGTTCTTCAGCATTCCATAAATGACTACTGGAAAAACCATAGCTTTGACTATATGGACCTTTAAGGCAAAGTAATGTCTCTGCTTTTTAATACACTGTCTAGGTTTGTCATTGCTTTTCTTCCAAGGAGCAAGCCTCTTTTAATTTCATGGCTGAATCACCGTCCACAGTGGTTTTGGAGCCCAAGAAAATAAAAAAAGTCTGTCACTGTCCATTGTTTCCCCATCTAACGGTATGTATAAATATAGCACCATTTGATGAGGTCCACAGGAAAGGTGTGAAATTACTTGGAGCATCAAAGTGGGAAGAGTTTGTTTTCATTTAATTAATGGCCACAAATTGCAAATGGACATTCACCCCTTTCCAGTTCAAAGACAAATGCCCTATATCTTTTCTCCTCTCAAACCATACATACTCTTTATTTCTGCCTTCCCTCAGTGGATGACTCCACTTTGTTCCCTGGGAAGTAGCGCAGGGAGCAGATCTTCAGGGAGGAACCCACTTACTTTGTCACCTGTAATCACTGGAACAGTCCTCCCTTCCCCTAAGCTCACAGCGGAAGGAAGTCCCTAGTCTGCCCATGACCATCTGCTCATGTATGCCCTGAATACCATCACCTCTGGAAACTGCCCACCCCCATGGTCATCTACTGGATCATTTCTATCAGCATAAACAGCCTTTAACACCTCCATTATAAAACAACAGAAGTAAACCTCACAAAGTCCTTTCCTGACCCCACAGTCCTCTCCGGATCCTGAGACTTTTTCACTTCTTTGTTAGCAAAATTTTCTACAGTCTAATCTATATTTGCTGTTTCCTCTTGTCCCATTCACTGTTTTTTAAAAGAATGAACTTTCTGTACATCACAGAGGAATGTATTTGTAAACACAGAAATACAGCTAAGGCCCACTTTGACCATTATCCCCATCCTGGTCCCCTCCCCTGACCAGAGATAACCAAGGTTATCCATTCCTTTGTATCCTTCCAGCCCCGTCCCTACATATTTACCTGCACATATATCCTTGGAGAAAATGCATAGTATTATTTGCATGCATGTGTGTGTCTGTTTTACACAAGTGGTATCACTATATTGTCAACCTGTTCCTTTTCTCTCTGTGTGTTTCAGAGGTCTATGTTAGTGTGTGTGAATTACGTTAATTCTTTTATTTTAAACATTTTAATTTTTTAAATATTATTTATTTATTTGGCCAAACTGTCTTTAGTTTTTTTAGTTGCAGTATTTGAGATCTTTGGTTGTGGTACGTGGAATCTAGTTTCCTGGCCAGAAATTGAACCTGGGCCTCTTGCATTGGAAGCACAGAGTCTTAGCCACTGGCCCATCAGGGAAGATCCTTGTTAGTTCCTTTAAACTCACTTTTTTTTAACTGCTGATACTACTAATAATTACTGATATTTATTGTGTGCTGACCATGACCTATTCTCTATTTCCAATTGTTTTACTGAGGTTACCTATTTAGGACTTTTAGTGGCCCCTGGGGAGTAGATATTATTATCTTCATTTTAACAAGGAAACTGAAGCAGAAAAAGACAGAGGACTTTGCTTAAGGTTAGATGCTCAGGAAGTGATGATGTCAGGATATAAAATCAGGCATTTGGCTCCAGTCTGTGCTCCTAATTATGACATTGTTTTTTAGTATGAATTTTGCTGCTTTTTTGTTGTTTAGTCACTAAGTTATGTCCGACGCTTTGTGACTCCGTGGACTGTAGCCTGCCATGCTCATCTGTCTGTGGGATTTCCCAGGCAAGAATACTGGAGTGGGTTTCCATCTCCTCCTCCAGGGGATCTTCCCGACCCAGGGATCAGACGGGAGTCTCCTGCTTGGCAGGTGGATTCTTTACCACTGAGCCACCTGGGAAGCATAGTGTGAATGTACCATGGCATATTTTAGCCATGTTTCTTGTTTCTAGTTTTTCTTGACAATAAACTATGCTCGGGGGGCATCCTGTACATGCTTGCTTGTTTGTGGAGGCCTATGCGTTCCTGTGTGGTACACACTGAAGAGGGAAACTTCTGAGGCCCAAGATAAGCACATCTAACATTATTATAGATACTGTCAAACCACCCTTGAAAAGGACTGTCCTTTTCACACTCCCATCAGTCCTATGGGAGCAATCTTGTTTCCCCATGATCTCACCAACACTTGATATGAAGTCATAAAACATTGTGGGACTTCCCTGGTGGTCCAGTGGTTAAGACTCCATGCTTCCAATGCAAGGGACATGGGTTTGATCCCTGGTCAGGGAACTAAGTGGAGAAGGCAATGGCAACCCACTCCAGTACTCTTGCCTGGAAAATCCCATGGATGGAGGAGCCTAGTAGTCTGCAGTTCATGGGGTTGCTAAGAGTTGGAAACGACTGAGCGACTTCACTTTTACTTTTCACTTTCCTGCATTGGAGAAGGAAATGACAACCCACTCCAGTGTTCTTGCCTGGGGAAACCCAGGGATGGGGGAGCCTGGTGGGCTGCTGTCTCTGGGGTCACGCAGAGTCGGACACGACTGAAGCGACTTAGCAGCAGCAGCAGCAGCAGCAGGGAACTAAGATCCCACATGTCCTGCAATGTGGCCAAGAGAAAGAAATTTCAGTCACATAGGTTAAAAATCATAGCTCATAATTTCCACTTGACTTTGAGTGCTAGCAGATGGAGCATATTTTCAAAAAGTTTCTAGTCATGTATAGTATTTCTTTTGCAAACTGCCTGTTTATAATCTTACTTTTCTGTTGGAATGTGTCTCTTATTCTTTTTGCTTTCTAAGTGTTGTTTCTGTATTTGAGATACCACAACTCACTCTTCAGCTGACTCCAATATGACTTCTATATCTACTGAAACTCGTTAAGATGATACAATTTTCCATGGAGTGAATTCAGTGGGACCTTTTCCTGTCATTTTACTCTGTAGCCCAGTGATTTATGACGGCGTCGATTATAGTGGGTTTGAGGACAGTTTAGGGCTTCCCTCCTAACTCAGTCGTAGGGAATCGGCCTGCAGTGCAGGAGACCCGGGTTCAATCCCTGGGTTGGGAAGATCCTCTGGAGAAGTAAATGGCAACCCACTCCATTATCCTTGCCTGGAAGATCCCACGGACAGAGGAGCCTGGTGGGCTGCAGTCCGTGGGGTTGCAAAGAGTTGGACACGACTGAGAGACTAGCACACAAGTTGGTGAAGGACAAATGTGACCACTAGGTGGCACTAGCACACACTCGGCCTTTTGGGCGGAGCTTATACAGGTCGGGCTTCCCTGCCGTCTCGTGGACTGCAGCCCGCTAGGCTCCTCTGTGCGCGGGATTTTCCAGGCAAGAATACTGGAGTGGGTTGCCGTTTCCTCCTCCAGGGGATCTTCCCCACCCAGGAATCGAACCCCCATCTCTTGCATCTTCTGAATTGGCAGGCAGGTTCTTTACCGCTGAGTCACCTGGGAGACCTTAAAGAATCTGCCTGCAATGCAGATTCTCTTCACTTCACTTTGACAAGTTACTAGAGAGGGGAAGTCTCTCCCAGCAGGAACCCTTCCCAGGACAGAGGTGTGGCCTGCCACCAAAAAGGGAAAGAGGGCAAGGGGACTCGATGGGGAGAGGGGCGTCCTCCAGGGTGGGAGTGGGGACTTAGGACTCTGGATGGTGTTACTCAGTAGTACAGTTGCGTGTTTGGGTCAAAGGCAGCTATCCTTTAGTGCCTTTTATAGAGGATGAGATGCTTAGGTAGCATCATCAACTCAATGGATATGAGTTTGAGCGAACGCTGGGAGATAGTGGAGGAGGTGTGATCCAGTCCATGGGGTCGAAAAGAGTCGGATATGACTTAGCGACTGAACAACAATAGACACAAGAATTTTTAAATCTATGGCTAGCAGATGTTGGGTGCAGTTTTTCAGGATGTGCAATGCAGGCAGGCTTTATTATTATAATTTTTTTTATGAAACCTCTCTTTAATGTTGAGAACATTCGTTTATAGCTTTGTACATTGTTTTAAATTAGGCTTAAATTTATAATTCTATGTTTTAACTGGCAGGGGACAGGGAAAAAAAAACCTACTGTAAACCAAGTGCTATCTTGTCAAAATGAGATGGTCCTTGTTTTTGTCTTGTAGTGATTTTTCAAAATATTAGATATTATCAGGAAAAATTTTTAAGTTATTTGTAAAATATTTCTTTCTTTTTTTTTGTCCGCACAGTTACTTTAAATTAGAGTTAGTAAAAACAACTGCGTAAAAGCCATCTCTTCTTTCTTAGGCCCCTGATCTTTCTCACTCTTCCTTCAAAATGCAACAAACTGTTGTTTGTCAGTCAAATAATGATAAGAAATTACTCAGGCAATCCATTTAAGTCACCAGCAGGCAAATGGCAGCTGAATTTTTTTTTTCTCTGTCTCCCAAAAATTTGCTAGCACTTTCATGTTTTGATTGAAGAGAAACCTCCAACCTCTACCTCTACCTACTCTATGGAAACATCCAAATTGAGTATTTATTTATTTCTCTCAGATAATAGTGTAAACATCCTTGTATAAATAAAAGGTTATTTGATACTGAAAAGCTATCATTTTATTTGTCCCCATTCTAAACCAAGAGGAAAATTTTTAACTTTATTGCTTTTGTTTTGAGACCGCTTGTGAGTCTGGCTGTTTTCAATTTTCTTGATTTAAGTGTTGTCCTTCATTTCAATGACATAAACATATACAGCCCTAAGAAAAACAAGTGGTTTTCCCCTCCCCTGTTCATATTAAAGACATGTCAACATAAGTAAGAAACAAAAAGAGTACTGTTTAAAGTGCATTATCGTATACAAATGGAAAAAATACTGCATATATTTAACATGCAGTGATATGACATCTAGATTTTTAGAACAAACTCCAAACCAAATCTAGTAAATCCTAAGTAAAACCATCCCTAGTGCTTATACATTTAAGTATCAGGTCTCTACAAACTGGGCCCCGCGTCTGTCAGCTCCTGAAATTTTTCAATCAAATCCTCCTGAGCAATTCATATTTTAAGTAGACTTTATATTTTATAGCAGTTTTAGCTTCATAGCAAAGTTGAGAAGAGAAAGTACAGAGTATCCACATAACTCCTTCAGCTACACAGGCAAAACCTCTCCACACTACTCACCACAATGGAACATTTGTTAAAACCTGTGAACCTTCATTGACGTATCATTATCACTTAAAGTCCAAAAAAAAAAATAAAAAATAATAAAGTCCATAGTGTTCACTAAAGTTCACTCTTGCTGAAATTTTATGGGTTTTGACAAATGTATAAACAGTGTATCCACCACTGTTTGATACGTAATCATTTCACTACCCTAAAATTCCTCTATACTCTGCCTATTCATTCTTCCCCTCAACCCCTGGTGACCTCTGATCTTTTTACTGTATCCATAGTTTTCCCTTTTCCAGAATGACATATAGCAGGAATCATACAGTATGTAGTCTTTCAGATTCACTTCTTTCATAGTAACATGCATCTCGGCTCCCTGCACGTCTTTTCATGACTCCGTAATATTTCTTTTCGGTGCTGAATAATAATACTACAATGTGTGGATGTTCTCCAGCTGAATAATATTACTCCATCGTCTAGATGTTCTACAGTCCATTCAACTACTAAAGGACATCTTAGATGCTTCCAGCTTTTGGCCATTATGAATAAAAACAACATAGAAAGTTTACTTTTTAAGAGTCTCCACAATACGTCAGACCTTATCATGGATATTGCTGCATATGAGTAGTAAGTAAGTAAGTCAGTGTAAGTTTTAGTCGCTCAGTCATGTCCGACTGACTCTTTGTGATCCCATGGACTGTAGCCCGCCAGGCTCCTCTGTCCATGGAATTCTCCAGGCAAGAATACTGGAATAGGGTGCCATTTCCTTCTCCAGTAGGCAGGCTTTAAATGGCTAAAAATATGTTTATTGGGGCTATATGTATAGCAATCGGATGTGTGAAAATTTGAGTTTGGTGTGGGCGGGCTTTGAGCCAAAAGTCCCAGTATACTGTGAAGATGTAAATAACATAAGGGCCAAGATATAGGTGCCACCTTGAGCCCATTTATTTAATACTATCGCCTTTGAAACACTCTTCTGATTTCTGTGATGCTGTACGCCTCTAGTTTTCCTCCTAATCACCAGACTCCTTCTCAATCCTCTTTGCTGACTCACACTCTAGTGTTAAGTGTTGGTTGCTCAATATGTCTGACTCTTTGCAACACCATGGACTGTAGCCCTCCAGGCTCCTCTGTCCATGGAATTCTCCAGGCTAGAATACTGCAGTGGATAGTCATTCCCTGTTCCAGGGTATCTTCCCGACCCAGAGATCAAACCTGGGTCTCCTGCATTGCAGGCAGATTCTTTACCATCTGAGCCACCAGGGAAGCCCAGACTCACACTATATTTGTCCTCTAAATCAGTGCTCCTCAAACTTTTCGCACTCAGGATACCCTTACATTCCTAAAAATGTATTGATGACCTCAAGGAGCCTTTCTTTTTGTAGGTTATAGCTTTCTATATTTACCATATTAGAAATTAAAGCTTGGAATTTTAAAATATTGATTAATTCATTTAAAAATAGCAAATAGTAGACTCATCACCAGTTAGCATAAATAACATGCTTTGCATGAAACAGGTGACTCAAAGAACCTTCTGATATTTCAATTTCATTTTCTTCATCATCTTTAATTGTGGATAATGTGGCTCTGTGGTTAGAAATTGTCTTATCTTTTTTTTAAAGCTAACAATCCATCTGTAAATATAGTAAAAGTATTATAAATAAATTTTATTTTAGAATAAAATGTTTTTCAAAATTATAACAGTCTGAGATAAAATTTAGAAAATAGTTTAGAAATTTTTAAACATGATTGCAAAGCAAGGAACAAAATATACTTAGTTTTAGTTATGTTTCTACATCGGCTCAAGAAAACTTTGAGATCTCAGAATAGCTGTTTGTACTATGAGAATGAGACTACAGAGATTACAGCAGGTGTAACTGATGGTGGCTTCAGAGAAAAGTCCTGAGAAAAGAGTTAATCTCTGAAAACACATATGTTTATAATTTAAGCCTAGTATTTTAGAAAATTCTGCATGTGATTATCCAGTTTTTCCCAGCACTGTTTGTTGAAGAAATTATTCTTACCTTATTGAGTATTCTTGCTCCCTTTCAAGTATTAGTTGATCACATATGAGAGGATTTATTTTCAGGCTTTAGATTCCATTTCGCTGGTCTGTTTTTAATGCCAATACCATACTGTTTAGAAGACTAAACTTTGCAGTATAGTTTGAACTCAGGACATGTGATGCCTCCAGCTCTATTCTTTCTCAGGGTTGTCTTACCTTTTTGGGAGGTTTGTCATTCCATATGAATTTTAGGATTTTTTTTTCTATTTATGTGAGTAATTCCATTGGGATTTTCATAGGTATTGTATTGATTCTGTAGATGACTTTGGGTTGTATGGACATTTAATTTTTTTTAATTAAAAAACTTTTCTTTAGTGTGGACATTTTAGCAGTATTAATTCTTCCAATCTGTGACTATGGATATCATTCCATTTGTGTCTTCTCCAATTTCTTTAATCAAAGTCATATAGTTATTAGTGTACAGTTTTTTAACCTCCGTGGTTAAATTTATTCCTAAGTATTTTATTATTTTTTTGACACTATTATGAATGGGACTGTTTTATTTCTTTTTCAGATAATTTTTTGTTGGTGTATAGAAATACAAATAATTTTTGTATGTTGATTTTGTATCCTGCAACTTTACTGAATTATTTTATAAGTTATCATAATTTTTTTGGTGGAGTCTTTAGGATTTCCTGTATATAAAGTTGTATCATCTACAAACTGAGACAAATTTCCTTTTTCTTTTCCAGCTTAGATACTTTCTTTCTTGCCTAATTGCTATGTATAGATCTTTCAGTGGTGGGAGGTATTGCATATGATGTCAGTTGTGAATTTGTCATAAAAGGCTTTTATTATGTCCTGTATGTGTCGGTTAGGTCTATTTGGTCCAAGGTGTAGTTCCAATGCAATATTTTCTTGTTGATTTTGAGTGGGTAATCCATCAATTGTTGAAAGTGAGGTACTGCAGTTCCCTACTATTACTGTATTGTTGTTTATTTTTCCCTTCAGATTTGTTAGCATTTGCTTAATATATTTAGGTGCTCCAGTGTTGGCTGGATATATATTTACAGTTATACCGCTTTGATGAATTGATCCATTATTCATTCTATAATGACTTAGCAGGAGGGTGAAGAATTTCTTAGGGGTGCGATAATTCTGGTTGCAAAGTGTCTAAAAGAGGTTAAGGATCACAAGCCATAGGAATAGGATAAGTTGTAGACAAGAGTGGCAGCATGGGAGATAAAGCACTGATTTTGGAGCCATCTAGAGCTGGGGATGAGTCAGATATTTAATTCTAGGCCTCAGTGTAGCAAATCTACTGGCTCTGGAGCTAATAAGAAAAACAGACAATTCCTATTACATAGCAGAGCTGATTAACCGGAAGGATTGTAGAGATACAGTGACTGGTATTAGCAGGTGCTTAAGCAATGGCCATATTATGTTAATTAATATTTAAAAAGTTAAGATAGGGAAGGAAGGGAAGGACATTTCAGAAGATTGCAGGATAGTCAATAGTGCCAAAGGCAGAATAAACTGAAGTGGTGGTGGTTTAGTCACTAAGTTGTGTTTGACTCTGCAACCCCATGGACTGTGGCCTGGCCTGCTCCTCTGTCCATGGGATTTTTCAGGCAAGAATACTGGAGTGGGTTGCCATTTCCTACTCCGAGGATCTTCCTGACCCAGGGATCAAACCCAGGTCTCCTGCATTGCAGATGGATTCTTTACCAACTGAGCCACCAGGGAAGCCCGAACTGAAGTACAGTGAAGCCTGTAAGGGAGACACCACTAGTGTCTGTTAGGTTCTGGGATCTTTGTGGGAGCGGTCTCGGTGGAGGGCAGGCAGCAACTGCTGTGTGATGTGAGGCTGGGGAGATTGGGAATGAAGTGGTGGGGGCAGGTGGGGGAATCACAATTTGGTGCCCATGGGAAAGACAGGGAGTTTGCTAGGGAGACAGGCACAAGGAGGGCTCCTTGCATGCTTGTAAGTTCATTCGCTTTTTTGTAAGATGGGCAACCCTGACCTTAGTGAGAGGAAGGCCCCAGGAGGAGGACAGGACTGATGGAGACTGGGAGTGTTTCCCTGATAAGGAGGAGAGGGTTGGCTTCCAGCACAGAGGTGAATGTGGTTGCCTGGGGGATGATCAGGGCTTTCCCTTGCAGCACGGAAGAGACTGGTGTGACTGGTGCGAACCCAGGAATGGGGCTGAAGGGGAAGAGAGGCATTTAATGGAGTTTGTCTCTGGTGGGTTCAATTTTTAGGTTAAAGAAGAGGGGAGGATATCTTCCAAGGGCAAGAGGTCAGAGTGGACTTCAGGAGAGGAGCGAGCTTTGGTAAAAAGTGGTTTTGAAATTGAGATATAATTCACATACCATAAAAATTTACCCCTTTAAAGTATACAGTTCAGTGGCTTAAGTTTATTCACAAATTGTGCAACTATCACAAAGTCTACTTTCAAGACAATTTTTGGGCTTCCCTGGTGGCTCAGTGGTAAAGAATCCACTTGCCAGTGCAGGAGATGTGGGTTTGATCCCTGGTGTGGGAAGATCCCGTATATTGTGGAGCAACTCAGCCCATGAGCCACAAATACTGAGCCTGTGCTCCAGAGCCTGGGGACTCCAACTACTGAAGCCCATGGGCCTAGAGCCTGTGCTCCACAAGAGAATCCACCGCAATGAGAAGCCCAGGCACTGCAACTGGAGAGTAGCTACCCCTCACTGCAACTAGGGGGAAAGCCTGCATAGCAACGAAGACCTAGCACTGCCAAAAATTACAAAAATAAACAAAAACGTGAAATAAATAAATAAAAACATTTTCTATCATTCCCCCCAGAGAAACCCACTAAGTAGTTATTCTCTATTTCTTCTACCTCCAGCCCCTGGAAACCATGAATCTGTTTTTTATTTTTATGGATTTGCCTACTCTGGACCTTTTACATAAAGGAAATCATACAATGTATGGCCGTTGGTGACTGGCTTCCTTCTCTTAGCTTTATGGACCACGTGCATGTGTGTGTCCCCTCAAAATTCATGTGTCGAATTCCTAACCCCTTTTGGGATGGTATTAGGAGGTGGAGAGTTTGAGAAGTGGTGAGGTCATGAGAGTGGGGGTTCCTTGGTGACTCAGATGGTAAAGAATCCGCCTGCAACGCAGGAGATCCTGGTTGGATTCCTGGGTGGGAAAGATCCTCTGGAGAAGGAAATGGCAATCCCCTCCAATATTCTTGCCTGGGAAATCTCAGGGACAGTGGGACCTGGCAGACTTCAGCCTGTGGAGTTGCAGAGTTGGACACAACTGAACAACAACTAACACTACCACACTGGGTCATGGGGGTGGGACTCCCACGATAGAATGAGTGCCCTTCTAAGAAGACAAAGAGGTCTAGTCCTCTCTCTCTCTTTCTCTCTCTGTCATGTGAGGATACAATGAGTAAATGGCTCTCCATGAATCAGGAAGGGAACTCTCACCAAAACCCAACCGTGCTGACATCCTGATCGTGGACTTCTGGCCTCCCAAACTATGAGAAATGAATGTTGCTGAAGCCACTCAGTCTGTGGCGTTTTGGTACCACAGCGTGAGCTTGCATAATGTTTCCAAAGTTCATCCAGGTGTAATATGTATTAGCTACTTCATTCGTTTTATTTATTCTTTGGCTGAATGATAGTTCATTGTATGGATGTACTACTTTTTCATCAGTTGACAGGCATTTGGATTGTTTTAATTTTTTGGCTATTATGAAAAATGCTGCTATGAATATTCATGTGCAAGTTTTTGTATGAACATATGTTTTCAGTTCTCTTAAATATATGTCTAGGAGTTGAATTGCTGGTTCATATGGTAGCTCTATGTTTAACTTTTTAAGGCCCTGCCAAATTGTTTTCCACAGCAGCTGTCCCACTTATCCCATCAGCGGTATGTGAGGGGTTCCAATTTTTACCCGTCCTCAATAACACACTTTTTTTAGTGGTTTCTTTCTTTTTTTTGGCTGTGCATGAGCTTGTCTGGTCGCCTCAGGGCATGTGAGATCTTAGTTCCCCTACCAGGGATCAAACTCACATCCCCTGCTTTGAAAAATGGATTCTTAAAGGAACACCAGGGAAGTCCCCCTTCCCCCTGACTTTTTTTTTTTTTTTAGTATTTTAGATTATAGCTAGCCTACTAGATGTGGTTTTGATTTGCATTTCCCCAACAACTAATGATGGGAGATAGTGATGGACAGAGAAGCCTGGCATGCTGCAGTTCATGGGGTTGCAGAAAGTCAGACACGACTTAGCAGCTGAAAAACCGCAGCAACAATGACTAATGATGTCGAGCATTTCTCTGTATGATTATTGGTCATTTGTATATCTTCTTGGAGAAGATCTATTGGAGAAAGATCTATTTAAGTCCTTTGTCCATTTTTAAACCAGATTGTCTTTTTGTTGTTGAGTTTAGGAGTTCTTTATATATTCTGGATACTAAACACTTATCACTTATAGGATTTGCAAATATTTTCTCTCATTTTGTGAAGTGTCTTTTCACTTTCTGGATAGTGTCCTTTGATGCACAAACATTTCAAATTTTGACAAAGTCCAATTTACCTATCTTTCTTTTGTTGCTTGAGTTTTTGGTATCATAGTCAAGACACCAGTGTCCTAATCTGAGGGCATAAAGGTCTACCCCTATGTTTTATTCTTAGAGTTTTATAGTTTTATCTCTTATATTTAGGCCTTTGATTCATTTCGAGTTCATTTTTGTATATATAAAGTACATGTAGACCTTAGAGTGATCCATCTAAGTATAATTGACAGAAGTTTAGGAGTTCAGCACAATTTGCTGGTCCCACTTACTTCTCACCAGAAAGGGAAAAAAACACCGTTAACTATATAATGAGTGTTCATGGGGCCTCCACGTCTAAAGAGGAATTTGAATTTGAACTAGAACCTTTCAGAGTGGGGGAGAGAGCACTTGTCCATGGTTATTTAATTTAATGGTACCTGATATAATCCCGATTCCTGGCTCAGCCACTTACTAGTTTCGTGTCCTGGAGAAAGTTCCCTAATCTCTCTCTGTTCCCACCCTACCTCACAGGGGTTTTGTGAGTATCAAATACAAGTACTATGAGGATTAACTGGAGTTGATACATGTAAAATGCTTAGAACAATGCCTGGCTCAGTGTGTGTGTGTGTGTGTGTGTGTGTGTGTGTGACTCAGTCGTGTCCGACTCTTTTGTGACCTCATGGACTGTAGCCTGCCAAGCTCCTCTGTCCATGGAATTCTGCAGGCAAGAGTACTGGAGTGGGTTGCCATTTCTTTCTCCACCAATGTAGAGACGTCCCTGTCAGTCCAGTGGTTAAGAATCCCCTTCCAATGCAGGAGGTGGGGACCTAAGATTCCACATGCCTCAGGGCCAAAAAAACCAAACATAAAATAGAAGCAATATTGTAACAAATTCAATAAAGGCTTCAAAAATGGTCCACATCAAAAAAATCTTAAAAAAAAATTACCTCCAATGTAAAGGGTACATCTGTCCATTGGTCTCAGGACTACCTGCCCCTACCCCAATATTAGCCATGATGAACTCTCCCCTTTAATCCTTTAATTCTGCAGCCAGAATGATAAAGTATGAATCAGATTTTGTTGGCCTCTTAATTAAAACCTTTATATGGTTTCTTTATAAACATGGAGTAAAATCCAAATGTATTTCCATGGCCTAGAAAGTTCTCCATACATGGCCCTTACCTATTGGTTTAACTTCAGCTGTACAAGGTGGATATTTCTATGTAACGAATGACCCCAAAATTTAGTGGCAAAAATGAGGGACGGTATTATGCTCACGCATGGATTGTGTGGGTCAGGAATTTGGATACAATGCAGCAAGACTATATTGTCTTTGCTCCACAATGTCTGGGGATTCATTTAGGGGAACTTGAAGGGCTTTGGGGACTTCCCTGATGGCTCAGATGGTAAAGAATCTGTCCGCAATGTGGGAGACCCGGGTTCAATCCCTGGGTTGGGAAGATCCCCTCAAAAATGGAATGGCTACCCACTCCAATACTCTTGCCTGGGAAATCCCATGGACAGGCAAGCCTGGTGGGCTACAGTCCATGGAGTCACAGAGTCGGGCACAACTTAGTGACTGAACAAGACAACAATAACACCAGGATAGAAGGGCATGAAAGGCGATGTCATGTCAGAAGTGGTTCCTTTTCTTAGACATAGACACACAACTGTTGATTTATTAGCTACTGTCATACAGCCAGGGTGGAGGTCAGAAGGACAATTCATGTGAGTTTCACATTGTCTCAGGCTTCTCATGGCTGTAACTTTGTGAGTCTTGGGGACTTGACAGTAGATGGAGAATCTCACCTCTCCACCCTGTTTCTATCCACTCTACTCTGTGAGGAGTGGGGAGGCTTCCCCGGTGACTCAGACGGTGAATAGTCTGTCTGCAATGCAGGTTTGATCCCTGGGAGGAGTAGGAGTTTTATGCTAACACCTTGAGGCAGAACTCTTGGTTCCTGCAGTGGGAAGGGGCTGTGGTCTGTCCCAGGTCCTCCTGAAACAGGATGGATATGGAAGGGGATTGACTCATGTGGAGGTTGACTCTGGTGCTTAGTTGGGCAGGTACCATCCTTCAAAGAGTTCAGCTCTTTTTGGGGTTACTTTTCAGGCAAAATGGTGGCAATAGGTGGCATTTGTGGGGGCATCTCTAGGGTACAAAATGGGCTTTCTTAGTGGTTCGGATGGCAAAGAATCTGGCTGCAATGCAGGAGACTTAAGAGATGTGAGTTCGACTCCTGGGTTGGGAAGATCCCCAGGAGAAGGAAATGACTACCCACTCCATTATTCTTGCCTTGTGGGCTACAGTCCATGGAGTTGCAAAGAGTCAGACATGACTGAGCAACTAACACACTCTAGGGTGCAAAGGCCAGTGGTTCATCAGTTAAGCCTAACCCTGGGATAGGATCTGAGAGAAGGATTCTTTTTTTTTTTTCCATTTATTTTTATTAGTTGGAGGCTAATTACTTTATAATATTGTAGTGGGTTTTGTCATACATTGACAAGAATCAGCCATGGATTTACATGTATTCCCCACCCCGATCCCCCCTCCCACCTCCCTCTCCACCCGATTCCTCTGGGTCTTCCCAGTGCACCAGGCCCGAGCACTTGTCTCATGCATCCAGCCTGGGCTGGTGATCTGTTTCACCCTAGATAATATACATGTTTCGATGCTGTTCTCTGAGGGAAGGATTCTGAGGAGCACCGGTTGGTAGATGCAGGCAGCTATTCCAGGGGAGGGCTGCCATTTTTCAAGAGGGCCTCCCACCAGTAATCCACCCATCTGGAACGCAGCCTGAAATCATCTGGGGCCACTGTCTTCTTCATGCTTTGATGAAAGCCATAGCTTGTCATGTTCCAAATGGCACTGTCTCTCTCAGCCATGTATTAGCTGGTTGGGCTCAGACTGCTATGAGCAGACACAGTTGTCACGGAAGAGCAACTCAAGGTTGTAATTTAAACAGACCTGGAGGAAGGTATCAGAAGGACCCGCCGTGGTTGGGGAAGGGAGAATCAAGCATTTGGTCAGGTGCTGCTGTCTGAGTTGTGAAAGGTCTGAAACCACAGAGAGGCTGAGTCACTTCTCTGTTGTTCATGGTGATACAGAAGACAGTTGGATTATGGCCAGCTGTCCTGCTTCTCGCTGTCATCCTGAGAACCAAATCAACCTTCACAAGCCAGTAGGGGACACTTCCTGGGTTGTTGCAGTAGGAATAGCTGCTGAGTATCAGCCTGCATGTGCTGGTTCAGTTGTGTCCAACTCTTTGCGACACTATGAACTATGGCCCTTCAGGCTCCCCTGTCCGTGGGATTCTCCAGGGAAAAATACTGGAGTGGGTTGCCATGCCAATGCAAGAGTATTAGCCTAGGTAGGCTGAAATAGAGATGTAAGCCAGCTGCATTTTGGCCAATGAGACACAGAGATGCATGGCTGGAGACAGTAGCTTAAGCTGGCAATGGCTATGGGTCCCAATGCTGCATGCTGTGTTTTCTTTTGTTTGTTTTTTAAAAAAAATATTATTTATTTATTTATTTGGCTGTGTTGCATCTTAGTTATGGAATGTGAGATCTTTCCTTGTGGTGCACGGACTCTCTAGTTGCGGTGCTTGGGCTCAGAAGTTGCGGCCTGCGGGGCTTTGTTGCCCTGAGGCGTATGGGATCTTAGTTCTCAGACCAGGGATCAAACCCGTGTCTCCTGTATTGCAGGCAGATTTTTAAGCACTGGACCACCAGGGAAGTCCTCTGCATGCTGTGATTTTTGTTATGACTTTGCAGCCTGACAGCATTTTGCTGCATCCTTGTAGGAGAAATGGCAGTGGCTTTGATGAACTCTGTCTCACTGCTCTTCTCCATCACTCTGATACGCAGGTCGATTGAATGCCCAGATTCGGTCCCCCCAGCAGATGATGACTCAGGAGCCGATCTGCCTGAGGCTTGCACTGTGTCTCTCAGCTCTGGCCTTGACCCCAAAGGAGGCTGAAAGGGAGGGGCTCAAACCAGTGGCTTTCCAGGGGTCATGAGTTTAAGAATTCAGACTCCTTCTGTTCTGATCATAACCTTGATCACCCACCAAATCGTGAACACTTCTGGTATTCTGTAGGCAAAACGGCCAAATGACTTGATATGGCATAACGAGAGGAAGGATAGTGAATGGGAGTGGGCAGGATGAGGAATTTATATCCCAGTGCTGGATTGAGAGGACATTTCACAAGGTGACCTTGATTGTCCTGCCTTTGTCTATCTGAACTTCCCACATACCAATCTAGAAGGATTTCTGTCACACTGGAGGATGCCACTTCTATCAAGGTGTTCTTTGTTCAAGCTCTCCTATCCCATTCCCATGAAGGAGAAGTGTCTGGAGATACACCCACTGATCCTAGAGGTTTCTGCAACATGGAGAGTGTCTCTCCCCGAGAGGACATAATCCATCTATGAATACAGGGTGGTACTGGTAGCAGGTTAAGTTGCCCAAGCCTTAGTGACGGTTCCACAACCTCCTTTACTGGGAGAAGGTTGTTGTCTTGAGTGCCCATTGGTCTTCCTGGCAGCTCTCACTAAATAGATGGGACCTAAGACAGAACCTGGTTGTAAACTGTGTGCAGTAGAAGATCATTTTAGACTCAAGTTCTAGTGTAACTGTATGTTATTACTGGGAGATTTGTTCAAGGAGCTTATTTAGTCATTCATTTATCCATCATTTACCCTCCTGTCAATCCATCCATCCACTCACCCATCCATCTCTCCATCCATCTATCTATCCTTTCATCCGTTCATGTGTCCACTCATCCATCCATAATCCACCCATCTACCCACCCATCCGTTCTTTCAGAGCTTGCTTTGTACTTATTGTCTACAAGATACGATGATGGGTGCTGAAAAAAGAAAGTGTCATCTCTGTCCTCAAGAAGCTTATTGTCCAGGAGAAGAAGACAATGTGTAAAGAAATAGGTAGAGGCAACTGTTTCAGGTGCTTTGTGAGACGTCAGCACAGTATAACAGAAGGAGTGGTCAGTTGTACGAAGGAATGGATGCCCAAATGGGTGATGGTGTGAGGGGTCAGCAAGGGGATGGGTGTGTTTGGAGGGACACAGATGTGAGTACAAACACGGAGGCTATATGCAAGGGAAGTGAAGGCTTTAGTGTGGAGCATGGGGTGAGCGCTACGACTGCAGAGCGTGCTGAGGAAGGCAAGGGCAGAAGCAGAGGCTGGGCTAGTCACAGGCCGTGGATGTGATGCTAAGGGTTATGGGTCCTATCCCACAGGGATTGTGAGCAATTCCAACATGATAAGCAGAAGCGTAAATGACACGGCCAACTTTGCACTTCTATAAAAGTACTCTGACTTCAGGACCGAATCAGACTCAGAAGCAGGGTCCCAGTGAATTAGGCCTGTGAGAGATGGTGACAACTCAGATGAGTGCCGTGGCCTGAGGTGGAGAGGAGACAGGAGGAGAGAGGAAAGACACCACCTCCTCTCAGCCCTCCCGGATTACCTTTTTCCTCTCTCAGCTCACTCACTTTACCAATTTCACTCCATTTTTCAATTCTGGAGGAACAGAGGGGAACCGCCGAGCTGGGTAGACACCAGTGCAAGCTCTCCAGTTCCTCCCCCAGTGGGACTGCAGCGCCCACCCGAAGTCAGCCTTGCCCGTGATTATAGCATCTGGTCTAAAGGCCCACGTCCTCCATGGGGCATCTGCTCGCATCTGTTGGCTGTTCCTCCTTTGCTGACTCTTCTCCCCCTCTGTCTTGTGAGGGCCTACTCTGATTCTGGACAGAGGCCGGCTGTGCTCCTAAGTCTTTGGATGGGTCTCTGGGGACACAGAGCCCCCAGCCCAGGCCTGGACATGCCTCGCCCGATGGCCTCACAGCACAGCACCTTGTAGCATAGGAGGGGCTGTGTGTGTGGAGCTGGCGATCTCCTTGGGCTGGCCCACGGTGGATGATAACCTCTGACTCATATGTGAGTGCTCAGCCGCTCAGCTGTGTCCGACTCTTTGTGACCCCATGGACTGTAACCTCCAGGCTCCTCTGTCCATGGACTTCTCCAGGCAAGAATACTGGAGTAGGTTGCCATTTCCTCCTCCATGGGATATTCCCAACCCAGGGATCAAACTCACATCTCCTGCATTGGCAGGTGGATTCTTTATCACAATGCCACCTGGGGAGCCCAACCTCTGGCCCACTTGAAAACAAACAGTGGGTGGGTCGAGGAGAGGAGGGAGGAAGAGGGGAAGGCAGAGCAATCTGATTAAGGGGAAATTCTGCATTTCTTGACATCTTTACAATATCCAACTGGACTACTTCCAAGAGTTCACAGACTAAAGCTAACAAATCACCCCAAAGAGGTCTCTTGGGAACCTGTTTGAGCAAATAGGCAAGAGGCATGGAGTGTTTTTGAATCAGCGAGTAGTTCTCAGTCTGTGAACATGGCTGGGGTTCTCTTAAGGGACTTAAACTGAAATACCACTGACACTCTCTGGGCACAGAGTTCTCCGTTTTTCTCGGTCCTTTGTGAAACTGACGCAGCTTCTGATTCAAGGAGGGCCCAGGTTGGTGAGGATCTGCTGTTATTTTCTGGGTGTGGCGGAGCATGAGTAGGCTTGGGAAAGGAAGCTGACTGCAGTGCCCACAATTGGCCTGCAGGTAGACCTGTGCGGTAGAATGCTTTTGGAGGGAAGATCCCCGTGGGAGGGAATCTGCTTGCTCTGCAGTGGATAACTGGAGCCCAGACACATGACCCAACCCAGTGAGATGAATTCTCACCACCTGGCATTTTATTTTATGTATGTGTGTGTGTGTATATATATATATATATATATATATATGTATGTATGTATGTATATATATATATATATAATTTTTTTTAGAAAAGATACTTTTTTTTTAGAAAAGATACTTCATTAAGAAGTATCTTAATGAACAGTCATTCTAAAATGCTGCTGGCATAATTGAATTTCTTATAAGTTTTCCAAGGATTTGGAGAAGGGAATGGCAACCCCCTCCAGTGTTCTTGCCTGGAGAATTCCATAGACAGAGGAGCCTGGCGGGCTTACAGTCCATGGAGTTGCAAAGAGTCTGACACAACTGAGCAACTAACACACACTTTGCAAGGATTATATATATTTTTTATTAATAAAATATTTGCCTGTATTTTTTACCGTCTTTTTTGTTAGCTAATCTTTTTTTTAAATTTATTTTTAATTGGAGGATAATTGCTTTACAATATTGTGTTGGTTTCTGCATGAATCAGCCACAGGTGTACATATGTCTGCTCCCTCTTGAGATTCCTTCCTATTTCTCACCCCATCCCACCCCTCTAGGTTGTCACAGAGCAGGGGGTTTGAGTTCCCTGCATCATACAGTATATGATTATATTATATTATAGTTATTATTATTATTTTCTGTGACAAACCCAAAGCAGGTGGGTAGCTCTTAGTTCCCAGACCAGGGATCAAACTTGTGCCCCCTGCATTGGGAGCACGCAGTCTTCATCACTGGGCCACCAGGGGAGTCCCTCTCCATCTGGCATTTTAAAACCCCGGGGTTTGCATCAGGGTAGGAGAGGCTGTCACCCAGGCTGCAGGCCGGCTCAGCAGGACGGGGCGGCCCGAGGACAGCCGCGCAAGGCCATTGTGGGGAAGGGCGTGCCATTGGTTTGCTCATTCAGCGTGTGTGCTATTGAGCACTGTGAGGTCTGTGCTGGGTGGGGTGGAGAATAAGGCCCCTTAGACAGTTTGCAGGTGAGAGGGAAGTAAATGAATACACAAAATACTTCCAGCTTTGTGGTCACTGGTGCTGAGGAGACGATACTAAGACAGGGAAGCGTGGTGACTGTGGGCTGACTTCAGACAGGGTGGGCAGGAAGGAGCTTCCTGCAGAGGGAGTTTAAAAAAATTTTTTTTTTAATTGGAGGATAATTGCTTTACAAGGTTGTGTTAGTCTCTGCAGTATAATGAAGTGAAGCAGCTATATGTACAGACATATATCCTCTCCTTCCCGAGCTTCCCTCCTACCCACCCCTCCCCTCCAGATCCTCGGAGCACCGAGCTGAGAGCTCCGTGCTGCTCGGCAGCCCCCCACTAGCGCTCTGTCCTACACGTGGTAGCGTGTATATGCCAGTGCTACCCTCTCTATTCGTCCCACACTCTCCTCCCGCTGTCTCCACAAGCCCGTTCTCTGCATCCTGCGGAGAGTATTGGAGGGTTAGGAGGAGCCGGCCCCGCTGTGAATGGGAGAAGAGGAGGAAACAGGCAGAAACCAGGGGGCTGCCCATGGGGGTGGGGCGAGGGAACCCAGGAAGAGTCTGCAGTGAAGTGATAGTTTGCATTTTATTTATGGAAGCAGCCCATCAGGCTCTTCCCCTTTCAGCCCAGGGGCAGTGCAGTGTGGATTCTTTGTTCACTTAAACTCTGGTGTTGATCTATCAGGTTTCCAATCAGAGGAAAGCTGGGTCTCTGAGAGAAACTGAATCTCAGTGCGTGATGAAGAAAGAGAGAGATGGAGAATTAATCTGGGGACAAGGGCAAGTGTCTAACACACACAGGTCCTGATTGACTGATGGAAGTTCTCGGTGCCTCGAGTGGCAGCCAGAGACTGTGAATGGGGTGAAGAGACTGCAGACCACCTATGCTCACTTCTTTCATGGTGGGTCCTGGCTGCTGCTACACAAATACTTTAATCATTCAGATAACGAGCACCTTGGGCTTGGCGTCTCCACACAGACTTAGATTGTGTGCAACACTCCAGTTACACACAATCCAACAACAATTGGAACAATCCTTCTGTTGCTCTCGTGTGAACCCAGGCCTTGAACAAGAAATTTCTTTGAGCTTTACACACCTGTCCAGAAAATAAGGATACGGAGACTTACCTAGTAAGATTTGGGGGAGGATTGAATAAGATGTATTTAAAGCACCCAGTTCTTGTATCTAGACTCTGGTAGGTGCTCAGCGAATGAAGTTGCTTCTGGTGTGTCTGACTCTTGCGACACTATATATTGTAGCCCACCAGGCTCCTCTGTCCATGGAATTCTACAGACAAGAATACTGGAGTGGATTGCCATTCCCTCCTCCAGGGGATCTTCCGAACACAGGGATTGAACCAGCATGTTTTATGTCTAACCTGCATTGGCAGGTGGGTTCTTTACTACTAGTTCCACCTGGTAAACCCATAACAGTGTTTTACTAGAAAACAAACAGTAGAAAGATCATGATGATGATATTAATGACTCTTTCAGAAGATGTTCCTGCTGGGGAAAGAGCAGGACCATCAATGTACTTTGGGGAGGGGAAAGTCCTGGGGAGGGACTGCATTTTGGTTCATATTCTCCAAGATTCCTCTTCTGTAAAAGGAGGGTAGGAGTGGTCTAGACCAGCCGTCTCCAACCTTTTTGGCACCAGGGATTGGTTTTGTGGAAGACAACTTTTCTGTGGACAGTGGAGGTGGGGGTGGTTTGGGGATGATTCAAGTACATTACATTTATAGTGCATTTTATTTTTATTATTATGACATCAGCGCCACCTCAGATCATCAGGCATTAGATCCCAGAGATTGGGGATCCCTGGGTCTAGAGGCCAGAGGTAGACTAGTTTAAAAAAATTCCTGGGTTTTATCTCTGGAGTTTCTAATTAGATGATCTGAGCTGGAGCCCCAGATGGTTCTAACACAGAGGCAAAATCACTTTAGGTGATTAAGACCCAGGTATGCTGGAATAAGCATCTCCAAGGGCCTTTTCAAGTCCTGAGTCATCATCATCCATCACGCTAGACAAGGACCAAGGGGACCAGATCATTCTCCCCATTCACCACCAGAGGGCGAGCTTGAGGCACAACGGTCAGAGAGAGACGCTGTCTGTCTTGGCTCTGACCGAGGGACCCCCGGGGAAAATCTGTAGCCCCCCAGAGGGTGCTGTGCCAGGCAGATAAAGCGGGGGGTCATCTGGGAGGATTGCGAGCCAAGCGGAGATAAGAAGAGAAAGCCAACGTAGCCAAGCTACTAGATTCTGTGAAGTGCATGACTTCCTCTGTGCCCCGATGTTGGCAGGATTTGAACGATGAAACTTGCTTCTTCCGCATACAGTAAGGACTTCCTCAAGACCCTTCACAGCCCCAACTTCCAGTTCCAGCAAAGTCAGCATCTGGCTCAGAGGACCAGTCCCTCTGATCCTCGTCAGCCCCCACCCTGTCCCCTGTGGTAAAGGATGCCCCCACTGGGAAAGGCAGTGGGCAGGCTGGGACCCGTTGGTCCTTAACTGTTCCCCTGCAGACTGGCCCAATTCCAGCCGCAGAGAAGCAGGCAACACTTCCCTCTCAGTGTCCTAGCTGATGCCCTTAGTTTTTGGCAAGGCAGAATTCCAGTCCTTCCTCTTACCACCGCATTCATTTTAACCTTAGCAGCAGGCTGCATCTGAGGCCACTGCCCTTGGCGTCTGTACTGCAGCAAAGTGAACACTTGAAATCTTTTCTTCTTGGCCAACTATTTATATTTGGACTCCCCTTGCTCGGTGACATCCTGAAGGTTTCACTTCCGCAGAGGCTCGGGGGTGGGGGTGGGGTCACAGAAGCAGAAATGGTTACCCCTGCTCCCCAAAGTGGGAAGAAGAAATCGAGAGCAGAGGTGGGGCTGGTCCAGGAGGGGACACTGCTGCCGAGGAACCAAAAGCAGCCCCGGCACGCTGGAGTGCTTGAGTGACTGGGACTCACCTCCCACCCCCGGTTCCTGGCAGGCTGTAGGACCGGAACATCTCAAACACGCTGGATGTCATCACTCCATCACCCCATCCTTCTTGAACCCTTTCTCCGTCAGGCTCTTTATTTGGGTAAAAGATGAGTAAGACTTTTGAAAGAGCTCCTAGACTTTGAGAGCTCAAACTACTTGGTGCTCACTTGGATATGGTTCAGTGGTAAAGAATTTGCCTGTAATGCAAGAGATGAAGGAGATGTGGGTTCAATCCTTGGATCAGGAAGATCCCCTGGAGGGGGAAACAGCAACCCACTCCAGTATTCTTGCCTGGGAGATCCCATGGACAGAGGAGCCTGGTGGGCTACAGTCCACGGGGTCGGAAAGAGTTGGACGTGACTGAAGGGACAGAGCACACACATACCACCTGGATATAGGTTATCGCTGGATATAGGATACCGCTCCTGCTGCTCTCGGATCATGAGGCAGGGTCTCCCTTCCTCCAGAGCACCAGGATGTCTGCAGCATAACTATTTCATTAACTCATTGTCCATCACCTCTCGGGTTTCCTTGGTGTCAAATCGGTATAGAATCTGCCTGCCGATGCAGGAGACCGAGTTTTGATCCCTGGGTTGGGAAGATCCCCTGGAGTAGGAAATGGCAACCCACTCCAGTATTCTTGCCTAGGACATCCCATGGACAGAGGAGCCTGGTGGACTACAGTCCGTGGGGTCACAAAGAGTCGGACACAACAACTAAACAACAACATCACTTCTGGCTCTTTCTAGATGCTGGGGGAGACCTATGGGAAGTGGGAAGGCAAGGAGTGGGAAGGGGTCGTGAATGTAGAATAGGCCAGCTTATAATGCTTTAAGTTTTAAAAAAATTCAGAAAAATCATGCCCGAGAATCGGTTCACCTATTTGGTTCAGGGTCAATGGTTTGTAACTTTACAGGCAATTTTCACTGAGTGTTCATCCAAAGACAGTGTAAAAATACTGTATATTAACAAGTCAATCAATGCAGAGTGGGTGGAAAATTCTCCCCCACATCGATTCCTTCTCTGCATTGTTATTGAGCGGTAAGTATGGTAAGCAATGCAGATTGCTGACAGTTCTTGTCCTTGGTCAATTAAATCTATTTGGCACCTTCTACGTGCCAAATACTCTTAGGCTCTACTCAGAGCAGACAAATGAAATTAAACATCACATCTCTGGATATTTATGAGCGGTAATGTCAGTTCTCCTGGTCTAGGAACCTCCTATCAGTGGTTATAGAAATAAGGTTGATATAAATAAGATGGATATAAAAGCTCTTGGGAGCAAAATATTCAATGGCAAACTCATAAATAGCAAGGTATAGTTAAAGCCTTTACGATCAAGCAATTCGGGAGCAGGAACATAGAATAAGAATATAAACAAATAATGTCATTAGTGGTTATTTTGCTTTAATTAATTTGACCCTCATTTACTTGTTTGTCCAGTAGTATTCTCCTTATGATTTAATAGGATACCCATCCTCCTGCTGCCCCTCACCCACTCCTGCTTGGAAATGTCAGAGGGCTTTCTGGGTAGGAAGGTACATTCTGTGTCTTCTCAGACTTGTGACTTTGACCCTTTCAGGCTGACACCAATACTTGCTGACTTCAACTCACTTGGCTCTTAGCACATCGCAGAGTTGGAGGGGGAAGTGCTCCTTTTTTCAATTTTTAAGATGCAGAGCTAATTGGAACTGCAATGAATTAACCAGCTGGGAAGATTGCTGGGTGCCCCAGAGCCTCTTTCTGGGTCTTTAGAATTTACAGAAAGAGGAGTGAAAGGGTGCATCTTACACCTTCTGGAGAGACAAACCACCATCCAAAGTGGCCAGATGCAGAGACTTTGAAATGTGAGCCCATCCTAGCCTCAGGATTATTTTGCGTTTATCTGGCTAATCTTTGCTGAGCAGGTGTGAGCCAATTAAATAGATTTTTTTTTTTCTCTCCATGGTTGCCGGAAGGCATAGATTACGTGAGGATTCTATCTATTGTTTGATCTCTAGTAGAGAAGTTCAAGGCCAGCCCAGATGTTTTAGTCATTGTACCTGACTGGGCAACCTTCCTAAGAGATGACTTTTGATAGACGGCTCCCGATCAAGTGGTTCAGCTTCTTCTTTCTACAAGGATTCTGAAGTAAGAGCATCAGAGAAGGACTTGGACAGAGCCAATGGGTCCCAACCTGTTTAATTTCTAGCCCAAGAAGAGAGGCCTTAAAAGCCCTGTGTGGTAGGATCTCTGGCTGGGGAGTTAAGATTCCCCGTGTTTTAAACGGATTCTGGGTGGTTCTCTACATGACTCAGGATACCTTTCTTTTTGAGATCGCCTTTCCTTCATTCCTCCAGCTTCTCCAGTTCATCTCCTGGCTTTTGGCTTCATTATGTGAACTGGGGGGCCAGTCTATAACAATGCTCCCTGGGCACTTTTAATCCCAACAGTTTCTCAACAGAATTGCAGGCAGCAGTGAAACGTACTCCCCAGCCCTGCCCCCATCCCTTGCCTCCTGCTTCATCCCCCTAAATCGTGTAGGTGAGAGTGACTATTAAAGAGACTCGGGCCTAGACAGAGCCTTTTTTGGCCTCAACAGGGGGTTGATGCTCCTCCCTTGCCCCCAAGTTCCTGGCGACCCCAAGACACAAAAGGATGTTTTAGGGCGGGGTTTCCATCCCCAGCAGCGAACTACGTCTTCCTTGGCTGCTTTCCTTCCCTGCTTAGAGCAGTGAGGGCTTCAGACTTTCTTTTCCAGCTGCCAGGCCAAGGATGCCCGAAGCCTGGCCTCTGGCTCCACTTATCCGCAGCCTCACCTCGGGCCCGCGCCTCTCCGCCCCCGGCGAGCCCAGCCGGGCGCCGGCCGCCCACAGGCCCGCGTCCAGCCGCCCCTCTCCAGGGCCGGGCGTGGCCGGCGCGGCGCCTCGCGGAGCCTTACCCGCCCCGCTCCCCTTCCCTCCGCTCGCTGCCATCTGAATTCCCCCGTCGACTCCTGGGCGGAGGCCGAGCGAGCCTTCGCGAAAGGCGAGGACGGCGGGAGGAGGGCTCGGGCGCCCCTCCCGGGCGGCGCGGCGCCGGCCGGCCGTGCAGTCGCGCGCTCGCCGCCAGCAAAGCCATTGGCTCGGCGCAGTCACCCCACGCGGGGCTGCAGCGGCGGCCTCCGCGGATTGGCGCGCGGGCGGGCATCCATCGGGGCGCGCGCGAGCGGGTGCGTGCCGCCGGGGCCCCATCTAAGCCCACCGTCTAGGGGTTGGACTCCCCCTGTCCGTAATGACCACCCCTCCGCTATCCCTGCATTGCTGATGCTGCATTTGGGGCCTCTGCCAGCCCCGGTGGCCGAGGCCCTGGTCCAAAGAAAGGGCGCGAAAGGCGCGCTCCCCGATCGGGCGCACGCACCGACCGCCGCCCTCGGCTGCACTGCAGCAATTCGCGCACTCGCGCCGCTCCCCTCCCCGCCTGCACTTATTTGCATATCCCACGATTGTGACCAATCAGGACTCGTCTCTCTCGAAGCGGATGGCTTTGGCCCGAGAGGAAAGGGAGTGGCTGGCGGCGCATGCGCCGCGGTGGCAGACTTGAACCGAGGCTTTTATTGCTGTAGTTTATTTCCACCCCCTTCCCTCCTGTTCTCTCTCTCTCTCTCTTTCTTTTTTTCCGCCCTAGCTGGGGCAGTGCTGGAGGAGAGGAAGAAAAAGAGACAGAGGATTGCATTTATCTCTTACGTTCCTGATATTTGCTATCAGCAAGACCAGCTCTTCGACTGCACAGTTTTCAATCCTGCAAAAAATAACCAAGTGTCTTTCCTGGCAATTTTTGTTTAAAGCTGCTCTTTTGAAATTAATTTTTTCCCAGGAGAGAGATGTCTTATCAGGGGAAGAAAAATATTCCACGCATCACGGTGAGTTGGGTACTTGGGCGATATGCGATCGGCCAGCAACCTTTTTTTGTAGCACAGATGGTCTAAAGAATATATATATATATATATATATACATATATATATATATATATATATATATTTTTTTTTTTTTTAAAAAGCAGGGGGAGGAAGAGGAACCCAACTTTTTTTTTTTTTTTTTTCTCTTTACCCCCTTGTTACCGAGGAAGGCGATCGTGATGGGAGACGCAATCCTATGGAATTGTAAGCTGCATAGTTTCTAAGGCGTTAAAATAGGAGCGTGAGTGCATTAAGGTCGTTTTAGGTAGCGCGCCAGATCCGCTGTATCCTTTTATTGTCAGAGCGGGATGCTGCGGTGCTGGTCTGCGGGGTGTAAGCAAATGGATCTCAGATTGAATATGCATGGTTGAAGCTCGGATATTGTTCTCCCGGCTGCGTGCTGCGGGGCTGGACTCCTGGAGCCTGAGGGGGAAGACGGGGAAATGGATTCTTCCCCATTTCCCGCCCCCACCATGAGGGGCTTTCTGGAGCCTTCCTCCGGTTCTTCAGAAAAAGGAGCGGTTTCAGCCCGGAGGCGTAATGACAGCGGAGGGATGCTGAGAAGGGCTGGGTGTACCGGGATCCTGGAGAAACTGGAAGGAAAAACAGGGACGTGTTGATGAGC
This sequence comes from Dama dama, assembly GCF_033118175.1. Lineage (NCBI taxonomy): Eukaryota > Metazoa > Chordata > Mammalia > Artiodactyla > Cervidae > Dama > Dama dama. Next base: position 37,147,166 of record NC_083696.1, on the reverse strand, counting down.
AGAGGGGGCGAGGGGGGGGGCAGTAGGGACGGACAGGCGTGGGCTTTTTGTTGACCGGGATCGATTTTTGATGGCCCTGTTGGCTTTCTCGCCCCAGAGTTTGGGGCTGGGATCCTGGCGGGGCTCTGGGCTCGCTTTCTTGTGTCTTTCTGCAGCCAGGGAGGCCTCCGTGTTGGCTTATACAAAGCGGGCTAGGGGGGTGGGCGTTGGGGACAGCGCGAAGCCGGGCTCGGGGAGGTAATGGCGCTGCGCGACGTGCAGAGCAGATGGCCCGGCCTGGCCTCGGCCAGACAATGATCGCAGCAGCCGGAGATGCGGGCGCAGCCCTGGGGCTTGGGGTCCTTAGTCTGTAAATCAGGAGGAGCTCCAAGCGATGACTCTCCGATGCTTGGGAGATGAACGCAGGTTCCTGTTCCCGCTGCTCCCCCGCCCCCATCTTCTCTTCTCGCCAATCTTAGCTGTCTGCATCCTCGAATGATATCCCGCGGAGGGAGGAACGCGAGGGAAATTCATTGTTATATAATGATAACGCGATTGAAACTGGTAGAACCCAGGGCTGAGACGGTGACTGAAAGAAAGAATCTTTGAAAAGTCACGATGTGTTTAGGGCTGGGTCTAAGGGCGCGCTTTCACTGTGGTTTCCTCCTTGGCCACCGGCACCCCGGCTTCCAGTGGATGCACAAGGGCACACCCATCCGCAAGAGAGGGGTGTGGGAGCAAACTCACGGGGGAGGGGGCGTGTGCTCCGGAGGGTTTTAGAGGATGAGCAGAGGCGGTGGCTGCTAGCTTTTTCTTGAGGGCGAGAGACCCAGAATCCCAAAGGGCCGAGCGTGGGGGCACCCCACATTATGTGTTCATTGCGCCCGAGAGAGGAATCTGGGGCGTGGGGTGGGGGGCGGGTGGAGAGCAGATTTGCTGCAAGCCTGAAGTAATCCGCTGTCTTCGTGAATGAAAAATGCAGTTTCGGTTTGACAGTGTGGGGAGAAAAAAATGTAAAAAGCAAACAATCAACAAGACTGATTTTTTTTTTTTTTCCAAAAGAGCGCCCCCTTTACCCTTTAACAAAATCTGGTTGCAGGATAGTGGGACCTATAGCATGGTTTCCCTTCCTCCATCAGCATGGCCAACCTCTTATGTAAGAAGCCACACGAGTGAGCTGGGCTCTGATGTTTCTCTCTCTCTCTCTTGTTTTCTTAACATGTTGTTGGCTCTGGGATTCGCATGATGGCTGAGACAGGTACCGCAGTGACTAAGCGAGCAGGTGGTGAAGGGCAGGGCTTCTCCTTGCCTCCCCAGGGATATTTATCCTGTCAAAGCTAGGTACTGGGGAAGAGGGGGAGGTCATTGTAGACAGTTCATGCACTGGATCAGGTGACTTTGGGCCAGTGGCTTAACCTCTCTGAGTCTCAGTTTCTATCTGTGTCCTGGGAACAAGAATCTGGTTCCATCCACCTCACAGGTTTGATTGGCAGCTGGGGTGACATGGTTTACAGGGCAGGATTTTGTAAAGGTTTTTACATTTATTTTATGTAAATACAGGAATTGTTGCTGCCTCTTTATTCTGTCTCTCAAAGTCTGCAGAAGGAAGGCCCCCACAGTGTACACAATTAAAATAATCTTAATGTTTTTCATTATGTTAGAGAAACAATAAATACTTTCTAAACCCAAGTGTGTGTGCATTTATGTGTAAAAGTCTTTTCCCCTATGTCTCAAGCAGCATTTTTTTTTTTAAGAGTTGCTTTAATTTTCTCATTTTGGTAGGTGCTAAACATAAATTGCACTTGATGAGAATATTATTTTTAATTGAATTTTGAGTTAATCATTGTTAAAATGGACCATATTAAAACCATATAAAAAGGGCAATCATTTAACCCTTCTGTGGAATAATACAGGTGTGTGTCCGCTGAACACAGGATTTTAGCATAAGATTCCATCAACAGCATTTCTGTAGAGATGAATCATAATGTAACATTTCTGTTCCATTCTTGTGACTTATGGGCTGCTTGTCATATATTTTTTTTCACCAATTAAAATATAAGTACATGTACAGTCAATAATGGTGTGAGAGTTTTAGAACTTGTCCTCTCATCTACTTTATCTGAAAACTTTACCTTTTTCTTAACAGCTGAACAGTTAAAATGGTGCATCTTTGAAGTATTTTCTTCCCACCTACAGTTGCTGTGATTTACCACAAAGATAACATACTGAATTGAAACCTTGCTATAATTGAACCAAATGTGTTTGTGTAGAGTATCCCATGACAACAGACTTCGGTTAATTTTTCCCCCACACAAACCTCGCCAAGAATTGACTTCCCCTACATGTGGGTGTGTTTTGTTTTAAAATGAAGTTTAACCTAAAGCTATTTAAAGTAATTGTCTTCTTTATCTGAAATGTTTTTAAATAGCTCTTTAAAGAGAGGTTGTTGGGCTTTTTTTTTTTTTTTTTTTTTTAATTCTCTTTTGCTTTTGGGTCTAATTGAGAAAGATTTTTTTCCTCTAGGATAAGCTTTGAATTTTGCCAGTATGTTCTGACTCATCAAGTGATGAATAGGTTGCCACATACAGGTTCACCTTTGTCACTGAGTCTTTCCCAAATTGGCTCATTTTGAGCATCTCTTTGGAACAATGAAAGTGTTCTTAGCTCATTTGTCTTATCGTGAATCAGGAATGCATTATGACCTTACTACTTCTTTGTTTCAGAGTGATCGTCTTCTGATCAAAGGAGGTAAAATTGTTAATGATGACCAGTCATTCTATGCAGACATATACATGGAGGATGGGTTGATCAAGTAAGTGTAACTCATCATCTTGACAAATTTGGGTACCTTGCAGTGTTCCCAAGCATTATGTACAATTCAGACGTCTAGTATCAGCTCTAGTGACTTCAAAGAGACACTAACTTAATATCTGTTTAAACACAGCTTGATTGCTGGTAATTAGTGAATTTGAAAGCTCAGATTTAGGGAATTCAAAGCCACAATTGGATGCACATCCATTTCCTTACGTGTTATGTAATTGACTATTTTTAACCAAAGTGACACAACGTTTTCTTGTTGCCAAATACTTGGGTTATGATCCATTGACTATATTAAAGGTGTTCCTAGAACGTAGTTGTTGTGTGTGAAGGGTAGGATAGTTAGAGGACACAGGTACAAAATACAGCCTCATTGTCATGATAGCACATCTGCTTTCTTAATCAAGAATCCAAGTTGTTGGGGGCCAAAGGGAACCCAATTAATTACTAGGCCACAGAGAAAAATTACTGCCTCATTCAAGGCAATTTTAGGTTTCATTCTTTAAGTGTCAATGAACACAAATAGGACTGCCCTTGTGTTTACTGTGTATTGTGTTTCAAGGGAGAAAACAATAGAACAGTGATGGAATTAGGGTATTTTTGGACCCTAGAGGGTTAAGTGCGTTGAGACCATCCCAGTATCCTCATGCCCTTCCAATTGGGACAGCTCACAGGGCCCTGGAGAAATAGCACATCTGTTTAAAGACAAACACTGCAGCAAGTGACATCTTTTAAATAAGCAGCATTTATCAAGGGCCAGCAACAAACCAATCCAGAGAAGTGGAAAAGTGTAGTGAACGGGTGTGTTGCCTGGAAACTCACACCCTGATTTATGATCCTAAAAGAGATTTTAACATTTCAACATTTAATGTTTTCTCCATGTGTGTTTGCTTGTGACAGTCTCAGCTCCAGGCTCTCAAATACCATGACTTTCATGTTCCATTTTCCCCCAACTGGAAAGCAGCATGATCTGGTCCGTAAGACTCTGGCGGAAGAGTGAATAAGCCCATGTGCTATTTTTAGTCATCACTAATTTGTTTTAGAACTTGACCAACTCCTTCGTGATTAGTTTTACCTTTTCAAAAAACTGGCAGACAGATGTAACAGAGGTACTTTTTTAAAAATGGGAAGGGAATTCATGTTACCCACGAATGAGTATTCATTAATGCATGTTAATGAATTTAATTTATATTCATTATTCATCATGAATGAATAATTTTCTACCTCTGTTATCTGAGTTGCTAATCATATTTTTAAGTAGTTTCAATCATAGTGTTTACTTTTCATAATAAGAATGTTATTATTATTATTTTTTTGCTTTGTTTTGTTTTACTCCGTACCCTTTTAATCCTCATTTCTCTTTGTTGAAAAGGATATGGTGAAAATAAATGTAAAGTGAAAGCAGGTCTGGAGAAAGTTGTTATAGGATAAGTAATTCAACTGGGTGTGTGATAAAGTATGGCATTATTTTATGTAAATACCTTGGGACTTTGTTATCATTTGGTCATATGGATTTTCTGGTAACTAAACCTTGAATCAGCCGCTGGTGCCTTATTTAAATTTTGTTTCCTAGTATGCTCTACATTGCTTCTTGTGGGTAGGGAGTAGGGCACAGACATTATGAGTAATAACAATAACAATAACCTGAAAAGTCTTTGGAATATAGAGAAGGAATGTTTATGGACTTGGTGAAAGTGTCTGTCAGATGCTGTTTGATTTAGGACATTTCATTTACAGTCATTATTGCCCACCCTGTTTATTTAGGCAAATAGGAGAAAACCTGATTGTGCCGGGAGGAGTGAAGACCATCGAAGCCCATTCCAGAATGGTGATCCCTGGAGGGATTGATGTCCATACCCGCTTCCAGATGCCTGATCAGGGGATGACCTCTGCTGATGACTTCTTCCAAGGCACCAAGGCAGCCCTGGCTGGAGGAACCACCATGATCAGTAAGACAGCTTACAAATATTCTTAGTGCCTGAGCACCATTGTCACGTGAACATGAGCCTGTGTTGTTGTCGTTCCTTCTGAAAATTGCTAGACTGAACAGCGGATGGGTCTTCCAAGTAAGGGGAGTGATGGGAGCAGGCCAGCCTTAGGCTCATTTTCTGTCCAGCTCTAAGGTTCTTCAGTTGAACTTGAGAATTTCAGTAGGATTAAAAAAAAAAAGTGGCTTCTTGCTTTCTCTGCTCTAGAGCTTTTGTCTTTCTTAGATTGAAAATGCGATTTAATTGTGATGACTTTGAAAGCAACAGTCCGTGGAGGAATCTTCAGAGCTATCAGTTTTGAGCCTTTGCTCCTAAGTATTTGATTTTGACTTTTTAAAGAATTCCTAAAGGGTGTATCTTTTTGGAATGAGGCCAGGGTACAGCAGATGAATTGTTGAACCAGGAACTTAATTCTACTGATAAGAACATCAAATGGAAGGATTACTTCCTGCTTGGGGTTTGACATAAATGGAGTTGGGCAGTCCTGCTCAGAGAAGCACCTGCAGATCTCAGTTGTTGTCAAGATATGAAAATTGTTCTACCATGGACACCTTGGTGTCCCATGAATATGGCTCTGTAGGATGTGTGCTTTTCATTCAGCCGAATCCAAAGTATATTTCCTAACAAATGTGAAGTGTTTGTGAATGGTCAGTTTCCAGCATACCTGTTTGTTGCCCTTTTGACAAATATCATTTTGATTTTGAGGAGGTAGGCAAGTTGTACATTGACCCACTAGACACTTAATTTTTAAATTTTTATTTGTTTATTGAAGTTGATTTACAAATTTGTGTTAGTTTTGTGTGTATAGCAGAGTGATTCAGTTATATATCTATGTGTGTCTATTGTTTCTCAGCTTCTTTTCTATTATAGTTGTTACAAGGTAGTAAATATAGTTCCCTATGTTATACAGTCAGTCCTTGTTTATCTCTTTATTTATATATATATATAGTAGTGTGTATCTCTTAATGTCAAACTAGTAATTTTTCCCTCCCCACTGCTCCTTTCCTCTTTGGTAACCATAAATTTGTTTTCTATGTCTGTAAGTCTGTTTGTATTTTGCAAATGTGTTCATTTGTATCAGTTTTTAGATTCCACGTATAAGCAGGATCGTATGATATTTATCTTCTTCTGTCTGACTTTCTTCACTTAGTATGGTCATCTCTAGGTCTGTCCATGTTGCTGCAGTTGGCATTATTTTATTTCTTTTTTTTTTTAAAGATTTTATCCAGGAGTGAAAGCCAATATACAGTCGGTCTTAAAACCTTGTAGTTCAGTTTAGAAGAGGGTCAATGTGGAAAGAACTTAGTGCTTTATGCTTTAGAAAAACCTATCTTGCTGGTTACTTTTTGAATTGATGCTCTTTTTAATGTGTAAGGTTGCAGGATCTGTTTCTGAGCTTCCTCTTGTCCTCCCTACCTCCTGGCAGAACACTGCCAGCCCCTTCTCGTCCGAGTTCTTTGACTTTTTAAATCAAGCATTCACCTTCTTGTGTCCTTCCTGGTCTTCTGGGTGTCATCACTGACCAGAAAAAGCTTTTTTTTTTAAGCCTTACTTCTTTCTTACTGCACATGTTACCTCTTAACCTAGAGGGTACCCTTCTTGTGGTTGTGGGTGGTGTCCACACACATCTTGGAACACTGGCCTAGGGTGGATGCCTGCTGCTTTGTCAGTGGTGTCTGTTAGGACTCACCGGCACCAGTGGGAATTTCCGCACCTCCTCCAGGGTGGGCCGTGGAGCCACACTGGACCTTAGAGAAACAGACTCCTCGGGTGTCAGCCTGGAAGACCCAGTCAAGGTTATAAACTGCCTCAGTCTGGAGTCCCTGTAGGCCCCCCTGTAGGCCCCTGCCTTGGTCACAGATTGTTAGTAAGTCACAAATAATGCTTCCCCAGTGGCTCAGACGGTAAAGAATCTGCCTCCAATGCAGAAGACCCAGGTTTGGTCCCTAGGTTGCGAAGATCCCTTGGAGGAGGGCATGGCAACCCACTCCAGTATTCTGGAGAAATCCATGGACAGAGGAGCCTGGCGGGTTATAGTCCATGGGGTTGCAAATAGTCAGACACGACCGAGTGACTTTCATTTCACTTCAAGGGAGTGATCAGTGATGTCTATCATTGAACCAAAGGACAGCCCTAGGAGGTACAAATATACCCAACGAGGCATCTGGAGATCTGGTCTACCTGCCGCACCAACTTGCTGTGGGACCTTGGGAATCACCTCAGTTCTCGCGGCTGCTCGTCTGCACAGTGAAGGATTTGCACTAGAGGATCCTGGATGTCCTTTCCAGCTCCCACATTGGGCAACTCACTGAGCTCAGAGACGCAGTTTGCCTCTAATTACTTGCACTTTGCTCCACAGGTCCGTCAACACTCTGCTTTCTCTCCGACTTACTTGAAAGACTCCATCCTGCTTTCTTGATTCTGCCTCTTCACTCCTCACTGTTTTTAAAAAAATTTTTTTTTACACTTGATCCATTCTTTGGCGCCTTTCCTGCTTCTTGTCCTTTTCTTTCTTTGGCCATGCTATGTGGCATGTGGGATCTTAGTTCCCTGACCAGGGATTGAACCCATGCCCCCTGCAGTAGAAGCACAGTCTTAATCACTGGACCACCAGGGAAGTCCTCTTGTCTCTTTCTGCCTTCCCTCCCCCACCCACCTTCACTCGTGAGCACATCCCTTCCTACTGATAGCCTCACCTTCCCTTTGGCCTTCTTTCTCAGCAGCGTGAGCATCTTTCCCTGACTTTCTGGTGGGTTCCTTCTGTGGAGGGATGAGGGATGTCTCCAGAGTCCTGCCCCTGGACCGCAGGCCCAGAATACGTAGCAGATGGCTTTATTGTGCATTGGAACAAAGAAGGGGGAAAAAATCTGACTGCCTGACCCACTCAGTCAGGCAGAATGCAAGCATCCTTTAAGGCAGAGTTGCTGGCACAGTTAAAAAGTGGGGAGATTTAATGAGCAAATCTCAAAGAATGAAAGTAAGCAGAGGTGGTGGGGATGTGTTCCCAAGTGGTCACACTCCAAACTCCACTGCTTGTATATCCTTGGAGAAGTATTAACTGCTCCTGCAAGTGCCCACCCATGGTTACTGACCTGTATAGAATTACCACTGCCTGCCCTTCCCTCAAGAGACACGTGGTAATAATACAGATGAGGAAATCAGAATTATTTTTTTTGCTTGCTGATTATGCATTCTGTATTGCTTCAAGTGAGTGAGTGGCTAGAGTGTGCTTCAGAGTGGAGCCTTGCAAAGAGGAATAATAGCTAGCTTAGTGAGACTTCTTTGGTACCTGTGACCTGCTCTTTCAATGAGATTGTAGCTTCTTTAATGAATATTGAGGCCAGCACTAAATACTTTGGACACTTTGAAGAATTTCAAGTGAAAACAGAAATAAGCCATTGAAGGAGCACCATGCTCCCCATAACCCCTCTCTCCCATCTTTCTGCGTTGCTGCACGTCATGTTACTTGATGTGTCTTCACCTGCTACCTGCTGTGCATTTCTCAGGTCACGGGACTTGGAGGCTCCATTTCTGTCTGCAAGGCACAGCCTGCAGTGCAAAATGCAGCCAAATGGTCCCAGTTTGGAAATGGAGGTGACACGTCAGTGGCAGAAAATAATATTATTGCCATGAAACAGAGGCTGTCATTGAGAAAAGTACAATGAGATCTTTGTAAGGGGCCCTCCATGCGGGGCAGAGGGAACGTCCTTTGCCCTTTCCGTCTGGTGATGGGTGGGCAGAGGCTCTAGACACACACCCAGTAGGCGGCATCCAGACCAGCTGAGGGGTCATGGAGGTGGCAAGGGCGCCGTTTGTTGAAAGTGCTGCTGGCGTCCTGGGGGCTCTGTGACCATCAGAGTTCAGACCCCAGAGTCTCTAGGAAGCAGGCAAGAACAGTTATCTCCATTTTATAGAGGGGAAGACCGGGGCCAGAGGGCAGGACATTCACCCCATTCACCAGTGCAGGTCACAGGTATGGGAGGGCACACCTGCAACTGTGACCCCACCCCCTGCCACCTGTGTGACCTCTGCTTTAAGCCTCAGCTGCAGACTGGGGATAGTTGTCGCAGAGATCGACGGTGGAGCCATCAGAACAGGACCCGGCCCTCAGTCAGCACTCAGCTGTGGTGGTTATTATTGTTCCATCTCACATCAGGTACCAGAAACCTCCCATCTCCACGGAGATGCCCTCTGGATCTCTACTCTCTACAGAGCCAGAGGAAAGAGGCTCCAACTGCAGGAGGACCGACCTGACTGTTTGCTGGGAGCGGGGGTTCGCTAAGTGTGGTCAGCAGACTGGGTTCCCTGATGTGACTTGGGGTGCCTCTTAAAACATTCAGTTTCCTGAGCCCTACCCAACCTCTTGACCTGGAGGGTGCTGAGGGGACCTGTGAATCTGTATTTGAATCTGGTGATTGTCACGTGAGCTTGGGGAGCTATTGGAAAGTCGGGCTCTTGGAGGTCCATGCCAGATCTGCAGGCTCTAGATGGCTAAGGATCTTGCCTTAGTCCTCAGGACGTTTGTCCTGTGTTACGGTTTGATCATGGCTCCTCTGCCTCTTTTGTCTTTATAAAAATTATTTGGCTGCTCTGGGTCTTTTTTGCTGCACACAGGCTTCTCATTGTGGTTGCTTCTCTGGTTGCATCTCTTGGGCTCTGGAGCCCAGGCTCAGTAGTTGTGGCACATCGGCTTAGTTGTTCTGCGACATGTAGGATCTTCCTGGACCAGAGATGGAATCTGTGTCCCCTGTATTGGCAAGTGGAGTCCTAACCACTGGACCACCAGGGAAGCCCTGTCTCTTTCGTCTTCATCCCCACCCGCTCTGCCCCTCGCCACCCCCAGCAGTGTCTTACTCCTGAGACACTTGCTCCACTGATGCATGGCTGAATGAGTGAATGAATGAATGATGGGATGAGCTTATTTGCTCATGGGACTTGGTTTCCTGCTTCATCTGCATATTGTGCCAGTGGACCAAGAATCCTGGGGGTGGGGAGGAGGGTCTGGTGTTGACAACATTCACTGGTTGTGTTCATTTCCCCCAAAGCAACTGTCTCTTTAGTACTGCCCTCATTTCTGTTGTCTGCCCCTGGCCACTGTGGCCCAATCAACTGTTGGAATGGTTGGGGGAGAGAAGTTGGAGGGGAAAACCCAGAGCCTGAGCATCAGCCTGAGGTCGTGAAGGGGGATTGCTCCTTCCATCTTTCGGAAGGAAGTGGGGATGCTGGTCCTCTCATGAGGGAGCTTGCTCTCTGAGTGCACAGGGTGGTCCCTGAGCACCACGGAGGACTCAGCAGTCATCTCTGAAGCCCCTTGGCTTATCCAGCTCTTCCTAGAGAGCCGTGCTGGTGGAGGCAGAAGGCCTACATCAAGGTGAAGGGCCTTCCTGGCTCGGAGCATCCCTGGGGCACAGCCACTGCTTGTCATTTCTTCATCCACGTGGCGCTTGGGTTTGCTCCCTGCCTCTGACGGGTCCATGTGTGAACACACACATGCACTGGAATATGAATGCATCTGTAATCCATACTTTGATTATTCCCTTTGCATCATTTCATTTGACTTGGGTTAGAAAGTGCTTACAGGAAAACCCAACCACATCAGACGCAAGTCTCTGAGTCCAGGACCTGAGTTGTCCCCACAACATCTGCCTGTGGGCTGGCAGTTAGAAAGCCACATTATCTGATGGGCTGTGGGCATGGGTTCTTTCTGTCCGCTCCGCCTCACATCCTCCCCAAGCCCCACGTGGGTGAAAGTGTACATTTCACCTATGGACATGAGTGCCTTCTGAAGCCGACACCACAGAATGGGACCAGCTCAGGTGTCGCTGTGCAAATCTTGGCCACGAATGGCTGGAACTGCAAGAACCCATGCACTCCCTGGGATATTTTGGCCTGACCACCTAACACCTGGTGCCAAGCAGAGCAGAGGAAGAGAGTGAAAAAGATGAATCCTTCTGGAATGTAGCCCCCACTTCCTGAAGGGCTAGCACACACATCCATAGATGCTGTTCTCGTGAAGGAGGCCATTCATGAGTTGAGCTCATAGCCCAGTGGGATTTAGAGTCTGTTAGCCCCTTCTGGGAGCTTCCCAGGTGGCTCAGTGGTAAAGAATCTGCCTACCAGTGCAGGAGATGTAGGAGATGCGAGTTTGACCCCTGTGTTGGGACGATCCCCTGGAGGAGGAAATGGCGACCCACTCTAGTATTCTTGCCTGGGAAATCCCATGGACAGAGGAGCCTGGCAGGCTCCGGTCTTTGGGGTCACAAAGAGTTGGACACAGCTGTTTGACTGAACAACAACAATAGTGTATCCAAAATAATTGCACTTTAACATACAAGGATTCCTTGGTGGCTCAGATGGTAAAGAATCTGCCTGCAATGCAGGAGGCCTGGGTTCGATCCCTGAGTCAGGAAGATCCCCTGGAGAAGGGAATGGCAACCCACTACAGTGTTCTTGCCTGGAAAAGCCTGGTGGGCTGCAGTCCATAGGATGACAAGAGTTGGATACAACTGAGCACACACACGTGGAGGCCCTTCGGGAAGCAGAGACAGTTCTGTTTGGGTCCTAGACCCTATTTCATGGACATTGTGGCATTTACCCTAATCTGTTCAGGGTGTGTTGCCTGGCCTCTGGCCCTGAGCACTGGCAGTTACAGCTTTAGGAGTCACCCCAGGCCACAGAAGGGTGACGTCATCTCTTAAGAAGGCATCTCCATCCTACGTGATCAGGTCTAACTCCTGTACACAGAGGGTGGAGAGTCCCATTACTGGTTGCTCCTAGAGCCTATTCTCTGACTTTCCATGGAGCAGGATATCCTGATGGTTGGGTATGTCCTGTTAGTCTTGTTGCCCAGAGTGACAGCTAGAACTAGGGGGTGTGGTTGGGAATATGCCTGTGATCGACTCCAGCAAGACCTTTGATGAGAGGGACAGGCTTCCGACAGTCAGCATCGCATGGGCTCAGGCTTCTGCATGGCTAGATAAGAGCCTGCCTGACACATATGTGTCCAAGGAGACCTTTGTTCCCTGTGCTGGCTGAGTGAGCTGGCAGAGATTTCCGGAGTGCATGGATCTGGCGCTACCCATTACTATATGGCCCGCGGCATCCACGGAAGCTGGCTGCCTGATGAACAGCAGCTTGAGTCTGGACCAAAGCCTTGACCCCCTGGCTCCTTCTTCTCTTGGGACCTTTAGCACTGTTCTCCTCTTCTCATGTGAAATCTGACAGGGGAGCCCCTACGTGGCAAGTGAGACTGATGAAAGAGGGCAGCTGTCACTCACTGCTGGGCCATGGGAGGGCCCGGATCCTCTTCCACTTCTTCCTTCCCCTCTGTCTTGGCAGCTCCTCTGCCTCTGGGAAATCCTAGGGCTTGGGGAAGCACAGCTGGAAACCACCCCACTGCGTTCCATCACTCCCCCCAAACCTGCCTGCGTACCTTCTCTCCAGAGCCTGGCGCTGTGACTGCTCCCTGGACAGCCTCAGTGCTGAGTTGTAGGGGAGAAGTCAGAAGTGATTAGTAAGATGGGACATACCCACTTAGTCACTTAGGAAAACTAACCATGAGGTACGTTTTCAGTGGTTTTCTTGAAGGCACCTCCTGTTCAAGGCAGGAACTAGGACGGAGCAGCTGTTTCATCTCCCTGCCCAGATTGGCCCCGGACTGCTGTGCTTTTCATCAGAGTGGCTTTTCATAATAGGTGAACATTCTGTCCTCCTTTAAACGATTAATCGTACACGGTGTCTTAAAGGGATAAATGACTGTCATAGGCAAGGGTTTAGCAGAAGGGTCTGCCTTTTTCTACCTGCTGTCCATCGCTCTGATCCCTGATCACTCCATTAGGGGCCCTTTCCCTGGCTTTCCCCTTTCTCCTCTTTGAAAGGACTTCCCTGTTTCTTCTCGGGAAATGATTGTTTTCTCTGGGCTTTGAGGGCTCTGCCTCCAACTGGCTGCTGTTGTTGGGTGAAGCCATTTACCCAAATTCCTTGCTTTTAGTCTGTCTGAACTGCCATGGTAATGACCCAGGGGAATGACAGTGAGTAGAAATTAGAGTTCTTTCTGGTTAACCCCTATGGGAGCTAGCGCTCTTTGAATGTGACTAAATGTTCCCCTAATGATAGGGAGGATGCTGCGGGGGTGGGGTCCCTGTGGCTGAGGCTGACTGTTCTCTGAAGGGAAATTCTGCGATGAGCCAGTTGCAAACCTCGGCTGCACACTGGAATCCCCTGGGGAGTTTTTCCCAAGCCCAGAGACCAGAACTTCTGATTTGACTGTGCTAGGTAGGCAGTGGTGGTTTAGTCGCTAACTCATGTCCAACTCTTTGCGACCCCATGGACTGCAGCCCACCAGGCTCCTCCTCCCATGGGATTTTTCCAGATTTTTCCACTGTTGTGGGTTGCCATTTCCTTCTCCAGGGGATCTTCCTGACCCAGGGATTGAACCTGAGTCTCCTGCATTGCAGGTGGGTTCTTTACCGCTGAACCACCAGGAAAGCCCTCTAAGTAGGTAGGTTGGTAGTTTTAAAGCTTCCTGTAGTGGCCAGGCTTAAGAGCCAAATCTAGGTGCCTAGTCCAGCAGTTGGATTTCTATTGAAACTTAGTGAAGGTCTGCCAAGGTTTCCTAAAAGCTAGAGGTGCCTTCTGCCCTCAGTTCTCTGCTGTATCCTGGCCTCTTTGCTATGGGAAGGGGATTCCAGTGGCGTGACCTGGAGTGGGTGGATCCTGTAGCTGGATACCCTTCAGAAACTTAGGAAACGGGATGGGTCTGAGCTCAGGTCACTGAAAAGGGTCTCCTCCTTCAGGTGCTGTCCTCGGTGTCCTGGAAGGTTTTGTTTAGCTGGTACCTAGTAGGGTGCTGGTAGGACTTTGCAGAATCCCATGGACAGAGGATCCTGGCAGTCTGCAGTTCTTAGGATCGCACAGAGTTGGACACAACTGAAGTGACTTAGCACTCATGCACATGACTTGGAGTCAGGGTGGGTGAGAGATGATGGACAGTACAGCGTGGGATGAGAGGGGATGCTGAAGGCAGAGTGGAGCTGGGATATGGACTGCCGGGCCCAGCCCTGTGGACCACCTGCTGTGCTGGTTTCCCCGAGGAAACCCTACTGTCTTTAGGTTGAGTCAATAGTGTTTATGACCTAATCTCCCTCTAATGATAGGTCAGACCTGGAATCCTTCCCTGTGGAGAGCCTGTGAGAGAAAAATCAAAGGGGCCTGGTAATAACATAGAATCAGAGACTTTTAAGGCAAGCATTCATATGGTCTGTCTCAGCTCCTCTCTCTCTTTCTCTCAGCTGGGAGAAACTGGAGCATGTTCCAGAGGGTGGAATTGCAAAGAACAGCGCAGGCAGGGCTGGGAGAGGTCCAGTAATCAGAAGCCCAAAGTTTAATTTTCCCTTTCTAGTACTTTCTGTTTGAGTGTGATCTCATATATTTCTATGGCTTCCCTGGTGGCTCAGGAGGTAAAGAATCTGTGTGCAATGCGGGAGACCTGAGTTCGATCTCTGGGTCAGGAAGATCCCCTGCAGAAAGGAATAGCTACCCATTCCAGTATTCTTGCCTGGAGAATTCCATGGACAGAGGAGCCTGGTGGGCTACAGTCGATGGGTCAGGAAGAGTCAGACATGACTGAGCGACTTTCACTCGTTCAGTATATTTCTAGATGGCAATTTCCATGTCTGTAAGATGGAGATAATAAATTCCTGTTACTTAGGGTTATATGCAAGGTAAGTGAGACTGTGCTGTACATGATTATTGTGACACTTTTGGCGCTTATGTGAATCAGTGGATCAATGTTCAATGGATCTGTCCACCTATCTAATCTATGATTTAGCCAGCATCTCTATTCTTTATCTAAATATCGATACCAATTAGGGCTTCCCAGGTGCTTCAGTGGTAAAAAATCTGCCTGCCAATGCAGGAGATATGGGTTTGGTCCCTGGGTTGGAAAGATCCCCTGGAGAAGGAAATGGCAACCCACGCTAGTATTCTTGCCTGGAGAATCCCTTGGACAGAGGAGCCTGGTGGGCTACAGCCCATTGGATTGCAAAGAGCTGGACATAACCCAGAGACAGATGGCATGGCATCTAAGCTGTCATCATCTGTCATTTTTCTTATATATCTAGTTCATATTTCTAGCTGTTTCTTACCTATGTAAATCAACATCATCTGTTTAATCCATCTATCTAATCTGATATCTCAACATCAAAAACAAGATCATGACATCCCGTCCCATCACATGTCAAATAGATGGGGAAAAAGTGGAAATGGGGGTAGATTTTGTCTTCTTGGGCTCCCAAATCACTACAGAGGGTGACTGCAACCATGAAATTCAAAGACGTTTACTCCTTAAGAGAAAAGCTATGACAAAACTAGACAAAATTTTAAAAAGCAGAGACGTTACTTTGCCAACAAAGCTCCATAAACTCAAAGCTATGGTTTTTCTAGTAGTCATGTATGGATGTGAGAGTTGGACCATAAAGAAAGCTGAGCGCCAAAGAATTGATGCTTTGAACTGTGGTGCTGGAGAAGACTCTTGAGAGTCCCTTGGACAGCAAGGATATCAAATCAGTCAATCCTAAAGGAAGTCAATCCTGAATATTCATTGGAAGGACTGAAGCTGAAGCTCCAATACTTTGGCCACCTGATGTGAAGAGCTGACTCAATGGAAAAGACCCCGATGCTGGGAAAGATTGAGAGCAGGAGGAGAAGGGGATGACATGGGGCAGGATGAGATGGTTGGATGGCATCACTGTTTCAAAGGACATGAGTTTGAGCAAACTCTGGGAGATAATGAAGGACAGGGAAGCCTGGTGTGCTGCAGTCCATGTGGTCACAAAGAGTCAGACATGACTGTTGAACAACAGTCTCTCCTACTGTTCATCTCTCTTGATCCATGGATGCAGTCATGTACCGGCTGATTCCAGATGGGTTATCTCCCTTTCCTGCCGCTTGGGGAGATCAGAAAGAAATTCAAGCTTAATCTTCACCCCATGTTAATGGAATTCATGTTTCCAACCCAGCAGGAGAAACCATCATCTATAAAAAGCCCTTTAAAATGACTTCTTATACAAAAAATTTTTTTTCACTCTTTTTTTTTGCCCTCTGAATAATCGCTGAAAGAATTTGGGGCTTAATTTTCTTTGACAATTCATTTGACCCCACAGATGCAAAGCAATGTCATCAACAAGCAGCTCATCTAGTGAATAATTCTTGCTAGATTTGACTTTTTAGCCAAAAAAGGAATTCAAATGGGGCCAATTTTATAATGGGTTGTTATCATGCTGTTGAGCGCCTGGACCCCTCGTTTTTAGTGGTGGATTCATGCAAGGAGGTCTGCATTCCCTTGCACAAGCATCACCCTTCCCACAGCCTCGAGGCTTGCTGCGCTTCCAGTGCCTGGCCTTGGGTCAGTCCTCTGGCAGTGCTGGTGACAAATTCTTCTCTAGGGGCTGTTTTGGCAAAGGAGCTTTTAGCCTTAGAGGGCCTCACACTCAGAGACGCGTGGCATAAGAGTCCTATGGGACTCAGAGCTTGCTCCTCTCTGGCAGACTGGCCAGGGACCCGTTCCTCTCTTGTGGGATCAAATGAAGGGACTGTGTCAGACCCCTCAGAGGTGACAGCGTTGGGCCCTGACGGTTGGTGCCTGGTATTTTTTTTTTAATGTATTAAAATGTATTTAAGAAACACAAAATGTGTTTTGTTTTTTTTTTAATGTATTTTATTGAAATATGCTCGATTTAGAAATCTGTTAGTTTCAGGTGTATAGCACAGTGACTCAGCTACACACATACACATGTTCTTTTTCAGATTCTTTCCCTTCTGGGCCACTATAAAATACCGAGCATCATTCCTTGTGCTGTACAGTGGGTCCTTGTTGGTTTATCTGTTTTATAACGTGCTTTTGTGCTCAGTCGCTTCAGGTGTGCCCGACTGTAGCCCGCCAGGCTCCTCTGTCCATGGGATTTCCCAGGCAGGAATACTGGAGTGGGTTGCCATTTCCTTCTATAGGGAATCTTCCCAACCCAGGGATCGAACCCTTGACTCCTGCGTCTAATGCATTGGCAGGCAAATTCTTTACCCACTGAGCCACTGGGAAAGCCCTGTTTTTATATATCTCAGTGTGTATATATTAGCCAAACCTCCTAATTTATCCCTCCCCACACGTTCCTCTTTGGTAACCATGAATTGGTTTTCCATGTCTGTGGATCTATTTCAGTTTTAGAAATTAGTTCGTTTGTATCTTTTTTAAAAAAAGATTCCACATATAAGTGAAATCATGTGATATTTGTCTTTCTCTGTCTGGCTTACTTCACTTAGGATAGTAATCTCTAAGTCCATCCATGTTGTCCATCCAGGCAGACAATGTCTTTTTTTCTATATTCACTTCTGCTTCTTTCATTCAGCTGGGAATCTTTATTATTGTCGTTTATTTATTTTTCGCTTTGGCTCATTAGCTCCACAAATCATGGAGGTAGGAAAAAATGGCAGAACAGATCTCTAGTTAAAGCAAAAAGAGAGTGTAGTTAGAAAACTATGTCCTGAGGGATTGGCAGATAATTTGGGGGTCGCTCTGAGCCCCCGGTTCCCTCACGGCTTCCCTGGTGGCTCGGTCAGTAAAGAATATGCCTGCAGTGCAGGAGACCCAGATTTGATCCCTTGGTCAGGAAGATCCCCTGGAGAAGGGAATGGCAACCCACTCCAGTATTCTTGCCTGGAAAATCCCATGGACAGAGGTGCCTGGCGGGCTATGGTCCATGGGGTTGCAAACAGTAGGACATGACTGAGCAACTTCCACTTCACTTCACTTCACTGAGCCCTGTGGAAGGGGGGGTGGACTTTGTATTTTGGAGACAGTGTAGTTTTTGCTTCAGAGTTAAATGCAAGCCCCACAGAGTATCCGAACAACAGGCTCAGAACTGGTGGTTTGTTTTAGCGTCTTTTAACATAATTAGATGGGGGCTTCAGCCCTGTGTGTAGAATGGGCATTTAAGTTATTGTCCAAACTGGATGCGCTTTTGAGAGTGAAAAGGCTGCTACTAGTTGTTATGCCTGGTGAGCTGCAGTCCACGAGGTCACGGAGTCAAACGTGACTGAGCGACAGAATTGCAATTGTTACATCAGGACAACAGCGTAAAGCTGGCTGCCCAGGTACACCCCAGTATGCGTAACTCTTCCTCCAAGGGGCTTGCATGGAGTTCTCTTGTCCTCTGAATGCTTCTGAAGGGGAATGACCCAGTGGCTGCTCTCTGGACCCATGCACCAACCTGCAAGGAATCGTAGCAGGGAGCTGCATGGTTCCATCCTTTGCACAAGATACAGTAGAAGAAGGTAAGATGATTTAGAAGGAAGAGAAAACAGATACAGTTTATTGGAGTCTGTGCGCCAGTGCAAACCCTGTACACTGCATTTCTTTTCTTTCTTTCTTCCTTTCAAAGCCTACAGCACCCGGTATTCCCAGGCAGTCTCCCATCCAAGTACTAACCAGGCCCGACCCTGCTTAGCTTCTGAGATCAGATGAGATCGGGCGTGTTCAGGGTGGTATGGCCGTAGACTGTACACAGCATTTCTAATCCTTACGTCGACCCTGAAGATAGCTGGGCTTGTCTTCATGCTGTGGGGCTTCCCAGGTGGCTCAGTGGTAAGGATTTCAAATGCCAGTGCAGGACATGCAGGAGACACAGGTTCGATCCCTGGGTCGGGAAGATCCTCTGGAAGAGGAAATGGCAACCCACTCCAGTATTCCTGCCTGGGAAATCCCGTGGACAAAGGAGCCTGGTGGGCTATAGCCCCTGGGGTCACAAAGAGTCGGACACGACTGAGCGTGCACATACTCATCCTCAGGCTGTAAATGAGTAATGGGAAGTCCAGAGAAGCCAGGTGACTTGCCTAAAACCATGAAGCTTGCACGTGTTAGGGCTGGGCTCTTGGCACTCTTGGACCACAGAATAAAGAGCACTGCTTGCTTTTGAACAGTCAAAGAGCGTGCTCACGGGAATTCTCTGGCGGTTCAGTGGTTAGTGCGTGTCACTTCAGTCGTGTCTGACTCTTTTGTGACCCCATGGACTGTAGCCTGCCAGCCAGGCTCCTCTGTCCATGGGATTCTCCAGGCAAGAATACTGGAGTGGGTTGCCATGCCCTCTTCCAGGGGATCTTCCCAACTCAGGGATTGAACCCGCATCTGTTATGTCTCCCGCCTTGGCAGGTGGGTTCTTTACAACTAGCACCACGTGGGAAGCTCCCAGTGGTTAGTTCTCTGCGCTTTCACTGTGGAGGGTGTGGGTTCAATCCCTGGCCAGTAAACTAAGATCCTGCAAGCTACACTGCATGGCCAAGCCAACAAATGAAAACAAACCAAAAATCCAGCCCCTCCCCAAAATAAAGAGTGTGCTCACCAATGCTGCTCTGTGCCCAGCATCCGGATGCTTCACAGACATCCTGGATACAGTGCCCACCTGCAGTTTGTGATGGGGCATTGGGCTGCCCGGTCCCCAAGACACAGAAAGATCCTTCAACCCAGCTTGTATGTAGAAGTCATTTTTCTGTGATATGAAGGGAGAACTAGTGATCAGCTAGTGATTGTCTGTCACTGAGCGGGAGGCTGCATCCAGCAGGGGAAGATGCTCACCTAGATGGTGGTGTGCCGAGCATCTCTGATCTCCCAACAGAAGCACATGATGGATGCCTTAGCTGTCCCCCTGCATCCCAGGAGGGATTTGGAGAGCAACCAGGAGGAATGACTCATGCCGTGCATTCATCAACTGAACTTAATCCCTCTTCTGGAGCCCAGGAGCCCTTCTCTCTGCACAGCCAGATGGCGGCACGCAAGCCGCTTCAAAGGTCTCCTGGCCCTTGCCTGGGCCCCATCTCTCCCCATTTCTCTGAATCACTTTGGCTCGGCCCCCACTTGCAAGGGTCATAACGCTCAGCCCTTCACAAGCCTGGCTGGGGAACACCCCGGGCACATGGCATTTTTCGAGGAGGAGCAGGAACAGGGAAGATCAAACAGTTTATCAGACTTGGGGTTGCAGCTCTCTGCATTGTTTTTTCCCTTCTGGAGATCCTCTAAGGAGAAGCATGAGGTCTAACGGAAAGAATTTGAGGCCTCAACTTCTTGATGACACATCTTCACAGAGCCAGGAATCAAGAGACCTTAATTCGGGTCTTGACCCTCTGCTCATTAGCTCAGGCAAGTTACCCCACGTTTCTGTCTTGGTTTTGTCAGTTGTCAAAAGGGCCAGGATCAGCCTGTCTTGCCTAATAGGGTTGCTGTAAGGATTTTGTGAGACAGTGGGTGTGACACAGCTTGGGCAGGTTCTGTAGGAGGGGAGTAGGCCCTGTAGTCCAGTTTTTAAAAATTTTATTTTATTTTGTCTGCGCCAGATCTTACTTGATGCCTGTGGGATCTTTAATTACAGTGTGCATGATCTCGTTTCCTGACTCGGGATCGAACCCGTGCCCTCTGCATTGAGGACTCAGAGTCTTAACCATTGGACCACCAATGAAGTCCCTGCAGCCCAGTTTTGATCCTGACAGTCAAAACTTTTTTTATTTTAAGAACATTTATGTGGCTCCACTGGGTCTTTGTTGTAACATGCAGGATCTTTGTTGATGCATGTAAGATCTAGTATCCTGACCAGGGATCGATGCATGTAAGATCTAGTATCCTGACCAGGGATCAAAGCTAGGCCCCCTGTAATGGAAGCCCAGTCTTAGTCACTGGGCCACCAGGAAAGCCCAGTCAAAACCCTCTATCATGACACCTGGATCCTGAGAGGTTTGAAGGGCTAACTTTGCTTCCTGGTAGCAGTTGGCTTTAGCAGTCATTTCTCATTTCATTATACACCTCTCCTCTTATTCTTCTTTCACTGAGACTCAATTAAAATGGGCAGTGTGGCTCTGACATGACATCTCCTTGGGCGTTACAGAGGTACCTCTTTACTGTCACCCAAATTTCTTTCCTGGCTGAAAGCATTCAGCTCTGTTTATTGGCGAGTTCTGTCACTCCCTCCCCAAGAAAACATACTTTCCATCTTAGTTTGGTAAAGGAAGATTTTCTTTGCTGAATTTTATATCCTGCTTAGTGGGGTATTCAGAATGTCTGATCATTTTCTCTCTTTTTAAAAGATTTTAAAAACTGAATTAATTTTTGACTGTGCTGGGTCTTTTTTGTACTCGTTTTCCCTAGTTGGGCTGAGTGGGGGCTGCTCTAGTTTTGGTGCCTGGGCTTCTCACTGTGGCAGCTTCTCTTGTTGCCGAGAACAGGCTCTGTTGTGGCGCGCAGGCGTGTGGTATATTCCTTGGGACCTGTGTCCCTGCGTCAGCAGGCGGATCCTTAACCACCGGACCACTAGGGAAATCCTAAAGTTTTTTTTTTTTTTTTAACATGGAGAATTTTTAAGGTTTTTATTGAATTTGTTACAATATTGCTTCTGTTGTTTCATATTTTGATTTTTTTTTTTGGCCGCAAGGCATGTGGCATCTTATTAGCTCCCCAACCAGGGATTGAACCTGAACCCTCTGCATTAAAAGGCGAAGTCTTAACCACTGGGCCACTAGGGATGTCCCATGTTCTCTTTTTATAGTTTAGAAAAAGGTGCTTTTAATTGATGGTTGGCTCAAAGGGCAGGTAAAGCCTCAACATCAAAATCTCTGTTGCTGGGGGATGGACACCTGACCCCAGGCTCTAGGTGTGGGCTGTGTCTGGGACGTAGAGGTGATTTGTTGCAGTCGCCTCATTTTGCAGCTGGAACACTGAGGCCCAGGGCTTTCTCCAGGTCTGTGCCCTTTCTCCATAGGGCACACTTATGTCTGTAGCTGGTGCAGCTTCTGTGCATTTTAGCCCCCTACCGACAGTGAGTGCTGGTAATGGCCAGAGAAGCTTTCCCATTGCACAGACATGCATCTCTAATAGTAAGCTCACTTTCCAGAGGATAACTGAAAATGGTCTTGCTGTCCCACTTTGAAATGTGAGTTTTCATTAAATGACAAGGCCTCTTAATGAAAGACAAACTGGAAAAGTTGATCAATAAAAGGCAATAGGTTCTGCTACATCAGGAGATGGAAGGCTGTTGTTCATTCTGGATCCTTTGGCTTGTGCGGACGGGCTTTTGTTCTGATAGAGTCAGGGGATCCAAAAGTCACATGCTGTGAGACATTTCTGCCTCTCTGACGGAAATCCTCTCTTTGTGCTGTCTCCTTGCCAGTTGAAGATGTCCTCTAGCAACTGATAGCTTTTCCATCCATGATTCTGCCAGAAAATGTTATTTTCCTGATTACCTTTCCTCCTCTTGGATTGGTTTGGCCCTGTCTTTTCCTCATTCTCTTTGTCTTTAAGGCAATTTGCAAAAAGACAGTCTATTCTTATTGTTTCTTCTTAGGAATTGCATCAAGAGGAGATGCTCAGTAAGTGGAGTCTCATCAGTTTAGGCTTCATTCATTTATTCTGTCATTATTTATGTGTGAATAAATGTATTGGCTTACACACACTATATTGGCTCTTTAAAAATAAAAAATATATATAATTTATTTACCATAAAATTCACTCTTTTAAAGTGCACACATTTTTTTTTAGGGTATTCACAGGATTGTGCAAACATCACTCCTCTCTAATTCAGAACGTTCCTTGTGTTGTTCATTAGTCACTCAGTCGTGTCTGACTCTTTACGACCCCATGGACTGCAGCCCACCAGGCTCCTCTGTCCATGGGATTTCCCAGGCAAGAATACTGGAGCGGGTTGCCATTTCCTTCTCCAGAGGATCTCCTTGACCCAGGGATTGAACCAGAGTCTCCTACGTTGCAAGCAGATTCTTTACTACTGAGCCACCAGGGAAGCCCTTAGAACATTCTTACTATTCCCCAAAGAAGCTCCATATTAATTAGCAGTTACTTGTAATTTTCTAGACCATGGCAAAAACGAAAACAGAAAGTTCTCTGCTGATTTGCCTGCTCTGGACATTTCATAGAAATGGAATCACACAATGTGTGGTGTTTTCTGTCTGCCTTCTTTCCCTTAGTATGATGTCTTCAAGATGCACATTGTTGAATGTATTAGTACCTTACTCCTTCTTATGGACAAAAAATATGTCATAGAATATACTATATGTTGCTTATCCATTGATCAGTTGATGGATTTAAGGCTGTTTCCACTTTTTGGCTTTTCTGAATGAATATTATCACTTGTAGGCAAGTTTTCATGTGGACATACATTTTCCTTTCCCTTGGGTATCTTTGCAGGAGCAGAATTGCTGGCTCACATGGTAATTCGGTCTTTAACTTTTTGAGGAACTTTCAAACTGTTTTCCCAAAGTGAAATTTTACATTTTGACCAACAGCATCCAAGGGCCCCAATTTCTCCATACCTTCACCAACACCTATTGCTTTCTTTTTAGGATTACAGCCATCCCTAGGGGTGTGAGGTGGTATTTCATTGTGGTTTTGACTCTAGGCTTTATTGTAAAGCCAGTCCACTTGTTCATGGACCTTTAGTCACACTTTTCTTGACCCACGATGTGAGAACTTGGTTTTGAGTATGTTTTCCTCACTCTGCATGGGGACATCGGATATGAAAAGTATAAAGATGTTCCTAGAGATGAGAACGAATAGTTGAAATTAGGGATGTCCCAGATAAACAGGCTTCCCTGATGGCTCAGCGGGAGATGCGGATTGGGTCCCTGGGTCGGGAAGATCTCCTGGAGGAGGCCATGGCAACCCACTCCAGTATTTTTGCCTGGATAATCTCATGTACTGAGGATCCTGGTGGACTACAGTTCATGAAGTCGCAAAGAGTCAAACATGACTGAGCAACTAAGCATGCATACATGCAGAAAAACAGGGCTTTCTGTCCTCACCCCTGACAGTCCCAGAAATCCTCACTCTGGGGTTCACTGTCCCTGGCTGGCTGGACTGGCCACTTCCTTCCCTTTCAGACCTCTCTCTGCCTCTCCAGATGCACTGCTATGTCACCATGGGTCCCAGAGTGAGTCCTGTTTTTCTGTCTTTTATGAGTACCCTTTATTCTGCTTGGATTTCCTTGGTAGCTCAGTCGGTAAAGAATCTGACTGCAGTACAGGAGACCCGGGTTCGATCACTGGATCGGGAAAGATCCGCTGGAGAAGGAAATGGCAAACCACTCCAGCATCCTTGCCTGGAAAATCCCTTGGACAGAGGAGCTTGGTGGGCTGCAGTCCCTGGGTTGCCGAGTCAGACATGACTGAATGATTTCACTGTGTTTATTCTGCTTTATGGTGGGGTGGGCAGGTAAGAGGTCTTGTGCCGGGGAGGTAACTTGGCCGAGGCCTTGTAGCCTCTTTGCTCCAGTGTTCTCTCTGACACCTTCTGTAGACTGCCAGGCCAGGGCAGTCTCTGCCGAGGACCAGAGATCTCCCAGGCTAGTCTATGCCTGTCTCAGATGGACATCTCTGCTTTCCATAGGCCAGCATAATAAAACTAATCACATCCTGCATCTGTTGCTCACAGTCTTTACTCAGGGTTGCTTTCTGCCTCTGTAAGATCAATTGTTGTTCAGTCGCTCAGTCATGTCTGACTCTTTGCAACCCCATGGACTGCAGCATGCCAGACTTCCCTGTCCTTCACTATCTCCTGGAGTTTGCTCAAACTTATGTCCATTGAGTTAGCGATGACATCCAACTATCTCATCCTCTATTGTCCCCTTCTCCTGCCTTCTGTCTTTCCCAGCATCAGGGTCTTTTCTAAAGAGTCAGCTCTTCACATCAGGTGGCCAAATTATTGGAGCTTCAGCTTCAGCATCAGTCCTTCCAATGAATATTCAGGATTGATTTCCTTTAGGATTGACTGGTTTGATCAAGAAGGTGGGAAATAACCCCCACTTCTGAGGAAATTGCAGAATAGAGAGGTTAACTGACTTGCCCAAATCCACCCAACTAACATGAGGCTGCAGACAACTCAGACCCTGGTCATCTGAATCTCTGGTCGGCGCCTGTCCTGCTTGGCATGTTGCTGTGGTCATCAGGTGTGATGCATGGTTTCAGTGCATGCTCTGGATCTCAGAGGACTCTGTTGTTGCTTTCCGGATGCTTCTGATGTCATAGTGATGAACACCTCATAAAACTGTGAACTGAGAACGGTGCTGGGTGGCTGGGGCTGCATTGATGTGGGTAGAGGGAGAGATAACAACCTGGGAGGATGTGGTCCTTCCCAGTGCCGTTTCAGTATTAGTCTCTGTAATCTCTGTGGTTTCCTCCACTGTGAAACCCTGTTCATTCATCCATCAAGTCATTCACACATTCGTGGTCTTTATTAGGCCACTTGGTAGGTTCTGGTCTAGCCATTAGGATCACAGATATGGGCTCTATTCTGTTCTATTGCTGCCTACTGGGGAGACCCACAAAGAAAGGATTACAATAAAATGTGATCATTTTAATTTTTAAAATAAAAGAAAAATTTTTTTTGGCTGTACTGTATGGCTTGTGGGATCTTAATTCCCTAACTAGGGATCGAACCCGTGACCTCAGCAATGAAAGCGTGGAGTCTTAACCACTGGACTTCTGGGGAATTCCCAAAATGTGATCATTTTTAGATGAAGGGTCAGGGGCAACAGAGAAGAAGAAATATTTAAAATGGGCCAGAGATGGTTATGGAAAAGCTTCCCCAAATAGGTCCAAGACTTGGATGAAGGCGCTGAAGGCTGGCCAGGATTCTGTCCTGGAGTCTGATTGTGGAGTGGGCATTAGGAGGAGGTGTCCAATTGAAAGAGAGGCATGGGTGAGTGGATTGAGGCCTGTGGAGTTAAGTAAATAAGAGTGTGGAATGCTTTAGAATTTACAAGGAGATCAGTTTTGCTGGGTATATATATATATTACCCTGATGATTATGGGGCCAGAATGCCAGTTATTATCACTGTTATTTAACATTATCCTGGAAGTCTTAGTCAATGTAATATGACAGGAAAAATAAGAAGTAACACTGTTGGAAAGCAAAAACCAAATGATTGATATTTGTTAGGTGGTTTACCTTAAATACTCAAAGGAATTAACTGAAGAAAATAATTGGCTCTAAGAAGAAAGCTTATTAAGATGACTGAGTGTAGAAATATATTATTAAAAATTAATAGCTTTGCCATATGTCAGAAAGAACCAGTTGGAAAATATAATTTAAAAATCCCATTCACAATAGCAGCACAAAATATAAAGTAACCAAGAATTACGAGAATACATTTGTATGTTTTGGACCCAAGAAAAGACTTTAATCAATTAAAAAAGTGCTATGTTAATGAATAAAAAGACCTAATACTCTGAAGAAACAGATTATTTAGAGATTAATTATAAATTCAGTGTGATTCCAACCAAAACTTTAAAAAGTGTTGTTTTTTTTCTTTTTTTGGACACCTGACTGAATCTGAAGTTCTGGTGGAAGAATCAATAGGTAATAAGAACTAAGAGAAATTTGTAAGAAGCATAATGAAGAAAAGGATGAGACCTCTAGATATTTTAAAAATATAATAATTTAGGTGGCATGGTCCTAGCTCCAGAAGAGACACATACATCAGTAGGAAAAAATAGAAAATCCGTAAGTGCCAACTGTATTTAAGTATTTGGTGTATGAAAAAAATAACATTTCTAACTCATAGTGGAATGATAATGTAGTTACAGTATTATGCTGAGATAGTTAACTATTTGAAAAACAAGGAAAAGTAAACTCCTTACCTCAAATCATATGCCAAAATACCTTCCAAATGGGTTAATGTTAAATTTCAACAACAAAGTCAAAAGAGAAGCAGAAAAAAAATATAATCAAAGGGTCATAGAAGGTATTTCATCAAAGGTAGAAATCAGAAAAGATGGTGACACTGGACTACACAGAAATTAAAACCCCCATCACAGTAAAATAATTAAAAGAAAAAAAAGCACTAGGAAATTTTATTTGCAATATACGACATAGAGCTGATAATATTTAAAATATGAAATCATAACATTTTAATGAAAGAGGCTTTAATAGTGAATGTAAAGGGTATGAACAAGGTATTCACAAAAGAAAAATAAGTCTCCTATTAAACTTAAGCAGAAATATTCATCTGGATGAGTAATGAAAGAAATACAAGTTAACTTAGCAATGAGCTAAGTTTTGTCTACCAAATTTTCAGATGTTTAACCCAATGTTTCCGTGAAATGGGCCTCATAGACTGCTGATGGGTGTTTACATTGGGATGACCTTTGTGGGGGGGCAGTAAGACACTAGTTAACAGGAACTTTAAAATTGTAGTAGCATTGACACATATACACTACCATGCATAAAGTAAATAGCCAGTGAGAAGCTGCTATATAGCACTGGAACTCAGCTTGGTGATCTGTGACGACCTAGATGTGGGGACGGGGGTGGGTAGGAAAGAGGCTCAGGAGGGAGGGGATATTTGTACATACGTAGCTGATTCACATTCTTATAAAGCAGTTATGCTCAATTAAAAAATAAATTTAAAAAATAAAAAGTTTATGAAGAAAAAATATTCGTACCCCTTGATCCAGGATAATCTATGTGCAAACATTTAGTGGTAAGGATGTTCACTGCAATTGTGAGAAAAAATTAGAAACAACCTAAGTGACCAAAATAAGTGATTGATTAAGTAAATTATGGCCACTTCTAGAACAAAATGTTATGGAGTCATTAAAAAAACATTGTGGAAAATATTTATTAATATGAGTATGTTCACAGTGTATTGATGGAAAAAAGCAGGGCTTGATCACGTGTCCAATTTGATTTTACCTTTTTTTAGAGAAAAGCTTTATTGAAGTGTAATTTAAACTATAAAATTATACCATTTTCATAAAGGATATATATGTATGTATAGTGGGTAGGAAAAAAGATTGCATAGGCATACATCAGCATATTAATAGTGATTTTCTTTGAATGATGGAATAATTAAAATTTTTCCTTCAATTTTTTGGCGTGTAAGTGCTTTCACACTTAAAGGAATTTTATAAAAAGCAAATTCCCTTGAAGTTATCATTTTCATCTGGGTTGCTATCTCTTACCCTTGTCATTCCTGGGAAGAAAGAAAATATAATGTGAGGCAGTGCTTAAACTTATGTATAGTCGCGCTGGGGTGTTTGTGTAGAGCCTAAACTCTCCACCATCCACACAGTTATAAAGCGTCATGGAAGCTCCCTGAGCAGCTGGGTCCCTTATCCGGCTTAGATCTTGTTGTCCAGATATACTGGCTGCTAGTCAGAGTCTTCTTAATCAACAATAAGAAAAAAGACCCATTGAACTGCCAGCCCTCAGCCCGAGATGGGCAGCACATCATGGTACAAGGGCCGTGGTTCAGACTGCAGAGATGTTATGCTATGTTTTTGAATCCAGTCCAGATTCCTAGGAGGAAAACACCCGTCAATTATGCTGGCTCTAGATAGATCCCAGTCAACACATGACATCACCAACTCTTCCTTCCCTGGCCGCCTTTATTTGGAGGGGATGCAAGGAGAATTGTGCAACGTTGGAACAAACAGTGGAGCACGGATCCCCTGTGCTTTTGTTTCTGGGTTGAACTCCAGCCTGGTGGCCACTGTTCTCTTTATTATACACAGCGAGTCTGTCACAGTGGCTTTGCACAAGTGTGTTCATCGCTCAGTCGTGTCTGACTCTCTGCGACCCCATGGCCTGTAGCTCACCAGGCTCCTCTGTCCATGGGATTCTCCGGGCAGGAATACTGGAGTGGGTGGCCATGCCCTTCTTTGTACAAGCTTTGTGCAAGGGAGGAATCGTTCGGTTGCTAATTAGAGCCCCATGTTTACGACAGTTCTTGTTTGAATGAGGTGCTCTCGTCCTTATTATGTTATCTGGTGGGTGTCCACATGTGCCGTCCTGAATTACAGTAGGTGTGACCTCACTCTTACTCTGGTCTGTATTTTCAGAGAAAGATGACTGTCACTAGATCCTAGGGTGTGTTTGATTATCTCCTTTGATAGGAGTGTAAATGTGACCTTGTTTGATGAAGCGGCTTGCTATCCTTTCCTGTTATTGGCAGTGACCTTGGGCCGGAGCGTTTCGATATGGCTCTTCACATTACGTATGTCAGTCTGTGTGTTTCATTAGGAAGCTGTAAGTCCTTGAGTTTCTGGTCAGGTTCCCTTCCCCACAAGGATCCAGCAGGAAGGAAAACAGACAGATGCAGTCTTTGCACGTGAGAGCCTTGTGGTGTGACTTTTATTTTTTCGTGATGTTCTGCACAGCCCTGTAATCTCTTATTTTTGGCAGGCCGGCCCCGAATCTGAGGTCGCGTAGTCCCAGGCAACCAAAGGCTGAGACAAACAGAGGAAGTGTCATTACTCACATGTTTCCCCCGCCACCTCATCTTGGCCCGACACGGCCAGTGGCCACCCCCTCTTTGAGGTGGAGCTCCTCAGAGCTGAGTCTGACCCAGCCCCACACAGGGTCCTTTTCAATGGTCTCCCCCCCAGCCCCTGGGGTCCCCATCCCTCATTAGTTTCCTGCATGCCTTTCATCATTTGTTTGTAGTCTGGAGTTTATTTATGGCAGACTTTGTGGTGAAAACTGGGAAGTCTCTTTGCAGGGCAAGAATAGAGAACGCAGATGTAGAGAACAGACTTCTGGACCCAGCAGGGGATGGAGAGGGTGGGAAGAATTGAGAGAGAAGCACTGAAGTATATACACTACTATATGGAAAATAGCGAGCCAGTGGGAAGCTGCTGTGTAACGCAGGGAGCTCAGCCCGGTGCTCTGCGATGACCTAGAGGGGTCGGGGGTGGTGGTGGGAGGTGGGTTCAAGAGGAAGTGGACACGTGTGTACTTAATGGCTGATTCACTTTGATGTATGGCAGAAACCAACACAACACTGTAAAGCAATTATCCTCCAATTAAAAGTAAAAGAAAAACAACTGGGAAGTCTCTTCCATTTTCTTAAAGCAGCCTGGAGGCCACAGGAGGTAGAGTAGGGAGCTCGCCTCCTACCCTTCCACCCCCAGCACAGGCATGTAGGCACACACTCATATGTGCACACATGCATGGGTGTACACACACAAGCAGGCACACACATGTGTGCACACACAAGCAGGCACACACATGTGCACACACATGCACATGCATGTGTGAATATACATACACTCATGCACAACACATAGCTTCTGGTCGTCATCCTGGTACCCGGGGCCTTGTGTCTGGTAAAGGATGCTGATGGAAGGGGAGGGTCTGCTCAGGAAATCTGCAGATCCTGGGGCTGCCAGTGCTTCCAGCATTTAGGAAACACACCTCCTTCTCCTCCCTGCCTGGAGAGCAAAAGGGGAAAACCAGGTCATCCATCGCAGCCTGGAGTTACCGTATCCCCCGGGGGCCTTTGAAAATATAATCAGCCTCAATATTCTGAAAGCCTGCTGGAGATTCACACTGCCGTGATGTTTCCAGGGTAAGATCAGGTTTCATTGCTTGTGATTGGAATTACGTGGACTTTCTTCATGATGATTATTTTGTGTTCTCTGCTCTGCTTGGCCGTTTTTTCATAATCCAAATAGATGCATTTCTTCAAGCTTAAGACATTCCATTGGACGGGAAGATTGTTTCCATCATGGTGTCCTGGGGTCAGAGAGAGGGTGGGGAGGGTGGTTCCCTGGTGGGGGGGGGGGGTGCAAAGTCTATACTTAGGCTTGTTGACAGAGGGTCTCTATGAGGCTTCCTGCTCTAGCATTCACTGTCTTTTATTTTACGACCCATGCCTACTTGCTGTGTAAACAGGACAGATTGTTTTGCTTGTTTTTGTCTAACTCAGTTTTATGCAGGAGACTGTTTGGCTGGATGGATACCTTAAAGTCCTAGGCCTCTCTCCTGGCACTGGGAGCCTCTGGCCTTCTCCTCTTATTATAATGTCTTTATCTGCTGCCTTCCTACATTGTTACCCCTCATGGGTCCTCCACCTGAGCCTGTCACCTTCCCCTGCCGCCCTGAACCCTGTCCCTGCCACCCAGCCCACAGCAGTGCTGGAGAGTTCTGTTCCCCCACAGTGCCCAAGCCCCAACCCCTTCACATTCTATGTCAAAGCCTAATCGAGCATGTGGAGAAGACTGACTTCATGCCAGGAATTATGTCAAGCAGTCTTACAGGCTCAAGACATTCCTATTTTACTTTCAATTTATTTTGCAAATGGTTGTGTAAGACCTACTCTGGCAGACACTGGGATAAGCCCTTTATAAACACCAGTTCCTAACAACACTGCAAGGGAATGCTGTTAGCCCCATTTAACAGATGGGAAAACTGAGGCCTGGAGAATGTGAAGGATTCAGAGTTGTGCAGCTAGTGGATGGCAGAGCTGGGTGCCGGCTCAGGCTGCCAACTGGTGCTCTAACCTAAAAAAAAATTATTATTTTAGATTAATTTTTAATCTAAAGTTAAGTTTCAGCTGTAAAATTAATTTTTCTTGGAATGTCGCTCGTTGCCGTGCGTGGGCTTCTCATTACGGTGGCATGGGCCCCAGAGCACAGGCTCAGTGGTTGTGGTATTATAAGGGCTTAATTGCCCTGCAGCATGTGGGATCTTCCCGGACCAGGGATCGAACCCATGTCCCCTGCATTGGCAGGCAGACTCCCAACCACTGAAGGACCAGGCGAGTCCCTATGCTCACAAACACGCGCACATTTGATGGGTGGGGCTGAAGCCCCGTTGTCTGATCAGGGCGTTTGAGAGTCAGCTGGCTCGCAGGCTGTGCAGTCCCGGTCCGTGAGGATCCTCGGGACTTCAGACGGCTTAGAGGAATTCCAGGACCCGAGCACAAGCCTCAGGCACACTCGGTGTTTCTCCCACCACCGATGCCTGGATGCGAGGGGCCGCAAACTTGGCTTGTCTCCAGACGGAGACTCAGCGCGCCGGTCTAATTACAGGAAACAGGGCCCTCTCCACAGTTAGTCAATGATTTCGACATCTCTTGGAGAAATTCTGCATGGACCTGGAGTTGGAGGCTTTGCCTTCTAACGCGTTTGGCTGGAATGCTCACCTCTGGCTTCCCTTGCCTGCTCCCCCGGGCCATGGTTTCATCAGGCTGCTTGCAGCGGGCACTTCCTGTTCAGTGTCTTATCTGTCTGTAAGCGTTCATGGAGCTGAGAGAAAGCACAGCTGTGCTCTCTGCACTTAGGGCCCAGGGGCCTGGGCTGCTGCCTTGGCTTGCTGGCCTCACAAGGCGGCCTTGAGGGGATCAGCTTATGAGTCAGATGGACGAAGCTAAGAGAAGGTATGAGGGGACTGGAGAAGTAAGATGGCGGCCGTCACCATTTCATCATATTCTGGTTTAATTGTCAGTAACCTCTTTGTCCAGCTGGTTGATCTGCTCTATAAGAGTATTGCTTCGTCCCCTACTTGGGTCTTGGAAGGTGGCCATTGATCTAAAACAGAGACGGCTTAGAATAGTGAAAAGAGCTTTGTTTTTATTCCCTTAAATAGCAGGCAAATAAAGTGAAAATAGCAGCGCTGGCTGGGGTGACATCCTGATGCGTGCCTAGAGGTGGTATGGAGCGATGATGCTCTGGAATGCAACCTGTTCATCTGTATTAAGAACTGTAGCTCACCCAGTAAGCTCACTCGATGCTAGAACCCTCTCCAGAGAAAACCATTTAAAGGAAGGGGAAGATGGGAATTCCCTGACTGTCCAGTGGTTGAACTTAGGGCTTTCAGTGCTGGTGTCTGAGTTCGATTCCTTGTAGGGGAACCAAGATGCCATAAGCCATGTGGAGTGGCTGGAAAAAAAAAAAACGTAAGGGGAAGTTATTTGCATGAACATGTCCATAGGAATGTTATGTATAATAGAGGAAAAGTGGACGCATTCTATAGGTTCAACACAGGGGAATGGTGAAGAAAGTCATAATAGATTCTTCAAAGAATAATTCTCATAAAAAATGGAATTATGAAGACTCTAAGACAACATGGTATTAAGAAAAAAGCCACAGTTAAGTGAATGTGCCCTGTGATTATACCCACGTAAAACAGATACACATGAAAATTGTATAAATATTAATTACATTGAATTTGTTCATAGTACTTTTTAAGTCTACTGTATCCTTCTACTTTTCTGTATATTCATTCTATTAATTTTTGAGAGTTTGATATTGAAACTCCAACAAAAAAATCTTAATTTATCTACTTAAAAAATAATTGTAATATAGAATGGAACTATATGTAATTTTTTTCTGTATTTTCCAAGTGTCCTGTAAAAGTGTTGCATAATTTCATAATTTAAAAAATAAAAAAGAGAAAAAAGCAAAAAAGAAACAATATATACATGCCAGATCTGGAAGATGATCTAGAAACTGGAAGATGATCTAGAAAAAAGATGAATAGTTATGACTGGGATGGTGGGATTATAGGTAATATTTTCTCCTGTTAATAAGAACAGTAAAGGGAGCAGTACAGATTTTGGATTCAGACCTGGGATTAGTTCTGGTATTGCTCCATCTCGTTATGTGTCTCTAGTGACTCTTCAAACTTCCTGGGACTCAGATTCCTCATCAGTAAAAAGCTAGAACCATTTCCAAGGGTCTCTGGATCTGAGCCTGATTGTAGCCACTAATAGTCTCTTCAAGTGGCGTCTGCTGGACTGCTTATGTCAATAAACAATTTGTGAAAAAAAAACAAAAAAAAACCCAAACAACTTGGGGGCAGTTAGTGCCATCATTGTGCACAAACTGTGAAGTTCCGTAAGCACTCTTGGTGGCTCCGGACCTGCTGTCACCCACCATTCACGGCTTGATGATGCTTTTCCTGAAGGCGCTACTGTGCACATCTACCTCAAGTGAGCAGAGAGCTCTTACATCCCTGGAGGCTGGTTTTGAAGCTCTTTCTGGTGAAGCAGGTGATTTCCTTCCCTCCCCCTGCCGACCGGTTGCCTCTGGTGGGTCCCTTCCTGGAAGGTTGACCCCATGTTGCCTGCAGATGGGCTCTCAGACTCTATGTCTGCTTTTGATGAGTCAAGGAGAGGATTCTGTGCATCATTTGGTTTGTAAATCCTTTTCAAGGATTTACACATCATAAATGGCCCTTCATTGCCACACAAAGATTGCGTTAGCTCTGCCTTTGATCATGCATGCAAGGAGGCCGTGTGCAAACTATACCCGAGCCTCAAAGAGAAAGGCTTTACGAGCTGCTGACATATTGACAAGCTCTTACCTGGTGCCCCAAATTGAATTTCAGTGACTCAGGTTGGCTGTATCCCCTCTGTCCACCGGGTTAAGTTCATTAGCTGCCTGCTTAAGTGAACCTGCATATGTTTTTGATGATGGAAGGGGGTTTAGGTTTGAAAAGTTGAGGTGTGTTCTTGATAGAAGGTGGTGGTTTGTTGTGGCTGTTGAACAAGGCAGGTTGGGAGTTGAGCTCTGAGACAGTGTCTGCAGAACTGCAGGTGAGTCCGGTAGCCTCCAGTTTCCTTGTCTGTGATGTGAGCGTTGTGAAACTGCCCTGTCTGCCTGATTTGAGCATCACCTGATCAGGCACACCATAGCACTTTGTGGACTACTTGCTATAGAGCTGTACCAAGGTGAGGTTGATATTGTTGCCATCAAACAAACATTGGCATGACATTATAAAATGATTTAATGGTCCTGTTCCTATTTTTAAAAAGAATTTCTGTAGGTAGGAGTAGATATGTTTTCGTAAAGTGAGGAGCTTTGGTTATGCCTTGTGCTAAATTGTGAAAATGGATTGAAAAGCCAAGAGGCCTTTCCATGATCATCGTTCGAATCGGAACTAATGCTGGGTTTGGAATCTGGGTCTTCTCTCTGCCCTGCTCCCTGCCTCTCCTTTCCCACCCTCTGTCTCTAGCTCTGATTCCTGGGCTCTCTAGGTTGCCTTCCAGCAGCCTGGAAGGAATGGGCAGCCTCCTTCCAGCAGACCCAGGCCACAGGAAGGGGAGTCTGGGGGGCAGAGGGCATGGGCTGCAGGTATGGGGAACTCCGAGTGCCCACCTGCAGCGTCTGGATGCACAGATGCCTGTGGGCAGCAGGGACCACCCCTGATAGGTGCTGTAGCCTTGGCACCCCACCTGCTTCCAGCTGCTTGGCATAGGGATTTGCCTGAGGCTGAAGAGGGCACAGGCCTCCAGATCTATCCCCCAGTGAGTACTGAGTCTGAGGCCAAGGATGGGTCAGGACACAGAAAACTGCTCTGTCTGGGAGATGGGGTATTGGTGCTTTGGGGAGTCACACCAGGATGGTATGGGCAGAGCTGGGATGAACCCGGGGTGAGTTCAGGCAGCGGGGAGGCAAGGGTGCAGTGGGCCGAGAGTGAAGGGGGGCGGAAACACGGGGTGTTGACAGCGTTCACCCCTGTCCATAACTTGGCAGGAGAAGCAGGGCCGGAAGTGAGCAGCAGCCTGAGGATGGAGCAGTGTCATTCTTATGTGTAGCTTTTAGTATATGGGGTTGGCCCCAAAGTTTGTTCGGGTTTTTCCATACATCTATGGAAAAACTTGAACAAAGCTTTTGGCCAACCCAGTATTTTTTTCCCCCAAATAATACTAAAATAGTATTTTAGGAGCAGAGTTCGTTTGCTCCATAGCTGGCTACTCATCAGATCAGTGAAGAGGCTGTTTGTTTGTTTTATAAATACATTTTACTGACTCCTGCCATGGCCTTTATTCCCACCAGATCTCTAGCTTAATGATTCTAGCAGTGATCACTGGACACTGAATGGTTTCTTATGGCTTGACATGGTTGATATGAACATGTGTGCTCAGTTGCTCAGTCGTGTCTGACTCTGTGACCCCATGGACCCGCCCGGCTCCTCTCTCCCTGGGATTTCCTAGGCAAGAGTGCTGGAGTGAGTTGCCATTTCCTTCTCCAGGGGATCCTTCGGACCCAGGCATCAAACCCTCATCTCCTGTGTCTCCTGCATTGCAGGCAGATTCTTTACCCACTGAGCCACTGGGGGATACTTGCTTAGTTTTAAAAGCGAGATAATGTTAAAGGAGGCTCGGGAAAGACAGAAATAAAAGGATGACCCTGGTGCCTTAAGGTTCGAGCAGTTGGTATGCCTGCGATTGTTCTAGATAGTTCTAGCTTTTAGGAAAGTGCTTCCTTGCATGGCAGGAGAAGCAGAATATTTGCACAAGGCAAGTAGTTAGCCCTGGAAGCATGTGGTTTAGAGGCATTTTAATATTTCACAAAGGGATTTACGAGGGAGTTTTCCTTATGAAGTGTTGTATTAATAACTCTGCCTTCCCTGCTGGTCATTTAGAGCACGCTTGTGTAGCAGGCACTCTTCAGATGGTTTCTGTATTGACTCATTTTCACCTCCCTAGAAACCTGTGGGTTAGGTACTCGTATCAATCCCATTTTACAGATGAGGAATGTCAAGTCCCCAGAGGTTGACTGTCTCACCCACAGTCACGTGATGAAGAGATGGCAGAACAGGCCAGGAACTCCGTCATCTGACCTCGCCTCTCCTCCCCTGCGTCTCCTGTATTCCCCGGCGCAGGTGCTTTTTCTTCCCTTTCTGCCTCTTTTGAGGACAAAAACCATGTTATCCTAACTGGCAGCCCGGACTCCCCAAAGGCTGTTATCTCTCCAGCAACAAAAGCCACACTCTGCTGAATAGGTTGCCCGGCCTTTGGCTGAGGAGACGCCAGGAGACGCTGGCAGCTCCAGCGATAAGCCAGCGGTGGCTGTGCTGCCATCTCCCTGGTGGTTTGCTTTTAATTCAGGTCCATTAATTTATCTCAGATGGAAATGGGAGGCCAACGTGCACACAGCTAAGCACGGGGCCTGGAGAAGGAGGCCCAGTGCTGATTCTGGAACGGGGGGCTGGAGAGGGGCCGTTCTGATAGGGTAAAGGCCCCAGGGAGCACGGGCGGTGTGTGTACTGACTACAGGAGATTCTAGGCCTGCCGCTACAGGGGTCTGTGTTTGAGGCTCCAGAGAGGCAGGGGGAGAGCTTTCAGTGGGACCCGGCAGGGCTGACTCCCCACACCCATCTTCCTCCTGCTCCATCTGCTTATCCTCCCAGCAGGCTTGGAGTATGGTTCTTGTTCAGCCCCCTCAATTCCAGGACAAGGACTGCGGGGGTGACTTTTCTGGCATCTCTCTATGTTCTAAATATGAAGAACTGATTAGAAACACTAACTGCTGGCCTTTTAAAAATCTGGGGTCTTAGATTATGTCAGGGCTGACTTCCCAGGTGTGATGTTGTATGCACTTTAGCAAGATATTGCCCTTGTGGAGGGGTACCAGACTGAGGCTCTCTCTGTGTCATTTCTTACAACTACATGTGAATCTTTAAATACTGTGATGGTGTGCTTATCATTACCACAATCGTGTGCTTAGTCACTCAGTTGTGTCTGACTCTTTGTGACCCCATGGACTAGCCCGCCGGGCTCCTCTGTCCATGGGATTCTCCAGGCAAGAATACTGGAGTGGGTTGCCAGGATCCACCAGGGGATCTTCCTGACCCAGGGATCGAGCCTGCATCTCCTGTGTCTGCTACACTGCAGGTGGATTCTTTAGCTGCTGGGCCGTCTAGTCTGCCACAGATACCATTGTTGTTGCTTAGTTGCTAAGTCCTGTCCGACTCTTTGCAGCCCCATGGACTTTAAATAGGGTCTTTTAAATACTGCAAACTCCAAAGAGGCCCTAGATTTGAATTTTCCAGGAGCAGCAATGTATTTACATGGCGTTAACACTTTGCTGATATCCAGAACACATAACAATAGGATACCAAAACCACTCAAGGCAGTAAAAAGCAATGAAGTGCTGATACAGGCTATAATGGAGGAACCATGAAAACACCATGCTAATTGCAAGAAGCCAAACACAAAAGACCACATGCTGTATGATTCTTTTTTTATATGAAATATCCAGAATAGGCAAATCCATAGCGACAGAAAGCAAATTAGTGGTCCCTTAGGGCTGGGAGTTGAGAGATGGGGGGGTGGGGAGGGGCTGCTGATGAGTATGGGGTTTCTTTTTTTGGGTGATGTTCTACAATTAGATTGTGGTGACGGTTGCAGAACTCTGTGACGAGACTAAAAACCATTGAACTGTACAGTTTAAATGTGTAAATTGACTGGTATGTGGATTATATCGCAATAAAGCTATTAAAAAAAAGTGTAATGTCCTTTGACAGTTTTAAGAGAAATAATAAAAGCCCTTGGGAAACAGCTGGTGTCCTCTAGATGCAAGCACTTCCAGACACTGGTTGGAATGCCTCAATTCAGGCCACTGCCTTGGGGCATGTTTTGGCTCCATCATAAACCAGATTCACAGGCCTTCCACTGAAACCACAGCGGTGTTTCTGATGCTCCTCCTGAGGGTATGAAAACTCAGTACGTGCCAGACATTTCGCCAGGTGCTTTCACACGCTTTCTTTTTGTAAAAATTAATTTGATTGATTTATTTATTTTTAGCTGTGCTGGGTCTTGGTTGCTACATGGGCTTTTCTCTAGTTGCAGCGAGCAGGGGATGCTCTCTAGTAACCATGTGTGGGCTTCTGATTGTGGTGGCTTTTCTTGTTGTGGAGCACACGCTCTAGGGCACATGGGCTTCAGTGTTGCAGCTCTGGGGCTCTAGAGCCCAGGCTTAATAGTTGTGGTGAACTGGGCGTAGTTGCTCTGCAGTATGGGGCTCTTCCGAGACCAGAGATCGAACCTGGGTCTCTAGCTTTGGCAGGCGGATTCTTTGCCACTGAGCCACTCGGGAAGCTTTCACATGTTTTCTTGAACTTCTCGAGGCCCTGCACGCATGGATGCTTAATGCCCATGTTTCATATGTGAAGAGATGGTGGTTCCAAGGAATATATACAGCAGAAG
This sequence comes from Dama dama, assembly GCF_033118175.1. Taxonomy (NCBI): domain Eukaryota; kingdom Metazoa; phylum Chordata; class Mammalia; order Artiodactyla; family Cervidae; genus Dama; species Dama dama. Next base: position 37,108,621 of record NC_083696.1, on the reverse strand, counting down.
GGTGATGCTGTGGGAGTCAGCATCAGAACGTGGGGCTCAGCGACCCCAAAGGCCGTCTTCTTTTCCTTGCCTGCTACCAGACTGGGTTGATGAGATGTCCCTCTAAAGACAGAAGCCAGGCCCTCCCAGGGACAGATGGCTTAGGACAGTCACCAGGGAAAAGGCCTGTGGGTGCCATGCAAGTCGTTTCCAGGCTCTGTCCTCCTCCTCGGGGCATCTCTGCTCCCTCCGGAAATGACTGTGACACTCTGTCCTGTTCTCTGGAGCAGCTCTTCCCAGGAGACCTTCTGTGGAAAGAGAACTGTGGGAAAACATGAGGAGTCATTTCGTGGACACGTTTCTGAGTGTCGTTCATTCTGGCAGGAAATGTGTTTATTCCCCAAAGTCCTCAGCTTTGCCTGAGTCCTGAGTTTTCAAGGGTTCATAACTCTAAGAGCTGTTTTTGGATAGGGAGGGAACCGGATATTTTTGGTACGTGATAAAGCTGTTGTGTAGAAAACAGGACCCTGATGGTAGAAGCGGCACAAGGGAATGACCTTGGCGAGGGGAGTCAGTGGGAAAAGGTTTGCACTCAGTTTCCCTGGTGGCTCAGTGGTAAAGAATCCTCCTGAGAGTGAAGGAGACAGGGTTCGACCCTGGGTCAGAAAGATCCCCTGGAGAAGGAAATGGCAACCCATTCCAGTATTCTTGCCTGGGAAATCCCATGGACAGAGGAGCCTGGTGGGCTACCTTCCACGGGGTCACAAAGACTTGGACACGACTGAGCAACTAAACAATAATAACAGCAAGTGATACTCATGGTGGTCCCAGGAAGATCCCTCAGCTCCCGGGGAACTTATTAAAAGTGCAGATTCTCAGGTCCCCGCCCAGGCCTACAGACTTTGAAAGTCTGGGAGTGATGTCCAGGAAACTGGGTTTTAATTAGCTCTCAAGATAATTTTCTCTGAAGTTTGAGGAGCCTAGCACCTGATGATCTTACATACGCTTGGGGTTGAACAGGAAAATCTGGTTGTGTTCCCAGGAGGGCATGCCCTTCTGAGCTTGACCTATCTTGCAGGGTGATGTGTGAGCTGGAAGGGAGCATTCATTCGTTTGTTGAAAATACGTATTGAGCACTTCCTGTATCAGTGCATCCACACCCTGCTCTGGGAGACTTTACATCCCATGGAGGAGGGTGGGGTGGGGTGGAGTGGGGGCTAGAGTCAGAGGGTAAAGTGTGCTCAGTCGTGCCTGACTCTTTGTGACCCCCTGGACTGTAGCCTGGAGGTCCTCTATGCATGCCATAAAGTAGGGAAACCTGATGCAGAAACTGCTGCAAATGGGAATGTGACCCTGGGGTGCTGACATTTAACCCAATCAGAAGGGGAAAAAAAGCTGAGGTGCCCAAGGAAAGAGCAAGGTGAATGGATTTCCAAAGAGAGGGCACTGCCCCTGCAAAGATCTGGGGGTGGGGAAGTTGGCAAGTCAAAGAATGAAACATGGCCGGCCATGGTGGCCTGGAGGTGGTGAGCAGTGGGTAGGTAGCAGAGATTACATTGGAGAGATAAGTTGGGGCTGATTTTCAGAACCAAAAAGAGGAGTTAGAGTTTTGCTCTACAGATGATGAGCAGCTACCGGAGGCTTTGGAGGAGGGCAAGTGATGAAGCAGAGTGTGACTAGGGAAGATTCTGCCAAAACTATGATTGCTACTAAGTCAAATTTTAGTCCTTTTTCATTTTTTTGCTGAGGGCAGGGGGAACCAATTTAGAAAGAAAAATTGGAATCACTTTGTCAGAGTTTCTGTGTTAGTAGATGGAACAGACTTGTATTAGAAGTCTACCTCCTGCAGAAAAAACTAACACAACATTGTAAGGTAATTATATGCCAAAAAAAATATACGTCCTCATTGCTTTCGTTAGGTAACATTACATGTTATATGTATTACAATACCAGCTTTGTATTTACCTATTAATTACATATGCTGCTACTTATAAAAAGTAAATTTTGTCAGAAGAAAATTCAGCTTCGATGTTCATATTTTCCAGGCATATAAAGCCAAGCTCAATTGATTGCAGTTGAGCAGTGTCTGTGAGATTTGATCCGGTTCAGAAACTCAACCTCACTAGTGTTGCCTGCATTGGCATTTTCTTAGCTGAGAACTGCTTACCTGGCTGTAGAAAATCGAATATATAAAAGAATGATTCATTGCTTTAGGCGTCAAGAGTCCTGAGTTTTGTCCTCTTGGTTGCATAAGTTTGAATTGACCTTGGACACGTCACTTTGGTTTGTATTTGAGTGTCTCTGGGCAGAAGATGAGTAATAAGAATCATGGCCATTGGGCGAGAGCTCTTCAAGACCTAAGAGAGACCACAGCCCATGCAAAGGCCCTGTGGCAGAGGGGAGCAGGCTGATAATATTAGAGCAACTCAAAGGCGGCCACTGAGCGGCTGGTGAGCAGAGTGCAAGGGGCAGATGGTCCAGGGTGATTTCTAGAGGTAGGCGAGGATCTTGTCGGGAACTTTAACTTTTGTCTGGGGACTTCCCTGGAGTGCGCTCAGTTGTGTCAGAATCTCTGCAACCCCAGGGACTGTAGCCCACCAGGCCGCTCTGTCCATGGGATTTTCCAGGGAAGAATACTTGGAGGGGGTTGCCATTTCTTCCTCTAGTGGATCTTCCCCACCCAGGGATCAAACCCACACTCCTCACTGCAGGTGGATTCTTTACCACTGAGCCATCGGGGATAAGACTCTGCACTCCCAGGGCAGGGGGCCTGGGTTTGATCTCTGATTAGGGAACTAGAACCCCCATGCTGCTACTCAGAGTTTGCATGCCGCAACTAAAGATCCTGCCTGCTTCTGTACTAAAGCCTGGCACAGCCAAATAAATAGACAAATAAATATTAAAAAAATTTTTATCTGAAGAGTGAGGGGAAACCACTGGAGGATTTAAATTGGGGAGGGACGTAAGGTTGGACTTCCCTGGTGGCTCAGTTGGTGAAGAATCTGCCTGCAATGGAGGAGACCCAGGTTCGATCCCTGGGTGGAGAAGATCTCCTGGAGAAGGAAATGGCAACCCACTCCAATATTCTTGCCTGGGAAATCCCATGGACAGAGAGCCTGGTGGGTTACCGTTGGACATGATTTAGTGACTAAATTACATAATGTTGATAGATATGCTGTTTCATTGAATCCTCATAACCAATGTATGTGGTATGTAATATCCCCGTTTTTTAAAGAAATATTTTTCTTGATGTGGACCAGTTTTTAAAGCCTTTAGTGAATTTGTTACAATATTGTTTCTGTTTTATATTTCGTTTTTTTGGCCCCGAGACATGTGGGATCTTAGCTCCCCAACCAGGGATCAAACCCGTGCCCCCTTCATTGGAAGGCGAAGTCTTAACTACTGGACCAGGGACGTCCCCATATCTCTATTGTAAACCAATCCAGAAACTTAGGGTCGTGGAGATGAAGTGACTCACCTTGCTGGTGGGGAGTGGAGCCAGAAGCAAAGCCACGTGCACCTGACTAGTCCTCTGTACTCCTTATCAGCCTATTTCAATAATAATATAACAATAACCGCAGTTTTAAAATGCTTTGAACTCTTAGGATGAACGATTGCCCTTGAATTACAAAGTGGTATTATGCTGCAGAAATCCGAGTGGTGATGAGATACTGGATATGCTGGGGAACCTTTACATTTGATCTTAGCCGAAAGACGGAGAAGCAATTGCCGGGGACCTTTTAAAAGGCCCCGTCTGCGTGGCTCTGGTCCAGCATCTTCAAGTTCCCTGTCGTCTGGTGGAGGGTGTCCCTGAAATAGCTATCAATACAGAAAAGGGCTTGGTGGCTCCGGCTCGCCATTTGACACTGCCATTGTCCAAAAGGACTCATTGTCCGTGAAATGTGCCCGAGGTCTGTGCTTTCAGGAGTTTTGTGCCGGGAAATCAGATCTGGGCAGGTCATGCATGGTTTCACTGGAGCAGTCACGCCACGCCAAGTTTCTGCTTTCTCCTTGTTGGGTAGTCTGCTGGTTAAGTGGATTCTTAGAACCTGGTGGTAGAGTCCCATCTTAATTTTGAGCCCTTGTTCAGGGTTGAAATGGGGAAACAGCTTCTGGCTTGCACACCTGGAAGCTCCTATTGGTGACGACGACACTTCTCTTCCTTTCTAGTTGACCACGTGGTTCCTGAACCTGGGACGAGCCTGCTGGCCGCCTTCGACCAGTGGCGGGAATGGGCCGACAGCAAGTCCTGCTGCGACTACTCTCTGCACGTGGACATCACCGAATGGCACAAGGGCGTGCAGGAGGAGATGGAGGCCCTGGTGAAGGACCATGGTAGGTCGTGCCCACCCGGCGCTCCCTGGCGGTGTTTCCGTCGCAGACCACGAGCTGCCCCGGCTCTGAGGAAGAGCTGTGTGGATGGTGCCCCGAGGGGCCGGCTGCACCTGCCTGTGTGCTAGGAGGGAGGGCGTGGCCTGCAACTTGTGCTGGGCCTGGCCGTGGTCAGACAATGGTCACAGCTTATTGGTGTAAGCACACTGTGTGTGCGTGCCAGCCGGGCTGGAGAGCTGAGGATGACAGAGGGATTTGCTCTTAAAGGAGAAGAGTGCACCTCCCAGGGAGGACTCTGGGTAATCTTAGAGGAGAGCCCGGGACCCTGAGTCCAGGACTTTGGCAGCCTCTGTTTGTAAATCCAGGAGAACCAGGGTCGATTTCAGGGTGATGAGGCTCTGGAACCACATGAGGTGTCTTTTTTTTGTTCCATAGGACTATCTGGGGGAGCCAGCTTCTAACGACTGGGTTCTGAAAGATTCCCAGGGATGTTGGGGGGATCTTAATCACCTCCAGGTGCCTCTGGGTCCCTCTTATCCACAGGAACCTTAGGGGGTTGGGTGATGTTATCAGACAACATCATCTTTGGGGGTCTTCTTGACCTTGGCTATAGACTGGAGATCACATGGGGTCACATGTTGACCTCTTTGGATCCAAATCATCAAGGAAACATCTATGCTCTATGGCTCTGGAACTTCTAGACTCAGAAATACCATGAGCTGAGAGTAAAATCTAGGCATGGATGTGGTAGATATCTACAGATATGGTGGGAAAAGCTTAGAATGATAATCTGTAGTCTGGGGCTTATTTCTCTTCTCTTCCACAAACTAGCTGTGTGACCTTGGCCAAATCACTTAAACTTGATGAGTCTCAGTTTAACAAAAAGTCTCACATGAGGATATTGGATTAGATACCCTAAGATTCATTCCCACATGGAGGTCCCACATGAAAGAAACTAGGTAATCCTTGACCTTTCTCACTTTTGCAAATGCTGAGACTCAAATGGATTAAATGCTAATAATGAATTTACTCCACATCAGCCTGGAGGGTTCCCATAGCAACTGTTGCCTAGCAGGAGAGAAGGGCCAAAGTGTCCCAAGGCATTGAACACAGGCAGCTTCCAGCACCCCCTGTGGCTTGAATTAAGCTCTAATGCTAGCAGGTTGTCAGTACAGTTGTTTACCCTTGTGATGGATGTTGAGCAGGGATGTTTGGTCTGCTGCTTTTGGAAGCAAGAACTCTAAAATGCCAGCGTGAGAACTGTGACATCTGCTGTTGCACCCACAGACATTTCTGAAAAATCAGCATAGAAGGCAGTCAGTTTACAGGAGAAAAGACATTTATTAGAGATCTTTGAATTCACTTTCTTGTTAAAGTCACAACAGTTAGGAGCAAATTTCTTTTTAATGTTTAACTTTTAATTATGGTAGAATACAGCATAATGTGAAATTTGCTGTCTTAGTCATTTTAAATGTACAGCTCAGTGACACTGAGGACATTCCCACTGTTGTGCGGCCATCACCACCGTCCATCTCCAGACCTTTCTTTCATCTTTCCAAACTAAAACTCTGTCTCCGTTAAACCATACCTTTCCCTTCCCCCAACCCCCATTCTACTTGTTGTCCCTCTGAATTTGGCATGTAGATGGAATCCTACAGTGTTTGTCCTTTTGTGACTGACTTATTTCACTTAGCAGAATGTCCTCAAGGCTCATCCATGTTAGATTCTAACATCCTGTGTTCGAATTCCCTTCATTTTAAGGCTGAATAATATTCCATTGTATGGATGGACATTTTGTAGCCCTTCATCCATGGACACTTATTTTGCTTTTACCTTTTGGCTATTTTGAACAATGCTGCTGTGAAAATGGGTGTGCAAATACTGGCAATTTAAAATTTTGATATAGTTTTACAGAAAACTGTAAAAATATTAAAAAGAACCCTTATGCACCCTAGTACCAGATTTTCCAGTTGTTTTATCACATTTATTTGCCTTATCTTTCTGCCTCTGTCTTTATCTCTGTCTCTCTTTATCTCTTCCTTTCTTCCTCCTTCTGAGTTTCTCTCTCCACACACATATGCATATTATGACTTCCTTATTCCCCAGATGATTTGGTTTATCTGTGAGTCATGTCTCCAGCTCTATGCTTTGTCTGTCCTCTAGGGGTGAATTCCTTCCTCGTGTACATGGCTTTCAAAGATCGCTTCCAGCTCACGGATTCCCAGGTAAGAAAAGCCGGCTTTTCTTACTGGCATTTGGTACATTTGGGCCACTGCTGTTGTCTTTTTTGTTTTTGGCAAATAGTTGCTTTCTAATGTTGTGTTAGCCAAATGAATCAGCTATATGTGCACATATATCCCCTCTCTCTTGGACCTCCATCCCAGCCCTCTAGGTCATCACAGAGCACTGAACTGAACTTCTGGGCTCTATCACAGCTTCCCACTAGCTATCTGTTTTACCCCTGGCAGTATGGTACTGGCAGAAAAACAGAAATATAGATCAATGGAGCCAGATAGAAAGCCCAGAGATAAACCCATGCACCTGTGGTCACCTAATCTATGGCAAAGGAGGCAAGAATATACAGTGGAGAGAAGACACTCTCTTGTGGAAGTCTCTTCCACAAGTGGTGCTGGGAAAACTGGACAGCTACATGTAAAAGAATGTAGTGGGAGCATGCCCCAACACCACACACAAAAATAAACTCAGTGTGGACTGCTGCTGTCTCCACAGCTGCCTCTGTGTATGCTTACGGGAATGGTTGGTGGATGAAGTCCCTGATGTCACTCCCTTCAGGGGATGGTGTGAAGCCCGAGCCCTGGCCCCCCGGGACTGGTGTTCCCAGGCTCTGGAATCGGGCACCTGCCTGGGCAGGTATAACTGAGGGGGGTTCTCAGACCCCCCTCAGCAGACCTGGTGCAGAGCGGGTGCCACCCACCAACTTCTCTGCATCCAAGCCTGTGTAGGTTACACTGCCTCTGTAGATTATCTGTTAACTACTGAGAGGTCCTTCTCTGCTACGTGTGACCGGAAACACTGCCCTCGGGCGTGTCAGAAAAGCTGGCCTTCATAGAAGCATCGAGGGGTCCTGGTGCTAGTCCTGGCGGTTGTCAGGGAGGTGGTGGTACTTGTGACCAGGAACACTGAGTTCCCTGTCTCTGATCCCACGCCCTCCCTCTCGCAGATCTATGAAGTCCTGAGCGTGATCCGGGATATTGGAGCGATCGCCCAGGTCCACGCGGAAAACGGCGACATCATCGCAGAGGTGCGTGCTTCCGCGTTGTCACCGCCACGGGACCCCCTGGGCGAGACGTAGGCTCAAGGGAGTGGAGGGGCTGCCGTAGCTCACCTCCGGAGGGGACTGTGGCAACAGTCTTAGGGCAGCATGAAGATCGGAGACGCACGCACCCCTTGATGTGTTCTCAGGACGAACAGCCTTTCCATTGAGAAGTCCTTTCTCTCAGCGCTGTGAAGTGGCTGCCTGCGGGGAGGCGGATGTGGACACCCACATATAGATATGTCACACTGAAGCCCAGGACTGGGATGTGTTAGCTTTTAGCATCCTAGGGGATAGCTGTACTGTTGGGGAGGCTGTTACTGATCTGTTATAACTCACGCAGCACCGGGGGACGGGGTACCAAGCCCTCTCTTTGTGGGGTCTTGGGATGAGGGTCAAAAGTGCCACTTTAATTTAATTTTTGGTCATGCTGCATGGCATGTGGGATCTTAGTTGCCCAATCAGGGATCAAACCTGTACCCCCTGAATTGGAAGTGTGGAGTCGTAACCACTGGACCGGAAGGAAAGTCCCAGCAGTTCCATTCTGATGTCTCATCAGAGTGACTTTTACCCAGCTCTTGGCAATCAGGCTCATGTGGGATCCGGTTCCCCCCCGACAGCCTTGTTATTGTTCAGTTCATGTCCAGCTCTTTGTGACCCCGTGGACTGCAGCATGCCAGGCTTCCCTGTCCTTCACCATCTCTCAGATTTTGCTGTCCATTGAGTTGGTGATGACGTGCAACCATCTCATCCTCTGTCATCCTCTTCTCCTGCCTTCAATCTTTCCCAGCATCAGGGTCTTTTTTAATGAAGTTGACTCTTCATATCAGGTGGCCAGAGTATTGGAGCTTCAGCATCAGTCCTTCCAATGAATATTCAGAGTTGATTTCCTTTCGGATGGACAGGGTTGACAGCCTGGTTTTCTTTAAACGTTGCAGGAGCAGCAGAGGATCCTGGATCTGGGCATCACGGGCCCTGAGGGACATGTACTGAGCCGGCCTGAGGAGGTGAGTGCCTGCTGAAGGGAGGGGATGAATCCGTGTTCTGGGGCAGGCGCTGCCAGAGCCACAAAGCGCCCACTTCCTGCCTGTTGAGAATGTTGGTTTTTTTCCCTCGGATGCTGATTCTGGTCCCTGGAGAAGTCACAATCGGCCACTGAGAAGTGTCTACACAGGCAAAGTGAAGTGTTAGAATGTGCTGTGGGGTAAAGCAGTGTGGCTTGTTTAACCTAAAGACTCCTTTTCTGACTCTCATTCTCCAAACCCTTCCTTGGGTAGACAAACACAAACAGCGTTTATTAGCATCCAGCAATAGGGGTTTTGTGGTTCGTAACCCAGGGCCTCCAACATCCTGCTAAGTATCTAGAAGGCAGAAGGGAGATTGTAAGTGTTTCCATGGTAAGTCTACATGGAGTATAGTGCAATCAGCAGAGTGTGGTAGACCGAATCTTTCACAGTCGAGGGAGGAGAGTGCAGAGCAGGGTTCTTGCTGGCCCAGAGTTGAGAGTCACTGCTTTGGATGGTGAAGCTTGTGAGTGAGAAGGAGGGCTCACATCTTACGTGATAGAAGAGTCTGTTTTTCTAAATGAGAATCTGTGGCCTCAATACTTTTCAGGAGCCAGCTCTTTGAGGAAAGCCTCAAGGTCAGGCTTTGAGGTTCCTGGTGGCTCTGAGCAAAGAGGATGCTGGAGAGTCTGATGGAAGTGAAGAGACTCTGTCCTGGGAAAAGGGACAGGCAGAGAAGGCAGATAAAATTGCCCTGTGGATGATGACTTAAAATTAGGATTTTTCCTCCCAGAAACAGGTGGTGGAAGATGCTGGGTCAGAGGGGTACGGATGGGACCAGGGCCCCAAAGTCACAGCATTTCAGGGCTAGGACATCCCCACTGAGTCTGGGGAGCCCCTCCCTAACCCACTTGGGTTAGGACCTGTGGGCGCAGGGGCTCTGCTCCGCCTAGAAGGAAAGGGGTTCTGAGCGTGTGGCGTTGAAGGTGCCATCAACAGGCTGCCTGGGGTGAGGAGAAGTACCTCGTCTCATCAGGCTTTTCTCCAGGCTTTGTGGGGAGGGATGAGGCTGAAAAAGGAGAAAGAATGTAGGAAAGAGGCAGAAAAAAGCAAAAGCAGAAATCACTTGGAATGTTTGCACACACTGAGGGCTTAATTTCCTTGTTCTGCTCTTCTTGCCACATATGTGCCCACGTACACACATACAGAGATATATACACACACACACAGAGCATCACAGACACACAGACATATGCACAGAGACTCATAGAGTCACAGACACAGTTACATCCATATACATACACAGACACACAGACATATACACATACAGTCACAGAAACAAGAGTCGCAGACACAGAGACACAAATGTTACAGATACCCACACACAGACACACACACAGAGTCACAGACACACATAATTGCACACATGTGCATACATAGACACAGGCACACCAGGGCACCTTCATTACCATCGGAGACTCAGGACATTTCCTTCAGATGAAAGGATAGCTGTGTCCAGGGGACCCGTTCCATTCTGCTTGCCTGTGTGTGGTGCTGCCTGGAGGCAAAGTCTTTGTCCCCTGGGTCTCTTGTGTAAAGAAATCACAGGGGTGTGAAGTTCAGCATCAGAGAGCTAGCAAGTGCAGTTCCTGCCTGCCCCCCTGACCACCCTCAGTGTACACACAGATACACAGCCGGGAGCCCAAGCTCCATGGGAAGCCACTGGCCTGTGTGAGCAGGCGGACACCTGGGGCTGGGCTCCATTAGAATGTTTACTCTTCACCTTTATCCGGGAGCCTGGCTGGGAGCCCCTCCCCTCCAGTCCCAACCGTCCAGGAGAGAAGGGGAAGAGGATGTTGTCTTCCGAGAGTAAACGTCTCTCCTCCTGTGGCCCAGGGCTCCTAGTGAGAGCCGCCTGCTGGTTTCCATTTCAGAGCCTTCCTGGGGGCTTGCTTCCCGTCTTACCTTTCCCACCATCTGCACTCCCTCCCCAGGTCCCAGCACACCCCCATCAGAAAGCGAGTCCTCCCTGGGTTTACTGAACAGGCCACAACTTTCAGAGAAGAGGAGGCCTGGTTGCCATTATGACCACAAACGTCACCTGTTTTTCCACCCTGAGGCATGGGATATTTCTTTTGCAGCCGCTGCTGTGTTGGGACCCCTAGAATCCTCCTTTGGGAGCTGGCAGCCCCAGCAGCACTCCAATATGGGGAGGTCCTGGCTCCTTGCGGGGGGGGTGGGTCCTGTGGTCCCACACGAGGCTGCTTTTGGGACTGCCTGCTTTCCAGGGGCACCTGCTGCTGAGCTGATTCAGAGGCACTGACTCGAGGCCAGGCATGGTCTGCGGTGCTTCTGCGCAGATGCATCCTTAGGACAGCCGTGTGAGCCGCCAGGCGCCAGCTGGCACCTTCTCCTTTGGCTCCCGGGGATGGTTTCTCAGTTCAGTGGTAGGGATCTGTTAACAACAGTGTGTTATATTCTACGTAGGGCCTCCCAAGTGACTCAGATGGTAACGGAGGCCCAGGTTTGATTGCTGGGCCTGCAATTCAGGAGACACAGTTTCGATCACTGGGTTGGGAAGATCCTCTGGAGAAGGGGAATGGCTACTCTCTCCAGTATTCTTGCCTGGAGAATTCTATGGACAGACGAGCCTGGCGGGCTGTATAGTCCATGGGGTCATAAAGAGTTGGACACGACTGAGCGACTAACACTTTTATTTTTCACATGCTGTACATAAGCAATAAAGAGAATAAAATATGGCGGCATATTGAGGGAACTGAGCTTTAGTATGAAGTTAGAGAGATGCTGCCAGTGCAAAAAACACAGTTAATAACATAATTTCTTCCTGGTTTCATGATCCATTGACAGCGTCCTGATGGTTAACTTGAACTTGACTTGAACCACACAAAACATGCTCTTCTTTCTGCTACTCTTTCCAACTCACCGAGTGAGATGGCTGGTAGGATTTCCCCCAGTTTTCAGCAGAGAAGATTGAAAGGGAGACAAATAGGGATGCAGAAATCTATTAATAGAAACCTCCTGTCCATCAATTGTACCCAAGAGCTTATTTTGATGGAGGCACTGCTCAACCTGTAGGGGATGTCGAGATGGATGAGAAAGTGGTCCTTTGTGAAGGGAATTTTGGATGAGCTGGGGGGTGGGGGGTGGAGAAAGGGGGAGATGCAGAGTAAGTAGATGGGGCGACATGTGATGGGGTTCTGAGCCAGTAAGAGATGTAAGACTGGTGTCGGGGGAGTTCCCTGTTGGCCTAGTGGTTAGAATTCTGGGCTTTCACTGCCGTGGCCCAGGTTCAGTCACTGGTTGGGGAACTGAGATCCTTCAAGCCACGCTGTGTGGCCAAAAGTAAAAACAAAACAAAGCGTGCGCATGCGCGCGCACACACACACACACACACACACACACACACACACACAGCCTATTGTCTGGGTGGAGAGTGGGGACCCAGAGGTGAATGTGACAGAATTTTTGATGGAGAAGGAAAACTCCTAACTGGCATGGGATGACCGGGGTATGGTCATAACTTGGGGTGGCTCATCTTTAAAAGCAGAAAGCATGGCTCAGGTGACCGCTTAAATCCCTGACAGCTCTATAAAGAGACAAAGACAAAGTTTTATTTTTAAACATAACACTGTTGTCATAATACTGAAGCCAGATTTCAGTGTGCCTGAGACAATGTACGTTTTCTAGCGGAGGCATACACGTGTACCGGGCTTCCCTTGTAGCTCAGTTGGTAAAAAATCTGCCTGCAATGCAGGAGAGCCAGGTTTTATCCCTGGGTTGGGAAGATCCCCTGGAGAAGGAAATGGCAACCCACTCCAGTACTCTTGCCTGAAGAATCCCATGGACAGAGGAGCCTGGTGGGTACAGTCCATGGGGTCACAATATGTACCTGCAGAAGGATATGTGTGAATCCTTCCATGGTTCAGGGTGAAACTTGGAGAGGTGGGGTTTACATGACCTTTTCTCTCCACGACATGACCTTACTGCCCAGCTGGGGAAGGGGAGGGGTCAGAACTCAGTAGATGAGCCAATCCAGACAGGGCTTTGGGACCCAGATTCTCCCACCAAACCAGTCTTAACAGAAACCACTCCTCTTGGGGAGGGGCCCCCTGGAACTGGTACTTCTGCTCCATTTATTCCCTGATGAGCCTGACTGTGAGTTCTGGTTCACCCCAGGCAGTCCTGGTCCACACCCATTGCCCCGGACAGTTATGAATAGTGCCTCTGTTTGCTTTCAGAAGAGTCTTATAAGATAGGGACCGTGAATTCAGGCAGTCACCTGCACCCCTGGAAAGCATGCAGATTCTAGTGGAGTCCTGTTTGCACATCCCCTGTGTACTTTTTGAGGTGACCGCAGAGACGCAAGACGTCCCTCCTTCATGCTGCCCGGCCAGAGGCCCTTCTGTTGTAACTGGAGCCACAGAGAGGGGAGGGCGATCTTTCAGCTATGCCAGGAATTAAAAACACTTGGATGTTTAATGAGCTTTTTCAAGGGCTGTTTGGTTTGCCTGTGGGTCTCTAGACATCTCTCTTCACATAGTTGAAGCCCAAGAGACCAAGTATGAAGGATGCTGTCCTCTTATATTAAATTAGATCACCCATTAGCGCAGTTTACAGAACTTCAGTTCTTGGCTGAGCTCCCATAGAGACTGGTTAGCTAAGATGATTCAGTCTGGAGCTGGTCATGTCTTATGAAAAGTGGCAGCCCTTTATGGAACCAGCCTAGCTTTAACCATTAACCTGAAATGAAGTCACTTACTTGCTCAGTGAACATTTTTGAGCACCTGCTGGGTACCAGAAGCTACCCTGGGAACTGCCTAGAGGAAGCAAAAAATTCAAGGAAGACCCAGCCCCTCGCCTGGAAAAGTTAGTGGAAGTCAGCCTTTTGCCAGAATTTGGGAGGCAGCAAGAAGCTTTCTGAGGTCCTCTGTCTCATCATTGCATTTGTTCCTTCAGCTGCCCACTGATTCCTCTGTACTGCTGATTCCTCTGTACGATACAATGACATAAGAACTCGTCTTACCTGTTCAGGTGTTAGCAGTAATCCCTTGGGGTCTTTGGAATATCATTCACTTTCAGTGAACAAGTGGAAGTGAAAGTCGCTCAGTCATGTCCAACTCTTTGTGATCCCATGAACTGTAGCCTGCAAGGCTTTTCTGTCTATGGAATTCTCCAGGCCAGAATATTGGAGTGGGTAGCCTATCCCTTGTCCAGGGGATCTTCCCAACTCGGGGATCAAACCCAGGTCTCCCGCATTGCAGGTGGATTCTTTATTGTTTGAGCCACCAGGGAAGCCCCATCCCTTGGGGTCTTTGGACCATCATTCACTGAAGCATCAGGTTTAAAGAATCAGGTTATTGGTTAGAGCAGCCCTCCCATCTCGTGTGGAAGGGAGTACCAGTCTATGGCTGGTGATGATGGGTTTGCCCATACAGAGGGGCCTTTGGTTTACACAGATCTGCCTGCCCCTGTTCCCAGAGCGCTGTGAGATTGCATTGTTCTTTGGGTGAGGCTGACTTCATTTTTGAGCATGGGACTGAAGCCCAGCACAAAAATTCCATCAGTGGATATCTTGACTGGAGAGACCACACGCTTGGAGTGAATGCACCAAACTGGGAGCCATCGGTTTCCAGGCATGGTGGCTTTCAAACATTAGCAAGCATAAAAATCACCTAGAGTTGGTAAGACCCAACCTTCTGGATCCCACCCCCAGAGCTACTGACCCTTTGGATATGGTGGAAGGGCCTGAGACTCATGAGAAAATGCATTCCTTTACAGACTCCAGGTGGCTGCTTATCACACCTAGAACCATCTACAAGGGTCAGCTGGGCAAGTCACTGCCCTTGCCCTCCGTGCCGCTGGGGGTAGAGCCCTGGGCACACATTGGTTTCTGGTTCACCCGTAGCCCCTCCTTGTGGGTGGAGGGCAGCCATGAGCTCAGGGAACTCACAGAACAGTGGACACAGTTCTCACACTGGGATGCTCTTCTGCAGGTCGAGGCTGAAGCCGTGAACCGTTCCATCACCATCGCCAACCAGACCAACTGCCCCCTGTACATCACCAAGGTGATGAGCAAGAGCGCAGCGGAAGTCATCGCCCAGGCCCGGAAAAAGGGTAAGTGTTGCCCGCGGTCTCACCGTGCAAGCGCAGGTTCTGGAGGGGTCGTAGGTGGGGGCAAGGACTGCTTTTCCAGCTCCTGCTGCCAAGTGGGTCGCAGCGCTCTCATCACTTTGCAGCATTAACCTAATTACATCTGGGTGCGGCGGGCAGCTCCTGTTTCTCGCTCTGTTCCGGGCTGCAACCGTGTTGGTATCTATTTAAAGCTACGCACAGCGCAGGGTGGGTGGGCCACACGCTTTGCCTCCTGCTCTCACTTCTGCAGAAGAGTTGGATTTAATTTGATGCAGTCTAAATAAACCAGGCACATACACAGATGACGTCAGTTCCCATCTGCCGCAGAATTCTGGGGAACCTTCCATTGCAAAGTGCGCTTCCGCTCTGGCTGGAAGTGATTTCCGCTGGCCTGTGTAAGAGAGGCTTGTGGGGGCGAGGCTCTGCCCCGCCCCCCGGCTCCCCTCCCCCCCACCCTATCATCATATCCTGTTCTGGTGCCCCAGTGGCGCCCTGTAGATGGTGGCGATATATTCTGGGCTGAGGCTGGCTCTTATTTCCAGCGGGAAGGTTCTTGGAAACTAATCTACTAAGTACCGTTCCAGGGGATGTGCCCTGATCACCGTATCCATTATGAATGCAACACAGCCCTACTGTAGCTACCTTGACTATGAGTTCGGGTAATCACACCACCTTGGTCTCTGCTTGGGAGTGTAGCTCAGTATACAGAAAGGGAGACTGATTCTGTTTAGTGGACTTGAGGTGGATCTTGGCTGGATCTGGACAAGAGTATCATAGAAGGATCTTCCCTCCCTCCCTCCTTTCTTCCTTCTCTCCCTCCATTATATTTCCCAACCCTATTGTCTCTGCATTTCTCCATCTCTGTCTCCATTTCTCTTTCTCTCTTGACTTCTGGCTTTCTCCTGGTCTCTGCATTACTTTCTTGGTCTCTCTGTTTCTCTGTCTCATTCTTTTTTGACTTTGTTATCTCTCTTCATGTATCTTTTTTTTCTCCATTAGCAAGGGGGCCCTCTGACCTCTCTGGTTTGTTCTCTGGTTCTCAGTGGGATGTGATCCACATGGATCAGGAAGATTTTTTTTTCACTGGTGGGTGAGTTGGTGCAAGACTTAGAACAGATTGCTCAATGACCACTGAGTCAGCTTGTCCCAGGAGCTGATGGCTTCTAGATGGCCCTAGCAATGAATTCCTGGCCCCTGTCCTCTGGAGCGCCCTTGGGGTCTCAGTCCTCAGACGCTGCATGAAATGGTTGCTGCATTTACCAGTGTTTCAGAAACCTGCCCTCTCCTGGCAGCAAGAAGGAACTGCCTTTTTGCAATGGAACATTCTCTGGTGGCTGAGTTGGTAAAGTATCTGCCTGCAATGCAGGAGACCACCTGCAATACAGGAGACCCAGTTTTGATCCTTGGGTGGGGAAGATTCCCTGGAGAAAGAAATGGCAACCCACTCCAGTATTCTCTCCTGGGAAATCCCATGGACAGAGGAGCCTGGTGGGCTACAGTCCCTGGGTTTACAGAGTCGGACATGACTTAGTGACTAAACTATCACCACCACTGTTCACTTACTTAGAATTGGCTTTGAATTATGTTTCTAGGAGATGTGGATGATTACTGCTGGTGACCCTCCCTCAATGGGGCCTTTTATCACCCAGGCACACATCTGTAATGTGGGATTCAGCTTCAGCACCCAGCGCTAATCACAGTATTGCTGCTTCCATGTAGAAGGGAGACAGCTGGCACTGTGTCTGAAAACGGGAAGCTGGGCACAGCTTGTTAGTAACCATACCCTACCCAGATGAAAATAAAAAACAGAAAGTTAAGCAAACATTTTAATATAGTTTCAATATAGTTAAGCATTCAGTTTATCAGAATTTGAACACTGCAGCCATGCTTTCCAATTCCAGCTCTCACTTGTCAGAATTGCAAGATGGAAGTGTCTCAGTCTGGGGCAGGTGGCCCTGGTCCTGCTCTGGGGCTGGTGGCCCTGGGCTTGGGGCCTGCCCTGCCAGCAGTGCTGCGGCTCCTCCTTTCTGTGTCTCAGCTCTTCCATTTGAAGCTGGAGTGTGTTATTAGAGTCCAGGTCCCCTCTGATACTCTGCGATTCAGTGCCCCAGGATGTCCCCGTGTTTTCCTTATGATCTGGAATCTGCTTGTGTGTTGGGGTCTAAGCACCAAGAAGGGACTTCAGTCTCTTCATTCAGAACCTTTAGGGTGAGTCCAACTGTGCTTGCTTGTGGTTCCTAGGGTGGTTCTTGCATTCATCAGCTCTCGCCCCATAGACCTTGAAAGCCTTTGATTTAGATGAACTTGAACCACCAGAAAGGAATGTCTGGTGCATCCTGGTGTTAATTAGCAAGAAGGAGAAATCGTAGCCTGCTTGTAGGCTCTTTCCGTCTTCTGGGAACTTCATAATTCCTTTGGGAGGCTCTGGGGCAGGAATTTCTATACTTGCTTTACTTTGCAGCTGAGTAAACTGGAGCTCAGAGCTGCTGAAATGTGGAATTGGGCTTTGATCATCTGCATCTGACCTCACGCCATGAAGGTCCCCACTAATGTCTGACTCACCTTCCTGTTTTGAGATTGTTTTAATATGGGAGATGCTGTGGCTGTCTCCTTGGTATCTGTTGGTGTTTAGTTCCTTAACAAACTGGGTTGAAACTGGACTCTGACACTTGGCAAAGTCATGGAGAATGTGGAAGCCAGGATTCCCCAGTGACCAAGAAGAAAATTAATATAAAGCTGCATTTGAATGTTAGTGCTCTGGGATCAGCATCCTGTCCTGAGACAACTCCCAGCTCCACTAGGCATTAGCTTGTGATGCTGGGCAGATAACTTACCATCCTTTGGTCCCTTTTTCCGATCTAAATGGGGAGGATAGTAACAGTGATAATCTCCTAAGGCAAGGGTGACGCCTAAATGAGATACTGCCCACAAGGACTTTATGATAACTGTACCTGATACTGTGACGATTGAAGAGTGAGCATGTGTTAGTCACTCAGTCGTGTTTGACTCTTTGCAACTGTAGCCCGCCAGGCTCCTCTGTCCTTGGGATTCTCCAGGCAAGAATACTGGAGTGGGTTGCCATGCCCTCCTTCAGGGAATCTTCCCGACCCAGGGATTGATCCTAGGTCTCCTGCATTGCAAGTGGGTTCTTTACCATCTGAGCCACCAGGGAAGCCCAAGATGGAGCCTGAGTGAGGCCTGTTTTCAGGGGCTTTTAACTGGCCACAGCGTCATGCGGGCTTCCCACAGAGCCAGTGTCGCCACTGTTGTCTCCTCCATCCTGTCATTCAGCAGGACAGCCTCCCATCAACCCCAGTCTGCAAACAAGGAAGTGAAGGAAGACACAGCCAGCACCAGAATACCTTGGGCAGTTTTCACCCTTCCAAAGAGCTTAGACCCTGGTCAGTTTCAAAGGCCGATGTCACAGAAGGACACCGAAATGTGAAAATGGACTATCTTGCCCCAGATCATCCAGCCTGTAGGAAATAGAACCCTTAGATCTAGACTCTGGGCTGGTTCTCTTTTCATGAAGAATCCATTGTAGGGGTTTCTCTCACATGGGCTCCCTCCGACTGCATTTTATCCACGTGTGGGCTTGAACATGGTGTCGATGCCTTCTGTGTGTGAGTGGTGGCACGTGGGCCGTGCCCAGTGACCTCATCTGAGCCACATCCCTCCCCCAGCCCCAAACCCAGATGCAGAAATGTTCACAACCCAAACTTGAGACAAGACTTCCTGTGCCCTGAGGTTCAGTAGGAATGGCGGGGGTGTAATGAGAAGCACATGGTCAGGGGCTCTGCGAGGACCATCCCAACTTGGGGACAAATCCTTTGTGTTAAGTTAATGCACAGCCTAGTAATCTTGAGCCCAGAGAGTGCCCCATTGGTTGGGCTGTGAATGAATCTCACCAAAATTTGTGTTAGGCAGGGCTCTGGAGAAACAGAACCAATCTCTCCCCTTCCCCCACCCCCCTCTCTCACACACACACACACACACACACACAGATTTTAAAGAATTGGTTCATGCATTGTGGGCACTGGCAAGCAAGTCTGCAGGTAGGCTGCTTGGTTGGAGATTCAGGAAAGCATTGATGTTGCAATGGGAAGTTGTCTGGAGGCAGAATTCCTCCCCCATCAACCCCCTCATCTCAATAGCAGATGCTTGCAAATTGGGAATTCAATTCAGCCACTTGCAGGGTGAGACCCTGGGTTCAGTTTTCGGTCGGTTTGGCTTTGAGGCTGCTGGATATGAGGCTCTCTTTTGGGGTAGATATAGAAACTTTTGGTTCATTTATGGGACCCTTGAGCTGGGAATTTTTTTTTTTTTCTTTATGAGCTGGGAATTTGAATCCCTGAGTCATCCTTGTCTTTCCTCACTTTGTCCAGTGTAATTAAGAACAACCAGCTAATACTGTCATACTCAGGTTGACAAAAACGTTCTAAGGTATCAAATACACAGTCACCCAGAACTTTGCCTCTTGTAAGCACTTGATGTGGTATTTTGTGCATTTCTTTTGCCTCATCATCCTGTGCATTGCCAGCGCTGTCTTATAACTACTGAAGTGGGGTCATTAGTACCTTAAATCAGGTTAGAGAACCAATTCCAGAAACCCCAGAACCCATCCAGAAAACTTTTAAGATTCTGTTCCTTTAGAATTACTCTCGGTACCAGAATCTGACAGGGTTGTCCGTGCACAGGGCCTAGGGTGTTGAGTTCTGGCCTGGGGTCTCTGAGAGGAGAGAGAGAGTGGTATGTGTGTGTATGTTTCAGTTCAGTCCAGTCGCATAGTCGTGTCCGACTCTTTGCGACCCCATGGACTGGAGCATGCCAGGCTTCCCTGTCCATCACCATCTCCCGGAGCTTGTATATGTTTGCATAGGGTTTTGGGTTTTTTTTTTTTTTTTTGTATTTTGGGGGGTTTTTTTGGTTTGTTTTTGGCTGTGCTGCGTGGCTTGAGGGATCTTAGTTATCGGACCAGTGATGGGACCTGTGTCCCCTGCAGTGGAAGAGTGGAGCCCTAATCACTGGACCACCAGGGAATTCCCAGTGTTTATATAATTTTTCACTGTGCTTTTAAGGCTGTGTTTTGAAATACACACACACATACGTTTTCTTTCCCATTGTTTCTCTCTGGATTTGTCCTCCTGCTTCTTGTTCATGGGAAATGACTAACCATCCGGGCGGGAGCTGTCAAACATCTCTCATCCCCAGCCTGCCTTTATTCTCCATGAATGCGCTCAGGCCGTTGTGAATAAACACCACCCCAGCCCTCCTGTTCCCGGCCATCCTAGGGAGCCTGCCAAAGGCTGGCCCGGGGTCATCTCCTTCAGTTTAGATTTTCCCCAGAGAAGAAAAGCATGAAGGTCTAACTTGCTGCCAAGAAAACATCAGCAGTGTGTTTGGAGGCGTGTAGAAAGGCCAGTGAAGCCTAGTTTGTGGTTTATTATTATTAGTGGTAATTATTTCCGGGATGCAGTGCCTTGGTGTCTGTGGCCTGGCTGGGGTCTGGAAGTCCATCCGTGGCTGTCTCAGGTACAGTGTTCATAAAATGGGCAGAGGTGGAGGCCTCCTCTAGGGTGATGTAGCTCCTGCCCTGTCTTTGGGGGCTAAAGAGGAGAAAACCCCAAAACAGCAAGGACTTCTGAATCCCTGAACAGGGCAAAGCAGGAATGAGCTGCAAAGATGCCTTCCTCTTTCTCCAAGTCCCCCATCTTCACTTGGCCCTGGCCCAGGAGTCCTGGCTCAGCCTCGGGCTAAGGAGGCAGATCTGGTCAGCCATGGCCTTGAAACTCCGACCCAGTTCTGGGTTTTGTAGAAGCTGAAGGCCGAGTTCATTCCCTTGTGTCGAGCTGTGTGGCCTGTGCATAGACAGGATGGGCCTCAGTTCCTTCACCAGCTCCCACATCCCCACCTGAGTTGTGTTTTGTGGAGTGAGATGAAGGCTGAGGTCAAGGGCGCTCACACTTGCAGGATGCGTTCCGGGAACCGGCCCCTCCCGGTCCTCAGGTTTCCAAAGGCAGGACTGAAGTGCAGATCAAGGAGAGGATGAACAATAGTGAGTTACGGGAAGATCAGGAAACCGTTGATGCTCGTCCAAGGATTTCCAAAGACCGGCAGCTCTCTTTTTCTCCAGGCAGTTCTGTCTCTTGATTAGTTTCAGGTCGACAAAGCCAGGAAACCTTTTTTTCTTTTTTAAATTAATTAAAAATTTTAATTTTAATTTTAATTTAGTTTTAAATTAATTAAACATTTTAATTTTAAAATTAATTAACAATTTTAACCTTAACTGAATTTTAAAAATTAATTAAAATTGTGGCATGTGGGATTTTTTTAGTTGAGGCATGCAAGTTCTTAGTTGCAGCGTGTGGGATCTAATTCCCTGACCAAGGATTGAACCCAGGCCCACTGCATTGGAAGCGCAGAGTCTTAGCCACTGGACTGCCAGGGAAGTCCTCAGAAACCTATAAGGTTACAGATCTTCTGTTTTCCTAAGGCCTCACCCAGACCTCACCTTTATGCTCAGATAAGAGAAGGGGGTGACAGAGGAAGAGATGGTTAGATAGCATCACCAACTTGATGGACATGAATTTCAGCAAACTCTGGGAGATAGTGAAGGACAGAAGAGCCTGGCGTGCTTTAGTTCATGGGGTCGCAGAGTCAGACAGGACTGAGCAACTGAGCAGCAACAAGAGCCAGTGGAACCTCTAGTCCTGGGTGGGTCGGAAGGGCCACCCTCAGCTCAGCCACTTCTGCTGATACGTGAACCAAAAACCCTGGCCTGCGGGGCCGTGGGGGCCTGCTTGGCATTTGCATTTCACACACATCCCTTAGGGGCCAGGGCCTTCTCGGGATGCAGGTTTTTCTGCTCTGGGATGAGCTGAAACAGGATGTGCAGCTGCCCTGCAGCTCCCTGGATTCCATCCTGCCTGCCTGGGAAGCTCTGAGTAGGTCAGGAATGCCGGGGACCTTCCAGGTGATTCTGAGCATTGGCCCCCCTCTTCCTGGGGGCTTCCTTTAGGGTGAGGCTGTCCCCACGTTCCGGGGCCCTCCTTCCTGCTTGGGGATTGTCACTGACTTCCTCAAGTGAGCTGCCTGCCAGGCCTCTAACACTCCCCAGAGGAACAGAGTGTTCTTTGTGAGATTCCTGAGTCTGGGGTGGGGGGTGGGAGGGATGGGGGCAGCTCCCAGAGCCAGCTCGCAAGGCAGCCACTGTCCCAGAGTGGGTGTTGTGCTGCGTTATCAAGAGATAAGGCCTCGGGAAAGGCCGAGCAGAGGAAAGGAGACGCATTCCAGACTGAGAAGTGTTTGGCCTTGAAGGCACTGGGTTTGGAGAAAAGGGCCCGGTTGGCAGGACCACTGTGGGGGTGCGGGAGCCCCACAGTGGGAGGAGGTGGAAGAGGTGCATTCCTGCTGGTGGTGGGGCTGGTCTGAGGTCAAATTCCAGCTCGGATCCCTTGACTTCATAAAACATCACACCCTTCAATCAGTTCAACACAGTTATTGAGTACAGAGTCATTTTCCACAGGGTATCTCCATCAAGTAGAAAAGTAAAAAAATCTATTATTTAAAAAAATAATGTCTTGGTGTTGATTTACTGTGTTGTGTTAGTTTTAGGTGTATAGCAAAGTGATTCAGTTAAACATACACATTCATTCATTTTCAGATTCTTTCCCCATATAGGTTATTATAGAATATTGAGTAGAGTTCCGCATGGTATATAGTAGATCCTTGTTGCTTATCTATTTTTATATGTAGTAGAGTATACATGTTAATCCCAGTCTCCCAATTTATCCCTCTCCCCCCTACATGTTTCCCCTTTGGTAACCATCGACTTGTTTTTGAGATCTGTGAGTCTGTCTTGTAAATAGCTTCATTTGTGTCATTTTTAAAACATTAGGTTCTAATGTTTTAAAATCTAAAAGATTAGATTTTAAGACATTAGATTTAAAACATTAGATATGAGTGATATCATATGATATTTGTGTGAAAAATAAAAAAATTTAAAACTGGGTGCTTATTGGATTATTGGAGTGGAGGCTGGGATTGAGTTTTTGGACAGTGTTAAAAGAGAGACCAGCTTTGTTGTAAGGCTGCATAAGGAAGGCATGAGATGCTTCAGTGAGAAGTTCATGTCTATCCTTGAAGGCAGAAGGATCCCTTCAGAGGTCTTTATGTAAGAGAATGGCCCATGAAGATTATGTTTTAGGAAGATCACTCTGGAAGTGCCGTGGAGAATGGATGCAGAGGCAAGGAACGAGGTGGGGAAAGCAGAAAACAATCCGAACTCTGACTGGGAGGTTCTATTGGAGGGTGCATGCTGCATGCTAAATCTCTTCAGTTGTGTCTGACTCTCTGTGACCCTATGGACTGTAGCCCACCAGGTTCTTCTGTCCATGGAATTCTCCAGGCAGATACTGGAGTGGGTTGCCATTTCCTCCTCCAGGGGATCTTCTTGACCCAAGGATCAAACCTGCATCTTTTTTGTCTCCTGCATTGGCAGGCAGTTTCTTTACTGCTAGCGCCACCTGGGAAGCCCTCTATTGGAGTGAGCTGGGGAGAAATGATGAAGCCCTGATTTAAGGGAAGGTATGCAGAGTAGCTTCCCTTGTAGCTTAGTCAGTAAATAATCTGCCTGCAATGCAGGAGACACGGGTTTGATTACTGGGTTGAGAAGATCCCCTGGAGAAGGAAATGGCAACCCACTCCAGTATTCTTGCCTGGAGAAGCCCCTGGACAGAGGAGCCTGGCAGGCTACAGTCCATGGGGTTGTAAGAGTTTGACACGACTTAGCGACTAAACCACCACCATGCAGAGTGAAAAGGAACGGATGTGTATAAGGCATTACAGCATTGGCTTTCGATGGTCATAAATGATTCCAACTTTCTGGCTTGGCCATGAGTGGCTAGAGAAGAGGACATGAGTTAAGCACCAGGAAATCAACATTCTTTCCTGACAGTATATTGAGTTGGGCTAGACGTCTGCAAACCTTGAAATCTCAGTAATGTAACTGTGTGAGTCCTTTACTTCTCCTTCTGACAAAGTCTGCTATGAATCTGGGGGCCCTGAGAATGGTGACTCAGGGATCCAGGCAGATGTGGAGGGCTGTATACTTGCTCTCAAATACTTTATCCCACTGATGTCACATCTGATTTTCTGTCTCAGCCTATTAGTCGTAGCTAGACACTGGGAAAAGGACTGGGAGATGTTGGGAGAGCAGGCCAGGGGTTGTGTTTGGTGAGCAGTGAGGTCAAGTATGAGGTACCCTGGATCACCCCAAAATAAGAGTCTAGGTGGTGCTTGGGATTGGGTGCTTGAATGCAGTCTGAGCTGGAGATTGTTAACAGATTTGGGGATCAACAGAATAGAAGGTAGAATGTTTGGGTTCTCCAAGGGAGAGTGGGTTGAGTTAGTAGAGCAGTGGTCTGGGGAAGCAATCAACTTAGGCTTGGATTAACATATGAAAGTGAAATGAAAGTGTTATTCACTCAGTCATGTCCTACTAGTCTGCGACCTCATGGACTGTGGCCCGCCAGACTCCTCTGTCCATGGAATTCTCCAGGCCAGAATACTGGAGTGGGTTGCCATTTCCTTCTCCAGGGGACCTTCTCAACTGAGGGATCGAACCTGAGTCCCTTGCATTGCAAGCAGATTCTTTACCATCTGGGCCACAAGGGAAGCCAGGGATTAACGCATACACATCACTGTTTATGAAATAGATAATCAGCAAGGACCTCTACAGCACAGGGGACTCTACTCTGTAATGACCTTTATGGGGAAAGAATCTGAAAAAGAATGTGTGTGTATGTGCTCAGCCTCTTTAGTCGTGTCCAACTCTCTGCGACCTTTCGGACTGTAGCCCGCCGGGATCCTCTGTCCATGGGATTTTCCAGGCAAGGATACTGGAGTGGGTTGCCGTGACCTCCTCCAGGAGATCTTTCCGACCCAGGGGTCGAACCTGTGTCTCTTGGGTCTCCTTCATTGGCAGGCGGGTTTTCTGCCGCTAGCGCCATCCAAAGAATAGATACATGTATCTGGATAACTGAATCACTTTGCCATACACCTGAAACTAACACAACATTGTAAATCAGTTATATTCCAATAAAAAATAAAAAGTAACAGAAAGAAAAGAAGAGCAGGGGTCACAGGTGAAATCTTAAGGAGTACTTACTGTATTGGTGACTGGATGGCTGGGGTATTTGACTTCCCCAGACACCCATTTCCTCAGCTCTGAGACAGGGCGGCTCCTCCTCTGAAGGGGTGCTGGACCTGAGGCGTGCTGCCGGGATGCAGGGACTCCCGGCAGCGGTGGCCCGCTCGCTGCCTCTCTGTGTGGGGCTCAGCTCTGCCTTCTCTTTGTCAGGAACCGTGGTGTACGGCGAGCCCATCACTGCCAGCTTGGGGACCGACGGCTCTCACTATTGGAGCAAGAACTGGGCCAAGGCTGCTGCCTTTGTCACCTCCCCGCCCCTGAGCCCCGACCCGACCACCCCAGACTTTCTGAACTCCTTGCTGTCATGGTGAGTGTCGGCGACTTGCTCCTGTCTCCTGTTCTTGGTCTTTCCTCAGACCAGGCTGACCCGGTGGGTTCCAGTATGGCTGGCCAAAGCCAGCTTGCCAGCAGAAACCTTGTCCTCCAAACTCGGATTGCTGGATGGGAGCAGGGGGTTAGCATCTTGATCCTTTCAAGGGGATCCTGGGTTAAAAGCCAGGGCCATCTTGAAAGTCAACCAAAGGGGATGAATGAGGAAGCGAAAGGGTTTCACTGTGTGTGGTGTCACTCATAAGACACCTCATGAAAGAGACTCAGAGACCCAGCATTTAATGAAGCTTTAATGTCAGGCCACGTCTTCCTGCATTTCCTGACTCCTGGGGGCAGGAGGACTGTTTTAAAAACCTTCAGTGGCCGGACACGTGAAAAAAATATATTCAAGGATGATCTGAGGTAAAGATCAGTAAAAAGCTGGTGTTGTGTGTTCCTTGTAGTGGAGATCTCCAGGTGACCGGCAGCGCTCACTGTACCTTCAACACGGCCCAGAAGGCCGTCGGAAAGGACAACTTCACCCTGATCCCTGAGGGCACCAACGGCACGGAGGAGCGGATGTCTGTCATCTGGGACAAGGCTGTGGTAAGGGGCGGTGGGCTCACGGCGGTGGTCTCTGAGTGGTAGGGTAAGGCTGTGGTAGGGGGCGGTGGGCTCATGGTGGTGGTCTCTGAGCAGTAGGGACAAGGCTGTGGTAAGAGGCGGTGGGCTCACGGCAGTGGTCTCTGAGCGGTAGGGTAAGGCTGTGGTAAGAGGCGGTGGGCTCACGGCAGTGGTCTCTGAGCGGTGGGGTAAGGCTGTGATAAGGGGTGGTGGGCTCATGATGGTGGTCTCAGCTCACGGCGGCAGTCTCTGAGCAGTAGGGTAAGTCTGTGGTAAGGGGCGGTGGACTCATGGTGGTGGTCTCTGAGCGGTGGGTAAGGCTGTGGTAAGGAGTGGTGGTCTCACTGCAGTGGTCTCTGAGTGGTGGGCAGGGCTCGGCTTTCTCCTGCCTCCTCATCCGAGGCCTTGGGTCTCATGCGAGCCTTGAAATGGCAGTTGAGAAAATTCTAGAAACCAGTATTTGTGTGATAATATTAGGTTTGGAAGTCTAAGACCACTCCCCATAGGTTATTTCTTTTTAAATACCCATATGTATTTGTCACTATTATTATATGTGAAACAGGAGAGACTGGGGGAAAAGAAAACACGATGGTCTTTAAAATATGACTGTTGTCATCAATCAAGAGAAAGCTTCCTTCACACCCTGGTGACTTAATCTCCTGCTCTTGGAAATAGACTCAGTTTCCTTCAAATGGTCTTTTGGACTCTCTGAGTTTAACATTTATCCTCACTAAAGGCTTTTGAACGGCCTGCTTTGAACATACATTGACCTTTGAGGAATCTTTGGGGCTTTTTATTTTTAATGTCTTAAAATGTAACAACTTTAGGTTTTCTAAAACCTAAAGTTCTAAACCCTTATGGGTTTTAAAGTTCTAAAACCTTATGGAATTTTTTCAGTTATGTAAACTATGTATTTCCTTATTCCAAAAAGAATAAAGAAGTAAGTAAAACTCACTCATGACATCATGTTTCAGATCCAATTACACTGAACATTTTGGTGAATGTCTTTAATTTTTTGCTAGTGCGTTTACATATGCGTAAATGATGTATGAGTGAATGTGTAACACAGGCATCATATAAACTATTTTGTAGCCTATCTTTTACAATTAAGGTAGTATAAAAATTCTGCACATCCTTCAACGTACTTGAAAACTTGGTTTTCGATAGCTAACTCTTCCATCTTGATGCTGAACTATAATTCATTTGTAATTCTTTGGTTGACTATTTAGTTATTTCTGATTTTACTTCTGGGATGAACACCCTCGTAGGTACATCCTTGGACACATCTTTAGTGATGCTTATAGGAGAAGCTTCTAAAAGTGGTATTTTTGGGTCAAAGGGTGTGCATATTTTTAAGGCTTTTCATATCTCTTGTCAGAGTTCCTTCCAGAAAGGTCACACCAAATTTGTGTGCTGCCAGCAGTAGACGGCATTCCCTAGTTCCTCCTACCAGGTCCAGATCAGGGTTATCAAAAAACCCAAGGCATCACCAATTTTATTGTGAATTTCACCTCATTGGTTTACATTGAATCTCTTCAGTTACTTATTAAAATGTATATTTCTTTCATATGCTTTCAGCCATTTTTTATTTTTTTCTCCCTTACAACCCGCTCATGTCCTTTGCCCATTTTTCTATTGGATTTAGAGTGGGCTTTCTAACAGAGAGTGCATTCATCTCTTCAAATCCCACATTTAAAGGGACACGAAGTACACATGATAGAGATGAGAAAGTAGGGGGAAGGATGTGCGGGGAGTTTGATCGACATCCAGAGTTTGCTGCAGGGATGGGGCGCTGAGACTTCTAGGTTGGCTGGACTAGGAGCTGAGGTCTGTGCCTGTATCTTTGGAAGGAACAACCATTCACATCAAATCATGTTTCCTAAAGAGGCATTGAGGCCCCTTCAGCTTTTTTTTAAAAAAAAAAAAACTTCTTGCTTTGAAATAATTATTCTTTCAGAGGATTTGCAAAGATAGCATGGACAGAAAGGTCCCGTGTACCCTTCACCTGCTAACAGTTACAGCTCATGTATATTTGGAGTGTGATTTCCAGACCTGGAGAACGACAGTGGTGTGGTGCATGTGTCTAGTTCTCTGTCGTTTTGTCATATGCAGATTCATGTAACCATCACTGCAATCAAGATAGAGGTGTCCTCCATCATCACAAAGACCCCCGTGCTCCTGCCCCTTTATAGTTGCACCCACGCCTAACCTGCGGAGGAATCTCCGTCTCACCCCTCGTGTGTCCATCTCTATAACTTGGTTATTTTGAGAATGTTCCATAAATGAAGTCATACAGTATGTGACCCTTGGAGACTGTTATTTTTTTTTGGCTATGTCAGGGCGTGTGGGAATCTTAGTTCTCTGACCAGGGATTGAACCCATGCCCTCTGCAGTGGAAGTGCAAAGTTCCAACCACTGGACGACCGTGGAAGTCCCTGGAGATTGTTTTTTTTCCATTCAGCATAATGCCCTTAATATCCAAGTTATGTGTATCCAGAGCATCTCTTTTTATTGCTAAGTAGCCTTCCACCCTTCAGCCTTCTAACTTGCTTTTCTTACACGTGTGTGTATTGTCCTCCTCAGGTCACTGGGAAGATGGATGAGAACCAGTTTGTGGCCGTGACCAGCACCAATGCTGCCAAAGTCTTCAACCTGTACCCCCGGAAGGGCCGCATTGCTGTGGGGTCTGATGCTGACTTGGTCATCTGGGACCCCGACAGCGTGAAGACCATCTCTGCCAAGACCCACAATAGCGTAAGCCCTGTTCACGGCGTGGACCCCATCCAGACCAGTAACACTCTCATAGAAGGACAGAGGCAGGGACAGTCCCCAGGATTTATGAAAAGAACTCGCTGTGATCGGAAGGAACTTTTCCCTAGGATATGTTATAACTTGCAATTTGCTGAGAAAAAAATAGCTCTTTCCTTCTCTTTAGTGAGGTCAACATGACCATTAATCTTATCATCACTTTGGAGTACAATGGCCTGTCTATGGCTAGAAAGTCTCTATCTCTGGACCTTCAGAGCCTCTAGCATCATGTCTGGACCTCAGAAGCTTCTAGAAGTCAGGCAGCATTCCAGTTTAATAGTTTGGTGCATCATCTCTTCTGACATCCCTTGGTGCAAGGGATTCAAATAAAACATTCAAATGTTCACTCCCGAGATGCCTACTCGGCACTTTCATTCTTTGAGGCCACTGCTTTCTCATTGTCAGTGTGGCCATACAGAAGCCTAAAAGGCAGATACTCTTATGTCCTAAAGGCATGAATTGATTTGGAAGAAATAGAAGAAATACCCTGGAAGGCGTTGTGATCAGGATTTTAGGATCTGTAGTTTTGGGGTCTCTCTTGTCTCTTGGTCTAAATGGCAGAGCTTGGGGGTGCCCTGTCTTGGTAATAAATAGGACCCTGGGGAGGTGACTTCATGTCATGTCTTGGGCTTGTTGGCTGAGAAGAGGGGTTTTGACGAGGCCCCTGAGTATCCTGTGATTCTGTGAAGTCAGCAGGTATTAGATGGAGATGTAGATACCATTGGTTCTTCATTAAAAAAATTGTGTGTGTGTGTCTGTATAATATAGAAATGGCAAAAGGGAGAACTTCAGAAAAGAAATAGGTATAGAACAGAGTTTTTCATGTCAGAAACCTCTATGATTTTTCTTTGGCCGAGCATCACAGCTTATAGGATCTTCATTCCCTGACAGGGATTGAACGCCAGATCCTCAGCAGTGAGTCCTAACCAGCAGTGAGTCCTAGACCATGAGGGAATTCCCCTGTATGACTCTTGAAGTGAATTTTTAGTGAATGAAGAGGCTTTTTGAGATAAACTTCTAAACTGAAAGCTGGCTCAGTGAGGAATCTGACTCTAGGTTGCTCACTCCAGGTGTCCTGGGCCAGCAAGTATGGACGCCTGCTCCAAGGGCCAGCTCAGGGTGGGCTTCTGGCATTTCTCCAGGACACTGCTGGACTCTTAGCTAAATCCTAATCCTCTTTCCTATGTGGGCAGAGGGGCTTGGGCTGCACAAGCACCCGTGGGTGCTGGGTGGGTAGGTGCCTTTAAGGAAGTCTGCTCAGCTCTCGGTATTAATGGTGGATTTTCCCTTCTTCCCCACTGGCGGGCTTAGCTCCCCAGCAGAGCCTGACAGCGGCCCCTACTGGTGACTTAGGTCACGACCTCCCGGGGGCCCATCATTGTCTTCTTTATCGACAGGGGGCCTCGGGTCCAAAAGGAGAAGGGGGTGGCAGAGGATGAGACAGTTAGATAGCATCACTCACTCACTGGACGTGAGTTTGAGCAAACTCTGGGAGACAGTGAAGGACAGGGAAGCCTGGTGAGCTGCAGTCCACGAGGTCGCAAAGAGTCGGACACGACTGAGCGGCTGAACAAGAACGACAACAGCGACCGAGGCTCCTGCCTTGTGAACCTACCTCTTCTTGTGCCTTCAGCATCACAGCGCCGTTTACCCTTTCATTTGGCCTTCTCAATAAAGGGATGGTATTATTATCTCAATCGGGAAGATAAATAAAACAGAGGCTTAGAGAGCTTAAGTGACCAGTCTAACGTTACATAGCTATTTTGCGGTGGAGCTAGAATTAGAACCCAAAATTGTCCAGGGCTTTTCCCTGCCAGACTGTGTGCGCAGCCTCTTGGTCAGGGTCAGAGGGAGAAAAATGTTTCTCCCTGACAGAGTCCCCTTCCCGGAGGTGATGGAAAGAGCAGGCTGGACTCACTGTGTAATCTGCAGGTGACCTAACTAGAGCACCTGCGTGGGAAGCTCTGAACCCGGCAGAGGAGAGGATGTCAAGGAGTGATGATCCAAGAAGACAGATTCCACCCTCCAGACATTCAACAGCAATGCCCTGCCTTTACCTCCAGGCAGTCCTGGAGATCATGACTTCTAACAGTGCCTCTCGCCCATCCAAACCTCTTTGAAAGAGCCGGCACGGAGCATGTTTGTGCAACACTAATTATCTAGAAGAACACTAGCAGGAGGCCTTCCCCGTGTAATACAGCATTTCCTACCACGGGGCTAATTAGCTTTAATTTGGAGTATTTAGCTAACTCTTGTTGACAGCCCTGTTGCTACTAAGCCTCTGCTTGGATTTGCCCGGTATCCAGCCAGATGAATCATTTTAGGAAGCATGTGTGGGTGCAAGTTATAAAGGTCTGTACCTGGTAAGCGACGAGGTCTCGCTGCCTCACTGTTTGACAGAGTATTTGTGTGTGTTAGTCGCTCAAGTCGTGTCCTACTCTTTGCCATTCATGGACTGTAGCCCACCAGGCTCCTCTGTCCATGGGATTCTCCAGTCAAGAATACCGGAGTGGGCAGCCATTCCCTTCTCCAGGGGACCTCTCTGACCCATGGATCGCACCTGGGTCTCCAGCATTGCAGGCAAATCCCTGAGCCACTAGGGAAGCCCTTGACAGAGTATAGGCTCTGAACACCCCAGGTTGTGACTGACCATTGAACTTGTTAATTTTAAGTCACTGAGAGCCGTAGGACTTGTTCTTCCACATCCCTTTAAAAATGGGAGGTGACCCATAGATCTTCTGGGTGCTGATATCCATCTTTTTTTTTTTTTTTGATATGGACCATTTTTAAAGTCTTTTTTGAATGTTACAATATCATGTCTGTTTCATGTTTTTGGCCACGAGGCATATGGGAGCTTAGCTTTCCAATCCAGGGATTGAACCCGTACCCCACCTCCCCTGCATTGGAAGGCGAAGTCCCAACCACTGGACCACCAGTGACGTCCCATGAGATCAGTCATTGTTAGGCAACTAAACTCAGCATATGCATCTCAGGATGTCTTTGCCACTTGCAATCTTGCTGGGAAAGTGCAATAAAGAACCAGACAGTGAACGAGGGATTTTCTAAATGCCAACATAATGCTGAGTAATGGGCTAGATGCTTTTGTTCCTTTTATTTCTTGTGATCCTAGCATCATTTCTTTAAAGTGGGCTGTGTCCCCTTAGAGGTGAGGCCGCTGAGTCTCAGAGAAGTGTGAGGAATTGGTCCAAAGTCATACAGCTGGCAAATGGCAGACCTGGGATGTGGACCCCGGGGCGGATGGCACCATGGCCAGGGTTGTCGCCATGACTATAGGAGGGCATGAGAGGAGCTTGTCAGAGTGTAGACAGTTAACTGTGGGGGACATGGAGGACCTGAGACTTGACTCAGTCCTCAAGGATAACCCTCCTGAAGGTCCTTTCAGAGCAGTCAGAATTCTTTCCCATATGATGCTTCTTGGGTTGTCATCTCTACATGAGCCTTGCAAAGGAGGCAGGTGAAGAAACCGAAGTTCTGAGGCAAGATTAAAGCTCAGAGTCATACAACTCCTCGATTTCAAACAGATCTAAGGTGCCACCAATTTTAAGATAGTCTGTTTGGGTACTGCTATGAAAAAAAGCATGTCCAAAAAAGGAGGAGTCTAACAGGATACTGCTCTAAAATTAAATGCTGTGTTGCCAAAGGCCAGCTTGTGCTGAGCACGGGATACATGAGAGCTAGATCTGCCAGGTACTGAAGGGGTGGCAAAGAAGCTTGGCTTTCTTGATACTGGCTTTTGGTGCAGAGAGGGCAAAACTGGCTGCTTAGAGAATCTGAACTGAAAGCTGGGGCTTATGCAAGCTGTGTCCAGCAGCGGTCCAGAAAAAACCTGAGGGTGAGATTTTCCTGTAACATGTTACAGGTTTGGGAACCCCCCAGGCCAGTGGGAAAAGCTGACTCCAATCCCCTGGAAGGGCCCAGTTTAGCCTAGGCTGACATTGACTGGGCAGCTCCTCGTGCTGTGAGATACAGGCTCATTTCAGGGACCAGTGTCTTAGAACTGATGACGGGCTTGGGGGCACACACTGTGGTCCTGGGAATCCATGTGCAGAGTCGCCTTCCTTCCCCCGGGCGCCTCTTCCTCTTATTCCTCCAGGAGCTTTCAGGTTACTCCTTGGAGTCTCAGAGCAGGGCTGTTTTGTTGCTGTTTTCAGGCAACCCCACGGGTCCCGTGTGAGCTGATGAGCCAGCCTGGGGCTCCCCATGCCCACCAGCCCCTGCAGTAAGCAGGCGATGTTGCCCTGAATGGCAGTGCATCAGCTCTGCTCACAGACTGACTCTTCAGCGCTGATCACCTGGTCCGAATCTCCCCAGAAGCCCAGCTGCTTTTTGTGGATACAAACTGTTGTTAGCTGCTTAGTCGTGCCCCACTCTTTGCAACCCCATAGATTGTAGCCCGCCAGGCTCCTCTGTCCATGGGATTTCCCAGGCAAGAATACTGGAGTGGGTTGCCATGGAGCTGCCTGTTAATTCTCCAGGTCCAGGCAGCTGTACCTGTGAGCAGGGCAGGCGTCTGGAATCTGGAGAAGGAGCAGTGGGTGAGCTGAGGCTGTGGGGTGGGCCTGTGACATGTGGAGCTTTTAGTGTTATTGCAGCAACAAACTCACTCAGACAGAGACCCCACATATTTTCCAAGAGGGCACACAGATATATCCCCCCTTTCACCATGAAAGGCTTGGAACCAAAAGGATGGCTGCCTTGTTGGGAAATTAAACCTCAAGCGTTTTATCGACGGCATGTCTCTGGAGTTACCACAGTCCTTTCATTTAGCAACTTCAGTTTAACCACATCGCTAACTGATTGGAAAACCAAGCGAACCAGTGGGAAAACCGACTCGTGGATGGCTCATTTCAAGATTAAATTTAGAACTTGGTCAGAGAAGGCTTCTTGGGGTTTTAACCTGATTGGAGCCTGAGTTAGTGAGAGCAAAGTCACCGCTTATACGAGGAATCATTTTCTTATATTCGTGTGGCATTTACAAACCCCTCTGCTTTTCTGTATAAATTTTCTCTTCCGTGAGTTTTACCCCTCCGTTTTTTTGTGTGTATGTGCTGAAACTCAGACAGAATTTAGACCTAGTGATGAAGTCCTGGTGAGTGGTCATTCAGGAGAGGGACCCCATCTCTGGGCTTTTCTTTCTTCTGAGTGATCGCTGGGCAGTGGGTACTGCCAGACTGATGAGATTTTCCCAGGATGGAGGGCGAATTCTGAAGTTTACTGTGTTCCCTCCCTTTTAGTCTCTTGAGTACAACATCTTCGAAGGCATGGAGTGCCGTGGCTCCCCACTGGTGGTCATCAGCCAGGGGAAGATTGTCCTGGAGGATGGCACCCTTCATGTCACCGAAGGCTCTGGACGCTACATCCCCCGGAAGCCCTTCCCTGACTTCGTTTACAAGCGTATCAAGGCAAGGAGCAGGGTGAGTACCTCCTATCTTAGGAGTGGTTTCTCTCCTGGATAAAGTTCAATTCCGTTAACACGGAGCACTCTGAGTCAAACTACTGAGGTCAGTACGGAAGATTTAGGGAGAAGGAAAACATGGTCTTTTTATTCCTGGAATTCAGAATGCCAGTGCAGGAATCAGGCATGTCTGCAGCCAGCCAGAGTGATGTGAGACTGTGGTGTGTGCTGTGATGAGGCTTCGAGGAGGGGACTGCTGCTGCAGTTATAAGAGAAAATAACATGGGGAGAGGGCATTTTGAGTTGGGTCTTGAAGGTTAAGTAGAAGTTGTACAAGTCAAAGAAGGGAAACAAGGGAATTAGGTAGAGAGACAGTTATGAGCATAGAAAATGTAGAGTGTATTTAGGACATGTTGAATACTCTCCAGCACTGGTGCTTGAGGACCGTGAGGCAGGGAATGGGTGGAACTGTCAGGGAATTAAAGGGAAAGTAAGATTGGAAGCTCTGGGGCCAGATCTTGAACATGTGACCCAGACCCTCTTCACAACATGTTTGGGAATTCCTCCGAAGTTTAGGCTCAAGTGCCTTGGGAGAAAATGGGAAGAACTGTTCATCAGTTTTTTTTTTTTAATATTTATTTATTTATTTGGCTTCATTTGGTCTTAGTTGTGGGATCTAGTTCCCTGTGCATGTGTGTGTTAAATTGCTCAGTTGTGTCTGACTGTTTGCGACCACATGGACTGTAGCCTGCCAGGGTACATGGAATTCTCCAGGCAAGAATACTGCAGTGGGTAGCCCTTCCCTTCTCCAGGGGATCTTTCAGACCTAGAGATTGAACCTGGGTCTCCTGCATTGCAGGCAGATTCTTTACCAACCGAGCCACCGGGGAAGCCCCTCATCAGTTTTTATGGGACCCACGTTAAGGGAGCTTTGCACGGGAGCTGGGGTGCTGGCTGTGTGCTTATATCTGTCTCTGCCATACTCCGTAGAGAGCCCTCCTCCCCCAAATCTCACAGGGCCATCCTAGCACCTGTTACTTCCCCATCAGGCAGGCAGTTGCCAGGTAGGTATCCTCTGTGAATGTGGACTGAGTTGAGGGGTTCTTTTGTTCTGCAGCTGGCGGAGCTGAGAGGGGTTCCCCGCGGTCTGTACGATGGACCTGTGTGCGAGGTGTCCGTGACACCCAAGACGGTCACTCCGGCCTCCTCGGCTAAGACGTCTCCGGCCAAGCAGCAGGCCCCACCTGTCCGGAACCTGCACCAGTCTGGATTCAGCTTGTCCGGTATGGTTACGGCTGGGTCAGAACCTGCTTCTGCAGGGCCTTGCTCCATGTTGCTGGTGGGGCGGGCATCACTCTTGTAGAAGAAGAAGTGGAAATGAATGATAGACCCATTCTCCCAAAGATGTAATTCACTAGAGATGTAATTCACAGCAGATGGTGGGTTGGCTTTCAGAATCTTGACATGAGTCTATATCACATATAATGTTCTGATGGCTACACTTATATCCAGGACAGTGTTTTTGTTGTTTTGTCAGTAAGTCACGTCCCACTCTTTGCGACCCCATGGACTGTAGTTCGCCAGGCTCCTCTGTCCGTGGGATTTTTTAAGCAAGAATACTGAAGTGGGTTGTCATTTCCTTCTCCGGGGGATCATCCCGACCCAGGGATTGAATCCACGTCTCCTGCGTTGTCAGGCGGGTTCTTTACCACTGAGCAGGATATTAGAGGATGTTTTTTCAATGTATTATGTCCATCATGAAAAAGGATATTGTGGTGTTTTAGGACTCTCCTCTCCCTCACAAATGCAGTAAATTGGAGTGGTTCAGCTTGTGGAGTCTAGAATTTAAGCAGCTTAACTTCGCAGCCCAGACGCAAGCTGTGCTTTGGTTTTCTCGTGTGTAGAATGGGTGTAACGGTGGTAATTATCTCTTGGGGTAGTTGTGAAGATTAGGTGACTTAATATGCATATAAAATGCTTAGAATTGAGTGCTTTGATAATTGTTAGCTATTAGTCTGGATAAAATATGTGATGTCAGGAAAGGTGAGAGGAAAAGAGGCCAGTTTTAGAGCTTCTCTACTTGAACTTCATTCCAATCCTTCATTTGGCCAGTGATTAGAAATCTTCTATTTTTCTAGTTCCCTGAGTCACAGATATGTACCCGAATCTCTATGATGGGTTAGGGAAACAGTGAATCAGAAATATATATATTTTTGTCAGATATACTGGGTTTTAGAAAGGTGCCATATACAGATTACCCATTTGCAAAGAATTTAAAACTAATGAACATTAGTTTTCCCATAACATAATCCATGTTACTCATGTTGCATGACACTTTCTGTGCTGTCTTTCAGCAGGCCATTCAAACATAAAGACCAGGTGGGATGGGGAAGGAGGTGGGAGCGAGGCTCATGAGAAAGGGGGCATGGCTATACCTATGGCTGATTCGTGTTGATGTTTGGCAGAAACCAGCCCAATATTGTAGAGCAATTATCCTTCAATGGAAAATAAATAAATTTAATTATTACAAAAACAAAAAGCCCCCCCCAAACACAAAAACCATCATGACTCTTACCTTTTTCTAAAAATATATATTGAGGTATAGTCAATTTACAACTTTATGTTTAATTTCTGCTGTACAGTAAGATGACTCAGTTATACACATTCTTTTTCATATTCTTTTCCATTATGCTTTATCATAGGATATTGAATATATTCCCTCTGCTATATGTATGAAACTTAAACAGACTCGCAGACATAGAGGACACACTTGTGGTTGCCAAGCAGGAGGGAAGGACTGGGAGTTTGGGGTTAGCAGATGCAAAGTGTTATACATAGGATGGATCAGCAACAAGGTCCTATTCTATAGCACAGGGAACTATATTAACTATATATTAACTGTATTCTATATTAAGTATGATGAGTCCTATCTATGATTACATAGAAGATAAATAGTGTTAGGGGGACAGAGCGTACCTTTGGAAAAGCCACACTTAATTGACCTACTGAGAATAGGGACAGGATGTAGTCTGAGTCTCTCAAAAGCCTGAAATGTGGTGTTCGTTTATGTATAGTTTTACTTTTCAGGTAGTGGATCCAACT
This sequence comes from Dama dama, assembly GCF_033118175.1. Taxonomy (NCBI): domain Eukaryota; kingdom Metazoa; phylum Chordata; class Mammalia; order Artiodactyla; family Cervidae; genus Dama; species Dama dama. The sequence goes on along the minus strand of NC_083696.1, from coordinate 37,071,410 downwards.
TCTCCAAGGATGACTTTATACCATCTGTGATTCTTAGGCCACTTGAGGCCAGCCTTTTTTTGTAGCTTATCCTCTTGGTGAGGTTTTAGAAGGACAATGAACGGGCCTGACAGGTTTTCTCCTAAGCTATGTTGTTTCATTACAAAACAGAAAATAGAGTCACAGATGTGGGAAAACAAGCTTATGGTTCCCCAGGGGGAAAGGTGGGGAGGGATAAGTTGGAAAATTGGGATTAACATAGACACACTGCCGTATGTAAATTAGATAACTAGTAAGGACCTACTGTATAGCACAGGGAACGCTACTCAATATTCTGTAGTGACCTATATAGGAAAAGAATCTTAAAAAGAATGGATATATGTTAACTGAATCACTGTGGTGTACACTTGAAACTAACACAGCATTGTAAATCAACTCTATTTCAACAAAAATATATTTTTTAGAAAAAAGCCACGTTATTTCGGTTTAAAGCACGGACCTGGGTAACTGTCTCTGACCCTCTCTCTCCTCTCCAGGTGCCCAGATTGATGACAACATCCCCCGCCGCACCACCCAGCGCATCGTGGCGCCCCCTGGTGGCCGTGCTAACATCACCAGCCTGGGCTAGAGTTCAGGGCTGCCGTCAGCGGGGGGATGGGACACCTGAGGACTTTCTGAGACTTCCTTCCTTCCTTCTTTCCTTCCTTTTTTTTTTTTTTTTTTAGGAGCCTGTGATAGTTACTGTGGGGCAGCCAGTTCCTGGGGCTCCCTCTCGAGCCCCCACACTCCGTCCCTCACCCGGAGTCACCTATTTTGCTCACCCACCTCCCTACACATCTAGGAATATCACACCCTGAGTCCACCAAGCCCGTACACAGAACCGTATCCAACACTCAGACATGCGAAACAAAGCAAATCACAGTGAGGGTGTTTCTCATCTCCAACCCGTGTTGTACTTGTCATCATCTTCCTGGTCATCAGGGGAGGGGAAGATAAAGTGAATTGCCCAGAGCTGCCGTTTTTCTTTTTAAAGTTTTAGCAGAGTTTTCTTTCTGGGGCTTAGGGTGGGGTGGGTAGGGGAGGGGGGAGATTTTTTTTTTTTTAAGACAAAATTGGAAAGCCTAATTCATTATTACTACAAGGGGTTTGAACTGGACATCCTAATGATGCAATTGTGTAACCATCAAGCTGAATCAGGGTGGTGGGCAGACTCACCATGTCCCTCCTGAGAGGCTGCACGGCATCCACACCGCCATTCCATCGTCTTCTGGGTCAACTGTTAACAAAGGAAAGGTTTTCTTTCTGGCCTAGATTTTTGCTGCAGATGAAATCTTTTGAGGATTCCCTTCTCTCTTTACCTCTTTTTTGCTCGCGCTCTCTCCCTCTTGCTTTGTCATTCATGGATACGTTCACATGTCTGCTCTTTCTTTGTGTTTCCTCCAGCCCTCGTCTCTGTTTTTGTTTTTTTTCCCTCCCATGATCTTTGCCAATGACCAGGTCTGCCGTTGTACTGTGGTCCTAAGAACCTGCCTGGAAAGATGTGAGATTTGTCATCGCGACCATTGTAAGATGCTGTCCTAGTCTGTATAAGACCAGTGCTACCCACTCACATCCCCAGGATGTGCCTTTGAGTTTGAGATGATCCCCATATGCAGGGAAGGGCCGAGTTACCTACGCTGTCACACGTGGGCCCAGAATAGACCTCAAACGGTGCTGAGATGCTGGAGAAGTCTGAGACTCTAGGACCTGAGAGGTTTTCCCCTGTGCAGTGCTAACTGGGCTAAAGACACAATCAGATCTGTCAGTTGAGCCCCCGTAACTTGTGAGCTAACCAGTCTCCAGCCAGCCACCAGCAAAGAGGTGCTGAGCTGATGGAGTCTGGCCCTGAGGGCTGTTGTTTTCCATCTAAGTATCTTTGGGGGGCACCAGATCACACTGGGCTTCTCACTTTGGAGAAAAAAAAACTTTTTTTTTTCTTGTCCAGTTATTTAGAAAGACAGCATGCAATATACGGAGGTCTCCTAAACTCAGAAAGTCCATGGGACGTTTGGCTTAAAGACCATTTTAGGGAACTTACTTGGTGGTCCGGTTTTGGGACTTTGCCTTTCAACGTGGGTGGTGTGGGTTCGATCCCTGGTCAGGGAGCTGGAATCCCACATGGCTCGGGGCCATAGAAGCAAAACATAAACAGAGGCAATATTGTGGCAAATTCAATGAAGAGTTTAAAAAAAAAAAAAAAAAGACCATTTTCATTTGCAAGAGGAAAAATCTGTTTTGTGAGTCAGAGTTGTGGTGGGGGAAAAAAACTTGTAAATTTGATGTGTGGCCTCTTAAAGACCACAGGCGACCTTGTGTCCACACCCTACCCTCTCCTGGTCTCAGACACCCTTTCTACTTTCTACTAGCTGCCTTGTGCCTATTCCTGTCTTTGTTGAGCTGTGTTGCATCTTCTTCCAAACGTGTTTACAGGTCCTCCTAAGCCATGTTACGTTTGCAGGCTTTTATAAAACCAAATCTGCTCTCATAAAGCGTAACATCAAAAAATAGGTCATCCCATCACGACACTTGTCTCTCCACACGTTTTGCCTTTGGGGTTATGGTTGGGGTTTATTTCTTTTTGTTGGTGTTGTTGTTTATTTGTTATTTTAAAAGGAAATTGCACTTTTAAAGAATCATTGGTTAACTTAATATATTTGCTTTTTTGTTTTTTTCTCACCTGCACTGCGAGGGAAATTGAACCAGTCAGAAAAAAAAAAAAGATTTTTGTTTCAATTCTAAGAAACACTTGCAGCTCTCTTCTCTTCACTTGAGTCTTCCTGTTTTTCCATGATGCTCATCTTGGTTCTTTTGATTGTTTCCTTGAGACAACTTAAAACCTGAAGATTTCTGCAGGCTGTGTAAGCATGTTTTCCTGTTGGCTTGCTTTGTGTGTCTGTTAAATGAATGTCATGTGTAAATGCTAAAATAAATCGACAGTGTCTCAGAACTGAGTAAAACTGCAGTGACTTGATGCTCTCAACCATGTAGGATTTAATCATAGATGGATTTTAACCCTTGGAATTGTGATTGTGACCCACGAGTGGAGGAATTTTCAGTGCTAAAGCTCATTACATGTGTAGCCAGGAGAGTACCTTTTTTTTTTTGTAACCACTGTCTCAATGGCAAAATAATTATGGTAAAAAAAAAAACAGCAAAACAAGTCTCGTGTTTATTATTCCTTAAGAACTCTGTGTTATATTACCATGGAACGCCTAATAAAGCAAAATGTGGTTGTTTCAGGGTGTGTCTTGTGTTGAGATGTTCAAGGAGGCAGGCTGCTTGACCCGGGCCTCCTTCAAAACTTCCCTCCCCGGAACTTTCTGGATGTCTTCGGCCTCGTTTCGATGACTGTGCTAATTCAGGAGTTTTCATTGTGTGTTTCTGGTAATCTTGTCCAGGCCACTGAGGTTTAATTCTGAACAGAGCCCTGAGTCTCAGAAATTCACGGACTCCACCCTAAGCCCGGCCAAGGGAGCCTCCCGGATCGAGCTGTAAACATAAGTTGGGAAGTGGAAATTGGTGGGACCACGTGGGTTAGTGTGGTGACCCCTTGGGCTCTCTGCATCCTCAGAGCTTGTTCACCCTTGAAAATCCTTAACCCACAGAAGGGTACAGAAGATAAGAGACTGAGATATGTGGGCCTGCATCAAAAGCTCAGTCAAGGAGCTCATCGGAGGGACTTCCTGGCAGTCCAGTGGTTAAGACACAGCGCTCTCACTGGGGAGGGCCTGGATTCAGTCCCTGGTTGGGGAACTAGGATCGCACAAGCCACGGATGTGAAGCAGGTTCCTTTACCCCTGGTAGGGAGGTGCAAGAATGCACATCTGGAGGGGCTGGTGAGCCGTGTCCACTCCCACCTACCGGATGCTGAGTCCTCACAGTTAGCTTATTAACTAGCACTGATACTACTGATTCATTGGTTCGCAAAATACTGAATGAAGCGGGTATGTGAGTGGGGCTCCCCTGTGCCCATTGTATGGTTGGTGAACCCTTTTTCTCTTCTATCCAGCCCTGTCCAAACAGGATAGGAGATGATTTACAAAAATACACACACTCTGCCAAGCTTGTATAAACAGGGTGTTTGAGTAAAGGGAAATTAAGAGTAGGAAAAATGAGATAAGGTCTGCGTTTGGTTGGTACAGCACAATGCCATGAGGTTGTAAATTTGTGAGGGAACGCTGAATGTTCTAGCAACAAATAGAACAAAAAAGGAAACATGGCCAGAAGATCATATAACATAGTGACCCAAAGAGAAGTAAGTCCTTCCAAAGGGATACAGATTCCTGGTGCTCAGCCCCACGGGCAAGTCCTGGGTCCAAGGACGGCGGTGTTGCGTGTCTGGACTGGCTGTCATCCTGCCATCAATGCTGCCTGATGGCAGAGCACCAACATCTAGGGGAAACTGAACCGATCCTGGAGAGAAGGGCAGAAGTGTTCACCTGACATGTATGAGACCTTAGGCAAGCATTGATAGGGAGACCCCAGGCCCGCAGCCCACCCTCCCTCTAACCCCACCTTGGCTCCAGCCCACGTAAAGTGCTCAGGCCTGCTTGCCCATGTGTCCAAGTTCCAGCCAGCCTGTAGCAAACTGCCATGCCAAGGGCCGTCCACACCCACCGTGAGGTCCGCCCTCTAATGGAGAGGTCCATGGAGACGCTGGGGAGAGGCTTGTGTCCATTTGAAGAAGGGATTGAAAGTGGGTGGCTAGAGAGTGGGTCCTCAAAAGAGGGGCGTCCCATGGGTGCCACGTGGCTGAACAACGGGACCAGGTGCATAACTAGTGGTGTGATTTAATCCAAAGACAGATGTTAGAGCATCTAGAAAAAGCACATGGAATGCATGTCCTTCGGGAAATATTTTTGTGTTGACTTGGTATGTGTTGAAGGTTATATTATCTGGTAAGTTTCTGTAGTACCCATGTCTGGTAAGAAAAGGCAGATCCCCCAAACTGTTATAAATCCAATATTGAACAAACAAACAAACGAGAGGGAAATGGCCTGACCTCCTTCAGTGATGACATCAAGCTTCATCTCAGGATCTGGGGACCCCAGGGACCACGGATGGCACCCAAGCGTGGATGCCCCAGGGAAGAAGGGGGCAGGACGGGAGAATTGCCTGTCTGGCTGTTCACGGGTCTCCAAGGTCCATCCCTCCTCAGGGGAGATCGGATGAGCAGCAGACTTCACCCTGACCTTACATTGTTTTCCAGTCCCTCAGTCGTGTCTGACTCTTTGTGGCCCCATGGACTGCACGCCAGGCTTCCCTGTCCTTCATTATCTCCCAGAGTTTGCTCAGACTCATGTCCATCAATTCAGTGATGCCATCCAACCATTCATCCTGTCACCTCCTCCTGCTTTCAATCTTTCGCAGCATCAGCGTCTTTTCCAATGAGTCGGCTCTTCACATCTGGAGGCCAAAGTATTGAAGCTGCAGCTTCAGCATCAGTCCTTTCAATGAACATTCAGGATTGATTTCCTTTAGGTTGAGCTTACATGTCTAATGGTTGTTCCTGTCACTCTAGAGGTTTGCTGTTTCCATCCCTCAGAGATTCAGGAGGCCTCTGGGGACCCAGTAAGCCTGGTAAATGAGGTCAGTTCACTGTGATGCAGCACTCCATCAGTTGGAGACACACACCCTTCATCTTTTCCTGTGCATTTAAGTGTGAGCTGAGAAAGCATGGAATGTAGTCAAAGACCACTTTGTCTCTCAAGAGAACAGGGAGGAGATGGGCTGGCCACCTGCTGGGATGCTCTGGGGAGGGGGCGGTCCTGCTTAGGTGTGGGGAGACGGGCTCCCAGCTTTATATTCCCTGCTCTCCTTTTAAAGTTTATTTATTTATTGGTTGTGCTGAGTCTTCTTGCTGTATGCGGGCTTTCTCCTATTGCAGCACATGGCCTCAGTTGCCCTGTGGCATGTGGAATCTTCCCAGACCAGGGATTAAACTCATGTCCCCTGCATTGGCAGTGGATTGTTAACCACCGAACCACCAAGGACGTCCCCACTCTCTTTTTGATGTCATACACCTTCAGCCTCGTGACTTTGGTTGTCCTTCAGCTGTTAGCCTCCCTCAGCACCCTACTCATGCTCCACGGTGGGTGTTTTAACTCTCCCACTAGTTCCCTCAATGTTTTATTAAAAAAATATTTATTTATTTGCATCTTAGTTGCAGCCTGTGGGATCTAGTTCCCTGACCAGGGATCGACCCCAAGCTCCCTGCATTGGGAGTGTGGAGTCTTAGCCACTGGACCACCAGGGAAGTCCCTCCCTCGACATCCTTGAGTGCATGTCCTCCAATTGGTCTGGTTTGAAGCAATCCCAGCTCTGGATCCCCAGCTACAGCAGCCTTGCCTGCCAGCAGCCGTCTGCACTACTATCTTGATCCAGTGTAACAACTCCAAAGAACAGACACAACCCATCAAGATGAAAGACTTCCTGCTGATTGCTTAGTTCTTCCCTGGCAATCCACACCATGTGACAGATCACGAGAAATGCAAATTCCTGACCCATTCCTAACTGCTTGGCCTCCCTCCTGGCTTGAGTTCTGGGAAACCTATGTGCTACTGTGCAACGCAGGGCTGTTGACCTGAAACAGACTGCCCGATATTTCTCTGGCAAACATAGATTTATTCGGGATCAACTGAGAATTGCCATTCAGGGTCTGCAACTAACTTCATTCTTTTTTTGGTGGAAATCCACTGTCCCAGGACAATGTTAATTATGCTCGTCTGGTATCATGGGAGGTGTCAGAGGCCAAAGGGTTATAACTTCCTAATGACCTGAGTGTCCCACTCTTTGTGACCCCGTTAACTGCAGCTCACCAGGCTCCTCTGTCCATGGGATTCTCTAGGCAAGAATACTGGAGTGGGTTGCCATTTCCTCTCCAGGGGATCTTCCTGACTGAGGGATGGAGCCCAGGTCTCCTGCGTCGCAGGCAGATCAAACATTAGCAGTACTCTTATAGGAGTATAGCTGCTTTCCAATGCTGTGTTAGTTTCTGCCCCACAACAGAGTGAATCAGCCACGTGTATTCATATATCCCCTCCCTCCTGAGCCTCTCTTCGCCCTTCGCCTCCCCATCTCAGCCCTCTTGGTCATCACAGGGTCTGCAACCAGGGCAAGCCATGTGCAAGTTCTGGCAGGGCAAGGAAGGAGAACAATTCTTTTTTTTTTTTTTTTTAAATCGAGGAAAAGGAAATTGGGAAGCTCTAGTAAACAATGAGTCCATGGCTGAGCCTTTGCCAGGAGAGAAGTCTTTCTTCTTCCTGTTGGCTCTGTGATTATCTCAGGGTATGAGAGCTCCCCCTTCTGGTGGTCCAACTGTGTATAATTGAGGTTTCTGTTACTTTTTCACAGGACTATGGAAAGCTAGTTCACTGTACCTCATCTTCCTACATGTTGTCCTTCTGAACTTCTATCCTTGACCAAGCCTCCCACTCCCAAACTCTCTCTTTATATATATGCTTCATGATCAACAAACTTACATGATTCCATAAACTCCCATCTTCACTAAACATTGTCCCCTACATCTTTGCCTTAAAAGAAAACCGGATCCCCTTTTCTGCTCCTTTGCTTGTATCTCAACTACCATTATTAGTCTCCTAGATAACTGTTTTGTTGCATCCATTTTTCTTAGTTTTAACTTTTCTTGACGGCGGAATAGAAACAAACAATGGTGCAGGTTTTAGGTGTACAGTTAATTGAATTGTATGGGTGTCTAGACAGCTGTAATGTTCATAAAGGGTTACAGTAAACCCCTACACATGAACCTTCATGTTGCTGACTTTCAAAGATGCAAACGTGTGTTCCATCAGCCTCAGGCTCGCAGCTGGCCCTCTGTTCCCTACTGCTGACGAGCCTTCAGCTCTACCGTCTCCCACCTCCGCTCCCTCCTTTAGTCAGTAACCCTTCTTGCCTGTTCACTCCATGCCAGCCCCTGTATACCAGCTGTTGTCTTGGACTACTGTACTTTTCAAGGAACTGTACTGTAAGATTAAAAATGTTCTCTTTCTTTTTTGTTTTTATGTATTTTTTGTGTGTAAAAAGTATTATAAGCCTGCACCAGTACAATACTATATAGCAACTGTGTTGGGTGGGTACCTAGGCTAACCTTGTTGGACGGGCAAACAAGTTGCACTAGTGACTGAGCTCTCAGAACGGAACTCATAAGTGTGTGAAAGTCTTACTGAACTTCTCTGGAATTATTACTGCTCTTCTTCTTCCTCATTCCCACTTCTCCATCTTCTCCGCACCCTGCTTGGCCACTCTGCTTCCACCCATTCGAGTGGGCATTCTCTCTCACTTTTTTACTTAAAATGGTCCTTCACTTGATTGCCTTTAAATGCTTACCTCCACTTTAATAAGCGCCCTGTCCGCGCTTGCTGTTCTCTTTCCCTCCTAGATGGCAGGCCTATGACAAGAGGATAATCTCGGCTGACAAAATATTGGTTGAGGAATTTGGAGGGAAGCCTATTTAAAACTTAGCTCTGGCTAGTTGCACAGATTTTCCAATAGATGGCAGCAGAGCATGAACTGTGCAAATATGAGGTCCCCCGCCCTTGAAGCAGCTCGCACAGAGAATGGAACGCAACACTGACTCAGTGAATAATCCTTTCCTAAACAAGCACTCTGCCAGCTCCCCAGTGCATGGGTTGCATTCTGTCCATGAAAAGATCAATGGATGACTCCAAGTTAGCAGAGTTTTACGTATTAAAGCAAAGTGGGTGTGTAGATTTTTTTGTTACTAAAGCAGTTCACTGCCGGCTTCCCAGGTGGTTCAGTGGTAAAGAATTTGTCTGCCAATGCAGGAGACTCAGGAGACAAAGATTCGATTCCTGGGTTGCCCGCATGTTAGCTGAGAACACTTTGACCTAAAATTTTAGGACAACGTTAGAGTGGAGCCAGTAACACTGTGATTTTCTTCTCCGTATTGTGGGGGAAGACCACTACTACATCATTTTCCAAAGTGACTTCCTATAAAATGCTAGTCTGGAGAGATGCTCTGTCAACAAAGTGTCCTACAGGGTCAAAGGGGTATGGAACATATGGACAGTTAGAATACACATAAACACATAAAAGCCTTTTTATTTGCTGAATCATTGCGCAGGCTTATTTGACACTGTACCATTTCTACACTTACTTACTCATACAATCCCTCAGAGCTAAAATTATTTAGAACACATTTTAAGCATACCAAATATGGCTATTGTGTTCACACAGATATTCTTTATCACATTAGGAACAAATAGTTTTTAAATCCTACTTTAGAAAAAAAATCTTTTTTTGTAAAGAATGGTTGCCAGACTGTAAGAAATCCTATTGGCATGATTCTGTGATTTTTCCTTTTTGATCTATGATCAAATTAATTCAGGCATTTTATTATTATTTTTATCAGAGGGCTGATATCAATTTGTAAGAATTTTATTGAAACTTTGGGGATAAATTTTTGTAATTGAAATTGGTTTATTTTTTATGCACATGCAGAGTTAGGAAAACGAGGACTGTTCAGGCCTGCTCACTATTCTTTTTATCATCTTTGTTCTCAAGAAAGGGAAAGAAAAAAAACTCATTCCTTTTTTCCCCCTTTTCACTGCAACAATATCTAGTTCCCTGATCAGAGATTGAACCCAGGCCCCCTGCATTGGAACATGGAGTCTTAGGCACTGGACTGCCAGGGTAGTCCCAAGAAATCCTGACTTCTCAGCATGTTTTAAGATTAAAAATAAGCATTTATTTAGTGCTAGGCACTGTTCTAAGTACTTTTAATGTTTTTACCCATTTAATTATTACAACATGGTATGATATATCTTGGAGAATAGCAAACTGAAGCATAAAGACTTAAAATAATTTGCCTGTTTATACAGGTAGAAAATAGCTTTGCTGAGAGTCAAACCCAGGCTGTCTGCCTTTCAATCCTGCACTCCTATCACTATGCTCCTTCAATAACACTAAATAACGTTTCCAATTAATTTTGGAAAGCAAGAAAATATGCTTGACTCTATTAACGTTATCAAATGGGTTTAACAGGGTTTAACACAATTTGGGGGGCTTCCCAGGTGTCTCACTGCTAAAGAAATCAGCAGACGTGGGTTCCCTGGGTTGGGACGACCCTATGGAAAAGGAAATAGCATCCCACTCCAGCATTCTTGCCTGGGAAGCCCCATGGACAGAGGACCCTGGTGGGTTACAGTCCATGGGGTGGTAAAAGACTCGGACACGGCTTAGCGGCTGAACACCACCAGCACCGCAAGTTTTTTAGTATTTTACAGAGAGCAAGAGGCAGCATTCTCTTTGTCCACCAGAGGGCGCTGCCAGCACAATGCCCGAGTTCGGGATTCTCGGTCTCTGGTTTTAACACGTTGAGTCCATGCCATCCTCAGTAGTCTGCCTCACGTAGCTGTCTATCTTTGACAAAGCACATACAAAAGAATCGTTACTTCCAAATACTAAAACAGAAGGAGTTCTGCTCACTGCCGTGTCCTGTGGCTTTTCTCAAGGAGAGGAAATCACTGACAAGGGCATAGGCCTCTGAATCATGGTGATTCTTACATCTGGTGAGGGATATCCCAGGACCAGAGGCCAGTCTTTATGTCCCACAGGCACACCCCTGGCCGGGGTGATGGGGCATGTCCAGATCAGGCAGGGGTCTCCCTGCAGGGGAAAATGTTGGGACGTATTTGGAGCCAAGTGTGGGCTCCCTGACTGAGACCCTGGGGTTGCTAACTAATAAAATCAGCTCTTAATGCCCACGCAGGCTTCCCTGGTGGCTCAGCAGTAAAGAACCTCCCTGCCAATTCAGGAGACCAGGGTTCGATCCCTGGGTTAGGAAGATCCCCTGGAAAAGGGCACTGCTACCCACTCCAGTATTCTTGCCTGGAGAATCCCACGAACAGAGGAGCCTGGCGGGCTGCAGTCCATGGGGTTGCAAAAAGCTGGACACGACTGAGCGACTAAATAGCAACAGCAATGCCCATGCACTGATTCCTGTGAATCAGTGAAAATGTGAAAGCATTTCCTTGATACGCCAATCAGGGAGGGATTTGCTAGGGCTGGCCTGCTGTGTCTCACATAGATGAGGAAGCCACAGTCAACTGTTTTCTTGTTGGCTTTTTCCCTCCTGTGGGTGCGTATATGACTTTGCTGTCGTCTGGCAGGTGGTTTGTGAAAAATCTGCCACACTGATGTCAGAGAAGCATAAGAGCAGGGATTTTCAGCACACACATATATACACATGCACACACCACGTACACATACAAAAGTGGGTAACACAACAGGAACACTTTTTCTGATAATGTTTTACAGCATTGACTGTCACTTTATAGGTTTGTGAATGCATCATCCAGAGAAAATGAATACTGAGGCATTTTGGAAGGACTTTAAAATCCCACAGCAAAATTTCCAAAGCTCTTGTGACTGAAAAGGAGCTGAAAAGGCATGTTCTCCAACCACTTGAAAAATAATGTCTTATTGTTTTTTAAATTTTTATTGGAGTGTAGTTGACTTACAATCTTGTGTTAGTTTCAGGTGTATAGCAAAGTGAATCAGTTATTTATAGATATATATATCCATTTTTTCAGATCCTCTTCCCACGTAAGTTATTATAGAATATTGAGTAGAATTCCTGTGCTGGACAGTAGTCCTTATTAGTCATCTATTTTATCCATAGTAGTGTGTATATTTAATCCCAATCTCCCAATTGATCACCTTCCCCGACATTTCCCCTTTGGTAACTAGAAATTTGATTTTGAGGTCTATAAGTCAGTTTCTGTTTTTACATAAGTCATTTGCATCATTTTTATTAGATATCACATATAAGTGAAATATGATATTTGTCTTTCTCTGTGTGACTTACTTCACCTAGTATGATAATCTCTAGGTCCCTCCATGCTCCTGCAAGTGGAATTATTTCATTCTTTTTTATGACTGAGTAGTATTCCATTGTATATATGTACCACATTGAAGGAAATGGCAACCCACTCCAGTACTCTTGCCTGGAAAATTCCATGGACAGAGGAGCCTGCTGGGCTGCAGTCCATGGGGTTGCAAAGAGTTGGACACGACTGAGCAACTTCAGTGTCAGTGTGTGTTTATCCATTCCTTGTCCAACCATTTTTTGATGCTTGAATTATCTCTGTGACAATATTCCCCAAAGGTTCTCTGACTCATGCTTGAATTTCTCCATGGTGGCCATCATACATGCCAAAGCATCCCCCTCTATTTTGGGTACTCACCGTTAATTTCTATCCATGGTTTCAGATTTTTAGCAATCACTGCTAGTATTTATTGAACCCTGGGAGCTGGTTAGATGTTCTTTTGTTTTATGCCCTAAAGCAGATGTCCTCAACCTTTGGGTTCTAATGACTCATGGTCTGAGGTGGAGCTGATGTAATAATAAAAGAAATGAAGTGCACAATAAATGTAGTGTGCTCGAATCACTTGAAACCATGCCTCTACCCACCAAGTCCATCGGAAAATTGTTTTACATGAAACCAGTCTCTGGTGCCAAGAAGGTTGGGGACCACTGCCCTGAAGCTTCTCTATGGGTGTATTAGGTAACTCGGCTGCCGTTATAAAGGGTCTTAGACTGGGTGGCTTAAAAAACAAATTGATTTTCTCACAGTCTGAGAGGCTAGGAGTCCAAGGTAAAGGTTCTGCTTTGTTCAGCCTCTGCTGAGAGTTCTGGCCCAGCTTCTAGACGGCCGCCGTCCTGCTGTGTGGTCACATGGCTCTTTCTCAGTATATGTGAACAGGCAGGGAGAGTGTTCTCTGCTGTCTCCTCAAAGAACAGTAATCTGCTGGATCAGAGCCCCGTCTTCATGTCCTCATTTAACCTTAATTAACAGCAGCAGATTTTATTTTGGGAGGCTCCAAAATCACTTCAGATGGTGACTGCAGCCATGAAATTAAAAGACACTTGCCTCTAGGAAGGAAATCTATGACGAACCTAGACAGCATATTAAAACGCAGAGATATAATTTTGCTGACAAAGGTCCATCTAGGCAAAGCTATGGTTTTTCCAGTGGTCATATACAGATGTGAGAGCTGCTCCATAAAGAAGACTGAGCACTGAAGAATCGAGGCCTTCGGATTGTGGTACCAGAGAAGACTCGTGAGAGTCCCTTACACAGCAAGGAGATCCAACCAGTCAATCCGAAAGGAAATCAGTCCTGACTATTCATTGGAAGGACTGATACTGGAGCTGAAGCTCCAATACTTTGACCACCTGATGCAATCAGCCGATTCATTGGAAAAGACCCTGATGCTGGGAAAGATTGAGGGCAGGAGGAGAATGGGGTGACAGAGGGTGAGATGGTTGGATGGCATCACTAACTCAATGGACATGAGTTTGGGCAAACTCCAGAGACAGTGGAAGACGGAAGCCTGGTGTGCTGCAGTCCATGGGGTCCCAAAGAGTTGGACATCACTTAGTGATGGACCAACAACAAATCTTAATTACTTCCTTAGTGGTTCCATCTCCAAATACAGCCACCCTGGAGGTTATGGCTCCAACACATGAATTTGAGATAGAGAAATGTTCAGTCCATAACAATGAGATAAATACCATTATCCTAATTTTACAGAGAAAGAAACTGTAAGGAATTTGATTTGCTTTCTCATGCAATGAGTGCTGCGATTGGGATTGGAACCAGACCTGCCTGACTCAGAGCTGGTGCTCTTCCCGCAATGCCACATGGCCTCCTGCGCCTTATTCTTCAGAAGGCCAGTGCGCATCGGCCTTGAGACAGCCCAGGAATGGATGAGCTCTTGCAGGTCATCGCCCAGCCCAATTCAGCACTGAAGGAGACCTGATAGAGGTGTGGGAGCGCAGGCCTATGTCGTAACAAGATATGCACTTTTCTGGAGTGGAGCCAAAGCTGGGGTGGGGGTGTGTGTGCCATGACCAAGGTAGTCAAGGACCCGGTATATTCGTTTGACGGGGCTGCCGTAACAATGCACACAGGTTGTGGGTCTTACACAGCGGATGTTTATTTCCTCACAGTTCTGGAGACTAGAAATCCAAGGTTGAGGTGTCAAGCTTTCTCCTGAGAATGCCCTCCTTGGCTTGCAGACAGCCGTCTTCTCCCCATGTCCTCACATGGTCTTCCTTCCGTGTGTGTCTGTGTCCTAATCTCCTTTTCTTCTTTTCTCTAAAAAAAATTTTTTTTCTTCACATTATTTTTATTTATCTGGCTGAGCCAGGTCTTTGTTGCAGCATGAGGAATATATATATGTGTGTGTGTTTTTTTTAGTTGTGGCATGTGGGATCTATTTCCCTGACCAGGGATCGATCCTGGGGCACCCTGCCTTGGGAGGGCAGTCTTAGTCACTGGACCACCAGAGAAACCCCTCATCTCCTCTTCTTTTAAGAACAAAAGTCTTGTTGGATTAGGGTCTACCCTAATGACCTTGTTTAACCTTAATTACCTCTTTAAAGGCCCTGTCAACAAATAAAATCATGTTCCGATGTAGTGGGGTGGGAACTTCAGCACATGAATTTCAGGAGGGGGCACCATTCAGTCGCTAACACACAGGGTGCTGGCCACCCATCTGCAGAGTCCTGTCCAGCAGAGGGCGATAATGCTTGCAGTCCAGCTCCCAGGACAGTGATGACCAGATCTTCAGCTTCCCTAGGAGAATGCTTCCAGAGACACCGTGTGTTTCTCCTGGGAGTACCCCAGTTCACTTGTTACCCCAACTACTTCCAAATAGCAAGGAAAGAAAAAAAGGCAACAACTTTTAATGTAATAAAACAATGTTCTCTTTCTGAACTGTGGGATTGTTTTCCTGTAATCAGAAAACATTTTTCTCCCCTCTGTTAGATAGCATCTCTTTCAGTGTTCTGTTTGCTTTTTCTCCCAGCCCTTGCCTTCTGTCCCCTCCCATCTGGCAATTACCAGTGAGTTACATAAATTGGTTTCCTTACCTATCATTATGCATAGGAGTGGCTGGCCCTTGTACGTAGGGTACATGCTGTCCTCCGGGAAGGGCACAGTTACGAAACCAAATCATACCAGGACTTTAGAAATATTTGGAGAAAGATACAGAAGCACCCATGAGCCTGGCACATTGGAACAACAGTTTTTACCTTGCCTTGTGATTTCGTAGCCATGTTTATGTATTTTGTTCATTATCTGTGAGGATCCAGGCAGGAAAGCAGGAACTAAATCAGATTGTTTTAACAGAGAAAATTTAATATAGAGAATTGTCTAAACAGGAGTTGGAGAACTCAAAAAAGCCAAAAGGCAACACAGAGAAAGATGTTGTAGGGAGCCGCTACCTACTGCTCCTTAGGCGGTTTCCCTGGTGGCTCTGCGGTAAGCAATCCACCTGCCAATGCAGGAGATGTGGGTTCGATCCCTGGGTCGGGAAGATCCCCTGGAGGAGGAAAGGGCAACCCACTGAAGTATTCATGCCCAGAGAACCCCATGGACAGAGGAGCCTGGTGGGCTGCAGTCCATGGGGTCGCAAAGAGTTGGATACAACTCTGACTAAACAACAACAAGAGGTCAGAGAGAGTGCTCTTTCTCTCCATCATATGAGAACATGGCAAGAAGGTGGCCATCTGCAGCTTGCAAGAGGTCCCTCACTAGACAGCAAATCCGCCAGCATCTTGATCTTGGAACTTCCAGCCTCCAGAACTGTGGAAAACAAATGTCTGTTGTTTAAGCCACACCATGTGTGGCGTTTTGTTGTGGCAGCCTGAACTAGCAGAGCTTCTCTTCCTGGCACCAGAGACTCCTGCCCAAGTACACGCCTGTGTGTTCAGTCACCAAGTCATGTCCAACTCTCTGCAACCCCATGGACTGTAGCCCGCCATTCTCCTCTGTCCAGGGGATTCTCCAGGCAAGGATACTGGAGTGGGTTGCCAATTCCTCCTCCAGGGGATCTTCCCAACCCAGGGATCAAACCCAGGTGGATTCTTTACCACTGTGCCAACTGGGAAGCTCACGCACAGCTATGTTCACAGAGAGAAATGGGTCCCTGGGAAAGAGGCTGGGTCACCTAGTTATTAAGAACTTCCACTGCAGTGAGTCCTATGGTTAACATTCACACCAGGCACATGTATCTCTATACCCCATGCTTATTCTCAGAGATCTATCCACATACCTCATTATCACCAGACCACTCTAATCACCAGTTTTCCAATCCTGTTCTCTCTAAGTCCCTGCGTGCATATGTGCTGAGTCACTTCAGTTGTGCCTGACTCTTTGCTATCCTATGGACTGTAGCCCCACCAGGCTCCTCTGTCCATGGAATTTCCTAAGGAAAATTACTGGAATGGGTTGCCATGCTCTCCTCCAGGGGATCTTCCCAACCCAGGATCGAACTCACGTCTCTTATGTCTCCTGCATTGGCAGACAGCTTCTTTACCACTAGTGCCGTCTGGGAAGGCCCTAAGTCTCTGACCACTTGCCAAACCATCAGCCCCTCCCCAGGAATCAGTGTGGACCTGTGCCTCTGATTCCCTCTCTACAGAGAACAACAGATGTTCTGATTAGAGTTCTTCCTGCTGTCCTTCAGGGGCACTCCTGATTGGGTTAGTTAAGCAGCATGCCATTTCTGCTTTGTGTGTGATGCAGAATACATCATCATCTGTGACGAGGGCGAGGCCTTTCTCTCCACCATCAGCGAGTCCTAAACGACCCTGTGAGGCCACGCACATGGACTGAACAGGAAGAGATGTCAGAAAGTCTGAGAAACCTGCTCATGCAAATTACCTGTGCCTTCTGAGCCTGCTTGAGCCTGATTGTATAATACCATTTCCACCTGGAAATGTGTGTCTCTATCTATGGCCATACCCACCTGAACGCGCCCGATCTCGTCTGATCTCAGAAGCCAAGCAGGGTCAGGCCTTATTAGTACTTGGATGGGAAATGTGCGTCTCTGAGCTCCAGCATCCCTGCCATTATGACACAGGGCATCAGGTAACGTCACTCCGTGATTGAACACTGGAGTCCCATGGCCCTAGGATATCCCATGGCTAAGTATTCAGTGCCTGTCAGGCCCAGTAAAAGGCCAGGACTTATTCTCAAAAGAATAATCTGTGGATGAGGGCAAGGCTTTGCTCTTAAACCTTAAGGTTCTGCTCTGTGATTCCCCTATTGAAGCTTGTCAGAGGCTTCATACCACATCGTCAGTTTCCATAGAAACCTCACGCATCACGGATCTTCTGGGTCACAAGGCCTAAATGACACAGCATCTAACTCTGGAGCCTGCTGCAGGTACCCTACCGGCCTCTGAGCCTCCCTCAAAACTGGAAGCCTGATGTCTCAAAATAGCATATTCAGTATAATATGTTCCGTTTAAAATAAAAAAGACCCACCAAGCATTATCATGTCTTTGTCAGCGGTACGAGATGAGAGGAGCGGCATCTTGTTTTCATTTTGGAGAGGACATCCCAGCGCGCTCTGTTGAGACCATAGGGCTTGTCTCTCAGCTCTGGCTTGCATCTGTTTTCTTGCTAAGGCATCGAATTTTACATTAGATACATTAGTATGTGTGCTCTTTGCAACCCCATGGACTGTAGCCCACCAGGCTCCTCTGTCCATGGGATTTCCCAGGCAAGAATGCTGGAGTGGGTGGCCATTTCCTCCTCCAGGGGAAATGAACCTCCTCCTAACCCAGGGATTGAACCTTTGTCTCCTGCGTCTCCTGTATTGGCAGTGGAATGCTTTACCGCTGAGCCACCTGGGAAGCCCCAAGTACTTTTGTTTTGATATTTAAATGAGCAAATAGCTAATACTGAATTGTTTGCTCCTGTAGAATCCTAGAGCTTACAAGTAGAACTTAAATTCTAGTTCTAGAAATCCAGACTGATGCTGGGAACTTCCATGAGTACTAACACAAGTCAGTGGTGAGTTCAGATTAGAGTGTGTGAGCAGACTCATCCTTCTCATCAGAGATGAGTCTCTGCTTAGCTCTTAGGAAGTACATTCACATGGGATATCTGAGACGGAATCCTTATAACTTAAGAAAGATTTGAGAAATCAGTGTTTGGAAGCTTTTATCCTTGGTGAATATGGTTATAGCTGAAATGCAATGAAATTTCTACTAAAATGTTAAAGTACATTATAATATATTTATAGTATTACAGTATACTATATTATAGTATAACTATAATGTATATTTCATAGTATATTATACTATATTATATATAATAGCATAACTATAATATATATTTTATAGTATATTATACTAAGATTAGATTATCTATAATTAGATTATCTTATAATCTGTAATTAGATTCATTATACTATAATATATAATATAGTATAATTATAATATATATAATATAGCTATACTATAATATATAAACTATATATTATAGTATGGCATACTACAATATGGGCTTCCCAGGCAGTGCTAGTGGTAAAGAACCCACCTGTCAGTGCAGTAGACATAAGAGACATGGGTTTGATCCCTTGATCGGGAGGATCCCCTGGAGGAGGGCATAGCAACCCACTCCAGTATTCTTGCCTGGAGAATCCCATGGACAGAGGAGCCTGGTGGGCTACAGTCCATAGGGTTGAAAACTGCAGCAACTTAGCATGCATGCACGCACACTGTAATATATAACATTACCCTGCTGCATAGACATATGCCACCGGTAGCACTTGTCCTGTAGGACTTGGACTTGGGGGTCATTTCCGAATGTTCATTATTGGAGAATACGGTAGTACCTGTCCTGTAGGCTTGGACTTGGGAGTCATTTCCGAATGTTAATTACTGGGGAATAGTGTCTGTCTGTGCCCTTTCTAACTTGATAAGGGTTGATCAGAGTCAAGGATACAGACCACCACACTTTCTCTTAGGCGGATTCCCTTTGTGTTAAAGGAGTGCTGGTGTGAATTCCATGACCTTCCTGTGAGAACTCTGTTAATAACACAAGGATTCTGATTCTTGACACTGATAGCAATGTCAGCCAAGTTCTCTATTAATGCTGTATGGCCCAGGGTTGAAATGCAGCCAAGTTTTATGCTCACGCATTCATGCTCCTATGTATTGATATTTCTTAAAGAATATGACAGCTACTACTATATTCTCCTTAGCAGTTACAAGGGTGGGGTGACTCATGAATTGCGTTCCTTCTGGCCTCAGGTAGCCTGAAGCCTCTGAAAAGTGCCTTTTGCTTTCCAAGATTAGAATCAAGACACTGGAGACTGTGCCTTTCAATTCTTTCTGAGAACTCATTCTAATTGCTACAAGTCCACTTCCTATAAACAGATTAGTATCCTGATTGCGATGTTTACACCAACTTAATGAAGTTTTCATCATTGTATTGAACGTGGTCTAGCAACAGCTATACTGAGCACTGGCAGAAACCTCCGGAATGTCCAGTACTGAACTGCAAATCCAAGAGTTTGTTTGCGACAGTTCTCTATAAAATGTCAAAGAAACACACCAGCTACTTGCTTCAAGTTCTATTTTTGAAAGCAAAATAGAGCAGCTTTATAAATTCCTAAAAAGGGGGAAAAAGGAATTGAAAGAGCCAATAGAATGACATTTTCTGGCTTCCCTCAAAAATAATGGGCTTTGGTAGAAATGTCCAGCCATCATTTTCGATGGCTAGGACACAGACAAAAAACATTTTAAAATGGGAACAAGGTTGGTTTACGATATTATGTTAGTTTTAGATGGGCAATGTAGGGCATGACTTACATTTTGTAACTGGAGTTTGTGCCTCTGAATCACCTGTTTTGTCTCTGGCTCCCATGGCAACCACTAGATTCTTTTCTGTACCTATTACTCTGTCCTGTTTTGTTGAGTTTGTATAGCTATTTTGGGTCCTCTTTTTTTTTTTTTAAACTTAATTCCACATATAAGTGAAATCATATGGTATTTGTTTTCCTCTGATTTATTTCATTTAGCATGATACTTTCTAGGTTCATCCATGTTGTGGAAAATGGCAAGATTTTTTTAGCTAAGTATAGTCCATTAAAATATATATATTTATATCTTTTTTTTCCATTTATTTTTATTAGTTGGAGGCTAATTACTTTACAATATTGTAGTGGTTTTTGTCATACATTGACATGAATCAACCATGGACTTACATGTATTCCCCATCCCGATCCCCCCCTCCCACCTCCCTCTCCACCCGATTCCTCTGGGTCTTCCCAGTGCACCAGGCCCGAGCACTTGTCTCATGTATCCAGCCTGGGCTGGTGATCTGTTATATATTTATATCTTTATCCATTCATCTATTGATGGACACAGGTTGCTTCCCTATCTTGGCTATTGTAAATAATGCAGCAATAAACATTGGAGTGCATATATACCTTTTTTGAATTGGTGTTTTTGTTTTCTTTGGATAAATATCCAGAGGTGGAATTGCTAAATCATATAGTAGTTCAATTTTTATTTTTTGAGGAACCTCCATATTGTTTTCCACCAATTTATGTACCCATCAGCAATGTACTAGAGTTATCCTTTCTCCACAACCTTGTTAATTTTGTTACCTGTAGATGTTTTGCTGATAGCCATTTTAACAAGTATGATGCTATCTCATTTTGGTTTTGATTTGCATTTCTCTGATGGTTAGCACTAAGGAGCATTTCTTTTTCATGTGCCTGTTTCCCATCTATATATGTTCTTTGGAAAAATGTCTACTGAGGTCTTCTATGCATATTTAATTGGTGTTTGCTTTGTGAGAAGTGTTTATACAGCTTGGATATTAACTCCTTATCAGTCATATTACTTGCAAATATTTTCTCCCATTCAGTAGGTTGTCTTTTCGTTTTATCAATGAGTTCCTTTGCTGTGCAAAAGCTTTTATGTTTAATTAGATCCCACTTGTTTATTTTTGCTTTTTAAAAAAAAATTTTAAATTGGATTATAATTGCTTTACAATGTTGTGTTGGTTTCTGCCATACAACAACATGAATCAGTCACAAGTACATATATGTCCCCTCCCTCGTGACCCTTGCTCCCAGCCCCTACTATTTTTGAATTTATTTATTTTGCCTTAGAAGACCAATTCAAAAAAGATTATTTCAACAAGTAATGTCAAAGAGTGGTCTGCCTCTGTTCTCTTCTAGGAGTTCTGATGTGCACTGAGGTGCCTGCCTGGGACATGAATTTAATTATGGAAGTGTGGAGGCTTAATTCTCCCTGAACCTTGAAGGGATACACACCAGCATCTCATGTTTATTTTCTGTAATTAAAATAATAGAGCACGTGAGCCTTAAGGCAAGGGAAATGAAGCTTTGTTAGACAACATCTGCTCCTCCAATGAGTGTAAGTATCAACACAGGTACATCCAAACCACTTTTGTTTTCTACTAACAAGTTCTGAATAATAGTGTTTAGTTTTCTCCCAAACTTCAGAGTATGAACAGCAGCTAGCAACTGAACAAGAGTCCAGTTCTTGCAAACATTTCACAAGTACCACACTGACTCCATAGAGGATGAAATGGATGTTAAGGTATGTAGTGAACTACCATGCTCTCGAGTTGTAGTAGTCACAGATATTCGTGCCGGCTTAGTTGCTAAGTCACTCCTGACTCTTACAGCCCCATGGACTGTATCCCACCAGGCTGCTCTATCCATGGGATTCTCCCGGAAAGAATACTAGAGTGGGTTGCCATGCCCTCCTCCAGGGGATCTTCCAGACCCAGGGATCAAAGCTGCATCTTCTGCATTGCAGGTGGATTCTTTACTGACTGTGCCAGCAGGGAAACCCCACAGATATTAGTAGAAAACTCTAATCGGTTGACATTGTTTATTATTAGGCTCCATATACAGTAACTGTCAATCTTTTTTCAATATTTGTTTTTCTTTTTGGCTGAACCATCCAGCATTTGGGATTTTAGATTCCTGACCAGGGACCAAGCTGGCACCCCCTGCATTGGAAGCGAGGAGTCTTAACCACTGAATCACCAGGAAAGTCCCCAGGAAACTGTCAGTTTTGGCTTTCTGTGTATCTTTAGAGACGCAACACCAGCAGTTTATCTGACATTTGCAAGCAAACTTGTAGTTTTGCTCATGGTTCAGAGTAAGTGTGATAAAAGGAAGCTAGTTCCATGGCATCTTGCCATTAGTACATCTATCTTTGTCTTTCTTTTTCATGTTGCAGGTTTTCCTTGAATGTCTGACTGCTTGTTTACATATAAACAAGGCAACAAAATGACTGATTTGGAGGTGACCTGCTAATTAGAAAGAGGGTAAGTCGTTACATAAGTGCCCTGCAAATGGTGTCTTTATTCTTGGTTGACTGAGAAGCAAGCAGCTTGTGTATTTTTTTTTAAATGTTTTTGGTCACACCCTGCGCCATGATAACTTCTAGTTGTGGCATGCAGGATCTCGGTTCTTTGATCAGGGATCGAACCCGTACACCCTGCAGTGGAAGTGCAGAGTCCTAACCTCTGGGCGTCAGAAGTGCATCATTTTTAAAAAGAGCGTCCCTAGTTTATGTTTCGTTCTTTTTTCTGTCTTTTCTGGTGGTGTGTTACGGAGGAGACTGGGGACACCTACTTATACTTTCTCTGCTTGCTTTGTGTCGGTTGTCAGGGCGGATGGGTGGAGAACTTTTATGTCCAAGAACCTTCCATAAAGCCTCTGTTTCTGGTCACATCCTGCTTGTCTGCAGAGCAAGCCTGAGGCTTTCAGGGCTGGGTTCCAAGTCATCCACGCTCAAGCTCGGCTTCCCTGGTAACCCACTTCTGTTTACTCCCCATCTTTCAGAGATGTGTTGGCAATCTCTTATCTACGGCTGAACTTCCATTCCCTTCATAAACTTTACAGATTTGGCAGTAAGCCTATTAGTAGCAGGATGGTGGGTTTCAAAGTAAGTAAATGAAAGATTTATCATTATACTGCACTCTGAGTGATGGTTTTCAGACTTTAGGAATCCAGGCCAGCTTTTCACAGCAAACATACTTGATTCAAATCAATTAGCACAACCTCACCATGGTACAGGGGTATGAAAATGGTGGGATTTTAGAAGTAGCTTTCATGCTTTTGGGCATTCACTTTGTTCTATTGTCTTCCTGCATATTGATTCTTTTCGACCAGATGAGGCTTCCCAGGTGACTCAGTGGTAAAGAATCTGCTTGCCAAGGCAGGAGACACAGGAGATGTGGGTTTGATCCCTGGGTCAGGAAGATCCCTTGGAGGAGGAAATGGCAGCCCACTGCAGTATTCTTGCCTGGGAAATCCCATGGACACAGGAGCCTGGCGGGCTACAGTCCACGGGGTCGCAAAGAGTCAGACTTGGGGACTGAGCGCACACACATGTGCTGTATAACAAAATCTTATTTAAAAAATCTCCATCAGATATCAAAAAATTTTTAAAAATTCCAATAGTCATTTTAATTACTGATAGATACAACTGCCTATACTTTCATTAGTCAACTTGTATTACTTTTGAGTTTATAGCCCAAACCAGCACTATCAAGAGAAATGTAATGTGAGCCAGGAATATAATCAAAATTTTTCTAGTAACCATGTTAAAATAGTAAAGAAATGGAAAATTAACCACTTCTAGATATTGGCCATATATATATGTATGTGTACATATATATATGTATTAGAGAGAACAGATTTAAATCCATAATTGTCATTCTGAAGAGAAAATTCATTAAAATTATATAAAACATATTGCATTGCATTGTATTAAAATGTTCATAAGCATCATATGGGCTTCCCTGGTGACTCAGTGGTAAAGAATCTGCCCGCAGTGCTGGAGACCCGGGTTCGCTCTGTGGGTCAGGAAGATTCCCTGGAGGAGGGCATGGCAACCCTCTCCAGTTTCTTGCCTGGAGAATCCCATGGACAGAGGAGCCTGGCGGGCGGCAGCCCATGGGCTCACACAGAGTCGGACAGGACTGAATGACTCAGCAGCAGCAGGCATCGTATTGATTACTGTTTCTGGTCCTTCCCAAGTTAGACAGACACGTTTTACAAGTGCTATGCTTTGCTTTTCAGTCAGTAGATAGCTACTAACAAAAGCAGAACTTATAAAAGTTTTTTTTAAAGAAAATTAATATCACCTGTTTTCTTCCACTTAAAAACATTCTTTAATTGCCAGTATTAAATATGTGGGCCTCTAGATTTTGAGATTTAGTTTTTTTCTTTTTTAATAAAACTGGGTCCCTAGCCTTCATTTCCTTTAATTTAGTGACTAATTAAACAATTTTGTTGTTCTTTAGTTGCTAGGACATGTCTGATTCTTTGCACCCCATTGACTGTAGCCTGCCAGGCTACTCTGTCCACAGAATTTCCCAGGCAAGAATACTGGAGTGGGCTGCCATTTCCTCATCCAGGGGATCTTCCCAACCTAGGGATTGGACCTGCATCCCCTACTTGGCAGGTGGATTCTTTACCACTGACCTTTCTATAAAATCATAAGGACTTCTAAATGGCCAAAGACATATTAAAATATATTTATACTTATTAGTAGTAAAATATAAATTAAAATTAATAATAATTAGATATGTTAGATATGTTTACCTCATTCACGTTAATTGATGTTACATAATGATAGTACTCAATCTGGCAAGACAACAAAGTGGTGGAAGTGAAAACTGTGACCTTTTTGGAGCGAAATTTGGCAATAAATATAAAAAACCTTAACTCTGTGTATGAGTTTTTCAAATAATTCTGCTTTTAGGAGTTTATCCTAACTTAAGAATCACTCATGCTTGAAAGAATGTAATTGAAAGAATATAATCACAGTGTTACTCTTTTCTTTTTTTTTTTACCAGCTGTTGGCACCAATGTAAATATCTAAAATAGGAAATTTGTTTAATCACTTATCACAGTTATGAATGGAAATCAGTATAGCTTAAATAATGTTGTAGAATATTTAGTAGCTTGGAAAAATCCTCATAATAAACAGTTACAAAAAAGAGAAACTTTACAAAAGAATGTTGATGACGTGAATCTTTGTTGTTCACTTAATTTTTCATTTGTGTAAAAAACAATCTGGAAGGGTGTGCAGGCACAGTTTATTGTCAGAAAGAAAACAAACTTAAAAATAAATTAATAGACCATTTTTGGTTTTATTTAAAAATTTTTTAACTTATATTTTGCTATGCCATGCATCTTGTGGGATCTCAGTTCCCCAATCAGGGATTGAACCTAGGCCACAGCAGTGAAAGTACTGAATTTTAACCACTGGATCACCAGGGAATACTCTAGACTATTTTTTAGAGTACTTTTAATTCATAGAAAAATGAACAGAAATCACAGATAGTTCTCATGCCCATTCACCCCAATGCCTCAACTTAACTTATTATTAACAATTTCCATTAGTGTGGTACATTTGTTACAACTGATTAGCCAATATTAGTATTTTATTATTAAATAAAATCCATAGCTTACATCAGGGTTCACTTCTTGTGTTTAGAGTCTATGAGTTTTGACAAACTTATAACATCGTGTGTCTGTAATTATGGGATCATGCAGAATAACTTCACTGCCCTCAGATCTCCTGTCCTCCACTTATTCCTCCTTTGCTCCTTCTCCCTGAACCCCTGGCAAGTACTCATCTTTTTGCTGTCTCGATAGTTTTGCCTTTTTCAGAATGCCATATCGTTGTAATCATACAACAATGTAGCTTTTCAGATAGGCCTCTTTCACTTAGCAATATGCATCTAAGTTTCCTCGTCTTTTTGTGGCTTGATAGCTCATTTCTTTTAATTGCTGAATAATTATCCATTGTCTGGATATACCACAGTTTGTTTATTCATTCATTTATTGGAGGGCATTTTGGTTGACTCCAAGTTTCGGCAGGTTTTTGGGTAGACATATTTTCCGCTCCTTTGGATAAGTACCAAGGAGTGTGATTACTATATTTTATGGTAAGAGTATGTTTAGTTTTGTAAGAAACCACCAAACTGTCTTCCAAAGTGTATGTACCATTTTTATCCTCATCAACAATGAATGAAATTTCCTGTTGTTCCACATCTTTGCCAGCACTGGTGTTTTAGTATTTTGGATTTTGGCCACTTTGATAGGTATGTTAGTGGTACCTTATTGATCTAACTGATTTGCAGTTCAATAATGACATATGATGTTGAGCATCTCTTCATATGCTTATTTACCATCTGTATATTTTCTTTGATGAGATGTCTGTTGTCCATTTCTTAATTTGGTGCTTGTTTTTTTACTGTTGAGTTTTAAGATTTCTTTGTATATTTTGGATCACATCCCTTATCAAATATTTTTTTGCAAGTATTTTCTCCCAGTCTGTGACTTATTTCTGTCTCTGAACAATACCTTTCACAGAGCAGAATTTTTTAATTTTGATGACATTAAATAATCAATATTTTTCTTCCATGGATTGTGTTTTTTTTGTGTTGTATCTCAGAAGTCATCACCAAACTCAAGGTGACCTTGACTTTCTCCTATGTTATTTCCTGGGAGTTTTATAGCTTTGTGTTTCACATTTAGGTCTATTAACCCTTTGAGCTAATTTTTATGAAAGATGTCTGTCCAGATGTTGTTTTTGTGGTTTTTTTGTTTGTTTTTGCATCTGCAAGTCCATTAGTTTCATCTCCATTTGTTGAAAAGACCATCTTACTTCATTGAATTACCTTTGCTCTTTGTCAAAGATCAATTGACCATAATTATGTGAGTCTATTTCTGGGCTCTCTCTTCTGTTCCATTAATCTATTTGTTCTTTCACCAACACCCCACAGTTTGGATTACTGTAGCTTTTAGTAAATCATAAAGTCAAGTAGTGTCAGCCCTCCAACTTGGTTCTTCTCCTTCAACACTGCGTTGGTTATGTTATGTTTGTTGCCTCACCATATAAAATTGAGAATCAGTTCATCACTATTCCCAAAGTAGCTTTCTGAGATTTTGCTTGGTGTTGCATTAAATCTATCAGAGAAGGCAATGGCACCCCACTCCAGTACTCTTGCCTGGAAAATCCCATGGACCGAGGAGCTTGGTGGGCTGCAGTCCATGGGGTCACTAAGAGTCAGACATGACTGAGCGACTTCATTTTCACTTTCACTTTTCACCTTCATGCATTGGAGAAGGAAATGGCAACCCACTCCAGTGTTCTTGCCTGGAGAATCCCAGGGACGGAGGAGCCTGGTGGGCTTCTGTTTATGGGGTCGCACAGAGTCGGACATGACTGAAGCGACTTAGCAGCAGGAGCAGCAGCGTTAAATCTATAGATAAAGTTAGGAAGAACTGACCTCTTGACAATAGTGGATCTATTCACCAACATGAAATACCTCTCCAATTGTTAATATTTAGTTCCTTTGAGATTTCTTTCATCAGAGTTTTACAGTTTTTTTCTATAGGTCTTGTATTAATATATATATATTTTAGAATTATACCTAAGTATTTCACTTTTTTTAGTGCTAATGTAAATACTATTGCATTTTTAATTCCAAATTCCAGTTGTTCATTGCTGTTAATAAGCTTATTTCCAACAGATCACAAGCATGCAGGAGGATGAGACCAGATACCATTTCTCTTACCTACCAAGTTGCTTTAAGTAAATATATTTTTCTGACAACTTAGTTAAGATCTTGAATCAGAGTTTTATTTTAATCTTGCTGAAAGGAAAAGGTTAATTAAGATATTCTAAGATTTCATTTTTGGGAGACACATTTAAAGGAAAAAGGAATGGTTAGTTAATCATTGTTAAACTATACACAAAATGTTATACTAGATAAAAAGAAAGGACTACTTGTCCAAAGGGTTTATTGTCCCAGCTGGCATAGTTTGAGAGAGCATGGGCACGCTGTTAATGATTACACTGAGATAACCCAGGACTTTACCCTGCACCCAGGGATGCCTGACCTCTAGACTCTCGACTGACAGTGCAAAGCATGGTTTCCCAGAACAAGTCTTAATCCTATTAAGGTCTATCAGAAAATTGCTCAAGCATTTGATCAGAAATTTCTTTTCAGAATGAGTTTGTATTACATCATATCAAAAAGCCCTGCTCCAGGCTGGACTTAGGACAAATTTCCTTTCACATTGCTTGTTAGTCTGTGGCATCAGGTGGCTGCCTTGAGTACACCCACCCCCCACCCCCGACCCAGTATCTCTTCCTCTTCTCTTCTGCTCATACTCTTCTTTGTCTCTCTGACCTCCTCCTCAAGTTTTAGCCTCATGCTGGTGGTGCTCCATCCGATAACTCCATGTAGTTAATAAGAATAGTGGCCATGACTTGTTGTTGAGTGATCGCCATATAACAGATATTCTGAATACTATACGCATATTTACTAATATGTGGCAGAGGATGAGATGATTGTGTGGCATCACCAATTCAATGGACAAACTTGGGGGGATGATGAGGGGCGGGGAGGCCTGGCGTGCTGCAGTCCATGGGGTTGCAAAGAGTTGGACATGTCTGAGCACCTGAACAACAATAATAAATTTACTAATTTAATCCCTACAAGAACCCTTTGAAGTAGGCACAGTTGTTCAGTGGCTAAATCATATCAGACTCTTTGCAACCCCGTGGACTGCAGCACACCAGGCTCCCCTGTACTTCACTATCTCCCAGAGTTTGCTCAAATTCATATCCATTGAATCGGTAATGCTATCTAATCATCTAATCCTCTGCCACCCCTTCTCCTTTTGCCTTCAATCTTTCCCAGCATCAGGGTCTTTTCCAATGAGTTGGCTCTTCTCATCAGGTGGCCAAAGCATGAACAGGATAAAAAGGCACAGTACGCATTGTATTTTAGTTGAGGAAATTGAGGCACAGAGAAGTTAAGTGGCTTGCGTGATGTCACAGAGCTAGTGAATGTTAGATTTGAATGCAGACAGGCTAGAGCCTCTCTTTTAAGCACTCTGCTACAGAGAGGGGCATCTGTCAGACATATCTTTCTCTCTTTATAGATCACTTCATATCTGGGCAGAGTCAACAAAGAAAGAAGGCTGGGACTAACAGGGATGGAAAAATTTTGGTCCACATTCAAAAAATATATACCTGTTTTAGTCTGCTCAGGCTGCTGTAACAACATACCATAGACTGGGTGGTTTAAACAACATAAATGTATTTCTTACAGTTCTGGTGTCCGAAAGTCCAAGATCAATGTTCTGGCTGATTTGCCTCCGGTGAAACCTGGGTCCCGGCCTGTAGACAGCTGCCTTCATGCTGTGTCTTCACCTGATCTCACCTGTGTGCAACACGAGGAGAGAGGAAAAGAGAGCTATGACCTCTTCTTGTGAAGATGCTAATCTCATTGTGGGGGCCCCACACCCTAATTCCTCTCCCAGAGGGCCCACCTTCTAATACCCTCACACTGGGAATGACGACTTCAACACATGAGTTTTGGAAGAATACACATTCAGTGCATAACAACACCCTCATCTACAATGCACTGGAATAACACTCGTGCACCAGTTAACAGTGGCTATCTCTGAGTCACAGGAGAAGAGGGGATGCATTTTTACCTGGTTTCAGTTTTTTTCATAAGAAATTTAACTTTTACATAAGGGGACACATGCTACTACAGCACCTCAGAGTTGAATTTGTGTGTGTGTGCTCGGCTTCCCTTGTGGCTCAGATGGTAAAGAGTCTGCCTGCAATGTGGGATACCTGGGTTTGATCCCTGGGTTGGGAAGATCCCCTGGAGAAGGAAATGGCAAGCCACTCCAGTATTCTTGCCTGGAGAATCCCATGGACAGAGGGGGCTGGCAGGCTACAGTCCATGGGGTCACTCAATGTGTGTTCAGTCGTGTCTTGACTCTTCACGACCCTGTGGACTGTAGCCTGCCAAGCTCCTCAGTCCATGGGATTTCCCAGGCAAGAATATTGGAATGGTTTGTCATTTCCTCCTCCAGGGGATCTTCCTGACCCAGAAATCGAACCACTGTCTCCTATATTGGCAGGTGGATTCTTTACCACTGAGCCACCTGGGAAGCCCCCAGAGTTGAATGATGACCTCCAAATGTGTTTCTCCCTTGGTTTTGCATTGAAGTGGGAAACATTTTCAATGAATTTCAGGACAAAGAATTTACAACAAAGGTCATCCTTGAAAATAGGTGAAGCAACACTGTGGCATTTAAATGCACATGGAGTGTGGGCTCTGGCTTTTATGGAAGTTACAAACTGACTGAGCCAAGTTTTCAGCCCAGGCAGGAGTCAGTTCCTTCACATACACACAGAACATCGTTGTTGAATGCCCGTACCATCCATTATTTCAAGTTCACTCTGGGTCTAAGCATAGATCATTCTCTCTCCTATTTAAGAACAAGCAGAAGAGGCTCCTGGGAACTGGCAATTAAGAACAGCATAAATCAAGCTGGAAAATTGCCCATGATTTCAACCATTTGTTCGGACACTTTGCTTATTTCTCATCTTCTCTGCTTTTCCCTAATTCCATCTCTTTTTTTTGTTGTTAATGCAGGATTCAATTATGGAGGGCTGCTTTATCTTTCTTTTATGAATGTAATAAATGAAAAGGAAAAAGCTATAGAGTTAAGAAAGCTGCATCAAGAGTCCACGGGTATCTAAAGAGACAGAAAAGTAATGAGAAAGTTTTCAGAGAGAACAATGGCACTGAGATGACCAAAATTACGGGTCAGCATATCCCTCAGAGGTTGGCGTCTCTCTGTGGTGTTACTGGTATTAGCATAATAGCTTAAAGTTATTAGTTTTTCTAGGCACTGAATACATTAATTCAAGAGTGCAGAAGGTCTAAACTATTAATGCTTAAGTCTACTTGATGTCCAAATAACCACTTAAATAACTGAAAAATATTACCTGGTTCTGTGAACAAAACTCAGTCTCACCAATTCTGAAGTTTTAACTTTTTTGGGGGGATGGGGAGCTGCACTATGCAGTGTGTGGGATCTTAGTTCTCTGACCAGGGATTGAACCCTTGCATTGGTAGCATGGAGTCTTAGCCACTGGATCACCAGGGAAGTCTCTGGAGTTTTCAACCTTTTGAGTCTTGGGTCCAATAATTTAATGTAAGAACTTGGGTCCTGTGCTTACATGACAGAACCAAAGGTTGTACTTCTAAGACGATCACTTCTGTATTTTAAAGTACTCTGTTGATGCCTTAGTAACAGTTACATTTCTCCTTGGCTGAACCTCTCCCTGAGACCCCCGCCACACCACCCCCCTGCCCCAGGCAAAAGAGCAAATCTAAGTGTCTGAGTAGCTTTTATCAGTAGTTTTGGAACTGTGCTAACTGTACAATTTAGATCTTTTAGTAAGGAAGAGTTCCCACTGCACGCAGAACTAGAGTTTGCAGGTTTTCTTTTCTAAAACTGGGATCTTCACGTGAATTAAAAAGAATAAGAAAATAACAACTGGTTCTTACTTCCTCAAGAATCAAGTCTTCCTGCCTGGCTTTAAGTGTTCCACCAGCTTTGTTCTTCCTTTCAGTTCGTAAGCTCTGCCCTACCCCCTACAGATATCCAGCAAGTGTACTGCGCTCAGCAGAGGATGCAAAAATGAAAGAGATACAAATCTTTTTCTTGCAAGGAGGAGCCACTCAGCAGTGGACCTGAAGAGGCTGCTGCCAGCAAGAGCAGTGGCTCCAAGAAAAAGAAAAAGCTCCGAAAGCTATCCCAGGAAAGTTAGAATGAACATCTTCCTAGTGGGACATAACTTACAGAGGTATTCCCCATCCCATCCCCTAGAGCCCAATAAAAATAAAAACAAATTAAAAAAAAAATCTTTTTCTTGAAGAGCTCACTGTCTAATAAGGAGACATGAAAACATAGGAAGAGGTATAAAGTATGGCAGGAGTTCAACAGATGGAGACTTGAGTTTTTAGAGAATGAGAGGCATCAGAGATAAGTCTCTGGAAGAAAACATGACATGGAGACATCTAGATATTTTATCATGACTCCTCAGCCATCCGTCTATGTCTTTCGATGCCAGACACAATGTTTTCCATTTATTCGTGAATTTCTCAATGCTAGCTAGAAAGCAATAAATACTTTTTTTTAAGTGGTAAAATATGATACATATATAGAATATTGTGCATATTTTAGAGTGTTTACTTAGGAGTGGAATTTTGGGGTCATAGGGTGTATGCAGCATAAACTTATTAGATAATGACAAACCATCTTCCAAAGAGATTAAATCAGCTCCCTCTCTTACCAGTGGAATGTGAAGATTCCTTCCTCTCCTCCTCCTTTCTCCTTCTGTCTGTTGTTGCTCCTATGGTGAATCAGGCTCTGTACTCCCTTCCTTATATGTCTTACTTCATCTCATTGAGTAGTGATATTTTTATAATAAATAACCAGTAAACATATCACAAAACTGATTGGGAGACTGAATTAGTGACTGAAATAGTTTCCATATCCACTGGGGACTATCTTGAAGAAATAAAATATCATAGTGCACTTTTCTCATTTTCAGAAACATGAACTTCTTCTGGCAGACTTTATTCTGCTTGGGGGCCATCTAGAAAGTTGGATTACGTGTGTGTGTGAGAGAGAGAGAGGGAGAGAAGGAGAGAGTGAGAGAGAGAGAGAGAGAGGGAGAGAAGGAGAGTGTGTGTGTGTGTGTGTGTGAGAGAGAGAGAGAGAGGGAGAGAAGGAGAGAGTGAGAGAGAGAGAGAGAGAGGGAGAGAAGGAGAGTGTGTGTGTGTGTGTGAGAGAGAGAGAGAGAGGGAGAGAAGGAGAGTGTGTGTGTGTGTGTGAGAGAGAGAGAGAGAGGGAGAGAAGGAGAGTGTGTGTGTGTGTGTGAGAGAGAGAGAGAGAGGGAGAGAGTGTGTGTGTGTGTGTGTGTGTGTGTGAGAGAGAGAGAGAGAGAGAGAGAGGGAGAGAGAGTGTGTGTGTGAGAGAGAGAGAGAGAGGGAGAGGAGAGAGAGAGAGAGTGTGTGTGTGTGTGTGTGTGTGTGTGTGTGTGAGAGAGAGAGAGAGAGAGAGAGGGAGAGAGAGTGTGTGTGTGAGAGAGAGAGAGAGAGGGAGACGAGAGAGAGAGTGTGTGTGTGTGTGTGTGTGTGTGTGTGTGTGTGAGAGAGAGAGAGAGAGAGAGGGCGAGAAGGAGAGAGAGAGAGCGTGGCAGTGGTCCAGGCTCTGTGCCGGGGCCACCCCATCGCATTTACAGAAGGGTAACTCGGCATCTCTGGCCTGCAGTGTCCGTTCGTCCACTTCCTTCCCTTTGCTGGGGGGGAGGGGCAGTGGGTGCGTCACTCCTTCCTAATTTCACAGTCGTCTTCTGCAGTAAAACCAAGCTCCCCTCTTTCCTCACAGGTGCCTGAATGTTTCTGGTCTCTGAATCACCATTGATTCCACATGCATCCATTTATCTTTAGTCCATCCTATATTCTACTCTTTATGGGTCTTGATCTGTACTAATTGATCTGATAGCCCTTTGGAGTTGCCGTAGTTTAGTGTACTTTGTTTGAATCTTAAAACTCTTCAGCTACAATGACAAAAATGAATATTTAATTCTTATTCACAGATGTGAATATTTAATTCTTGTTTTTTTAAGATGAGGTATAGTTGATTCACAATATTGTGTTAGTTTCAGGTGTAGAGCAAAGTGATTCAGTCTTTTTATATGTGTATGGGCTTCCCTGGGGGCTCAAATGGTAAAGAATCTGTCTGCAATGCAGGAGACCCAGGTTCGAGTCCTGGGTTGGGAAGATCTCCTGGAGAAGGAAACGACAACCCACTCCAGTGTTCTTGCCTGGAGAATTCCATGGATAGAGGAGCCTGGTGGGGTACAGTCCATGCGGTCACAAAGAGTCAGATATGACTGAGTGAAAAAAACTTTCGCTTCCTTTTCATATGTTTATATGTATATATGTGTGCATATTATTTGTCAAATTCTTTTCCATTTTAGTTTACTGAAAGATACTAACCCTAATTGAACATAGTTCCTGTGCTATACAGTAAGTCCTTGTTGTTTAGCTATTTTATTATTATTATTATTGCCACATTGTGTGACGTATGTGGCATATCTTAGTCCCCTCACCAGGAATTGTAGCCAGGCCCCCTCCATTGGGAGTGCTTAGTCTTAACCACTGGACCACCAGGGAAATCCCAGCTTTATATATAGCAGTGTGTATCTGTTAATTCCATACTCCTGATTGGCCACAGATAAAAATTTTTGTGTAATGGGAATTTTTAGTTTCTTATTTCCTTAGTATTTATTATGCTATTTACAATTGATTAAACTATTGCAACTTCCATAGAAAGTGGCTTGTCTTTTTCAAAACAATTGAAGTTGGCTTTTTATAGCCAATATCATTATGCTAAGATTCATCCATATTACGGGTCAACTATGTTTCTTTCATTTTATCTGCTGTATTCTATTCTGTTGTGTGAACACATCACTGTTTATCCATTCTCTAGTTGGTGGGCATTTGGATGGTCTCTTGGATTTTACGTTTGTGAATGATGTGGCCTTGAACATTTTTGTGTGTGTCTCCTGTGGTACATGGGGCAATCTTTCTCTCACATGTGTTCTTAGGAGTGGGATTTCTGAGTCACAGAGTATACAAACTTCCAGCTATAGAATATCGAGGCTAACTGTGTTTCAATATAGTTGCACCAATTTTTGTATCTGTGGGTAATCTATAAGAAATACAATAGTGGGGACTTCCCTGGTGGTCCAGTGGCTACAACTCTGGGCTCCCAATGCAGGGGGCCCAGGTTTGATCTCTGGTCAGGGAAGTAGATCCCATATCCCACAACTAAGAGTTTGCAGGCTTCAACCAAAGCTCCCACATCCTGCAATGAAGATGAAAGATCCTGCATACCGCAACTAAGACCCAGGGCAGCCAAACAAATAAATATATATATATATATAAAAATGCAATGGTTTCCCATGCTCTCTAATGCTTGGTATTGTCAGACTTTTATATTTATTTCTTGCCAGATTGGTGCAAAACAGCCTTTCACTGTAATCTTGATTTGCATTACCCTGAGCAAGATGATGGTGATGATTTTCACATGTTTTTTGATTATGCATGTGTACATGCTGAGTTGCTTCAGGAATGTCCAACTCTTTGTGACCCCATGTACTGTAGCCGACCAGGCTCCTTGACTATGTATATTTCCTCTTGCATGAAATGTCTCTTGATTCCCCATTTTACAGATGAGAAAGCTTACGATCAAAGACATTAGGTATCTCTTCTATGGTGACATAAGTATCATGGGCAGACCTGAGCTTCAAATTCAGGTGTATATGAAACACACAGTATGTGTTTTTTCCACTTAACACTACTTCCTTAAACAATGGGACTAGTTTATAATGCGCTTTCCCAGTGGCTCAGCGTTAAAGAATCTGCCTGCAATGCAGGAGACTTGAGTTTGGTCCCTGGGTTGGGAAGATCTCCTGGAGGAGGAAATGGCAACCCACTCTTCTTGCCTGGAATATCCCATGGACAGAGGAGCCTGGTATGCTACAGTCTATGGGGTCGCAAAAGAATCAGACACGACTGAGTGACTAAACAACAACAAATCAGAGGTTATTCACTTAGATAAGTGCTTTCTCTCAAAGGATTCGCTTTAGCAGTCTATCCTTTTATTCCAACAATGAAGCCATGATTTACACAATTTGAAGTTTTCTTTTCACAATTGCTATCATTTGAAAGTCAGTTTGTAAGTCTTGTAAGAAAAATGTTCTTATTAAATTAAAATTTTCTCACTTTTGGGGAACCAAATGATAGTCCCCAGATTTTTCATTCACTTTAGGAATTAGGTCCATCCTGAATGGCTATTGATCATTTCAAAAATCAAAAATAACACTAAAGTATTAAAAGTGTGGGCATACCATGGAAACCCAGAGCTGGCCAAGAGGAAGCTGAGTAGTCCATATTAACTAGATGTTTTGTATTTTTGGATTGTGTCTAATATTGTTACTGGGATTCTATGTAGTATTTATTTTGGAGGAAAAGACTGACAAAGATAAATTTATGAAATGTCTTCCCTAAGTCCTTGAGCCCCTCATCCTTTTCTGCCCTCTCACCCTGCTGATGCTCTTCCTAGCACAGACCCAGGTGATAAGTTTCTTTGGCACTCATCCAGTCTACACCCACTAGACTGTACACTCCATGAAAGGAGAGCTCTTTTTCTTTATTGCAGCCTTATCATCCGCATGAGTGCCAAACTCAGAGTGGATGTTTATGATCTAGTACAGTGATCCCCAACCTTTTTGGCACCCGGGATTGGTTCTGTCGAAGACAATTTTTCCACAGACCGGGGCTGCGGGTATGGTTTTGGGATGATTCCAGTGCAGTAGGATTCTTGCTCTTGTGAGAATCTAACGCTGCCACTGATCTGACAGAAAGTGGAGCTCAGGCAGTAATGTGAGCAATGGGGAATAGCTGTAAATACAGGTGAAGCTTTGCTTGCTCACCCACCGCTCACCTCCTGCTGTGTATCCCAGTTCCTAACAGGGACTGGTACCAGTCTATGGCCTGGGAGTTGGGGATCCCTGATCTAGTTGATAGAAGGAAAAATGACAAAACGTTATACGGAGTGGCTACTGTTTTTAGAGGCACCCTTAGCAGCAGCAGCAGCAGCCCCCATTTACCTGTTGTTTTACCTCCACCCACAGCCTCTGCAAAGAAGAAGGAAGGACATGGCAAGGTCACACTGAATCACGAGATGTTTAACACTGCCTCTCCTGCTCCCCACAATTCGGCACCCTACATAGGAGCCAGAGACTAAAAGAACCCTATACTAGTACATTCTGGGGATTCTAGTTTTATATGGGCTTCCTCTATTCACAGCATCAGAGAGTTAGGTACTGGAAGTAAAATTGGATTACATTTTAGCTTAACAAAATTGTATCAGGATAAAAGCTTCTGGACATGAAAACTGATCCAGAAGCTGAATATATCAACTTGCCTCTCCAGCTGTATATTTGAAAATAAAATTCAGTCATCACTATAGTGGAGAGATTTCAGGGCCAAGGACAGTCCACACATCTTGAATTTTCGTAAATATTGAGTCCAGATGGCTATCTTCTCTTTATTGGTTAGGTCAACAGAAAACATTTCCTCACACGGCTTATGAAATCCTGCAAAATAAAGGAGAGGGCATCCTGATACTAATTTCTCATTTAAATGCTTTCTTCTCTGCAGTCACCCTCTGTGTTTTTTTTTTTTTTTTTCAGTCTAACTCTATTGACGCTTTCAGTTGCTAAGTCTAAGATCTCTCTTGGTAAATGTCACCTTGCATTTGAAAATATGTGGGTTATTTTCAAATATCTTTTGATATTGATTTCTAACGTAATTCCACAGTGACAAGAGAACAAATTCTCTATGATTTCAGTACCTTTAGACCGTCAGACTTTTGCACCTTGTTTTATGTCCCTAGATATGTTCCAGTGTCTCTTAGTTTATAGTTTACAGAACTTGAACAGAATTTGTATCCTACTATTAGATGGGGAAACAATGGGAACAGTGACAGTCTTTATTTCCTTGGGCTCCAAAATCACTGCAGATGGTGATTGCAGCCATGAAATTAAGAGACACTTGCTCCTTGGAAGAAAAGCTATGATCAACCTAGACAGCATATTAAAAAGCAGAGATATTACTTTGCTGACAAAAGTCCATCTAGGCAAAGCTATGGCTTATCCAGTAGTCATGTGTGGATGTGAGAGTTGGACCATTAAGAAAGCTGAGCACCAAAGA
Source organism: Dama dama (assembly GCF_033118175.1). Classification (NCBI taxonomy): domain Eukaryota; kingdom Metazoa; phylum Chordata; class Mammalia; order Artiodactyla; family Cervidae; genus Dama; species Dama dama. Next base: position 37,033,864 of record NC_083696.1, on the reverse strand, counting down.
ATTGATGCTTTTGAACTGTGGTGTTGGAGAAGACTCTTGAGAGTCCCCTGGACTGCCAGGAGATCAAACCAGTCAATCCTAAAGAAATCAGTCCTGAATATTCATTGGAAGGACTGATGCTGAAGCTAAAGCTCCAATACTTTGGCCACCTGATGGGAAGAACTGACTCATTGGAAAAGACCCTGATGCTGGGAAAGATTAAAGGCAGGAGGAGAAGGGGACAACAGAGGATGAGATGGTTGGATGGCATCACTGACTGGAAGAACATGAGTTTGAGCAAGCACTAGGAGTTGGTGATGAACAGGGAAGCCTGGCATGCTGCAGTCCCTGGGGTCACAAAGAGTTGGATGACTGAGCGACTGAACTGAACTAATTGTGTGAAAATTATATAAATCTTAATTATGTTGAATTGGTTCACAATGTTTTTCAGGTCTACTATATCCTTCTACTTGTCTGTATGTTCATTCTATTAATTTTTGAGAGTCTGATATTGAAACTCCAACTAAAAATATTAATTTTTCTACTTAAAAATAACTGTAATATATCATAATATAGTGGAACTATATGTAACTTTGTTCTGTATTTGCCAAGTCTCTCCTGTAAGTGTGTTATCATGCTTTCATAATTTAAAAAATACAATTAAAATAATCCAAAAAAAAAGAAAGGAGAGGGTACATCTTTTGAATATTTAGAGGGAAAGTAAAGTCTGATATAACCTACTGCAGGAAGTAGAAGAAATTTTAGGGCAGCGGTACCCAACACTTTTGGCACCAGGGACCAGTTTCATTAAAGACAATTTTTCCATGGATTGGGGGGTGAAGGAGATGGTTTTCGGATGATTCAAGCACATTACAATTTATTGTGCACTTTATTTATGTTATTATTACTTTGGCTTCATCTCAAGCATTAGCTCCCAGAGGTTGAGAATGCCCCTGTTTTAGGGTATCATTTGCATAACAAGATGAGGAAGACATAGCTTCGGTGATGAAAGGATAGAAATTTATAAAAGGAGAACATGTTGCATGAAAATATAAGAGGATAAGACAAGAAGGGTGTTGGGTGAATTAAGGAACCATTGCAAGGCAATTAAAAATGCAACAGCTGAATTGCTATCCACACTGAAGGCAGTACACTGTGGGATTGAGAGAAAACAATGGAAGCACTGAAGTGGGGAACAAATGTCATGGTCTCTTTCCAGGATGCAGGGGAAAAGTCCAGGGACTTTTAACCCAGATGATCTGGGAGTGGAGATACAAAAAGAAGTGCCAACCTCAGAACTTCAGGTATTCCCAAGGAAGAAACCGTGGAGATGGAAGCAATAATCAAAAATATGCTTGAGCCAACCTTCTTGACTTTGTTCCAAAAAGAATCTATTTACCATGTTCTAGGAAGAGGCTGTGAAAAGCCTTCCTTCTTCTTCTTGGTGCTCTCCCTTCTGGGGCAGTGGTCTGTAAGGCAGTACAAGGAAGTGGGGTCCATATTCTAGGGGTCAGAGGTAGTGCCTTGGAAGAGAAGTGCATAGCAGACAGGGAATACAAGTTTTCTGTAGCTTTTCTGGAAAGGTCCAAGTTAGTGGTTTCTTGTTACCTTTAAACTGATGCAGCTTAGGCTTATCTGGCCAGTGGTGGTGAATTTCAAGAAATCTGTATGAGTCATGAGACATCCCTCATAGCTCAGATGGTAAAGAATCCTCCTGCAATGCAGGAGACCTGGATTCGATCTCTGGGTCAGGAAGATCCCCTGGAAAAGGGAATGGCAACCCAACTCCAGTATTCTTGCCATGGACAGAAGAGCTTGGCAGGTTACAGTCCATGGGGTTACAAAGAGTTAGACACTACTGAGTGGCTAACACTAACTGAAGAGTCAGGGTTCTCCAGGGAAGCAGAACCAATAGAATAGGATATGAACATATGTACACACAGATATACATACACATAAACACATATATACATACATATACCTGACACATGTATGCTTACATGCATTTACATATACACATATACATTGTTATGGTCTTAGTCACTAGGTTGTGTTGCTAAGATTCTTTTGCAACCCAATGGACTGTAGTCCACCAGGCTCCTTTGTTTGTGGGATTTTTCAGACAAGAGTACCAGAGTGGGTTGACATGTCCTCCTCCAGGGTATCTTCCCAACCCAGGGATCAAACCCACGTCTCATGCATTGGCAGGCAGGTTCTTTACTGCTGAGCCACCAGGGAAGCCCACACATGTACGTATGTGGACATACTTGGTTCTTGCAGTTAGGGAGGCTGACAAGTCCCAAGATCTGCAGGCTAAGTCAGCAGATGGAGACCCAGGAGGGGCAATGGTATAATCCTGATCCAAGTCTGAAAACTTGAGAACCAGGGTTTCTATTGGTGTGGTTCTAGAATGGCAGGCCGACGTGCCATCGGACTTGAGATCCAGGAAGAGCTGATGCTTCGCTTTGAGTGTGAAGGCAGGAGAAAGCCAGTGTTGCAGTTTGAAGACAGACAGGCAGGAGGAATTCTTACTTGGGGGAGGGTTGGCCTATGCTTTCTATTCAGGCCTTCAACTGACTGGATCCACATTAGGGAGTTGTTCAGTGGCTCAGTCATGTCTGACTCTTTGTGCCCCCATGGACTGCAGCAAGCCAGGCTTCCCTGTCCTTCACTGTCTCCTGGAATTTGCTCAAACTCACATTAGGGAGGGAAACTTGCGGAATGCAGGTTACTGATTTAAATGTTCATCTCAGCCAAAGACACACAGAAACACCCAAAGTAATGTCTGGGTGCTCTGTGGCCCAGTCAAGTTGACACAAAATGAATCATCACAGAATCCTTTCAGATCACATAAGCCATTTTTTAACGTTGTTTTATGTCCTGTGATTGGGGAAGGGGCCACAGTGAATTTGGAACAGCCCAGAAATTCAGGACCCTGCTCCCACCTTTGTCCTGTAGGATGACTTCTGAGCATTGAGAAGGGACCCCAGCGGCAGAAATTTGCACTGTCCAGGAGGGAAAGCATCTCTTTGAGAATACAAACCTACCTCCTACCCAAGCATGAGGCAGGCAGGTCCTGTGAGACAGTCAATTCCTAGGCAGGTTGATAAGAAGTCTGGGATCCCCGAGGAGGAGAAAGGGGTCTGGGGCTCTCAAGGAGGAGATGGGGTCTGGAATTTTCAAGAAGGAGGAAAGGACAATCATCTTTCTTTTTTTCTCTACATTCCTTACTCTTGATCATATAATATGTTTTTTTCTTTAAGCCCAGAACTGATAATTACACAACAAACAACTCAGTTTAAACTCTGTACTAAGAGTTATATAACAAAAATGTATCCTGCTTGAGGATAGTTTTTCCTTCTTGAAAACCGTCTGACTAATCCTGTTATCTTAGAATGTATATTATGGGGATGGGTCTGGTAAGATCTTTCTATTGTTAAGTTCTAATCCTGTTACCTTAAAATGGAAATTGTGGGAGTGGGTCTGGTAAAATTTTTACAACTTTGAGACATTCTTTTGACTTATTGTAATAACTAATTTAAAAAGTCTTTATAACTCCCTTGCTTAGACTAGTGAGGGGGGCACTCTTTGTCCCCCTTCTGATGTCTGTGTCAGAAACTTTCTCTGTCCCTTTTCATACTTTAATAAAACTCTGCTACACAAAAGCTCTTGAATGATCAAGCCTGGTCCCTGGTCCCATAGCTAAATCTTCTTTGGAGATCACGAATCCGACACTGTTCACTATAAGCTATCATCCTGGGAGCTCATCTGGGATCTTCAGGACAAGGTAAGAACACTCAGAGCTCTAGCCTCTCTGCTTTCTCAGTATACACATTTTCTGCTTTACTTTACTAACACTTCAGTGTGTTTGTGTGAATGAATGACACACCCTGCGTGAAGCAAGTGATGAGCCCTGCTCTGTGGTTTTGTGGTGCCTTGTAATGACTGAAGGTAGTCCCCAAAAGGGGAGCCTTGTTGGGGGTTTATACAGACCTGCCAATGTCAGGAGACACCCAACGTCCCTGGGAGGGGAGTGGCCAGAAATGGGCAAAGTGTGTAGACCGAACTTTCCTTTCTCGGTCACCTTTTCCTGGTCTCTTTAACCATTTTGAAATTACTTGGAGAATTAGAAGTACTAACCTAATCTGTTGGATCATAGACTTTCAAGGAACTTGTGATCCATGCTGTTACTATGTACTTTTACTTAGACTCCATGTATGGAAGCGCCTAGCCTTGTTAGGAGCCAAAAGTTACAACAGCACATTTGGGAATGAGGTGGAGCTCTAACTCCCGAACATCTCTCAGGCTAGAGGTCACTCTCTTGGCTACCTGCCTCAAGGGCCAGGGGCCTGAAAGTGAATCTTCGTCATGGCTGTGCCTCCAGTCTACGTGGATAGAAGTATTGCTGGTGATCATAACGTTTTTGAGGACACAGATTGGGAATTTCAGGATCTGGTCAAGCTGGAAGCGCAATGGGCTTCTTCCTTTGGTAGTGCTAGCTTTCAGCGGACAAGAGGAGGCTCTCTGGTGGCTTTTGTCTCAACTTCCTAGATATTCCTTTTGTGGAATCTGTGGGGATGAGCTGAAAGGACATAATTTACTTTTTCCTCGCTGGCCAACCCTCCACCACCTCTTTTGCTATATTGGTGTGGTGACACTCAAAGGGACATCTCGGTTGTTGTTCATCCCTTTATGACTCACCATTTCTACTGTGGTCAGGACTGTACTCATGAATGTACACAGGCACACATAAGACGGATGTTTCCCCTAGTAGTACCAACTTGGGAAACATTCCAAAAAGCTACTCTGCTCCACCCCAGGTGGCATCAGAGAAAAGGGCAAATCAAAGATCTTGGTGGTATGGAACAAAATCAGTCTGGGATGCCATCAGGTCTACCCCTGGTGCATCTCCACCCGAGTCAGTGGTAGAGCCAGGAGGGACGAGTAAGGCACCTGCGTCTGTAAGGGACAGACTAAGTCCAACCAGGGAAGGAAAGCTTCAGAGTAAAGTCTGTCTCCTCATCCATCTTGAGCAGGGAAGGATGCTTCTGTTGGGAAAAAGCCACGGTTGTGGATGTCGCTTTTTTCTCTCTTACAGATGGGAGCTAACAGTTCCAGAACCACTTCTTTAAAATGTATTAAAAACAACAACAACAACAACAACAAACTGGGACAAGTTAGATCCCCAGAATTTAAAAAGATATGCCTCATCTTCTGTGATACTGAATGGCCACAGTATCCTTTGGAAGATGGGGAATGCTGGCTGGTTGAAACGTCTATTACTGTTTTACAACTAGACTTGTTCTGTAGAAAGCAAGGGAAATGGGTAGAAGTGACAGAAGTGTTGCTCTTTATATCTCTGTGAGACAAGTCAGACTTGTGTCCTAAGGGTACAGATTTGAGTGTGAAACCTTCAGTTCCCTCTTGTCCTCTAACTTTGCCCCTGTATCTGCGGCTCCCAACTAAACAGGCTGAAAATCAGGGCACCCTTCTAGGATGAGTTGCCTCAGTCTAGCTAGAATTTCAAACAGTCCCAATTGTGGTTGAGACTATTTAGGGGATCCAAAAGGTACATGGGAGGCTTTATGGGACTAACTTTACTTTACGACCTTACTTGGAGAGATGGAATGTGTGTCTTGGGACAGACACTGACTCCTGACTTGAAAACTTGAGTTTTGGGGGAAGCTACTACTTTTGGAGATGAATGGCTTGCATGTGAGGCAAGGGAAAAGAGGGAACATGAAATAAACCTCCTTCCTACTGGGAGCCAAGTGGTTCCACTAACAGAGTCACTTTGTATTCTTGAAGGACTCAGCAAACAAGTGCTAAGACTTTATGCTAAGTTGGCTGGCATAGCACAGGGAGAGAAGGAAACTCCTGGTAAATTCTTAGGTAGACTATGGGAGCCTCTCCACAAGTTTACTGAAGTAGATCTTGAAATTATAAGGGAGAAATAATTTTAAAAGATAGATTTCTCACCAAGTCTGCTCCAGATATCTGCCGTAAGTTATGAAAACAGGTGTTTGAACTAAATCAGTCTTTAGAAAAACTGTTATAGCTGGCTCAGGTGGAATATTAGGTTAGAGAATACGAGGAGGAAAAAAGAACAAGACAAAAGACTGAAGCCCCAACAATGGCTGTTAGATCTGCTCTGAAACAGCCTGAGAAAAATGAAAAGGAACGGACTTGTAATTACTGTGGAAAGGAGGGGCATCACAAGAGGGATTGCCCTTAGGTGTCTAAGCCACCCCTGGCTCCATGTCCAGTCTGAAAAGGACCGCACTGGAGAAGAGACTGCCCTTCGAGGTGTAGGCCCCAGGGGTTGGACTCTCAAGACAATCAGGACTAAACGTGCTCGGGGGTCTCCACACAAGCTCCCATCCTAATTACACCTGAGGAACCCTGGGTATTAATAACTGTGGCGGGCCAATCAGTAGATTTTTTTTTTTTTTTTTTTTTTTTTGACACTGGGGCAAATTTCTCTGTGCTCACTGAAGCCCCTGGTCCGCTTCCCTCCCGATTCACTACTGTAATGGGACTGTCAGGAAGAGCCAAATGCTATTATTTCAATCATCCTTTAAGCTGCAACTGGGACTCTGTGTTGTTTTCTCATGAGTTTCTGATTGTGACAGAGTCTCCCTCACTCCTTCTGGGGAGGGACATACTGAGCAAGGTCCAGGTCTCTATTTTCATAAATATGGAGCCTGCTCTTTCTCTCCCATTAACTGAACAAAATGTAAATCCTAAAGTGTGAGCTGATGGAAAAATTGTGGATCAAGCACAAAATGCTGCTTCTGTATTTATCAAACTCAAAGACCCTCACCTATTTCCACATTAAAAGCAGTGCCCACTAAAGCCCAAGATTAAGGAAGGGTTAAAACCCATCATTGAAAATTTAAAGGAGCAGGGGCAGTTGATTCCCTGTGATAGTCCATGCAACACTCTTATTTTGGGTGTGAAAAAGTCAAGTGATGAAGGGAGACTAATTCAAGATTTATGAATAATAGATGAGGCTGTGGTTGCTTTTATTCATACGCCAAAAACAAATGGATTTTCTTGCTTACAAGTCTGGGTAGACACTTTTACTGGATGCGTTAAGGCCTTTCCCTGTGATAGTGAACAGGCTAAGGAAGTTATAAGAATTTTGATCCATGAAATTATTCCCAGGTTTGGGCTGCCATGGAGCCTCCAGAGTGGCAATGCCTCTGCCTTTAAAACTACTGTAACTCAAAGGGTGTTAAAATCTCTAGGAATAGTATGTCACTTACACTGTTCCTGGAGATCCCAATCTTCAGGAAAAGTAGAGAAGGCTAATGACATTATTAAGAAACATCTGCATAAATTAACTCAAGAGACTCAGGACAATTGGCTTAAAGTTCTACCCATAGCTTTAATGAGGGCTTGGACTGCTCCTAAAAAGGAAGGACTGTCCCCCTTTGAATATATCTATGGGTCTAAGGCCATACCACCCTGAACACGCCCGATCTCCTCTGAATATATCTATGGAAGACCCTTCTTACATACAGACATTGTCATAGATCCCAAAGCCTTAGAATTAACTATGTAACTCAATTTTCAGCTTCTCAACTTCCTCATCAATTGAAGGCTTCCCATGGTGGGTTTCTCCACTTCAAGAAAAGGGCTTTCTTCAACTCTGTGAATACCTTCACCAACAATAATCATATGTGATGCCTCTTCTTGATCTGATGACATCTAACAGTCCTAAGATGGATTGATGTAATTATGGACATAATGTAACTTTTAATATTGATTATGTTTTAACTTGATTTAATGACTATTTTGCCTTACTTCTATAACTGTATAATGGGGTTTGTTCCTAACCATCTGAAAGCTTTTAGGTTACAAATGGTTGTTCAAGCTCCTACCAGTGCCACCACCTCCTCCAGCTGTTACTTGGGGCTCCTGGATCAGAGACCTTCAATATGAGATTTAGGAGAATATTTTGCCTCAACAATTCAGGGATGACATCCCTCAACAGCAAGAAGTAGTTATGAAATAAAAAAGACTACCCTTTCCCTTGGCAACATAATTCTCCTAAAAGAAAAAGGGGGAATGAGAGAGTCAATTCCTAGTCAGGTTGATAAGAAGTCTTGGGCCCCTGAGGAGGAGATAGGGGTCTGGAATTCTCAAGGAGGAGGAAAGAACAAACATCTTTCTTTTTCTCTACATTCCTTAGTCTTTGTCACATAATATGTTTTTTTTCTTTAAGCCTGGAACTGATAATTGCACAACAAAGAACTCAGTTTAAACTCTGTACTACCTACCAGAGATGCTCAAAGGGCTCAAACCTTGTGCACACCAGGACCCAGAGACTGAGCCAGAATTGTGTTTGAGTGTCTTCTGTGGAGGTATGGGTCAGCAGTGGACTGATGTAGAGGCAGGGGCTCTGGGTGCAGTAGACCTGAGTATGGCATGAGCCCTCTTGGAGCAGGTTACCATTAATCCCACCATAGAGCCACCAGAACTTACACAGGACTGAGGAAACAGACTCTTGGAGGGCACAAACAAAAGCTTGTGTGCACCAGGTCCCAAGAGAAAGGAGCAGTGACCCCACAAGAGACTGACCCCAGACTTGCCCGTGAGTGTCCAGGAGTCTCCAGTGTAGGCTTGGGTCTGTAGTGGCCTGCTGCAGGCTGGGGGCACGGAGTGCAGCAGTGGCTGCATGGGACCTTTTGAAGGAGGTAGCCATTATCTTCATGACCTCCACTATAGTTTGGCCTCAGGTCAAACAACAGGGAGGGAACACAGTCCTACCATCAACAGAAAACTGGATTAAAGATTTACTGAGCATGGCCCTGCCCATAAGAGCAAGACTCAGTTTTCCCCTCAGTCAGTCTCTCCCATCAGAAAGCTTCCATAAACCTCTTATCCTTCTCCATCAGAGGGCAGACAGACTGAAAACTACAATCACAGAAAACTTACCAATCTGATCACATGGACCACAGCCTTGTCTAAGTCAATGAAACTATGAGCCATGCCGTGTAGGGCCACCCAAGATGGACAGGTCATGGTGGAGAGTTCTGACAAAATGTGGTCCACTGGAGAAGGGAATGGCAAACCACTTCAGTATTCTTGCCTTGCCCCATGAACAGTATGAAAAGGCAAAAAGATAGGACACTGAAAGATGAACTCCCCAGGTCGGTAGGTGCCCAATATGCTACTAGAGATCAGTGGAGAAATAACTCCAGAAAGATTGAAGAGATGGAGCCAAAGTAAAAACAACACCCAGTTGTGGATGTGACTGGTGATGGAAGTAAAGTGTGATGCTGTAAAGAAAAATAATGCATAGGAATCTGGAATGTTAGGTCCATGAATCAAGGCAAACTGGAAGTGGTCCAATGGGAGATGGCAAGAGTGAACGTCGACATTTTAGGAATCAGTGAACTAAAATGGACTGGAATGGGTGATCTTAACTCAGATGACATTTATATCTACTACTGTGGGTAAGAATCCCTGAGAAGAAATGGAGTAGCCATCATAGTCAACAAAAGAGTCTGAAATGCAGTACTTGGATGCAATTTCAGGAATGACAGAATGATCTCTGTTCATTTCCAAGGCAAACCCTTCAATATTACAGTAATCCAAGTCTATACCCCGACCAGTAATGCTGAAGAAGCTGAAGTTGAATGGTTCTACAAAGACCTACAAGACCTTCTAGAACTAACACCCAAAATAGATGTCCTTTTCATTTTAGGGGCCTAGAATGCAAAAGTAGCAAGTTAAGAAACACCAGGAGTAACAGGCAAATTTGGCCTTGGAATACAGAATGAAGCAGGGCAAAGGCTAATAGAGTTTTGCCAAGAGAACACACTGTCATAGCAAACACCCTCTTCCAACAACACAAGAGAAGATTCCGCATGTGAACATCACCAGATGGTCAATACTGAAATCAGATTGATTATATTCTTTGCAGCCAAAGATGGAGAAGTTCTATACAGTCAGCAAAAACAAGACTGGGAGTTGACTGTGGCTCAGATCATGAACTCCTTATTGCCAAATTGAGACTTAAATTGAAGAAAGTAGGGAAAACCACTAGACCATTCAGGTATGACTTAAATCAAATCCCTTATGATTATACAGTGGAAGTGACAAATAGATTTAAGGGATTGGATCTGTAAGATAGAGTGCCTGAAGAAGTATGGACGGAGGTTCATAACATTGTACAGGAGGCGGTAATCAAAACCATCCCCAAGAAGAAGAAATGTGAAAAGGCAAAATGGTTGTCTGAGGAGGCCTTACAAATAGCTGTGAAGAGAAGAGATGTGAAAGGCAAAGGAGAAAAGGAAAGGTATATCCATCTGAATGCAGAGTTCCAAATAATAGCAAGCAGAGATAAAAAAGCCTCCCTCAGTGATTAACACAAAGAAATAGAGGAAAACAATAGAATGGGAAAGGCTAGAGATCTCTTCAATAGAATTAGAGATACCAAGGAAATATTTCAGCAGAGATGGGCACAATAAAGGACAGAAACGGCATAGATTCAACAGAAGCAGAAAATGTTAAGAAGAGATGGCAAGAATACACAGAAGAACTACATAATAAAGCTCTTAATGACCCAGATAACTACAATGTTGTGATCATTCACCTAGAGCTAGACATCCTGGAGTGCAAAGTCAAGTGGGCCTTAGGAAGCATCACTATGAACAAAGCTAGTGGAGGTGATGGAATTCCAGCTGACCTCTTTCAAATCCTAAAAGATGATGCTGTGAATGTGCTGCACTCAATATGCCAGCAAATTTGGAAAACTCAGAAGTGGCCACAGGACTGGAAAAGGTCAGTTTCCATTCCAATCTCAAAGAAAGGCAATGCCAAAGAATGTTCAAACTACCTCACCATTGCACTCATCTCACACGCTAAAAGTAATGCTCAAAATTCTCCAAGACAGGCTTCAACAGTACGTGAACCATGAACTTCCAGATATTCAAGTTGGATTTAGAAAAGGCAGAGGAACTAGAGATCAAATTGGCAACATCCATTGGATCATTGGATGAAATGATCCAAAAAGAAAAACAAGAGAATTTTAGAAAAACATCTACTTCTGCTTTATTGAGTATTTCAAAGACTTTGACTGTGTGGATCACAACAAACCGTGGAAAATTTGTAGAGATGGGAACACCAGACCACCTGACCTGCCTCCTGAGAAATCTGTATGCAAGTCCAGAAGCAACAGTTAGAACCGGACAGGGAACAAGAGTCTGGTTCCAAATCGGGAGAGGAGTACATCAAGGCTGTATATTGTCACCCTGCTTATTTAACTTATATGCAGAGTACATCATGAGAAATGCTGGGCTGGATGAAGCACAAGTTGAAATCAAGGTTGCTGAGAGAAATATCAATAACCTCGAATACCCAGAGGACACCACCCTTATGGCAGAAAGGGAAGAAGAACTAACGAGCCTCTTGATGTAAGTTAAAGAGTAGAGTGAAAAAGCTGGCTTAAAACTCAACATTCAGAAATCTAAGGTCATGGCATCCAGTCCCATCACTTCATGGCAAATAGATGGGAAAGCAATGGAAACAGTGGCAGACTTTATTTTTGGGGGCTCCAAAATCACTGCAGATGGTGACTGTAGCCATGAAATTAAAAGACACTTGCTCTTTGGAAGAAGAGTTATGACCAACCTAGACAGCCTATTAAAAAGCAGAGACAATACTTTGCCAACAAAGGTCCATCTAGTCAAAGCTATGGTTTTTCCAGTAGTCCTGTATGGATGTGAGAGTTGGACTATAAAGAAAGTTGAGCACTGAAGAATTAATGCTTTTGAACTGTGGTGCTGGAGAAGACTCTTGAGAGTCCCTTGGACTGCAAGGAGATCAAACCAGCAATTCCAAGGGAAATCAGTCCTGAATATTCATTGGAAGGACTGATATTGAAGCTGAAATTCCAATACATTGGCCACCTGATGGAAGAACTGACTCATTGGGAAAGACCCTAATGATTGGAAAGGCTGAAGGCAGGAGGAGGAGGGGACAACAGGGGATGAGATGGTTAGATGGAATCACTGACTCAGTTGACATGAGTTTGGGTACCTCCCAGAGTTGGTGATGGATATGGAAACCTGGCGTGCTGCAGTCCCTGGGGTTGCAAAGAGTTGGACACGAATGAGTGTCTGAACTGCCTGAATGATGCACAGGAAAACCCTGAAGAGCTTTTAAAAGATATGAATACCTGGATCCTGTCCACACATCCTGAGTTAATTAGTCTGGATATGACCTGGGCACTGGGATTTAAAATAAAATATGCATAATGGTATTCACTTTTTTTGGCTCTTCCTTTCTTCTGTCATATTTAAACACATGCTTATACTCTTCTTTCTGGAGTATTATTTTGACTTTATTTTTTGAGTTATTTTTTTCTATTTTAATTTTTAAAATTTTAAATTTATTTATTTTTAATTGAAGGATAATTGCTTTACAGAATTGTGTTGGTTAATTTTTACTGGAGTGTAGTTGTGTTAGCTTCTACTGTACAATGAAGTATACTTATAGCCCCTCTTTTTTAGATTTCCTTCACCATGGAAATTGAGTAGTTTCCAGTAGGTTCTCATTAATTATCTATTTTATTTTATACATAGTATCAATAGTGTATATATGTCAATTCCAATCTCCCAGTTCATCCCCCCTCTTCCTTCTTGGTATCCATACGTGTGTTGTTTACGTCCGTGTCTATTTCTGCTTTGTAAATAAGTGCATCTAAACCATTTGTAACATCCATTACAGTCAGGATAAAGAGCAGTTCTATCACACTCCCAATTTTTCTGGCTTGATTTTTGAGGTCAGACCCCCACCTCCATCCCTAACCCTAGACTCTGGCCACCACCAATCTGTTCTCTGTCCCTACAGTTGCCTCAGCCCCCTTTTAAGAATATTATTTAAGTGAAATTATAGGCACCTCATCATTGCAGTTTGGGGAGTTAAATGCTTCTTAGGTGATTTTAACGTGCTGCTAAGTTTGAGAATCACTGACATTCTTTGTAACTTGTTCCTTCCATAAGGTTGAGAGCTGCTTCCTTCTTAACTGAACGAGGAGTAACATTGGATGGAGACCCAAGAACATTCCACCAGGAGATCCAGAAAGGCGACCCACGGGGAAAGAAGATAAATCTTTTTTTTCTTTTAAAGGAAAACAGGTGATGCAAATTATTGAAAAGCAAGTCCAGATAAAAATATCCTAAAATGGGCTTGTTCTTACAGCTTAAAAATAGGGAACAAGACCTTCTTGGCAAAGAGCAGCCTCAGATGACATGCGAGAACTCAGCCTCCTCTAATGGCCATACTTGAGTATTTGCACACAGGGCAGGAAATAAGACACCATTCATTCAGTCCAAAACGAGTAAATGATGATTGCTGCCAGATGTCCTTAGGCTAAAAAAAAAAAGCACAATTTCAAGCAAACGAAGTCTGTCTCTTCTTGTGGCACTTCTTTGTCAGATCATCACTGAACCAGGACTATTACAACAGCTCAATGCTAATTTGGGCACCAACCACCATGGCGCCAACTCACCATGGAGAGAAGCTCAGAAAGCTTTGAGGATAAAACGTACGGGTCTTTGCTGCATTCCTGTGTGTCAGGCATGAGTTCCCCTGGAGGAATGATAGGCTCCATCATTTTTTTTTTTCTTTTGAACTTGTTTTGTAGTGGGGTATAGCTGATGAACAATGTTGTGGTAGTTCCAGGCGCACAGTGAAGGGACTCAGCGATAAACACACATGCATCCATTCTCCCCATATCCCCCTCCCAGCCAGGCTGCCACATAACATGGAGCAGAGTTCCCTGTGCTGTACAGTGGGTCCTTGTTGGTTATCCATTTTCAACATAGCTCCATCTCCTTCTTTTCTGAGCTGCTTGTGGGGACAGGATGGCCTTCCTTCCCTGGACCATGCTCCCTTGCTCCCACCCCTTCTGTGGATAGTCCTCTCAAGCCACATCCTTAGACCGCAGAAGGAAGAGCAGTGGGATAGAGACAAGACTGAAGGGTAATTTTGGGGAAGCCCTTGGGGCCCATCAGTATCTACAGAGCCCCATGTAAATGCATTTCGGGGCGAGATTTCTGGTTGAGTATTCTCTAATGGAAGTAGAAGCTTCTCTGGGTAATGCTAGGAGGTCAGGAAGAAGAAAACGAAGCTTCATAATCTCATTTAACGGCTTCTTTCGGTTCTGTGGAATGCGTCCAGGAAGTCAGAGATGTTGCAGTGGTGCACCTAAAAATAGCCAGACTGCAGACCTGAGACGGTGGAGGGCATCTTTTTGCCAAAAGAGATACTGGGTGTGTGTACTCAGTTGCTCAGACATGTGCTGTCAAGAACACTGGAGTGGGTTGCCATTTCCTTCTCCATGGGATCTTCCTGACCCAGGGATCGAACCTGTGTCTCTTCAGTCTCCTGGACTGGCAGGCAGACTCTACCCCTGCACCACCAGGGAAGCCCACAAGTAGATACTAGTTTATCTATTACAGAAAAAGTTGCACATGCAAATTGTATTAAAACAAGTTGTGGTTTTCACCAAGAGGTTTCAGGCTTTGGAGCTTATTCATTCTGTTCAAGGTCCCGCTTTCCCTTCCTGAAACTCTATTTAAAGTCAAAGGACCATTATTGTCTTATTGCTACTTCATTAGGAAATAAAATTCCTTCTTTTTAGTGCATGAGTCTTCCACAGGACTGAAGTTCAGGCTGAATGATTTTTAATTCATTTACTTTGAAATTATCATAATGAGCAAGTGCTGGGCAATGAATTAATAAGTGAAATGGTTGCATCAATTGGATTGCTTCAACAAAGCCAGTCACATGCATAGACATGCCAGCAATCTTCTTGGCTGTGTGGTCACCCACACTGTCAATGGTAGGCCTGGGCAGACACAGGTTTGGTTCAGTAACTTGGATCTTTAGTGTCTTTCCTGTTTCCTGAGGTCTATACCCTTGTGTGTCAAGGAGCGAGTATTGCTGCTGCCCTGTATGTCCATGTTGACGATGGTAAAGGACTGGTACCAAAAGCTGCAGCGGGAAGAAGTGGGTCTGCTGTTCTAAGACAGGGTTTGGAATTTGACAACCCAGGTCCTCCTGGAGTTTTGGGCAGAAATCTCTCATCAGATTGCAAGATGTTAGCATACCTACCCATGATACACCAGTAGAAGCCCCTCCCTCAAACCTCACAAGCCAAACAATGATCAAACCAATCAACAAACCAGCCAGACAAACCTTGCTGTCACTCATGTCCAAATGCCTTGATTGACAGGTTTAAATAGTAGAGAATATCTCTGGGAAGAAAGATTTACAGGGAATGACTCTAGTGATCAAAGGATTTTACACTGTATCTTCTTTTAAAGAGGTTTTAATTTTTTAAAATGGTTTATTTATTTATTCATTTTTGACTACACTGGGTCTTCGTTGCTGCCTGCTGATTTTCTCCAGTTACGGTAAGGGGGGCTACGCTCCAAACGCGGTGCACAGGCTTCTCATTGAGGGGGTTTCCCTTGCGGAGCACAGGTTCTAGGTACACGGGCTTAGTTGTCACACAGCATGTGGGGATCTTCCCAGACCAGGAATGGAACCCATGGCCCCTTCATTGACAGGTGGATTCTTAACCACTGGACTGCCAGGAAAGTCCTAAAGATGTCTTGTCTGTTATAAAAACGGTATGCTCTTTACAAAGATGTAAGCAATACAGGTGTACATAAAATAAAAAGAAAATATCCATAATATCCCTACAAACACTGTTTATTCTTAAAAACCTATTTTAGCAGTAGACAGTTAAAGATTGATCTACATTTGGACTCAGCAGTGTCACTTCAAGAATCTATTTTTTAGAAATAATATCACTATTATGTAGAAACATATGTATATAAGATGATTTGTTATCTAGCATGTAATAACAAAACAGTGGAAAAAACCTAGATGCCCATTTATGGGAGAATTGTTGAAAAAGGTGTAGTGTGTGCCATTGAAAGTGGCCAAAGTAGATCTACATGTTTTGATTCATCCCAGATATATTGTTAAACAATATAAAAGAGAGATGCAATCATTTCAAATAGTAGGATTCCTTTTTCTTTTAAAAAGATATGTAGATATGTATATATGTGTAGATATGTATATATGCATGTGTATATGTGTGTGTATGTGTGTGGCCGTGTACAATGTGGAGTCTGGAAAGAGACGTAGTGAATGGAACTTTTGAGGATTGAGATTATTGGATGGGAGGGGGAAATATGGGAGAAAAAGACTTCTGGCTGGGCATCAATATATATATGTTATATATAAGTAGGGCTTATATACTTGATATATATATATATATATTAAATGGAGAGAGGGAAAGAGAGATAGAGACAGGCAGAGGCAGAGAGAAACAAACAGAAAAAGAGAGAGGGAAAGAAAGATTTTTTTAATCAGAATATAATATCTTTGCAATGTTGTGTTAGTTTCTGCCTTACAACATCATGAATCAGCCATATGTATACATACATTCTCTCCCTCTTGAGCCTCCTCCCACCCCCATCCCACCCCTCTAGGTCATCACAGAGCACTGAGCTGAGCTCCTTGTGCTATAAGCAGCTTCCTACTAGCATCTATTTACATATGATAGTGTATATATGTCAATGCTATTCTCTCACTTGTCTTTCCCTCCCATTCCCACACTGTGTCCCCAAGTCTGTTCTCTACATCTGCACCTCTATTTCTGCCCTACAAATAGGTTCATCAGTATAATTTTCTAGATTCCATATATATGCATTAATATATGATATTTGTTTTTCTCTTCTGACTTAACTCTGTATGACCAGTTCTAGGTTCATCCATATCACTTCTACTGACTCCATTTCATTCCTTTTTATGGTTGAGTAATATATATGTATATCTACCACATCTTATGCAGATGTACCACATCTCCCTTATCCATTCATCTATCAGTGGACATCTAGGCTGCTTCCATGTCCTGGCTATTATACATAATAGCCATGGACATTGCTGCAATGGACACTGGGGTGCAATGTGTCTTTCTGAGTTATGGTTTCTCAGGGTAGATTTGATGTGAAGAATTGGCTTATGTGACTATGAGGTGAGAGATCCCATAGTCTGCTGTCTGTAAGCTGGAGGCCCAAGAGAGGAGCTGCTGTACTGCTGTGTGATTCTGAGGGCTCAAGAAACAAGGGAGCCTTTGGTGTGAGTCCCAGCCAGAGAACAGGAAGAGATGGCTGTCCAGCTTAAGCCGTCTGACAGTGAAAGTGAATTTTCCTTTCTTTTGCCTTTCTGTGTTATTCAGGTTGTCAATGGATGAGGTCCAGCCACATAGGGGAGGGCAATCTGCTTTACTCAGTCTGTGGATTCATGTGCCAATCTTTTCCGGTGACACCCTACCCCTAGCCCTCCACGCTCCTTCCTCCCACTGGCTCTGAGCCCGGCCTCTGTGGGCTGGCACTGTCTAAGATATTTCTCTTCAGTTTGGATGGATTGTCCTAATTTTCCTCTCCAACTTACTGGACTGGGGTCTTTGGCCAGATTTCTGTTCTGCAGTTCATCTGACTTTGGTCTGACTTTGCAGTCCATCTAGAGTCTTTGAGGAGAGACCTACTTCAGCATACAATTAAGCATGCTGGTTAGGGGTGTGGATTTTGCTGTTAACCTCATCTGGGTTTAGGTCCCAGCTATTCCCTCTAGCAGTTCTGTGACCTAGTGCAAGCTAGTTAACATCTTTTTTTTTTTTTTTTTGAAAGATATTTTTGGATGTGGACTATTTTAAAAGTCATTATTGAATTTGTTGCAATATCATTTCTGTTTTGACTTTTTGGCCATGAGACATATGGGGTCTTAGTTCTCTGACCAGGGATAAAACTGCCTCCCTTACACCTAAAACAACTAGAGAAGGAAGAAATGAAGAACCCTAGGGTTAGTAGAAGGAAAGAAATCTTAAAAATTAGGGCAGAAATAAATGCAAAAGAAACTAAAGAGACCATAGCAAAAATCAACAAAGCTAAAAGCTTGTTTTTTGAAAAAATAAACAAAATTGACAAACCGTTAGCAAGACTCATTAAGAAACAAAGGGAGAAGAACAAAATTAACAAAATTAGAAAAGAAAATGGAGAGATCACAACAGACAACACTGAAATACAAAGGATCATAAGAGACTACTACCAGCAGCTCTATGCCAGTAAAATGGACAACTTGGAAGAAATGGACAAATTCTTAGAAAAGTATAACTTTCCAAAACTGAACCAGGAAGAAATAGAAGATCTTAACAGACCCATCACAAGCAAGGAAATAGAAACTGTAATCAGAAATCTTCCAGCAAACAAAAACCCAGGACCAGATGGCTTCACAGCTGAATTCTACCAAAAATTTAGAGAAGAGCTAACACCTATCTTACTCAAACTCTTCCAAAAAATTGCAGAAGGTAAACTTCCAAATTCATTCTATGAGGCCACCATCACCCTAATTCCAAAACCAGATAAAGATGCCACAAAAAAAGAAAACTACAGGCCAATATCACTGATGAACATAGATGCAAAAATCCTTAACAAAATTCTAGCAAACAGAATCCAACAACATATTAAAAAAATCATACATCATGACCAAGTGGGCTTTATCCCAGGAATGCAAGGGTTCTTTAATATCTGCAAATTAAAAAATGTAATATACCACATTAACAAATTGAAAGATAAAAGCCATATGATTATCTCAATAGATGCAGAGAAAGCCTTTGACAAAATTCAACATCCATTTATGATTAAAACTCTCCAGAAAGCAGGAATAGAAGGAACATACCTCAACATAATAAAAGCTATATATGACAAACCCACAGCAAGCATTACCCTCAATGGTGAAAAATTGAAAGCATTTCCCCTAAAATCAGGAACAAGACAAGGGTGCCCACTCTCACCAGTACTATTCAACATAGTGTTGGAAGTTTTGGCCACAGCAATCAGAGCAGAAAAAGAAATAAAAGGAATCCAGATAGGAAAAGAAGAAGTGAAACTCTCATTGTTTGCAGATGACATGATCCTCTACATAGAAAACCCTAAAAACTCTACCAGAAAATAACTAGAGCTAATCAATGAATATAGTAAAGTTGCAGGATATAAAATTAACACACAGAAATCCCTTGCATTCCTATACACTAACAATGAGAAAACAGAAAGAGAAATTAAGGAAACAATACCATTCACCATTGCAACAAAAAGGATAAAATACTTAGGAGTATATCTACTTAAAGAAACAAAAGACCTATACATAGAAAACTATAAAACACTGATGAAGGAAATCAAAGAGGACACAAATAGATGGTGAAATATACCGTGTTCATGGATTGGAAGAATCAATATTGTCAAAATGACTATACTACCCAAAGCAATCTATAGATTCAATGCAATCCCTATCAAGCTACCACTCCAGTACTCTTGCCTGGAAAATTCCATGGACGGAGGAGCCTGGTAGGCTGCAGTCCATGGGGTGGCGAAGAGTCAGACATGACTGAGCGAGTTCACTTTCACTTTTCACTTTTATGCATTGGAGAAGGAAATGGCAACCCACTCCAGTGTTCTTGCCTGGAGAATCCCAGGGATGGGGTCACACAGAGTCAGACACGACTGAAGTGACTTAGCAATCAAGCTACCAATGGTATTCTTCACAGAACTAGAACAAATAATTTCACAATTTGTATGGAAATACAAAAAACCTCGAATAGCCAAAGTAATCTTGAGAAAGAAGAATGGAACTGGAGGAATCAACCTGCCTGACTTCAGGCTCTACTACAAACCCACAGTCATCAAGACAGTATGGTACTGGCACAAAGACAGAAATATAGATCAATAGAACAAAATAGAAAGCCCAGAGATAAATCCACTTACCTATGGACACCTTATCTTCGATAAAGGAGGCAAGGATATACAATGGAAAAAAGATAATCTCTTTAACAAGTGGTGCTGGGAAAACTGGTCAACAACTTGTAAAAGAATGAACCTAGAACACTTTCTAACAGTATACACAAAAATAAATTTAAAATGGATTAAAGATCTAAATGTAAGACCAAAAACTATAAAACTCCTAGAGGAGAACATAGGAAAAACACTCTCCGATGTAAATCACAGCAGAATCCTCTATGACCCACCTCCCAGAATATTGGAAATAAAAGCAAAAATAAACAAATGGGACCTAATGAAACTTAAAAGCTTTTGCACAACAAAGGAAACTATAAGCAAGGTGAAGAGACAGCCTTCAGAATGGGAGAAAATAATAGCAAATGAAGAAACAGACAAAGGATTAATCTCAAAAATATACAAGCAGCTCCTGCAGCTCAATTCCAGAAAAATAAATGACCCAATCAAAAAATGGGCCAAAGAACTAAACAGACATTTCTCCAAAGAAGACATACAGATGGCTAACAAACACATGAAAAGATGCTCAACATCACTCATTATCAGAGAAATGCAAATCAAAACCACAATGAGGTACCATTACATGCCAGTCAGAATGGCTGCTATCCAAAAGTCTACAAGCAATAAATGCTGGAGAGGGTGTGGAGAAAAGGGAACCCTCTTACACTGTGGGTGGGAATGCAAACTAGTACAGCCACTATGGAGAACAATGTGGAGATTTCTTAAAAAACTGGAAATAGAACTGCCATATGACCCAGCAATCCCACTCCTGGGTATACACACCGAGGAAACCAGATCTGAAAGAGACACATGCACCCCAATGTTCATTGCAACACTGTTTATAACAGCCAGGACATGGAAGCAACCTAGATGCCCATCAGCAGATGAATGGATAAGGAAGCTGTGGTACATATACACCATGGAATATTACTCAGCCATTAAAAAGAATTCATTTGAGTCAGTTCTAATGAGATGGATGAAACTGGAGCCCATTTTACAGAGTGAAGTAAGCCAGAAAGACAAAGACCAATACAGTATACTAATGCATACATACGGAATTTAGAAAGATGGTAACGATAGCCCTATATGCAAAACAGAAAAAGAGACACAGATGCAGAGAACAGACTTTTGGACTCTGTGGGAGAAGGCGAGGGTGAGATGTTTTGAGAGAACAGCATCAAAACATGTATATTATCAAGGGTGAAACAGATTACCAGCCCAGGTTGGATGCATAAGACAAGTGCTTGGGGCTGGTACACTGGGAAGACCCAGAGGGATGGGGTGGGGAGGGAGGTGGGAGGGGGTATCGGGATGGGGAACACATGTAAATCCATGGCTGATTCATGTCAATGTATGGCAATAACCACTACAATATTGTAAAGTAATTGGCCTCCAACTAATAAAAATAAATGGGAAAAAAAAAAAACCAAACTGCCCCCCTTGTGTTAGAGGATGAAGTCTTAACCACTGGACCACCAAGGGAGGTCCCTATTTAGCATCTTTAAGATTCAGCGTCCTCAGCCGTAAAATGAGAGAAGAGCAATGCTGGATCACAGTGCTCTTGTAGGGATCAGATGGGACAGAGGATAATAAATGCTTGGGACAAAGGCTGGCTCTAACACTTTCCCAGGGTCAGCTTGCTGAGCTCATAAAATGGGATTATATAAACTGTTCATACACTGACTTACTTTCTGGAAACATGATCCCCTGAAAGTGTCAAACCTCGTCCTCCCTGGGCGATTTCTGGGGGTTTCCCAGGGCACTGCTGTGGGCATGTCTGGGATCAGGGCCTGGGCCTCTCTGGCTTCTCATCCCACTTCCACACCGCTGCCTTTTAGGTCTGTCTTTTGCTGGGAAGCCCTGTTTCTGTGTGTGACTATCTCGGACACCACACACTCCAGTCTTTTACAAAAAAAATGCGTTTCCTGTCTCCTTGCAGTGTAACCGTGGCCAAGTTGTGCCTTCACTCACAGCTTGATGCAAAATTCAGGGCTAATGGAAGTGCTGAGAATAACCTGTAACTGACCAGAGGCAGCTGCTGTTGGACAAGCCCACCCTGCTCTGCTTGACCCTGGAATGCCTGCTCCTGGTGGAGCATCTGAGTCACCTCTCTGGCCCAGAGCTCCCCTAACTGCCCCAGGATGACTGACTAGTGGAGACCCAGTCCCTCAGGAGGGACCTCGATGTCACCCTCCGCTCAAGGTCATGGTAATAGAGATTTATCAAAGTGTGGAGTATTTTCTTCTAAGTAATCACTTGTGCGGGGCTTGCCGGGCAGTTCAGTGGTAAAGAATCCACTTGCAGGAGATGTGGGTTCGATCCCTGAGCTGGGAAGATCCCCTGAAGAAGGAACTGGCAACCCTCTCCAGTATTCTTGCCTGGAAAATTCCATGGACAGAGGAGTCTGGCAGGCTACAATCCATGGGGTCACAAAGAGTCAAACACGAGTTAGTGACTAAACAACAAAGTCTTTTTGAAGCACCATTTTCTTTAGTGTAAAATTTTTTTAAATACCAAATGTATTTGTCTCCCCATTGCCTCCTGCATCAAGCCCCAAATCTCTCCTAGATCTTTCCCTGCCTATTCAACCTGTCCACCCTGATTTCTAAGAGAAATCCTCTCTTCCAGCCAGGTCAGACATCTCACTATCCCCACACAGACTCTGTTCATTCTCACTTTTACATATTTGCTCATTTATTCACCCCACATGAAGTGCCTGCCTCTCACCTTCTCTAGCTGGAAGAATCTTCCAGTCTTTCTAATACTGAATGACTGAATCTCTCCATGAGACTTTCCTGGCTGCTCCATCTCACAATAACCTCTCCTTTTTCTCATAGCTCTTTCTATCTAGTTCTCTAGGGGTAAGGTAGTAATTATTTTATTATTTAAAATATTTTAATTTTTAATTAAAATTTAATTTTAATTAAAATATTTTTAATTGGAGGATAATTGCTTTATAATACTGTTTTAGTTTCTGCTGTACAACATAAATCAGTCATGAGTATACACATGTCCCCTCCCTCCTAAACCTCTCTCCCATTCCCCATATCTCACCCTTCTAGGTCATCACAGAGCACTGGGCTGAGCTCCCTGTGTGATCCTAGCTAGCTATTTTACATATAGTAGTGTATCTCTTTCAATTTGTCTCATCCTCTTCTTCCCACACTCTGTCCACAAGTCTGTTCTCTATGTTTGAGTCTCTTTTCCTGCCCTGCAAACAAGTTGTAATTATTCTATTTTTTGTTTCATTCTGTTATGGGCAGAAGAACTAAATTACTTTAGGGCAAGATCCATGTCTTTTTTGATATCCCTCCAAAGTGATCATTTGTCCTATTGGCCTAGCTGGGAATAGATTCAGTTCTCTTTTTTTGTTAGGAGGAAACAGAAGTTCTGTGAGTCTTGCTGGAGGATAGGGTCCCTCCAATGGAGTCTGAAGAGGTCAGAAACTCCGTTACTCTTTCTTTCCATGCCTTGTGGATGGAGGCGGACACACAGTCTAAGCTAAGGCAGCCTGGAATCTTGAATTTGCAGAGTAATTCAAAGATGCATGTTAAAAAAAAAGCGGGGGTGGGGGAGGGCAGGCAGACAAATCGTTTGGGGTAATAATTGGCAGCATTGCCAGTTTAGCACCTGGAAAGTTATCCACTGGAAACCATTGGTGGCAACTGAGGAATTGAAGTCAGTAATGGTGTCTTCACCTCATTGATTCTGTCTGTTATTTCATCTATGTTTTCCCTGAGCTCTCCCTGGATCCTGCTCATTTTCTTAGGTGGTTCTCCTGCCTTCTTGTCAATTTTCTGAGCTTGGCTTTTGCTATGTGATCTCTTTCATATGTGGAATCTTAAACAAACAGTCCTGTCCCCCACCCCCCCCCCCCCAAAAAAAAAAAACATCTCATAGATACAGGGAACTGATTGGTGGCCACCAGAGATGGGAGGTAGGGAAGGGTGGGAGAAATAGGTGAATTGTTTTTGCTTGTTTTAGTTTAAACAAATTGAATAAAAAACAAATTAAATAGGGTTAAACAACATTCCCATTTTACACTTTTTATAGTGAATGGCAACTCAGTTCAGGAATCTTTGAAAGTTTGTCCAATACAGCTTACCTGGTGGCTCAGATAGTAAAGATTCTGCCTGCAATGCAGGAGACCTTAGTTTGATCCCTGGGTAGGAACGATCTCTCAGAGAAGGGAATGGCAACCCACTCCAGTATTCTTGCCTGGAGAATTCCATGGACAGAGGAGCATGACAGGCCACATAGTCCATAGAGTGGCAAAGAGTCAGACACAACTGAGAGACTAACACTTTCACTTTCTTGGATTCAAGAAGCATCTAACACTATCATGAATTTTACTAATATAGCAGTTCCCAAAATGTGTTTAATAGCATGCTAATTTTACTGGCTGCCATTCTGTTGCATTACAGAATGATTGGGAAATATGGATTCTACAAAGTTAAACAGGTGTGTTTACTATAGAATCTTTGTTCATATAGAGTTTAAAACTTCAATAGAATAAAATATACACTAGCACTTCTCAAGTTTATTTGTGAAACCCTTCTTTTCCTCAGTAAATCTCCTGAAACAGTTATTCTGGGAAAACAAATTGGTATACTCCTGGT
Organism: Dama dama; assembly: GCF_033118175.1. Classification (NCBI taxonomy): domain Eukaryota; kingdom Metazoa; phylum Chordata; class Mammalia; order Artiodactyla; family Cervidae; genus Dama; species Dama dama. The sequence goes on along the minus strand of NC_083696.1, from coordinate 37,009,386 downwards.
TATCCTCTGAAGCTTGTTGATAGCCTTTTAATAAATTTGAAGTTCATGACAGTTGGCTTCTGTTGCTTGTAGTCAAGAATTCTGGCTGCTACATTTGATATTGTCTAGCACACACAGAACTCAATTAAGATGTACTGACTGTACTTGGACTTGAGTCAAATGATCTAGCCCTCTATTGGAAGCTTGAGGTCAGGTTATGGAGAGCACTGAAATCAGGCTAAAGAGTAAGCCAACTAAAGCAGAAATAGAGACACAGACATAGAGAATGCATAGGTTATCAGGGTGGAGGAGAGCAGGGGGGTAGGGTGAACTGGGAGGTTGAAATTGACATATATACACAATGTACAAAATAGATACCTAATGGGAACCTAATGAACAGAATGAAAAGGCAAAAGATATGACACTGAAAGATGAACTCCCCAGGTTGGTAGGTGCCAAACATGCTACTGGAGAAGAGTGGAGAAATAGCTCCAGAAAGAATGAAGAGAAGGAGCCAAAGCAAAAACAACACCTAATTGTGGATGTGGCTGGTGATGAAAGTAAAGTCCGGTGCTGTAAAGAATAATATTGCATAGGAACTTGAAATGTTAGGTCCACGATTCAAGACAAATTGGAAGTGGTCAAACAAGAGATGACAAGTGTGAACACCAACATTTTAGGAATCAGTGAACCAAAACGGACCAGAATGGGTGAATTTGATCCAGATGACCATTATATCTACTACTGTGGGCAAGAATCCTCAGAAAAAATGGAGTAGCTCTCATAGTCAACAAAAGAGTCTGAAATGTAGTATTTGGGTGCAATCTCAGGAATGACAGAATGATCTCTGTTGTTTCCAAGGCAAACCATTCAATATCACAGTAATCCAATTTTATGCCCCAACCACTAATGCCAAAGAAGCTGAAGCTGAACGGTTCTATGATGACCTACAAGACCTTCTAGAACTAACACCAAAAAAAGATGTCCTTTTCATTATAGGCGCCTGGAATGCAAAAGTAGGAAGTCAAGAGATACCTGCAGTAACAGGCAAATTTGGCCTTGGAGTACAGAATGAAGCAGGGCAAAGGCTGACAGAGTTTTGTCAAGAGAACCCACTGGTCATAGCAAACACCCTCTTCCAACAACACAAGAGATGACTCTATACATGGACATCACCAGATGGTCAATACCAAAATCAAATGGATTATATACTTTGCAGCTGAAGATGGAGAAGTTCTATACAGTCAGCAAAAACAAGACTGGGAGTTGACTGTGGATCAGAACATGAGCTCCTTATTGCCAAATTCAGACTTAAATGGAAGAAATTAGGGAAAACCACTAGATCATTCAAGTATGACCTAAATCAAATCCCTTATGATTATATAGTGGAAGTGACAAATAGATTCAAGGGATTCGATCTGTAAGATAGAGTGCCCGAAGAAGTATGGATGGAGGCTCATAACACTGAACAGGAGGTGGTCATCAAAACCATCCTCAAGAAGAAGAAATGCAAAAAGGCAAAATGGTTGTCTGAGGAGGCCTTACAAATAGCTGTGAAGAGAAGAGATGTGAAAGGAAAGGTATATCCATCTGAATGCACAGTTCCAAATAATAGCAAAGAGAAATAAGAAAGTCTTCCTCAGTGATTCATGCAAAGAAATAGAGGAAAACAATAGAATGGGAAAGACTAGAAATCTTTTCAAGAGAATTAGAGATACCATGGGAAAATTTCATGCAAAGACAGGCACAATAAAGGACAGAAACAGCATAGACTTAACAGAAGCAGAAGATATTAAGAAGAGATGGCAAGAATACACAGAAGAACTATATAATAAAGCTCTTAATGACCCAGATAACTACAATGTTGTGATCATTCACCTAGAGCTAGACATCCTGGAGTGCAAAGTCAAGTGGGCCTTAGGAAACATCACTATGAACAAAGCTAGTGGAGGTGATGGAATTCCAGCTGACCTCTTTCAAATCCTAAAAGATGATGCTGTGAAAGTGCTGCACTCAATATGCCAGCAAATTTGGAAAACTCAGCAGTGGCCACAGGACTGGAAAAGGTCAGTTTCCGTTCCAATCTCAAAGAAAGGCAATGCCAAAGAATGTTCTAACTACCTCACCATTGCACTCATCTCACGTGCTAGAAAAGTAATGCTCAAAATTCTCCAAGACAGGTTTCAATAGTATGTGAACCATGAACTTCCAGATGTACAAGCTATGTTTAGAAAAGGTAGAGGAACCAGAGATCAAATTGGCAACATCCATTGGATCATTGGATGAAATGATCCAAAAAAGAAAAAGCAAGAGAGTTCCAGAAAAACATCTACTTCTGCTTCATTGACTACACTAAAGCCTTTGACTGTGTGGATCACAACAAACAGTAGAAAATTCTTAAAGAGAAGGGAACACCAGACCACCTGACCTGCCTCCTGAGAAATCTGTATGCAGGTTAAGAAGCAAAAGTTAGAACCGGACATGGAACAGTGGACAGGTTCTAAATTCGGAAAGGAGTATATCAAGGCTGTATATTGTCACCTTGCTTTTTTAACTTATATGTAGAGTACATCATGTGAAATGCTGGACTGGATGAAGCAAGGTGGAATCAAGATTGCAAGGAGAAATATCAATAACTTCAGATATGCAGATGATACCATCCTTATGGCAGAAAGTGAAGAGGAACTAAAGAGCCTCTTGATGTAAGTTAAAGAGGAGAGTGAAAAAGCTGGTTTACAACTCAACATTCAAAAAACTAAGATCATGGAATCCATTCCCATCACTTCATGGCAAACAGATGGGAAAACAATGGAAACAGTGACAGATTTTATTTTCTTGGGCTCTAAAACCACTGCCGATGGTGACTACAGCCTTGAAATGAAAAGACACTTACTCCTGGGAAGAAAAGCTAGACAGCATACTAAAAAGCAGAGACATTGCTTTACTGACAAAGGTCTGTCTATTCAAAGATATGGTTTTTCCAGTAGTCATGTATGAACGTGAGATTTGGACTATTAGGAAAGCTGAGCACCAAAAAATTGATGCTTTTGAACCATGGTGTTGGAGATGACTCTTGAGAGTCCTTTGGACTGCAAGGATATCAAACCAGTCAATCCTACAAGAAATCAGTCCTGAATATTCATTGGAAGGACTGATGCTGAAGCTGAAGCTCCAATACTTTGGCCACCTGATGTGAAGAACTGACTCATTGGGAAAGACAGGAAGAGAAGGGGACAACAGAGGATGAGAGATGGTTGGATGGCATCACTAACTCAATGAACATGAGTTTGAGCAAGCTCTGGGAGTTGGTGATGGACAGGGAAGCCTGGCATGCTGCAGTCCATGGGGTCACAAAGATTTGGATATGACTGAGCACCTGATCTGAACTGAATGAGAAACAGGGCTCCCCTCATAGCTCAGTTGGTAAAGAATTCGCCTGCAATGCAGTAGTATGCCTGAAATGCAGCAGACCTGGGTTCAATTCCTGCGTTTGGAAGATAACCTGGATAAGAAAATGGCAACCCACTCCAGTATTCTTGCCTGGGAAATCCCATGGACAGAGGAGCCTGGTGGACTACAGTCCATGGGGTCGCAAGTGTTGGACACAACTTAGCAACTAAGCCAACGAGAACCTACTGTACAGCACAGGCAACTTTACTCAGTGCTCTGTGGTGACCTAAATGGGAAGGAAATAGAAACAAAAGAGGAGGTATTTAATGTATTCGTATCGTTGATTCACTTTGCTGTCCAGCAGAAACTAACACAAAGCTGTGAAGCAACTATACTCCAATAAAAATTAAATAAAAAAAGAGTCTGCCAACTAAGGTTGTTTGAACCATGAACTAGCCATCATTTGAGAAATGAGAGACTGAACCAACTAATTCCTTCATGTTTCCAATTTGTGTGAAGTAGTGTCTTTCTAGAGTCGACAACATCTCTGGGAATATATGGACACATGCTGCACACATTAACCTTTGTATTGGAGTCTCCTACAAGAGAACTGGGCCATTGGTAAGAAGAACGTGTTAATGGCTTAACTTTGGAAATCTATACTGCATCTTTGAATATGAAGATCAGACTTGGAGATCTGGAGGGCCCTAGGGTTACAGGCCTCCCAAAGTCAAGTCTGGGATTTGATTTTTACCTTCTTTCCAAGCAAAGAAGTAAGTCTGTCTCTGTTTCATAGAATCTGGCTGAAGATACAAGTCTCCTGAGTCTGAGACAAAGGACTTTATTACTCTGGTCCCATCGTCGTGTTGGGCTTCATGCTTAGTCACATCTGATTCTTTGTGACCTCATGGATTGTAGCTTGCCAGGCTCCTCTGTCCATGGGATTCTCCCAGGAAGAATACTGGAGTGGGCTGCCATTTCCTCCTTCAGAGGATCTTCCCAACCCAGGAATTGAACCGGCAGCTCCTGCATCTCCTGCATTGCAGGTGGATTCTTTACCAGGGAGCCATTGGGGAAGCCCCACTCTGGCCCCATACTTATACTAGAAAATTACTTGCTGTTGATCTGAAATTAAAATTTAACTGGGGAGATTTACGTGGTAGTTCAGTGGTTAAGTCTGTGCTTCCAGGTTTGATCCCTGGTCAAGGAACTAACATCCTGTCTACTTTGTGGCATGGTCAAATTAAATTAAAAAAAATAAAAACCTTGTCTCCAAAAAAATTAAAAATAAGCCTTCCTTTAAAAAAAAATAAAATTTGACTGGGCATCCTGTATTTTTATTTGCTATATCTGGCCCATCCAGGCACAACATATTGCATGGACATCAGCATATTTGTGTTGGTTGGTGCTCAAAGCCTTGCCTCCTTGGCACACCCAGCAAGGCACTCAGGAATGTGATAGCTCCCTGGGGACAGTGGTGGCAGCACTGGCAGGTGGCTACTGGGGACTCCCACCCAGAGGTGTCTTTAGCAGTGTCAGGGGGAGACTGACCCAAGCCCGCAGCATTTCCCCCTGCAGCAGTGGCCATACCTCCAGTGGCTCAGCCCTTAGCATGGGCTTGGGGTTTCCAGGCCAGCTCTCTTATGTTTGAGTGATGATTTTCTATTTCTCTAGTTCTCCTAGCCTCCTTTACACACCCTATTCCTTTTGCCATCCCAGCCTTTATAACATGTTTTAAATCCATTCCCTGCATTTCATTCCTCATTGAATTTTTTAGGGTGATGCTCATTTTTGTGGCTGGACAGTGACAGCTGGACAGATATAGCTCTGGTATTATTCAGTTCAGTTCAGTTGCTCAGTCGTGTCTGACCCTTTGCAACCCCATGAATCGCAGCATGCCAGGCCTCCCTGTCCATCACCAACTTCTGGAGTCCATCCAAACCCATGTCCAATGAGTTGGTGATGCCATCCAACCATCTCATCCTCTGTCATCCCCTTTTCCTCCTGCCCTCAATCTTTCCCAGCATCAGGGTCTTTACAAATGACTCAGCTTCGCATCAGGTGGCCAAAGGATTGGAATTTCAGCCTCGACATCAGTCCTTCCAATGAACACCCAAGACTGATCTCCTTTCAGATGGACTGGTTGGATCTCCTTGCAGTCTAAGGGACTCTCAAGAGTCTTCTCCAACACCACATTTCAAAAGCATCAATTCTTTGATGCTCAGCTTTCTTTATAGTCCAATTCTCACATCCATACATGAACACTGGAAAAACCATAGCCTTGACTAGATGGACCTTAGTTGATAAAGTAATGTCTCTGCTTTTTAATATGCTGTCTAGGTTGGTCATAAGTTTCCTTCCAAGGAATGAGCGTCTTTTAATTTCATGGCTGCAATCACCATCTGCAGTGATTTTGGAGCCCAGAAAAGTAAAGTCAGCCACTGTTTCCCCACCTATTTGCTGTGAAGTGATGGCACTGGATTCCATGATCTACTTTTCTAAATGTTGAGCTTTAATTCAACTTTTTCACTTTGCTCTTTCACTTTTATCAAGAGGCTCTTTAGTTCCTCTTCACTTTCTGCCATAAGGGTGGTGTCATCTGCATATCTGAGGTTTTGATATTTCTCCCAGCAATCTTGATTCCAGCTTCATCCAGTCCAGCATTTCTCATGATGTACTCTGAATATGAGTTAAATAAGCAGGGTGACAATATACAGCCTTGATGTACTCCTTTTCCTATTTGGAACCAGTCTGTTGTTCCATGTCCAGTTCTAACTGTTGCTTCCTGACCTGCATACAGATTTCTCAAAAGGCAAGTAAGGTGGTCTGGTATTCCCAACTCTTGAAGAATTTTCCACAGTTTACTGTGATCCACACAGTCAAAGGCTTTGGCATAGTCAATAAAGCAGAAATAGATGTTTTTCTGGAACTGTCTTGCTTTTTCAATGATCCAGTGTATGTTGGCAATTTGATCTCTGGTTCCTCTGCCTTTTCTAAAACCAGCTTGAACATCTGGAAGTTCACGGTTCACGTATTGCTGAAGCCTGGCTTGGAGAATTTTAAGCATCACTTTACTAGTGTGTGAGATGAGTGCAATTGTGCGGTAGTTTGAGCATTCTTTGGCATTGCCTTTCTCAGGGATTGGAATGGAAACTGACCTTTTCCAGTCCTGTGGCCATTGCTGAGTTTTCCAAATTTGCTGACATATTGAGTGCAGCACTTTCACAGCATCATCTTTTAGGATTTGAAATAGCTCACCTGGAATTCCATCACCTCTACTAGCTTTGTTCATAATGATGCTTCCTAAGGCTCTCTTGACTTCACATTCCAGGATGTCTGGCTCTAGGTGAGTGACCACACCATCGTGATTATCTGGGTGGTGAAGTTCTTTTTTGTGCAGTTCTTCTCTGTATTCTTGCCACCTCTTCTTAATATCTTCTGCTTCTGTTAGGTCCCTACCATTTCTGTCCTTTTTTGAGCCCATCTTTGCATGAAATGTTCCCTTGGTATCTCTAATTTTCTTGAAGAGATCTCTAGTCTTTCCCATTCTATTGTTTTCCTGTATTTCTTTGCATTGATCACTGAGGAAGGCTTTTTTATCTTTCCTTGCTCTTCTTTGGAACTCTGCATTCAAATGGGAATATCTTTCCTTTTCTCCTTTGCTTTCACTTCCCTTCTTTTCACAGCTATTTGTAAGGCCTCCTCAGACAGGCATTTTGCTATTCTGCATTTCTTTTTCTTGGGGATGGTCTTGATTCCTGTCTCCTGTACAATGTCACAAACTTCTGTCCATAGTTCATCAGGCACTCTGTCTATCAGATCTAGTCCCTTAAATCTATTTCTCACTTCCACTGTATAATCATAGGGGATTTGATTTAGGTCATACTTGAATGATCTAATGGTTTTCTCCATTTTCTTCAATTTCAGTCTGAATTTGGCAATAAGAAGTTCATGATCTGTCTGGTGGTATATTCTTGATTAATAAGCCTGTGAGTGTAGCCTAGTGCTCATCACATAATGCATGAGTAAGAAATGCTTATTAAAATGAATTAGATTATCTCTGGAGATTCATAGACACAGACACAAGATACTATTATTAAAATAAATGGAAATCAAAGACACTGCTCAGGGGGGACTTCCCTGGTAGCTCAGCGGTAAAGAATACACCTGCCAATCCAGGAGACATGGATTCGATTCCCGGTTCGTAAAGATCCCACATGCCACAAAGCACCTAAAGCCCATGCACCACAGTTTCTGAAGCCCGAGAGCCTAGAGCCTATGCTCCACAACAAGAGAGGCCACCTCAATGAGAAGCCTGCACAGCACAATGAAGAGTAGCCCCGACTCACTGTAACTAGATAGAGAAAGCCTGAACAGCAATGAAGACCCAGCACAGCCATAATTTTTTTTTAAATTTGCAATGTTAAAAAAAAATTGCTTAAAAAAAATAGTAGGGGATGTTGCAGGAAAATTTGTTCATACTAAGTATAAAAAGCAAATGTTAGGTAAGGCATTATGTCCTATAGCTCAGGAGTGGAGGCAGTGGAACACAGATTTTGAATGGCAACAATTTATTTTTCAGTACATTTTCATTCATAGTATTAATCATGGTATCAAAGTGTTATTTTCTTCTATAAATCTCCCCACATGATAAAATGAAATACAGTACCATATTCCTGGGCTTCCCTTGTGGCTCAGCTGGTAAAGAATCCACCTGAAATGAGGGAGATATGGGTTCGATCCCTGGGCTGGGAAGATCCCCTGGAGAAGGGAAAGACTATCCACTCCAGCATTCTGACCTGGAGAATTTCATGGACTGTATGGGAATTGTATGGACTGTATAGGAATCAAATTCATAGGGGAAAACTAGTTTAGCACTGTGAGCATAAATGTAAACATAAATATTTGGCAGTCATTGATTTAACAATATTTATTATATGTTAGGTTCCAAATAGACTAAAGTGACCTTTCAGATATAATGTTGAGTCACTTCAGTTGTGTCCTATGGACTACTGTAGCCCTCCAGGCTCCTCTGTCCATGGGATTCTCCAGGCAAGAATACTGGAGTGGGTTGCCGTGCTTTTCTCCAAGGGATCTTCCTGACCCAGGGATCTAACCCACATCTCCTGCACCTCCTGCATTGCAGGCTGTTTATCACTGAGCCACCAGGGAAGCCCTTCAGATATAATACATCAACATAAATGTAATGATTCTCAAGGAAATCTTATAATACTCCTCTTGGAACCCATGCACTCCATTTCTTTCTGTCTCAAGCATTAATCGTCAGAACTAATTGCATGGGGAGTAGGCGTTGGGAGGATAAGAGGCCAACTGATATTTACTTTATGTGGTTTGTTAATAAACATCGCTCTATTTCATTAGTCCTGTTTCAGGAGCCACTAGAGGAAGGGCAACTCTCTCTAATTACAGGGAGGAGGTTCTGGAAAAACATCTCACTCCAACTGGAGTGAACCTGTAGGAAGATGTAGTGGTTCCAAGTTGCTGAGTCTGATTTCAGAGATCTGTGGTGCATCGTTTTATGTGTTCTACTTTATCAAGGACCTTGCAGCGTCCCTGTGTTGATTTCTCATAAACTCTGTCTGTACATGTGCTAAGTCACTTTAGTCGTGCAACCCCATGGACTTCAGCCTGCCAGGCTCCTCTGTCCATGGGATTCTCCAGGCATGAATATTGGAGTGGGTTGCCGTGCCCTCCTCCAGGGGATCTTCCTGACCCAGGGATTGAACCTGCATCTCCTACATCTGCTGCATTGGCAGGTGGTTTCTTTACCACTAGCACAGCCTGGGAAGCCCCTCAGGATGGTGATGAGACTGGTGACATCTTAAAACAAATAACTTTTTGAGGACTAGGAACTGTTCTAAACATTTGCAGACAGTATTTCATTTTACTTCTCCAATGATCTTGTGAGGCATATTACTCACCCAAACCCCAAGGCTTGAGAGATAAAGAAACTGGTCAGGCTCTCACAGCTACTAAATGCCTGTCAGAATGAAAATCTAAGTTTGCCCAACTCCAAAAGTTTATAAATCTCAACCTATTCCCCACTGAGTGACCATGTGATCATGGACTTGCAAAGCACTAGTGTTGGAAGTGTGATAGTGATCATCTAGTCTAGTGGTGAGATTTGCTTACATAATCAGACCTTAGAGTGTTTTTTTTTTTTTCTTCCTGATTGGAGACCAGGATTCAGGGCTTATCAGTGAAGACATTGCAGCACTTTAGTTTTATAAAGGTTAAGCTGGTGTGGCAGGGAGAGGCACTCACTTTTAAGAGATTTCTAGGACAAAATATCGGCACTTGAAAGGTCAAAGCTGGTGCCTGCTGGGAAGAACAGGACAGATTGATTTATGGGGGTTGGAATACAAAAGGTATATTAAGAATGACAATGAGGAATAAAATAATGTGACTTGCCTGACTGTATTCCACTGCTTCTTTGTGTGAGCCTGATGAGGGAGGACATAAGAGAATGTTCAAGTCACTTGGGGAGACTGTCATTTGCCAGAAGAAAAGAACATTTTAAAGCCAGAAAGGAAGTCGGGCATTCTTTGGTCAATATTCAAACTGGAGTCTCAGTTACTTTATTCATCTGGGCAACAGATATTTTTGAGCTGTTACTATGTGCTAGGAACTGACCTAAGCACAGAGATAGAACAGAAATTCCTTTAAAAAATTATTTATTTATTTGGCTGCACCAGGTCTTAATTGCAGCCTGTGGGATCTAGTTCCCTGACCAGGGATTGAATCCGGCCCCCCTGCATTGGGAGTGCAGAGTCTTAGCCACTGGACCACCAGGGCAGTCCCAGGAATTCTGACAGACATGGTCCCCACTGCATGGACCTCAGTCCAATCAGCGAGACAGATGTTGGTCAAATAATTACAAATTAGTCATACATTTATATAATTTAATAAGTGCTACCAAGAAGTGTGGGATGCTGTGAGAATGTACACAAAGAAGATCTGAGCTAGTCTCGGGGTCAGGGGAGGGGCTGGCGCTGTGGGTGCGTGTGGGCTCAGCCATGTCTGACTTTTGTGATCCTGTGGACTGTAGCCCTCCAGGTTCCTCTGTCCATGGGGTTTCCCAGCAAGAATGCTGGAATGGGTTGCCATTTCTTCCTCCAGGAGTTCTTCCCGACCCAGGGATTGAACCTGCATCTCCTTCATCTCCTTGCATTGGCAGACGGATCCTTTACCACTGAGCCACCTGGAAGGCCCAGTGCTGCCTGAGATGACCTCTGAAGGGTGGGCAGAAAGAGGCTGAGGGGAGGACGTTTCCTCACAGAGGCAGGAGAGAGCCGGCAAGTTCAAGGAGCTGTGAGGCAGAGAGTGTGGACAGCAGAGAGGAAGGGGAGGGGAGGCCTGTTAGCCAGGAGCTTGCTAAGGATTTTGACTTTATCCCAGAGGAATGAAAAGTCCTTGGAGGGTTTTAAGCAGGGAGTGACCTGGTTGATTTGGCATGAGACCAGAGAGGGATTTGGGCCAAATCCTTATTAGTAATGATTAGTTGTCACCTGCTGATTTTGCCACTCCCTCCCCCACTTTTTTTTTTTTTTTTCATATGTATATATATATCAAAGTGGCTTAGGAACTAGCAAGAATAGCTGTAAATAAAATAGCTGCTAGTTTTCTGGATCCTGACCGCCCTCTCATCGGAATCATCACCTCAACCCACACTGCTGGGTGACCAGAGCCTTTGCCTGGGGACCTCTAATGTGCTCAGTACTGTCCTTCTGGTGTGGGACTGGATGGAGGTGAGACCGGACACTCCTCTCTTTGGTGAATTCCTGTTGGTAGAGAGTTGTTTTCCCTGATGGTTCAGCAGTAAAGAATCTGAAGGAGACATAGGAGACATGGGTTTGGTCCCTGGGTCGGGAAGATCCTGTGGAAGAGGGCATGGCAACCCACTCCAGTATTCTTGCCTGGAGAATCCCATGGACAGAGGAGCCTGGTGGGCTGCAGTCCATGGGGTCACAAAGAGTCAGACATAACCAGGAACACAAGAACAGGAAGAGCAGGCACTTGTAGAGGAAGCTCTCGAAGAAGGCCTGGGTGATACTGGATACAAGGAAGCAATTTGAGGGCCAGAGCAGAGTCAGTCCGGGCCATAATTTCCTACAGGACATTTCCCTTATGCAGCAGGTGAGATCTTGCCCCAGGCAATATGGAGATGAGTTTAAAGTGGACATGACCTCGGAGGGTGTAGGCTTTTCAGATTGGAGATAGTTCGGCATTTATCATCTTTTTCTTAAGAATCAAGATAAAGTTTATTTTAAAACTATATTTACAAGATTACTAGAACGTTGCACATGAAGTGATTGTGGAGTGGGGATGAATACAAAAGTTTCTTCAATATGGAAATATCAAATTGATCAATTATAACTGTTTCTTGATACTCTTATTTTATTTTATTTATTTAAAAAAATTTTTTTATTGGAGTATAGTTGATTTACAGTATTGTGCTACTTTCTGCCATAGAGCAAAGTGAATCAGTTTTACATATACATATACCTATTTTGTTTTTTTCTTTTTTTAGGAATCCCAGGTGGCGCTAGTGGTAAAGAGTCCACCTGTCAATTCAGGAGACCCAGGAGACGCACAAGAGCACGTTCAACCCCTGCATTGGGAAGATCCCTGAAGTATGAAATGGCAACCCACTCCAGTATTCTTGCTTGGAAAACTCCATGGACAGAGGAGCCTCGTGGGCTACAGTCCACGGGATCACAAAGAGTCAGATACAACTGAACTTAAGCATACACACACACTCTTTTTTTAGATTCTTTCCCCATATAGCTCTTTACAGAGTATCGACTAGAGTTTCCTGTGCTATACAGTAAGTCATTATACAGTAAGTCATTACATAAGTTAGCTATTTCTTTTACAGTAGCATATATAAAATATATGTGTGTATATATCAATATATATACCAATCCTGATCTGGTATTTATCATGTTTGTCTCTTTATTAAAAAGTTATTTATTTTTTAACTTGATTTTTATTGGAGTGCAGTTGCTTAACAAAGTTGTGTCAGTTCTTCTGTGCAGCAAAGTAAATCAGTTATACATACATATATATGTCTCCATTCTTTCTTAGATTTCCTTCCCATTTAGATCACAGATCATGGAGTAGGGTTCCCTGTGCTATACAGTCAGTTCTCATTAGCTATCTATTTTATACACAATAGTTTATATATGTCCAATACATGGGAGATTGGAGCCCCAAATCTCCCAATTAGTCCCACTCCCTTCCCCCGCTTGGTAACGGTTAAGTTTGTTCTCTGCATCTGTGACTCTGTTTCTGCTTTGCCAGTGAGTTAATCTCTATGGTTTTTCTAGATTCCACATATAAGCGATACTATACAATGTTTGTTTTTCTCTTTCTGACTTGCTTCACTCTGTATGACACACTCTAGATCCATCTGCATCTCTGCAAATGGTCTTTATTCCTTCTTATCTCGTTCTTTAAACTGGCCGACGGTTCCTTAACGCGGCACCCCAGAAAGAAGAGATTTGCTGTTGTTCAGTCGCTCAGTTGTGTCTGACTCTTTGCGACCCCATGGACTGCAGCACGCCAAGGCTCCTCTGTCCTCCACTATCAGTTGGGTATTATTTAGTAAAGACATTTAAAGAAATAGATGTTTTTATTTCCAATAAGCTAATGATGTCTCTCCTAGGACTTGAACCCGGAGAGCAGCGTGGCTATCTACACAGGCATGAAATAGATGATAGACCCCGAGACCAGGCTTGGAGGCACTGCGGACAGAAACAGTGTATAGCTTAGACAATCTTAAGATGTGCTGTTTACTTAGGAATGTAACTGAAATGACAGCTAGCACTCACAGAGTGCCTCTTAATGTGTCAGGTTGCCTATGTGTCTAAGCCCTTTACATATATTAGCTCATTAATTCATTTAACCATCCTACTGTGTAGATGCATTTCTATTATATAGTTGAAGAAACTAAGGCACACAGTGGATACTTCACAGCTGGTAGGTAGCAGAGCTGGGATTTGAAATTTAATTAAAAAGGCAGGCACCACAGTGGAAAAGAGACAAAGGATATAAAAAGAAATGAAGATAAATGGATGGTTGATACATTTATGAAGTAAGATTGCACATTCCCAGGAATCAAATGTACTTACAAAGCAAGATGTCATTTTGGTCTATCAGATTGAAAAAGAATCAGATAGAAGGATAATACCAGAATGAGTGGTATGAGAGGATGAGGGCATCTGTGCTTTTGAACACTACTGGCAGATAGGTAAACTGACACATTTTTCTGGAGAGCAATCCAATTCAAAAGTGGGCAGAGGACCTGAGTAGACATTTTCCCAGGGATAACATGCAGTTGGTCAACAGATACATGAAAAGAGGCTCAACATTACTAATCATCAGGGAAACGCAAATCAAAACCACAGCTTTCAGAACGGCAATTATCAAAAGAGAAAGAAATAACAATGTTGGCAAGGATATGGAAACAGGAGATGATTATGCACTGTTAGTCTTAGTGTAAATTGATGCAGCCACTGTGGAGAACAGTGTGGAGTTTCCTGGAAAAAATTAAGAATAGAACTACCATATGATCCAGCAATCCCACTTCTTGGTATATGTCTGAAGGAAATGAAATCACTGTCACAAAGAGATATCTGCACACCCAGGTTTATCATAGCATTCTTCACAATGGTCAATATATGGAAACAATCTATATGTCTGCTGATAAATGAATAGATACATAGAATGTGATGTATAGAGACACTTATAAATCAATTGATATGTGAATTGATTTGTAATGGACTACTATTCAGCAATAAAAAGGGTTGCTGTTTAGTTGCTAGGTCATGTCTGACTCTGCAAACCCACAGACTGTTGCCCACCAGGCTCCTCTGTTCATGGAATTTCCCAGGCAAGAATACTGGAGTGGGTTACATTCCCTTCTCCAGGAGGTCTTCCTGACCCAGGAATTGAATCTGAGTTTCCTGCATTGCAAGTGAATTCTTTACCCCTGAGTTTCCTGCATTGCAAGTGAATTCTTTACCCCTGAGTCACCAAGGAAGCCCTTCATGCAGGGTAGTAGGCAGTGATTAAGACAGCAACTCTCCAATTACCAGCGAACTGGGGGCAAGGGTATTAACTCTGCTGCTGTTTTTGCAAGTAATTAAAAAGAGTGTTACTGAGTTGAATTCTAGGAGGAAAGTTTTCTGTGAGCAATATTTACTCTCTGGAGAATTTCAAGATCTGAGTCCTCAGGGAAGCTTCCTGCTGAAGAGCGGATGTGGCTGCAAGAGGGATAATCATTTTCAGGGCCTTGAAGCTGGTGTCCACATTTTATTGGTGCTGGGTCTCTCCTTGATTTCCTCATCAGAGAGTCAGGAAGTCAGATTGTATCAGCTCACTCATGGGATTATGAAATTAGTTTAAGGGCTGCCTAATATAGCTGTACATAGGAGAGTGTTAAACTGACGATGCTTGCTCAGGGAACTGGGAATCACTGTAGTTAAGCAACCCTATGTCCAGGGATGTGTGCGTGTGTGTGCTCAGTCATGTCCAACTCTCTGTGGCCCCATGGACTGTCCAGGATGCCCTGCCTCTAAATATTCTGCCTGAGTTTGAAAATTACATGTCCTAATGTTGGAATGGGAGAATCTTGTCAACCTTGGGTAGAGAATGTATTTTTGTAGCAAAGTCATGGTCATCATTTTGTCAAAAGCTTTACTATATGCAGTGGAGAATTTTAAAAGTAGTGTTCTAATTTAGGGAAGCATTTGAATATTTTGCATTACAGCAAGTTTCTCTTACTTCTTTGCCAAAAAGGTGGGGTTTTTTTTAGAGGCAGAGAAAACGCAGTTCTGGCACACAGCAACTGGGAAACTGTGAGCTGTGCTAGATCTTGCCCTGCCTTGGTTTCCTCATCTGTAAAGGGAGCTAAATATTTGCTCTAAGAGCTGGCTGTGGAGCAGGTTGGGCTGTGTTAAGGGTTACGTGTGTTAAGTACCTGTCACATAAGGATGTCTGAAGCCACATCATGACCCTCAGCGTTGTGGACCTTTTGCCCAGCCCAGGGCTCTAATCTTGGCACCATCTGTAGGGAGTCAGTCCTCTGCTTTGTTTCGGGTTTTCCTACTGCTCTGAATTGTCTTCTTTCTGGAGTTGAGGGTGCATTGCTTCCCTGACCTTTTCATGATTGGACAATTTGGAAAAAGCAAACAGGGCAGCCCCTCATAAAGCTCATTTGCCCAAAGGTGTAAGTTTTACCTTCCAGCTTGTAGCTTTTTTGAAAATTACTTTTTGTTGGAGTATAGTTGCTTTGCAATGTTGTGTTAGTTTCTGCTGTATCAACCACACATGTACACACATTCCCTCCTTTTCGGACTTCTTCCCATTTAGGTCACCACAAGCATTAGGTAGAGTATCCTGTGGTGTACAGCAGGTCCAGGTCCTCTGATTCCTTATCTATTTCATACAGTGTATCAGTACGCATGTGGGTCAACCCCAATCCCCTAATTCCTCTGACTCCTCCCCCTTTCCCCCTTGGTACAATGTTTTGTTTTCTAGTCTCAACAGAGGAATGGATAAAGAAGATGTGGTACATATTAATATATACAATGGAGTATCACTCAGTCACCTTGTAGCTTTTATTAGCAATAGAACTGACAATCCAGTTTCCAGAGGCATCGCGGCACATTGGTTAAGAGACTTGTCTCTGGAGTCAGAGTTGTTTCGTTGCTCAGTAGTGTCTGATTCTTTTGTGATCCATGGGCTGTAACCTGCAGAGTTCCTGGGTTCAAATTTCAGCTCTGCCACTTACTGGTATGTACCTTGTGCAAATCCTTAAAGCCTATTGCTGATGACCTTGAGGCTGGGAAAGATTGAGGGCAGGAAGAGAAGGGGATGACAGAGGATGAGATGGTTGGATGGCATCACCAACTCAACGGACATGAGTTTGAGCAAACTCCAGGAGATAGGGAAGGACGCAGGGAAGCCTGGTGTGCTGCAGTTCATGGGATACGACGTGGCGACTGAACAACAACAAACCCTGTTGGGTCTCAGTGTCTCTTCTATAAGAACGGAAAATAATAGAGCCTACTCCATAGGTTTATTGAGTACATCAGATGAGTTAGTATGTGAAAAACATTTGTAACAGTACCTGCCCCTAGTAAATAACAAACAAACGTTACCTAATGGCCAGTCCCCAGTCACAGTCAGCTGTTCAATCAGAATTTGCACAGGGAAGGCAGATAGTGGGCCCTGGGCCCCTCAGAGACCCCATTCCTGCTCTTCTACCAGTCCCCCACACCATCGCCATTGTCCTGGAGCCCTAGCCTCTCCTGGCCACCCACTTGCCCTGCCTGTGAGTCCTAGGAATCCTGCTTTAATACACATGTGTTACTTTTCTAGTTTTTAAATAGATTATTCTCTCTTCTGGAAAAGAAGGGCACAAACTGAAGTTTGAGTGTCTGTCTTCTCAATCATCAGTTACCACTACACCATCCTCCCAGGACGTGGATTCAAAGAAAGTCAGCACACCCGTCTCCTCCCCTCCCCATGCCCCGTCCCCGCCCCGAACCTGGCTGTCCTCATAAACTTCTGCTTGCTCTGGATTTCAACCTTCAGGAAACTGTTCTTGCACATATGAGCCCCTGCGTGGCAATTATCCTTGGTTAACTGGCCCTCTGTTGATCTTTAGTAGGCTTCTTTAAAAACTAAATTCTGGGGACTTCCCTGTCTAGTCCAGTGGTTAAGACTCTATGCTTCCAAGGCAGGGAGCACAGGTTTGAATTCCTGGTCAGGGAACTAAGATCCCACATGCCTGGAGGCATGCCCCCCCCCCCCCCCAAGAAAAACCAAACCACCCCCACTAAGTTCTTTACTGAGACACTTTGCTCCCCAAAGCTTTTTACTAGCTGATTCCCTCACTCCCTTGGGAAACCTTTATTGGTGGACTGCTATGTGCCAAGTCTATGAAAAGTTAAGATACCCACTGACCCAGAAGAATGTGTTGTTCAGTGGTGCTAAATTCTGCTCCTGGGGGCGTCTAAGGATCCTATAGGAGCTTCTCAGGGGCCATCAGGGAGAGATTGTGTGTATGCAGTGGGGTTGTCTAAGTGGTTGGGGTTTTACCCCACTCTCCAGGTGGCCCTTGTGGTAAGGACCTCCCTGCCATTGCAGGTGATGTAAGAGACATGGGTTCAATCCCTGGGTCGGGAAGATACCCTGGAGGAGGGCTTGGCAACCCACTCCAGTATTCTTGCCTGAGAAATCCCATGGACAGAGGTGGTCTACAGTCCACAGGGTCTCAAAGAGTCAGAGATAACTGAAGCAACTTAGGGCAGATGGACCATGTCACTCCAGAACCTCTCTGCTTTCCTTTATTCTTTCTGCATGTCAGCCTTCTGTGTAGGATTCTATCCACGGAGAGGACTGTGCTGTTTAAAAAAGAGTTTGAACACCATTGACCTAATTTTTTCCACTGAATTTATTCAGAATGGCTTTATATAGTGTCCGACCCTTCTTCTGGCTTGTGTTTGGCCAGTAAGTTGACAGAGTAATCTGGCCGAGGCATTGGCACTAGTTACACACAGGCATCAGACAAAGGGGACCTCAGCAGTTTTTCCCCAGCTGAAAAGCTCATCTCCCGAGTTCCAGGGAGACCTAGCAAGTCGAGACTAATTGTGGTCACAGGTGTATGACACAGAAAGGGGGATGAGAAGGAGGTACCACTTATAAATTGACTTCGAAGTCACTCTTCAAAAGGTTCCCAAAATATTTTAAACAGTGACAACATTGTTGAAATAAGTTTATGGCCCCTAAAAATGCTAGAGGCTCTAAAATAAGCTCTTGAAGTCTTTTTGTAGAACTCAAAATATCAAACTGGAACTTTCCAAAGGGCAGGCGGCTAGACTTTGCTTTCTTAACTTTGTGGGGTGTTTGTTAAGGCAGAACGTTACAGATCTAAGATAGCTGAGGATGACAACTGCTCAATTCCTAATGTGTAAAAATGCATCGAATGTAATCAATCAGAATATCCAGCTCATTCTGTTCTTATAAACATTTTTAAAGGATCCATATATTTGCATATGGCTTCCCAGGTGGCATGGTGGTAAACACTCTGCCTGCCAACGCAGGAGATGCAGGAGACTAGGTTTGATTCTTGGGTATGGAAGATCCCCCTAAGCAGGAAATAGCAACCCACTCCAGTATTCTTGCCTGAAAAATTCCATGGACGGAGGAGCCTGGGCGGGCTATCATCCATGGGGTTGCATAGAGTTGGGCATGACCGAGCGAGTGAGCACATGGGTAGAAGGTATACAGCTGCACGTAGGGCTCCCAGAAGATGCTTTAGAATGGAAATTTTATGGGGGCGCCTTTCCTCCCCCTGCTTTGTGTGTTAATGTATCACGAGATGATCCTGGCATACAACCAATGTTCAAGACATATGTGTTGAGTGGTAAAGGTGACTGCTTCTGGGGAGTAGGACCAGGAGTTGGTAGAACTATTACTTTTCAGCTTATACCCCAAATGGAGTTTACATGGGGATGATGGGAAGCATGTCTGCTCCTCTCCTTGTATTTTTGCCTACAGAAGAGGAAGAAACATCTGCCCTCATTCCACTGCTGTCCTTGGCCCTCATGACCACACGTCCCATACCGACCACACTGAGGAGGAATGTATAGTCTGGCTCATTACTCTCATATTCTTAGTGAGTAGGATTCCACTCTTTTTTCTCCACTTCCCATCCCCCATCTCATTATGATCTGGCCTCACTTCCACAAGTAAGCATGGTCATAATCATACTCTTCAGTTTCAGCTTTCCTATCAATGCCTCACTCACGAGGTTGGGTGGAAGTAGACATTGGAGTCTGATCCTTAAACCTGGACATTTTAGATTCAAGCTAGTCTGTGTAGGAAAACTTGAGTGGGAACAGAGTTCTCTTGGGGATTAACAAAAGTTGGACTTTGGAGACTTCCCAGGTGGTCCAGTGGTTAAGACTTCACCTTCCAATGTAAGGGATGCAGCTTCCATCCCTGGTGGGGGAGCTAAGATCCCAATGACTCGTGGTCAAAAATTCAAAGCTTGAAACAGAAGCAATATTGTAATAAAGTCAATAAAAGACTTTAAAAATGATCCATATAAAAAAATCTTAAAAAACAATGTACTTTTCCTCCCACTTTGGCTGTTATGTTTTTATGTACAGTTTCTGGACAGGAGACTGCCAGATGGTGTGTGGTGGCATTTAGGGATCTACTCTATGCATATATTGTCTTTGAGAAGAGTGTATGGATCAGAAGATAATAACAGAGTGAGAAAGAATAATGTTCTTTTGGTCAACCTACACAGCAGAATAATTATTTTTCAGAAATACTATTGAAAGCAACTTAAAAACAGAAGAGATCTAATAATTGATTGGCAGAATGATTCCGTATTAAGGGGCTCTTTTGTTAAGAAAACTAATTCATAGAGCCATTAAATACTTCAGTTAGGATAAAAAAGCAAAGAAGTAGAATTACCACTGAAAAACTGGTATCTGAAACAGACACTAACACTTTCAGTGTGGATGGGTGTGAGGGGTCAGTTGCTGTATTGTATCTAAAATTGGATTGCAATATTGTTGTGTATATTTCTGAAGAGTTGCTCTACCAGAAATTGGACAATGTTACTCTGAGATGGTTCCCGTTTTATGTCTACATGAAGCAGTATTAACAATTTCAAGGTGCTAAGTCGTTTCAGTTGTGTCTGACTCTGTGACCCTAAGGACTGTAGCCTGCCAGGCTCTTCTGTCCATGGAATTCTCCAGGCAAGAATACTGGAGTGGGTAACCATTCCCTCCTCGAGGGGATATTTCTAACCCAGGGATTGAACCTGTGTCTATTATGTCTCCTGCGCTAGCGCCACCTGGGAAGCCCACAATGACAATAGCAATAATAACTCACATCCACTGACTGTTTACTGTGAAATAAGCACAGAAATTATTTACATGTAATAAATCCTGTGAAAAAGATACTGTCTTTATCCCATTTTACACCTGAGGAAATGAACACTCAGGTAGGCTTAGGTCGTATGCTACTAAGGGGCAAAGTGGGGATCCTAGGTGTGCTAAACTTGGTTTCTATGGCCCCAGAGAGATGATAGTCAAAACCTCTCTCCCCAACATTATGTTCAATGACCTCATGTTGGGAACTTGATATTGGTCACTGTGGAAGAATTTACACCCCAAGAATTGGAAAGTGCTGTAAATTGTGTCTTTTCTTTGGTTTATTTTTTTACTCTGAGATGTGCTTGCTAAACACTTATGACACATCATTGTATAGGATTCTAACCAGGCAGTTTGATCCCAGAGCATTTTGGCAAAGATGAAAATTTTCATGCCAAATTATTGATAATAGTATTACACATATTCTTATTGTGTGAGCCACTTTTATTTGGGCATTCTGTTAATTCCAGCCAAATGAGTCCAAATCAATTCTTAGCACTTTCTTATAGCATTGTTATGAGAATTTTCTTGGGCTCCAAAATCACTGGGGACCATGACTGCAACTATGAAATTAAAAGACTTTTGCTCCTTAGAAGAAAAGCTATGACAAACCTAGACAGCATATTAAAAAGCAGACATCAATTTGCCAACAAAGGTCTGTATAGTCAAAGCTATGGTTTTTCCAGTAGTCAGGTACCAGTAGTAGATACGAGAACTGTATCATAAAGAAGGCTGAGAGCTGAAGAACTGATGCTTTTGAACTATGGTCCTGGCAAAGAATCTTGAGAGTCTCAGGGTCAGCAAGGAGATCAAACCAGTCAATCCTAAAGGAAATCAGTCCTGAATATTCACTGGAAGGACTGATGCTAAAACTGAAGCTCCAATACTTTGGCCACTTGATACGAAGAGCCAACTCATTGGAAAAGACCCTGATGCTGGGAAAGACTGAGGGCAACAGGAGAAGGCAGCAACAGGGG
The DNA here is from genome assembly GCF_033118175.1 of Dama dama. Classification (NCBI taxonomy): domain Eukaryota; kingdom Metazoa; phylum Chordata; class Mammalia; order Artiodactyla; family Cervidae; genus Dama; species Dama dama. The sequence goes on along the minus strand of NC_083696.1, from coordinate 36,988,058 downwards.
CTGAAATGGTTGGATAGCATCATCGACTCAATGGACATGAGTTTGAGCAAACTCCCGGAGACAGCGAAGGACAGGAAGCCTGCTGTGCTGCAGTCCATGGGGTCACAAAGAGTTGGACATGACTGAGCGACTGAATGACAAATGAGGATTAAATGAGGTGAAGCATTTGAACTCATTGGAACAATGCTTCCCATGGTAAATGTTAGCCATGGAAGAACGCCCAGCAGAAATATTGCACTGACATCATTGTGGTCATCAATTTAAAATTATTTCCCTACTTTCATAGGAACAAATGAATGGCAAAATTGACCATATCTCCTTTTTCTGTCTCTTCCAGAGTCTATGTCCTGGGACAAAAATGTAAGTGAATTAAGAAGAAAAGTCATCAGGATAATCCAGTGATGTGAAATTACAAACCAGTTTCACCACTTCCATGCTCCATGAAACAAAGCCTGAACAACTGCAAACTTTTGTGTCCTTTAGGACATCTTCTCACTCTGCCTCCGCCCTGCACCCCACACCCTCTGTGGGATTCCAGGAAGTGAAGCCTTGGTCATGCCAGTTGAAGCTGGATTGTGACCCGCAGAGCATCCCCAAAATGTGACCTCATTTGGCAAACCCCGAATCAGCATGTATAGGAGATATGGTACCATCATTTGACTTTGATGCTAAGGGCCTTGGGTAAAACTGATCTCTCATCACCAGGAAGACAATGCTCATCTCTGTGGGCAGCCAAATGCAACAGCCATGACAAAAACAGCCAGATGGGTAAATGAAAGAACAACTGATAATTGCTGAGTGCTAACTAAATGTCATGGCAACCCACTCCAGTGTTCTTGTCTGGAGAATCCCAGGGACGGAGGAGCCTGGTGGGCTGCCGTCTATGGGGTTGCACAGAGTCAGACACGACTGAAGTGATTTAGCAGCAGCAGCAGCAGCAGCAACTAAATGTCAGGTATTTTTCTAAGTATTTCTCCATGTATTGTTTTATTTTATTATCCTAGCGACCCTCTGTGTGATGTACAATAATTGTCCCCATTTTTCAGAAGAGGAAACTAAGATTTAGAGTTGTTGAGTGACTAACTTGAGATCGTACGGGTGGCAAGTGATTGAGGGAATTTGGAAACTCACCAGCCCATGAAAATGCTACTTAACATTTTAAGAGAAAATTGAAGTTTTTTTAAATCATTGGATTTGTTGATTCATAAACCTTTCACCAAAGAACAGTTAAAGTGTGCTCAGTCATGTCCGACTCTTTGCGACCACATGGAGCCCACCAGGCTCCTCTGTCCATGGAATTCTCCAGGCAAGAATACTGGAGTGGGTTGCCATTTCCTCCTCCAGGGGATCTCCCCAACCTGGGGATCAAACCCGAGTCTCTTTCTTGGCAGGTGGATTCTTTACCACTGAGCCACCTGGTGCCAAGCTGTAAGTGCTTATTCCCTGAAATACACCATTAGAATAAAAGATAACCTCTCCCTTACCTGGTCATTGTGATTGGCTGAAGGAGTAAGAATCTGTGTCTGACCCCCAGTAAAATGTTCACGATCCATTGAGATTTGACAGTTACCACTTGCCAATTGAAACTGGACATTGAAACATTTTTAGAGAAATGCACTTCATCTGAAATAATATTAAGAAAACACTAAATTAAAAAGTTCTTATCCCCAGTGATGACGTCATGTCACCAAGGTGTGCATGGAGGGAATGGAGCTAAAGGGTGGTCCTGGGGTTTCCCAGTTCTGTGTTCATGGTCAGACAAGAAGCACCATCAAAGGCCTCTCCTTGAACTGTGCTTCCCATGACCATCTCTGAGCACTAGCCCCTCATCCCTACAATCTATTGCCTTGGCTTTGGGTCATTTAACACACACGGTTCAAAAATGTTGGACACACTCCAACATTTTTGTGTGGCTGGCTTCAGTATCACCTTCCTCTTCCTCTAAACCTGATGATGCAGTTATAATTCAACTTTTACCTTGAATACTGACAACTCACATATCTTATATACGGTCTATCTTATATAGCTGACCAAAGGCATCAGCTCTCCTTCTTAAGAGTTAATACTGACTCCAACTGGGGTGAAATTCGCCTATTGTTTTCAATCTGCTGTCTTAACCAGAAACACTGTTAGATTATCTTGAAAGTTCTGTTTTGATTACAAAATTGAAGATTACTAATTACAATAAACTTCAAGTTTGTTATCCACTATAAATAAAGGGAAAAAGTCATACTGTCATGATTGTTTACTTTTCACAGCTGATCTGATTTTGCAAAATTTTATTTAACATGTTCCTGAGCATTGTTTCCCTATGATGAATAAAACTTTGGGGCTAATAAAAAAAAAGAATAACACACTCCAATTTTCAACAGATGTATTAACAATGACTTATGATTGAGGAAGTAGGGTACCACACATCTAAAGAAAGAGGTTTAAAATATTTTATTAGAGAATATACATTGATATTGAGCAACACAATTTAAATATTATGGCATCCATATTTAGCAGGACATTATAAATGCTTATAATTTGAAGTCACTTTATTCAACAAATAAATTCCTTTTGAACAGTGGGCTGCATGATTCATAAAGTCTATTTGTTTGATAATAATAATTTACTCATCTGCTTAGTAAATATATACATTTGTTTTCTTAAAAAAAAACATGATTGTTCACCACATCACATCATAAACAAATGGATCTATAAAAATGGCATGTAGAAAATTCAGAAACACTTAAACAGCACATTCCATGGACACTGAGTCCATTTAAAAAGAGTGAAAAGTTTTAGAAGCCATTGTAGCCAGCCTGGGGGTCATATATAGCATCCATACAAAATGCTGCAGTGAATTCAAGTATAACGATTCATACACACGAGCGTGTTTACCTGACAACAGAGAGAATTCTCCCTCCTATAGCACAGAGCAAAGATCGAACTCCCAGCATGATTCAAATGAACTTTGTTACAAGGAGGGAAAAGTTGGTAAGATCAACTCAATCGACAAAATACTAAGACATGGAGAAGATGGTTGTGTACATGAACAGTGCGTAGTGGGACTGTACTTTACAAGGATCTTATTTGCTGCAACAATAGTAAGGATTATAGGAAAACCACAGCAGCTAAAATCAGCCCATCAGCTCACATTTGCTTCCTTGGCAACGCGAAAATGCCGTCTTTATATTTTTAACAGATTGAATGAGGAGATAAGACATAAAAGCTGCAGTAAGCCAGGAATGTCCTGTGGTTCATGTTTAAATGGCATCAGCTTTATTTCCTAAAGTACAGTTTTATTTTCACAGACAGAATGAACCTCCAAATTTGTTTTCCTTAGTCCCAGAAAGTCAAGTCCCTCCTTATGGCTAGTTGATTGTAAAAAATGCAGCTCCAAGACCTTTTCTTTTTTGTCTCTCCCCCTGCCACCTCTGCTGCATTTGGTGCGTAATAAAATCCCAGGCACTCTTCAATTATAATATGCCCTGATATAACATACGATACTGACCCTTCAGTGATGGACCCTCCATGATGGACCTCCCACCCTCTGATAAGGACAATGGGAAGCCAGCTTCTGGGCACACAGCATTTTGGGAGGGGAGGGGATAGGAAAAATTCTTTCTTTGAAACTTATTGCACAACATTTTCTTGCTACAAACAATTCCTCAATTTTTAAACACATCAAAAACTTTTCAATTGTATCAACGAAGATTAGCTTGTTAAGACCTCCAAAGCATTTGGTTATTCTAATGGATTAGCTACTTCATGTTGGGGCAAATGTTTATTTGCATGATGAGACATAGAGTTTTTTTTTCTCTGTTTAGCCATCCCTTTGTAATGCTGTGCTAAGCCCTGAGACCAAAGATAACCAGAAGACTGAGAAACTAAGGCTTTCCAGCCAAGCCAAATACGGGAGGTCTGATAAGAAAACCCCTGGACTCATCAGTTACTGGCTCTTCCTCGGTTCTTCCTTGGCTGAAAAGAAAAGTGAGAAGAAAAGCCTGCAGAGGATGAGAGGATGAGAGGTGGTGAGGATTTGCAGAGCCAAGTGGCCACCATGATAAGCAAGGCTGACATCTACGTGCCCTGGTCCATTGGAGGAGGAGATAGCCTGGCCGGTGCATGAGGCTCACAGCCCCTGGGCCTTTGCGTCCCATCCTGGCTTGGAATAAGTCCTTCTGTTCCCAGTTCCATTTCATCCTCCAGGATCCCACTTAGACGTCACTATTTTTGAGAAGCTTAACTGTGAGGCTGAACTGGATGCCTTCAACCAAACTCCCACAGTACCATGTGAATGCGTGTGTACTAGTCCTTACCACGCTCTGCTCTCATTGACTTGCCTGGACTCTCTACAGACCACAGGTGCCTCAGTGAATGTGACAGAATGGATAGATGAGGGGCAGATCCATGTATGCAATGGGCAGCTTCCCTTGGTGGAAGGTGACTGTTTTACAGCATGGCTTCTACCTCTGTGGATATGCTTTCAATTGAAGGACACAAAAGGAACTTCAGTGTTTACTTTTTCAGAACACAATAGGGAGAGTTGTCTTAAGCTGATCCTTGAAACATTGAGCTATTTTTTTTTTTTTTTGGCTGCTCTGGGTCTTCATTGTAGCATGTGGGGGCTCCTCTCTTGGTGAGGTGCATGGCCTCAGGGGCCCAGTGGCTTGCAGGATCTTAGTTCCCCAACGAGGGATTGAAGCTGCATACCCTGCACTGAAAGGTGGATTCTTAACCACTGGACTACCAGGGAAGTCTCTGAGCTATTTTACCTCATACTAGTTTTCCTTTTTCTCTTTACATTATCATTTTCTAAATCACTGATGTCCCAGCATTAGCAACAGTGATATGCTAGATTTGTGCCTTAGTCAGACAAATGTTAAAGAAGGAGGTCCACATGGGCGGGAAGGCTTACAGGTTCCTGAGGTGCATTCAAAAGACAGTGGGTACCAGGAAAGGGGGTTGGGTTGGAGACCATCTCCCTTGCACCCCTGGCCTTCAATAGGTCGTGAGGATCACACTCATGAACCAGGAGCTGGCTTCATTTAATGGGTGTGTGTACATGCTCAGTTGCTAGGTCATGTTTGACTCTTTGTGATCCCATGGACTATCGCCCACGAAGCTCCTCTCTTCATGGGATTTCCCAGGCAAGAATACTGGAGAGGGTTGCCATTTCCTTCTCCAGGGGATCTTCATGACCCAGGGGATCCAACTCGAATTTCCTGTGGATTCTTTACCACTGAGCTCCGTAATGGGTGTGAAAAAAAAAGTGAAAGTGCTAGTTGCTTAGTTGTTTCTATTAGCACGCTAGGCTCCTCTGTCCATGGAATTTCCCAGACAAGAATAGTGGAGTGGGTTGCTACTCCCTTCTCCAGGTATCTTCCTAACACAGGGATCTCTGTGTTAGGTCTCTCACTTTGCAGGCAGATTCTTTACTGTTTGAGCCATGTCCCCTCAAAAAACAAGGCAGATCGATGTTTAATAAATTATATTAATAGTCTTAACATACTAGACATTCTGCGTCAACATGATCAAAATTTTATCCTTCTGCAGAGTACAGATTCTTACCCCTAACAAAGGTATTGATCTGTACTAGTTTGGGCTTTCGCAAACAGTTCTTTGTGAATGGATGTCCACACTTACTTCCCTTTGGGCAGCCCTGTCACATGCTGCTCCCTATGAGGTGGTGCTCTCAGTTTTCCATCCCCCAGCACTGAAAGGATGGAGAACTCTTCTTTTTGATTTGGGCCAACACCAATCCATTCACCCTTGCCACAACTCTACAGCTGCTTCAAAAACTCAGAATACCAAAATAGACACAGACTGTGTTTGTACAAAGCAGAGTTGGGCCAAGAACCTCATCCCTGAAAGTGACTTTTCCCCCTCCCTTTAAAACAACTTTGAGATTCTGAGTCACAAGAGACCATTTGGCAGGACGATGGTGGCGGGTCCTCCGCCAAGCACAGTCTTTTGATCGACTGATTGCTCTGGGCAAACTTAGCCGTGGTGAGGTGAGCTAGCGTGTGGACTTTCCTGTCACGCCTCTTGCCTGAAGGATCCCAGAGATCTTCAGGAGGGGTCCACAGAAATGGTGAGGCTCTCGCGAGCAGCACTTGAAATTAGATCTAAGACTATGACGTGGTGCTCCCATGCTGTGGGTTTTAATTCCGGCTGAAATCTAAACAGCTCATGGGTCATGACCGGAATTTGCTATTGCATCTTGTAAACACTGCTGACGGTTCCCCAGGCCAAGTGGTGTCCAGCCCTTTTTCCTGAGATGAATTTTAGCCCCAAGCTTTGCTTCAATCGCTCTGGTCAAAATTACTTCTCTTCCTCATAACGTTGATTGTATAAACACACACACATCTTATAGTGTCTGCATCCCGTACAGTGTCTTTCATAGCGCAATGATGCTAACAAAATACTTCCTATTTGCCAAATAAGTCATCAGTGTGAGAAAGGTTACAAACACCAGCCCTGATATTCTTGTTCTGGGCTGTCTATAATCTGAAAGTCGGCTGGAAAGCCTTAGAGTAGCCCAGTGAGTCTGACTTTTAAAAATTAAAACAAAATGTTCTGGTGGGTTTATTTCCAATCCAAGGAAAATAGCATCATGATGGGTTGGGGGAGGGGTGTGGAGAAATAACTGAAACTTGGAATTTGGTGCCGAGCACTCTAAATTTACAAGTGACAGCTTCCAGGCAATGGTAAAGCACCCATCTTGTGAATTCCTTTCTAGGGAAAGAATACTTGTGTCTTGAACTGGTGATGACCAACTTCTAGAAAGTATCAACTGAATTAGGATAAGGAGCAAAGGAAACAGGAAGACTTAGTCTGTCTTTTCCTGAACGTGGGGTTTTCAGTGCTTTAAGATACTCTGTGTGTGTGCGCATGCTCTGTTGTGTCCAGCTCTTTTGTGTGACCCCACGGACTGTAGCCTGCCAGGCTCTACCATCCATGGGATCTCCCAGGCAAGAATACTAGACTGAGTTGTCATTTCCTCCTCCAGTTAAGATACTGTAAAGGTGATCTAATTTATAATTATATCATTTATTTATAAAACATTTGGGAGGGAAATGAAGACAAGGACAGAGGGCTAGCAGTTATCAGGGGATATTGTGATTTCAAATGTTTTATCCTCATGTGAGATAATTTCACCTCCATCATTTCATTTGCTTATCCATTTCACAGGTGAGGAAGATGAGGCCAAGAGAGGTTGCATGATTTGTCCAAGATCCTCGTTAGGTATTAAGTTGAGGCTTGAAATGAAGCCCAGGTTTTGTGGCTCCCAGGCCCCTGCTTACTTAATCCACACGTTCCCCTCCTATGATGGGCCAAGGGCTCAGCAAACTGGGTGCCTACACAGGTGAGCTCCAGAGAAAGGTACAGAGGCGGCTCAGCTTTTTCCAGTCATTCTCTTTACCCTGAACTCCCTTATGACTACTGTTTTTATTCTTCTCATACTCATATCACTCTATTGGTTCTCTGTGAAAATGCTTTTTTGGTAATGTGACTGTAAAATTTTGTATTTTACCATATCAAAAATGGGCAGTGGGCTTAGCTCACTGCATCTCTCACATCAGAGATGCTCCAAAAATGTAATTTTTACTCTTTAAAGCTTTATCTCTACATACTCCATCACAGTGCCTTGTAGGCAGCAAACTCATTTCATTGTCTGCAACATCGGGTTAAGTAGGTGTGGTAACACTGGAAAATGGATTGCTTATGGCTTTATACCCCAGAGACAAAAATAGCTATTTTCCTCCTTCTACATCTGATGAAGAAAGCATGTGTTTTGACTCAGGCTTTACAAGCTGAAGCAAAATTTTTGTTGCAGAGTGGCAGCTCTTGTGTGCTGAAGTTTAGGGATCAAGGTTGCGTGTGATTGGAATAAGAAAGCAGAAGGTCAGGGGAGTTGCTGGAAGTAGAGACAAAAGCAAGAAGGGGACTCCACTTTTTTATTCAATGACTCCCTGATAGGTATTTAACTACATTAAGAAAGCGTGTAGAAAATTAGCAATAATTTGTTATTTAAATATTTACAATTCTTGTTTGTTTTGCTCAAGAATATTTTATACTTAAAAAAAAAGATCTATTTTTGGTTGCACTGGGTCTCGCTGTGTGGGCTTTTCTCTAGCTGCGGGGAGTGGGGGCCAGTCTCTAGTTGCGGTACTCGGGCTTCTCATTGCGGTGACTTCTCTTGTTGCAGAGTGTGGGCTCTATGTGCCCAGGCTTCAGTAGTTGTGGCACTTGAGCTCAGCAGTACTGACTTTCTGGCTCTAGAGCGCAGACTCATTAGTTGAGGTGCATGGGCTTAGTTGCTCTGCAGCATGTGGGATCTTCCTGGACCAGGAAGGGATCGAACCCATGGCCCCTGCATTGACTGGCAGATTCTCAGCCACTGGACCACCAGTGAAGCCCCTCAACAGCTTACTCTTTAATAGCCTTCCTACTTATCAGATTGAATTTGAATATCCTTATTTTTTATTAAATCTGCTCATTCATCTCCTCAAGTATCAATGCTTCCCATGTCCCAGCTCTTTTCAACAACTGTCACCTCTGCTATGACAGAGGGCCTGGGTGGGGAGGGCACTGGGGCTAAGATGCATTCATACTGATGCTCAGCTTTTGATTAATGTACCAAGGACCCTCCTACTCTTGAGATTTCCATTAACCAAGCTGCAGAGCTGAAATGTTTTCATTAGGAAGATAATGCTGGGTTTAGCAAAAGGCAAGAGGACCAGAGTGAGGAAGAAAGATAGCTTTTTCTTTCTATTGGATAAATCAATAAGCCATTGCCACACTCAATCAAAACTATTTTTGGATGGTTTTGGTTTAAATACACTTTAATGCTTTTGTAGGACCTGCCTTTTCATGGGATTTTATCCCTCCTATAATTTCTAGGTTGGCCTGAAGCTAGCAAACCACATTACTCTGGACAAAACGGTGTTCCCTTGTGCTAGATAGCATGGAACCAGAAACACTTCCAATATGAGGGTCTCTGGGGAGGAGGCAAGGGACCAGAAAACTGAAGTGGATGGTTCTTCACCCAGAAAGCGTGACAGCAGATGCTAAGCTGATTCTTCAAAATGAGAACAAAGGCTTGCACTTCTCAGCAAAATCCAGGCAGAAGAGAAGGCATCGCTCTTTGGCTGTCAGGAAAGCACCAGGCAGGTAATAAATTTGTCTACAATGACTTAAGTGGATTGATGAAACAGAAGTGGGATCAGATTTTCTGAAGAGAAGCAAGGGGACCAGACCAAGGTCCTCTAAGGCCACCGGTGCTCTAAGGGAACAGGCTGGGGGTTCCCAAGAGGCAGAAGCAGCAGCCTCTGAGATTGGACACTATATAGTCACTGAGGGTTTAGGCAGTGAGGGCGGGAGGTGGTCTTTGGGTTGGAATTAAAAGGCCTGTGAGGAGAGAATGACTGTATACATCCTCAGAGCCAATCAAATCAGTGTTTCTTGCTTTCCTCTACTCTTGTGAGACAAGAGAGGAAAGGCTATCTGAAGGCTGGTTGGCACCAGTTTTCCAAGCTAATCTTGATATAGGGCAGACGTCATTAAAATAGCATTAACTCAGCCACTGCTGGGAATGGGGGCCTATGGTAACCACAGTCTCCTACATGCGGCTTCTCAGTGACCCAACTCCCAGGACCAAAGCATTCTGCCTTTGGTTCATTTTCTATTTTTTGGCCACACTGCAGGGCTTGCAGGATCTTAGTTCCCTGACCAAGGATTGAACCTGAGCCCTTGGCAGTTAAAAGGCCAAGTCTTAACCACTGGACCACCAGGGAGTTCCCTGGCTTTGGTTCTTGATCCAATCCTGCTCTGTCTCACCCTTTCTCAGGGTCTAGAGTCTGTCCCATTCATTGATGGCTCTGAGGGTGATTCCGTGTTTGCATGTGGGTCTGGAAACAAACAGCCTGGGATTCCCCACTGCTGGGCTCTGCATTCTGATTACATTCCTGCTGCAAATTTTCAGAAGCCTTTTGTTATGAACTATTACCTGGACTTTCCTGGTGGATTATCTGGTGTTCCTCAGCACCTGTGGTCCTGGCCTCCCAGCTCCCAGCCCCTGCCTCTTACTAGTGCTTGGATTAGTGGTCCCTGGCTTCTCTATGCTTCCTTTCTCCTGGCCTGCTTAGGAGAGCCTGTCTTCAGAGATGACACCTAGGTGCTGAGGACTGCTGTACACACATGGAACTATATGACAGTTCCTGCTTTCCCAGAGTTTCCATCTAGCTGAGAACATGGAACCAATAAAGGTAGGGTGTAAAGCACATTTTACAGTGAAAAAGGAGTTATAGATTTTAAAAAGCAACGGAAAGATCACAATACCATGCACAAGTGTGTTTGTCACTCGGTCATGTCTGACTCTTTGGGACCCCATGGATTGTAGCCCATCAGGCTCCTCTGTCCATGGGATTCTCTGGGCAAGAATACTGGAGTGGGTTACCATTTCCTCCTCCAGGGGATCTTCCTGACCCAGGGATTGAACCTGGGTCTCCCACATTGTAGGCAGATTCTTTACCGTCTGAGCCACCAGGGAAGCCCCCGAAGTGCACAAGTAGTTGCCAAATACCTGTGATAGATAACTGCTGTAGGATCGTGGAGAGGGTCTTTGGGAAGGACTGCATTTGAACTTCTGATTTGGGAAAAGAATTATGGATACATTTTTATGTGAAGAAAGAAGACAGTGGGGAGGGAAGTGCTATGGGCTGGATTGTTTCCCCCCTAAATTTTGTATGCTGAAATCCTAATTCCTAGTACCCTAGAATGTGACTGTATTTGGAGGTATGGTCTTAAGAGATGTACCTTCAGTTAAATGAGGTCATTGGCATGGGCTCTGATCCAATAGGACTGGTGTCCTTCTAAGAGGAGGAAGCTAGGGCACAGACGTCCAGAGAGAAGGCTGTGTGCAGATACAAGGAGGAGCTGGCTACCTGTAAGTCAAGGAGAGAAGCTTCAGAAGAACCAACTCGGCCGACACTTTGATTTTGAACTTCCAGCCTCTAGACTTGGAGAGAGTAAATTTCTGCTGTTTAAGTCACTCAGTGTGTGGTCCTTTGTTATGACGGCCCTAGCAAATGGAGGGATTACAAATGCTAAGAGCTGCGTCAGCAAAAGCGGGCAGGAAGGAGAGGATCTTTTTCTTACAGTAAGAAGGCTCCTGGTGAATATGATGAAAGAAGAAAAAGAATCCGGGAACACAGTCCAGGAATGGGCGGGCTGGGGGGATAAAGATGGGGATAGGAGCATCAGGAATGAAGGAACACCTTGCATCCAGTTGAGTTCTACCTACAGTATCACTCCAGTATTCTTGCCTGGAGAATCCCTCGGACAGAGGAGCCTGGTGGGCTACCATCCAATGGGCTGCAAAGAGTCGGACACAACTGAAGTGACTTGGCACAGCATAGCATCCCTTCTGGGGGAATAACCACTGCCTCATGCTGACATGAAACCAAGTTTACTTTATGGCATTAATCAAGGCCCTGGAGACCCTAAGAGGGAAAGGAAAAGGGGAAGAAACAACAAAATCCAGAGACAAATGATGAAGAAGAGGAAGAGAAGGGGGCATTGTAGGGTCTGTAAAGACTTCTGAACATCAGAGAGGGGGATGCAGCAGCTGGTAAAAGAAGAGACACACGTCTGGGGAGGGGGGAGGGGCAGAGCAAATACCACTCCTGACTCTTTTCTGAGATGTGACTGCACATGGTGCTTGTAGCTTTCCTTTGGAACTAATAGTATAAGAAGACAAAGACAGCAATCCTGCCAGAGGGTAAGGGTCCTCCTTGGGGAGGCTTCCTCTGTGCTCTCAGACTGGGGGCCTCTCCTGCCCTGGACTCACGGGAAGGTGGTGGTCTGCCGTGGGAGAGATGCAGCAGCTGAGGGAAGCACCAGCTTGCCAGCACTGTACCCCATCGGAACTGGCACCCTCTGGAGTTAGGGCACCCACCCCAACATCATCATAGGTTTTACAAGAGGTGGAGGGTGGAATGATGCAGAGAGAGGAAGTGATGAGGAAGGACAGGGGAAGCAAAGAAGGGAGACGGTGAAGATAGACAGGGCTGGGAGGAGGGAGAGGAAGCTGCCAAGCGGGAGCAGTGTCTGCCCAGTCCTCCATTCTATGCCTGCCGCTGGCAGTGTTATTTACAACTGACAGGTCTCCAAGCTCCCAGGTCCTTCCCCATCGGGTCTGCCCCCCGCCGCATCCCATCCCTATCTCTGCTAAGTCTCATCTCTTAGTGCCATGCACACCCTGTCCTGGACCAAGGGAACTGCACACCTTGTTTCCAGCTGGGACTGTCTTTCTCCCCCCACTGCCTATCAGAGGGGATGGGGAGGAGACCCCTCCCACAAAGCCCCAGCTCAGAAAAATAGAGCTCTGTTATCCCAGGGGAGGGCTAAATATGTTTCCATAGTAACACCATTTTGAGTCCAGTTAGGTCATTTCAGACTTAAACAAAAAGGAAGAGAGGAAAAGGAGGAGGGGTAGGGGGGAGGGGAAGAGAAGGGGAGGTGGGGGGAGGAGAAGGAGGAGAGCTCCTGTTGGTAACTTGTTGTTCAGTCGTTCAGTCATGTCCCACTCTTTGAGACCCCATGGACTGCAGCATGCCAGGCTTCACTATCCATCACCAACTCCTGGAGCTTGCTCAAACTCATGTCCATTGAGTCAGTGATGCCATCCAGCCATCTCATCCTCTGTTGCCCCCTTCTGCTCTTGCCCTCAATCTTTCCCAGCATTAGGGTCTTTTCCAATGAGTCAGCTCTTCACATCAAGGGGCCAAAGTATTGGAGCTTCAGCTTCAGCATCAGTCCTTCCAATGAATATGCAGGGTCTATTTCCTTTAGGATTGACTGGTTTGACCTCCTTGCCTGTCCAGCACCTCCTCTGGACCCCAGGTCCTGGTGAGCTCCAGTAGTGGACCCCTAATTGCCTGGGTACTTGCGCTGTGGTCAGGAGGCCTCCCCATGGAGCCCGGTGAGGACCTCCCTACAGCAGCCTCCAGCAGTCCGGGAGGAACTTCACATTGGCCTTGGTCAAGTGGCTGTGGTTGGCTGTTGCTGCTCTCAGAGTCGGCCAGACTGTGCTGGGATATTTTTCCAATGAGGGGAAGAGCTAGAAAGACCCATGTGGATGGCTCTGGGCTTCTGCTGAACTGCTGGCTCTGCAGAATACAGCAGTAGGAGTGGAGATTGAAAATCACAATGACATACTGGAGTGTATCTTTTGGGTGGGCAGGTCATACTGGAGCAGGCTCCAGCCCTGAACATGAACGCTGTCACTTTACTTAACAATTCGTACAGTTTGGAGATGCTGATATAATCAAGTGTAGATGTGGTTATTGAACATTAAAAAAAAAAAAAAACCAACTTGCTGTTGAACAACCAAATCCAGTGCTTAGCATTGTTTGTACTACGCTGTAAACAAGTGATGGCAGAGATCAAGGATAGAAAACTATGGCCCATGTTATTTTGCTTTTCTTGGTACAGGCTGTGGACTAAGAATGGTTTGTACATGTTTAGAGAGTCTCCCTTCCCTACAAAAAATTTCAAACAAAAAAGAATGTGTGAGAGAGACAGTATGGCCCACAATGCCGAAATTATTTACTATCTAGCCATTTGCCGAAAATGTTGGCCAAACCCAGGTGTATATTAAATAGATTTTTATTTTTTGCTTTTGGTTCATCTGAGAACATCCTCCCCCACCCCCATTTATAACAATGCCTCTTGGAAAAATGCAACAGATGAGTTTGGAACACACCCAGATCACAAGCTGGGGACTGTCTGTGCCTTTCTGTATTTTTTTTTTTCTTCTTGTGCCAAATGCAGCGCCTGGTACAGGAGAAGAAGTGAACAACTTGCTCATGGTGATGATCAGGGTGTATACAACTCTCAGGCTCACAGGAAAATGAACATTCCCAAAACTCTCTCTGGGACTTTTGCGTTCCTGACGTCCTTAAGATGTCAGTCACTTCTGTCTTTGCCTGACAGGTGACCCCGTTGAGCAAGCCAAGAGCCCCTCCTGCCCAGCTTATTTCCTTAGCTCTGCTGCTGCCTATCTAGGGAGAATGAGCAGAATAACTTCTGCTTGTCTTTTAGCCGATTAGAGAAGCCTAGACAAATATGCACTCAGCCCCTAGAACAATCTCGATCGGCCCAGCCACCAGCAGAGATACAGCGGGAGAGAAGGTACAAACAGAGCTGAAAATACAGCTCAGAGGTGAGTAAGTGAAATGTGAATGTCAGGGTCTTGAGAAACGCAGTGGACCTTAGGGATATTGAAGGCATCTTGGAAAAAGAAGTCAGAGACTGGATTTGAAGATATTCAAAGAAATCCTTCAGCTTAACCTCATCCCTCCCTTTGGCTCTTCTTATGCTAATAAAGATTATTCCTTCTTTCTCTTCCTACCTCACGGGGTAGGACTTGAGATACGCAAATGTACTTCGGACTCGTATGAAATATATAAACAGAAGAAAATATTAAGTTTCTGTTGGGACGGTCTGTAGTTTCTTTTCTATCACATCAGAATGTGTGTGCATGCTGTGTCACTTCAATTGTATCCAAGTCTTTGTGACCCCATGGACCATAGCCCGCCAGATCCCTCTGTCCATGGAATTCTCCAGGCAAGAATACTGGAATGGGTTGCCATGCCCTTCTCCCTTCCGGACCCAGGGATCAAACCAGTGTCTCCTGCATTGCAGGCGGATTCTTTACTGCTGAGCCACTGCGGAAGTCCATCACATCAGAATGCAGTTACTGTTTTCAAGTTTTCTAATAGATCAGAGCCTTCATTTCTGCCCCCCCTCCACCAAATATAGTACAAATTTGTTCTCAGAATTTATACCTAATTAAATATGGACTCTTCATAGTTTCGCAATAATCATTTCTAGCTCATGACATGCCACGTTGACTATGCTATGAAGGGCAAGTAATGTAGTGACTCCTGAGCCACAGGTAGAGGAAAGACACTTGTTTTGTCTTTGGAAATGAATCAGCAACAGCTTTAGGGAAGTTTCTTGTTGAGCAGTTGCAGCAACGCATTACCGAACAGCTTTGAGCAATGTCCAAGGTAAGTCTTCCTCCTCCTCCAAAGCCCTCTTCCAATGCCATGACCTTCCTTCGAGGTAGAAGACTCAGTAGTTCATGCTGCAGTAGCCAAGACATGATCTTTTCCTGTACAGAGCAGACAAGATCCATCCACAGCCCCAGTGACACTGAGGTCTGGATAGGAGGGAAAGAGGTAATGCTGACAGGATTGCTGGCAAGATCCGGCATCCTCTGCTCAAATCTCAGCTTGCTCTTGACAGCCTGGCCCCATCACAGTCATCTGCACTCGCTCATCTTGCAGGGACTTGGAGGGCCAGAGGCCCCCACTGCTGCCCTTGCTTTTGGAAGATGATGGACCCCACAGCAGCCTGGGCTCAGCCCTGCTCCACAGCACAGTTTGCAGACAGGGAGCAGATGTCAACAGTGTTCCAACCGGAGCTCCACCAGAGCTGTGTGCAGCTAGCTTGATGGTTAAAAGTCCTAGTAGTGCAAAAAGAAATCAGAGTAACAAATGAGCACACCTTGGATGCCACCATATTTACCACTGCTGCCTTCTTTTTCAGTCTCCCTGGTTTTGCTTGCAGAGTTTACCTTCCATGCGCTTGGGCTTCCTTCTCCCTTCACTGACGAGCAGAGCTCTCTCCTTAATTAAGTGAACAAGTACTCATACACAGAGGCAGCGTCTCTTTTGGCAGGACAATCTGAGCAGAAACAGCCCCCAAAGCAAGTGAGAATGTTTGTCAAGCTGTGATTAAGTAGCCGTGATTAAAGAGTGAATAATTACCTGCCCAAGCAAAGGGTTCCTAACATGTTCTGACTCCCAGGCCATAATCATGAAACTTATGGGGCCAGAAGGTCTGTGTGATGATTCATTTTGCAGGGTGGGGGTAACCAAGATGCTCAGGACTTAAAAGTTTTCATTTGTGAAATCCAGAAGCAAGATGATGCCATCTAAGAAGTAGCTATAGTTACCAACTGAGTCTTCATTTTCAAAGATTGCCCAGGTCTCTGGATACTTGAAGACTAGCTTTCTGAACCATTTCCTCCTGGTGACAGACATGAAATTCACATGTTTGACATACTCTCTGGACTCTATAATTCCTGGTGAAGTATCTCTAATTCCTTCTCTCTCTCCAATTCAAAAAAATTATTTTTGGAGTACAGGTGAAAGAAAGTGATATTGTATTTATTTTTTATTTATTTTAAAAAAGGGCTATTCTTCCCTAAAGTGTGCTGATGAACTGTGGCTGGTCGTCAATAACTTCAACACACTGCACAATGAGTTTTGTATCCACAAATGTGTTTGCTGTTCTAAGCCAAGGAAGCCTCTTCTGCCTTCTCTTACATGTCCATCTTCACCCAGTTTGATATAATTTGTCCTTCAAGCAAAGCCTCAGTAACATTCCAGGTCACAATACCCTACAAAAGTGGTGCAGTTTGATAGTTAGAATTGTAGGTGCCAAATCCTTACAATTATGACCTGCTCTTGGGTTTGGCTAGGCTGGAAAATTGGCGGCATGTTTACTGAGATTAATTGGAAGCAAATCCCAAAGAAACAAAACATTCAAAAGTTTGAGTATAGTGGCTTCCCTGGTGGTTCAGTGGTAAAGAATCCATCTGCCAGTGCAGGAGACACAGATTCCATCTATGATCCAGGAAGATCTCCTGGAGGAGGAAATGGCAACTCACTCCAGTATTCTTGTCTGGGAAATCCCATGGACAAAGGAGCCTAGTAGGCTAGTCCATGGGGTCGCAAAGAGTCATATATGACGTAGCAACTGAACAATAACAATGACAAAAATGGTTTAGTGTCATCAGCATATCCAACTCCAGTTTGGGGGCTTTGACTTTTACTACTTAGGAGGCTGAGGTGTTGGTGGAAAACATGTAGACATTAGGGTTTGGAAGACCCAGGATCAAATCATGGTTCCTCCTTGGCCTTGGGTGAATCATTCATCACATTTAACTATCAAATTTCTTGGCTCTCAAGTAAGAACAGTAGAACTGCTATGACATTTAGAGACTATGGATGTGAAATGTTCTGCCAATGCTTGGCACATAGTAACACCTAAGAAGAAAACCTTAAGAAAATATTTATTTACCCAAATAACACTGTCCACTGTGGAGGGACCAATCCAAGCAGCTGGCAAGAGCATTAGAAGCCTTTTGGAGAGTGTTAGCAGACCCCAAGTGATTACAGGCAGAAGCAGTGTTGGCTGAGACCTCCCTTATGGGAGGTAAAATGAAGAAAGCGTAACAAGTAAACTTTTCTGAAATCCTTGCAAAGGTCTGGGGAAATTCCTGAATAAGGAGATTCAAGGTCTCTCTTAATGCATGCGATTTGAATTGCAGAAGAAACTCAAGTTTCACCTATCCCATAATGTCAAGTTGATTTTTTGCTGATGTTCAGACAATCCCAAAAGCAACTGCTTTTTATAACACATTAGAGAAGATATTTTGATCACTGTTACTCTGGGTACATTCTCCAAACTCCAAATAGAAGCAGTAAACATGTGAGTATAAATATGATGATCATTTGTTTAACTGTGACAATTTTAGAGAGTTTTTGGCATGCTCCAAGGTACAGAGATTTTTGTGGATGAGTAAAAAAATAACTCATGTATTGTTTATCCCGCTTTGACTAAGTCTTGGGTGACATTATCAATTTTTCATAAAACTGGTGTGTTTCTACCTAATGTCAAGGCATAGGAAAGGAAAAAAATGTTAAAGTTTGCCTCCCTGGAGGGCCTGGGGATGGAGAAGCTTGTAGCAGACAATTATTTATGGATAGTTTTACATGAATACAATTGTCATGGATTTTATCTGATGACTGGAAGGTTTTCAAATTGTTGTCTTTGATTAGAAGTGGCATTAAAGCGAGTTCTCTGGTGATCCTAAGCTTTTTAGTATTTAAAATTTAAATTTGTCTCTAGAGGTATTTAAAGACCAGCTCAAACATGGAGTCATATTCTGGTGAAGAAAAACTGTTACCCTTCTTTTCATGGGGTTGTTCTTCCTTTAAGGGTGAGCCTGGTATAAGTAGTTTTAAAAATTCAGATCCTAAAAGAAGTTATTCTCAACAATGAAACTGAAGCAAGGTTTATGTAGTCAAGTCTTTCTCGCGTGCCTCCATGCACAATATGACACCCACATCTGGAAGAGCCATCGCAAGATGTGCAAACAGACCAGAAGAGTCTAGAAATCCCCAAGCATCTACTGCCAGAGTCCAAGTTACAAGCAAAAGGCAGAGTGTCTAACTTCTAACTGGGCAACAATGAGGTACTTTCCAGAAAGGACTGAGAAAGCAGTAACATTCTATGTCAAAACACAACCAACAACCAAACTCCAACCAATGTGCAAACATAGCTTCCATGGTAGTATGCAAACAAATTAGCCTTTTAGAAGGATTTCAGGAAATTATCACTTTGCTGCAAGGAAAGAAGGAAAAGATGATGGTGCCACTACCTTTGCAGTGACGGTTAAATAATATCTGTAATAGGAAATTCCCTGGTGGTCCAGTGGTTAAGACTCTGCACACTCACTGCCAAGGATCTGAGTTCATCCCTGGTCAGGGAACTAAGATCTTGCAAGCCATGTGAGGTGGTGAAAATAAATAAATAAATAAATGAAAAATTAAAAATGGCAATAATCTGTTTTTAAATTCTTAGAGGGAATTATCCCAAATAGGGGAAATAGACCATAGAAATGGTTAGAAGTTATAGACCAGTGATTCTAGTCAAGCATTATTTCAAAAACATAAATCTTTTAAATTCCTATTGTGGAATGTGAAAATATTTTAGTTTTTACAGATAGTCACCATCTGTATCTTTGTAATATATTGAATTCTTGAGGTTTACCAAACTTTGATATACAGAAAGCAAAAAATCACTCCCCCCCCCCCCAAGTTCTTGTAAAAAGTGGGAATAGGTTCAATAAATGGGCGACTGGATCTTTTCTCAGCATAAATAGGCTTCTGTCAAAAACAATTTGCAAACTTCTGCTTTAGATGGGCTTAAAGTGACCAGAAAGCATCTTCCTACGTGTATCTTTCAGAGTTCAGGAAGGAGGTACTTGAATCATCAGGCTTATTCTGGCATGTCCCGTGTGCCCTGGGGACCATGGACCTCACTCATCATGTAGTAGTGAGGCAGCTGAGAAAGAACGGCAGTGGTGATATGCCATTCAAAATGTTATATGCCCTGGATTTTCATAATGGAATTCTGGAAAAAGTAAGTGATTTGCCAAGAAAAGCCTTTCTAGGCCTTGTTGAAAAGGCTGTAAGCCTCTGTCTTAGCTTGAAAGTAGCACCCAGCCCACCCCAAACTCTTGATCTTTAAATATGTTACACAAGAAGCCTTCCTCCACCTGATCTTGGAACCACTTAATGGAATTCTGTCCATAGAATTGTCAGTTGAAGAACTGACTCTCATCCTTACTGTCTTCCATTAGGAAAAGCCATCCTTTTCCCAACTGGTTCTTTCAACACCCTCTAGACCCAAGTGCAGACGACCATTAACATAATGAGTGTCCCTCACCCTCACCCTTAGGGAATTGGGAGCAGTATCCTGTCAAGCAGCAGCAAAAGGTAAATAAAATCTCACTGTCAAGTTTCACCCAAGCTGAGAAAGGGTGGACTGTAAAACTTGCTCTAAAAATAATGTGTCTGGATATTGGCCACCATCTTAAGGCTCTTCCTCTCCAGGCCTTCTCCCCATAAAAATCCAATGTGGCTTTCACAAGTTTAGCCTGGAAATAAAATCCCCTCACTCCATCAAGAAATAGCTCCAAACTTAGAGTGCATGCTCAAAATATTCATGATGAAATCATAATCCTATATTTATCATCTTTTGGATTGTGTATGAAATTCTGTTTCCCATGGTGTTTGTCGTTGAAAGGAGCAGGCATAGAAAGCAGGCTCAGAGAATGACCCAGAGAGCATTAGCCTCAAGGAAATGCTGTTTCCCATCATAGTGAGCTGGATGGCGGTATGACATCCTCCCTTTTCTCTAAGCCCTACCTCTGCCCCAGAGTCAGCTCTCCTCCCCAGCCCATTCCCAGATGGTCCCTGGTTTACTGGCTGTGTCTCAGCATCCACGGAACGTGAGCTGGCCTTCCAGAAGGAAGTGGAGAGCGGGTGCCTAGGATCACCCTCCCATCCTTCTGACCTTTCCTGTTCTTTAGACTTCCTCCCCATTTTCGCTGAGGGAGATGGTGTGGATCTTAATGGTCGGAATCTGATGATTCTCTCCACAACTGGGGGTTGAAGGCCCCAGACAACAGCACACTTGCAAAAAGCTTTTACTTCTCACCCGGGCAGTGGTGCAGGCTGATGGGTCTCTGGCCACCGCCATCCTGGCAGATCCGCGGGGTAGGGAAGAGAAAATTTTCCATTCACAGACCCCATCTGTCTTGGAGATCTTATAGAAGGTCTCTGAAGATCCCACTGGAATGCGAACCAGGTCCTTGTGCTGTCCCTCCAGGGCGTGGCTGGGTGCATGCAGCGTGTAGCCCAGGGTGTGTTTGGAGGACTGCTTTCGTCGCAGACACTGGAATCTCAAGACATTCTGAAAGGCCTTTTTAAACTCTTGACTGGAGCATGGGTATATAATGGGGTTGATGCAGCTGTTTAGGTAACCGAGCCAAAATGCTATTTTAAAAACGGTTTCTGAGGGCCTGAAATCAGGAAAGAAAGACCCTGGAAGAAAACACAAGAGATTTGTACACGTTATTTGCAAGTCAATGGACCTCTTGGCTAGGAAAATAAAGCAAATCCTCCAACAAACACCTTTATCGTATCTCGAAAAAGCTCCAAACGATTCCAAATGCATTTGAGTTTTCACATTTGACTGATCACATCCTTGATAATATCCTCAAAAGCCATTCACACTTGGTCCACATGAGCAATTCATTTACGGGCAAAGACCCAAAGGACAGGGCTGCACTGGTTCTTGTGATGCAATATCACTTGACGTCCACTAGGAAGCTTTAAATCGTGAAAACATGAGATGGAGGCTGAGTGTACATATGCAGATTGTTTTGCCTGAATTTAAAACTAAGTTGAAATTCATCCAAACATCCATATTTAAATAAGATCACCTGAAATGTCCTTTTGTTCTTTGATGTAGTATCATATGGGCTTCCCAGGTGGCGCTAGTGGTAAAGAACCTGTCTGCCAAAGCAGGAGACATAAGAGAGGAGGAAGGCACAGCAACCCAGTCCAATATTCTTTTTTTTTTCCATTTATTTTTATTATTTGGAGGCTAATTACTTTACAATATTGTAGTGGCAACCCAGTATTCTTGCATGTAGAATCCCGTGGACAGGGGAGCCTGGCGGACTACAGTCCATGGGGTCGCAAAGAGTCGGACATGAGTGAGCAATGGAGCACCCATGTAGAGCCCACATGTATACAAGTACAGCCTAAATATTAACAATACGAATCTTTTTCTCTCCTGAGTGTTGGAGTAGTATTTTCTAATGAGAATCTCAAATTTACAAACTACTGGCTTTGTCAATTTTGACCAGTGATTTATTTTTTCTCTGACGATGCCTTTTGACATTGCAGTATACTCACCTGCTCAAAATACTCCAGTAGCAGCCAAATGCTTCTTAAGAGTTTGACATGCAGGGTCTTGCCCAGTGCTAAACCTACTCTAGCTTTCTAACATTAATACTTCCGCTGTAAACAGACATACTAAAAAATTTTCTCCAAGTCATTGCCCATTTTTTTTGGCCCTCTCAAGTTGGGTCCAGAGGTCCAAAATGCCCTTTACTGTCCTCTTTACCTCCTCAAGTCATCCTTTAACTTATCCAGCAGGAATCAAGTTTCAGGTCTCTTTACGTCTTCCATAGTAACTATCTCATAGCTCCTGGAGGCAAAATAGCAAAATCAAATTATCTTAAAGTGGGAACAGTGTTAAAGTGTTAGTCGCTCAGTTGTATCCTACTGTTTGTGATCCCACAGATTGTAGCCCACCAGGCTCCTCTGTCCATGGAATTCTCCAGGCAGTAATACTGGAGTGGGCTGCCATTTCCTTCTCCAGGGTATCTTCCTGTTCCTGGGATTGAACCAGTGTCTCCTGCATTTCAGGCAGATTCTTTCCACCTGAGCCACCAGGGAAGCGCCATGCGAACAGTCTTAGAGGTTATTTTATTCAATTACTCAATTTCCAAATTAAAAAAAGAATGATTAAACTGGTCAACCACTTGTAAAAGAATGAAACTAGAACACTTTCTAACACCATACACCAAAATAAACTCAAAATGGATTAAAGATCTAAATGTAAGACCAGAAACTATAAAACTCCTAGAGGAGAACATAGGCAAAACACTCTCCGACATAAATCAAAGCAAGATCCTCTATGACCCACCTCCCAGAATATTGGAAATAAAAGCAAAACTAAACAAATGGGACCTAATGAAACTTAAAAGCTTTTGCACTACAAAGGAAACTATAAGTAAGGTGAAAAGACAACCCTCAGATTGGGAGAAAATAATAGCAAATGAAGCAACAGACAAAGGATTAATCTCAAAAATATACAAGCAACTCCTGAAGCTCAATTCCAGAAAAATAAATGACCCAATCAAAAAATGGGCCAAAGAACTAAACAGACATTTCTCCAAAGAAGACATACAGATGGCTAACAAACACATGAAAAGATGCTCAACATCACTCATTATTAGAGAAATGCAAATCAAAACCACAATGAGGTACCATTACACGCCAGTCAGGATGGCTGCTATCCAAAAGTCTACAAGCAATAAATGCTGGAGAGGGTGTGGAGAAAAGGGAACCCTCTTACACTGTTGGTGGGAATGCAAACTAGTACAGCCGCTATGGAAAACAGTGTGGAGATTTCTTAAAAAACTGGAAATAGAACTGCCATATGACCCAGCAATCCCACTTCTGGGCATACACACTGAGGAAACCAGATCTGAAAGAGACACATGCACCCCAATGTTCATCACAGCACTGTTTATAATAGCCAGGACATGGAAGCAACCTAGATGCCCATCAGCAGATGAATGGATAAGGAAGCTGTGGTACATATACACCATGGAATATTACTCAGCCATTAAAAAGAATTCATTTGAACCAGTCCTAATGAGATGGATGAAACTGGAGCCCATTATACAGAGTGAAGTAAGCCAGAAAGATAAAGAACATTACAGCATACTGACACATGTATATGGAATTTAGAAAGGTGATAATGATAACCCTATATGCAGAACAGAAAAAGAGACACAGAAATATAGAACAGACTTTTGAACTTTGTGGGAGAATGTGAGGGTGGGATATTTCAAAAGAACAGCATGTATGCTATCTATGGTGAAACAGATCACCAGCCCAGGTGGGATGCACGAGACAAGTGCTCCGGCCTGGTGCACTGGGAAGACCCAGAGGAATCGGGTGGAGAGGGAGGTGGGAGGGGGGATCGGGATTGGGAATACATGTAAATCCATGGCTGATTCATATCAATGTATGACAAAGCCCACTGGGAAAAAAAAATAACAATAATAAAAAATAATAATAATAATAAAAAAAAGAATGATTAAAGTCATTGTCACAAACTTAATAGCTATGCACTAATACAGTGATAGATAAAGAGATATAGAACTGCTAGCCCAGTGTTATTTATTTCCTGCACAATTTTTTTCTTTTGCCTCAGCCTTGTAAAGATCTTGATTTTATGTCTTTCTTTTTCTCTCTGCTCTAGAGACCCATCAGAGTCATGACAAATTGATGGATAGGCTTAAAAATCTATTCTGGCAAACAGTGCCCTGAAATTTAGCAGAGAATCTCATAAATATAAAGAAAGAGTAAAGTTAAATATTGCAGAACCAAAGAAGGCAAAATGGTACAATGATTGATGAGAGTATTTTTTGTCTCTGAAGCATATTCCCTGTCAGATTCAGTGTGTCTCAAAGAAATTAAAACACAAACAGGCACATACAGAGATGATGGTTGTTAAGTGGGAACGTATTATCTTTACCTCTAAAGCTTTTAACATTTTCCTATAGTTATAATACAATGTACTCACATTGAGTGTCTGGTTTGAGCCAGGCTCTGTACTAAACAGTCTACATAAATTTAATCATCATTAGTAACATCAAGAGTCATATGATTCCTACTGTATAGCCTAGGGAAGTCTACTTAATACTCTCTATGGGAAAACACCTATATGGGAAAAGAATTTACAGAAGAGTGGATCTACGTAAAACTGATTCACTTTGCTGTACATTTAAACTAACACACTATAAATCAACTATTAATGTATTCTAATAAAAAATAAGTTATATGATTCCTATCAACACCCCCATTTTACAAATTAAGAAAATGTGATTTAATGAGATTGAATAATTCAACTAAAGTCACACAGGCAGAAGGTCAGCTAGGATTTGAAATTGAGAAGTCTGACTTTGGGGTCTATGTTCCTTTATCACATCTGAAAATACATTAGAATAATGCATCTCTAGGGAATGAGGCTGATATATGGAGAATGATAAAGGGTACAGTTGGGGGAGTTAAACTAGAAAGATGGTTTCTCAAACTTAATCTGAGAGGTGAAAAAAGCAGCTAATATGAACATGAATGGTGATTCTTGTGAATATGGTCAGTTCCAGAAAAACCCATCTTAATTATGATGCCTATATGTTGGTCCATATTTCTTCCTAATAGCAACAATGACAAGATTAAGGGGACTCTCTTCTCAAGGCAGGCCTTGGGTTGAGCTTAATAAGGATATATGAGCAGGGCATGCCCCAAATTACCTTGCCTGGGAATTTCACTCTTCTGTAAATCAGCTAGAGAGGGGAGTGTGTGTCCCTTATTTGAAGAATTTAAATTAAGAGAAAAAGGAAAAAAAAAGTGAATTCTGAACGCTAATGCTAGTGAGATGATTTCAGATCCTTGGAGTTTCCCATAATTCCTTCAGGGACAGCTTTTGTATTCACAGAGTCCTGTTCTGCATTAAGACATCTCAACATTTCCTTTTAGTCCATTTCCTCCTATTCCTCTTCCCTCTTTTGAAGTTTCCTTACAGAGCCAAGCTACTCTGGCCTTCCTGTTGTGTCCACAGCTTCAGAGATAAATATCAGTCCTTTCCCTCAGGTGCCCTGCTCAAAATACCCATTTCCTGGTGGCAGCTGAGGCATAAGAGGAGAAAAGTGAAAGTGTAAACATGTTAGTTGCTTAGTCACGTCCAACTCTTTGCAACTCCATGGACCACAGTCTACCAGGCTCCTCTGTCCATGGAATTCTCCAGGCAAGGACACTAGAGTGGGTAGCCATTCCCTTCTCCAGCGCATCTTCCTGACCCAGGAACTGAACCTGGGTCTTCTGCATTGCAGGCTGATTCTTTACCATCTGAGCCACCAGGGAAACCCATAGGATGAGAAAGGAGATGATTAAAATGAATTTACACTTAGATTTTAAATACAGTCCTGTTTTAACCCTGCAGAAATACTGTCTTGCTAATTATAGCAAATCTCTTGATATTGGCTTTTAAGACAGTGAATGGGAGATTCTTCTGGATCAGAGGCTCTCCCATAAATGAACCACTTGGCTTATACCATCAGGTGTGTGACAGCACCTATATGTGTCTAAACCCTGCACGATGTGCCCATGCCCAATCTGACAATTCCACAAGGCAGCTCATGGGACCCATTTCTCCTCCCTGCAGTCT
This sequence comes from Dama dama, assembly GCF_033118175.1. Lineage (NCBI taxonomy): Eukaryota > Metazoa > Chordata > Mammalia > Artiodactyla > Cervidae > Dama > Dama dama. Next base: position 36,962,327 of record NC_083696.1, on the reverse strand, counting down.
TTCATCCTCCCTTTCAGGTGATTCTGTTTTGGTAGCTTCCAACTGGGGTTTTAGAAAAGGCAGAGGAAGCAGATATCAAATTGCCAACATCTGCTGGATCATCAAAAAAGCAAGAGAGTTCCAGAAAAACATCTATTTCATTTATTGACTATGCCAAAGCCTTTGATTGTGTGGATCACAATAAACTGTGGAAAATTCTGAAAGAGATGCGAATACCAGACCACCTGACCTGCCTCTTGAGAAACCTGTATGCAGGTCAGGAAGCAACAGTTAGAACTGGACGTGGAACAACAGACTGGTTCCAAATAGGAAAAGGAGTATGTCAAGGCTGTATATTGTCACCCTGCTTATTTAACTTATATGCAGAAAACATCATGAGAAATGCTGGGCTGGAAGAAGCACAAGCTGGAATCAAGATCGCCGGGAGAAATATCAATAACCTCAGATATGCAGACGACATCACCCTTATGGCAGAAAGTGAAGAAAAACAAAAGAGCCTCTTGATAAAAGTGAAAGAGAAGAGTGAAAAAGTTGGCTTAAAGCTCAACATTCAGAAAACTAAGATCACGGCATCTGGTCCCATCACTTCAAGGCAAATAGGTGGGGAAACAGTGGAAACAGTGGCTGACTTTATTTTTTTGGGCTCCAAAATCACTGCAGATGGTGACTGCAGCCATGAAATTAAAAGACGCTTACTCCTTGGAAGGAAAGTTATGACCAACCTAGACAGCATACTAAAAAGCAGAGACATTACTTTGCCAAAAAAGGTCTGTCTAGTCAAGGCTATGGTTTCTCCAGTAGTCATGTATGGATGTGAGAGTTGGACTATAAAGAAAGCTGAGCACCGAAGAACTGATGCTTTTGAACTGTGGTGTTGGAGAAGACTCTTGAGAGTCCCTTGGACTTCAAGGAGATCCAACCAGTCCATCCTAAAGGAGATCAGTCCTGGGTGTTCATTGGAAGGACTGATGTTGAGGCTGAAATTCCAATACTTTGGTCACCTGATGTGAAGAGCTGACTCATTTGAAAAGACCCTGATGCTGGGAAAGGGTGAGGGTGGGAGAAGAAGGGGACGACAGAGGATGAGATGGTTGGATGGCATCACCGACTCAAGGGACATGAGCTTGGGTAGACTCCAGGAGTTGGTGGTGGATAGGGAGGCCTGGTGTGCTGCAGTTCATGGGGTCACAAAGAGTCAGACATGACTGAGCCACTGAACTGAACTGAACTGGGGTTTGGAGAAAGACTCCTAACTGTATTTCCTTCAAATGCTTCCCAAAAGTTAAAAGAAGAAAGTACAAGGCTTCTTTCCAAACTTCTTCATATTATTCACATCTTTTTAAAAAATTACACTTATTTATTTATTTGACTGTGTTGAGTCTTAGTTGTGGCACTCAGACTCTTCACTGCATCACGTGGGATCTTTTGTTGCACCCCATGGACTCTCTAGCTCTGGCACATGGGCTTAGTTGCTCCTAAGGCATGTGGGATCTTAGTTTCCCGACCAGGGATCCAACCTGAATCTCCTGTGTTGCTAGGCAGATTCTTAGCCATTGGACCACAAGGGAAGTCCCTTATTCACATCTTTAGATCTCTTTCTTCCCTTCATTTTTCCTCTCTAGGAAGAGAAGATTGAGCTGTCATCAGGCTTGGAAAACAGCCATTGCTTCGTGATCTCCTTCGGGGTGCTCTTATCTCAGGATCCCCTCCTCTGCTCAAAGCTTTCTGCTCAGGCATCATCTTTTCTGAATTCCTCACAATTTCTCTTCCCAACCTCACTTTCTTCTTGATGATGATGTTTTTTAGACCAGGAAGCTTGATCATGATTCTCTTTGTTGTCCACCCATCACGGCATGGAGCACCAGGGTTGAATCTGCCTGGTTTAAGTACAGATGTCTTTGGACCCAGTCACTAGGATGAAAACTCCCTTTAGTGGGAAGTGTCAGTTCTTCTTGCTCATAGAGCTCCAGGATTCAGCACACTGCTGGTGTTTCAAAGTTATGGTTTAGTTGTTAAACTGTGTCCAACTCTTTGCAACTCCATGAACTGTAGCCCACCAGGCTCCTCTGTCCATGGGATTCCCCAGGCAAGAACAATGGAGTGGGTTGCCATGGCTTTCTCCACTATCTGCTTTACCTTACTGCATTATCTGGTATCTAATACTCTAGTTTTTCTGACCATGCTCCACAGGAGGAGCCAGACATTTGAATTACCCATAAGGGCATGGGGTCTCCTATTTCTCTTGTCATCGTAGGTATGCTGGGCACTTCAACAATTTCTGTTCAGACTCTGCTGCAAGAAACACAAATAGCTTCCAGCTTAATTCCCAGAACTCCTCCCCCTGCAGGTCGGGTCATCCCTTGCATGTGAATTTGCTTCACTGAATTCCCGAAGTTTGGAAAATCCCCAAGCCTCTAGAGACTCTTCCATGCACTGAGTTTCCTCCATGATTAGGTCCTGCTGCAGAATTTCTGACTATTTTCGGGTCCCTCCAAACACTCTGATTGACTAAAACTTGGCCAGACTGAGACAGGAAGAGCCTGAGTTTATCCCCTCAGCACCATCTACATCTTCACCCTTGGAGATTCACTATCCTCCTTTCCATTGTCGAGGGCTCTAGATACCAAGGAGAAATTGAAACTGATGATTTCAAAAGATGCACTTAAGTCTCACTCGATGTATTCTCCATTGGAAGCATTTCACTTTTGGTTTCTGACCTGGGGCTCATCTGTAGGCTTATTGTGGAAGACACCAGGGCCCATCCCAGTGAAGGCTACACTATAGTCACATATTAGCTACAAAGTTACAGCAAAGTTTGCTCTCAATGGTCCGAATAGAAAGAAAACTATTTTCCTATCAATACTGGCCTCCTAAGTGTGTTTTATCCACCAGTGTTCCAGTTCTCTCTAAAATACAGGAGGATAAGAACGGAGTTCTCAGGAGAGGGTGGGATGAACTGAAAAAGTAGCACTGACATATATACACTATCAAGTGTAAGACGGATGGCTAGTGGGAAGCTGCTATATAGCACAGGGAACCCAGCCTGGTGCTCTGTGCTGACCTAGAAGGGGTGGGATGAGGGGGGCGGGGAGAGAGAGACAGGCTCAAGAAGGAGGTTTTTGTTCAGTTGCTCAGTCTCATCCCACTCTTTGTGACCCCATGGACTGCAGTACACCAGGCTTCCCTGTCCTTCACTATCTCCCGGAATTTGCTCAAACTCATGTCTGTTGAGTTGGTGATGCCATCCAACCATCTCACCCTCTGTAACCCCCTTTTCCTCTTGCCCTCAGTCTTTCCCAGCAACAGAGTCATTTCCAGTGAGTCGGCTCTTCACATCAGGTGGCCAAATGAAGCTTCAGTTTCAGCATCAGTCCTTCTAATGAATATTCATTGTTGACTTCCTTTAGCATTGACTGGTTTGAACTCTTTGCTGTCCAAGGAGGGAAGGTGTACATATATACATATGGCTAATTCACACTGTTGTACAGCAGGAACCAACACAACATTGTAAAGCAATTTCCCTCCAATTAAAAAAAAAAAACCCAGAAGTTCTCAAATTCCAACCCAGCACTGATAATTAGAAGGTGCCCCTTGAGTTCAGCTCCTGTAGAATCAGGGGGACTAAGTACAGAAACTGGAAGCCATGAGTCAGTCTTCTTGGTTCTAGCCTTCCAACTTCTACACTTAGTTTCACCTACCTGAAAACTTGACATCTTAATGACAACTTTGAGAGATATCAGGTTATAAAAAAACTTTAATTAGCTGGAGTCACAGAATGTTAGAATGTGAAGAGTGGCAGAAACTAGGAAACCTAGCAGGCACTGTCAACCCCTCCATAACAGAGGAAGAGTGTGCACACAAGAAGGGCAAGTGGTTTCCTTAAAACTATCTGCTCATCTGTGGTCCAGAGACCCAGACTCTGCTCAGTTTCCTGAATTTCTTCTCCTGATCTGCTGGGCCATTTGGCAACCCCATGATGGCACAGGAAGTGTTGATGGCAATATGTCCAGCTATGGTCATAGAATGACAACCGGTTTTGCAGAGATAATGAGAAAGAAGGGGAAGGAGAGCAGTGTCATCAATAACTACACTATTTACAAGTTGCAATGTTCAGACACTGCAAAGGAGAACAGTGGGTGATGGTCTTGGAAGGGCTCATGAAGGGTATCACACTATGAAAACTGGAGTTTAAATGACTTCAATTAAAAAACTGTGGACACCCAAGGAGATGCTAATGTTATGTGGTCATGGGAGAAAATAACCCTTAATTGTTTTTTTTTGTCCAACCAGCAGTCTCTCCATATGTGTGGTACCAGTCCAGTGTGGCTGGTATACATCCAAAGAATAGGGGAGAGACACAAGCTGATACACAAATAGGTGGCCAGTTCCCCAGGCCAAGGGGCTTGAGTGCCAAGCAGTATTCAAGCTCAAGTGCCACACAGGTTGGCATTTTCTGGCCAGGAAGACAGTTCTTGCCCCACTGAGCTAAGTCCGAGAGAAAAGCTGTTGGAACCAGAATATAAGCACAGATTCAAGCTCTTTGTCACCCTGGAGTCCACCAGATGCTCCACATTGGGTGGCTGATTTGGCTGTGTCACAGTGACTTGCCTGAGCCCTTCTGAGGTTCATCCAGGGGCCACCCTTGTGCAATTCTCAGCCAGACAAGAATCTTTAAGTTAGCTCCCTGGAATAGTGGACAGAAATCTCTAAGAATACTGACAGATTAACTGCAAACTAGAACCCTGGGCTCTCGACCCAAAGTGCATGAATAGACTTCCTATGAAATGAAATGCAGTCTTTGTATGAACAGAGATTCATTTTCTGGAGAAGAATTCAGCTTCTATTGGCTACTCACAGTGGTCTTGGAGACCCAAGGTATGGCCAAGCCTACCTCTCAGCTGCTGAGCAGAAGTGGTACCTCTGCCTGGTGCACCTCACTTAGCCTACATTCGTATGTGCTCAGTGTTGTTTGACTCTTTGCCACCCCATGGACGGCAGCCTGCCAGGCTCCTCTGTCCGTGGGATTTTTCCAGGCAAGAATACTGGAACAGATTGCTATTTCCTATTCTAGAGAATCTTCTCCATCCAGGGATTGAACCCCCGTCTCTTGCACCTCCTGCATTGGCAGGCAGATTCTTTACCACTGAGCCACTGGGGAAGCCCCCACTTAGCCTACACATCCTGATAAGAGCATCCCACTTATAATCATGGCAAAAAGATGTCAGTTCAACTCCTCTTTAGAAGGACTTTCTCTTTTCTTCTCCTAGTTAATTGGGACTTAAAATTGCCTCTACATAGTAGTCAGGGTGAGGAAGGATGGCAGTGTGGGAGGGTGCAGTGAGCAGGGGAAAAGATGCACATTGTGTGCAGGGTACAAATGGAACAGAACAAACCTGAAGCACTGTGGGGACCAACTGTGGATGGGAGAGTTGCCCTTTTTCTCATTTTCTGGGGACCAGGGTATATCAGCCATGGTTACTGTTGTCAAGGGCTTCCCAGGTGGCGCTAGTGGTAAAGAACCCGCCTGCCAATGCAGGAGACTAAGAGACGCGAGTTCAGTCCCTGAGTGGAGAAGATTCTCTGGAGGAGGAAATGGCAACCCACTCCAGAATTCTTGCCTAGAGAATCCCCATGGACAGAGGAGCCTGGCAGGCTACAGTCCATGGGGTCACAAACAGTGGGACAAGACGGACTTAGCATGCACACTGTTGTTAAGAACCACTGCTCCTCCCAACCCTGGCGAGTAAAGAGTCACCTGGGAAGAGGTTTTCTCATACTTCTGCAAGTGGGAGACAATCTTTATGGGATCCTTCTGGCTGTGTAGTGTGTAGCTCTGCAGAATCAGGGGTTTTATCCTGGATGAATCCAAGCTGCTTGAAGTAAAGCTCTTTAAAGGGTGTCTCTCACCAGTTATCAAAGCCCCAAACAGCATTTCTCCTTGTAGAAAAGAGCACCATGTCTCCCAGAACATGCATGCTTATCCCAAGATAACTCAGGAAAGAATGACCAGCTAGACCAGGGCTAAACTCATTAGGTACATTTCCCTCAAAAATCTCCTTGTTATTGTCTGTTTGAAATTAATACATAATCTAAGCACTTTCAACAGATAGCAAGACTTTTTCTTCTCCTTAACTTAGTGAAATATATTTTGATTCAGGAAAACAATAGCAATTAAGTCATCATTTTCTTGCTTTTAAATATTTATTTATTTATTTATTTTTGGCTGTGCTGGGTCTTCATTGCTGCATGGACTTTTCTCTGGTTGCGGTGAGCAGGGGCTATTCTCCAGTTGTGGTGCTCGGGCTTCTTATTGCGGTGGCTTCTCTTATAGAGTACGGGCTCTAGGGCACACAGGCTTCAGTAGTTGCGGCTCCTGGGCTCTCTGTTTTGCAAGTAAGATATTCTATACCATTTTTCTAGATTCTACACATATGTATTAAAATATATTTATTTTTCTCTTTCTGACTTATTTCACTCTGTATGACAGACATCCATGACCTACTGTATAGCTCAGGGAATTCTACTCAATGCTTTGCGGTGACCTAAATGGGAAGGAAATCCAAAAAGAGGGGTTATATGTGTACAGAGAGCTGATTCACTTTGCTGCGCAGTAGAAACTAATACCACATTGTAAAGCAACTACACGTCAATAAAAATTGATTAAAAAAAAATCTATCTTCAACATTGCATTCACCACATTTGAGTCAGTCCTAATGAGGTAGATGAAGCTAGAGCCTATTGTAGAGAGTGAAGTAAGTTAGAAAGAGAAAGATATATATTGCATATTAACACATATATATGGAATCTAGAAAGATGGTACTGATGGACTTACTTGCAGGGCAGCAATGGAGACACAGACATAGAGAATAGACTTGTGGACACAGAGGGAGAAGGAGATGATGGGATGAATTGAGAGAGTGGCATGGAAATGTATACATTACCATATGTAAAATAGGTAGCCAGTGGGAATTTGCTGTGTTACACAGGGAGCTCAACCTAGTCCTCTGTGACAACCTGGAGGGATGGGATGGGTGGGAGACGGGAGGGAGGTTCAAGAGGGAGGGGCCATATGTATGCCTGTGCCTGACTCATGTTGATGAATGGCAGAAACCAACACAATAGTGTAAAGCAAATATCAATAAAAAATTAAAGAAAAAAGGTTGTGTGCAAAATCCAGCTCATCCACAAGCCCCTCCTTCTTCATAGTCTAACCTGTCTTCTTACCGTCTCCCCTAAGGAGTCACCCTAATAGCACTCATCACCATCTTCTATACGTATTCTTTTTTTGGTCCCTTTCCTTGAATATGAACTCCTCAAAGGCATAGGTTTTTATCTTTTCACTTCACTGCTAAGTCCTCAATGCCAACAGTTTATAGGCTCACAACAAATATATGTTGAATAGATAAGACATTCGATCTTTATTTTCAGCATCTCTTTAAGGACACATACTTCTTATCCTTCATTTAATCTCCATCAGTATCGAACGCATCCTCAGTAAATGTGTATGGAATCAATGGATGACATTTGCCGATGGAAGAAAATGACATTTTGAATAAAACTTGGGCTTCAACTACTTACAGCTGGAAATATGCTTTTTAAATGGAGAAAGAGAGCCTGTCTTAACTCACATTCCAACACTTTATATCTTCCCGATCTTTAAGACACTCATATTTACATGAAAATAAAGCCATTCTACAAATAATTGGATACAGCTAAGTTGCAGGCACTTCGTAAAATGATTACTTCCAGTACTTATAAAGACATTTTATAGGGTCCTGTAGGAAAGGTCGGAGCCTGTAATTAAGATGTGATAGTCATCAGCAGCCTCTCATATTTGCGAGACGTGAATCCAAGGCCAAACTACAAATCCAAAGCAGTGACAGAAACAACCAAAATCGGTCACCCAGGGAGGAAGCACAGGAGCTTCTTGGGGTGGTGTCTCTTCACTCTCAGCTTATAGGCTACAACAGGCTCCATTCCATCAGGGACATGGGAGCAGGCTGGTGGTTATATGGTAAGACAGGTAGTTATATAGTGGACAGGGGAGCCGGTAAGGACTGGCAGTAAAGCTATAGAATCTGGGGACTTCCCTGGTAACCCGGTGGATAAAAATCTGCCTGCTAGTGCAGGAGACATGGGTTCGATACCTGGCCCAGGAAGATCCCACATGTCTCAGAGCAACTAAGCCTGCACGCCACAACTACTGAAGTCTGTGCACTTAGAGCACATGCTCCGCAACAAGAGAAGCCACTGCAATAAGAAGCCCATGCACAGCAATGAAGAGTAGCCCCAATGGCCACAACTAGAGAAAGTGTGTGCACAGCAATGAAGACCCAGCACACACACACACACACACACACACACACACACACACACACAGATATGGAATCTAAGTTTTTTAGACAAGTCCTTACTTGGAAATGACAACCCCAGGTCCTTTCACTGGCCACCGGGTCACTCAGAGGCATGTCCCCTAATACTGTAGCCATCCTCCAGGAGTATCATCTAACTCTGCTCAAGGTAGAATACGACTAGCACTTTGGTCTCCACCTGCAGATCCTCCACGTTCCCCTCCACTGCCTGGGCTATGACAGGGATGCAGGGGGTCTTTGAAGCCCCTGCTACTGCTTCAAGCCCTAGACTCAAGCTGGACCAAGTCAGCAGAGTTCTTGACCTCCATCCAAAGTGGATGGTAGTCAAACTGACATAACATATATGCATAGGCATTTTGATAGCTTATTTTCCAAAATAAAAGGTGATTTCAGGGAATCTGATATATGGCTTCTAAACACAGCTAGAAAAAGCAACTTTAAAATGCAGGAAAACTACTTTTTCCTGGGAAACTTTACTTTTTAATTTTAAAGGGCAACAGACTATGACACTGCTTTGATTAGAGATCTCCTTTAAAAAAAAAGAACCGACCATACCTCCATCTTTCATAATAAATGCAATATTGAGAAAGCTCAGTTTTGCTTGCAGGGGACATGTTCATTCTTTTCAAATGTAACCCAAGCCTTTTGCACTCTCAACTGAGAACTGTCTGATACTCTAAGGGGGAAGATAGAGGTCAGAGACATTCAATCATTTCCATGATTCAATTTCTTTTTTGCTTTGATGAATTCTCCAATCTCCATCCTGAGACCATATCTGGCTCCTGAGCTCAAGTTCTGCATACACAACTATTAAAAGACATCTTTCTTTTGTGTGTGTGTGATGTGGAACATTTTTATAGGCTTTATTGAATTTTTTTTACAATGTTGCTTCTGTTTTATGTTTTGGTATTTTTAGCCACATGTAGGCATGTGGGATCTTAGCTCCCCAACCAGGGATAAAAACTGAACCCCCTGCATTGGACGGTGAAGCCTTAACCACTGGAGACCTAAGGAACTCCTCAGGAATCTTTCTTGGTTTTCCCAAACCATCGCATCCTTAACATAAACAAACTGAACCCACTGTTTCTCACAAAACCTACTCTTTCTTCTCTGCTCCATCCTCAGAAGATGGCACCTCTCCTCCTGAGTTGTCCCAGTCAGATACCCACTGTCATCTTCAATTCTTCACTCTCTCAACTCTTCCACTCCATCCACTCACCCAGTGCAGACCATGGAAACTTCATTCTCCTTGTCACCATCCATCCTATTCAAGCCACCATCATTTCTAGCTATGACCCTATATCAGCCTACTAACTAAGCTTCTTGATTCTTGTCTCACTGCCTTACAACCTACCTTCAAAGTGTAGCCAGAGAGATTCTGAGAAAACAAACCTGATTTCATCTTCCTTGATTAAATCATCTCAGTGCCTCTTCAATGAATTCAAGGTCAAGCACAAATTTTTTCTAGGACTTACTATTTTCATGGGTCTGGGAGAATGAAAATCCACTTTCCTAGATAACTAGTTAGTAGAGCAAAATGATCCAAGTACCCATTCAAAGTCTCTAGTTAGTACTATGTCTTGCGTGCCTGCTCAGTCTTGTCTGACTCTTCACAACTCCATGGACTGTAGCCTACCAGGCTCCTCTGTCCATGGGATTTCCCAGGCAAGAATACTGGAGTGGGTTGCCATTTCCTCCTCCAAGGGATCTTTCTGACCCAGGGATCAAACCTGTGGCTCCAGAGACCCCTGAACTGGCAGGTGAGTCTGTACCACTGTGCCACCTAAAGTAGAAAATTATAAACAACAGGAATAATAGTGTGTAATTGTTAACTCAAGTGAGTGATAGGGTATTTTTGTTCCTGAGGATGTGGTTTGGAGTTATTGTGGTTGATATATCATGGCTTAATCCCAAGGAGCAAAGAGATGGTGTCCAGAAGGCAGCATGCCCACTAAAATGGCTTTTCAAGGTCAAGGAACAGAAACCACTCAAGAATTTCCAGTCATTCCTGTGGTATTGATGAAAATGGTTCAGATAGATTTGCAAAATCTGAAAGGCCTGAATTGAGAATAAGGATGCCCAGAGGAATGCTTAGGAATAAATCTACCTAAGGAAACAAAAGACCTATATATAGAAAACTATAAAATACTGATGAAAGAAATCAAAGATGTCACAAATAGATGGGGAAGTGTACCATGTTCATGGATCAGAAGAATCAATATAGTGAAAATGAGTATACTACCCAAAGCAATCTATAGATTCAATGCAATCCCTATCAAGCTACCAAAGGTATTTTTCAGAGAACTAGAACAAATAATTTCACAATTTGTATGGAAATACAAAAAACCTCGAATAGCCAAAGCAATCTTGAGAAAGAAGAATGGAACTGGACGAATCAACCTGCCTGACTTCAGTCTCTACTACAAAGCTACAGTCATCAAGACAGTATGGTACTGGCACAAAGACAGAAATATAGATCAGTGGAACAAAATAGAAAGCCCATAGATAAATCCACGTACCTATGGATACCTTATCTTTGACAAAGGAGGCAAGAATATACAATAGAAAAAAAGACAACCTCTTTAACAAGTGCTGCTGGGAAAACTGGTCAACCACTTGTAAAAGAATGAAACTAGAACACTTTCTAACACCATATATAAACTAACACCAAAACTAGAACACTTTCTAACACCAAAAATAAACTCAAAATGGGTTAAAGATCTGAATATAAGACCAGAAACTATAAAACTCCTAGAGGAAAATATAGGCAAAACACTCTCCGACATAAATCACAGCAGGATCCTCTATGACCCACCTCCCAGAGTAATGGAAATAAAAGCAAAAATAAACAAATGGGACCTAATTAAATGTAAAAGTTTTTTCACAACTAAGGAAACTATAAGCAAAAGACAGCCTTCAGAATGGGAGAAAATAATAGCAAATGAAACAACTGACAAAAAAATTAACCTCAAAAATATACAAGCAACTCCTGAAGCTCAATTCCAGAAAAATAAATGACCCAATCAAAAAATGGGCCAAAGATCTAAACAGACATTTCTCCAAAGAAGACATACAGATGGCTAACAAACACATGAAAAGATGCTCAACATCACTCATTATTAGAGAAATGCAAATCAAAACCACAATGAGGTACCATTACACGCCAGTCAGGATGGCTGCTATCCAAAAGTCTACAAGCAATAAATGCTGGAGAGGGTGTGGAGAAAAGGGAACCCTCTTACACTGTTGGTGGGAATGCAAACTAGTACAGCCACTATGGAGAACAGTGTGGAGATTTCTTAAAAAACTGGAAATAGAACTGCCATATGACCCAGCAATCCCACTTCTGGGCATACACACTGAGGAAACCAGATCTGAAAGAGACACGTGCACCCCAATGTTCATCGCAGCACTGTTTATAACAGCCAGGACATGGAAGCAACCTAGATGCCCATCAGCAGATGAATGGATAAGGAAGCTGTGGTACATATACACCATGTAATATTACTCAGCCATTAAAAAGAATTCATTTGAACCAGTCCTAATGAGATGGATGAAACTGGAGCCCCTTATACAGAGTGAAGTAAGCCAGAAAGATAAAGAACATTACAGCATACTAACACATATATATGGAATTTAGAAAGATGGTAACAATAACCCTATATGCAAAACAGAAAAAGAGACACAGAAATACAGAACAGACTTTTGAACTCTGTGGGAGAATGTGAGGGTGGGATATTTCAAAAGAACAGCATGTATACTATCTATGGTGAAACAGATCACCAGCCCAGGTGGGATGCATGAGACAAGTGCTCGGGCCTGGTGCACTGGGAATACCCAGAGGAATCGGGTGGAGAGGGAGGTGGGAGGGGGGATCGGGATGGGGAATACGTGTAAATCTATGGCTGATTCATATCAATGTATGACAAAACCCACTGAAATGTTGTGAAATAATTAGCCTCCAACTAATAAAAAAAAAAAAAAAAAAAAAAACCTTTGAGAAAACTCTATTAATAAGGTCAGCTTAAAAAACAATCAGGTTAGACTAGGTCAGAACTTATGACTTGTCACTTGTTAAAAAAATAAGAGTTCAGGCCTAAAAGGAGAACTGGAATCTGTAGCTCTTGAATACAGAGTTTCTTAGGAGAGGAAAATGAAAATATTGGCTTGGCCAAAAAGTTTGTTCAGGTTTTCCAAACTATGTTATGGAAAAACCTGAACTGTTTGGTCAACTTAATAGTTACCACATTTATTGTGCTGCATAAACATACTAGTGCCTGCTACCAACTTTTCAGAGCTATTCTTTGTTTCTAGGAAGGAAATCCTTCCACTGATAGTCCACTGGTGAGGGCAAGTTTCTCACCTTCTCTGTGCCTCAATTTCCTCTTACTGGTAAGCAGTGTCTGACTGTAAGCGCTGGCTGTGTGTTCGTACTAAGTCACTTCAGTCATGTCTGACTCTTTGCGACCCCATGGACTGTAGCTTACCAGGCTCCTCTGTCCATGGGATTCTCCAGGCAAGAATACCGGAGTGAATTGCCATTTTCTTCTCCAGGGCATCTTCCTGACTCAGAGATCAAACCAGGTGCTCCAGCTGGGATGGGATGGGAAGTGGGTGGGATGTTCAAGAGGGAGGGGACATACGTATAACTATCTCTGACTCATGTTATGCATGGCAGAAACCAACACAGTATTATAAAGCAATTATCCTCTAATTAAAAATAAATTAAACAAACAAAACAAAAACAAAAAAATACCAAAAAACCCAACCTGGAGCAGCAATATTAGTACTAAATAAAATAGAATCCAAGGCACAAGGCATTTCATGGGATAAAGATCTTACTTTGTGTTGATAAAAGGCATACTTCCCAATAGAGCTATATTTATTGTATTTTATACACCAAGAGATATCAAATATATATATATGTATACAAACATGTACATTATACACACAAACAAGGCTTCCCAGGTGGCACTAGGAGTAAAGAACTTGCCTGCCAATGTAGGAGACAGAACAGATGCGGGTTCGATCCCTGGGTTGGGAAGATCCCCTGGAGTAGGAAATGGCAACCCACTCCAGTATTCTTGCCTGGAGAATCCCATGGACGGAAAAGCCTGGTGGGCTACAGTCCATAGGGTAGAGCAGAGTCAAACAAAACTGAAATGTCTTAGTGTGTGCACGTGCACACACACACACACACACACACATATATATACATTAAAATGTTCTTAGAAAAAAATTGATAAAGCTATATTCATAGTAGAATGACTAAAATATAAACTCAGAAAATATCTACTGATAACTTTTCAGTTGAAGAGTAAATAAAAACTAGTGACAGACAATGTAGAAAATACTGAAATTGAATTTCGTATAATTTTTAGGTATTACAAAATAGTCTTCTTTTGATTCTTTTCAATCATTTAATAAATATAAAAATCATTCTTAACTCATAGTCATTAAAGAAAAGAAGCAGCTGTATTTGGTCCTTGGGCCACAGCTTGCTAATACCTAAAGAATTTTTCCCTCATTTTAAGGGGGATTTGTCTGATATCAGAAATATTTTTTTCTGTTCCTTCCTTGATTATAAAAAATGTTTTTAATGAATAAAGATGTCTAAAAGTATAATTAATGAACAATGTTCTAGAAGGCTTAGACAATGCAATGATGGAAGAAAAGAAACAGGGGATATTAATATAATGGAAAAGACAACTTATTTATTGCTTGGAAAACAAATAGTGTATTTTATCTTAAAAATCACATTCCCTAGCTTTGACTACTAAAAAGACCTAGAAACAGTGATCAGTGCAGCTAAAATAGGCCTCTAACTAGACTGTGGCCTCAAAACACTGTTTATCACTGAAAAGAATGAAGAATTCTTACAGAAATCACATCTGGCCAGGAAATGTGTTAGATACAAGAATGGTAGTCACAAGAGACCATGGGATTTTGTCAAGAGGAGTCAGAAACTAATCTGAAGAAACTGCCACTGGCCAAAGCTGGCATGGTTTGAAGCTTGATAAGGATATTATAAAGTATTAATCATCACAATAAGGATTAATAATGGGTTTCAATCTGTAAGTCTGAATCAAGAATTTATCCTGTCTCTCTTGTAAAATCTATACCTCAATTAATCAAATAGCTGATGAGTGAAAGTTGGTCCTTTCAGATGTTTTCCAGCTAATAATAAATGAAGATAGAATGATAGAGAATAGAATAGAATGTAACTATTTTGCAATCCTAATAAAAGCAAATTGATGATTCAAGACAGTGGTCATCATGATTTATAGAGTCCATAAACATTATGTACCTCCTGATGGAAGTACATCATCTAAACATTAATTTTAAAACAAACAAAAAACATCTGAGAAAACCTTTCAGTTCTAATGACCAATTTCCAGGAAACACAAGGAGAAAAGGAACATGACAACGCAGAGAACACAGCGAAATCTAATCTATAGAAAACTGCTCGTTCAAATAAAATAACAATAAAATTTTCAAAGAAAAGGAAAAAAAGAGAGATGAGGGGGGTAAAAAAATTTACAGACATAAAACCAACCATAATATATGACTCTTACTTGGATCTTGATTGAAGCAAAGAGATTCTAATAGTGTTACAAGAAAATTGGAGAAACGTGAACCCTGGGTGGATATTTGAAAATAATTATTGTTGACTTTCCTCTTAGAGATGATAATGATATTATGGTTACATGTGTGCAAAGTCGCTACAGTTGTGTTTGACTCTTACGTCAGACTGTAACCTGCCAGGCTCCTCTGTCCATGGGATTCTCCAGGCAAGAATACTGGAGTGTGTTGACATTTCGCCCTCCAGATATTATGGTTATGCATTTCAAAAATGAGTGCTATATAGAGGTACCCAGTGAACAATTTGCAGATAAAGCAATGCACTGTCCAGAATTTGCTTCAAAAGAATCCCCATGGAGTGGGGAATTTGAGTGAAACAGAAGTGTTTACATACCTATTTAAAATTATTAAAATTGGGTGATGGGTAGAGCAGCCTCATTACACAGTTCTCTCTACTTTTCTATTTACATTTGATAATTTCCCTGATAAAATTTTTAAAAATTAAAAAGGAATGAAAGCTCATAGCTATCAAAAATTCACTTATTCCTTTGTTTTTTTACTTTTATCTGCAGTTCTAAGTTTCTTAAAACTTCCTTAAGTGAGTTTTGCATTTCAAGTGAAGGGAACCATACAAAGGGAGGATTAGAATCGACCTGGGTAGAAACACCAAGTTAAAAAGAGTGGGCAGAGATGAGAAGTCCCCGGAAATCTGGTGAAAGAGTTAGTCACTCAATCGTGTTTGACTCTTTATGATCCTATGGACTGTAGCCCACCAGGCTCTTCTGTCCAGGGAATTCTCCAGACAAGAATACTGGAGTGGGTCACCTTCTCCAGGGTATCTTCTGGACTCAGGAATTGAACTGGATCTCCTGCATTGCAAGCAGATTCTTTACTGTCTGAGCCATCAGGGAAGCCCAGGAAATCCAGCAGTCATTTATATAATGATCATTGTATTTGATACAATGATAATTGCATCATTTAATAACTATATCATTATACCATTTGATAGATGATAATTCAGCAGCCTTTACAATGTATGATCACAGGAAGCCTGGATACAGCTTTGCTTTTAAGGTAGACATGATCAGGATACATTGGAGAGGCTTATTCATGCACTGAGCCAATATTTGTAGTGATGAGACTGGAATCTGGTGTGAAATGAAGAGTCATACTAGAGCATCAGTTCTCACAGCTCTCTTCCAAAGGGGCTGCAAGGTGGAAAACACACTCATAATAATACAAAGACATTCGCTTTTTCACTCTCATCTCACAAAACGTCTAGTGGAATGTTCCAGAGATGATGATGTGATGTGTATTATTGTGATAGATTGAATGCAGAAGCAGACATGAGGATTCAGCTGCTCTTTTTATAGCTAGATTTGCAAAGATGTAAAACAATATTCCTCTTTACACTATCTTTTCTTTTTTAATTTGGAAGATAAAGTTTCTTCTCACAAAAATAGGTTATGTCAACATGTGATAGGTTTATTATTGCTATTTCTAAAGAATTAATAAATATTAAAAAACTCAATTTTAATTTCCAATATAGTGGCATCAGCAGATATAATCCACATAAATAAAAACTCTTTGAGGGTCTCAAAATTTTTTAAAAGTGTAAAGGAGGCCTGAGACCAAAAAATCTAAGAACTGTTGTACACAAGTGTTTATTAAGGATATGGAGAAAAAAAAACAAAGAGTGTCAAGGGAAAAGTGGTCAACACATGGCAATTACTTCAGTAAATAATCATTAAACACTCACTATGTCCAAAGTGCTAAAAAGAAGCTGCTACTGCGGCTAAGTCGCTTCAGTCGTGTCCAACTCTGTGTGACCCCATAGACGGCAGCCCACCAGGCTCCACTGTCCCTGGGATTCTCCAGACAAGAACACTGGAGTGGGCTGCCATCTCCTTCTCCAATGTGTGAAAGTGAAAAGTGAAAGTGAAGTCGTTCAGTCATGTTCAACTCTTCGCGACCCCATGGACGGCAGCCTACCAGGCTCCTCTGTCCATGGGATTTTCCAGTCAAGAGTACTGCAGTGGGGTGCCATTGCCTAAATTATCTTCAGGCTGTCAAGCAGGCTGACTGACTGACTCAAATACAAATTATTACAAATTGTTATTTGCATTGACAAGTGAGTTAGTTTTCAATAACTCCTAGTGATGCTCCAAATTATTTTCTCTTCTAGCTGAGTGGATGGGAAAAATTTTGAACTTCACTAAGAAAAGCATAGCTTTATTAAACCATGGAGTAAAAGTATGTTCTAAAAAGAACTCCTCGTACATTCAGCAGATCCGAAACCACTTACCCAATTGCTTATACATCATAAACACTGTCAACGCTCACCTACCTTCTGCTTATTCTCATTTATTTTTGTTACAAGGACATTTTTCATTCCCCAATTATTTTTCAGACAGAGATAGTAGGTTATTTATCTTGACATATCATTTAATGCCTGAGTGTGGTGGTGGCTGAGTCACTAAGTCGTGTCTGACTCTTTGTGACCCCATGAACGGCAGCCCACCAGACTCCTCTGCCCATGGGATTTTCCAGGCAAGAATACTGGGGTGGGTTGCCATTTCCTTCTACAGGGGTTCTTATGGACCCAGGGATCAAACCAGCATCTCCTGCATTGGTAGGCAGATTCTCTACAACCATGTCACCCTGGAAGCCCATTGTATTCTCATTATAACAGACAAAAACCTGATAATAGCACATGCTGGTGAAAAGCAATTGGAAATTTCCTACATTGATGGTGGAAATGTAAAATAATCAAACCATTTTGCAAGAGATTTTGGGAGTTAAAAAGTTAAAACATACACCTAGCACATGACCCAGTCAGTTCTATTTACCCAGGAGAAATGAAAACATATATCCACACAAAGGCTTATATAAGAATATTCAAAGCAGCTTTGTTTGTAATAGCCCCAAACTTCAAAAATCCAAATGTTCAGCAAATGGTTGAAAGTATAAACATGTTATAATATACACAATACTCAGCAATGGGCTTCTCTGGTGACTCAACAGTAAGGAATCCTCCTGCCAAGGCAGGAGATGTAGGTTCAACCTCTGGCTTGGGAAGATCCTCTGGAGAAGGAAATGGCAACCCACTCCAGTATTCTTGCCTGGAAAATCCCATGGACAGAGGAGCCTGGCGGGCTACCATCCATGAAATCGCAAAGAGTCAGACATGACTGAAGGGACTGAGCACACACTCAGCAATAAAAAGGAACTAACTTGATACACAACATAGACACACTTCAAAAACATGCTGAATGAAAGAGGCAAAAAAAAAAAAAAGTAAAGACTACATAATGCCATTCATAAGATTCTAGAATTTCAAGCTAGTAGACAGTATCAGAAAACAGATAAGTGTTTACCTGGGGCACAAATTCACAACTTCAGAGTGGTGTTCTAAATTCTTCTAACATATGTCACTCTTTGTTTAATGAACAAATGGTCATAGAAAGTGGAGCATTTTGAAACTAAAAGTTTGGGGTCTAATTCCAGAGTCAAGTAACTTCTGTGTATCCCATCAGAGGAATATCTTCTGCCTTAGAAGTTGGTTGTATTAGAGATCAGATAGATGACTTGTGAACAATAATAACAATTATAAGATCTGATAGAAATTTAATTTATTCTTATTGTTTTGTTATTAACAGCTAGAGAGAAGCCATGAAATTGGGATTTCATAGCTCATCAGCCAGCATCAACGATGGATGTAAGTCAACTTTGGAGCCATAGACACACACGTATGTTTAAACACACACACATAAATACACACCACCCAGGTCCCATACATGTTGATTCTGGAGATCTAGAGCATTGCTTTGAAATTTTTTCTAATGCTATTGGTGATTTGGATGGTCATTTTAGGCTAGGAATCAAATTCTAAAATATCACTTAGATGAACTTCAGTGTGACCACTGAAAATGGGGGAAGTGAGGGAGTCAATATACCTATCTCTTTTACTCAAAGTCACCTTCCTGGTTTGCCCAGGGCAGAATCAATTTATGCCTATTGTCTTGCCATAATTATTTATAGCGCTGTCTTTCATTCTTTAAAAAAATATCTATTTATTTGCCTGAATGGGGTCCTAGTTGCAGCACACAGGGTTAGTTGCCCCAGGGCATGTGGACTCTTAGTTCCCTGACGAGGGATCAAACCCACATCCCCTGCATTGGAAGGTGGATTCTTAACTACTGGATGACAAGAGAAGCCCCTAAACCACTGGACTGCCAGATATCCCACGGGTTTCTGAATCTTTATTGTGTTCTTCAGCAATGGTTCCCCAACAGGGCCATTCAGAATCTCCTAGGGTTATGGCTTCTCCATGCATACCTTGTATATTGCTCAATTCTTGAACCAAGTCAATGTCTTAGCATTCAAAGGTAAACTTTGAAAAAAACAAGGAATTGCAGAGGTCATGATGCAAGGGGCTTGGGAACTGGTTCTGTGTCCAGAGGGGAGCAGGAGGTGATGGTGGAAAGATTTAGCCATCTTGTGAAGCTGTGAACTGGAAGGAGGGAACAGAATTTACAGTTAAGGAGCAAAAGCAGGTGGGTCAAGAATCCAAAATGCTCAGTTGGTAAAGAATCTTCCTGCAGTGCAGGAGACCCAGGTTTGATTCCTGAGTCGGGAAGATCCCCTGGAGAAGAAATGTCAACCAACTCCAGTATTCTTGCCTGGAGAATTCTATGGACAGAGGAGCCCTGTGGGCTACAGTCCATAAGGTTGCAAAGAGTTGAACATGACTGAGTGACTAAACCACCACCTGGTCTCTATGGCTGATCTAGTCCCCAGTACTCCCCAACCCTGTTCTCCAGCCAGGCTACCCTCCTCTGCATCTTCCTAAATATTCTAAATATGTTCCTGCTTTTGTTCACGCCACATTCCTGCCAAAGCGAACACCCTTCCCAATGTTTCTCACCAACGCAAATCTTCATTCATTCAGTTATTCACTAAATATCCAAACACCTCCATCCTCTAGACATGGTGGCAGACCCCAGACCTGAATGAGGCACATTCCCTCTCTTGAAGGGGTCCACTGCCTATTAAGATGGACAGACCCTGAGATTAATGATGTAGCATGGCATTGTAGAACAACTTCTCAGAGAGGTGACTCTGATTCTTAATAGTGAAAATTAGTAAGAATTAACTAGGGGAGAAATACCCTACAGTCAAATCAGAAAGAAAAAGTGGTTTTGTGGATGGGAGTTGTGTTTTATTTTGATCATTTATTAATGATACCAATCGTTTGTGTTACTTTCATTTCTCAAATTAATATTTATATATTAAGTTAAACCTTAAAAATGCATCGTAATAAACACTGTCATGTCATGCTAAGTCATGCTAAGTTGCTTCAGTCACGTCCAACTTTTTGCGGCCCTATGGACTGTAGCCTGCCAGATTCTGTACATGGGATTCCCCAGGCAAGAATACTGGAGGGGGTTGCCATGCCCTCCTCCAGGGGATCTTCCCAACCCAGGGATCAAACCTGGTCTCTTATGTCCCCTGCACTGGCAGGGGGTTCTTTATCACTAGCTCCACCTGGGAAGCCCCTAATATACATTAGGTGCAGACAAATACTGTTTGATTCCACTTATACGAGATATCTAGAACAGTCGAATTCATAGAATTAGCAAGTACTCTGGTAGATGCCAAGGACCAAGGGGTGAGGGGGTAGGGAGAGGGGATGGGAGTTAGTGTTTAATGGGGGCAGAGTTTCAGTTTAGGAAGGTGAAAAATTCAGGAAATGGATGATGGTGAGAGTTGTAAAACAACATGAATACCCTTAGTGCCACTGAACTGTACAGTTAAATATGGTTACAATAGTATGTTTTATTTTATATGACTTTTATAATAAAAAAACACTTTAAAAGTTAATATTTTAATAACCTATGTGCTAAATCACCCTCCCTAATTCTTGCACATACATGTTATTTCATTGTTAAACAATATCCTGTAAAAACAGCTCTGATTATACAGCTATACAGTCAAATATAGTCAAAGCTACTATAGTTTTTCCAGTAGTCATGTACAGATGTGAGAGTTGGAGCATAAAGGAGGCTGAGCACCAAAGAATTGATGCTTTTGAACTGTGGTGCTGGAGAAGACTCTTGAGAGTCCTTGGACTGCAAGGAGATCAAACCAGCCAATCCTAAAGGAAATCAACTCTGAAGATTCACTAGAAGAACTGATGGTGAAGCTGAAGCTCCAATACTTTGGTCATCTGATGTGAAGAGCTGACTCATTGGAAAAGACCCTGATACTGGGAAAGACTGAGAGCAGCAGGAAAAGGGGGCGACAGAGGATGAAATGGTTGGATGGCATCACCGACTCAATGGACAGGAGTTTGAGCAAACTCTGGGAGATAGTGATGGACAGGGAAGCATGGCATGCTGCAGCCCATGGGGTCACAAAGAACTGGATATGACTTAGGGACTAAACAACAGTAATACAGCTATTGTACGGATAAAGAAGGAAGGCTTGGAGAGGTAAGAAGCCCCCTCAAGGCTGGAAACTAATACCTCTGAGGAGGTATGCTTAATGGGAGGGGGGGGGGTAAGTTTGTCATCTTTAGGAAGGAAAATAATTATTGCTGTGAAAATTATTATAAGGCTCTCTCTTTTTATATTGATTGCATCTGGTTACAGGACCTGGTTGAGCCAAGGGTTTTTGGGATTTAAAACTCATTCATTGAACACATTTTCTTCTTAGCATTTTCCCCTGCAAGTTATATTAAGAACAAGGCCAAAGTCAAGCTCAGAAGGCCCTCAGTAAAGAAGCAGATGGTGACTCAGTAAAGAATCTTCCTGCCAAAGCAGGAGATGCAGGTTTGATCCTCGGTTGGGAAGATCTCCTGGAGTAGGAAATGGCAACCCACTTTAGTATTCTTGTGTGGAGAATCCCATGGACAGAGGAGCCTGTCGGGTTATTAGTCCATGGGGTTGCAAAGAGTGGACACAACTAAGCAACTAACACTTTTGAAGAAGAAGACAGTCCACACAAGCCTGAGCCTGGGGCCCTCCCCCAACTCATCCGTCCTCTCTTAGTGCTCACTAAGGTCTGCTCCCTCCCCGTCCACTCTCAGGGACCTGAGGGGATGGGCTTGGCCTTGTTCTCCCATCACTTCTCTTAAGTTGGGTCTAGAATGTCACTTTCCTTTCTGTGGCTACCTGGCAGGTTCTTCCTCCTTTTCCAGGACTATCCTGCAGGCCATTTCTAACCAGGGCCAACCACACTAGATCTTCCGGTTTCATCCTTCAAGGCGTGTGGCTGCTTTATATAGTGATTGAGCTCTCAGTTAATCCAGAGACTTGCCCCCAGAGAGCCTTATGGAGTAGCCCTGATTCTCTGGCAATAGCAGCAGCTCTACTCTATAAACTCTAAGCCATTTTCACTTACTGCCCTGTGTGAAGCTTGACATCTTCCTACTAATTAATAGCGACCCTCTCAGTGATGAGTTACTATCTGGATTCCCATGCACTGTCTGTAGAAGAGCCTGGACACCAGAGAGCTTCTATTTTTAACCAGGCTCTGGCATCACACATACATTCCATTAAAACTGAGTCAGAAGCCACAGAAAACTTGAGCTGTGCTTTTTTTTCCTACCTAGGGCCACTGTATTAACTGATAAAGAGCTTTTTACACCCTCGTAGCTATTATAGTACAAAAGAAGAGCAAAGCAGAAGCCTGGTTTCAATTTAAGAAATAAACTCATTTGTAAACACTCAGCTTCTGGGGCTGGTTTCACCATATCTGAAGGCAGGTCATGGTGGAAATTATTTTGATACAAACACAGGAGGCTGAATGAATTGCAGCCCAGTAAAAAATAGGATAGTAATAATTCCCCACACGGGGTTATGCCTGGGGAGGGGTGGATGCAGACAGCAGAGATGGGGCAGAAGCAGGGGCATGCTGGATTCTCTTTCTCCCTTCCAAGGAAGAAATCTATTAGATCAACATGCCAGCTCTTTCTTCAAACAAAAACGATATGACCACACGTGGGAAGGCCAAGGGGTGGATGCTGAGAGTATAGGTCCCAGAACGCTGGGTGGCGGGAATTTAAGTCCTCTTCCTCCATTTCCTTCTGGGATGGTGTCAGGCAGGTTACTTAGCCTCTCGGGCTTGTTTCCTCATCTGCAGGTACACTTTGTGAAAGTGAAAGTGTTAGTCC
The DNA here is from genome assembly GCF_033118175.1 of Dama dama. Lineage (NCBI taxonomy): Eukaryota > Metazoa > Chordata > Mammalia > Artiodactyla > Cervidae > Dama > Dama dama. Next base: position 36,939,197 of record NC_083696.1, on the reverse strand, counting down.
CTTGGTCATGTCTGATGCTTTGCAACACTAGGAACTGTATGGCCTGCCAGGGAGACAGTGAAGGACAGGGGGGCCTGGCATGCTGCAGTCTAAGGGGTTGCAAAGAGTTGGACAAGACTTAGAGACTGAACAAGAACAACAGGGAGAATCCCATTAAATAATAATTAGCAACTATTTGTAAAAAACACAAAATCTTGTCTACTTTAGTGATGCCCAAAGGACACTTAAATAAACAAACATATATTCAGCTTCTACCTCCACTGGGCACTGGGCTCTGTGTGGAATGCAGGGATGGTCTGTTCCCTCAAAGAGTTGAGAGACAGTCGTGGCCACTGAGTTAGCCTCATAAAACGCAAAATGATGTCACCTTCTCAAAGGAAGATGGAAGAGTGACAATCCTGAACTAGGCCTGCCTCTGTAAAAGGTTTGTTGTATAATTTTGACAGTCTCTCTAGCAATTTGATCCTCAGATTTCCTAGATGGTTAACAGAATTTCTTCCATAGATTATTAAACTCCTGTGTCTCAGCTTGCAAACTTTATCATAGTAGTGGAACTCAGGTTCTAAGAAGGAGATCTTCCCTTGAAAACTGGCTGCCCTTTTCTCAGCTAAGCTACACTGGCTTGTGGACATCTTTTGTTGTTGTCAATGATTAATCTTTTAAATTCAGAGATCAAGTCAATAAAAGCCAACATACTGACCAACTTGTAATATGGCTATCTCAAGTACCAAAGTAATATATATTTTTTAAACAAAAGAGTAGTTATGCAGATTCTAGTAATTCAGGCAGTTTCCACCGTGGCTTAATTTCACATTGGACTTCTGAATTCCCACTGCAATTTCTACTAGATGTAATCATAACTGTAGATTTTTTTTACTTGCTACATTCTAAGAGTTGGTGACAGGCAACAACCTTAAAATAGCTGCTCTGTTACGTTAAGGAGGGAGGCTGCACACGCACTCTGAATGAAACCATATGTTAGAATTTTCTAGCAGCATATTAAGGAAATTGTGGAGAATATTTCAAGAAGCTCAGTTAAAGGTAACTGAATATTTATAAGATGATCTGAAGCATTTTATTTATTTAATTGGAGTATAATTGCTTTACAATCCTGTGTTAGCTTCTACTGTACAACAGCATGAATCAGCTACACGTGCACATGTATCCCCTCCCTCCCAGCCCTCTTGGTCAATGCAGAGCACCAGGCTGAGCTCCCTGTGCTATACGGCAGGTTCCTACTAGCCCTCTGTGTTACACATGATAGTGCATATATGTCAAACCTAACCTCCCACTTTAAATAAGAAGGCACACCATTATTATCCCATTCCTGAGTCACATAGGCAAGGCAGACCTGGCATATTCCAGCTTAAAATAAACACAGTGATTTTTTTTTTCTTTGCAAAATCCAACTACTTCATTAGAGAGATGGAATGGAGGCTCTAGCAGAGACCAGGACGAGTATTTCATGTCTATCTTCCAAGTCTCACAAATCCACTCTTGGAGAATCATGCACAGACGACACATCTTTGTCAATTGAATGGCAGGTTTTGCACTTTTTTGGCCCCACCACATGGCTCTTGTAATCTTAGTTCCCAAACCAGGGATTGAACCTGCACCCTTGGCAGTGAAAGCGTGGAGTTCTAATCATTAGATCACCAGGGAATTCCCTGCAATTATTTTTAATTTGTATGCTTCTTCTTTGACCGACCCTAAAGAGTTTGAAAGTAAAAACAAACAAAAATATTGCCTAATTTAAGCTATGATTAATCAGTTATTTGAAAATTAAAAAAAATCAAGATTCACCCAGCATGGCATTTTACTCTTTCAGGATATCCTTCAAATGTGCTTCTGGGCAAGCTTTGGGAGTTAAATAATATGAATGGAAATGAAACACCTTGAATCCATGCAGGACATTCTATATCAATCATTGAATTCATTAACAAACAGAAATTCACTCTAGGTACATTTATTTGTTCATCATCATTGTGTGTGAGGCTTTTGTGAGAGAAACAGAGATAGAGGTTGGATCTTGCCTGAAAGAGAGTCACCATCTAGCTGTCTAAAGACAAATTGGTCTTTACATCAACCTCTCTTCAGTCATTGCCACTAAACTCCAGTTCACTCAGAGCCCACTCACAAAACTTTTCATCAACACATGAGAGTATGGAAGTGGGAATCTACTCTTAATTTCTTGCACTTAAAAACTTTGAGATTTAACTTAAGACTTATAAAGGGTCTAAATCTTCAGTATCCAGTTCAATGGTTTTATATGTATGTACACACACAGAAAACTGCTACCCAAATCCAGATCCAGAACATCTCCAGAACCTCAGAAGTTTCCCTCATGCCTGTTCCCAGTCAATACTCCCCACAAAATAATGACTATTCCAACCTCTAACCCTATAGCTTAGTTTTACCTGCTTTCGAACTTCATATAAACCGAATCACGCTGTCTGCTCTTTTTTATTTCTTGCTTTGTTCACTCTTGTCTGTGTGATTCATGCATACTGTTCTATGTATCAATAGTTTGGGTTTTAAAATTGCTATACAGTATTCCATATGTGGGCTTCCCAGATAGCGTTAGTGGTGGGGAACCCACCTGCAAGGCAGGAGACATAACAAGATGTGGGTTTGATCCCTGGGTTGGAAAGATCCCCTAGAAGAGGGCATGGCAACTCACTCCAGTCTTCTTGCCTGGAGAATCCCATGGCCAGAGGAGCCTGGCCGACTAGTCCATAGAGTCACAAAGAGTCGGACACAACTGAAGTGACTTAGCATGCATGCATGCACGCGTTCCATATGAACATAACAATTTACCTATTTAATAGGTAATGGGCATTTGTGTTGTTTCCTGTTGTTGGGATACTACCAATAAAGCAGCTACAAACATACTTTTAAATGTATTTTTAAAAAGAATTTAAGCAGTTTTACAAATTCCAGGTGGATCAAGGATCTTGTTTTATATCCACATACTATTAACTCAGGCAATAAAATGAATGACTCTCAAACATACCCTATTAAATTAAAGAAGCCAGACTCAAAAGGCTACATCCTATATCTTTCCTTTAATGTTGACATGACATTCTTGAAGTGGCAAAGCTACAGAGACAGAAAACGGACTAATGATTGCCTGGGGCTGAGGCTGGGGAGAGAGGCTGACTGAGAAGGGGTGTAAAGAAAGTTTTGGGGATGATGGAACCTTTCAAAACCTTAACTATGCTGATGGTTACACAACTGTATGTGTTTGTAAAAACTCATAGAACTGTGCAGCAAAAAGGAATAAATTATACTGTGTATAAATTATGTCTGAATCAAATACAAATAGGGAATTTCCTATTAAAAATGTTAACAACCATTATTAATCTCTTAGCATATTCCAGATACTGTGGTCCTTGTTTCTACATGCATCCTTTCATTTAATTGTTCACAATCATCTTATGAAATAGATGCTATAATTAAGTGAAAAAGATTAGTAGAGACAGATTCATTCACTGTTCTGTTCATTCTATAAAGATGACTAAATTCTTGTCAAAAAATTCTTTAAATCTCCTCTTGAGGAGCAATTTCGGGCTTCCCAGGTGGAATTAGTGGTTAAAAAAAAAGAAACTGCCTAACATTGCAGGAGATATAGAGAGACACAGGTTCGATCCCTGGATTGGGAAGATCTCCTGGAGGAGAGTATGACAACTCACTCCAGTATTCTAGCCTGGGAAATCCCATGGACAGAGGAGCCTGGTGGGCCATGGTCCACAGGGTTGCAAAGACTCGGACAGAACTCAATCGACTTAGCACACAAACATTCACCTAAACTTCATATCTGTTCAGCTGGAGAGTACAAGCATTCCTTTCTGTGTGAGACCTTTCACCACCTTCCCGAAGGCATGAACCACCTTCTCTGCTTCTCTGCTACTGCCTATCACCCAACCAAGCCACGCATTTGCAGACACAAATGCACACATATGCTCACACGCATATACCAGTATATAAACACTGCTAGAAACAGAATTGGCTTGATTACACTGAGATTTTGGAATGATGAAACTTCTCTAAGTAATAGGCGTATAGAAATAGGCACATTTTTAAAAAATTAAAATTTCTTTTGTGGTAATTGTAGATTCACATACTGCTGTAAGAAATATACAGAGAGGTCTCTTATTACCAGGTTTCCTCCAATGGTTGTTGCTGTTAAGTCACTTAAGCCATGTCCAACTCTTTGGGATCCCATGGACTGTAGCCCACCAGGCTCCTCTGTCCCTGGGATTTTCTAGGCAAGAATACTGGAGTGGGTTGCCATTTCCTTCTCCAGGGGATCTTCCCGACCCAGGGATTGAACCTGGGTTTCCTGTATTGGCGGGCATGTTCTTTATCACTGAGACACTTGGGAAGCCCTTCCTTCAGTGGTTAACATCTTGCAAAACTATAGGACCATATCACAACTGGGATATTGACACGGATACAGCCAAGATACAGACCATTTTCATCACTACTAGCATCACACATCTACTTAGTTTCCAACTCTACTTTCTCCTTCACCTCTGGCTACCATTAATCTGTTCTCTGTTTCTATAATTTTTCAATTAAAAGTGTTATATAAATGGAGTCAAACATTATGTAATCATTTGAGGGTTGTTTTTTTTTTCACTTAGCATAATTCTCTGGAAATTGATCCAAAGAATGTTGCATTTACTAATAGTTCTTTCCTTTTACATTGTTGAGTAGAAACGGATCATGGTTTGTTTAACCATTCACTCGCTAAAGAACATCTGCATTGTGTCTGGCTTGGGACTACTACAAATAAAGCTGCTATAAATATTTCTGTACAGGTTTTTGTGTGAGCACAAATTTTCACTTCTCTGGGATAAATGCCCAGGAATGCAATTACTGGGTTGTGTGATAGTTTTGTGTTTAGATTTTTTAAAAAGTGTCAAACTTTTCCTGAGTCTGAATCATTTTACATTGCCACCAGCAATTTATGAGTTATCCAGTTCATCTGATGTTGCCATTATTTTTTTATTTTGGCCACCCTTATAGTTGTGTAATGATATCTAACAATGGTTTTCATTTGCATTTCCTTAATAGGTAATGATGCTTTTCATTATCATTCAAAAGTACATCTTTTTATATACTTATTGAGATATTTGTTCCTGTCTTCTGCTCATTTCTACTTGGATTGTTTTTTTTTTTACTGTTGAGTTTTGAGAATTCCTCAAATATTTTTATTTTTTAAAAATTTTAATTAATTAATAAATTAATTTTTGGTTGCTCTAGGTCTTCATTGACGTCCATAGTTTAAACATTCTTTGGCATTGCCTTTCTTTGGGATTGGAATGAAAACTGATCTTTTCCAGTCCTGTGGCCACTGCTGAGTTTTCCAGATTCGCTGGCATACTGAGTGCAGCACTTTCACAGCATCATCTTTCAGGATTTGAAATAGCTCAACTGGAATTCCATCACCTCCACTATCTTTGTTCATAGTGATGCTGCCTAAGGCCCATTTGACTTCACATTTCAGAATGTCTGGCTCTAGGTGAGTGATCACACCATCGTGATTATCTGGGTCATGAAGATCTTTTTTGTACAGTTCTTCTGTGTATTCTTGCCACCTCTTCTTAATACCTTCTGCTTCTGTTAGGTCCATACCTTTTCTGTCCTTTATTGAACCCATCTTTGCGTGAAATGTTCCCTTTGTATCTCTAATTTTCTTGAAGAGATCTCTAGTCTTTCCCATTCTGTTGTTTTCCTCTATTTCTTTGCACTGATCACTGAGGAAGGCTTTCTTATCTCCCCTTGCAATTCTTTGGAACTCTGCATTCAAATGGGTATATCTTTTCTCTTCTCCTTTGCTTTTCATTTCTCTTCTTTTCACAGCTATTTGTAAGTCCTCATCAGACAGCCATTTTGCCTTTTTGCATTTCTTTTTCTTGGGGATTATCTTGATCACTGCCTCCTGTACAATGTCACAAACCCCCGTCCATAGTTCTTCAGGCACTCTGTCTATCAGATCTAATCCGTGGAATCTATTTGTCACTTCCACTGTATAGTTGTAAGGGATTTGATTTAGGTCATATCTGAATGGTCCAGTGGTTTTCCCTACTTTCATCAATTTAAGTCTGAATTTTGCAATAAGGAGTTCATGATCTGAGCCACAGTCAGCTCCTGCTCTTGTTTTTGCTGACTGTATAGTCAACAAGAGTCCGAAATGCAGTACTTGTGTGCAATCTCAAAAATGACAGAATGATCTCTATTCATTTCCAAAGCAAACCATTCAATATCACAATAATCCAAGTCTATGCCCCAACCAATAATGCTGAAGAAGCTGAAGTTGAACGGTTCTATGAAGACCTACAAGACGTTCTAGAACTGACACCGGAAAAAGATGTCCTCTTCATTATAGGGAATTGGAATGCAAAAGTAGGAAGTCAGAAGATACCTGGAGTAACAGGCAAATTTGACCTTGGAGTACAAAATGAAGTAGGGCAAATGAATAGTTTTGTCTAAACCCAGATGCCAATAATTTTCTCCTTTATTTTTCTAAAAATTATATAGTTTTGTGTTTTACATTTAAGTCCTTGATACATTTTGAGCTAATTTTTGTTTAATGTGTAAGGTTTAAGTTGAGGTTCAGTTTTTATCCCTGGATGTCCAATTGCTCTAGCATCAGCTGTTGAACAAGCTATCTCTCCTTCACTGAATTGTTTTTGCCTCTTCATCAGGAATCAGTTGAGCATATTTGTATGGGTCCATGTTTGGCTTTTCCATTTTGTTCCATTGATTTGTGTGTCTGTTTCTCTGCTTGGTTTCCATCACTATATAATAAATTTTGAAATCTGAAAAAGTGATTCCTCTTGCTTTAAACTTGTGTCCAGGTGGTTTTAGCTAGTTTAGTTCCTTTCTCTTTCATATAAATTGTAGAAGACTCTTATGCATAACCACAAAAAAATCAGGCTAGAATTTTGATAGTGATTGTGTTAAATCTCTATTTCAATTTGGGGAGAATTGATATCTTTGCCATATTAAGTCCATGAACACAATATATCTCTCCATTTATTTATATCTTCTTTGATTTCTTTCATCATCATTTTATTGGTTTCAGCTTATAGAAACTGTATAATACACTGTTAGATTTAAACCTAAGTCTTCCATTTTTATGAGCAATTGTAAATGGTATAGTATATTTAAAATTTGATGTCTATGTGCTCATTATGAGTATATAAGTATATAATTTTTTGTTTTATTTAACTTGTATTCTGAGACTTTGCTGAACTTATTAGTTCTAGAAGGTTTTTTTTTTTTTAGAAGGTTTTTTAAAAAATAGATTCCTTTGCATTTTCAACATATATATAACATCATCTACAAATAATGACAGCTTCATTTCTTCCTATCTAACTTGTCTGTCTTCTTTTTCCTTTTCTTGCCTTACTGCATGGACTAGAACTTCCAGCAAATATGTTGAGTAAGAGTAGTGAGAGTGAAGATCATTGTCTTGTTCCTGATTTTAGAGGGAAAGCATTTACTCTTTCACAGTTATGTTGAGTGTTATCTGTAGGTTTGTTCCAGATAATCTCTATCAAGGTGAGGAAGTTCCCCATCTACTCCCAGTTTTCTGAGAGTTTTCATATTATCTGCATATTAGCTTTTGTCAAATGCTTTTTCTATATCAATTGATATGATCATGTGATTTTTCTTTAGTGTGTTAATATGACAAATTACACTGATTGATTTTCAAATATTAAACTCACCTTGCATCTTTGGAATAAATCCCACTTGGCAATGATATCCAACTATTTTTGTATATTGCTGAAGTATTTTTTTTTTATCATTTTATTAAGGATTTCCCTATTATATTCATGAAAGGTATTAGGCTGTAGTTTTCTTTTTCTCCTTCCTTCTTCCCCTCCTTTCCTCTCTGTCTCTTTTCTTCCTTCCTTCCTTCTTTTCTTCTGCTCTTTCTTTCCCTTACTTCCTCTCTCTCCTACTTTATAGCATGGAAAACTATATTCAATATCCTGTGATAAACCATAGGAAGAGAATATGAAACAGTATACATATATATATATATGTGTGTATAAATGAGTTGCTGTCATACAGCAGAAATTAACACAACATTGTAAATCAACTATATTTTAATAAAATAAGAAAAAGAAATAACAACAAAAAATGGACAGTGTGAAGGAAGATGGCAATGGGAAGCAAAACGGGTGGCCAGTGTTTCTGCAAACTGTGTCCCTCTCTGTGATACACTCAGACAGCCACACAGCCTGGCATCTGCCGTCCACAATGTCACCTGCTGAGCTCCACCCTACGTGGTGGCTCTGTGCTGGGGTCTGGGTGTGGGTAGCAATTTCCTTTCTGCTTCCTCACAAGGCAATATCTTACAGAATTCATTATGGAGACAGGTCACTAGTAGGGATGTGCTCTGACATGAAAAACTGGTCCCTAGGATTTCCCTGGTGGTTCAGGGGCTAAGACTCTGCGCTCCCAACACAGGGGGCCTGGATTCGATCCCTCGTCGGGGAACTAGATCCCACATGCCTCGGTTAAAAGTTCCCGTGCCACAACTAAGACAGCCCACATGCCGCAACTAAGACCTGCCACAGCCAAATAAATAAATAGATTTTCTTAAAAACAAAACAAAACAAAAACTGGTCCCTGATGAACTTTACCTCTGCTTTTGCCTCTCAAAAAGTTGTATAGAGTTTGATATTGAAACTCCAACTAAAAATCTTAATTTATCTACTGAAAAAATTGGAATATATAGTGGAACAATATGTAACCTTGCTCTGTATTTTCCAAGTCTTCTATAAATGTGTTAGCATAGGTTCACAATTCAAAAAAAAAAAAAGTACAATGAAAGTAGATGATATTCATTGACAGACAGTTCATTATTCCCTCATGATAGGTATAAATCTTTCTTCCATTTTGGAAATGAGGACAAGTGGCCTGGCTCCAGAAGCACTGGGAATGCTAAGAGGCTGCCTGAATACTTGACGTATTTGTGCCACCAACTATGTATGTGGCACCAGGAAATTCTGCTCCCTTTTTCCTGTGTCAAAGGGAGGATCAGAACTCTATGTCTTAAGAACCCCACAAAGACCGTAACTCCATTATTTCCACCTGACATGTGTATATTTTTGTGATGATAAGGAAGCGTTACTCCCTCATGTATATTACAATTAAGCTGCAGAGAGAAGGAATCAGCATTACGATGAGATAGCGATTTGGTCAAAGCCTCACAATAAGATGGGGCTTCCCTGGTAGCTCAGATGATAAAGAATCTGCCTGCAATGCAGGAGACCCAGGTTCAATCCCTGGGTTGGGAAGACTCCCCCAGAGAAGGGCATGGCAACCCACTCTAGTATTCTTGCCTGGAGAATTCCATGGACAGAGGACCCTGGTGGGCTACAGTCCATGGGATCGCAAAGAGTCAGACTTAGTGACTTAGTGACTAACACTTTCACTTTTCACAATAAGATGGTGGCAAAACTGGAAACAAAATCCTCAAACTCTAAACCCTTGGGTCTTTTCCGTATATCATGGTGTTCTGAGCTCATTTAGAAGAAATTATTGTTCAGGGCTGGAAAACAGAATGCCTAGGGACTATACCTACTTCTCTCTCCATTCCCTTGCTCACTTCCACATCTGTTAACACCAGCCCTGGCTCAGATATGTAGCAAAGAGGATAAAAACAGAACCAAAGAAATAAACAAGGAACCAAAAACTGATAGGAAGCCCCATTGTTTACATCAGTTCAGAAACAAAGGCACTCAAGAGTTTCCCGTGAGAGCCAGCATCCTCATAGAATCATAAACAGTTAGAGAAAGTGAAGCAGGAGGGTAAAGTGACTTGTTCCAGGTAGCGGAGGTTCATTTAGTAAGCAGACACTAATAATGGACAGCAGAGCCTGGGAATTAAGGTCAGCTAGAGTTCCAATCTCAGCTCAGCCACATTCCAGCTGGGAAACCTCAGTGAGGGCAGCTTCTCTGAACTTTATTTTTCTCATCTCTTTAAGGGGGGGGGGGGGGTCGTGATACCAGCTTTACAGGATTACTGTGAGGATTAAACAAGATAATGTATGCAACACAGCTGTCCTAGATAAGAATGTAATAGGAGAGAACATTTATTAATTTGGACTAGAACCCAGATACTGTTTCAGTCACGTGATCTTCCTGTTATAATATGCTACCTCTCCCCTTCCGTCTCTCCTACCTCAATGCCAGCTCATTCCCTCAAGCCCTCTAATTAGCTAAATAAAGAGTGCAGACAGGGTCTATGTAAAAATGCTCTCTGAGCCAAGTGAAATCTCCAGGGATGTGAACAAACCCACATGGCCAATTACCATAGCATCATTTCATTTCCTGGGAGTGACTAATACCCAGAGACAGTCACTTAAACACTAATTGCAGGAGAACAGGTAGAAATCATGTTAAATGAGCCCAATTTTATTTCTGGGGAAAAGGACGGAAAGCCTCTTGGATCCATGAGTATGCCTGCTTCCTATTCTACAGGAAGAGGGAGGCTTCTGTTTCCAACTGGACATAAGATTTTGATTGCAATGGTAATTGTTCTTAAGCAAGTGGACAGATTTACAGCGCGGAACTAAATTACCCTCCTAATAATGTGCCAGCTCCATTCTGTGAGCGTTTGATTTTTCTGAATTCAAACAGTGCATGGAACAACGATGCCTGCATGCTGCCGAGAAGACATCCACACACCCACGTGTTTCACCTTGAGTTTGCTCAACCTTCCAGGGCTCAGTGCCCACTGGTGTGCTGAGACAGAGAAAGGAGACAGCCCCTTTTTAGGAGGGTTTAATGAGCTCTCATCACTGAGGGTTACTGTGAATCATCACTCCCTACCCCCTAGCTGGTTTTCCACCTTCCAACTGTGCCTTCACTTCCTCTCTTCTCTCTTCTCCTTCTTGCTTTTAACCATACATCCACCCAACATCAAGGCAAGAGAGTTGGGTTTCATTACAAGAGGTATAAGGCAAGCATTTCCTCAGTCTGCCCCACTTCTTCACCTGCAAGGAGACCGTGAGCACTTCTCACTGGTCAGCCTTGGTCTCTCATGCCCCAGAAGCAGTGTTAACCCCACCTGCAAAGCATCAACCATTTTTGTCAAAATGTCCTCATCCCTTCTACATAAGTCTTCCTTATTCCCTAAGTCCAGGTCAAGTGCCACCTCCTCAAAAAGTCTTCCTTAACTACTTCAGCCTTTATACAATTCCTCTTGCTTCTTTAGAAAAACACAAAGTATTCTTCATAATTATGTCCAAATTTGATTGTCATGTGATGTGGACTCCATGTCTTGATTTAATGGTCTTGAAGGAGGGAGACCAAATCTCCCATCACTCTTGTATCCTCCATGGGTGTCCTGGTTCAATGCTAGGCACAGACCTGGTTGCCTATATGACTCTTGCTTAAAAGAGAGAACTTACTTCCAACTTCCACATGCTGGTGTTTGCATGAGGGCACAAACTCAGCAAGCCACAGAAACAGCTTTCCATGGTGCTAGGGTTCAGTTCAATACATAACATTTTTTTTTTTAACATTCCTCCAGTGTTCCAGTCATAGAACTGGCAACTGGCTACATCAGAAATAGACTCTGTCCAGTGCTGTCTTCACCTCTTCTTTCTCAGGAGATGGCGAGCCTTCCTGCAAGCTGACCTTACTCTCATCACGGAGATGATGAAGACAGGGTGCCTGACAGTTGAGCCAGAATTCCATGCCTGTCAAGACTCAGCTCAAGCTGGATTTCCTTCTGTGACCTTCCTCAGATGGTTTAACCTTAAATCCTTTCAGTTTTCCCAAGGAAATGAAATGAGGAATGCTAGAGTCATTGACTCACTTTCATGCACTGGAGAAGGAAATGGCAACCCACTCCAGTGTTCTTGCCTGGAGAATCCCAGGGACGGGGGAGCCTGGTGGGCTGTCGTCTATGGGGTCGCACAGAGTCGGACACGACTGAAGCGACTTAGCAGCAGCAACAGCAGCAGAGTCATTGACTGGGGCTTCCCAGGTGGTTCAGGAGTAAAGAATCTGCCTGTCACTGCAGGAGATGCAGGTTCGATCCCTGGATTGGGAAGATCCCCCAGAGAAGGAAATGGCAACCCACACCAGTATTCCTGCCTGAGAAATGCCATGGACAGAGGAGCCTGGAGGGCTACAGTCCATGGGGTCACAAAGAGATGGACATGATTTATCGACTAAACAACAACAACAACAGAATCATGGACCAAGATGATTGCTTCATGGGGTGATCTTTTGAATCTGCTTCCTGTTGGTAGTGGGTGTTTTGACTGACAGGCAGCTCTTCAGTAGGCCCCTTCCACCTGTGCTCTGCTACTTCTGATGGCCTTGGGGTCACCTGCATTCTGCTCATAATAATAAAGGGCCACATTATGACTTTCATGGTTCTAGTGTCATTTGCCTTCATGGGCTTCCTTTTCATTACAAAATATTAAAAATTATATTTCATGACTGTGTTGGTATAAAGATAAATATATTTTGTAAGATTACATTTTCATTGACATAAAAGTTTAGTTTTTGATGCTTATTTTAAAGAAATAAAAACTTTCCATGAGCCCTTAAAATCATCATGGTTCCTAGGTACTCTTCTTATCCAGTCTATGATCATCTCTCCCTGGTCTCAACCTCCATGGTGCTGGTCCACCTGTTTCCTTGGCAACCAGTGCATGGGCTTTGCTTTGCCCACATGATGTGTACACATCAGACAGACAGCAGGGTCTTGGGCCTCTTGCTAGCTCCCTAGCACACGGGTCAGTGCTCTGCCCAGAGCTAGAGCTCTGTGGGTATCAATGACACAGTTGTACAAAACTGGACAATTTCTTAGACTCAGTAAACCTCAGTTTCCTCATCTGTAAAATGGAGTGCAAGATTTGAATCTTTCTCGTGGTAAGCACTGCATAAATGTTAACTTTTCATTCTTATGATTTAATATGACAATAACTCACAATTACAGAATGCTAGAGTTTTCAAAGAACTGCCACAGGATGATACCATGGCGATAGTTTTCACATCTCACTGCAGCCAAAGTTGGTTTAGGGAAAATGTTGAGATTTAATGGAAAGATTTTAGAATAGGACTGGTGTGGATTTGAATTCCATTCTGCCACTCCTCACCAGGATGACATGTGATACATATTTACATGTGAGACTTTGTTTTCTCATCTGTAAAATCAAATCATAATAGCAGTTGCTTCACAAGTACTAAAAAAACTGTCCAGGAGTTTGGAATGGATATGTACATACTGCCATATTAAAAACAGACAATCAACAAAGACCTACTGTATAGGGAACTCTGTGCAATGTTCTATGATAATCTCAATGGAAAAAGAATTTGAAAAAGAATAGATACATGTAAATGTATAACTGAATCCCTTTGCTGTATACCTGAAACTAACACAACATTGTTAATTAACAATACTTCAATATGAAATGAAAAGTTAAAAAAATAAACCCACTTAGTTCATCAGTTTAGTTCAGTCTCTCAGCTATGTTCGACTCTTTGCAATCCCATGGACTGCAGCATGACAGTCTTCCCTGTCCATCACCAACTCCCAGACTTTGCTCAAACTCATGTCCATTGAGTCGGTGATGCTATCTAACTATCTCATTCTCTGTTGTCCTCTTCTCCTCCTGTCTTCAATCTTTCCCAGCATCAGGGTCTTTTCCAATGAGTCAATTCTTTGCATCAGGTGGCCAAAGTATTGGAGTTTCAGCTTCAGCATTAGTCCTTCCTACGAATATTCAGGACTGATTTCCTTCAGATTGACTGGTTTGAGCTCCTTGCAGTTCAAGGGACTCTCAAGAGTCTTCAACACCACAGTTCAAGAGCATCAATTCTTTGGTGCTCAGCTTTCTTTATAGTCCAACTCTCACATCCATTCATGACTACTGGAAAAACCATAGCTTTGCCTAGACAGACCTTTGTCAGCAAAGTAGTGTCTCTGTTTTTTAATATGCTGTCTAGGTTGGCCATAGCTTTTCTTCCAAGGAACAAGTGTCTTTCATTTATTTTTAAATTTAAATTGGAGGCTAATTACTTTACAATATTGTAGTGGTTTTTGCATACATTGAGGCGAATCAGCCATGGGTGTACATGTGTTCCCCATCCTGAACCCCCCTCCCACCTCCCTCCCCATCCCATCCCTCTGGGTCATCCCAGTGCACCAGCCCTGAGCACTTGTCTCATGCATCCAACCTGGGCTGGCGATCTCTTTCACACATGATAATATACAAGTTACAATGCCATTTTCCCAAATCATCCCACCCTTGCTCTCTCCCAGAGTCCAAAAGACTGTTCGATACATCTGTGTCTCTTTTGCTGTCTCACATATAGGGTCATCGTTACCATCTTTCTAAATTCCATACATATGCGTTAGTATACTGTATTGGTGTTTTCTTTCTGGCTTACTTCATTCTGTATAATAGGCTCCAGTTTCATCCACCTCATTAGAACTGATTCAAATGTATTCTTCTTAATGGCTGAGTAATATTCCATTGTGTATATATGTACCACAGCTTTCTTATCCATTCGTCTGCTGATGGGCATCTAGGTTGCTTCCATGTCCTGGCTATTGTAAACAGTGCTGTGATGAACATTGCGGTACACGTGTCTCAATTCTGGTTTCCTCGGTGTGTATCCCCAGCAGTGGGATTGCTGGGTTGTATGGCAGTTCTCCTTCCAGTTTTTTAAGGAATCTCCACACTGTTCTCCAATAGTGGCTGTACTAGTTTGCATTCCCACCAACAGTGTAAGAGGGTTCCCTTTTCTCCACATCCTCTCCAGCATTAATTGTTTGTAGACTTTTGGATAGCAGCCATTCTGACCGGTGTGAGATGTTACCTCATTGTGGTTTGATTTGCATTTCTCTGATAATGAGTGATGTTGAGCATCTTTTCATGTGTTTGTTAGTCATCTGTATGTCTTCTTTGGAGAAATGTCTGTTTACTTCTTTAGCCCATTTTTTTGATTGGGTCGTTTATTTTTCTGGAATTGAGCTGCAGGAGTTGCTTGTATATTTTTGAGATTAATTCTTTGTCAGTTGCTTCATTTGTTATTGTTTTCTCCCATTCCGAAGGCTGTCTTTTCACTTTGCTTATAGTTTCCTTTGTTGTGCAAAAGCTTTTAAGTTTCATTAGGTCCCATTTGTTTATTTTTGCTTTTATTTCCATTACTCTGGGAGGTGGGTCATAGAGGATCCTGCTGTGATTTATGTCGGAGAGTGTTTTGCCTATGTTTTCCTCTAGGAGTTTTATAGTTTCTGGTCTTACATTTAGATCTTTAATCCATTTTGAGTTTATTTTTGTGTATGGTGTTAGAAAGTGTTCTAGTTTCATTCTTTTACAAGTGGTTGACCAGTTTTCCCAGCAGCACTTGTTAAAGAGATTGTCTTTCCTCCATTGTATATTCTTGCCTCCTTTGTCAAAGATAAGGTGTCCATAGGTGCATAGATTTATCTCTGAGCTTTCTATTTGGAACAAGTGTCTTTTAATTTCATGGTTGCAGTCACCAACTGCAGTGATTTTGGAGCCCAAGAAAATAAAGTCTGTCACTGTTTCCATTGTTTCCCCACCTATTTGCCATGAAGTGATGGGGCCAGATGCCATGATCTTAGTTTCCTGAATGCTGAGTTTTAAGCCAACTTTTTCACTTTCCTCTTTCACTTGCATCAAGAGGCTCTTTAGTTCTTCACTTTCTTCCATAAGGGTGGTGTCATCTGAGTATCTGAGGTTATTGATGTTTCTCCTGGCCATCTTGATTCCAGCTTGTGCTTCATCCAGCCCGGCATTTTGCATCATGTACTCTGCATATAAGTTAAATAAGCAGGGTGACAATATACAGCCTTGACATACTCCTTTCCCAATTTGGAATCAGTCACTTGTTCCATGTCTGGTTCTAACCACTGCTGTTTGACCTCCATACAGATTTCTCAGGAGGCAGGTCAAGTGGTCTGGTATTCCCATATTTTTGTGAATTTTCCACATTTTGTTGTGATCCACACAGTCAAAGGCTTTGGCATAGTCAATAAAGCAGAAGTAGATGTTTTCCTGCTTTCAACTTAGTTCATGCTGCTGTTCAATTAGAAAACAACCATACCGGTCACGTACACACTGCTATATTTAAAAGAGATAATCAACAAGGACCTACTGTATAGCACAGGGAACTCTGTTCAACATTATGTTGCAGCCTACATGGGAGGGGAGTTTGGGAGAGAATGGAAACATGTATATGTATGGCTGAGTCCCTTTGCTGTTCACTGGAAGCTATCACAACATTGATAATCAGCTATACCCCAATACAAAATGAAAAGTTAAAAAAGAAAAAAAAAAAATTCCAGGTCTCCTTGTCACAGGTTGCCTTTCCTTTTTGTTGAGGAAGAGCATCACTGTAAACAAATCCCTCCCACTTGCCTATGGTTATGAAAGCCTCCAAGTCCTTATGGGAGACCAGAAGATTTGGTACTAAGCTTAATAATGCTAGATTCTTTCCCCCATTCCATCCATGTTTAAATTAAAAACACTGTATGCCTGGAAGGGGTGATGTCCAAGTCCTTCATTAGTCATCAACACCTTAACATAAAGGTGCTTCTTGTCTCCAGAGAGCAATTTCAGCAGCTGCTGAAAGGAGGGAGGGTTTCAGAACACAGGGCTGGGGGCAAAGGCCTGGGATACTGAAAACTCACAGTGTTTCTTTCTTTATATATCTGTTGTTTCTGTGATACTGGCATGACCACAGTACGATGAAATCCTCTTAGTTTTAGGGTGACTATGCTCCCTGTATGCTCCCAGATGGTGACTGCTGCCATGAAATTAAAAGACCCTTGCTCCTTGGAAGAAATGCTATGACAAAACTAGACAGCATATTAAAAAGCAGAAACATTATTTTCCTGGTAAAGGTCCATCTAGTCAAATCTATGGTTTTTCCAGTAGTCATGTATAGATGTGATAGTTGGACCATAAAGATGAGCGTGGAAGAATCGATGCTTTTGAACTGTGGTGCTGGAGAAGACTCTTGAGAATCCCTTGGACTGCAAGGAGCTCAAACCAGTCAATCCTAAAGGAAATCAGTCCTGAAAATTCACTGGAAGGACTGATGCTGAGGCTGAAGCTCCAATACTTTGGCCATCTGATGAAAAGAACTGACTTATTGGAAAAGACCCTGATGCTGGGAAAAGACTCTCTTGACCCTGAAGGCAGGAGGAGAAGGGCATAACAGAAGGTGAGATGGTTGGATGGCATCACCGACTCAATGCACATGAGTGTGAGCAAACTCTAGGAGGTGGTGATAGACAGGGAAGCCTGGCGTGCTGTAGTCCATGGGGTCACAAGGAGCTGGACACAACTGAGCAACTGAACTGAACTGAACTGAATGTTCCCTGTAGGGTTTCCCTGGTGACTCAGCAGTAAGGAAACTGTCTGCAATGCAGGAGACACAGGAGACTGGGTCAGGAAGATCCCCTGGAGAAGGGCATGGCAACCCACTCCAATATTCTTGCCTGGAGAATCCCATGGGCAAAAGAGCCTGGTGGATTATAGTCCATAGAGTTGCAAAGAGTTGGACCCGACTGAAGTGACTGAGCACGCTCGCACACACGCTCCCTGTAGACTGATTCTCTAATAAATGAAGTTGTAGGGTGTGCATTTCAATTCTTTCATGTCTTCATGGTCAGTGACCAAGAGTCAGCTGTCTGACTGGAAACACTGGAAACAGCAGTCATGCCTGTGACTTAGGAAGCACTAATATTTGCCGGGGACACATCATAACCACACACAGGGCATCCTGAGTTAGAGCGCAGGGCAGGATGCCCATTCTGCATTTGCAACATATGAGCCATATCACTTAATCTCAGGATTCCTCCACTGCTTCTTCCTTTCAATTTGAATAATAGCAGTACCTACAGGGCTGTATGCATGAGGAAGTTCACATCAAGTTTAAGGTGGCTGGCACATAATTTTGCAAAAGCATCACATCTCAGTAGAGCAGAGTCACAGTACACAAATAGTTTCTGGAAGCTGAGAAACACACTAGGGACTGTGGTGTCTTCTTGCTCTCACCCGGCCCAGATATTGAACCATCACCTCCCCTGACCCATAGAGCCACCAGTAACCTGCCTGCCTCCCCCGCTGACAAAGCCAGGGTCTGCATAAACCCTGCTGGACTCAAGACCACATGACGGGAGGGTAAATACGGGGCTGACAAGAAACCGACCACAAAATAAGGCAAATTCTAATTAATGGCTACTAGTAGTACCCCTAAAACAGAATTGCCTGGGGAGCAAGCAACACAAAGGCAAGACAGTTCCAGAAAAATATTCTAAGAAAGGATAAAATGAAGGGATATGCATGTCTCTTAAAGCCAAGAGCAATATTGCAAGGATTCCAATTCACCCCATATTCTTAATAAATTTAAACAGAACTTTTAATGGCACTTAATATTATGTGCCAATGAAATTTTATGCACAAGAAAAAAAATGTTAAGGAAGAAATGACAATTCAGTAAGTGGAGAAAGAGAACAGGAACAAATGAGCACTAGGCAGCAGGACAAAAGGCTCAATCACAAGAAATGAGCTATGTAATCCTTGATTCCATGCTTCCCAAGTGGTGCTAGTGGTAAAGAACCTGCCTCCCAATGTAGGAGACATAAGAGACACAGGTTCGATCCCTGGGTCAGGAAGATCCCCTGGAGGAAGGCATGGCACCTCCATGCCTGGAGAATCCCATGGACAGAAGAGCCTGGCAGGCTACAGTCCATAGGTTTGCACAGAGCTGGACATGACTGAGTGACTTAGCACACACACACACACAATCCTGGACTCCACCTCTGAACACACAGAGCCTGAGTCTTGAGTTTTTCATGAATGTGGGCAAAGAGCTAGTACTGGAGTTCAGAAGACTACCCAACATAAAATAAAAACCTAGATAAGTACAGTAAGTTCCCGAAACATGAACGAGTTCTGTTCCGAAAGCACATTCATGAGTTCAGTTTGTTCGTTAGTCCAACAAAGTTAGCCAAGGTACCCAACTAACACAATCAGCTATATAGTGCTATACTGTAATAGCTTTATAATACTCTTCACACAAGTAATAATAATAAAAAAAACAAACACAAAAGATTAAGAAAACACTTAATCTTGTGGTACAGTACCTTGAAAAGTACAGTAGTACAGTACAACAGCTGGTATACAGAGGCTGGCATCAAGTGAACAGGAAAGAAGAGTTACTGACTGGAGGAGGGAGAGGGGGTGACAGATGGCAGAGCTGACGGATTGCCAGCAATAGGAGACGGAGGGGAAGCTGTAATTACACTCATGCCTGACACAGAAGGAACCTGACAGTCCTGGTTCCTTGCTGGATTCAATTCTATCTACCCTCTTGGAAAAAAAACAATCCAGGGATGTCTGGATAGTAGCTCTTTTTTTCTCATCACAGATGACCCAGTAGCACTAGGTTGCATTCTGAACGGCTGCTGCAACCTGCATGTACCATTCTCCATTCAAGTCCTGTGCTTCCCAAACTAACAGTGCCTCCTCACATAAAGAAAATCCTCTTGCCACTTACTGTGTCGTGAATCTGTTCTGTTCTTCAGTTACTTCTTCCTCTTGTCTCTCTTCATCCTTTCTCTGGGCCTCCAATTCCATCAGGTCTTCATTAGTAAGCTCCAGGTTTGCACCTTTGAAAATTTGCAACTTGAAGGTTCCTATGTGGAAGACTTACTGTAATTCCATAGTACATATTCCACTTGTGGATAACCCCACATGCTCCTGGTAAGTGTCTCTAGAGGAAATGCTGAAAACCCTAATCTAAGGTGCAGACAAGCTGAGTGGAAGCAGATTCACTAGGGAAATAGTGACTCTATGTTCTAAATGCAGAGGAGGCTGGACTGGGTACTGCAGGGAGAAGAAATGCCAAACGCTTGCAGAGAACGAGGTGTGTGTGAGCGAGTCTCTAATCGACTCAATTCAGCTGTTTGTGTCAGAACCACAAGGACCCACCTTAGCCTTCATGAGGCAGGATTTCTGGGAGTGGGGCTAGCAATCTACACATTCAATAAGTTTCTAGGTCATGCTCACCAATGAGAACCACACTTTGGGACTTCCCTGGTGGTCCAGGGGTTAAAGAATTCACTGCGCAATGCAGTGGATGTAAGTTTGATCCCTGGCTGGGGAACTAAGACCCCACAAGCTGTGGAGCAACTCGGTATGCCACAACTACTGAGCCTGTGCTCTGGAGCCTGCGAGCCACATCTGGAGAGTCCCAGAGCCACAGTGAAAGATCCCACATGACACTGTGGAGATCCCATGTGCCAAGACTAAGACCTCGTTTGCTGTTCAGCCACTCGGTCGTGTCCAACTCTTTGCGATCGCA
The DNA here is from genome assembly GCF_033118175.1 of Dama dama. Classification (NCBI taxonomy): domain Eukaryota; kingdom Metazoa; phylum Chordata; class Mammalia; order Artiodactyla; family Cervidae; genus Dama; species Dama dama. The sequence goes on along the minus strand of NC_083696.1, from coordinate 36,918,807 downwards.
TGGACTGCAGCATGCCAGGCCTCTCTATCCTTCACCATCTCCTGGAGTTTGTTCAAACTCATGTCTATCCAGTCGGTGATGTCATCCAACCATCTCATTCTCTGCTGTTCTCTTCTCCTCCTGCCCTTAATTTTTCCCAGCATCAGAGTCTTTTCCAAAGAGTTGGCTCTTTGCATCAGGTAGCCACAGTATTGGAGCTTCCCCTTCAGCCCAACACAGTGAAAAAAAAAGAACCACCACTTTAGCACCTGGCTGCTTTTGGGCAGGGAACAGTGGTCCCCTGGGGTGTTGGGGTGGGAGCAGCAGACTGGATCAACACCCGAGACCATGGTTAGCAGAAGATGCTTCATGACCTCTTCCGCCTGCACCCACACTTGATCCTTGGAGGCAGCCATGGATACCCTGCTTGCAAAAAAAGGGGAGGACCTGGAGGAACATGGCTATGAAATGAAGATGCTCACTCACTCTTGTCAACCCAGTTCCAACCTCTGCTTTCTTCTTCTATCTCCAGAACCAACTTAGTTATCAGGACCCACGTCTGGACCACAGGGAAATGGCCATGAAAGGATGAGACTCTGACACCTGACAGTATTCTTTCAACACAAAAAGTGGGAAAGTTAATAGAAAGTAGAAACAAAGATGGTGTGGCTGGAGGGACAACAGAGTCGGACCTTCCTCAGAGTGGAGCGGCAATGGCAATAGTTGGCAGAGATGATGGTTTACTTAAGGAATTAACTGAGAAATAAGCTGTTCCGCCCACAGTCATCTCAGCTGCCAAAACCTCAATTATTTTCCTACCCTGAAATGATCTGAGGAAAAGAAGCACTCAAACTCTGCCACAATGTTAACTACTCCCTTTGGACTCTGTATTAACCCTTGCAGAAGGTTAAAATATGAATCTGCATAATGAGACTAAAAGGACCTCGACTGCAAGGGCAAAAGCTCACAAATGCCTAAGACACTACATCCTGTGTGATTCCATTTATGTGAAGGTCAAAGCCTGGCAGAAGGAATCTATGGGTTAGAAGTTGACAGAGTGGTTACTTGGGCTGAGTGAAGGAGGGTATGAGGGGCCTCTGGGTCCAGGTGATGTTGGTTCTTAAACTGGGTGCTGGATACCCAGGTGGGTTCACTTTGTAAAGATTCATCAAGATGGATACCTAGGCGCACTTTTCTATGGGCATATTATACTTCAATAAAAAAAATTTTAAGTGAAAAAATATACATACACACATGTGCATGTATGCTCAGTCGCTAAGTTGTGCTGACTCTTTGTGACTCCATGAACTGTAGCCTGCCAGGCTCATCTGTCCATCGGGTTTTCCTGGCAAGTATACTGGAGTGGGTTGTTATTTCCTCCTCCAAGGGATCTTCCCAACCCCAGGATCAAACCAGCATCTCCTGCATTGGCAGGCAGATTCTCTACCACTGAGCCATCAGGGAAGCCACCATGGAAGTCCCATATATACATACACTTTTGATTCTGAAACTCTGAGGCTGCTTGTTGCATAGCCTCCCAGCTGGAGTTGGTTAAGGTCTTTCTTTCTCTCTCTCTCTCACACACCTTTTCCACTCTTTATTTACTTATTTTCACAAGATTAAATTATTTTTTGGAACCCCAAATACTGGTTTTCCTAACAGCTTTGTTCTCACTGATGCACCATGACTTCCCAGACTTCAGGAAACTGAGGTCTTTTAAAAGAAGTATGCTCTGGAGATGAATCCTTGACGAGGAGGGGGACGGGCAGGGAGGCTCTGAAGCACGGGTCACTGGAGCTGTAACCTAATCGTGTATCCCTGGCAGCTAAGGCAAGATCCCCTGCTGACTTGTCAAACTCTCACATGGACGCTAAGAAGATTAAGATAACAGCATGCCTCACATAGCTCATCAGAGAGACTTAAAACAATTGGCAAAAATAGATGGAGTTATGAAATGCTTATTAGGGATAATGAGTCTGTGTCACAATAGTAGCATAGACGGTCATCTCATTTCAACACACACCAAAAAGAGGAGAGGAGGCACCAGTGATGACCAACCAGTAAGATGCTTCCTGTGTGGTGCCTGACCACGTAGAGACATACCTGCCGAGCTCTCCCACTCCACCCCATCACTGACCATGGCCAGTTTGCAAAGGATGCAGAGGTCACGGAAGCGCCTGGTCACATCCAACATCTTAGACATAACAGGAGGTCCATCTGTGCTCAAATATTCTAAATAGATTTTTCCCAATTTAGGGACAGTCACCTCAATCTTGGGCTTCCCTGGTGGCTCAGTGGTAAAGAATTCACCTGCCAATGGAGGAGATGAGGGTTTGTCCCCTGAGTCAGGAAGATTCTCTGGAGAAGGAAATGGCAACCCACTCCAGTATTCTTGCCTGGAAAATCCCATGGATAGGGGAGTCTAGTGGACCACAGTCCATGGAGTCACAAAGAATTGGACACAACTTAGTGATTAAACAACAATAACGACACCTTAATCTTCCCTCATCCTCTTGGGTATATCAGCCACATGCCAGTTCACTTCCTGCTTGTCTTTAGGGACAAGAGGAGCATAAATCCACTCATGGGGGACTAGTTAAGCACCGTTTTTGGTCAGGGGTGGGGAGTATGCTGTTGGCAGTTCTTCCTGGGCCCATTCTGCCCACCTTTGCTCTGAGGTCCTCCTTTGTCAGCCCCGGGCCAGCAGCAGCCACCCCTGTGCTGGGCTCCAGAGCCCCCGGCGGGCTTCCCAGCCCCAAGCACTCCAGCCTGGAGGGCCAGAGCAGAAGAGGTCCTGAAGGTCTCTACTCTGTCTTTCATCCATTGAGAGGAAGGAGTCACCAGGAGACCTCAGGACTTCCTCAAGCCCATCAGTCTTGCCCTCCCCTCACCAAACTCTCCCTCATTTCCCACCGGGTCTGCAGTGGGAAATGACAAAGGTCTGAACAAAGCCTTAAGGTCTGAACTAGCCCTTTGGTCTTCAGGGGAGAGCATCAGTGGCCGAGAAGTCTCCTCCATTGTTGGTGGAATGATGTCCTTGAGTCTTAAAAAGGTTATCCGGCAACGTCTTTTAAAATTGAAAGCACACATACCCTTTAAACTAGCCATCCTTCTGTTAGGGGTCTGTGGCCAAGAAGAAAAATCACCTGTGTACGTAAGGACCTCTGTAAGGGAGGGGTTGGCACACACACACAAAAAGAATGACACTAAAAATTCCAGCAGATTGTATAGGTCAGGGAAGTGGGCTGAGGGACAGGCTCTGGGCAGTAGACTTTACTTGGGAAGCTGACTCTAAGATGGAGGCTTGTCTGTGGGAGATTTATGGGATGTACCCTTGGGATCACACCTGTTAGGGAGTGAAGTCAATCCCAATGGAGCTGGAGAGTGCTGAACAGTTGCCCTGAATTAGGACAAAGACTGTCATTGTACGCAGTCTGCTTCCAGAGAGGGGGCAGCTCCCACCAGCAGAGGTGAGACAGGTGTGAGCTGTGAGATCAGCACGCCCAGCATTGGGTGTCATCCACTGCTTTGGTCCTGGAGGGAAGGGACCCGACAGCACAGCGCAGCATTCACTGCCCTGGACACGATCACATTTATGTGTATTTAAGAAGCTACTACTCATGGGCTTCCCAGGTGGCTCAGCGGTAAAGAACCTGCCTGCCAAAGCAGGAGACACAGGTTTGATCTTTGAGTTGGGGAGATCCCCTGGAGAAGGAAATGACAACCCACTCCAGTATTCTTGCCTGGAGAATCCCATGGAGAGAGGAGCCTGGTGTACTACAGTCAATGGGGTCGCAAAGAGTTGGATGCGACTGAGTGACTGAGTATGCACACACATATATAGTGTCTGTGCCAATGTATAAAGTAAGGGAGTAAGCAGAAGTAAAGAACAGCTTGTTTGATCCTCAGATTTTTCATTTACTCTGAACACTGACAATTCTGAAGCCTAACCAGACTCTATGCCGGGGAGAAACAGAAGAGATGCCCAGCCCGGGCAATTCTGGTGATTTCCCCTGACCTTGTCACAGTGGAGACCAGATGCCCAGTCTCCCAGCTGAACCAACGTCCACTCCTGAGAACTTTGCCTGCCTTCTATTTTTGAATGGGTTGGAAATAGAAACAAGGGATAAATTTTGTCTTCCTTTTGCTTGTCAGGGGTGGGTACCTTGAATATGGGTTTGAATTGAAATTAAGCACAAAATGCAAAGTAAAGACCTCAGAAGTACCCTTACTATCTCCTTGAAAGGCAGAGCTATATAAGTTGAACAACTGTTCTGACTGGGTCCTCACTAGGGAGCCCAGCAGTGACTCAGGTAAGCACCCTCTTGAGGCTAATTATGATGCTACAAAATGTAGGCACCTCATAATTAGACTAGAATCAGTCCTTCAATCCCACCTTCCCCTTCTAGTCCCATATTATTAAGGCAAGGCCAAGAGAAAGCACTCAATTGCGTATTTCTCCCAAGACTGCTTTTCACAGTCATCTGAATGAGATTTTATTTTATCCGCAAGTGTTTGAGCACCAATGGAGAGGAAGAGGAGGCTGACAGAGAACTTTAAAGTTCCATGTTTCTACTGATAAGAAAGAAAGCTCTGGAAGCCTGTCATCTCAATAGGACATCTTTACTTATGTAACATTGTTCTAGAAATAATAGCCAACACAATTAGCCAAAGAAAAGGGTGAAGTCACTCAATCGTGTCTGACTCTTTGTGATTCCATGGACTATAGTCTACCAGGCTTCTCTGTCCATGGGATTTTCTAGGGATTTTCTCCTGCATTGCAGGCAGACACTTTACCCTCTGAGCCACCAAGGAAGCCCCAAAGAAAAGGGTAAGTTCTACATATTGAAAAGAGGACCAGAGTTGATGAACACAGATGATTTTTGTAAACCTGGAAAACTCCAAAGAATTAGCTAAAAAATCACTGGAACCATAATGAGACAGCAGGATGGTGGTTGGTTAAACCTAAAACTTTAAAGCTTTCTTATCTACCAGCAATCATTAGAGTTAGAATGTAATGGGGGTCAGGACTTCATTGACAGTAACAATAAAGTTGAGAGACTAGCATTGACATATATACACTAACACGTGTAAAATAGCTAGCTAGCTAGAAACTGCTGCAGAGGACAGGGAGCTCCGTCCAGTGCTCTGGGAGGACCTAGAAGAGGGCTATGGGAGGCGGGTGGCAGGGAGGCTTAGGAGGGAGGGCATATGTGCATATATACGGCTGATTCATGTTACTGTACAGCAGAAGCTAACGTAACATTGTAAAGCAATTATATTCCAACAAAAAATCTAAACTATCTAGGGATTCATTTAATAAGAAGTGTATAGAAGACACAAAAGGAAAGTTACAAAGCTTAACTGACTTAAATGAAGTGATACGTGCCTGGATGGGGCTTCTTTATCATGTAAAGATATCACTTCTATTCATTTTAATATACAAGTTAACAGACTTCCAAATGAGAGAACTAAACAATTCCACATTTCAGCTGGAAGAGTAAATATGTATGAAAAGCCAAAAGGAGATGAGGATTATCTTATTTGATATTAAGATTTATTTTAAAGTTACAGCTGACTGTCAAACAACATGAAGGTTAAGGGTATCAATGCCTTCATAGTGGAAAAATCCAAGAATAACTTCACAGTCAGTCCTCTGCATATGCAGCTGGCAATCCGCACATTCAATCAGCCTCTAATTGTGTAGTACTGTAGGAGGTATTCATTTAAAAAAAAAATCTGCCTATCAGTGGACCTATGCAGTTCAGACTCATGTTGTTCAAGGATCAACTGTACAACAGTTTATAGATATCAGTACCAAAACAGAAAGCAGGCTGTCTTCAGATCATTCAGCCACTTTGGATGGTCTGGACATGGAAATTAACATCCTCTCCTTGCTCAGCTGACCATGGCCGTCTGTGGATGGCCAGATTTCATCAGCAGCACCACCTTAGGAAAAGGGCTTGTAGTCCTACTCTTGGGGCCTTTATTCCTTTTGATGATACTGGGGCAGATTCCCAGGTTGGGACATCAGAGCATGTCCTCTGGTTGTGTTGACAAGATAACAGACATCTTCAAAGGAAGAGACCCATCCAGCTGGGGCAGTCTCTGATATTTTCCACTTCCTGTCAGCCTCTCAAGGGATAGGTAAAACATGCAACTCTCATTTTAATTTTTCACTTGTCTTCTGGATTTTTGATGCCCCACACATCCTGGTGGCTCAGTCGGTAAAGAATCTGCCTGAAATGCAGGAGACCTGGGTTCAACCTCTGGGTTGGAAAGATCTCCTGGAGAAAGAAATGGCAACCCACTCCAGTATTCTTGTCTGGAAAATTCCATGGACAGAGGAGCCTGGCGGGCTATAGTCCATGGGGTTGCAAAGAGTTGGACACAACTTAGCAACTAAACCACCACCATGCTACAGTTTCTCCAATCTCTGTGAGAGGCCAGTTTTTTCCAAATACAACATATATCAATACCAGTCCTTTTGTTAAATGTAAGAAAAATAAATTACATGAAAGAGAAAGAAACCGCAAAGGACAAGCAAATACAAGCCCTGATTTTTATTATCATATTTAACAGAATTTCTCGGTCATCTTGCTATAAACATCTCTGAACACTTACTCTATCCATAGACCAGTAACAAATCAGCCAAGCACCCATCCACTGACTGAAGGTTCTAAATCTCATCACCAACAAACTGCCACTTTAGACAAGGATTCTTCGTGTCCTGCAGTCAACATAACACGACAATCTTATATCTGTACAACACAACTATTTATGGCACTCGAATCTTATCTCTCACGCGACTCCCCAGTGATATTATTCTGAGGTAATTGGGGCAGCTTTTAAACAAACCCCACCTATCAGGCAACAAACCCAGATCCTGGCAGAGATAGCAATGTGGCCAAAGCAGTGAGTGCTGAAACTGCACTCACACTCCTGAAATGTTCTGATTTGTGACCCTGAGTTCTGCCCACTCCTTAAAGGAGCCACATATGTGGCAATGACCCGGATACTGGTCTGTGAAGAGTCTAATCTCACAGCCCTGGCCCACAAAGCATGTTAAATGCTCAGACTGCAAAAGTCCCTTTCCACCTTCCTTGACCCCATATCCTTGACCTCATATTCCTGAACAGAAAGCCCACCAAATTGTCCAGAGCCCTGGGGCCAATGACACGGTTCTCACACTACACTGGGGTGTTAGGAGACAAATTTCAAATGCCCTGTGTGTCTGTGTGCCCATAGTCAGTTATGTCTGACTTTTCGCAGCCCCATGGACCACAGTCTGCCAAGCTCCTCTGTCCATAGGATTCTCCAGGCAAAAATACTTAAGTGAGTTGCCATTTCCTCCTCCAGGGAATCTTCCGGACCCGGGGCTCAAACCCATTTCTCCCGAGTCTCCTGAATTGGCGGGCAGATTCTTTACCACTGAGCCACGTGAGAAGCCCGCCTACAGGATACCAATTATCAAAAGAAGTTTCTGTAAATGGCTTAGCAGATACATACTGGAAAATACCTGTCTTTGTAAATAGAAAAAAATAAAACTGACAGAGTTCACTTCCTCCACCAGGCATCTGCCTGAATCTTTCCCAAAAGTCCCTTATGAAAAGATGTTTTATTTATTCTGGACCCACACAGATTCTCTTGTATTAAAATAGCTTCAGGTGGAGTGTAGAATCTACAGGACATACACAGTTAAAAGGAGAAGTAGTAAGAGTTGCACTGAAGTCTTCAGTAGCCATTGGTACTCAAATAAATGGCCAGAGAGCTGACTGAAGTCCACAACGAGGATGCTTTGCTTGCAGTGGCTATTTTGACACTTGGGCTTTCCAAGTGGTAAGAATCCGCCTGCCAATGCAGGAGATGCAGGAGACGTGGGTTCGAATCCTGGGTTGCGAAGATCCCCTGGAGAAGGACCCACTCCAGTATTCTTGCCCAGAGAATGCCATGGACAGAGGAGCCTGGTGGACTACAGTCCATGGGGTCGCACAAGAGTCAGACACAACTAAGCACACACGTACACATTCTGACGCCCACCCCGGTGACCTAACACAAACTGAGAAGACGCATCTTCTACGACTCAGTGCTCCCAGCTTTCCTGGCTTTGATTCCTATCCTAAGACTTTATTCTCTAACAAGGCAATTCAGGACAGGGAAATAGAATCATCTTTAAGTTACTGGAAACATTGCAACATGTAATTAGGACAATTCAGATTTTTTCTTTTTGGCTTGAGTTTTTCCAGTTGGCCGTCTACACTGATCACAAGACTCCTGTTTCTCAAGGCTGTGTAGTTAAGCCAAGTAACTGAGTACAAACCAGGACAGGCTTTCAATCATACAGCTGTTTCACACTGAGTTTACTTTTCTGGCACCAAAAGGAATTTGGAGACTTTTTTAGTTTACAAGATCACATTTAAGTGTTTTGGATAATTGACATCTTTCCTTTTAAATCTAAATGTTTAATAGCATGAAACCTGGGCCAATCTTTGCCTGAATGTATATCTGAAGATTAAAGTTGGACTAACTTAAAGAGCCAAGTCACCTCCACACGGAGAAAATCCAAACTCTTAGTTCTGCTATTTATACACAGTATGCACAGCTGATCAGGATATCTGAACTCCACAGGAAGATTCATTTTGTTATCTCACAAGTAGAACTGGACCTTGAGTCTTTTTAATCTAATCAACAAATATTTATTCAGTGCTTTACTACTGTACATTGTAGCTGGGGATTCAAAGCTGATTAAGACTATTTGGATCTTCCCTGTAGCTCAGATGATAAAGAATCTGCCTGCAGTGCAGAAGACCTGGGTTCAGTTCCTGGGTTGGGAAGATTCTCTGTGGAAGGGAATGGTAATCCACTCCAGTATTCTTACCTGGAGAATCCCATGGACAGAGGAGCCTGGCGGGCTACAGTCTGTGGGGTCACAAAGAGTCAGACATGACTGAGTGACTACTACTGCTACTAAGACTGCTTTAGGTGAGGCCTATAGAATACAATGCAGAGCTTAAGAAACATCACCAAAACCAATTCTATCATTCTGGAGAAAAGGTGAGGTCTAAAGACATAGCAACAACGGGCTTCACAGATGGCTGAGTAGTAAAGAATCTACTTTCAGTGCAGGAGACTTGGGTTCGATCCCTGTGTCAGGAAGATCCCCTGGAGGAGGAAATGGCAACCCACTCCAGTATTCTTGCTAGGATGATCCCATGGACAGAGGATGGGTCACAGTCAGTGGGGGCACAAAGAGTCAGACATGACTGAGCATGTACACTTGACACATGGTTACCAAAGGAGAAAGTGGGGGAGGGATAAATTAGGAGTTTGGGATTAACAGATACACATTACTATCTATAAAATGCATAAGCAACAAGGACCCACTGTAGAGCACAAGGGAATATGCTCAGTATTTTGTAATTATCTATAAGGGAAAAAATATATGTATATGTGTAACTGAACCACTTTGCTATGCAACTGAAACTAACACATTATAAATCAACTATGCTTCAATACAGCTTAATTAATTAAAAGAAGAATTGAGGCCTGGAGAGAACGAACCTTCCCAGAGTCACATAGTAGCAAGTATGAATCTTTAAAAGTCATGCTTCTGAAACAGAGTTACAGACATAGAGAAAAAAACATATGGACTCCAAAGTGGGATAGGGAGGTGGGATGAACTGGGAAATGGGATTGACACATATCCACTACTATGAGCATATACTTGCTGAGAGGAAGGACTGGGGGAAGGGATAGTTAGGGAGTTTGAGATGGACATGTCCACATCGCTATATTTAAAGTGGATAACAAACAAGGACCTACTGTCTAGCACAGGGAACTCTGCTCAACATTATGTGACAGTCTGGATGGGAGGGACATTGGGGGGAGGATGTATACAGTGTATGGACAACTGAGTTCCTTTGTTGTTCACCTAAAACTATCACAACATTGTTTATTAATCAGCTACACCCCAGTACAATAAACAAATAAATAAAAGTTTAATAAATAAATAAAAATGGCCAAAGGGGAAAAGCCAGATAACTAATGAGAACCCACTGTTATAGCACAAGGGACTCTACTTGGTGCCCCATGGTGACCTAATTGGGAAGGAAATACAAAAAAGCGGGGATGTATGCATGCGTACAGTGGATTCACTTTGCTGTCTGTACAGGAGAAGCTAACACAACATTGTAATGCAAGTATACTCTAACTTAAAAGTTGTGCTTCTGAATCAAGGTAATCCAAAGCACGAAATTATGGTTAAAATGAAGGTGCCATTACTTTTAAAGAAATGTTAGAATATATATGCCACCATGTGTAAAACAGGTAGCTAGTGGGAAGCTGCTATTAATATAGGGAGCCCAGCCTGGTGTTCTGTGAGACATAAAGGGGCAGTTTGCAGGGGTGGGGTGGGGTGAGGGAGGCTCAAGACGGAGGGGATTTAAAAAAAAGAAATGGTAGAAAGTAAAAGAAGTGGTTGAAAATAATAAGAGCAGTGTAGTGTATGCACACATGCTAAGTAGCTTCTGTGGTGTCTGATTCTGTGTGACCCTATGGACTGTAGCCCACCAGGCTCCTCTGTCCATGGGACTCTCCAGGCAAGAAAATGAGTGGGTTGTCATGCCCTCCTCTGGGGCATCCTCCCCACCCAGTGATTGAATGTTGTTTCGATCTTATGACTCCTGCATTGGCAGGCAGGTTCTTTACCACTAGCGCCACTCTATAGCTTTGGGGCTTGGTTATCAATCCATTTCCCACTGGACACTGTATACTCAGCTGCACAGGCCACCCAATTCACGTAGACAGCCTGTAGATTCTCCAATCTGTTCCCTCAGTTTTGGAGGCAAAGTAAGGGCCATGATGACCCTCACTGATTTCTCAGCTCTATTCTAGGTAACTCAGATATTTTACCTGTAATAAGAAAGACCAGGTTTTCATACTGAAGATTTTTGTGATCTAAGGAAACACTGAGGGCAGAAGGAGAAGATGGCATCAGAGGATGAGATGGCTGGATGGAATCACCAATGCAGTGGACATGAACTTGGGCAAACCCCGGGAGATGGTGAGGACAAGGAAGCCTAGCATGCTGCCGTCCATGGGGTCACAAAGAGTTGGACACAACTGAGTGATTGAACAACAACAAGGAGATGTCAAGACAGACTTGCATGTTGATGTGTGTATTTAAACCTATGTCCTAATCATGAAATGTGAATGCTAATTACATGAAGATCACACCAATCAAGTCACTTCTTTTATGAAGACTTTTGACACCCTGCCCTGCCCCCCAAATTGGGCTTCCTTGGTGGCTCAGATGGTAAAGAATCTACCTGTAATGCAGAAGATCCTGGGTCAGGAAGATCCCCTGGAGAGGGGAATGGCTATACACTCAAGTATTCTTACCTGGAGAATTCCATGGACAGAGGAGCCTGCTGGGCTATAGCGGGTGGGGTTGCAAAGAGTTGGAAATGACTGAGCAACTAACACACACACACACACACACTCTCACACACATATCCGAAACTGGAAGAGCAACGTCTTCTAACAGTGCCTACATAATAAGCACAGCTCTTTCATATGCCCAGTTATATGTTGGTTTCCACCTTGAAGTCAGGGTCTGCTTGTATCTGCCACCTGGCAGGCTCTCAATAAGTTTCTCACATAAAGTAAATAAAAGATATTTTGAGATCCTAGTCCTGGGGTGGCTTCCCAAAGGAGGAAAACTAGGATTTATTTTAAGAAATGGAAATGATTCGGTGAAAGAAGGCACATTTCTTTCTCGGTCCCTTCACTCCGCCTAAAATATAGGAGAAAGGGCGTATGGCGGGGTGGTGAGAAGGGCGTGGGGAAGAGGAAAGTCATTCGCTGTTCCTATGATGCTCCCATGATTGGACGGAAGTTCTCAGATCTGCCAAGGTCAAGAGCAAGAACAGGAAAGACATTCCTGACCCTCAGTACAATTTCCCTTGCACTGTCATGCTGTATGTTCTCCACACAAGACACCTTTGAACTGGGTTTTGCAGTGACCTTGGGAAATCACTTCCATCTGGAGGCTGGAGTGAGTCACAGGAAGGCAAGACACAATTTTTCCAGCTGGCAATTGGCCTGGATTACCGAACCCATGTTCTGACCCTTATGAAACATGATTGCCCAAGATCACTGATGGACGCAATATTGGTAGATCAAAGTATGTGGCTCTAATTTCTGTCCAGTGCTCACCAGAGAAAGAGAAAAGTCACAGTTCAATATAGTTGATGGTTTGACTTTGAGAGGACGGCTGGCCCTGAGGAGCTCTGGGCACTTGGTCAGCACAGTAGCAAAGTACAAGGGTGTGGGAAGCTAGTGGCTGGGTGCGTGCAACATTTTCCTGTCTGGTGTTTGTCCCAGGAGATCCATCTGCTATTGACACCTGAACTTTGTGGCACAGCTGGGTCCTGCTCCACTGGCTTCTAGACAAAAAAACATGCAAGCCAGTTGGGGTAAAAGCAGTTACCATGGGAACCCTGGACTTCAGTTTGGAAAGGTATTTACAATGATCACAGATATAGTTTGTATCAGTGCACTTCCTGAGAAGTTTCTTTTTATCCTTAACTTTAACATTCCCCCTCCTTGCCCTGTGGAATTTGGCAAAAGAAAAATTTTAAATCAGATTGAAAATATTACCTTCCCAGTTACATAGCTAAAACAGGATGTCTTGATTTATTCAAACCGTATTCATTAAAGACAAATTTAATTCTAAATGGAGAAAATACAGAAAGGTCAAGTTTTGTCTTGGATACTTTGAAAGAGTTGCTAAGCATTCTGTCCTCTGTGGAGGCTGGGTTGACACCAGGAGGTGTTATTTTTGTTATTTCCCCATAACCATTTTTCTGCCTCTCAGTAACAAGAGGAGAATTATGGCTCTAGAGAACAAACACATCCTTATGTGGGCATGATCATGGCTGTGGCAAACACGGTCATGATAGCAGGAATAGACCCATCACTTTAGCGCATTGGCCTGAGAACACAGAGGATGTTAAGGGCACGAGACTGGGCACCAGGGAGAACCAGGTTCCAATTCCTACACTGCCTTTTGTACTTAATGACGTGACCCTGGGCAAGTTACAGAACCAGCCTCTGCCACAATTTCCTCATCTCTGAAATGAGACTCAGAGTACCTATCGCTCCACATGTATGCAAGGACTCAATCAAATAATGTCCACAAAGCATTCAGCATCACTGCACAATAAACTAAAATCCAAAATTAAATCAGTCTCTAACAACTCTTTACCCTAAAGGTAAGGAGGACAAATAATCTTTATCTGGTCAATAGAGTTGTCAACACATATGTATGCATGCATGCATACCCATTTAACTGTATATATCTATTTTTAAAAAGCAGCTCTTCAAATTTAAATGTAATTACTGACTTTATAATTAAATGGTATTGAATTAATTGCCTCTGTGTTCATAGTAGTGTGATGAACCCTGTATAACAAAAGTTAAATAGACCCTGTCCTTGTCCTTACAATCTAAAACAGGTGATACTAGGACTTCCGTTGTGGTCCAGTGGTTAAGACTCTGCCTTCCAATGTGAAGGTGTACAGTTTCGATTCCTGGTCGGGGAACTAAGATCTCCTATGCCACATGGGGTGGCTAAAAAGTAAATAAATAAATAAGACAGATGACACTGACACAGACAAATAATAAGTGTGCATGCAGCGTTGCAACAGTTTTAGAGAAATCTAGGGAGTCATACTATGCATAAGTGTTAAGGTGTAATGCATTAGAAAAAATCAGAATAAACTGATCTAAAGGAAGAATCCAGTGGAAGGGGAGTGGGGAAGACAGGAGAGCCAGCAGACCAAGCAGAGGCATTCCCTGGCTTCACGCAAGTCTTCTGATCTCAGAGGACAATGGCCGCAAGCCCACCTATAGCTCTCCTGATCCCCCATACCCTGGGCCTCCTGAAAGTCTAAAGCCTCTCCCAGCACCCCCTTTCTCATTCCATCCCAACCACAAAGGCGTCCACCTGGTTTTCACAGGTACCTTCTTCTTCTAATCCTCTCAACCCTTGAAGAGTCTCACATCATTTTGCTTCTTTTTCTTGGAAAAAGAAAGAATACTTGACTGGGTTCCCCTGGATGGTGACAACTCCCTCTCTTTCTTTTGCTTCTCCTACTGCCTGGCTCTGCTCCCCACCTCCATTTCCTCCCTCACCTCCATCCTCTGAACCAAGCCCTGGTCCCACCACTCTCCTGAAGCTGTTCATAGTACCAAACTCCTATCGCAGTCTCAGAGACCAGCATCACGTTTGGTAGGTCACCAATGACCTCAGATTACTAAACACAATTTCTATTCTGGTTCTCTTTCTCTTTGACATCAGCAATTGGCATTGGCCCCACTCCCTCCGAAATGACGTTTTCTTCCTGTTCTGTTGCAGGACTTACGCTATGCTGTGCCTCCCACTGTTTCAAAACTTCAGGGGAATGTTTGTTTGCTCTCCTTATGCCTCTTTCCCTAAACTTCATGCATGTCCTAAAATTCACCCCTACAGTGTCGTCCTTGAGAGAAGACCCTTGACTTACCATCACCAGTTCCCATTTCCATCCCAGGAGCTCCTTCATCACCAAAATGCTGATATTTGCTACTGATCTCTAGATCTAGAGCAAGTGAACATTCCAAGATGACGCAAATTTTTCTGTATGGTAGCCATTAGCCATATGTGAATATGGCTACTGATACTGGCACAAGGCTGTCCAATATGGTAGCAACTGTCCAATATGGTAGCCATCAGCCATATGTCACTAGTGAGTGCTTGAAATGTGGTGAACTTGAATGAGGAGCTAAGCTTTTATTTTATTTTTTAAATTTTTATTTTGATGGAATTGTTTTTGCAGCTGCAAGAATACTGGAGTGGATTGCCATTTCCTTCTCCAGAAGATCTTTCCAGATGAGGGATTGAACTCTTGTCTCCTGCACTGGCAGGCAGATTCTTTACCAGTGAGCCACCAGGGAAGCTCTTTTGTAGATGACATGGCATTTTTGACCAATATGGGGTATCTCCAGGGCATTGAGAAACCTGGGGGAGAGGGGATGAATGAAATGGGATTTACAGTGGAACCACGTGGGGAAAATGCTATATATGTTTCTATAGGAACTAAGTTTTTAATGTTATAGGGGATGAGAGAGGACAAGATGGTTGGGTTGTTGACTCCATGGACTCCATGGATGGTTGGTCCATTGACTCCATGGATATGAGTTTGAGTAAACTCTGGGAGATGCTGGAGGACAGGGGAGCCTGGCAAGCTACTGTCCATGGGGTCGCAAACAGTCAGACATGACTGAGTGACTGAACAACAATGTCAATGAATTTTAACTTTAATGCACCACGTATGGCTAGAGTTTACCATATTCACACTGAATAGCACAGTTCTTCACAGTTTCACTTATGCACATGATTTCAGGTGGAATATGGTCAAAACCGATGGCCTTCGAGAAGGTATTCCTCCTCCCAGCATCAGTCCTTGGCACCACCATTCCACTTCACACTCAAAGCAAAATGATATCTTTTGTTTATCCCACTCCATTTCTTCATAGGAGAAAAATGTCACCTATCCCACCATGTTACCTACCTTCTGTGTACCCACAGTAGCTCCCCAGGTTCTCTTACTGCAAGATCAAAATCCTTGACTGGTTTTCAAAAAGACATCCAGGAGAATGGTGTAACCAAACCTGGTCAATGTTGTCTTTGATGGCTGTCCCCTGCATGCACACACATGTGCTCATACCCACACACTCAATCACCCTGTCTAGGGGATGAGTTCACTAGCCCATAACCATGCAATGTTCACGTCTGCCTTGCAGCTTGACTTTTCATATCTTACCTTTCAAGATCCAACTGAAAACTCTCTCCCTCCACAGAAATTTCCATGAGCATCTAAGCCCTGCCTGACCTATCTTGCCTCTGAATCCTAGAGCTTTTCCTGATAACTACTGTTTTATGGATGTTATCCTTTTCTCCCCAATCAGACTTGGAGGCAGCGGGTCACCTTCTCCAGTCTGCTTCATTAGACTTAGAACTGAACACACGGCAGATGCTGGATGCTCTGTAAACACTTCTGACTAATAAGCAAGTTTAGGAGAAGGACTGGATGTGAAAACATCTGAGAACTCAGTGAACATTAGACTCACAATGTTAATAATTTACTCCCCGCACTCTCTCATTTCTGCTGATCCTGCTTATCCTTGGTTTCTCCAACTTCAGTTCCTCTTGTATAACTACTTCTTCTCTTCCAGGAAATTATAAGAGCTAACCTTGACAGAGTCAGGGTAGACAGTGTTGGGTCTTCTGATTTCTCCTGGAGATGGTGGCCAAAGCTAATATCTTGTTTGCCATATGACCGACATGGTTCTATTGAGGAAGTTAACACACTGTAGAGGAAAAAATCATAATGGCCCTTCTGTTACTACCTTGGTGGCACTGGTTACACTATTTAACACCTATGAGTTGCATCTCTTTTTTTAAAAATTAATTTATTTTTTATTGGAGGATAATTGCTTTATAGAATTTTGCTGTTTTCTGTCAAACCTCAATATGAATCAACTATAGGTATACATATGTCCCCTCCCTTTTGAAACTCCTTCCTATCTCCCTCCCCACTCCACCCCCTAGGTTGATATAGCACCCCTGTTTGAGTTTCCTGAGTTGCATTTCTTAGGCACATAAAACAAGGATAAAAATATCTCCTCACAACTACATAGGGAAATTACAGAGTTAGGTAAAATAACACTTGAATAATGAGCTATAGAATTGGAGGTACCAGAGGCCTTGTGACTGGCTGGGGCATTTTCATTTTAAAGAATGTTCTATAAGGGATTTCCCTCATAGTCCAGCGGTTGGGACATCACCTTCCAATACAGGGAGTGAGAGTTCAATCCCTGGTTGGGGATTCCCACATGTCTCATGGCCAAAAAATCAAAACATAAAACATGAAACATTGTAAAAAATTCAATAAAAACTTTAAAAAATAGTCCACATCAAAAAATCTTAGAAAAATAAATTACTTATATAAAAAAAGAATGTTCCAGAAGGGCAATGTTTAAGCTAAAAGAACTCATAAAGGTGCAAAATTCAGACTGTGTAAACTAATCTGAAGAAGGAGAATAATCTAGAAATCACCAACAGCCCATGATGAGAAGGGGAATCTGGGCAGGTCTGCTGCCTTTCAGGAGTGTGAGGCAGAACAGACTATAATCAGGAGAGGAACAGTCCCCACACAGGAGCCAGACCAGACATCAGGAGGACAACTTGCTTTAGGTTTCCCACCCATGGGAGCTACACAGGATCTCAAATCTGTGAAAGCGTTTTCCTTTTCAGTTTCTCTTGATATATTAAAAGAGGCTCAGAAAAACCACTTCCAACTTTTGACTAATAAGGGTCACTTTATTATGTTTCCCCACAGACAGAGAATGAGATGGTTGGATGGCATCACTGACTCAATGGACATGAGTTTGAGTAAGCTCTGGGAGTTGGTGATAGACAGGGAACCTGGCATGCTGCAGTCCATGGGGTCACAAAGAGTCAGACACGACTGAGTGACTGAACTAAAGTGAACTGTCAGAACCTGTATTTTGAAAGATTTAAAATGAGATAGCACACGTAAATATTGACTAACACAAACCATTTGTGCCATCAGTGTTAGTTACAGAAGACACATTGTGATTATTTGTTTCTCCTTGTGTTTTTCTACCCAAAGATAGAAAATCATCAGAGTTTTGAACATCATGAGATAAACAGTGTTGCCCGAATAGAATGGCATGGGTCCACCATTCTTTTCCCAAAACTTTTGGAGTTATATGTTTTGAAACCTAGGGTGTTTCAGATTTTGTAAAAGCAACACAGATCATATGTTATGCATTAAATAAGACCACCAGAGAGGCATGGGGCAGCACCCCATAATCAAACATATAAATCTTTTTGCAACTTGATATGTGAATATAAAATCTAGATAAAATATAAAGATTATATGAAATTTATTTAAAATATAGATTTTTGATTGGGTCTTTTATTTTTCTGGAATTGAGCTGCAGGAGTTGCTTGTATATTTTTGAGATTAATTCTTTGTCCATTACTTCATTTGCTATTATTTTCTCCCATTGTGAAGGCTGTCTTTTCACCTTGTTTATAGTTTCCTTTGTTGTGCAGAAGCTTTTAATTTTAATTAGGTCCCATTTGCTTATTTTTGCTTTTATTTCCAATATTCTGGGAGGTGGGTCATAGAGGATTCTGCTGTGGTTTATGTCGGAGAGTTTTTTGCCTATGTTTTCCTCTAGGAGTTTTATAGTTTTTGGTCTTATGTTTAGATCTTTAATCCATTTTGAGTTTATTTTTGTGTATGGCATTAGAAAGTGTTCTAGTAAAAAAAAAAAAAAAGAAAATGTTCTAGTTTCATTCTTTTACAAGTGGTTGACCAGTTTTCCCAGCACCACTTGTTAAAGAGATTGTCTTTTCTCCATTGTACATTCTTGCCTCCTTTGTCAAAGATAAGGTGTCCATAGGTGTGTGGATTCATCTCTGGGCTTTCTATTTTGTTCCATTGATCTATATTTCTGTCTTTGTGCCAGTACCATACTGTCTTGATGACTGTGGCTTTGTAGTAGAGCCTGAAGTCAGGCAGGTTGATTCGTCCAGTTCCATTCTTCTTTCTCAAGATTGCTTTGGCTATTCAAGGTTTTTTTGTATTTCCATACAAATTGTGAAATTATTTGTTCTAGTTCTGTGAAGAATACCATTGGAAGCTTGATAGGGATTGCATTGAATCTATAGATTGCTTTGGGTAGTATACTCATTTTCACTATATTGATTCTTCCAATCCATGAATATGGTATATTTCTTCACCTATTTGTGTCCTCTTTGATTTCTTTCATCAGTTTTTTTTTTTTTTACCTTTTTTTTTTCATTTATTTTTATTAGTTGGAGGCTAATTACTTTACAATATTGTAGTGGTTTTTGTCATACATTGACATGAATCATCAGTGTTTTATAGTTTTCTATATGTAGGTCTTTTGTTCCTTTGGGTAGATTTATTCTTAAGTATTTTATTCTTTTCATTGCAATGGTGAATGGAATTGTTTCCTTAATTTCTCTTTCTGTTTTCTCATTGTTAGTGTATAGGAATGCAAGGGATTTCTGTGTGTTAATTTTATATCTTGCAATTCTACTATATTCATTGATTAGCTCTAGTAATTTTCTGGTAGAGTCTTTAGGGTTTTCTACATAGAGGATCATGTCATCTGCAAACAGTGAGAGTTTTACTTCTTCTCTTCCAATCTGGATTCCTTTTATTTCTTTTTGTGCTCTGATTGCTGTGGCCAAAACTTCCAAAACTATATTGAATAGTAGTGGTGAGAGTGGGCACCTTTGTCTTGTTCCTGACTTAAGGGGAAACACTTTCAATTTTTCACCATTGAGGATAATGTTTGCTGAGGGTTTGCCATATATAGCTCTTATTATGTTGAGGTATGTTCCTTTCATTCCTGCTTTCTGGAGGGTTTTTTTTTTTTTTTTTTTTTTTAATCATAAATGGATGTTGAATTTTGTCAAAGGTTTTCTCTGCATCTATTGAGATAATCATATGGTTTTTATTTTTCAATTTGCTAATGTGGTGTATTACATTGATTGATTTGCAGATATTGAAGAATCCTTCATCCCTGGGGTAAAGCCCACTTGGTCATGATGTATGATCTTTTTAATGTGTTGTTGGATTCTGTTTGCTAGAATTTTGTTAAGGATTTTTGCATCTATGTTCATCAGTGATAGTGGCCTATAGTTTTCTTTTTTTGTGGCATCTTTTTCAGGTTTTGGTATCAAGGTGATGGTGGCCTCATAGAATGACTTTGGAAGTTTACCTTCCTCTGCAATTTTCTGGAAGAGTTTGAGTAGTATAGTTGTTAGTTCTTCTCTAAATTTTTGGTAGAATTCAGCTGTGAAGCCGTCTGGTCCTGGGCTTTTGTTTGTTGGAAGATTTTTTTTTATTACAGTTTCAATTTCCGTGCTTGTGATGGGTCTGTTGAGATTTTCTATTTCTTCCTGGTTCAATTTTGGAAAGTTGTACTTTTCTAGGAATTTGTCCATTTCTTCCAAGTTGTCCATTTTATTTTCATATAGTTGCTGATAATAGTCTCTTATGATCCTTTGTATTTCTGTGTTGTCTATTGTGATCTCCCCATTTTCATTTCTAATTTTGTTGATTTGATTTTTCTCCCTTTGTTTCTTGATGAGTCTGGCTAATGGTCTGTCAATTTTTCTCAAAGAACCAGCTTTTGGTTGATCTTTGCTATGGTTTCTTTTGCTTCTTTTGCATTTATTTCTGCCCTAATTTTTAAGATTTCTTTCCTTCTACTAACCCTGGGGTTCATAATTTCTTCCTTTTCAAATTACTTTAGGTATAGAGTTAGGTTATTTATTTGACTTTTTTCTTGTTTCTTGAGGTAAGCCTGTATTGCTATGAACCTTCCCCTTAGCACTGCTTTTATAGTGTCCCATAGGTTTTGGGTTGTTGTGTTTTCATTTTCATTCATTTCTATGCATATTTTTATTTCTTTTTTTATTTCTTCTGTGATTTGTTGGTTATTCAGCAGCATGTTGTGTTCATCCTCCATATGTTGGAATTTTAAAGTGGGCCAAAGAACTAAAGAGACATTTCTCCAAAGACATACAGATGGCTAACAAACACATGAAAAGATGCTCAACATCATCATTATCAGAGAAATGCAAATCAAAACCACAATGAGGTAACATCTCACACTGGTCAGAATGGCTGCTATCAAAAAGTCTACAAGCAATAAATGCTGGAGAGGGTGTGGAGAAAAGGGAACCCTCTTACACTGTTGGTGGGAATGCAAACTAGTACAGCCACTATGGAGAACAGTGTGGAGATTCCTTAAAAAACTGGAAATAGAACTGCCATCTGATCCAGCAATCCCACTTCTGGGCATACACACTGAGGAAACCAGAATTGAAAGAGACACGTGTACCCCAATGTTCATCACAGCACTGTTTATAATAGCCAGGACATGGAAGCAACCTAGATGCCCATCAGCAGATGAATGGATAAGAAAGCTGTGGTACATTTACACTATGGAATATTACTCAGCCATTAAAAAGAATGCATTTGAATCAGTTCTAATGAGATGGATGAAACTGGAGCCTATTATACAAGTGAAGTAAGCCAGAAAGAAAAACACCAATACAGTATACTAACCAATACAGTATACTAACTCATATATATGGAATTTAAAAAGATGGTAATGATGACCTTATATGCGAGACAGCAAAAGAGACACAGATGTATCGAACAGTCTTTTGGACTCTGTGGGAGAGGGCAAGGGCAGGATGCTATGGGAGAATGGCATTGAAACATGTAAATTATCATATGTGAAATGAATCGCCAGTCCAGGTTCGATGCACGATACAGGATGTTCGGGGCTGGTGCACTGGGATGACCCAGAGGGATGGGATGGAGAGGGAAGTGGGAGGGGGGTTCAGGATGGGGAACACATGTACATCCATGGTGGATTCAAGTCAATATATGGCAAAATCAACACAATGTTTTAAAGTAAAATAAATTAATTAAAAGAAAAGAAAAGGCTTTCTATTGGAGGCTGTATTTAAAAACAAAACAAATAACCAATAAAAAAATAAAATATAGATTTTTATATTCTATAAACTCTATATTCTGAAACCAATATTTTCATAGATCTCATAGAATCTATAGATCCATGTGAGTTCAGGTTGTGTTCACTGCCAAGTTATTTCTGATTAGGTCAGGTCTTAGCCTCAAATTAATAATCTAGAAGTATCCATCTTCAGAGTTTTTGAATTTAAGAACTCTAAAGGAATCATGTACTTTTGCTATTCTATGTAATATTAAAAAAAAAAGAAGTAGTATCTTTTAAATCTTCCATTAAGCTTTAGGAAATGTAAAAAACACTGGGTAGCAATCTCAATCTGGGTAGATTCAAGGGATGGAGGTTTGTGACATTGTACAGGAGGCAGTGATCAAGACAATCCCCAAGAAAAAGAAATGCAAAAAGGCAAAATGGTTGCCTGAGGAGGCCTTACAAATAGCTGTGAAAAGAAGAGAAGCTAAAGGTAAAGGAGAAAAGGAAAGATATACCCATTTGAATGCAGAGTTCCAAAGAAGAGCAAGGAGAGATAAGAAAGCCTTCCTCAGTGATTAGTGCAAAGAAATAGAGGAAAAACAATAGAAAGGGAAAGAATAGAGATCTCTTCCAGAAAATTAGAGATACCAAGGGAAATTTTCATGCAAAGATGGGCACAATAAAGGACACAAATGGTATGGACCTAACAGAGGCAGAAGATATTAAGAAGAGGTGGCAAGAATACACAGAAGAACTATACAAAGAAGATCTTCACAACCCAGATAATCACGATGGTGTGATCACTCATCTAGAGCCAGATATCCTGGAATGTGTAGTTAAGTGGACTTAGGAAGCATCTCTACAAACAAAGCTAGTGGAAGTGATGGAATTCCAGTTGAGCTATTTCAAATCCTGAAAGATGATGCTGTGAAAGTGCTGCACTCAATATGCCAGCAAATTTGGAAAACTCAGCAGTGGCCACAGGACTGGAAAAGGTCAGCTTTCATTCCAATCCCAAAGAAAGGCAATGCCAAAGAATGCTCAAACTACCGCACAATTGCACTCATCTCACACGCTAGCAAAGTAATGCTCAAAATTCTCCAAACCAGGCTTCAACAGTACATGGGCCATGAACTTCCAGATGCTCAAGCTGGATTTAGAAAAGGCAGAGGAACCAGAGATCAAATTGCCAATGTCCACTGGATCATCAAAAAAACAAGAGAGTTCCAGAAAAATATCTACTTCTGCTTTATTGACCATGCCAAAGCCTCTGACTATGTAGATCACAACAAAATGTGGAAAATTCCTTAAGAGAGATGGGAATACCAGACCACCTGACCTGCCTCGAGAAATCTGTATGCAGCTCAAGAAGCAATAGTTAGAACTGGACATGGAACAACAGACTGGTTCCAAATCAGGAGAGGAGTATGTCAAGGCTATATATTGTCACCCTGCTTATTTAACTTATATGCAGAGTACATCATGAGAAATGCTGGGCTGGATGAAACACAAGCTGGAATCAAGATTGCCAGGAGAAATATCAATAACCTCAGATATGCAGATGACACCCCCCTTATGGCAGAAAGTAAAGAAGAACTAAAGAGCCTCTTGATGAAAGTGAAACAGGAGAGTGAAAAAGTTGACTTAAAGCTCAACATTCAGAAAACTGAGATCATGGCATCTGGTCCTATCACTTCACGGCAAATAGATGGAGAAACAATGGAATCAGTGAGAGAGTTTATTTTTTAGGGCTCCAAAATCACTGCAGATGGTGACTGCAGGCATGAAATTAAAAGATGCTTGCTCCTTGGAAGAAAAGCTATGACCAACCTAGACAGCATATTAGAAAAGAGAGACATTATTTTGCTGACAAAGGTCCATCTAGTCAAAGCTATGGTTTTTCTAGTCACATATGGATGTTGGACAATAAAGAAAGCTGAGCACTGAAGAACTAATACTTTTGAACTGTGGTGCAGGAGAGGACTCTTGAGAGTCCCTTGGACAGCTTGGACAGCAAGGAGATCCAACCAGTTCACCCTAAAGGAAATCAGTCCTGAATATTCATTGGTAGGACTGATGCTGAAGATGAAACTCCAATACTTTGGTCACCTAATGTGAAGGACTGACTCACTGGAAAAAACCCTGATTCTGGGAATGATTGAAGGCAGGAGGAGAAGGGGATGACAGAGGATGAGATGGTTGGATCGCATCATTGACTCAATGGACATGAGTTTGAGTAAATTTCAGGAGTTGGTGATGGACAGGGAGGACCGGCATGCTACAGTCCATGTGTTCGCACATAGTCGGACAGGAATGAGTAACTGAACTGAACTGAACTGAGCAGTCTCAAAACTATTACAAAGATACAGTAATCAAAAGAGTTTGGTATTGGTATAAGATTAACAGACACATGAAATATGTAACAGAGAGTCCAGAAATGACCCATATTCTACAGCCAATTGAATTTCAACAAGGACATTAAGACCATTTCATTAGGAAAAGGATAGTCTCTTCAGCAAGTGGTGTTTGGACAACTGAATTTCCACATGCAAAAGAATGAAGTTGGAACCTTATCTCACACCATACATAAAAATTAACTCTAAACAGTTCAAAGGCTTACTTGAAAGTGCTAAAATGAGAAGCTCTTAGAAGGTTAGGAATAACTCTTTGTGACCTGGATCAATGATTTCTTAGATATGGCACTAAAAGCACAAGCAACAAAAGAAAAATCAGGCAAATTGGACTTCATAAAAATTAGACACTTGTGCATCAAAGGATACTATCAAGAAAGTGAAAGGAAAACCCACAAAATGAGAGAAACACTTGCCAGTCATATATCTCATAAGGTTCTAGTATCCTAAACACATAAAGAATTCCTGCAACTCAACTACAAAAGGACAAATTCTAATTTTAAAATGGGCCAGGGACTTGGATAGACTTTATGTCAAAGAAGATACACAATTGGCCAACAAGCACATGAAAAGATGTTCAACTTCTTTTGTCATCAGAGAAATGCAAATCAAAACCACAATGAGATACTACTTCATGTACACTAGGATGGTTATAATTAAAAGATTGAAAAAAGGAAAGAAGGATGTGAGGATGTGAGAAATCCTACCAATGTGAGGATGCAGAGAAATTGGAACTCTCATATATTGTTGGTAGGTACATGAAAACTTTTTTGCTTGCTTTTTTAAAAATCACTAGCCAAGATATTGGAAATACAACTAAAAGTCTGAATCATAATAAAAAAATTTTTTTGCCTTAAATGCGGTGTTTCTAAAGAGTTTGGTTGATTTTAGGAATTCTTTCAATATAAACTACTAATCAGTCTTGGCAACGTTGTCATTTGGGGCTGGATACCTTTTTGTTGTGGGGCTGTCCTGCACATTGTACCATGTTTAGTGGCATCCCTGGCCTCTATCCAGAAGATGCCAGTAGCATCTCTCACCCCAGCTGAGACATTGTGACAATTAAAAATGTTCCCTGAGGGTCAAAATCACCCCTGGTTGAGAACAACTGCTGTAACTGCATTGTCATTTAGCTGCTATGTCCCATCTGACTATTTTGCGACCCCATGGACTGTAGCCTGCCAAGTTCCTCTGTCCATGGGATTTCCCAGTCAAGGATACTAGAGTGGGTTGCCATTTCCTTCTCCAATAACTTCTTCAGGAGTAATCTGTTGCTCTGGGGTTTTGTCCCCTCTGAGAGTTTCCTTTGGGGGAAAAAATCCATTTCTGAGATTGTCCTATAGTTATGATGACAGTGAAATCGTTTTACAAAGTGAATGACTGCAGATGGCAGGTAACCTTCTAAAACATTTCTCATCACATGGGCTCAAACTACACAGCCAATTTGTAAACAGCAGGCTTCTCACTGGCAACTAAATGCCCCGGCCGATAAGCTAAATGCGGAGAGCATAAAAAAAAGAAACAAAGTTAGCGTGCAATGTTCTCTTCTCAAACCCTTTTTGGGCAAAGACGACGGTTTGCCAGCATTCCAGAATAATGACAACTGATGTGCCCTCTGTCAACTTTCCCTCCTGCTCGTTTGAAAATGCAGACTGAACTCCTTCCAGAACTTCTTCTGATATCATTTACTGAGCCTGGAATCAGATCCATTAGAACAGAGAGCAATCAGTGCTCCAGACGCCCCACCGACCACTCCTGGTGGGAAGGTGAGGGTTCAGCGTCCAGGACTTGGGGTCCCCTGACCACTTTCATGGGCTCAGTGCCACTTTTAACCATTTTATATCTTGGGTGTCTGAGAAGGATTTCACTGGAACCAGGAATTGTGAAGTCGAGAAGCTGGAGAACTACGGGTGCCACGCAAGCCCCGTTTTCTATAGATGAGGAGATGGAACCCAGGGCTTTTAAACTCATGGCCAGAGCATTTTCCTCTATTCCAGGAGGGAGACAGGCAACTCCAGCGAGAGGTCACTTCCTCCCTGCCATGCCTTGCTTTCCACTTCTCTGCATGAGCCCAGTGGCTTCTAGCTTACAGGCTTGTTCTAGAAATTAAACTAGAGGTAGGAAGTGGCCACAAGCACCACTAAGATGGATTGAATCCTTGTGTCCCTTCCATCCCCCCAACTTCATCTGTTGAAGCCTTAACCCTCACTGTGATGGCATTTGGAGGTGGGGCCTCTGCTTTGGGAGTAATTAGGTTTGGATGAGGTCATGAGGGCGGAGCTCCTGTGATGGGATCTGTGCTCTTAAAAGGAGATGAAGGGACCAGAGCTGGCTTGCCCTCTGTCCTGCAAGACAGAGCAAGAACCTGGCTGTCAGTGAACCAAGATGAGGGCCCTCAGGAGAACCTGACTGTGCTGCACCCTGACCTCGAACTTCCCAGTCTTCAAAACTGTAAGACGTAAATATCTGTTAAGACACCTGGTCTGTGGTGTTCTGTTTCAACAGCTTCAACTGCCTAGGGCAACCATTGTCCATATCCCTTACATAAACTCCTTCATTTCTTGCTTCCCAGGTGGCGCTAGTGTTAAAGAACCCACCTGACAATGTAGGAGACAGGTTTGATCCCTGGGTTGGGGGGAAATTTCTAAATTCTTAATAAACCCAAGAGCCTGTGTGGCACAATTAAGATTCAATGCAGTCAAATAAATAAATATTTTAAAAAATCTAAAAGAATACACAAATAGGTGAAAATTTGCATCACTACTGAAAACACTAAGAAAGGGTCATACACATAAGGCAGAACCTCTGAGAGATTTCTGGAAACTAGTTTGTTCGCCACCAGCTTGAATGAAGGATGGAGTCCTCAGTTTACCTCAAAAACAGGATGAAGGGAAGATGGCTCCCAGTTGCTGCTGGGTGACACCCCCAGAGGTTTGGAATAGCAGATCCTGGAGACCGAGGCAGAGTCAGGGTAGCTTTTCAAGGACAAATGCCAACTGCACTTGAGTGTCTAATTAGAGTACTGATGCCAAGGTCCACACTAGATGGGAAATCTCTGTTTTCCCATCAAGACCAGCCAACAACTAAAGGGAGGCTCTTGGGACATTGATCCCAGGGAGCCGGTCATGCCGCATGGAGGAGAGGCCATTGCACTCACTTTGTCAACCAAACAGGATGAGGACTCTTGTCCTCTGCTGGGCAAAAGTGAGCACTTGTCCTTCTGTCTCCTCTGCTCCCTACGGATAAACAGATCAAGATTTTGGCAAATGTGAACTGCAACAAATTCTCTTCCTTTGCCCCTCATGTGCGTGTGAAGTGGCTTCAGTCATGTCCGACTCTTTGTGACCCCATGGACTGTAGCCCACCAGTAGTAGTGGTAGTAGTAGCCCACCACTGTAGTCCATAGCATTCTCCGGCAAGAATACTGGAGTGGACTGCCATTTCCTTCAGGGGATCTTCCTGTCCCAGGGATTGAACTTGCATCTCTTACATCTCCTGTATTGGCAGGCGGGTTCTTTACCACTAGTGCCACCTGAAAGTCCCTTAATCTGGGTCTGAAAGGTTTGGACTGGGACCCAACCAATTCCAAACAGAGCCCATTTCAAATGTTATTATTAGGTCACCCTTGTGAGGCTGAACAAAAAGAGAATTACTGGTCATGTGAAAAGATTCAGCTGTTCAGTAGATGAGATTGATCTGAGGAATCAGAGATCCTCAGGTATAAAACTCCACTTTTAAAAGAGTGACAGGGAACAAAATGAAAAGACAGCCCTCAGAATGGGGGAAAATATTTGCAAATTAAGCAACCAACATGGGATTAATTGCCAAAATATACAAGGAGCTTGTGCAGCTCAATATCACAAAAAAAAACAAATCAATCAAGAAATGGGCAGAAGAACCAAAATAGACGTCTCTTCAAAGAAAACAAATGGTTAAAAGGCACAGGAAAAGATGCTCAACATCACTAATTATTAGAGAAATGCAAATCAAAACCACAATAAGGTATAACTTCACACTGGTCAGAATGGCCATCATCAAAAAATCTACAAATAATAAATGCTAGAGAGGATGTGGAGAAAAGAGTACCTTCCTACATTGTTGGTGGGAATGTAAAATAGTACAGTCACGATGAAGAACAGAATGGAGGTTCCTTAAAAGCCTGAAAATAGAGTTATCATATGATCCAGCAATCCCAGGGCATATACCCTGAGAAAACCATAACTCAAAAAGATACATGCACCTCAAAGTTCATTGCAGCACTATTTACAACATCCAGTTAGTAGCCGCTTAGTTGTGTGTGACTCTTTGAGATTCCGTGGACTGGAGCTCACCAGGCCCCTCTGCCCTTGGGATTTCCCAAGCAAGATTAGTGAAGTGAGTTGCCATTCTCTTCTCCAGGGGATCTTCTCAATCCAGGGATCGAATCTGGGTCTCCTGCACTGCAGGCAGATTCTTTACCATCTGCACCACCGGGGAAGCCCAGAAAGAAAGTGTTAGTTGCTCAGTCAGCATGGAAGCAACCCAAATGTCCATCAACAAAGGAATGGATAAAGAAGATGTGGTACATATATACAATGGAATATTACACAGCCATTAAAAGACCAAAATAATGCCATCTGCAGCAATGCCAACAGACCTAGAGATTGCTATACTAAGTCAGACAGAGAAAGACAAATATCATGTGATATCACTTATACGTGGAATCTAAAAAAAGGGTACCAATGAACTTATCTGCAAAACAAAAATAGAGTTACAGGTGCAGAAAATAACATGTGGTTACTAGGGAGTAAGTGGGAGAGGGATAAATTGGGAGATTGGGATTGATACATACACACTACTATATCTAAAATAGATAACTAATAAGGACCTACTATATAGCACAGGGAACTCTACTCATTACTCTGTAATGACCTATATGAGAAAAGAATTTTAAAAAGAGTGGATATATGTATAACTGTTTCACTTTGCTATACAGCAGAAAGTAGTACAACACTGTAAATCAACCATATTCCAATAAAAATTAAGGAAAAAAACAGTGATATGGAAGGAAATCTCTGTGCTGCACTGAAATGAGATTTAAGGAGCTATTGGGTTTACAAATTAAGTGTAGGCAATAATGAAATGTGCTAATAAACTGGATTCAATTGGAGGGAAGGAGGAAGAGGTAGCTTGTTATTAAGGCTAACTAGATATAATAGAACACAGACTTGAGAAACTTGGAAGTCAGAGGAAAATAGTGAAAATATGCCTAAGATGAGCAAAAAAACAAAAGAAAAGGGGGCAGACAGAGGAGATCCAAAACAGAGCTAATATGCAATCCAAGAGAAAGAATAAAGCAGTTGAAGTAATCACCAAAAGATTCTATCTTTAGCTTCAGGACTAAAAAAAAAAAAAAAAAAAAGAGCATGGGGTTTCAGGCAATAACAATGAGGAAGTTACCACCATACCAGAAATGTCCAGGAGACATTTATAAATTTGATTAGGGAAAAAAAATCTATAAATACCTTGGTTAGAAAATAAACACATAAATAAAAAGAAAACTTGAGGGAAAAAAAAAACAAATAATCAAGTTGGCCTCAAATTACTTATAAAGCACTGAATACCAAGAGACAGAGGAGTAAACAAAAGTATTTTGAAATTGAAAAAATATATAATTCAAGTTCTGTATTCAGAGAGGTTGTCTTTTATGTGTTTAAGCTCAGACATATATGGGCTTAAAAAATGTGTTTGGCTTACAACCTTATTATTCAGTCGCTAAGTTAGTCCGACTCTTTTGCGACCCCATGGACTGTAGCCCGCCAGGCTTCTTTGTCCCTGGGATTTTCCAGGCAAGAATACCGGAGTGTGTTACCATTTCCTTCTCCAGCGTCTTTATTGATCAAAATTTATTTGGCATTATACTCTTCTTTAATATAACAGCAAGTATTTTAAACCTTGTGGGCCAAGCAGTCTCTTGAGCAGCTATTCAACTCTGCCACTATAGCATGGAAGCAGCCATGGATGATTTGTAAACAAATGTACATGGCTGTGTTGCAATAAAGCTTTATTTACAAAAACAGGCCATAGTTTGCTGGTCCCTGTTCCACATGGTAGATAAAGCAAAATCTAGAGCTCTGCGTGAGTAAATCATAGTGTATAATAGGAGGACTATTTGTATTACTAAACTAAATTATAGAAAGATACGAAAGACAGGATAGGAAATGTAAACATTTAATAGTAATAAACTACATTTAAAACACAAAATTGTATGCAGGTTTCTGGAAGAAGGGAAAATAGGTGGGATAAGCTTCCTCCCTTATATGGGCAAATGTGGGTGGTGGAAATGGCTGTTTGAGAAATGAAGTCTTAAAAAATGTTTTTCAAAGGCTCAAAGATGATCTGGTAGTAGAATTAAAAATTCCAAAATACTGCAGAATTTAAAAAGGAAAGAATAAAATGGCCCTAGTTTTCAAGAGGCAGAAAACAAAGAAAAGGAAGGAAGCATAAAGCCAGAAAGCATAAAAACAGAAGACAAAATCAATCCAAATGTATCTGTTATAATCAATGGAAATTAGTTAAATTTTAACTAAGAGAATAACATTCAAATTAGACACACAGACTCTGAAAAATCCATTTGATACAAGATACACAATCTGATATATAAAAATATGGGCAAAGGTATGTTGACAATGCAAACAAAAATATGTTAGAGACTGCAATATTAATTTTTTAAAATGTACATTTCAAGGAAAAATAAACCGGACAAAAACCTCTCTTTAAATGAAGGTATTATTGACTTAATCTTTCTAGTATTAGGCATCTACATCAACATATTTAAAGCAAAACTTGTTAAAAATATAAGAAAGAATTGGGAGAATTATTTACAGTAGCAGTAGGAAGGTTTATCACACCTCTCCTGACTGACAAAGTAGAGATAAAGATAGTAAATAATGCATAAAGATCTCAAAAACACCACTATTAACATTAAAATATATCTTATCAACATTCAATCCATTAAATGTGCTAATTATTGATCATATATCAAGTAATCAAAAAAGCTAATACATTTCATAAGCTAGAAATTATTGGGTTTACATTCTTTGACCAGAATGCAGTAAATCTGTAGACTTTTAAAAACCAATTTCAGATTTACTGCATTCTGGTCAAAGAATGTAAACCCAATAATTTCTAGCTTATGAAATGTATTAGCTTTTTTGATTACTACATGTAAATCCATGGCTGATTCATGTCAATGTATGGCAAAAACCACTACAATATTGTAAAGTAATTAGCCTCCAACTAATAAAAATAATTGGGGAAAAAAATAAAATAAAATAAAAATAAAAAAAATAAAAAAAAAAGTAGGGGATTAAAAAACTACCATATGACCCATCAATCCCTCTACATTAGGGTACATGTATCATTATTAATTATAACTGACTGATAACAATACATGTACCCTAATGTTCACTGCAGAACTATTTACAATAGCTAGGACATGGAAGCAACCTGGATGTCCACCGAGAGATGAATGGATAAAGAAGTTGTGTGTGGTACATATACACAATGGAATATTACTCAGCCATAACAATGAGCACATTTGAGTCAGTTCTGATGAGATGGATAAAACTAAAGCCTATTATACACAGTGAGTATGTTTGAAAGAGAAAAACAAATGCACACTAACACATGGATACGGAATCTAGAAAGATGGTACTGATGAACCTATTTGCAGAGAAGCAATGGAGACACAGAGATAGAGAACAGATCTGTGGACACAGAGGGCAGGAGAGGTTGGGATAAATTGAGAGAGTAGCATTGAAATATATACATTACCATATGTAAAACAGGTAACTAGTGGGAATTTGTTCTATGAAACAAGGAGCTCAAAGCCGAGGCTCTGTGATGACCTAGAGGGGTGGGATGGGGTGGGAGGTGGGAAGGAGGTACAACAGGGTGGGGACATATGTATACTTATGGCTGATTCATGTTGATGTATGACAGAAACCAACATAATATTGTAAAGCAATTATTCTCCAATTAAAAATAAATAAACTTTAGAAAAAGAAAAAATAAACAATATCCTCCTTAGGTCTATTGTTCAAACAGCCTATAGACTTCTATATTTTTATCTTCTAAATAGTTTCTACTTTTTTGAAACAAAGAACTCTAGATAATGTTTGTTTTAATATTTTTTTTAAATAGTGACAAGAAATAATATAACAGTTTTGATAATCACAATCACATAAGTGAAATTTTGCAATAAAAGTGATACAACAACAACAACAAAAGTAGGGGATAAAAACAGAAATTACTGTTCAAATTAACAAGCAACAACAACAATACAAGAAATCTTCTTCAGCTCATATAGGATTAAGGAGCTACAAATAGGAAAAACAACTGGATGAGGGCACTGCCTGGCAAAACATAAGGCAAGAAACTCAAGTTGCAGGGAAGAAAATGAACAGCTTTGGTCATTTTTAATCTTAGACAAGAAAAATTAAAATACGTGAACCAAACATTCTGCTCGTTAACACAAAAGGACAAGATATAACCAGAAAAACAAAAGAAATGTCTAGAGCTTAAATTAGTGCCCTGGAAAACAGAGAAAAATGATCAATAAATTCAGGATGTGAGTTCTCTGAAAAAAGCTAATGAAATGAACAATCTTTCAAGACACCTCAGTGAACTGAGAAAACATAAGTAGATGGTGTACAAAATGAGAGAGATTGAAAAGAAATGAAAAAATAACAGAATTTCATGTAGAATTCTGTGCTAAAATGTAGGACCTCAATAAGAAGGAAAATAGAAAAGAAGAAAACATAGATTATCAAATCTGACAATCAGAATAGACCACTATCCATGGAAGAAATAGAAAACAGTCTCCAAGAGCTGCTTCCATAAAAGGTGCTATACCCAGATGTTTTATGGGCAAGTTCTTTCAGACCTTCAAGGAACACATAATTCTTATGCTATTTAAATTGTTACAGATAGTAGAAAAAAAAGAAAAGTGTCGCAATTCATTTTATAAAGATAACATAATCTTGAAACCAAAAAAGCAACAAAAACATAAAAAATATGTTCATCTCACATAGAAATATAGATGCAAACCAGAAGTAAAATATTTAGTAGAATGTAGCAACATAAAAAAGAATAATACTACTGATCAGCCAGAATTTAATCCAAGAATACATGATTGGTTATTATTAGGAAATAAAATTTATCAACTCAATGTCAATGAAAAATATATTGATGCATATTAAAAAGGCAACATTTGATAAAATTAAAAATTCATTTTTTATAAAATTGTTCTATAAACTGTAGAAAGATAATTCCTTGATATGATGAAGGATATTGATCTAAAAACCAACAGTGTCATATCTAATGATGAAATACCAAAGCAGCATTTCCCAACTTCTTTGTAACAATCATTTTCCAAGAACATGTCAGTAAGTGGGATTAAAAGTGTAAACAATAGTCAAAAATAATTTGGGAACTAAATGGAGAAATGTTATATTTTTTATGGAAGTACAGTTGACTTACAATGTCATATTTCTTAACAGGAGGTCTCAGTGTGATAAAGATGGGGCCTTTCAAATTGATCTATATATCCAAAAATTATGAATAACATGTGACAGGATTTGTGTATGTATGTGTGAGAGCATGTATGTGTACAGTGGTGTTGGTGGAGTAGAAGATGTAACTTGACAAAATGAGCTCAGACTTTTCCTGGAAGAATGAATGCGCAAAGATAGACAAAATAATGTTGAAAAATAATATTCATCCAGGTGCCTTCACCCCCAAAATATGACAGTGTATTATGAAACCACAGAAGCTAAAATAATGTAGCACTAATAGCAGAGAGACAGATAAATGTAACAGAAGTGGGAGTTCCAAAATAGATTCAAGATTCTTCCTAATGTAACAAAGGTAGTTTCCCAAAGAAGATGGGAAAGGATAGATTATTCAAAAAGTCTTTCATGAGTATCTAGTTAGGGACTTCCTTGGTGGTCCAGTGGCTAAGACTTTGCCTTTGAATGCAGGGGGTGTGGGTTCAATCTGGTAAGGGAGCAAGGACCCTACATACCTCAGGGCCAAGAAACCAGAACATAGACAGGAGCAATATTGTAATAAATTCAATAAAGACTTTTAAAATGGTCCATGTAAAAATCTTTTTTAAAAGAATATCTGGCTAGCCATTTCAACATAAATACAGTTAGACATCACCTACCAAAATACAACAGTAAATTCCAGGTAGATGATAAATGATGCTCTAAAAGAACTAGGAGAAAATAGAGGTTATCTGAGTTACATGGGGGGAGATCTCTCCAAGGGTCCCTTAGAAGGCACAATCCATGAAGAAACATTAAAATATGACACTACATAAAAATTTTAAAAGTCTATGTATTTGTAAGAGGGCAAAAAGGATAAATTGCAAAAAAAAAATCAACGAGAAGAATAGTTGCTAAATATGTATAAAGATTATAAAATTGTTAAATATCCCTCATTTTTATTCCCTTTTTAGTAAACCTGTACCTCTCTCTGCCTGCGTGGAGGAGGAGGAGTATGTGGTTCAAAGGAGGGTCTCTTTTAGCCAGAGAAAGGAAGGGAAAGCTTTCTGTATCTACCCTCCACAGGTGGACAGTGGGGGGAAGTGGGGAAGGAGGAAGTGAAAAGAGAAAGCCTGGTGTTCCCGAACTCCCCTCTTGACAAGCACTGCAGAGGCTGTTAAGAAGACAGAGGTGGAAATGAAGGTGCTTTTCCCACTCTCCATCCTGGCATCTGGGAGATGACGTAAGAGGGCTATTACATCTGCTAAAGTCATAGCCCGTGTGGCTGGGTGCAGAAGAGTAGGTGTGGGTTAGCACCAACGTTTGGTGTGGTGTGGAGTGGTGTGGTGTGGTGTGGTGAGGTATGGTGAGGTGTGGTGTGAGTGGTGTGAGTGGGTTCCTTGGAGGAACCCATAGGGCTCTCCATGTCTTCAGACAATGATGAAACATCATTGAGAATTTAGCTCAGGAGCCGGTCAACAGTGACCACATGGGCTGTTATGGACAGAGTGACTCCTTGGCCAATGGCAATAGAACAAGCATCACCCCAGCCAGGAACCAAATGGAGGCAAAACAGGTAAACCTATAGAGACTTAAGTGGGCTGGGTCATCAGGTGGGGCAACTGTCCGTGGGTGAGCACCCTCAGACCCATCAGGGACAGCTGTGTGATGACTAGGGACTGGCACCGGGGCCAGCCACTAGACAAAAACAACATCCCCAGTGCCGGAAACTAAAAATCACCATGAGAGATCAACCTAGGACCTGATAATTTCCTATCACCCACTATCCCAATAACCATAATGTGTGCCCCTGATTAACAATTTAGCAGGCAAACCTGCAATGCTGAGTTATCCAAGAGATACTGAGTGTATAAAAATGCTGCTTAAATGATTGGATTTGACTGAGCTTACTGGGTTTAACTAAAAGTGTGTGTGTGTGGTGTGTGTATGTGTGTGTGTGGGGTGTGTGTGTGTGGTATGTGTGTATGTGTGTGGTGTGTGTGGTGTGTGTGTGGTGTGTGTGTGGTGTGTGTGTGTGTGTGTGGGGTGTGTGTGTGTATGTATATGTGTGGTGTGTGTGTGTGTTGTGTTGTGTGTGTGTGTATGTGTGTGTGTGGGGTGTGTGTGTATGTGTATGTGTGGTGTGTGTGTGTGTGGTGTGTGGTGTGTGTGTGTATGTGTGTGTGTGTGTATGTATGTGTGTGGGGTGTGTGTGTGTGTGTATGTGTATGTGTGGTGTGTGTGTGTATGTGTGTGGGGTGTGTGTGTGTGTGTATGTGTATGTGTGGTGTGTGTGTGTATGTGTATGTGTGTGTGTGGGGTGTGTGTGTGTATGTGTGTATGTGTATGTGTGGTGTGTGTGTGTGTGTGGGGTGTGTGTGTGTATGTGTATGTGTGGTGTATGTGTGTGTGGTGTGTGTGTGTGGTGTGTGTGTGGTGTGTGTGTGTATGTGTATGTGTGGTGTATGTGTGTGTGGTGTGTGTGTGTGTGTGGTCTGTGTGTGTGTGGTCTGTGTGTGTGTGGTGTGTGTGTGTGTGGTCTGTGTGTGTGTGGTCTGTGTGTGTGTGTGGTGTGTGTGGTGTGTGTGTGTGGTGTGTGTGGTGTGTGTGTGGTGTGTGTGTGGGGGGTGTGTGGGGTGTATGTGGGGTGTGTGTGTGTTGTGTGGTGTGTGTGTGTGTGTGCGTGTGTGTGTGTGTGTGTGTGTGTGTGTGTGGACTCCCCTGGGAGTTCATGAAAAAGATCACATCAGTTTTTGAAAAATAAAGAAGCTATGTTTTCTCAGCATGTCTGAATACAGAATGAGAAAACTGGCAACCCAGCATATACAGTAAAAAGTGATTAATATGGTCAATGTATACAATAAACTTACAAACGGAAACAAAGTAAAACTCAGTGGCTTAACAAAAAAGTGGCCAAAGAGCACAGATGAGTGATCTCACAATACAAAATTGAAACAGATATGACTGATATGGGGGGAGTGGCTTTCAAATATAAAAATATGGGGGGCGGGATTTCAAACAGTAAAGAAAAACGCAGTTTCAAGATGAAAAGCCACTATACACATGTCCAGATGGAAAACCAAGTCAAAGGACTAAAAGACGGTGAACCTGTCCAATGAGGAAAATGCCTTAGGAAAAATCCTCCCGCCTGGACCTGAAACCACGAAATAAGAAAACACAGCAATACCTAGGTCACTAAGTGGTGTCTCTTTCAGAGTACTGACTGGCCTGTATGCAGCTGGTTTAAAAGAGTCAGCTATTGTTCAAAGCTTTGTTAGAACTCATTGTAGACGTCTTCTGAGCCTGAGGCACATTCTTTTGAATATGATGGTAAATCTCCAACGACAGATTCGTCTTGTGGAAAGAGCCACAATTAATTTAAAGCCAAGTCTGGTTAGACTGTTTGTGATCAGGGAAAGCTTTTCTCGTAAATTGGCTCTGGAGGCGGTGACAGAAGAGCCATTTGAAAACTCTGTGGCAGCTCGCGGAAATAAATATTTTCAACCTCGAGTGAGAAGGATCCTATTTGGCAAGGTATCTCTCACCTGTCCTGGGTCAACGTCTCCCAACTGGTCTAGCCAGTCTTCTTTTCGCTAAGCCTCTGATAATTTAAAATATAAACTTGATCATGTCATCCTTGTTCCTGGTCATCTTCAAATAAAAACACAAACTCATAAAAATGACCCTAAAGGCTTATTTGGTTAGCTCCCTTTTTCTCCAGCTTCAGTCCAGTCTTATCAGAGTCTTTATCTATCCCATTCCCTCCAGTCTCCTTCTAGCCAATGAACAGCTCCTTGGTCTACAGATCTCAGCCCCAAAGGTCAAGGTCAAGAAGGTCAAGCTCTCCTTCCTAGCAAGCCTATTCTACCCTCTTGCCCAGGGTCACTCTTATCCACGGTACATGTTTCCAAGGTACCACTCCATCCTCTTCCTTGTACACAGTTTTGGCATTTTTATGGGGTTATCTGATTCATGTCTATCTCCTCACGGAGATTAGAAGCCTGCAGGAAGGCAAACACCCAGGCTGTTTTTACATGGTTACATTTCATAAAGCCCAATACATGGGGCATTCTTGATAAGTAACTGGAAGATGAATGAGAAATGCTCCCTGATACAGTTGTGAGGAAGATGTACTGGAAGATGGTTCCAATAATCCTCTCATCCCTTTGCGAATCTGCTCTCCCATCAGGAGGTGAGTCTGTTTCCCTCCCCTTGAAGGTATACTGGCCTCGGTGATTTGGTTTTCCTACAGAATGAGGCAGCAGTGACCCTGGGCCAGGTCTGGGTCTTGTGCTTCAGAAGCCTGGCAGTTTCTGCCCCGATTCTCTAGGAGAGTAGGGCCACACCGCAGGAAAGCTGGCCTCAACTACTGGGGGAAGAGCAACCACCAATTCTAACATCCCGACAGCCCAATAAACTAGACCTTGACTCATAACTGCCCAACAGTCACAGGCCATAGCAGGATTGTTGCCTTAAGTTACTAAGTTTTGAGATGATTTGTGGTGTGGCAAGGGGCTTCCCCCATGGCTCAGTTGGTAAAGAACCTGCCTGCCAATGCAGGAGATGCAAGAAATGTGGGTTCAATCCCTGGGTCAAGAAGATCCCCTGGAGAAGGAAATGATAATCCTTGGAGAAGAAAATAGCAACTCACTCCAGTATTCTTGCCTGGGAAATCCCATGGACAGAGGAGCCTGGGGGCCATAGTCCATGAGGTCGCAAAGAGTTGGACACGACTTCACACACACACCTACCTACGTGATGCAGCTAGAGTAACTGAAAAACTGGTCTCTTATCTTAAAGTCAAAGTTAGATTCTCTCCACACCATTATCTCTCAGAAGTCAGCCTTTTCCATAAGAATCAGGGGGCTGTTCTTTTGTACCTGCAGCAAAGAAATGCAATTTCTAACTGGCCTGGGCATCCACAAGCATCACTCTACGTCATTATGTGCCCTCACCCCTTTTTCTTGCCACTTTTCACATATCACCCTCTGAAACTTGTCATGTATTGAACTGTGCAGATTTTCAGCTCCACTAGGCAAGGATTTGTCTTTTATCTCCAGGAATTCTCCAGCTACTTGGCACATAGGAAATGCTCAGTGAAATTTTGCTGAATGAATAAATGACTCTGCCTCACTGCTTCCACCTGGTAATCATCTTGCCTGCACTGCCTTCTCCTGGACATTCCATCTTAAAACATATTCTCCCTCCTTACCATGTGCTGTCTTTTTAAAAAAACATCTAAACTTTTTTTTTTTTTTTTTTTTTTTTTTTTTTTTTTTTTTTTTTCTTTTTTTTTTTTTTTATTTTATTTTATTTTTTTTTAATTTTTTTATTATTATTATTTTTTTTTTTTTTCCAGTGGGTTTTGTCATACATTGATATGAATCAGCCATGGATTTACATGTATTCCCCATCCCGATCCCCCCTCCCACCTCCCTCTCCACCCGATTCCTCTGGGTCTTCCCAGTGCACCAGGCCGGAGCACTTGTCTCGTGCATCCCTCCTGGGCTGGTGATCTGTTTCACCATAGATAGTATACATGCTGTTCTTTTGAAATATCCCACCCTCACATTCTCCCACAAAGTTCAAAAGTCTGTTCTGTATTTCTGTGTCTCTTTTTCTGTTCTGCATATAGGGTTATCGTTATCACCTTTCTAAATTCCATACACATGTGTCAGTATGCTGTAATGTTCTTTATCTTTCTGGCTTACTTCACTCTGTATAATGGGCTCCAGCTTCATCCATCTCATTAGGACTGGTTCAAATGAATTCTTTTTAATGGCTGAGTAATATTCCATGGTGTATATGTACCACAGCTTCCTTATCCATTCATCTGCTGATGGGCATCTAGGTTGCTTCCATGTCCTGGCTATTATAAACAGTGCTGCGATGAACATTGGGGTGCACGTGTCTCTTTCAGATCTGGTTTCCTCAGTGTGTATGCCCAGAAGTGGGATTGCTGGGTCATATGGCAGTTCTATGTCCAGTTTTTTAAGAAATCTCCACACTGTTCTCCATAGCGGCTGTACTAGTTTGCATTCCCACCAACAGTGTAAGAGGGTTCCCTTTTCTCCACACCCTCTCCAGCATTTATTGCTTGTAGACTTTTAGTGTTGGAAGTGCTGGCCACAGCAATCAGAGCAGAAAAAGAAGTAAAAGGAATCCAGATAGGAAAAGAAGAAGTAAAACTCTCACTGTTTGCAGATGACATGATCCTCTACATAGAAAACCCTAAAGATTCTACCAGAAAATTACTAGAGCTAATCAATGAATATAGTAAAGTTGCAGGATATAAAATTAACACACAGAAATCCCTTGCATTCCTATATACTAACAATGAAAAAACAGACAGAGAAATTAAGGAAACAATACCATTCACCATTGCAACAAAAAGAATAAAATACTTAGGAGTATATCTACCTAAAGAAACAAAGGACCTATACATAGAAAACTATAAAACACTGATGAAAGAAATCAAAGAGGACACAAACAGATGGAGAAACATACCGTGTTCATGGATTGGAAGAATCAATATTGTCAAAATGGCTATTCTACCCAAAGCAATCTATAGATTCAATGCAATCCCTATCAAGCTTCCAACGGTATTTTTCACAGAACTAGACCAAATAATTTCACAATTTGTATGGAAATACAAAAAACCTCGAATAGCCAAAGTAATCTTGAGAAAGAAGAATGGAACTGGAGGAATCAACCTGCCTGACTTCAGACTCTACTACAAAGCCACAGTCATCAAGACAGTATGGTACTGGCACAAGGACAGAAATATAGATCAATGGAACAGAATAGAAAGCCCAGAGATAAATCCACGAACCTATGGACACCTTATCTTTGACAAAGGAGGCAAGGATATACAATGGAAAAAAGACAACCTCTTTAACAAGTGGTGCTGGGAAAACTGGTCAACCACTTGTAAAAGAATGAAACTAGAACACTTTCTAACACCATACACAAAAATAAACTCAAAATGGATTAAAGATCTAAATGTAAGACCAGAAACTATAAAACTCCTAGAGGAGAACATAGGCAAAACACTCTCCGACATAATTCACAGCAAGATCCTCTATGACCCACCTCCCAGAATATTGGAAATAAAAGCAAAACTAAACAAATGGGACCTAATGAAACTTAAAAGCTTTTGCACTACAAAGGAAACTATAAGTAAGGTGAAAAGACAGCCCTCAGATTGGGAGAAAATAATAGCAAATGAAGAAACAGACAAAGGATTAATCTCAAAAATATACAAGCAACTCCTGCAGCTCAATTCCAGAAAAATAAATGACCCAATCAAAAAATGGGCCAAAGAACTAAACAGACACTTCTCCAAAGAAGACATACAGATGGCTAACAAACACATGAAAAGATGCTCAACATCACTCATTATTAGAGAAATGCAAATCAAAACCACAATGAGGTACCATTACACGCCAGCCAGGATGGCTGCTATCTAAACTTTTTTTTTTAACTATTTTTTAATTGGCCATACCGTGTGGCATGTGAGATCTTAGTTCCCCGACCAGGGATCAAACCCACTGACTCTACAGTGAAAGCATGGCATCTTAACCAGTGGACGGCCAGGGAAGAAGATGTGCTGTCTTTTCTTATTTTAAATTAATTCTTAAATAGTAATGTCCATCTGAACCACAGTTCAGCCCAGTGCTCTTTCCTTTCATTCAGAGATAATAGCAATGGCTCAGTGCAATAATAATACTTATTTTGAACTTAAATCAGATGTGTCCAGAGTTCTGATGCATATAACCAAGTGTTCAGTAAATGCTTCCCCCCCTCATCCCCTTCTTTCTGATGCTTCCTTTTGCCCACTCCAAAGGCATCCACTCTTCATGGCAACATCCCACATCAACATATGTCAGTAATGATCTGTGAAACGTATGAATTCAGATAAGATTAACATTTATTGCCATTTGCTCTGTGCTAGGTGCTATACTAGGCAGCTGACCCATATAACATCCCACATTTTATGAAAAAAGAAAGCCTAGGTTGAAATCTCAGGTCAATACTTTCTCCATCCGGCAAACTACCTTCGGTACCAGTTGGCTCTAGACAAAAGAATGTAATAGGCAAAGACGAAACACACACTCAGGTCCCAAGTTTCCTTGAGACACAGTATATACCCTTCTTTCTTCCATATGTTGAAGGCTAACAACTTCAAATTCTCTTTATTTAGCTTCATGATCAAAACTTGTTTTCTAAGAACATTCACTCTAGGACTTTCCTGGTGGTCCAGTGGTTAAGAATCCGCCTGCCAGTGCAGGGAACATGGGTTCAGATCCCACATGCCTTGGAGCAACTGAGCCCTTGCTCTAGACCCCACGGGCTGCAACTACTGAAGATCGTGTGCCCTAAAGCCCATGCTTCACAACAAGAGAAGACAATGCAAAGGGAAGCCC
Source organism: Dama dama (assembly GCF_033118175.1). NCBI lineage: Eukaryota > Metazoa > Chordata > Mammalia > Artiodactyla > Cervidae > Dama > Dama dama. The sequence goes on along the minus strand of NC_083696.1, from coordinate 36,876,819 downwards.
GCTCACTGGAACTAGAGAACACCCCTGCACAGCAGAAAAGACCAAAGCACAACCTAATATAATAAAATAAATAAGCAAAAATAAAATAAATTCACTCTAAGTTACACATGACTGATCATTACGTCAAGTGTGATCTCCCTCCCCTGAAGGGGTTCTCAGTTTCAGGCAAATATTTAGGATATGGGAAGAAGACAAGGCTAGCAAGACTTAGACTTGAAGGCAGAAAAGTCAGATTTCTACCTGTAATCAGGCTATTCAGCCCAGCAACCAAACCAGCGCTGGTGGGGAAGAACCAGGGAGAGGGTGAAGTGTGGAGTCCATGGGGAGACAGAGCCTTCTCACAAATCCAGAGGGGCCTTCAGCAATGAGATGGCAGGTCCCCCCTCACCTGATTATCCTGGTCTGGTTCCCGCACAGGTGGGTGCTTCAGCCCTCAGGTTTGCACAGTACACCCACCCCTGCTCTGGTTTTAGTTTCCAAGCCCTCTGTCCTCTGGCAGCTGAGGGCAAACCCATAAGCTCTTTTCCCAAGAGACTACTTGTCCTACTTAAGAGCTCATGTCCCTTGGGTATAATAACATAATGGCATATTTATTCTTCTCTACACATTTTGCATGAAAAATGTACTTAAGATAGTTACTAAAAACAAACAACATCTCACTGATGGCTCAAGAGATGTAGTGCAGTCTTCAAGTCCCTGCTTAGTCAACTGCGATACGTCTAGATGCTTCTGTAGTGATTTCCAGACATCGTTCACTGTTCTATTCCTTAGCATTTGTAATATCACTTTGAGGACCAATCTCATCAATTTGTGATCATTGTTTTCAATTTGTCTCCTTAACTAGACTGTGAGACTCTTGAGGGCAGAGTCTGTGCTTTGGTCAACTTTTTGTTCTAACACAGTGCCTGGCACTTATTATACAGTCAATCACTCTGGGAAGACACAATGTCTTACTTGTTTGGTGTCAAAAAGAAACTGTGGACCATAGATTTGGTAGGTTTGGTGATCTTGTGCCCATTTTCACTTCAAAGTTACCAGCTTCCCAAGACAGCAGATCCACAAGAGAAGCTCTGATAAGACCAGAGTCTCCTTTCCCCTAGATGGACTCAAGATCCAGTCTACCACACTCATCTTCTCGGATAGCTAAGCCACAACTGGAAGTCCCAAACTCCCAGTCACCCATCCTTATCTGAGCTGTTCCCACCATCTGGCTCTGTATGACTCCTAATCTGATCTAGGAGCCTCAGGAGATGTGGTTCGATCCCTGGGTCGAGAAGATCCCCTGAAAGAGGAAATGTCAGCTCACTCCAGTCTTCTTTCCTGGATAATCCCATTGACAGAGGAGCCTAATGGGCCACAGTCTATGGGGTCACAAAGAGTCAGACATGACTGAGTGAGCAAACAAACAACACAATCTGATTTAGCCTATGTTCCTTCACAGTCTCCCCTTCTTTACTTCGGCCCCTAGATACAATCAGTCAACAGCAACATTCCCTATCATTCCCAGCCTCTTAGCTGTGAGAGACCAGCATTCAGCCTTCTTGATTGGTCTTCCTTTAAATATATGACCTTAAGTCTCAAACACGTCCTCAGGACCTCCTGGTGACTCTAGAAAATTTCCATAATCTATTTACTCTCTCACCTCAAAGACTGATCTTTCACATTTTCTTCTACTCCTCAAACTACCATCACTTCCTATTCCTTCCTCACTCTTAGTTGATGATCTTAATTATTTTTTTCTTTCCAACTCAATTTATTGAAAATAGGGAATAGAGATGCCACAGGACATTTTCAAAAACACTTAGATATTTGGTTCATTTCTTTTTAATGATGAGCAGAATTATACAGAAGGGAACCCAAAGAAAGAGAAATTAAGCTGACGTGTACTTTTATTTGACTACAATTTGCTCCTGATGTATAAAGCCAGGCTGAAGCCATCAGCATTACTTACAACTAAAATTTAACTCTAACAATGATGCTTTTGGCTTGGTAAGAACATTTGCTTTTTAAAAATGAATGTTTTCTATTCCCTTAGTCATTCTGAAATTAAAACCAGCTTAGTTTTAAAAATACATAAATTTCATCAGATTTTGAGATGACCATGAGTCTTATTTCATGGAGAACATGCATGCATTTGGAAGTGATCTTGACCTTTCCCCTCCTTACCTACTGCCTCTGTGCTCATACACTCTGGCTTCTCCATCATTTTCAAACCCTCTTGTCTCCTCCCTTGGCTGTACCATCAGGATCTCTCTATGCCATCATTTTCATCAGAAAATAAACATGATATCCTATCTCCCACCTTTGAAATTTTTCTCTAGATCCTTATAGCGACACTGCCTTTTCCTGTCCCACAGTCTAGCAAAACCCTTCCACTTCACCTTTCAGTCTCTAAAAAAAGTACACAATCAGGCTTTTGTCTCCATCACTCCGCTGAAACTACAGTCCTCAAAGAAAGTGTTAGTTGCTCAGTTGTGTCCGACTCTTTGCGACCCAGTGTACTGTAGCCCGCCAGGCTCCTCTGTCCATGGGATTCTCCAGGCAAGAATACTGGAGTGGGTTGCCATTTCCTTCAGGACTTCCTCCTATCACCAAAGACCTCTACAAGGCCAAGTCGAGTGTAGATTCCCAGTCCTCCTCTGACTTGGTCTAGCAACTGCATGTGATAGCTGATGACTCCTGCCTTCATGAAACATCTCCATTCAGTTTCCGGGACATCACCTTCTTCTACCTCCCTGGCCACTCCTTCTCAGTTTCTTTTGCTGATCATTTCTCTTCCTTTTCCTGACCCTCAAATATCAGGATCCAAGGCTCAGTCTTCATCTCTCTTTTCTCTCCACACTTTCTCACTTGCATATCCTTCCATTTCTGTGGAAATATGTTGATGTGTCCCAAGTTTATATCATAAACTTGGATAGACATAAATAGCTTCCCCTCTTTAGCTCCAAATACATGCATGTAACTGCCTACTTGACATATCTACTTCCACATAGAATAGACACTTCTCAGCATGGACTGTATAAAATAAGCACTTGTGCTTCGCATTCCTGCCAGACCCTTACCATCCCATCATTGTTTAGTTTCAGGAAATACTACTATTTACCCAGTTGTTAGGGCCAAAACCCCAGAAGTTATCTCTACTCCTCTCTTTTTTTCATATGCTATGTCCAAACGTGTCAGTTCTACCTCTGAAATAAGTGCCTAATGGGAGTACATCAAGGCTGTATATTGTCACCCTGCTTATTTAACTTATATGCAGAGTACATCATGAGAAACGCTGGGCTGGAAGAAGCACAAGCTGGAATCAAGATTGCTGGGAGAAATATCAGTAACCTCAGATATGCAGATGACACTACCCTTATGGCAGAAAGTAAAGAAGAACTAAAGAGCCTCTTGATGAAAGAGGGGAATGAAAAAGTTGACTTAAAGCTCAACATTCAGAAAACTAAGATCATGGCATCCAGTCCCATCACTTCATGGGAAATAGGTGGGGAAACAGTGGAAACAGTGGCTGACTTTATTTTTGGGGGGCTCCAAAATCACTGCAGACTGTGATTGCAGTCATGAAATTAAAAGACGCTTACTCCTTGGAAGGAAAGTTATGACCAACCTAGACAACGTATTAAAAAGCAGAGACATTACTTTGTCAACAAAGGTCTGTCTAGTCAAGGCTATGGTTTTTCCAATAGTCATGTATGGATGTGAGAGTTGGACTATAAAGAAAGCTGAGCACCGAAGAATTAATGCTTTTGAACTGTGGTGTTGGAGAAGACTCTTGAGAGTCCCTTGGACTACAAGGAGACCCACCCAGTCCATCCTAAAGGAACTCAGTCCTGGGTGTTCATTGGAAGGACTGATGTTGAAGCTGAAACTCCAATACTTGGCCACCTGATGCGAAGAGCCGACTCATTTGAAAAGACCCTGATGCTGGGAAAGATTGAGGGCAGGAGGAAAAGGGGACGATAGAGGATGAGATGGTTGAATGGCATCACTGACTCAATGGACATGAGTTTGGGAGTTGGTGATGGACAGGGAGGCCTGGCGTGCTGCAGTTCATGGGATTGAAAAGAGTTGGACATGACTGAGTGACTAAACTGAACTGGGATCACTTTGAACCATGCCCACCTGTCTTACCTGAGTGCAGGGCTTCCCCACCTTTCCCCCCTTGATGTCTCCAACAGTCTCCTAAGTGGTCTCCCTGTTTCAGCTCTTATCTGGGAAACAGCCCTCACTCCTCCCAGCAACCAGAACCATCCTTTAAAAATATAAGACCAGCCACTCACCTGCTAAAGCCCCTCTGATTGGATGACTTCCCATCACAATTAGAATAATACGCAAATTCTACTTTGGCCTAAAAGATAGGTCAGGTTCCTTGCCAGCTCTGCACTGGCTACTCCCTCTGCACAGAAAATTCTTCCTCCCAGACTTTGCAAAGCTTGCTCCTCACTTCAGTCAGGTCTCTGCTCAAATATCACCTCTTCAGAGAGGACTTTCCATGCCACTCACCACATTGTCATCTCAGTCTCTATCTTATTGTCCTGTTTATTTTTAAAATAGTGCTTGTTAATCCTTGACTTTTAAAGGTATATTTGTTTGTTTTTGTCTAGTTCCCCCCAAAGATTGCAAACATCTCAGTGCAAGGACTTTTCTGCCTTGTTCACCCTAAGGGTCTAGAACAAGTGCTTAATAAATACAGTACTTGACAGGTGAACAGATGCACAGCTAAATGTTCAAACTTTAAGAGGAAGGAATGGGATGCAGACGATAGGTAAGGAAGCAGTGACTCAGGTAAAGAAGGTTGTATGCTGCTACTGCTAAGTCACTTCAGTCGTGTCCGACTCTGTGCGACCCCATAGATGGCAACTCACCAGGCTCTCCCGTCCCTGGGATTCTCCAGGCAAGAACACTGGAGTGGGTTGCCATTTCCTTCTCCAAAAGAAGGTTGTATAAATACAATCAAAGCTGTGATGTCATTCTAGAAGCAGAGAATGCAATAATGATGAAAGGCCAGGGAATGGACTTGAAAGGGTCTCTCAAGCAGCTGTGTTGGGTAGAAATTTCTGCAATGATGGAAATACTCTATATCTCTGCTGTTCAAAGCAGTAGCTGCTGGCCACACGTGGCTACCGAACACCTGAAATGGTCCAGTGGGACTAAGCAACTGAATACTAATTTTCTTTAATTTTAACTTACATTCAATAGATACATGGGGCTAGTGGTTATGATAGTAGACAGCAAAGCTTTAAAACCTGAAGAATTCCTTCCCCTGACTTGTGATTTTGGGATAATAACATATACCTCACTTAGTTATTGAGAGGACTAATGATATCAAATTGTCAATGTCTGAAACATAGTTAGCCCTCAAAAAATAACAGCTGCAAAGACCACACAATGTTGCCAATAAAAGGACTTTCAGTACATGCCATGTAAATTGACTCTAAAGTACAGAAAGGCTTTTATGACTTTTTACTGTAATTTTTTGTTTGCTTGAGCTAGTGGATAACCAATGTGTATGGGTCGACATTGGAGCTCACAAACTAAAAATAGTAAACAACCATTCTGGGTTGTCAGGAAGGCCTACCAGAGGTAAATGATGAATCCAAGTGCATCAGTTAGCTGACACTTATAATGAACTAATTAGTTTTGACAACAGCTCATTCAGCATTTGTGAAAATTGGATCTGTAACATAACTGTTTGCTTTAATACTTAGGATTAAAATAAAGGGGAATGTATTTACTTATTGGAAACAGTATATTGAATTCTTTAAAGGTTAAACTGTTTTGGAGATATATTTTTTTCTTGCCAGTAGCTCATTATGGGTTCTTCCACACAGAATCCAGAAAACAAAATGAACACAGATATAGAACATAAGCAGACCATTTTCACTAACCCTTAGGAATAATCTAATCTAATAATCAAATTGCACAAGTTTGTTCAGGATAAGCATCAGTCTTATTTTTAGGCCAAGAGAATTTGCAGTCCACAGCAGCAGAGGTGAAAGTGAAATTCCATTGCCCCTGCCTAATTGCCTGGTGGAGGAGACTCAGAGACTTGAAATCCAAGGATGGATGTTTTTAAGTTAAACACAGGCTTAAAAGCATTAACAGAAGCTGATGTTCTTATTAGGAAGACCAATTAATCTGCATCGATGGGAAACCACTTTGCAGGAGTCGAAAAAGTGCACTAGTACTGAATATAAGTGATCCTGGAGCAGAAAGGGAATGAAAACTTACTTTTCTACAGGGAAGTCTTTCCTAACTGCTCTCCTAGCTTTGCCGTTTGAAATGCAGATCTTTTCTCCTCCACCCATGACTGTGAGTCTAGGATAGCAGAAGGGGAAGAGCTGATGTAAAGACTTACCAATAGGCATCACTAAGAAAAAAGGCAGCCAGCAGAGGACGAAGCAGCCGACCACGATGCCCAGCGTTTTGGCCGCTTTCTTCTCGCGGGAAAATTTGAGCAGTCTCACGGAGAAGTGCGTCTTGTTCTTGGCGCTGGTCACCCCGCTGCCTCCTACCTGGGCGTTTTTGCGATGGATGCGGAGTGTCACCTGCTCCGAGTCTGACTTGTCGGTCTTGAGGCCCGACTTGAGGCCCCGGCTCTCCCTCTTGGCCACCACGTAGACCCGGCAGTACATGACCAGGATGATGGTCAGTGGCACGTAGAAGGAGCCCAGAGCCGAGAAGAGCACGTAGCCCGGCTCCTCGTTGATCTGGCAGATGGTCTCGTCCTCCGGGGCCGGCTGCCTCCAGCCGAAGAGGGGCCCGATGGAGATGACCAAAGAGAGCGCCCAGACGCAGAGCAGGGCCATGAGGCCCCTCTTCTGGGTGACGATGGTGGGGTAGCGCAGAGGATAGCTCACGCCGATGTAGCGGTCAATGGAGATGATGCAGAGTCCCATGATGGAAGCCGTGCAGCACAGGACGTCCACCGCCGCCCAGACATTGCAGAAGACCCTGCCGAAGGCCCAGTAGCCCAAGATCTCGAAGATAGCGGAGAAGGGCAGCACCGTGGAAGTGAGGAGAAGGTCGGCCACCGCCAGGTTGACGATGTAGTAGTGTGTGACCGAGTGCAGGTGCCGGTGGCAGGCCACGGAAAGGATCACGAGGATGTTCCCCAGCACCCCGAAAAGGATGAGGCCCCCCAAGATCACCCCGAGCAGAATGGCCTTGGAAATGTTCACCGGTGGCGGCGGGTGGGTGCAGTTGGAGCTGTCGGAGGCATTTCCGGAGAGAAACACCATGGTCCCAGCCCCCGGGGGCCGGGGCCGGCAAAGTCCAGCTCTTGAAGGCCACCCCTCGGCGGGAGCGGAAGACGGGAGCGAGGGAGCGGGGAGTCAAAAGCTCTCGGTTCCCAGGAGCTTCGTCTGCTGGGGTTGTCTGGGGGTAAGAGAGAACGTGCAGCGAGGAAGCAACCCCGGCCAGCCCGGGAAACCCTCAGTAGGCCACGCAAAGGGGTAGGGCTTTACAGGCGACATGGCCAGGGGCGCGCGGAGCTGCCAGCCGACGCTCTCCACCCGCAGCGCTGGCCCGGGGCCCCGGCTCCCTCCCTATCTGAGCCTTTGCACGGAACTTAGGAAGACGCGATGCAAAATGCAATCCCAGAATTATGGGAGTCCCCTTTCCTGCACTGTCCGCTCCGTCCGGGTGAGAAGCTTGAGCATTCTGCACATAATTGGAATTCAAAACTCCAGTCTCCCCCCACAAACCACAAGCAAGTACTGGTCTGCCGTCGACTCTCAAAGGCGGGGACCGTTGGCATCTGGGCGCTTCTCCCCACCCGCAGTTACACTCGGTGTGGCTGGATTCATGATAGATCGCGCAGGCCGAGGGGAAACGCGGATGTGAAATGTTCACCAAGAGCGAGATGGCTGCGGAGCGTAGTTTGCCAGCGTTGTCCTGAAAGAACGCAAAGAAATGCAGAGTGTAAGCCAGCCGTCCCGGGGAGCAAGGCCGTGCTAGACGCGGGGTCTGACCCGGCCGGGAGCCCCGCCGACTCTGAGATCCCGAAGCTACCCGTCCTGCCGCAACCCAGCGCGCGGGAGGGGACCGCGAGCCGTGCCCCGCCGCTGGGCACCTGCCCTGGCGCGCTCCTCCTCGCGGCCTCTGGCGGTGTTCAAGGACCGAGGCAAACACACCCCAAGCTCCAGCACGGCCGGCGTGAAATTAAAATCTGAAATTAAATTAATTTAAATCTAGCCTGAAATTAAAATCTAGCCCGAGTGGCGCGATTTGAGGCTGAAGGGTATGCCGCGCCGAGCCAAGCTGGTGGAAACCCGGAGAATCTACCCGGTGGCCACTTGCACAGGTTGCTTCTCAGTCACCTGGAGGGGGCGGCCTGGGAGAGGGAGCCGCCGAGACCCGGGGGCCGCAGAGGCAGTGCCACGGGCACGCTCACGCCAGAGGAATTCACACTTGAGTGTGCGGAGCGCGCCGGTCTGTCGACCAGCCAAGCCGGCCTGAAAGCCGGGTCCAGAGGAAAGCTCTGGGGACCCAACGAGGGCTGAACCCTACTCTCAGGTCCGAGAGTCCTTTCCGAGCCACAGGATCAGAGGTCCGGGAGGACTGGAGCCTCTAGCCACGCCCAGGGGGGCCCTGGGGGTTCCGGGGAGGAGTGGGAGCAGGGAGCATCGCTCAACCTAAGGGGCTTTGCTGGCGGCAGTCACTGCGGATTTTGTAGGCGTAAAAATCAAGCCCGCGAGCCGGCGGCCAGGGGACGCCTCGTATTTATTTTCCGAGCCGGGGGCCACCGTCTGCGTAAAAAAGCTAGATTTCCATAGCTGCGAGCCGACCACAGGGACTCCGGTGGGAATGCGGGGGAGTGGGGACCCACCTTGCGGATGGGCCCGGAGGCGGGATTCCCTCAGCAAAGGCTTCTGTGAAAATCCCAAGTTCTAGAGCTCACAGGTGATAACAGAACGCAAGCAGCTGCAGAAATCCGTTTCCCCTTACCGCGGAGCGATAAATACGCTGTTAAAAACACACTTGTTAACTAGGAGATAAGTTCCCAGAATACAAGAGGGAAACGCGGTGGGGTGGGGAAGGCGGGTGAAAGGCGGAGCAGGAGCTTGGGGAAAGTGGGAGTAGGGTCTCGCCAGGAGGCCCCGGGAGGATTGCCCTCACCCGCCCGGCCCCGCAGCGCACTCACCTGGAGCGCGGATGCAGAGCCACCGGCGCGCGCGCGGCGAGAAGTGGGGCGGCCCGCGGTCCCCGGAGCAACTCCGCCGCCTCCTGCCTGCGGGGAGAGGGGACCGTCTCTCCCACCAAACAGTTCCCGGTCGTTTTGCACCCGCTGACTCACCCCTCTACCAGAGACGTCTTTAAGGTCCTGGCTCACAGACGCTTTACCTGGAGATTTTAACAATAAAGAAAACAGAAAAAGGGGAGGGGGGAAATACAGGCAAGCAGTAACTCCATCTTCACCCTTTTAATATTCAGCTCCCCTACATCAGCAAAGACTGGCAAGGAACTTTGCGGCTCTCGCTGACGTAACACAGTCAGTAGCCCCGGCTAGTACCGTAATCTCCTGCTGTTACCGTATTACTCGGCGGTAATAGGCCCTTTGCGCCCACTAGATTTTGTTCTGTTTTGTTTTTTAATTTTTGGCTTTTGCCTTTTGCCTTGAGTGAATTAGGTTCTCACTTTCCTTTAAGAAAGTGTGAGGGGGGAGGAGGAAGCGGGGAGAAGGGATTTTTTTTAAATTTGTAGTAAATAACTTCTTTTCATGATCTGATTTTAAAAATAAAGAAAAACAGACATTTGCCAGACAAGTATTACGGTGCGTATGATGTGTTCAAAGAAATGCCCAGTAGATTTACTTTTGAACAGCTTGATTCAATTAACGCTTGGACTAGGTTCTGTTAAAATCGAAAAGAAGTGTATTGTTATGCCAAATATGCAGGTGAATTTTATTATTTGCAGATATTTTAAGAAGAAGAATGTAAAATCAGATAAATTTCAATAAATCTGATTGTAATAAAATTATAATTCCAGAAGAATAAAGTGAGCATATCTAAACCTTTTGAAACATGATTCACTTCTCATTTCTGCAGACTAATGGATTAAGAAAGCATGTTGGTTCCACTGCAGTTTCTTACACAGCTTAGTGTTTTTAAAGTGCTGTTTATTATTTTCCAGTTTCCATAAGAAAATATATCCTTTAAAAGAGTACTGTTGTTTAGTCACTAAGTCGTGTCTGACTCTTTTGTGACTCCATGGACTGTAGCCTGCCAGGCTACTCTGTCCATAGGATTTCCCAGGCAAGAGTGCTGAAGTGGGTTGCTATTTCCTCCTCCAGGGGATCTTCTTGACTCAGGAATCAAATCCGTGTCTCTTGTGTCTCCTGTATTGGCAGGCGGATTCTTTACCACTGGTGTAACCTGGGAAGTGTGTCCCCGCTCCCCCCACTGCCCCCGCCCCCGCCCCACACAAAAGAGTATTACTTCTCTTTAATTTTCTTATTGAATGAATAATTAGAGTTGGAATAGCTGACATTGCCAGTCTTACTTACTTTTTTTTTTTTTTCCTGATAAATCCCATGTGCTTTTTACCTTACAGTTGAATAAAGTCATCTGTGTTTTGGAATATTGGGAAAATGCCAGAATTTTCTCCATTCTTGATTCCCATCTCCTAAGTCCCCTCCTTTCATTTTTATTGATTCAGACAAAACACTCTGTTTGTAAATATAGTAGTTTCTGTTAAATCTAGTAACAGAGAAGTAAGGACTTGAATTCCCTCCCCTTAACAGAAGTTTATTATTACCTTTTTCAAGGGAAATGTTTGGAAGACTTTTATCATACCTCAGAACCTCTCCTAGAAATGCCCTCAGGAAGATCAGGGGAGGAGGAAGCAGGGAGAAGGGATTTTTTTGCTTCATCCAAGACCTAATGTATAGATGACCTCTTTCTTAAAAAGAATGCCATTCTACCCCCACATCTATAGGGGTGGTACCGACACTTATCTGGAGAAGGAAATGGCAACCCACTCCAGTATTCTTGCCTGGAGAATCCCATGGACAGAGGAGCCTGGCAGGCTAAAAGTCCATGAGGTTGCAGAGTTTGACACAACTTGGAGACTCAACAACAACAATAACAAACAACAACTGACACTGTGTTTGATTAGACTTTAATACTATTTGATTAATTTTTGACTTGACTTTACTATTATTTTAAAAATAAACACACAAATGGCTCTTTCATTCATAAACTGAATTCTGTGTTGGAGAAGCAGACATGAGAGGAGACAGGAAATCTGGGTTTGCTCTCATCCTTAAGTCACTTGCTCTCTGAGATGTAGTCCCCTGGGTTGGAAAGGCTGTATCAGTTCCCTGAGACTCCTACATCTTATCATCCAATATGTATACAATGTCTGTTCTTCAGAAATCCCACCCACCAGAGGACTATATTACTGTCTAGTTTCGTATCCATTAACCTTTCAGCATGAATGCAAGCTTTCTGGTAAGATCTGTTCCATGGTAGATAAGGAAATAGTGTAATCAAGAAGAGCAAGTAAAAATTGCTCAACTCTGCAGGGTCAAAATGTACAAAGACTTTGGAACTCTCGATCTCCCATCCCTAACTAACAAGCATACTCACAATCCCAGCCCCCTCAACCAGGTAACCCATGCCAGCTCTTTATTTCTAGCTTGGCCCCCGGATGGTGCCAGGTAAGTCTTTCAAATCTGCTTCTAAACCTGTGAATATCAACATTTGCTAAACTAACTTTCAGAACCAATCTTTCCGTGGCTAATCACAGATTGGCTAATAGGAAACTATTCATCTCCTTAAAGAATGGTTGACATGGATGCCCCAGAAGATGTTCAGTGAGATCCATGAGAAGGTGGAGTAAGGTCAGAACAGGCTGTGAAGTGGTAAAGGTCTGTTCCTGCCCTCCTGTGAGACCAGGATGAAACTCACTTTCACTTTTTTACTCTGGAGACAGTTAAGAAAGATTGGAAAACAGATCAGGGAAAACTGCTATTTGCTTACAGGAAATCTGTAAGTACAGGAATATCAGGACATCACAATAGTGCATTCAGCTGCCTCAAGCCTCAATAATGTGCAGCATATCCAGAAAAAAAAATCTCCTGGCAAATCTTCACATGTGCTGTGGGTTGAAGCCTTCATTCCTATGCAACAGTGGTACACAGTGCATGATGACATCTGCTTTTCTTTTTCTTTCAGAACTTCCACAGGAATTCCTCTCATTGGTATAACCCCAAATCTGGCTAGCAGAGATTCTTCCATCCATTGGAATGCAGAGAAGAACATAGAGAAGGAAAAATAATTCTAAGTGGCTGATGGATAAGTTGGTATAATGTCCACTGGTCATTTTTATAGTGGTGTTTCCCCTTTTTGTCTCATTGGTTTGCAAGTACTCTTTACACATTATGGCAGCCCTGAAAATGTGCTGTCAAGATCTCCTGATACGTAATTGACTGACAGTCCCACATTTTGTCCTTCTGGATCCATCCCTGTGCTCAAGCTATACTTCCTACTGGCTACTCCCAACCAATGGCTAAGCATGGAAGAGGTTCTAATGCAGGCCTGTTACTATAAGACCTGGGATTTCCTGAATGGGGGACTTTGTCTCATGTGCTCCTCATTGGCTGGCCAAAACTTTCTTCTAACTGTGCAACAGTCTGATATATTTCTTTCCCAGTACTTCTTCCCTTTCACAGGATTCTGACTTAGATCATAGTTGGAAGGCTCTCTTTCTTCAACTTTCTCTTTTTCCTTCACAGGAATTTTCCCCTTATATCTTTTGCATGATTAATTAATTATGTCTTGGTGTCTGTTTACTGGGGTACAAAATTAACATATATATTAAGGATGTCAGCCCTTTGTGATATATGTTGAAATGAAAGATATATGATATATGATATAAATGATATATATATCAATTATATATGATATAAATGATATATGATATGAAATATATATATTTCTTCCAGTCACAGATATTTAAAGGAAAACACATCATGAATTTATATATACATATGAATTCTTAAATAAAACATAAAGAATAGAATTTTTGAAAAAAATTGACAAATTTCCATCAATATTCAATACTTTTCAGTTTGATAAAAGATACAAAAGGGCAAGATTAAAGTATAACTTTAATTGGGAGCAAATATTGTAAAACGTATAACACAATAAAATTATTTTCTGGAGTATATATGTTCTACTGTCTAACCTTTGTCATTTCTGAAAAGTCAGAAAATTTATATTATTTTGTCACTGTAGATAGTATATAGTTTTTGTTTTCTAACTGATTCACATTGGTCAGCTGACGAAAATGTGACCAGAGGCTTGCAGGAACCTAACCCTGAATTTCCCAGGAATGGTTCCATATTCACTAATTCAGTGTTTGCAGTGACTGTATAGAACATAACTACCATAAGTGTGAATAACTGTGTATGTCTGTCTGGGTATGTCTGTACACACACACATACACAGTGTGCATATGCACATGTATATATAGATAATCCAGAATTTATAATTGTTATATGCAGGATTACTATGACAAAATACTCCACTATTTCCAGAAGCTAGAAATGTCATTTGAATTTTAATGAGTTCATTGATTTTCAACAAAAATCTTACCAGAATTTTAGTTGTAATTGCAAGAGTTAGATTGTAGAGAATTAACATATTTATAATAGTTCTATTTCTTCTCTTACTCAAAATATATTCTTTAATAATGAAAACAAATTTTTTTTATAAGCATCTGGCCTGACTTTGGTTAGTAATTTTTAGATAACTTTTATTTCTTATTCCTATTATAAATAGTGTCTTTTCCTTATTTGATTTGCTGATATATGGAAATGGCCTTAATTTTTGTACATTGATCTTATGTACTGAATTTCTTTCATTTCTTTTTCCTTTCAAAAAATTAATATTGATTCTTAAAATTTCTGGATCATCTTGGATTTCCTACAAAGGCAATTATCTATATTTAGTTAACAACTTTATGTCTTTCTTTCAAATGCTTATATGTCTTCTTACTGCTTTTATATTTAATTATAGCCCCAGTATAATGTTGAATTTTAGGGATAATTATAAACATTCTTGCCTTAATCTTTACTTTAATGGGAGTGCTCCTAGACTTCCAATAGTTAGGATGATGTTTGTATATCTTTTGCTAATAATTTGTTAAATTGATTCCCATCTATTTCTAATTTGCTAAGTGGCTTTTTAAAATTCTTCTCACTCTTAAGGTTTTATGATTTTTCACTTTTAATTTATTAATATGGTGAATTACATAGATTGATTTTTATATTGAATATTTTTCTGTTCTTAATTTATGAATACTACTTAGTCTTAATATAATATTTTCTTTTATATACTTTACATTCCATTTTTTGGTAGTTTATTCATAATTTTTTCTAGTGCCATTTACCAGTAAGATTGGACTATGATTTTCTTTTCTAATATTTTATTTATTCTGCTTTGAAATTATAATTGTACTCACCAAAAAAATGATATCTGGCTCTCCCTCTTTTTCTGTTCTCTTGGACAGTATAAATATATTAGAAAATCTGTTATTTGAAGATTGTGGGAATTCAAGTACATTTTTATTTCATATTTACTATTGAAAGATAGTTTTATTGGTGATAAAATTATAAGTTGACATTGATTTTTCTCTTTAGTACTTAGAAGATTAATTCTTTTATGCTATTACTCATTTTTTGCTGCTGATAATTTTGCTATCAGTCTAACTGGCATTTGTGTGTAATCTTTCATCTCCCTAGTACTTTCTATTTTTACCTTTTATGTTCTGCATTTTCATAAAAATGTGAATTTGTTTCCATTCTGTTGAGTACTACAGTGTCTTTTCAGAGTGATTATTTCTGAACAGTTTCCATCTGTTATTCTTCATTTAAACTTTAAAAATTGAAATAAAACACAGATGCAGAAAAGTGCACCAACTGTAAAGGTACAACTTGATGGATTATCACAATCACCCAGATTTTGAACAAGAACACTTCCAATTCCCTCAGTCTTTTCCATAGGTAATTACATTCTTCCCTAAAGGTAATCACTATCTCAATGTCTAACTTTATATTTACGTCTATTTTTGAATTTTATTTAAATCATACAATATATATTCAATCATGTCTAGCTTCTTTAGTTCAGGATTACATTTATGGGATTCACTCATGCTTTTCATATATATCATATGGATCATTTATTGATGCTGCTTTATATTAATAGTATTTAAGTGTATAAATAAGATAATATTTTATTATCTTTGTGTGGTGTTCAACTATTGTCGATAGTGTTGCAATGAACTTCGTGTGAAGATTTTTGGTGCACATGGCCAGAATTTCCATTGGATATATTTCCTAGAAATGGAATTACTGGATCTTAGGGCAAAGTATAAATTCTAGATGTTCTACTTTCGTATATATTGACACATACTTTTGCAAAGTAGTTGTACCAGTTACATTCCTATCAGAGGTACAAGCATGTCTATTGTTGGTCTTCTTAATTTTAACCATCTTGGTGTGTATGTAGAAATAGCTTATTGTGGCTTTAGTTTGCATTTTCCTGGTTACTAGTGAATTCAAGAAACTTTTCATATATTTATTGGTTGACTATCTTTTTTGTGCAGTGTTCAGGTCTTTTTTTGAAATTCCTATTGAGTTATCTGATATTGTTTTCTTATTAGTTTTTTTTAAATAAAATTTTCATTGGATAAAATGTGAAAAAAAAAACAACCAATAAAATCATTACTGTACAGCTAGCTAGAATACTCACAAAGGAAACATCCTGATTAAGAAATCCATTCTTATCAGAATCCCAGGAGGACCTTTCATGCTCATTCCCAATTATTATCATCTTTTTCCTTCCCAAAATTAACAACTATACTGACTTCTAAGACGAGAGGTTAATTTTGCCTATTTTTTATGATTGGAGTCTCCTAGGCATATATATATTTGTATTTAGTATCAATCTTACATATGAGAGTCACCTTATTATTGCATATCGCATTAGTTTTCTTCTCAAGCTTCTAGACTAGTGCTTTCCAATAAACCTCTGTAACAACAGAAATTTTCATAATGGAAAAGAATACTAAAAAATAAGAATATATGTGTGTATAATTGATTCACTTTTCTGTACAGCATTAATTAACACAACAGAGTAAATCAACTATAATAGAAACGTTGTCTAGTTTATATGTGGCACTATTTGTTCACCGTATGCATATTAGAAGCTTCCCCTGCAAAAGACAGAATTGACCATAGCATAGCAATTAAATTGCCACTTGATGAAAAGAAATACCTCTAAGTCACTGAGAAAATAGTTGGTGACATTTATGAAAGCAGGAGGAGAAGATTTGTGAGATGGCTGACAAATGTTGTAAGTGTGGTTTGAATATGATGAAGCTGATGTTGCTGGTGCGCTTTGCGGCAGAATACAGTTCTACAGAGTATGGTGGTAACAGCAGTGATTAAAACACTGAGCGTTATTATCATGAGCTGGGTTCCAAATTCCTTACAGAGATAGTTAGCAGGAAAGAAAGTTCTTGCTTCATGGACCTTATAATCTAACAGGGATAAGTGTTTTAGGTAACTATTTATGAGTGATTTTGTTGTCTGGAGGATGGAGCTGAGGAGACAATTGCGTCAATCGAAAAATGTTGGCAAATGCTTATGTTTTCAAGGTGGGACATGGAAGAGGAGCTAGAAACTAATAAAGAGCTGGGAGAATAAAATATCAAAAGTTTGAGGGTTTTTTTTTTTTTTTTTTTTTTTTAAGTATGGTCTGGAGTCAAATACAAAGAATTGAAAAGAAAGACTGAAGCATTAGAGATAATCTGTTATACACATTTTGTAAATGGACACACTATTTGCTAACCCCATTTATGACAGTTTGTTGATGTTCTTACATAACTTTTGTTGGGGGAGAAATACCTTAAGAGGCACATGGATAGAACATAAGTTCACTTTTTGTTTTGTTTGTTGCCAAATTTGGTGACATTTAATAGCTGTTCAATTCCTCAATGTATTAGACAAGAGAGCATTGTGGTTGCAATCGGCCAACACCATTTACTTAAATCTGCCTTTTCTCTTTATAGATTTCTTCGTATATAATATATATATATTTCTCCTTATGTGAAGTCCCTCAGTCATGTCCGACTCTTTGCGACCCCATGGACTGTAGCCTACCAGCCTCCTCTGTCCATGGGATTTTCCAGGCAAGAATACTGGAGTGGGTTGCCATTTCCTTCTCCAGGAGGTCTTCCGGACCCAGGGATTGAACCCAGGTCTCCCGCATTGTAGGCAGATGCTTTACCGTCTGACCCACCAGGGAAGTCCCTATTTCTGCTTATATATTATATAATATACTATATTAATTTTCAGCAAAATTTTGAATTTCTCTTTTTCTAAAGAAACAAATCCTTGCTCATTTTAACTTCTGGAGGATAGAATTTTTGGCATTTGAAAACAAATCTCTGCAAATAGTTTTTAGAAAAATATTTTATTTTTCTTTTGTGGTTTTTCTCCTTTGAATGTGGAAGGTTTAAAAAGCCACAGCTTCTTTTCCATACAAGTAACTTCCCACATAAACAAAATAATAGCTTCTAAGAAAAGTTCGAAGCTTTCTAATAATTTATGATTCAAACCAAATACTTCTTTGGGACTTTTCCCACACTCTGTCATTGGGACTGTATATATACAAACTAAACCATAATGTCACCAGAGTGATTCTACTTCCTAAGAGTTCAATAACGTCGAGTAATAATAGCTAAAATTTAAATAGAGTTTATAGTTTATGAAGAACTTTGACATATGTTTTGTCACTGGGGAATTTGAACAGCCAAATATAAGATACTCATTTACTGCTCATATTTTTAAGATGATGTAACTGCAATTTAAGAAGTCAAATGAGCTGACCCAATCACACAGTGTCTTAGCAATAGAAACCTAGGTTTTCGGAACCTAAATCTTTAACACATTTTAATAAGAAAAGGTCCACAAAAAATGAACTTACTGTTGGTTTGGAGGTATCATCAAAGTAAAAGAGCATCCATTTGATCTTTTGCAAGGACTGGTGAACTATGACCCATGACCTACATCTCGCTCCTTCACTGATTTTTTGTAGGTGTCCTTTTGTAAGGGCACCTTTGTAAGAATGTTTTTGTATTTTTAAGGTTTGTAAAAACAAATCTTACATTTGTAAGAATGTTTCTGTATTTTAAAGGTTTGTAAAAACAAGCAAGCAGAGAAAAAAATTGCAACTGTTATGTGACCTGCAAAGCCTAAAACACTTATTTGGTCCTTTACAACAAACTGTGCTGATCCCTATTTTATGGTATGGTTGGTATTAGGCATGCCCCGAGGCTCTTGCTTTTCTGTCAAACCTTTCTCTAGGTTTAAGATTTTGAGAGGAGTGTAGTCTTGCGTGTTTTCAGGGCCCTCTTGCCTGGACTCCCCAGAAAGTCTCTGGAAATGGACCCGTGTAACTTCCTTGGCTAAGGAACTAGACCCCAGAAGAATAGGGGCTGGCTTTTCCCTCGGCTTTTGCCTCAAGGGTAGGTTGGCTGTATGCCTTTGGGTGAGGATAAGAGCAACTTTGGAGTCATTCTTTATTTCTGAACATCCAATAATGTTCTGAAACGTCTGGCTTAGAACTTTACGTGATAGTGGTAGCCTAAGGAGCATTTTTCAATAATGAACATAAAAACAAGTCATTTTCTCATTTTCATATTCTCATCCTGAGCAATTGTGTGAAGGAATGCAGGGGGAATCAGGAGTCTGAAAAGGTTTCCTTCTATATGAAATATAATTTTTAACATTTTTATTGGCATACAGCTGACTTACAATGTTGTGTTCAGCAAAGTGAATCAGTTATACCTACACATATATATACTCTCTTAAGAATTTTTTTAGTTTTTTAAAATTACTTTTCATTGGAGTATTGTTGCTTTATAATGTGTTTCTGCTGTACATCAAAGTGAATCAGCTTTATGTATACATATAAACCCTTGTTTTTGGATTTCCTTTCCATTTATGTCACCATTAAGCATTGGGTAGAGTTCCCTGTGCACTACAGTAGGTTTTCATTAGTTATCTGTTTCATATGTGGTATCAATAGTGTATATGTGTCAACCGCAATCTCCTAATTCCTCCCTCCCCTCTTTGCCCCTTGTTCTGACTCATGCAAATAAGTTTC
Source organism: Dama dama (assembly GCF_033118175.1). NCBI lineage: Eukaryota > Metazoa > Chordata > Mammalia > Artiodactyla > Cervidae > Dama > Dama dama. The sequence goes on along the minus strand of NC_083696.1, from coordinate 36,857,638 downwards.
TAGTTCAGTTCAGTTCAGTCGTGTCCGAATCTTTTCGACCCCATGGATCACAGTACCCAAGGCTTCCCTGTCCATCACCAACTCCAGGACCTTGCTTAAACTCACGTCCATTGAGTCAGTGATGCCATCCAACCATCTCATCCTCTGTCTTCCCCTTCTCCTTCTGTCTTCAACCTTTCCCAGCATCAGGGTCTTTTCCAATGAGTCAGTTCTTCTCATGAGGTGGCCAAAGTATTGGAGTTTCAGCTTCAGCATCAGTCCTTCCAATGAATATTCAGGAATGATTTCCTTTAGGATGGACTGGTTTGATCTGCTTGCAGTGCAAGAGACTCTCAAGAGTCTTCTCCAACACCACAGTTCAAAAGCATCCATTCTTTGGTGCTCAGCTTTCTTTATAGTCCAACTCTCACATCCATACGTGACTACTGGAAAAACCATAGCTTTACCTAGACAGACCTTTGTCAGCAAAGTAGTGTCTCTGTTTTTTAATATGCTGTCTAGGTTGGTCATAGCTTTTCTTTCAAGGAGCAAACATCTTTTAATTTCAAGGCTGCAATCCCCATCTGCAGTGATTTTGGAGCCCAAGAAAAATAAGTGTTATCTCCTGCCATTACAGACTGCTTCTGCTTTTTCACTTCCCCGTTTTGTTCACTCCCTTCCAGATGGCACATCTTCTACTTTACCCTGGAGCAAAAGAATCACCAATACCAACTCAACCCTTTGCAATTTGTTTTCCTTCTGTACTCCGAGATTCCAGAAGGAGCATTTGCTTCCCTCTAAACTGGATGTTGCTGACGGATGCTTACAGAATTACTCTCTCACGCTCTAGAGTTTCTTTGGCTATCGGGGCATTTTGAGTTGTCCCAGGCTTCCAGATGAATTATGAGAAATTGGCAGAGGAAGCAGTGGTCTCAAAACCAGAGAAGCAAAAAGTGTTGATGCCAAGCCAAGTTCAAATGGAAATAGTCATTCTCCTTTCAGGCCAGTGAAAACTTAGGTTTATGTGAAGGCATCTGGAGGAGGGCTTCCTTCACTGTGAAAGGGAACATGTTAGTCACTCGGTCATGTCTGACTCTTTGTGACACCATGGACTGTAACCCACCAGGCTCCTCTGTCCATGGAATTCTCCAGGTAAGAATACTGGAATGGGTTGCCATCCCCTTCTCTAGGGGATCTTCCTGACCCAGGGATTGAACCTGGATCTCCGGCAATATAGGCAGATTCTTTACCATCTGAGTTTGTGAGAAAGTCCCAGTTTGTGAAAAGCTCATCCCATGCTGTGCTACAAACGTCTTGGGCTGTGGGGAGACACAGTGATGGCCACTGACAGATGGACCATGACTTCAGGGGTGGGGGCTTCTGGAAGACAATGTTCTTTGAAGAGGAAGAAATTCAGAGGTGTGAAGTGAAAAATCTCCTTTGCTTTTAGATTATGTCAATGCAAGTCAATCGGTCCCAACTCATATTTATGGCAGGCTGTCAGTGTAAGGCAAGGCTTGTCTATTACATACTTTCAGGGTGAGTCCAGGAGACGGATGAACTGCCACCAAAAACCATTAAAGAAAGCGGGCTGTCTTCTGAGGACTTTCATTGAGCTAATATTTGTGGGGTTCAGTAAGAACCATAGATGCCTTTCCTGGGATTTTTCAATCTCCCTGGGCCCTGAAACCTAAATCTGCAGCTACCCAAATCTGTAGCTCAGTCCAAAGAAGATGAACACCCCCAGAGTCAGCAAATCACTGAAAAACCAGAGCAAAGCACTGTATAACTCTTTGCCTTTATGGGAACAGATGTTGTTGTATCTTTTTGTTTTTCAGCTTAACACTTGCTCAAGCCCCCAATCTACTGTACTGGAAGGAAGTCAGATAAATCTGTCTTCTTGCTTCACTCCAAATTTCCCGAAACCCCAACAGCTTATACAATCTTAAGGGAGGACCCTGGTGTCCATTCAGTTGTTCACACTGATGTCCACTCAATGGAATGAGTGGATGAAAGCATGGGCTCTGTGACCAGACTTCCTGGGTTTGAATGCCAACTCCACCACTTACTAGCTTTATGATCTTGGATAAGTTATTTAACCTCTCTGTGCCTCTTTTTTCTTCCATGGTGAAATGTACAGCAGTAACACATCTTGACTGAGTCCTTGTGAGGGTTAAATGAGTCAATTCACAAGTCTTAGTCTGTCTGGGTTGCTAAAACAAAACACCATGGATGTGTGGTTTAAACAGACATTTATTTCTCACAGTTCTAGAGGCTGGGAAGTCCAAGATCAAGGTGCCCACTGATTCAGTGTCTTAGAAGACCCCACTTCCTGGGTTGCACACAGCCTCCTACTTGCAGTGTCATTACATGGTGAAGAGATGGAGAGGCTCTGCTCTCTCTTCTTTTAAGGACACGAATCCCACCATGAGGGCTCTGCCTGCATGACCTCCTCTAAATCTCAAATGCCATACCTCTTAATTTCATCACAGATACTAACGGATAATAAGTATTTGTTGCCTTCAGACACAAATTTTGGGGAGTCATTCATAACCAGCAATAACTATTAATACGTATGCTGTCAACGTCCTCTGAGGGCAGATGAGTACCAGGTTCATTCCACGATGCTCCTACAAAGCTCTCACTCTCAGCTACTCTTCCAAGGTTAGAAGCACTATGTCAGTGCGTTTGATCTGAAGGATCTTCCAGCATCAGCCCCACCGAAGAAACGAATCCATTTATATGGAACCTTTGGTTCTTATCCTGAATCTTCCTTCTGAGACTGTACTCCACTTTTCTCAATAAAATTGTATTTCAGAGACCTCACTGTCCTTCTGGCTAAGTAGAACTTGGTTGAGGTCACCTTGGTCTAAGGAACGCATCAGGACTCCTCAAGTTCAAGTCTTGAGATAACTGGATGATTTTGGTTCTTTCTCTCCCATAATCGCAGATCATTTGACAATCAAAACTGAGTCATAAAGACTTTTCTTTTACTGAAATCCCAGAGTTTAGACAAGCCACTCAAGTTGGTGAACTTTCAAAAGATCTTAGTGTGTACTTCCCATTTGCCCCACTGGTAGTATGTTTTTCTTGACTTTTGTCTTCACTATATTGTTCCATTTATTTCTTCCCTTAGTTTGGAATGTATGCAATTTCAAACTATTATTTTAGTAGTTACTCTAGAAATTCAGCATGTATACATATTAAAGTCTAATATTAATTGATCGTTTTACCCTCCTCTGAAACAATAAAGGGCCTAAGAACACTTGGCTTTCTTTCGCAGAGTCCTCACTTTAATGTTATTGCTCCTATTTTAGACATTTTGTAATTTTATAAACTGCCTAAATGCTCTCAGGCTTCCCCAGTGACTCAGTGGTAAAGAATCTGCCTGCAATTCAGGAGACTCAGATTTGATCCCTGGGTGGGAAAGATCCCCTGGAAGAGGGCATAGCAACCCACTCTAGTATTCTTGCCTGGAGAATCCCCTAGATGGAGGAGCCTGTTGGGTTACAGTCCATGGGGTCACGTGTCCAAGAGTTGGACATGACTGAATGGTTGAGCACACAGCATGCACGCAATACTCAGCCTTTAAATTTCCCTGTGTATCCAAGATATTTTCTATTGCACTGGTTGGAGGCCACACATTTCACTGGGTTGTGCTTTAAAATTCTCCTTTAATACCAAGCAACCTCCTTCATCTTTTTTAATGAGATTAATTTGTTGAAGAAAATAAAAATCTTGATGGCAAATAAGCTATTAGCCTGCATTTTCTTCAATAGCAGAAGTACAATATTATGCTGCCGTGAGTTGGTTTACAAGCACCATTTAACTCAACATCCTCTCTCCGATAACCCTATTCTCAGTAAGAAAACAGCACAAAACTGACATCTTTGGCTCAGACAGCATGACTCAAAGCAACCAGCACCCATCCTCAGACTTTGGGGTCACAGTTCTTCAGGGAGTCAGACTGGGGTGCAAGGTCAGTGACTGATAACTGCAAAAAGAGACAGAAATAAAATGTTTTCTTTGCTGAATGGGAAAAATTTAACAGAGGACATTAGATCTGCAATATTATTAAAATGAGTTTATATTTTATTAGATACAAGCTTAGAGTTTTCTTCAGTCTTAGGAGAATTTTTAAAAACAGCTACTTTTTTCCACTACAAAAGCTATAATTTTTGATATGCTTAAGTATATTTAGCCAAAGACTATAATGTTTTATATTTTATTGAACATGAAGAAGATGAGATTTGGGGAAGACTTTAAACTTTGATCAAACAATTTGGAAACAGGTTGTTCATTAGACAAGAATCTCATTAGTAGTATATTATAACAATTATGACAATTTACTTGCAATGCAGATTGTTACTCCTATATTTTGACATTTGCTATCAATTGAACATTTAAATCTTTTTTTGTTTTTATACCAGTTTATTGGGGAAACTTACACTTAGGTTAATATATCTGTATTTAAGATAAATGAAACACCAGGAATTGCCTTCCCATTTCTCAAAGTTCCTGATAAGACCCACTGTACTCACTATTAATGCTGCCTGCCACTCAGCTCTTTGCAGATATTAATTTTGTCATATGGATATGTAGAATAGAGAAAAGTTTTTCTTTCTCTTTGTTCTTTTCATCAATTCAAAATGAACATTCATATCTTTAATGCTAGCTATACACAGTCTGTTTACCTTTTTCCTTGTTTTTCTGCCTACAATTTGTATATCCTTTTTGTTCCCTTACTAGTTGTACCCTGGTTATGATTTCATCATCCAGGCAGCTGACCATCCAGAGTTGTGGTTAACAGAATTTCAAAACTTGATTAAAATAGCTAGGCATAAACAGTAATAAATATTAGTCTTGCTCATTTTAACAGTAACCTAGACACATTATATAAAATTAATAACACATAAAGAAGCAGAAAAAGGCCACCAATAATCTGATCATCTTAAGTCATTACTGTTAAAATGAGAACATATTTGTTCTTATTTTCACTTGTTTGAAATTCTTACATATAAGACTGAGTGTTTTATACATACATTTACTATTGAAAACCTCTAGTATCTGCACTCTAATAGATTATCTGTGATAGTCTTTTGTAGTATTTATCTGTGTTTCTGGTTTTCCTCCTTTCCCACATGGGGTATAATTTCAGTTCTTTGCCCCTTGAATTTAGGAGAAGGCATGAGATATTTCAGACAGAAACTTAATATCAGATACATGATTTGCCAAGTTCCTCCTGTCTGCCACTGTGGCGTTGCAGACAGCATAATGTTTCAAGGATCCACCTGGTATCTCTCTTCCGTACCTGCTTAGTTTGTCTCACCCAGGTTCGATCCCTGAGTCGGGAAGATCCCCTGGAAAAGGAAATGGCAACCCACTCCAGTATTCTTGCCTGGAGAATTCCATGGACAGAGCAGCCTGGTAGATTACAGTCCATAGGGTCCCAAAGAGTTGGACATGGCTGAATGAGAACACACAACATTCCCGCTTATAACCCCATTGCCATGGGTGTGGTTTTACCTTTTCTCTGTCTTTTTTGGACTGATGCTTGGTTTGGCAGCCCGTTCAGTTCTTGAAGCTCACTTGCCTCTGGCAGCAGTCTCCTAACTCCGTGGTCAGTGACTGAAGACTAGCCCTACACTGTTCTCATTTTTGTTCCCTGGCTCCTGAAAGCCAACCCTTAGTCAGATCCTACCTTCCAGAGGGAGTTCAGGCAAAATATTTTATATAGGCTGTTGCTTCCAATAGTTACTTAATAGCAAAACATTAGAAAAACAAATATCCAATGATTCAGGAATGCATGAGCAGATCATGGACTATTTGTATGGTAGAATATTGTAAAGCTTACAAAATATATTTTAAGAGTTTTGACCGAAGTGAAAAAATGGTTTGCTGCAGTCAGGGTAGATGAAGAGCTGATCTGGGGGAAGGTATGATCACACACACAAAAAAGCCCAATTCTGGCATAACATTCATTAACTGTGTGAGGAACAACACGCTCTTCAACCTCAGTTTTCTCATCTGTTAAACGCTGTCCACCTTGGCATAGCCCTCAGGTGGCTCTGCACAGGGAATGGATGTACAATTACTAACGTTTATGAGCCGCAGATTGCAGACTGCCTAGGGAGGATTGTCTTAAAGGTGACATTGAAGGTGATCCAATGGTTTGGTGATTCCAGTGCATTTAAGCATCTGACTTAGTTTGTTATTTTAATGCTCTGTCACTGGGTTTTAGACCTTATGCCAACTGAAAGGGGCAGTGTTGATCTTCAACTAAGATTAGTTTGGAGTATCTTATTATTATACACTTCATTGTTCATCTCCAACATAATATTTAATTACTTTTCACAATGAAAATAATAAGCTGTGAAGGTGGGAATCAACTCTATTTTCAGTCATTGTTAAAAAGAAGGCCTGTGGCATCTACTGCTTTGAAATAAGACAACACCACCAGAGGTGCATATTTGTAATGCTCTGTTTTGATAAAATGCTTTGGTTAAAGTTTCTATTCTTTTGATGTGAATAAAAAAGGTTACTACTACTGTGAGCTGAACTACTGTGGAATGCTTCCTGGGAAATCAGTCAAGATGAACACATGAATTACTGAGAGAAGGAAAAAATGCAAGAATCAGCTCTGATGGGGGTGGAGGGCATTAAATGCTAAAGTTGGACACAGGGCCAAAACAAATCATAAGAAACTGAGAATAAAAATTATACAGTTGCCTTAAAATGTCCCTTCTTCTGATTATACCTGTGGATTTCAGATGATATTTGTTCCTCTTGTTATGAAATATGATGGTTTAAATGGCTTTTCTGTTTATTGTTCCTTTAGGAGGGAGGTCCACATTTGCTCAAGATTAGCTTGTAGAGTTAGGAATTCATGATTTTGTGTGTGTATATGTGTGTGCTTTGTCTAAGATTGGGTGACTCTATGTCTTCTTCAGTTTCTCGGTCTAGTGGAAGGGAGACAGGGGAGCTCAGTTTTTCTCTGGTTTACTTTGCGGCAGTTGCCTGCTGACACATCTCCATTCCCTCTTCAATGTCAGTCACCAAACAGCATATGGAAGCCTGACTCAGTCCTGGAAGGCATCTCAGCAGGAACCTTCCCTGTGTTGAATCCCTAGGGAACCAGATCCCCTGATGCTTGCCCCTAGTATGTACCTTCTACCTGGCTCCAGCTCAGAAGGATGTTCCACATGGGCTGGTAGAATGGAGATGATTCACCCAGCTCTTCAACATGACATTGGATATTGAATGGTGGAGGTAAGACATCACCATCTCTCTCCACATTACCCTACAGCCTGTCGGTACGGATCCTCACTCCTCTGCTCCTTCACATCCTAAGATATTAAAGTAGTTTAGCTGGATTCTCTTCCTCTTACTTTCTGGGCAGACAGCATTGTAAGAAATGATTCTTGCTTTTTTAAAAATTAATTCATTTATTTTTGGCTGTCCCGGGTCTCGGTTGCTGTGTGGGCTTTTCTCTAGTTTTGGCAAGAGGGGACTACTGTCTAGTTGTAATGCATGGGCTTCTCACTGAGGTTGGCTTCTCTTGTTGCAGAGCGTGGGCTCTAGACACACAGGTTTCAGTAGTTACGGCTCACAGGCTTCACTGCTTTGTGGCATGTGGGATCTTTCCGAGCCAGGGATGGAACCCATGTCTCCAGCACTGCCAGATGGACTTTTCACCAATGAGCTGCCAGGGAAGCCTGATGATTCTTTATTTTAATCTAATCCTATCTCCCTATCTTGCTATATCTGAATGATTTCTTCAAGGTTTCTGGTATATAAAATCATTCCTGGAACTACAGCACTGAATATCTTTTCATAATCTTTATGTCATTTAGGTCATTTAGATAAGAATCGGGGAGAAGCAATTTGATATTTGTACACATATCGCATCTTGTCTGGTCTCCACATTGCTTCTGAATGCTTTCTGCTGAATCTTATACATATCTCTAACCAGACCACAGAGCAAGTCTTAGGTTTTCTTGCATTTTCAACACCATAACCAGTGCTTTGCATATCATTTACATTTTATAAACCATGGGTGAAATGAAATGAATTCTAATGCAATCTCTCCCACTTTCTTGCCTCCAAACTCAGGCTTTAAATATCAATATTTTTGCTGGCAGGGATTCTTCTAAAATAAGACTCGAGTCTCCAGTTTTCTTTTTGAGTTCTAGGAAGAAAAAGGTGATATTAGAGCACCAGATAAGAGAAATTTTCTGTAAGTAATTTAATAAAATAATTGGGTTAATATGCTTGGGTTTATATCATTACAAGTGAAATCCATGCTTCATTGCTTTCACGCTGGGTGAATTACCCAGGGAAACTGATAGACTGAAAAAGAAAATAGAAGCTTGTCTTTCCCTGACTGTCCCTGCCCTCACCTTCATATGCAGCTTGTTCCCAAAGAACAAGACAACAGGAGAAGATAGTTTGAATCTCTTCTGAAATGTTCACATAGATAGAGTTCTGATAGCTGTTATAAACGTCAAGTCGAAGCCACTGAATTATTTGAGTGAATCACCTGTGAAGACTATGCCTAAGAATGTGAGCTGGCTAAAGATATTATTTATAACTCACTTCCCAGTTTATTCCTTATTCCCCTCCAAGTGATTGACACAATCACCCAGAGAGGTAGATTAGCAGTTTGATGCTGGCTTTATCAAGAGGCACTGACTGAGGAAGGATGGCAGTGTCTTAGCTAGCTTAGTGCCATAACAGAATACTCTAAACTGAGTGGCTTAACAGAGAGAAATCTATTTTCTCAGAGTTCTGGAGGCTGGGAAATTTTATGATCAAGGTGCTCAGGGTTCAGTTCTTGGTGAAGGCTCTCTTCCTGGCTTACAGACAGCCACCTTCTCACTGTGTCCTCACAGGGTCCTTGCTCCATGTGTATGCGGAAGCGAGCACGAGAACAAGCTCTCTGCTGTCTCTTCTTAGAGGCTTCCCTGGTGGTTCAGATGGTTAAGAATCTGTCTGCAATGTGGGTGATCTGGGTTCAATCCCTGGGTCAGAAAGATCCCCTGGAGAAGGGAATGGCAACCCACTCCAGTATTCTTGCCTGGAATACTCCTCATGGACAGAGGAGCCTGGTGGGGTACAGTCCATGGGGTCACAGAGAGTCTCTGCTCATCAGGGTACCAATTTTATGAGAACAGCCTATGACCTCATTTTATTTGAATTACTTCCTTAGGGGCTCTGTCTCCAATTACAGTCACATTGAGGCGTTAGGGCTTCAACATATTAATTTGAGGTGAACACAATTTAGTCCTTAGCAAGTAGGCTGCGGGATATGGGTATATGCAGAGATATTTGAACCAGGAATCTGAAAGCCTATTGTCTCCCCTGGTTGCTATGTGAATTCAGCAAGTCATTTCACATTTCAAATCTTAATTATCTCCTCTGAGGGAACTGCATCAGAAAAATCACAAGGTTTCTGTCGACTTGACCCTCCAGGGTTTTAGGGATCATGCAAACATCAGGCATGTCCCAGCCGTCTAGGTGGGTCAGTGTACTCCAGACGCGTGGTACCCTTGACTAGTCATTGTTCCTTTGTCCACAGACACCGCTATGGCCAGAAGGACTTTTTCTGTTTTCAGACTGTCAAATGAGATCCCTCCAGTCCTTCAGAATATCTCACATTTATCCACCCATTTGGTCTACACCTTTTTATGGGGGGGGAGCTGCTGTACTCTAGGTATCATTCTAGGTGCTGAGGTTTTCCCTGCTTTGATGAAGCTTAAATTCTAGTGGGTGTGCATGGATTAAAGGGACAATGAGGGGGCTTCCCTGGTAGCTCAGATGGTGAAGAATCTGCCTTGCAATTCAGGTTCAATCCCTGTGTTGGGAAGATCCCTTGGAGAAGGGAATGGCTGCCCACTCTAGTACTCTGGCGGAGAATCCCATGGACAGAGGAGTCTGTCAGGCTACAATCCATGGGGTCACAAACAGCTGGACAAGACTGAGTGACTGAGTTTGCACACACACACATGGACACTTAATGTCCCTCGCATATCTTGGCTGTTGTAAACAGTGCTGCAGCGAACATCAGCGTGCACATATCTTTCAAAGTGGTGTTTTCTCTTTCTTCAGGTAATATCCATGAGTGACATACTGGGCCATATGGCACTGTTAGCTTTAAGTTGTTGAGGACTCTCTATACTATTTCATAGTGGCTGCACCAATTTACGTTCACACCGACAGTGCACAAGGGTTCCCTTCTCCACAGCTTCTTCCTCCTTGGGGAGACCTTTGCAACTGTGATTATCCTCCCATTTGTGGGATTCCCACACAGAGGTCTAGGTCTTCATCAGGGTACTTCTCTACTCACCGCCCCCCCGCCCCCCCGCCCCCCCTTCACATCAGATTGTGACTCTTTCTTTCTATCTTCAGTTGTGGGGAAATGTTTACTGCTAGTCTTCAGGTTGTTCTTGTAGATTGTCGCTCTGTAAATTGTGTGATTTTGGTGTGCCTGTGAGAGTCGAGGAGTTCAGGGTCTTCATACTCCACTCTCTTGATCACCTTTCCAATCTATTTTCTTAAATAACATAGTGCTATTCTTTATATCCAATAAATGATCGATTTAAGTGTATTAAATCTGTATATATTTAAAATATATATTAAATCTGTATATATATAAAAGTGTATATTATCTGCTTTTAGTTTTTTTTTAAGTAGTAAATATATATTTGTCATATATATATATATATATATATGGGCTTCCCAGGTACCCACTGTCTTGGTCACCTTTGCAATCTATTTTCTAACATAGTGCTATTCTTTATATCCAATAAACAGTCAATTTAGGTATATTCATTACTCTATTACCTCTTTTTAGTTTTTTTAAAGTAGTAAATATATATTTTTCTCTTCATAAGATATTTATGGGCTTCCAGGTACCTCAGCTGGTAAAGAACCCACCTGCAACCTGGGTTTGATCCCTGGATTGGGAAGATCCCCTGGAGGAGGCATGGCAACCCACTCCAGTATTCTTGCCTGGAGAATCCCCATGGACAGAGGAGCCTGGCGGGCTGCAGTCCACGGGCTCGTAAAGAGTCAGACAGAACTGAATGACTAAGCACAGCATACACACATAAATCTGCTACAAAGATAACTTGTTATTTATACAAGTTACAGATCTGGTGAAGATCAGTTTGAGATTAAATCGCAGAAATTGCTATTCTCCTAGCTCAAAATCTGACATTATATTCTTTATGCTCTACTGCTTTGCTCTGTTTTTTCCCCAAAGCTGAGGTGACATGGCCATTTTAGTGTAATATTTAGAGATAAGTAAATGGTCAGAATACTGGTCTCTGACAAATTCCATATAATCACTCACCTAAGCCATCATAATTAAATATATTTCACTTAAAATATAGCAATGAAAACTAGTTCAGTAACAAGATAAACATGATTTCATTCCATTTTTTATGTGCTGAGAAAATTAAGAAGCAAACTCTTCAGGCTTAGTGTAAATTTAAAAATTACATCTCCAGGGCTTCCCTGGTGGTCCAGTGGTTGAGAATGCCTTACAGTGCAGAGGATAGCAGTTCGATTCCTGATCTGGAAAGATCCCACGTATTGTGGAGCAACTAGCATGCACACCTGGAACCTGTGCTCTGCAACAAGAGAAGCCAACACAATGAGAAGCCTGCGGACCACAACTAGGGAAAGCCTGCGTGCAGCAACAAAGACCCAGAGTCAAAAATGAACAAATAAATAACTTTTAAAAAATTACATTCCCATTTTTACATGTAGCAAACTGAACCAATGGTTTCAGAATAAAATGTAACAATAAACCTTATATTCTTAAGACCTGATTATCATTTTAAATATTTAAGAAGCATCATTTTTAAATTTAGTTTTTATACTCTTCTTTTTCCAGTAATATTACTATCAGTCTTGGAATATACTTGTACTCTGGGAATGTTTATTTTTTATTTACTTTTCATTCGCAGCCCAACTTTGCAAGAAAAATGCTCTCTTAATACTTGAAGGACTGCAGTGAGATGCTGGTTTACAATTTACCAACATTGTCCCTCCCCAGCGCACGCTTAGGAGCAGAGCTATCTCATTGTCATCGAAGAATAACTGCCACTTTCCAGTTCAGCCTCAAAGCCAAGGGGATAAATGTAAAAATTATTTTACAACCAACAGTTCTCTGACCTTACACATATCGGATACATTTCTAAGACCTGTTAAGATACTTAAGCTCTTTCTCAAACCATTCTAACGTTATCCCCAGCTATTAAAAAGACATAGGCAATGTATGACAAAACCCACTGAAAAATAAATAAATAAATAAAGGAAAAGAAAAAAAAAAAAGACATAAGTAAGCTATATTGTCAGAGTCACATTTGTAATTCCTTTAGGAAGAGTAAGAAGATGATGATATTCATAAGATATTTAAATATGAATTTGAATATGAAAGTGCATGTGATGTGTGAAAACCTATGAGATAGGCCCAAATGTTTCGATGCTTACCATAAATCACACTGTATACCTTTTAGATACCTTTTATCTTCCAGTCGATACAGATGTAGAAGGACTTCCCTGGAAGGCCGATGGTTAAGACTCTGTGATTTCACTGCAGGGGGAGTGGTTTGATCCCTGGTTGAGAACGAAGATCCTGCATGACTATGTGGTATGGTCAAAAAAAAAAGACAGTTGCAGAAACATCTATCACAGGCTTGAGAGAAAGTTATATATCTAATGTGACTGATATTGTTTCTTTATTCTGTTTTTCCCTTATAAATGGCTGATATCTATGCTGTAAGAAACTTGGTCCCAAGAGGGTCATCTTATCCTTTAAGCTGAAGTAAAAATCCTTTTTTCTTTTTTAAATCCTTTTTGAAGGGGAGAGCAGAGGGAGTTGGAGAGACGGCACTCGTCCAGAAAGGACAGGTAATCTACTGGTTCTCAGACTTAGCTATGCACTAAAATTACCTGGAGAGTTTTCAAAAATACTGATGCCTTGTTTTCACCCCCTGAGATTCTGATTTAATTGGAATGGGGTCCAGCCTGAGTTTCAAGATTTATCAAAGCTCCCCAGGTGATTCTAATGTGCACTCCAGGTTGAGCCACTGGCATAATGACCATGGGTTTAAGTTGAGTACTAGTTGGAGAGTGTTAGGTGAATCATATGGGCTTCCCTGGTGGCTCAGATAGTAAAGAATCTGCCCACAATGTAGGAGATCTGGGTTCAGTCCCTGGGTCAGGAAGATCCCCTGGGGAAGGGAATGGCTAACCACACCAGTATACTTGCCTGGAGAATTCCATGGATAGAGGAGCCTGGTGGGCTCTATGGAGTTGCAAAGAGTCGGACATGTCTGAGTGACTAGCATGTACACTTATTTTTTCACAGGTGAGTCCTATACACTCTAAGAGTCTCTTTCTTCCTGTTTGTGAAAATTAGCTAAATACCAGTATCTTACAGAGCGTTTGTAAGGATCAAATAAAATAATGGATATAAAATTTCCTTGAAAACTCTAAAGGGTTATACCAATGTGCACAATTAGATTTATATTTAGACCCTTTTGCTCCAGAGAAATAGTTTAACAATATAATTTGCACAAAATATCAGGCTTCAATCACCTCTAAGGAAACAGAGGTCCTGCCAATTTTTAAAGATAATTATTCATTATTCTGATAGATTTTAGAACCCAATGACTATTTTGTGTGATACATAGAATTTATATTAATAGGGATATTATGATGTTGCTAAAGTAGATACATTCATAATTTAACAGCTCTCCAATATTTTAAAATAAAATATTTTAAAAAATCAGTCCCCCAAGTTGAAAACTAAGGTAGGTAGATTCTCCACAGGATTTTATTTCTGCATACATTGGATATAAAAAAAAAAAGAAAGAGAGAGAGAAAAAAATGACTGATATAGTAAAAAAAAAATCAACAAATAACAGGAAAATTTTTCAAGTAAATTTAAGGAAGTTAAAGATGCAGAGATAACCAATGAAAAAGACAACATGAAGGAGTTTTGAACTTAACCATGGGTAGAGTCCATAGAGTAATGGGAAATGAAATGCAAAGAAAATGTGTTGAAAAATGAAAAAGAATTGCTGAAAAGGGAAAGGAGAAGAGATCACCAAATAGATGAGAGTTTTCAGGCCTAGGAAAAGTTTTATCATAACATGTTGGAGTTGCTATAACATACTTGGAGACTTGGCCACCAAAGGCCTGTATAGTCAAAGCTAGGGTTTTTCCAGTGGTCTTGCATAAACATGAGAGTTGGACCATAAAGAAGGCTAAGCAAGCACCAAAGAATTTATGCTTTCCAATTGTGGTGCTGGAAAAGACTCTTGAGAGTCTCTTGGACTGCAAGGAGATCAAACCAGTCAATCCTAAAGGCAATCAACCTTGAATATTCATTAGAAGGTCTGACGCTGAAGCTGAAGCTCCAAAAGTTTGGCCATCTGATGCGAGGAGTCAACCCTCTGGAAGAGACCCTGATGCTAGGAAAGATTGAAGGCAAAAGAAGGGGTGGCAGGGGATGAGATAGTTGGATGGCATCACCAACTCAATGGACATGAGTTTGAGCAAACTCCAGGAGACAGTGAAGAACAGGGAAGCCTGGCGTACTGCAGTCCATGGAGTCTCCAAGAGTCAGGCATGACTTAGCAAATAAATAGCAAACCTGGGTTTGCAAATAGCAGATAAATAGCAAACCTGGGTACTAGTAGGACTGATACATGAAAATGGCAATGATTCATGGAGGAGAGCTGATGATAGGAAGAAGAGCTCATTGCCACAGTGAGGTCTTTCAGGAGTTATGAGAAGCTATCCAAAAGTAGTGATGTCTGATAGGAAAACATTACAACAAGAAGAAAGGCAGAGATGGAGATTTTGGATATCGATGTCAGCTAATTACTATCGAGGATGGGAAGATTGTTTCAATTTCATCAATACATTGAGAAGCAAGATTACCAATTATGAGCACTGATAATATTTACTTGATGATAAAGGAGAAGATATAAAATAGTTCTAGAAGGTGGAGAGCAAGGAAAGTGAGGTAGGATGGCTGATCAGTGTTTAATGTCAATTTGTTGGTGATGGTCATGAATTTAACATGAGGTACATGAGTACTTTGGTCAACACTTGGGAATAAGAGTGGGAAGGTAGATGTTAGGTTTAAGCAGGATGGTAATTTGAACTGGAAGGGATAATGAAGGAAGTTGTATTAGTTATATTGGTAGGTTTAGTTTCATGAAATGTTTATTGAACACTCACCAGTGGAGTTTTGGTGGAAGAATGTACAGAATGACTTATAAGACTTCTTTCAAATGTCTCTTTCTTAAATCAGTGTATCTTCTTCTCCACACTAGGCAAAAGCCAGATTTGGGATAGGACCTGCTGGGAAGCTTTGAAGGGCATTTTTTTTTTTTAATGTAACCAAATTTTATTTGTTATTCTTTCTTAGTAGTGGATATTTGAGGATATTTTCCAATTGTAAGTCCATCATTAAAATACTTGTGTAAATTTATTTTTAATTGGAAAGTATTTGCTTTACAATGTTGTATTAGTTTCTGCTCTACAACAAATTGAATCAGCCATGTGTGTGTGCTCAGTCACTAAGTTGTGTCTGACTATTTGCGACCCCAAGGACTGTAAGCTGGTAGGCTTCTCTGGCCATGGCATTTCCCAGGCAAGAATACTGGAGTGGGTTGCCGTTTCCTACTTCAGGGGATCTTCCCAACCTCGGGGATTGAACCTGCGTCTCCTGTGTTTCCTGCATTGGCAGGTGGATTCTATCACTGTACCACCTGGGAAGCCCTATGTAGCTTGGAGACAATTGTTGTTTGGTCACTAAGTTGTGTCCAGCTCTTTTATGACCCCATGGACACAAAAGCCATATGTATGCATATAATGTATCCCCCTGTCTTGAGCCTCCTTCCCACCCATCCATCCCACCCCTCTATGTCATCACAGGGCACTGACCTGAGCTTCCTGTGCCATATAGCAGCTTCCCCCAGCTATCTATTTTACACATGGTCATGTATACATGTCAGTGCTACTCTCTTAAATTGCCCCCCTTCCCCTCTGTGTCCACAAGTCTGTTCCTATGTCTGCATCTCTACTCCTGCCCTGAAAATAGGTTCATCGGTGCCATTTTTTCCCCTGGATTCCATATAGGTGCGTTAATATATGATAATCATTTCTCCTCTTTCTGAGTTACTTCACTGTATAACAGGCTCGAGGTTCATCCACCTCAGCAGTGTGATCTTTAAGGGGTTTGAAATCCTTAAAAGACATCAGAAATACAGAACCAGCTAACTCAGGCTTCCACATCCTCTTCTTACATCCCTGGTATAATGGGCTGAGTGGGGGCATGTTAAAAGAACCTGTAAGTGTGACCTTATTTGGAAAAAAAGTTTTTGCAGATATAATTTAGGATCTCAAGATGAGACCCTCCTGGGTACAGGTGGGCCCTAAATCCAATGACCAGAGACTAGACAGAACAAGAGCCTTCCTACACACAGACTAGAAAACATGCAAAGACAGGCAGTGACTAGAATTATGGGGACATAAACTGAAGAGCCTGGAGCTACTAGAAGTTTGAAGAGACAATGAAGGATTCTTCCCTAGAGTTTTGGAGTTAGCATGGCCCTGTGGATACCTTAATTTTAAACTTCTAGTCTCCAGAACTGTGAGAGAATAAATTTTGGTTGTTTTAAGTCACCAGGTTTATGGTAATTTCTTATGGTGGCCCTAGGAGACTAATAAAACTGGCAAAATGTAATTATTTCCTGCTCCTAATGAAATGAATAGTATCCTCAAGTAAATAGTAAAAATAATAAAAACAATAAATCCTGCCAGTGCTGACCCAGGTCTGTGGAGCATATTCGTGACACTTGGCATCTTAGAGGGTATGATATTGATCCAGATACCAATCCTTGACCTATGGGTTGACAGTTACCTAAAGTCATCAGTAAAACCATACAAAATTCTGAAATGGAATAATAGTGTATGACCTGGAGTTGTTTTCCGAAAAACAAACAAACAAACAAAAAAAAACAGTGATTCATTTTCTTATCTAAAATTAAAAAACACTAACATCCCATCTGAGAACTTCCCCCCGCCCCCATCAAACTGAGAAAAACTCAAGAGAGAACAATTATGAAAGAAAATTAAGCGTTTTATTAATTCTACCCCCCCCCTCCCCCCCCCCCCGCCAACCCACAGTGGAAGTAAATCAGTGATTTTGCTCTTGTTCCCCCTGTTTGGGGCAAACATTCCCTGAGCAGGATCTGATTCCTATCTCAGTTTCCGAGATGGTGCTACTGGTAAAGAACACACCTGCCAATGCAGGAGACACAGGTTCAATCTTTGGGTGGGGAAGATCGCCTGGAGAAGGAAATGGCAACCCACTCCAGTATTCTTGCCTGGAGAATCCCATGGACAGAGAAGCCTGGCAGGCTGCGGTCCATAGGGTCGCAAAGAGTCAAACACAACTGAAGCGACTTAGCATACCTGCATAAAACAGAAATTAAAACAGTTACTGCTACTGCAGATATTCCATTCAAGATACAAGAACCTGAAAATGGATTGGATCATGGTGGTGTTTTCTTTCCATGTGAAATTGAAATTTCAGCTCATGTAGTGAATCCCAGGGATGGGGGAGCCTGGTGGGCTGCCGTCTATGGGATCACACAGGGTTGGACACGACTGAAGTGACTTAGCAGCAGCAGCAGCAGTAGTGAACAGATATATCACTGCTTTGCTAGTCACATTAATCGTGAGGATTCTGCCTGGTACTATGGATTGCACAAACTCTGATCATATGAGATTACATGAGAGCACAAGTCCCAGTGAAGCATGACTTTCTCTCTTTGGTTTCTGATACGTAGAGAAGAAACACAAAATGGCAAAAGGGGTGGGATTGCAGGGGACCTCAAAACATCAGTTTTGCTATTGCCAACCCTAGACTGGAGATTCTGGTTTGAATCCAACAGCAAATGGGACATTTGATTCCTGCCTCTGAATTTAAGAAAACTGGCCCTCACTGAAGAGCTGACCTGAATTATATGTACCCAGTGGCCAGAAGAAAAGGATCAGAGACCTGGTTGGGGCAGAAGTGGAGAGAGTTGGGTATGCACACCTCAGGAGGTGGCTGGGCATGAGAGTCAGAGAAGAGGAGCCCGGGCTGCTTTTTTTTTTTTTTTTAATGTTATCTATTTATTTATTTTATTTTTGGCTGTACTGGGTATATGTTGCTGCACGTGGGCTTTCTCTAGTTGCAGCGAGTGGGGTCTACTCTCTAGTTGCAGTGTGTGGGCTTCTCATTGAGGCTGGCTTCTCTTTTTGCAGAGCACGGGCTCTGGAGTGAAGGCTCAGTAATTGTGGCACATGGGCTTAGTTGCCCCTTGGCATATGGGATCTTCCTGGACCAGGGATCAACCCGTGTTCCTTGCATTGGTAGGTGGATTCTCAACCACTGGACCACAGGGGAAGCTCCTGGGTTCCTTTTTTTAAAATTATGTAGTAGAGAATACACTGATGACCCACCCCTGCCTCCCACTCTACCTCCATCCCCACTTACTGAACTGGTGATGGAGGAGGAGGGTAGATATAGGTGAAAAAAAAATAATTTTATTTTGAAGTTTCCAGTAACTGCTGCTTCTCTGATTCAATACATTATAGAAAAAATTGTAATGAAATTTCTGTTTATAAACTTTACTATATTAGACATATAATGTATTATATACAATGTAACATAAAATTAGATTTTATAATGTTATAAAATTACCAAACTGTATTTATAATCATTGATGTCAAATGAGCACCTGAATTCTCTGTGTGAACTTGTCAGTTGAAGATGTTTCTGCTATAAAAGTAAACATGTCAGAAAATAAAAACATTTTTTCCCCACAAAAATAAAACAAAAACCTTGCAAACAAAACCAATAAAATGATTTATTTTTTCCTTACTTGAATGACTGATGCTATCTAGTTATGTGACAAACTGTAAAATGATGAGCTATTCCAAATGAGCTAGAGCGTTAAATTCTGTGCAAGTAATAAATCCCTTACTTTGAATTCAGTGAAAGAGACATGATTCCATTCATCATTGAAATCGCTTTCTGGACACCATATATCTTGGCTTGCTCATTACTGTTCTGATGTGAGTTTAGGCTGTATCATGGTCTGTAACTGAAGGAAATATTCAGAAAGGAAAGGGAAAGTGAAAATGGTGGTTTCATATTTATTATTCTGTGGTACTGTGCAGTTAAAATATGCCACCTCCGCAGTTACTCCTGCATTTGGAGGATCAGAATGGTAATGAAAAGATTCATTATGATTGGGCATATTCACTTGTTCACCAACACTATGTGACACATTTATCAGTTCTTTTCCAAAGATACTCATATCTAGTGACATTATTAAAATGTGTCCATATCAAAGGAATTGGTTTTTATAAACTCTGACATAACAATTTACTGAATTTAATAAGCATACTACCTTAAAACTGAAAAACATTAGAAGTTATTCTGCTTGTATTAAAAATATATGGGGATTTCCCTGGCAGTCCAGTGATTAAGACTCCAAGCTCCCAATACAGGGGTTATGGGTTGGATGCCTGGTTGGGAAACTAAGATCCTGCATGCCACATAGTGCCACCAAAAAAAAAAAAAAAAAAAAACCAAAATCCAACAAACAAAAAACAAAAAAATATACAGACAATAGTTCTGCAAGAAGAAAATGAAATTAGACTTGGGAGAGAGTTGACTTTGGAATGCCAATAAATAGAAGTTTCATTTCTTTACTGGTACGATGAACAGCTCGCTGTGGAGTACACTTTGATAACATGCTCTCCTAGTTCCTTTAAGGGAGTATGAAAAGGAAATCTCCATTATCCTCACTGAAATAATGGCATCTCTTTCTATGAGGACCTTGGCTTATTACTTATTGCTACCAAGATCTGACTCTGGTCTACGTGCTTTACATTCATTGATTATATAGCCCTTACAATACACCGTATAAAGAAGGTTTCTACTTTTAATTTTTTAATCTTTACAGATGATAAAGTGAGAAGCATAGAGAATGACACCCAGTCTGACTCAAGCCCACACTCTTAACCACTAGGTTATCCTTCCCCTTCCTTGCCTCTTTAATGGTCATCTTGTTCATGAGAATTATAGAACTGCCTCTTCCCATGAGTCTTCCTCCCATAAAACTTTCTGATAATTCTCAAAGAGATTAAATGACTTGCTAACACTTGCACAGTGAGCAAGTGGGGGAGCTGAACTTAAATCCAGGACTTCTGATTCTAAATCCTATTATCTTTAATGGTATCACACTACTGGGTATAGCTGAAGTTTTCAACTTGGGAGAAATTGGCTCGAAACAAAATAGCTGGCACTATTTCATTTCTTTCAGAAATAATCTCCAGATGGATTTAAGAATTGAATCTTGCAAATGAAACCATAAAAGTACTGGAAGAAAATTTTGGTGAATATTTATGTAATCTTGGGGTGGCAAAGGCCGTTCTAAAAATGGCCTTAAAGTAGAAAAGGTGGACACATTAGATTTCACAAAAATAAAAAAGTGAGTATGCTAAAACTATCAATCATGAGGAAAGGCAAACAACTCAGTATGGGAAAGCAATTTTCTTTCTTTTTTTTTTTTCATTTTTGATTCATTCATTTATTCTTTCCAGAAATACTGACATTGAAGTAAAATGGAGATAAAAAACATATGAGGTCCCTGCCTTCATGAAGTTTATAATCCAGAGAAGAAGTCATCACATTGACTGCCGCTGCTGCTAAGTCGCTTCAGTCGTGTCCGACTCTGTGCGACTCCATAGATGGCAGCCCACCAGGCTCCCCCATCCCTGGGATTCTCCAGGAAAGAACAGTGGAGTGGGTTGCCATTTCCTTCTCCAATGCATGAAAGTGAAAAGTGAAAGTGAAGTTGCTCAGCGGTGTCCGATTCTTAGCGATCCCATGGACTACAGCCCACCAGGCTCTTCCGTCCATGGGATTTTCCAGGCAAGAGTACTGGAGTGAGATGCCATTGCCTTCTCTGCACATTGACTGATGGGTATGTAATTACATATAACAAAAGGAGCATGGTTTTTTGAGAACAGATAACAGATGAGTCCCATGAGCATTGAGATGTCAGGAGAAACTTCCTGAAGAGTAATGTTGAGTGGAGATATGAAATATGAGTCCAAGTTGAGATGAGAACAACAAGGGAAGCATTCCAGACAGAGAAAACAACATGCCTTTTTGGCCTTCCTGGTGGTCCAGTGGTTAAGACTCTGCATTCCCAAGCAGGGTTCAATCCATGGTCGGGAAACTAAAATTCCACATGCCACATGCTGTACAGCTCTGCCAAAAATAAAATAAAACAAAACAAAATAAAATTGTTGTTGTTTTTGTTTAATCACTAAGTCTTGTCTGACTCTTTGCAGCCTCGTGGACTGCAACACGTCAACTTCATCATCCTGTCCTTCATCATCTCCTGGAGTTTGGTCAGACTCATATCTATTGAGCCAGTGATGCCATCTCACCATCTCATCCTCTGTCACCCTCTTCTCCTCCTGCCCTCAATCTTTCCCAGCATCAGGGTCTTTTCCAAAAAATAAAATTAGGGGTAACTGAAAAATTAATACTTTAAAACAAACAACAGCAACAACAAAATGTTTTAAAAGAAAGAAAAAGAGCAACATGCTTTTTGGGGATGAGAGCATGGTCAATTTGAAAAATGAAGAGAAGGCCAATATAATCCAAAGCCAGAGAGTAAGGTGAAGTGTGGTATGAGATGAGGTAGTGAGGTGGTGCCATTCACCAATATTGGGGGGGACTGTCCTGGGAGATAAGCAGGTTTGGACTGGACTGAAGATCAAAAATTTGACCTTGGACTTGTTATGTTTGAGATAGCCTTCAAAAGTCCATGTGGAGATTTCAAGTAGGCAGTTATACATAAGGATCCAATGGATAAAAAGTAGGATCAATCAAAAGATAGACATTGAGAATCATTGGCATATGTATATGAGTGGGGCCGAATGAAGCCATGATCAAGGATGAGACGAGGCTGGGGGTGAGGGGCGGGCGATAGAACAGAGAGAGAAGAAAAGAGTGCTTAGGGCTGAGCCTCGAGTATTGTGAGAATGTCATGGCCACGTAGAGGACAAACCTACAAAGACCATGGAAAGGCTGAGCCAGTAGCAAAGCCCAGGAGAGCAAACTGTCATGGAGGCAAAGGAAAGACGTGTTTCAAAAAGGAGAGAAAAGCAATGCCAAATGCTGCTTAACGGTCAAATAAGAGGAGAGCTGAAGAACGCCCAGTGCATTTAGGAGCCTACAAGACACTTAGGACTTTAGTAAATGCTTTTCTTATAGAAAAATAGGGACAAAAACCATTTTGGAGTTGATGGAAGGGTGAATGAATGGGAAGGAAGGAAACTGAGATGCGTGTAGAACATGTCTAGGAAACTGGTCTGTGAACAGGAGAACAGAAGTGTGGTAGCGGAGAGAGGTGTGGGATAAGCAGCGGGCTCCCCTGGTAGCTCAGCTGGTAAAGAATCCACCAGCAATGCAGGAGACCCTGGTCTGATTCCTGGGTTGGGAAGATCCGCTAGAGAAGGGATAGGCTACCCACTCCAATATTCTTGCCTGAAGAATTCCCTGGACTGTATAGTCCATGGGGTCACAAAAAGTGGGACACGACTGAGCGACTTTCACTTTCACTAAGAATTATTAATTTATTTAAATAGGAGAGACTTAGGGATATCTATATTTATATCTCCCTGGAGTAAGAAATGGCAACCCACTCCAGCATTCTTGCCTGGAAGATTCCCTGGACACAGGGGCCTGGCAGGCTATAGTTCATGGGGCTGCAAAGAGCTGGACATGACTTAGTGACTGAACACATATCTATATCTGTCTCTCTCATGTATGCATGTAATTAAATTTGATTTTTTCCTGTTCATCTCTCTCATGTCAATTTCATTCTTAGGTCAGCCAGAAGAACCTAGAAGAGTAGAGGAAAGTTTTTTCCTTCTCCACAATATTTTTTTTTAATATTTTATTTATTCATTTCACTCCACTTGGTCTTAGTCACAGCACTCAGAGATTTTAAGTTGCGATAGCATGTGAGATCTAGTTCCCTGATGAGGGATCAAACCTGGGCACCCTACATTGGGAGTGCAGAGTATTAGTCACTTGACCACCAGGGAAGTCCTTCTTCTACAATTAGAAAGAAGAAAGTGTTAGTCGCTCAGTCGTGTCTGAGTCTTTGCAACCCCATGGACTACAGCCTGCCAGGCTCCTCTGTCCATGGAATTCTACAGGCAAGAATACTGGAGAGTGGGTAGCCATTCTCTTTTCCAGAGGCTCTTCCTGACGCAGGGATTAAACCTGGGTCTCCTGCATTGCAGGCAGATTCTTTATCATCTGAGTCACCAGGGAATTCCTCTCCTCTATAATATTCAGACCTTATTTTGCTCCTCACCAGAAAATGCACTCAAGGCCATAGGGAAGGAAACAAAGGGCAGTAGGTAGACACCAGTTACCAGCAGGGAGACGGTTTCTTTGCAGTAACCATGCCCAGGACAACTTGGCCATTAGAAACACTAAACTGTCACGGCCTAAGCAGAGAAGCAAGGGCCCTTTCATGAGAAGAGCACCTGGCTGGAGAGCTTCCCTAGTTCATCTCTTCTATCTAACTCCTCTAAGAGAAGGAGTTTTACAAAATTAGCAGAAAGAAGGCTTATTCTTTCCTTCTTTCCCTGCTTCCAACATGCTTAGCATCAGGCAAGCTCTCTAACCTTTGATTAAAATAAAGTGAAAATGTTAGCTGTTCAGTTGTACCCAACTCTTTGGGACACCATGGATTATAGCCCACCAGTCTCCCCTGTCCATGGGATTTTCCAGGCAAGAATACTGGAGTGGGTTATCATTCCCTTCTCCAGGGGATCTTGCTGACCCAGGGATCAAACCCAGGTCTCCTGCATTGCAGGGGATTCTTTATCATATGAGCCACCAGAGAAGCCTCTGAGTAAAGTAAAACACAGCCAAAACAGTGATCCTCAATGGAGAGTGTCTGTTCCCCATTTGGGACTGTTGGTAATGCCTCGAAACATTTTTGATGATCATGACTGTGTGGGGAGCATTGCTAATGGCATCTTGTGGGTAGAGGCCAGAGATGATGCTAAACATCTTGCAAAGCACAGGACAGCTTCACCCAAGGAAGTATCTGGTCCAAATGTCAGGAGTGCCAAGTTTAAGAAACTTTGATCTAGAGGTGTAAATATTCCTTCAAACAATCTCTCAGAGCAAAATCAAAACAAAACAGAAAGGTTTGGAGCTTGACTGGCCATTTTCTTGGAGCTTATTGGCCATTTTTTTTGGTGAAATATAGAGTAGAAGGAATTTTATTTTATTTTTCCTATATTTTACATACACTTTTTGTGTATTTTATGAATAAAAGGGGATTCATAGGCATTACATAATGTGAAATCAAGACAAATGCTTTCATCTTGATAGGTGAACAAGGATACTTACTAGAAATTCTCTTTATTGTAATCCTTACTTCAAAACCAAACTCAAAATCTCTTTCAATATCCTTGAAAAAAAGGCGTATTCACAGTAGTCCCTTGTTTGAATACTTCCTCTTTCAAACAACACTATGTATATTCCTACTGTTTTTTAAACTGTATAGCTAATTTTAATGGGCCGTTTATATCCATTTCTTCTAAAGTTTTTGTGAGGCTTTGTCCAAAAATAAAAATACATTGATTTAATGTAATAGTACTTTTTACTATCATCTTTAAATTATGTCAACTTATGTTTTTATTTTCATGGTCAGCTAATTGAACTGGCTTCTGAAAATAACTTTGTATGGCTTAATTTCACAGAAATACTTATAAAAATTCTCTGTATTTGCTGTCAAATTTGCTTTGAAATATGAACACCTGTTTATATATGGGCACCATTTCTTTATTAAGAACAGCTAGAAGGTTAGGAAGTTACTCAAACTGAGATTACAAAAAGAACAGTGGATAAGTGTTTAAGTTCTTTAGAATTGACTCCTTAAAGGCAAGTCTTAGGACCTCTGACTTTTTTATATGTTAAATGAGGCTTAGCACTAGGAACTGCATTTGGTTGTAACTGACAGAAAAGAATACTGGCTTGAGCAGGACAGAATTTTATGTTTTACTCATTTAAAATAAATCTGGAGACAGGCTGTATGGGACTGCTATAGTATGATGGCTCCCTACTGTCATCTCAGCTGAAGTTCTTTACTTTAAATTGCTTCATCTTCATTGCACAGCTTCTGTCCCCAAGGCCCCCCAGAGCTCAAGGTGAGGGCTGGAAGTCCAGCCATCACCTCCACATTCCAAGCCAGAGCAGAGGAAGGAAGGAGGAACCAAAGGATGGTTCTAGCTTTCAACGTCTTCCCAGAAGTCTCATGTAATACTTCTGCTGACATCTCATTGGCTAGAACTTCATCTCTGTGATGGAGGATGGGAAATGTAACCTTCTGAACTGGGTATCTTGTCATCTCAAGTATGTTTAAGTGAAAATGAAGTCACTCAGTCGTGTCCGACTCTTTGTGACCCCATGGACTGTAGCCCACCAGGCTCCTCCATCCATGGGATTTTCCAGGCAAGAATACTGTAGTGGGTTGCCATTTTCTTCTCCAGAGTACCTTCCTGACCCAGGGGTTTAACCCGGCTCTCCTTCATTGCACGCAGACTCTTTACCGTCTGAGCCAGGAGAGAAGACAAGTATAATTAGAACTTTGTTACTAATGAGTACAATGAGGAATTTCCCTGGTGGTCCAGTGGTTAAGAGTCTACTTTCCAACGTGGGGGATGCAGGTTTGACCCCTGGGTGGGGAGTGAAGGCATATGCCTTCGAGGCAGCCAAGTCCACAAGTGGCAACTAATGCTGCCAGTCACTTTTAGAGAAGCCTGTGCACCATAACAAAGACCGCCCCTCCTCCACCACAAAATAAAGAATTTAAAAAATGAGTACTGATGAAAAAAATGCTTCTTTAAGCTAAACAAATATTTCTCTTCTTTCCAAAAAAATAAAAAATCTTTGGCAGCCCATTCTTTGTCACTGATTTCTTCCGACACTACTTGCTGCCGGTCCCCTCCCAAGGTCCTGAAAGGTTTCCATGGAATCCTAAGTGTTCCATGCATTTGAAAATCATTAGCTAAGATAATTTCTAAGGGTATATAAAATATTAAAAATCCTGATTCTTTGATGTTGTTAGTTTCTAAGTTGGTAATGTCTAAAAGGATCACATTTCTCAGTAATTTCGACATGCTTTAAAAAAATTATGGTTGCTAAAGTATAGGCATCAACAATTAATGTTGTAATTAGCTTGCCTCTTTCTGAGCCTTCCACATTCATGGACCAATACCCTCTCTTTCCCTCCAAGCCTTACCAAGTTCTAAAAATGAATAAGGATGAATTAGATTTGGGCTGAATACATTTTTGAAGAAATTTGTTTTTTTTTTTTTTTCTTTCTGTTTTCCTTTTAACATGTATGAACAAAGTGGTCCTGGAGAACTTTTGCTGAGCTGGTTAGGTTATGTTTGGTTGACACTTGTCTTTTGGGGTTTTTTTTTAAGGTATATACGGTTCTCCCTACAACTCTAAAAAGAATTCTGACTTTAGCACTCACATAAGAGTTTGTGGGAAGAACAAATGTCAGGAACCACATTCTTATACTCAAATATTGTTTCTGCCAGTTAAGAGCCATGAGATCATAAATAAAGTAGTTTTTCTGAAAGTTTTTTTTTATTTTTAAAATTAACGATAACATCTAACTTGTTGATTTTTAGAGTTGGATGAAATATTATTGTTGATGCTCTATAAACACAGAAGTTATTTACATCACAAGTAAGCTTTAGGTGTTTCTTTAAAAGTGAAAAATCAGAGCGGGTTGGGCATGTAGATGAAATCTGAACTATTAAGATGGCTTTGTCTGGGAACTCGTGTCAGAGAATCAAGGAGGCAACCATTATAGGAGACAGGTTAGGATATTTAGTCTCATTCTTACATACACTACCCTTCTTGCATACACACATACATAATGTGATTATGTAACATGAAGCATTAACAGAGATATGACAGCAAAGGAAAATTTTTATTTTCTAGAATTATGCTCTGGTAATGATTCCAAAATTTCTTGGCTTTAAGAAGTGGCATTCTTCTGATTTCAGTTTATTCTTGACTCTCACATGAAAACAGCAGTCCTAGCCAAAGGCTAAATTGTGAATCTTTCAAGTTTGGCTTTGGCAGGTCTGCTCCTTTCAGCACCTTCCTGAACTCTAGAATAGGATGGGGGTAAAGAACCGCGAGGAAGTGACCTAAAAAAGAGAAGATAGGACCTGAGCATCGTGAACAGCTTCAGGGACATGAGGAAATGGTACACAACACGATACCCAGGGGCACAGAGCTCCTACTTTGAGAAACACTGCCTTGAGAGTGGCTACTTCCCCTCATGTTCACTTGCCTTCTGAGACTGCAGTTGATCAAATTTCTCACCTAGGCCCAGTTCAGAGTGAGTCACAAAAATAGTAAAGGTATGTTATAAGCATATCCGTTGAAGAAATCACAAGATACCCTCTCTGCAGCAGCTTTTTATCTCACTACATAAATCCCCTTCCTTCATTTATCAACCTTTATTTATTCAACCCATTTCCAAGGCATTGTTTGCATAAAGTCTGCAATCTCAAATATTTAAAAAGTTCAACCAGTCCCAGACTTTACCAATCTGAGACCTGAGGTATTTTTGCTCCCTCATTCCTAGTATTCAGTGCCTGGGTTGATTTACTTTTTAAGCTTAGGCATCTGCCCTGGTTTCTTGAGCTGCAATCCAGCTACTCATAAGTGGGTTTTGAACTTCAGAAAGCGGTGCTAGAACTTTGCTGCTGGTGACCAAGGCTAGATCCCTGTCACCAGGGACAGTCTCATCCTTTCTCCACCCTAGGCTTTCTGGCTGAAGTTTATCACAAGCTCTACCTCTCACTAGAGGCTTGTGAATTTGTATTGTCTGAACCATCAGTTGCACCAAGTTCTCTTCCCTATTACTGTTGCTCTAACCAGAAACAGGTTTGCTCAGCCTCTCTGGGCAGTGATACAGATGGTTGGTTACAGCCTTTGGGGACCAATAATACAAAGGAGTCAGGCATTCAAACATCAGCCAAGCCAGTCTGTGTGGCCAAGGCCAGCATATTCCATGACCAAACATCCAAAGAACAGTGCTTGTTATAGCGACTTCATTTGAACAATACAATTGTGTGATGGAAAATTGGCATGGGTGATTAAACCCTGAAAGAAAGAATATCAGAAGAGGCTGATTTCAAATGCTACCTCCATATGTTAAATTCAAATATATTTTAGGTTAATTTTGACAGTCTGTGTTTTATTCTACTGAGCTTTTAGTCTATTCTTATATCTTTATTATATTATTACAATTCTTTTATTTATTTTTAATTTTTATTTATTTTTTGGCTGCACTGGGTCTTCAGTGCTGCAGGAAGGTTTTCTCTCATTGCAGCGAGCTGGGCTATTCTATTGTGATGTGAGGGCTTCTCATTGCAGTGGCTTCCTTTGTTGTGGAACAGAGGCTAAGTAGTTGTGGCTCCTGGGCTCCCGAGCATGGGCTTAGTTACTCTAGTTGCTGGATCTGCCTGGACCAGAGATTGAACTCTTGTCTCCCACATCAGCAGGTGGATTCTTAATCACTGGACCACCAAGGAAATCCCTATAATTTAAAAAATATGTTTTAGTGCATGGTAGAAATACTTTCTACTATTATTTCTTTCAAAAGTTCCTCAGTTTGACCCCATGGTCCATAGCCTGCCAGGCTCCTCTGCCCATGGGATTTTCCAGGCAGAAATACTGGAGTGGGTTGCCATTTCCTTCTCCAGAGGATCTTCCTGACCCAGGGATCAAACCTGGGTCTCCTTCACTGCAGGCAGTTTCTTTACCATCTGAACCACCAGGGAAGTCCTATGTGGATTTACATGAGCTTAATTATTTGGGGGAAAGCTTTCTTTTCTGATCATTTTCATATTTTTGGCATTTTCCTCAGCAAACTCAGATAATTGCTCAAGTTTTTATCATTTGTTCTATTTGATGCAATGTTGATTCTGTTATTTCTCTGCATCTAAAGTATTTAAAAAGTTATTCAGGTAGTTAGGAGATCCAAGATGAAATGATGAATGTAACAAGATAATGTAATTCTACTACAAACATATAAAACAACCTTAATGAAGGGATGGGGGGAAATAATAGAAATAATTGGTGTCAGTACACCTAAGTACTGTATACCCTAATTAATAAATTTGTTTCCCTTGTGATGCTGGTTAATGGTTCCCATACCACTATATATGTAATGTGGGAGACCTGGGTTTGATCCTTGGGTTGGGAAGATCCCCTGGAGAAGGGAAAGGCTACCCACTCCAGCATTCTGGCCTAGAGAATTCTATGGACTGTATAATCCATGGGGTTGCAAAGAGTCAGACACGACTGAGCAACTTTCACTTCCACTTCCACTTCACTCAATCTTACATCATGGGCTTCCCTCATAGCTCAGTTGGTAAAGAATCTGCCTGCAAAGCAGGAGACCCTGGTTCGATTCCTGGGTCAGAAAGATCCCCTGGAGAAGGGATAGGCTACCCACTCCAGTATTCTGGCCTGAAGAATTCCATGGACTGCATGGTCCATGGGGTTGCAAAGAGTTGGACATGACTGGGTGACTTTCACATATATGTATAGTGGAGCTCAACAATTAAGTAAATGGATAGCATATGGTAGGAGCCAGATTTCTCACTGATGGGGTGGGAGGTTATAGATAAACCAAGGAAGGAGGCTAAGATGGTCCATTTGATAATGGATTAGAGTCACAGGTATCCATATGAACTCACACTTAGCTTAGTACAGATACAGATAAATAGATACAGAAATATTTATAGAAATGTGTATATACCTGGGACACATATGTTTTCTTGCTCTGGCAGCCGAAGGGACCTAAAAGCAATGACATCCCAGTTGCAATGAGCATACCTAATGCCAAGATCTTGGTTTCTAACACCATTCTCCAGTAGTAGAAACCAGGGCTCCTTGAAGAAGTAGTTGATTCTTGGACTGGGGTAGAAAAAATATAAAATGTGTCTGAAGCAACTTGTAGTGCCAGAAAGTAAGTGCTAGAATTTGCAAAGATGGAAGTATACCAAAGGAACACATGAGCCAACCTAGAGAGATTCCAGTGACCAAAGGCAAACATTTGAGCAGTAAAATAAAAAATAAAATAGTGTTGGATTGTAACCCAAGTATAAAATAAATACCAATGAGCCCACAATGATATAAATAATGATTTAATAAATAAGCAAATGTGGGAAAATTGACAAATTATCTATACAGAAGAATTCCAAATAATTTAGCTACATATTCTTCCTCCAGGAGGTGGAACATAAATTCCAATTCCACAAGTGTGGGCTGTGCATAGTAACTTCCTTCCAAAGAGTGTAGTATGGATGGGGGAAAAGGAACTTTGTAGTAGAGAAGTCTGATGAACTTTACATCATCCAGGTGAACAAGGTCAATGCCAATAGTCACAAATTGTATTGATAGTATCTTTTCTTGATGTGACTGAAAAAAAAGCACTTTATCTCTATTGTCTTCCTCTTTAACACACATAACATTGATCTAATCATGAGGGAAAAAAATACCAATTAAATCCCAATTGATTCTATGAAATACCTGACCAGTACTCCTCAAAATTGTCAAAGGCATCAAAACAAGGAAAATCTTAGAAACTGTCACAGCCAAGAGGAGCCTAGTGAGACATGACAAGTAAAATTAT
This sequence comes from Dama dama, assembly GCF_033118175.1. Taxonomy (NCBI): domain Eukaryota; kingdom Metazoa; phylum Chordata; class Mammalia; order Artiodactyla; family Cervidae; genus Dama; species Dama dama. The sequence goes on along the minus strand of NC_083696.1, from coordinate 36,826,796 downwards.
TGTGGGACTTTGGGACATAAAGTGGATAATAGATAAAACCTAAAGAAATACAAGTAAATTAGGAGCTTGGTTAATACTGGGCTTTGCAGGTGGCATAGGAGTAAAGAATCCACCTGCTAATGCAGGAGATGTGGGTTTGATTCCTGGGTCAGGAAGATCCCCTGGAGAAGGAAATGGTAACCCACTCCAGTATTCCTGCCTGGAAAATTCCACTGACAGAGGAGGCTGGCAGGCTACAGTCCATGGGGCCATAAAGAGTCAGACACAAGTTAGTAACTGAACAACAAGAACAACAAAATGTATTTATACTGGTAAATTAATTGTGACAAATGTAGAATGTGTTAGTAATAGGGAATACCAGATATAGGATATATGGGAATTATATATATCATATAATTGTATGGTACCATCATTGCAATTTTCTGTAAACCTAATATTATTCTTAAAAACATTTGTTTTTTCAAAGTTATCATCACTTTTTTTCTCTGAATTTTTTAATATCATCAGCTCTCGTATCGTCTCAATCTCATCTTCTATTTTTACATAGAATTTTGTTTGATTTAATTTCCTTCCAGAAAACTCCTGACTACATGGAACTTTAAGTAATAAGTGACTGTCCAAAAGCCTTCATACCTACACTGAAACCAACCACCACCCAAGAGCCAATAAGTTTTAGAGCAAGACATACCACGCAAATTCTCCAGCAACGCAGGAACATAGCCCTGAACATCAACATACAGGCTGCCCAAGGTCACACCTAACACATAGACCCATCTCAAAACTCATTACTGGGCACTCCATTGCTCTCCAAAGAGAAGAAATCAAGTTCCACGCACCAGAACACTGACGCAAGCTTCCCTAACCAGGAAACCTTGACAAGCCAATCGTCCAACCCCACCCACTGGGTAAATCCTCCACAATAAAAAGGAACCACAGACCTCCAGAATACAGAAAGCCCACTCCAGACACAGCAATCTAAACAAGATGAAAAGGCAAAGAAATACCCAACAGGTAAAGGAACATGAAAAATGCCCACCAAGTCAAACAAAAGAGGAGGAGATAGGGAATCTACCTGAAAAAGAATTTAGAATAATGATAATAAAAATGATCCAAAATCTTGAAAACAAAATGGAGTTACAGATAAATAGCCTGGAAACAAAGATTGAAAAGATTCAAGAACTGTTTAATAAAGACCTAGAAGAAATAAAAAAGAGTCAATTAAAAATGAATAATGCAATGAATGAGATCAAAAGCACTTTGGAGGGAACCAAGAGTAGAATAACGGAGGCAGAAGATAGGATAAGTGAGGTAGAAGATAAAATGGTGGAAATAAATGAAGCAGAGAGGAAAAAAGAAAAAAGGATCAAAAGAAATGAGGACAACCTCAGGGACCTCTGGGACAATGTGAAACGCCCCAACATTCGAATCATAGGAGTTCCAGAAGAAGAAGACAAAAAGAAAGGCCATGAGAAAATACTCGAGGAGATAATAGCTGAAAACTTCCCTAAAATGGGGAAGGAAATAGCCACCCAAGTCCAAGAAACCCAGAGAGTCCCAAACAGGATAAACCCAAGGTGAAACACCCCAAGACACATATTAATCAAATTAACAAAGATCAAACACAAAGAACAAATATTAAAAGCAGCAAGGGAAAAACAACAAATAACACACAAAGGGATTCCCATAAGGATAACAGCTGATCTATCAATAGAAACCCTCCAGGCCAGAAGGGAATGGCAGGACGTACTGAAAGTAATGAAAGAGAATAACCTACAACCTAGATTACTGTACCCAGCAAGGATCTCATTCAGATATGAAGGAGAATTCAAAAGCTTTACAGATAAGCAAAAGCTGAGAGAATTCAGCACCACCAAACCAGCTCTTCAACAAATGCTAAAGGATCTTCTCTAGACAGGAAATGCAGAAAGGTTGTATAAATGTGAACCCAAAACAACAAAGTAAATGGCAACGGGACCACACCTATCAATAATTACCCTAAATGTAAATGGGTTGAATGCCCCAACCAAAACACAAAGATTGGCTGAATGGATACAAAAACAAGACCCCTATATATGCTGTCTACAAGAGACCCACCTCAAAACAAGAGACACATACAGACTAAAAGTGAAGGGCTGGAAAAAAATATATCATGCAAACGGAGACCAAAAGAAAGCAGGAGTCGCAATACTCATATCAGATAAAATAGGCTTTCAAATAAAGGATGTGAAAAGAGACAAAGAAGGACACTACATAATGATCAAAGGATCAATCCAAGAAGAAGATATAACAATTATAAATATATATGCACCCAACATAGGAGCACCGCAATATGTACGGCAAATGCTAATGAGTATGAAAGAGGAAATTAATAGTAACACAATAATAGTGGGAGACTTTAATACCCCACTCACAACTATGGATAGATCAACTAAACAGAAAATTAACAAGGAAACACAAACCTTAAATGACACAATGGACCAGCTAGACCTAATTGATATCTATAGGACATTTCACCCCAAAACAATCAACTTCACCTTTTTCTCAAGTGCACATGGAACCTTCTCCAGAATAGATCACATCTTGGGCCATAAATCTGGTCTTGGAAAATTCAAAAAAATTGAAATCATTCCAGTCATCTTTTCTGACCACAGTGCAGTAAGATCTCAATTACAGGAAAAAAATTGTTGAAAATTCAAACATATGGAGGCTAAATAACATGCTTCTGAATAACCAACAAATCATAGAAGAAATAAAAAAAGAAATCAAAATATGTATAGAAATGAATGAAAATGAAAACACAACAACCCAAAACCTATGGGACACTGTAAAAGCAGTGCTAAGGGGAAGGTTCATAGCATTACAGGCTTACATCAAGAAACAAGAAAAAAACCAAATAAATAACCTAACTCTACACCTAAAGCAATTAGAGAAGGAAGAAATGAAGAACCCCAGGGTTAGCAGAAGGAAAGAAATCTTAAAAATCAGGGCAGAAATAAATGCAAAAGAAACTAAAGAGACCATAGCAAAAATCAACAAAGCTAAAAGCTGGTTTTTTGAAAAAATAAACAAAATTGACAAACCATTAGCAAGACTCATTAAGAAACAAAGACAGAAGAACCAAACTAACAAAATTAGAAATTAAAATGGAGAGATCACAACAGACAACACTGAAATACAAAGGATCATAAGAGACTACTACCAGCAGCTCTATGCCAATAAAATGGACAACTTGGATGAAATGGACAAATTCTTAGAAAAATATAACTTTCCAAAACTGAACCAGGAAGAAATAGAAGATCTTAACAGACCCATCACAAGCAAGGAAATCGAAACTATAATCAAAAATCTTCCAGCAAACAAAAGCCCAGGACCAGATGGCTTCACAGCTGAATTCTACCAAAAATTTAGAGAAGAGCTAACACCTATCTTACTCAAACTCTTCCAGAAAATTGTAGATGAAGATAAGCTTCCAAACTCATTCTATGAGGCCACCATCACCCTAATTCCAACAGACAAAGATGCCACAAAAAAAGAAAACTACAGGCCAATATCACTGATGAACATAGATGCAAAAATCCTTAACAAAATTCTAGCAAACAGAATCCAACAACATATTAAAAAAATCATACACCATGACCAAGTGGGCTTTATCCCAGGAATGCAAGGATTCTTTAATATCCGCAAATCAATCAATGTAATACACCACATTAACAAATTGAAAGATAAAAACCATATGATTCTCTCAATAGATGCAGAGAAAGCCTTTGACAAAATTCAACACCCATTCATGATTAAAACTCTCCAAAAAGCAGGAATAGAAGGAACATACCTCAACATAATAAAAGCTATATATGACAAACCCACAGCAAGCATCACCCTCAATGGTGAAAAATTGAAAGCATTTCCCCTGAAATCAGGAACAAGACAAGGGTGCCCACTCTCACCACTACTATTCAACATAGTGTTGGAAGTTTTGGCCACAGCAATCAGAGCAGAAAAAGAAATAAAAGGAATCCAGATAGGAAAAGAAGAAGTGAAACTCTCACTGTTTGCAGATGACATGATCCTCTACATAGAAAACCCTAAAGACTCTACCAGAAAATTACTAGAGCTAATCAATGAATATAGTAAAGTTGCAGGATATAAAATTAACACACAGAAATCCCTTGCAATCCTATATACTAACAATGAAAAAACAGAAAGAGAAATTAAGGAAACAATACCATTCACCATTGCAACAAAAAGAATAAAATACTTAGGAGTATATCTACTTAAAGAAACAAAAGACCTATACATAGAAAACTATAAAACACTGATGAAAGAAATCAAAGAGGACACAAACAGATGGAGAAACATACCGTGTTCATGGATTGGGAGAATCAATATTGTCAAAATGGCTATTCTACCCAAAGCAACCTATAGATTCAATGCAATCCCTATCAAGCTACCAACGGTATTTTTCACAGAACTAGACCAAAGAATTTCACAATTTGTATGGAAATACAAAAAACCTCGAATAGCCAAAGTAATCTTGAGAAAGAAGAATGGAACTGGAGGAATCAACCTGCCTGACTTCAGACTCTACTACAAAGCCACAGTCATCAAGACAGTATGGTACTGGCACAAAGACAGAAATATACATCAGTGGAACAAAATATAAAGCCCAGAGATAAATCCACTTACCTATGGACACCTTATCTTTGACAAAGGAGGCAAGGATATACAATGGAAAAAAGACAACCTCTTTAACAAGTGGTGCTGGGAAAGCTGGTCAACCACTTGTAAAAGAATGAAACTGGAACACTTTCTAACACCATACACAAAAATAAACTCAAAATGGATTAAAGATCTAAATGTAAGACCAGAAACTATAAAACTCCTAGAGGAGAACATAGGCAAAACACTCTCCGACATAAATCACAGCAAGATCCTCTATGACCCACCTCCCAGAATATTGGAAATAAAAGCAAAACTAAACAAATGGGACCTAATGAAACTTAAAAGCTTTTGCACAACAAAGGAAACTATAAGTAAGGTGAAAAGACAACCCTCAGATTGGGAGAAAATAATAGCAAATGAAGAAACAGAAAAAGGATTAATCTCAAAAATATACAAGCAACTCCTGAAGCTCAATTCCAGAAAAATAAATGACCCAATCAAAAAATGGGCCAAAGAACTAAACAGACATTTCTCCAAAGAAGACATACAGATGGCTAACAAACACATGAAAAGATGCTCAACATCACTCATTATCAGAGAAATGCAAATCAAAACCACAATGAGGTACCATTACACGCCAGTCAGGATGGCTGCTATCCAAAAGTCTACAAGCAATAAATGCTGGAGAGGGTGTGGAGAAAAGGGAACCCTCTTACACTGTTGGTGGGAATGCAAACTAGTACAGCCACTATGGAGAACAGTGTGGAGATTTCTTAAGAAACTGGAAATAGAACTGCCATATGACCCAGCAATCCCACTTCTGGGCATACACACTGAGGAAACCAGATCTGAAAGAGACACGTGCACCCCAATGCACGTGGGTCATCGCAGCACTGTCTATAATATCCAGGACATGGAAGCAACCTAGATGCCCATCAGCAGATGAATGGATAAGGAAGCTATGGTACATATACACCATGGAATATTACTCAGCCGTTAAAAAGAATTCATTTGAACCAGGCCTAATGAGATGGATGAAGCTGGAGCCCCTTATACAGAGTGAAGTAAACCAGAAAGATAAAGAACATTACGGCATACTAACACATATATATGGAATTTAGAAAGATGGTAACGATAACACTATATGCAAAAAAGAAAAAGAGACACAGAAATACAGAACAGACTTTTGAACTCTGTGGGAGAATGTGAGGGTGGGATATTTCAAAAGAACAGCATGTATGCTATCTATGGTGAAACAGATCACCAGCCCAGGTGGGATGCATGAGACAAGTGCTCGGGCCTGGTGCACTGGGAAGACCCAGAGGAATCGGGTGGAGAGGGAGGTGGGAGAGGGGATCGGGATGGGGAATACGTGTAAATCCATGGCTGATTCATATCAATGTATGACAAAACCCACTGAAATGTTGTGAAGTAATTAGCCTCCAGCTAATAAAAAATAAAATAAAATAAAAAAATAATTTCCTTGTGAGATATGCCAGATGATACTTAAAATTTCATTCCATTTCCTATAAAATTTAAAGTATATTCTCCAGACTTCCACTTCTAACCAAAATGAAATAACAGGGACTAAATTTATTCTCTGCTCAAAACAACCAAAAGACAAAACCAGACTACATATGAAACAACAGTTTTTAACGCACTGGACATCAACAATGAGAAATGGTGATTCTCAAGAGATGGGAAACAAATGAAGTAAACCCTATAACTGTCCAAGCTTAATGCTCTGAGAGCATCCAACCCTTGAAACAAGGAGAGGAAATCAGGTGAAGCATGGTAGGCTTCTTGAATTGAGGACACAGAGCTGAAAGCCCCGGACAGCTAGAGTAATGGAGAAGAGAAAATTACTTAGAGAACACTGGAGATCCCCAAAGAGTCCCTCTTGACTGTTCAACAGAGCACAGACCTACACATGAGAAGGAAAATATTTACCCTTGAGAAATAAAATTAAAGAATTAGAGAAAACAGTATCTATTGCTCACACAGGGCCTGAAAAAGTGCCTGGTTTAAACAGCTAGACCAGGAAACTTTATAATTAATGGAAAATTAGTAGAGTATGCAGAAAGGTCTTGACTCAGTAATGGGAAATAATTATAACTAGAAATGATGCTCTGATCTTATTTAGCAAATTGTAATGGCAAGATCAAAAAGGATCAAATTGTTCCCCGCATACTTAATTACATCCTAAAACAAAGTTCAAGAGTCTTTATAAGACTACAAAATTATCTGGTATCCAACAAAGCAAAATTTGCAATACCTGGAGTCCTGTGAAAGGTTACAAGATATACAAGAAACCAGGAAATATGACCCATAATAAGAAGAAAAATAGTCAACTGAAACCAACCAGAATTGACACATGTGGAGAAGCAGACAAAGACATTGAAATGGTTATTATAATTCAATGCAATACATTCACAATGTTAAGTAAATGCACAAAAATTATTTTAAAAATCTAAAATAAACCTCCAGAGATGAAAACTAAAATGTGTGAGATTAATGATAGCTGGGTGTGATTAATGGCAAATTAGACACTGCAGAAGAAAAGATTAATAAACTTGAAGATAAGCAACAGAAACTATCAAAATTAAACACAGAAAGAAAAAAATTAAATGCAAAGACCATCAGTAAACTGTGGGTCATTATTAAACAGCCTGTTTATGTAATTAAGACTTTTCCATTGGCTCAGTGATAAAGAATCCAAGTGCCAATGCAGAAGTTCTATCCCTGGGTTGAGAAGACCCCCTGGAGAAAGAAACGGCAACCCACTCCAGTATTCTTGCCTGGGAAATCCCATGGACAGAGGAGCCTGGTGGCCCATGGGGTCACAAAGAATTGGACACTACTTAACAACTAAACAACAACAATGTGTAACTAAGTCTCTGAAGGAGAGGAGAGATAAGAAAAATAGAAAAAGATATTTAACAAAATTAGGGCTGAATGTTTTCCAGATTTCATGGAAATTGTAAACCCTTAGTTTCAAGAATATAAATAAACCCAAGCAAAAGAAAGATAAAGAAAACTACAGCAAGGCTTGTCTTAATCAAATTACTCAAAATAATTGGTAAAGAGAATGTTTGAAAGAAGGCAGAGCAAAACTATATATTTTTGTGTAAAAGAACAAAAATAAAGATGAAAGATTTCTTGTCAAAAACAATTAAAGCATGATAGTGAAACAACATCTTGAAAACACTCGGGGAGAAAAAGCTGTCAATCTAGAATTTTTAATTCAGAAAAAAAGGATCTTAAAAATATGAAGGCAAAATAAATCTTTTTCAGACATAAAAAAGATAAAGTAATTCATTATCAGTGGGCTCACACTACAAAAAATAGTAGGGGTTAATCTTCACAACCTCAGGTTAGGCAATAGGTTCTTGGATATGATGCTCCAAACATAAGCAACAAAAGAAAAAATAGATCAATTGGACTTCATGTAAAGTAGAACATTTTGTGCATCAAAGGAAACTATAAAGAAAGGAAAAAGACAACCTGCTGACTGGAAAAAAAAATTGCAAATTATGTATCTGTTATGTGCCTTGCATATAGAATACAGAAAGTTGCCTTAAAACTCAACCAAAACCTCCCAAATAAACCAATTTAAAAACAGGTAAAGAATCTGAATTAATATTTCTACAAAGAAGATATGCAAATGATCAACAAACAGGAAAAGATGCTCAACATCTTTAGCCATGAAGGAAATGATAATCAAAACCACAAGGAGATATCACTTCACATTCACCAGTATGGCTATAACAAAAAGGCAGGTAATAACAAATGTTGATTAAAGTCTGGAAATTTCTGAAATGGTTAAGCATAGAGTTACCATATGACCCAGCAATTTTACTCCTATAAATATCCCCAAGAGAAATGAAAATATTTTCTACAAAAAGATTTGTACATGAATGTCCATATCTATGTTATTTATAATAGCCCAAAAGAATATGGAGAGAATCCAACTGTCTATCAACTGATGGATAAATAAATGTGGTATATCCATACAATGAAGTACTTTTCAGCAATAAAAAGAATGAAGCAGTGGTTGCTGCTACACCATGGATGAAGATACCCATTCACAAAAGACCACGTCTCGTGGGCAACAGACAATTGCCTGCTAGGTTGCCAGGCATTTATGTGAGCACTTTCAATGTCAGCCATTCAAACCCTAAAACAATTCTAATGTTGCTATAGAGCAAAATGTGAGAAAAGGGACAGAAGCGAACTTAAGCCGTGGTTTATTTTTTTAAATGTATTTATTTTTTAATCAGAGGATAATTACTTTGCAATGTTGTGTTGGTTTCTGCCATATCACAACACGAATCAGTCAATCATAATTACACATACATATGTATGTATATATCCCCTCCCTCTTGAGCCTCTCTCCTCCCTCCCATCCCACCCCTCTAGGTCGTCACAGAGCACCAGGCTGGGCTCCTTATGCTATTTAGCAGCTTCCTATGAGTTATCTATTTTAAATGATAAATGCAATATTTCCCTTCCCTATTTACCTTTTTTATTGAATAACCACTTACCAGGTGGCGTTAGAGGTAAAGAATACACCTGCCAAGGCAGGAGACAGAAGAGACACGGGTTCGATCCCTGGGTCAGGAAGATCCCCTTGGGGAGGAAATGGCAACCCACTCCAGTGTCCTTGCCTGGAAAACACCACGAGCAGACTGGTGGACTATAGTCCATAGGGTCATGTAGAGTCGGACACAACTGAAGCAACTGGAGCATGTACACACAAAGGTGTTTTTTCCAGACCTGAAAACTGACTGAAGCTTTTTATAAAGCTTGTTCAAATATTCAGTAATGCACACACACACACACACATATACATGAGCAGTGTTGAATATATGTGTGTATCAGTTCAGTTCAGTTCACTCGCTCAGTTGTGTCCGACTCTTTGCGACCCTATGAATCACAGCATGCCAGGCCTCCCTGTCCATCACCAACTCCCGGAGTTTACTCAAACTCATGTCCATCGAGTCGGTGATGCCATCCAGTCATCTCATCTTCTGTCGTACCCTTCTCCTCTTGCCCCCAATCCCTCCCAGCATCAGGGTCTTTTCCAGTGAGTCAACTCTTCGCATGAGGTGGCCAAAGTACTGGAGTTTCAACTTCAGCATCAATCCTTCCAGTGAACACCCAGGACTGATCCCCTTTAAGGATGGACTGGTTGGATCTCCTCGCAGTCCAAGGGACTCTCAAGAGTCTTCTCCAACACCACACTTCAAAAGCATCGATTCTTCGGTGCTCAGCTTTCTTCACAGTCCAACTCACATCCATACAAGACCACTGGAAAAACCATAGCCTTGACTAGACAGACCTTTGTTGGCAAAGTAATGTCTCTGCTTTTTAATACGCTGTCTAGGTTGGTCATAACTCTTCTTTCAAGGAGTAAGCATCTTTTAATTTCATGGCTACAATCACCATCTGCAGTGATTTTGGAGCCCAAAAAAATAAAGTCTGACACTGTTTCCACTGTTTCCCCATCTATTTCCCATGAAGTGACAGGACCAGATGCCATGATCTTAGTTTTCTGAATGTTGAGCTTTAAGCCAACTTTTTGACTCTCCTCTTTCATGTTCATCAAGAGGCTTTTTAGTTCCTCTTCCCTTTCTGCCATAAGGGTGGTGTCATCTGCATATCTGTGGTTATTGATATTTCTCCTGGCAATCTTGATTCCAGCTTGTGCTTCTTCCAGCCCAGTGTTTCTCATGATGTACTCTGCATATAAGTTACATAAACAGGGTGACAATATACAGACTTGACGTACTCCTTTTCCTATTTGGAACCAGTCTGTTGTTCCACGTCCAGTTCTACCTGTTGCTTCCTGACCTGCATACAGGTTTCTCAAGAGGCAGGTCAGGTGGTCTGGTATTCCCATCTCTTTCAGAATTTTCCACATGAATATATGAATGTATATATTCATAAATTAAACATACTTTGGCTAAAACCTTCATTTCCCTTCTGGCCTCTATAGAGATGAAGAACTGTCAGATATATCCTTACCATAATGAAAAAGACCCACCTCTCCCTCCAAAAAAAAACACAAAATCCTTTGCATTCTGGGCTACACTTAAAGTCTGCTTAGTTGGCAGAGTTTTGAACGTAGTGGAAGAAGACTTGCTATGTCTTCTGAATGACCTGGGTGAATTTTCTGAACCTGAGACCTATTCATTAAGTGACAGTATTGGGTTGTACAATTTCTAAATATTTTCTTGTCTCTGACATTCAATAACCCTGTAGACCTCCTACAATAGGCACTATCATCACTGAAGTAAAGATAACCCCCACCTCAAGCTCAACTTCATGAGTGACCAATATTAACCTGTGGCTTGAATTCCACTTGGAATGAAGATGGATGTAAATTTTCAGATATTGGAACTGCTGAAGAGGGTGAAGGGACTTTCTTGAGATTATTCCAATATTAGTACGTAACGACAGTGCTAATGAATTCATTGGCACAATTTGCTACCTAATGAGATGACAGGCCTCTGATGCACTGAGCCTGTGAGACTTGCTAACCTCAGGGTTCTTCTAATTTAGTTTTACCTCCTGCTGAGTCATATTTTTCTAATCGTATGAATCAGCTCTCATTTTAACTCCTCTGCAATTTTTTCTCATTTCCCTGCTGAAACACTTTCTGCCTGTAACTTAAAGACAAAATATTAAGAATTTTAACTGGCGAATAGGACAAGTGCTGAATGAGTAGGCAGTTAGTTTCTGAAGCATCTGCCAAGTGTCATTGGAAATATAATTTTCCCCAGATTTGCAGAACAGGATTTGGTTATTCACAGTCTTTCTCCACAGTGGCAATTTGAGCTAGCATATTTGCCAGGTCTGTAAATAGGTATCTGAACATCATATTCTGGGATCAAAAACTAAAAGTCTGCATTTTATTGTCTTCAAATTTAGTTTCAGATTTTAATGGTTTATAAATAAATATGCTATATAAAGGGCTTCCCTGGTGACTCAGATGGTAAAGAATCTGCCTGCAACGCAAGAGACCCAGGTTCAATTCCTGAGTCAGGAAGATCCCCTAGAGAAGGGAATGGCAACCTACTCCTTTATTCTTGCCTGGGAAATCTAATGGTCAGAGGAGCCTGGTGGGCTATGTTTCACTGGGTGACAAAGGAGTTGGACATGACTTATCGACTAAAAACAACTTTTGGTTTCACTAATTCACAGCAGGAGAGGACTTTTGACACAGAATGAATCAGACCTCAAGTCTCACCCGTATCTGATTTGGATGACAGATATGATTTTTCACTTTGAATTAATACCAGAATAAGTTGATTTGGGGGCCTGTTTAAATAGGGGGAATATATTTTGCATTTGAGAAGGATGTAAATTTGGGGGAACGAGGTTGAGTATCGTGTCCTCTCAAAATTCCTATGTTGAAGTCTTAACCCCCCAGCACCACAGAATGTGACGGTGTTTGAAATAAAGACCTTTAAAGAGGTAATTAAGGAAACATAAGACCATCTTGCTGTTGTTCAGTTGGTGAGTCATGTCCAACTCTTTGTGACCCCATGGACTGCAACACCCCAGGCTTCCCTGTCCTTCATTATCTCCTGGAGTTTACTCAAATTCACATTCATTGAGTCTGTGATGCTATCTAACCATCTCATCCTCTGTTGTTCCCTTCTCCTTTTGCTTTCAATCCTTCCCAGCATCAGGGTCTTTTTCAATGAGTTGGCTCTTTGCATCAGGTGGCTAAAGTGTTGCAACTTCAGCTTCAGCATCAGTCCTTCCAGTGAATATTCAGGGTTGATTTCCTTTAGGGTTGACTGGTTTGATCTCCTTGCAGCCCAAGGGACTCTCATCTTAGTTCAATGAGCCTTAATTCAATATGACTGGTGTTCTTACAAGAAGAGACAATTAGGACACAGAAGGAAAACCAAGATGTTATGAGTGTTGCAAGGAGAAGAGAGTCATCTGCAAACCATAGAGAGAGGCCTCAGAAGAGGTCACCCATACTGACACATTGATCTCGGACTTCTAGTCTCTAGAGCTGTAAGAAAACAAATTTGTTTGTTGAAGCCACCCAGTCTGTGGTACTTTGTCATGGCAACCATTGCAAACTAGTATGTTACCCTTAATTCTATTTTCCAAAACACAGTCAGTATTTCTGGATAATCACAACCTCCCACACCAATTTCTTTCACCTGCTTTTCCTAAGGTCCTTGTTACTCATCATCTACACAATAATGATGTGACTGAAGTTAATGGAGCATGTGAACAGAGGATTGGAAATAGGATAACAGCTTTGAACTCCACATGCCTGGATTATTTGTAAAAAGAAAACCTTCCTTCTTATTAAAAAAAAAAAAAAAAGCCCAAATGTGGAAATGACTAAAATCAAGAAGCTGTTGCTTCTATGACAGGCACCTGGGCTAAGTGACCAATACTCACTCATGAAAGAAATAGTGATTTCATGTTGAAAATATGACATAGCCACATAGAACTAAACGAACCAAGTCTTTCCCTCTGTGTGTCTTATTCTAAACCCTGCACTGGAAGCCACAACTGCCTGTCTAGTTACCCAGTGTTTTGGAGATTAACGTGAATGTTTTAGATAAAAGAATAATTTTGGCTCTTACCATGCCCGCCTCATTTACTGTACTTCGTGTTTTATTAAGTCTAATATGAGGCAGACCAAGGTGTTTTTTCTTCTCTCTAACCTTCATTGACCCTCCCACCCCATCCTATAATTCTCTTAATTGATTAAGCCATGCCCCCTCATGAGGATCTGACTGCAAAAGAGAGGGATCAGAGACTCAGAACACTTGCCTCAGCTGCAAAGTAACTGCAGGACAAATTTCTCCACAGGTCCCTGGGACAGACCTGTACCTGCTGGGTCAGAGTTACTTCCAAGCTGGCGAGTCTACATAAGTTTTTTTAAATTTTTATTTTTATTTTAAACTGGAGTATAGTTGATTTAAATTGTTGTGTTTGTTTTAGGTGTACATTGATATATATATATATATATATATATATATACACATATATATATATTTTAAGGATTATTTTCCATATAGGTCATTACAATGTGTGGAGAAGAGTTTCCTGTGATATAGAGTAGGTCCTTCTTGATTACCGGCTTTCTATATGTAAGGGTGTCTATGCTAATTCCAACCTCCTAAGTTATCTCTTTCTACTATCATTTCCCTTTGGTAACTATAAATTTGTTTTCTACGACTATGATTCTGTTTTGAAAGCTATTTCATCTGTATTAATTTTTAGAAAACATCTATATGTGATATCATATGATATTTGCCTTTGTATGTTCGACTTGATTCACTTAGTGGGATCATCTCTAGGTCCAGCCACGTTGCTGCAAATGGCATTATTTTGTTGTAAGTTTAATTCCCATGCCAGCCAGTGTTCTGCCTTTGGCAGTCAAGCTCTCTACTAAATAAAAGTGGTGTTCAGGAAGAAAAACCAAGAGTGGGTGGGGCTTTCAGAGAAGGAGCCAGTGCCTTTGAGGGCAGGTTGTGAAGTCACTCTCTGCACTGGCCTCCTCGCTTACATTTGCCCTGTCATTACTGCCTCCTGAATTATTACCAGCAACAGGAGAGGGGTATGGCAATCTTTTTAAAGAAACACTCTTTTTCTTCTCTATCAGATACACTCTTGCCTGATAGAGAGCCTCTTCGCTAGTGTTGGGATCCCTCCCAGCAGCGAAGGTTTCTACCCACTGATATTTTATCTTGGGCACTCCCTGTGGCTCAGCAGTAGAGAAAACTGTGCAGATTTAGGAGACACAAGAGACATGGGATCAATCCCTGGTTTGGGAAGGTCCCCTGGAGGAGGAAGTGACTACCCACTCAATATTACTGACTGTAGAATCCCAGGGACAAAGGAGCCTGGCAGGCTAGAAGTCCATGGGGTCGCAAAGAATAGGACACGACTGAGCGAATAAACAACAATTACATCTTACTCAGGCCTCCCTAGTTCTGCACCATAGAAATTCAGGCATCAATTGGAAAAAAGCAGTTCTAACCTTTCAAAACCAGAAAATGATGCTGGCTGGATAAGGTGCTCTTTAGTTGTCCAAGTGCCTCTGAGTACATGCTATGTTCTTATATATTCTACACTTGGAGTTGCCTGACTTTGTGCCACACTGTCTTAATTCCCACAACAAAAGAAATACTAGCTCCATGTCACATGGGCCTGTGGCACAGAGAAGTTTAGTCAGTTGCCCAGAGTCACAAAGTAGTGATCCCCAGAATCAGAATTTTTTTTTCATCTATCCTAGCTACACGCTTTTTGGAATGAGAAGGAGTGGGTCATTTTAAAGCAATCTAATAAGAACATAAAAGAAAACATAACCAGAGTCCATTATGAACCTTAATAATATTTAGAATAGTTCTTCAATGTTTAGTTCATAATTATTTTTAATGGCTGTATAAATCCCATGAACAAATTATGATTTATTTAATGACTCTAAAATTCATAAATATTTAGTTTATTTCTAATTTAGGGTGACTATAAATAATACTGTTAGTAACTAAATCTTGACATACTTTCTTAGGCTTTTTTTCTCATGATGATTGCTGAGAAGTAAAACTGCTCTTATGTTTGTTTATAACCATACTTGATTATACTCATTATAAGGATTTTTATTAGTGTATATAATTGTGAGACTCTTTCAGAGAGTCTCAGTTTGCCAGATCATGGTCAGTAATTGTGTGTCTCTCCCTCTGCATCTTCAGGACTGAGTATTAGCTTTTACAAGGTGGCTCAGACAGTAAAGAATCTGCCTGTAATGCCGGGGACCTGGGTTCTATCCCTGGGTCAGGAAGATTCCCTGGGGAAGGGAATGGCTACCCATTCCAGTATTTTTGCCTGGAGAATTTCATGGACAGAGGAACCTGATTGGCTACAGTCCTTGGGGTCGCCAAGAGTCAGATATTACTGAGTGACAAACCTTCATTTTTCAGCTCTCTTTTGGGCCATTACAATAGGTGTCATACAATAAGTGCCATCATGAAAAGTTTGCATTTTTATGCTAACTGGAGCCAGGGCATTTTAATATGTTTACCAGTCATCTGCATTTCTTCTTTGGTAAACTGTCTGCCTTAAACCTTTTGCCTATTTTGAAAGAGATGTTCATGCTTTGTTTTGAATTTTAAAGGCTCCTTTACATTGTATGGTAATCCTTTGTTTACAGTAGATGTTGCAAGTACTTTCCTAGTTTCCTTGTTTCTAAAGTTTCGGTTTTCTTTTTGTTTTAAGACATTCACAACTACCACTCTCATCCTTGATGTTTGTTCTGGGATCATTTTATAAAGACCTTTCCCAACTCAAGACCCAAGATTACTCAGTCATGTATATTTCATCCTAATATTTTGTTTAGCATTCAAATGTTTAATACAATTGGAACTTACAGCTATAAATTGTAGCTAACATGTGACTATTGTTTTATACAATTTTATCCATTTTCCAAGACTATATATATTTTAATCTATCTATAGATATAGATTATATATACCTACATATACATAAAGATTAGATTTTTTACCACGTTTACTATTGAACTCCTGTTGTTTTCTTTTCCCTTCCTTACTATCCATCTAGTCCAGGGGTCCACAACCTCTGTGATCTATGCCTGATGATCTGAGGTGAGGCTGATGTCATAATGATAGAAATAAAGTACACGATAAACGGAATGCTCTTGAATCATCCCGAACCTGTCCTCCTCTTCCTCAGTCCATGGAAAAATTATCTTCCACAAAACCAGTCCCTGATGCCAAAGTTTGGGGACTGTGAATAATTATTGAGCTCCACTGCATGCCATGCACTGTAATTAATAGGTGCTGAAGGTGTCTTGGTAAACAAAACAGAAAAATAAAATCGTTTTTATTTTGGAGTTAATACTACAGAAGAGGGAAAATAAAGAGGAAATAAGTAGATATTAAAGGGCAACAGGATATTTCACCCCAAAATGTGTCTCTTTGGCATATAAAGTATTTTGAGCTGAAGACAATCAAGACCCAGCAGATTAAAACAAAACAAAACAAAACAAAATTTTACTTCTCCCTTAACAGCTTAACCAAATTTAGATAGGTGGCCTAACCCAGAAAGAGAGCTATTAACTAGACATAACTCTCTATCTGAAAGACTTACCTGCCCGGAAGGGCAACCATCTGATTACTATAAAACGACTCTTCTCATCTTCCTGGACATTTCCTTCCTCTCCTTGGAACTCCCAGTCCCCATCCTATTCCCTAGTTCAGGGTGACGTGCGTGCTTAGTCGCTCAGTCGTGTCCAACTCTTTGCGACCTTCTGGACTGTGTAGCCCTCCAGGCTTCTCTGTCCATGGGATTCTGCAGGCAAGAATATTGAAGTGGGTTGTCATTTACTTCTCCAGGGGATCTTCCTGACCTAGGAATCAAACTCATGTCTCCTGCATTGACAGGCTGATTCTTTACCTCTGAGCTACCTGGGGAACCCAGCTCAGGATGGCAGATAAGCCTTAGTTGCCTAGCTGCCTTTGTTTATGAGTCTATGTTCTATGTTAGTCTCTCAGGGGTCTCCAACTCTTTGTGAACCCATGGACTGTAGCCTGCCAGGCTTCTCTGTCCAAAGAATTCCTTTGGGCCGTGTATTTTTATGGGACTCTCATAGGTACAAAGTTAAATTTGTTTTTCCCCTGTTACTGTCTTATGTTAATTTAATTATTAGACCAGGCAAAGAATCTAGAAGAGTAGAAGGAAAAATTTTCTGCCCCTACAATATGCAATGGATTGTTAGTGCTCTGAGGAAAGCAAAGGAATATCTTGGGATAAGAGAGTGATGAGGTGATAAGGACAAGTAGAATTACTTTTAGGAAGTTAAAGAAGGCTTCTTGGAGGAAGCAATGTTGGGTCAGAATTGTGATTAGTTATAGCATTTGTGTTTTATTAGCCTTATAAAGCAATGAGGGGACTTCCCTGATGGTCCAGTGGTTAAGATTTCGCCTTTCAATGCAGAGGGTGCAGGTCCAATCCCTGGTCGTGGACCTAAGATAGCATATGCCTCACAGTAAAAAAAAAAAAACTAAAACATAAAACAGAAGCAACATTGCAACAAATTCAATAAAGACTTTAAAAATGGTCCATAGCAAAATAAAAAGAAAGAAAAAAAACTCTTAAAAAACCAAGAAGCCTGTGGATTTATTTATCAATCTATGGGCTTTCTACTTTTTGTTCATTAATTTCTGTTTGTGTATTTATTTAGTTCTTATTTTACAGCTTCTGGGGCGGCTCAGGGGAATTGTGGACAGTTTATAGGAATAAGAGAGAGCTCAATTCCATCCTTGGCCAGGCTGGTAGTGACTGGTACTCCCCTGTTTTAGAGATACATTTTCCTGCAGGGCCTCAGGAAATAGCAGATTGAACAGTGGTTACTGGTCTGCACTCCCTCCCTCAAAGGATTCTGCCCTCTGACTTTAATGAGAGGATTTACAGGTCACTATTTAAATGGCTTTCTATATTTTTAACACATATACTTAATACCGTTTGGGCTTCCCTAGTGGCTTGGTGGTAAAGAACCCTTCTGCCAATGCAGGAGATGTGGGTGCAGTCCCTGGGTCGGGAAGATCCCCTGGAGAAGGAAATGGTAACCCACTTCAGTATTCTTGCCTGGAAAATTCCACAGACAGAGGAGTCTGGCAGGCTAGAGTCCATGGGGTCACGAACAACAACAAAAAAACTAACAACATTTAAATTGTTGCTCTTCATTCTAGAATGTCCCTTCTCCTAGGAAGAAAAGATTTCTCATCCCTGACAGCTTTGGGGGACTCCAGCAGAGGGAAGACTGCAAGGAAGGAAGAAGCACTTGTTGAGCCCGAGGCGGGGTACTTTTCTGCGGTTGGCACTTGCTGAATGCTTGCAGCTTTACTGCAGCCTGACTCGAAGATCTATCTACAAGGCAGTGCTTTTTCATGCTAATTCTAAATTCAGGATCCATACTACTAAAATGGAATGGAGAAGAATAACTTGCTGTGAAACAGCATTATTTCTATTTGAAGCTGGAAAATTCATTGAAGTTCTGGCTCCCAGACCAGGCTGGTCCATTTTACCCAATTTGTCTTTTATGCTCACAGAAAACTCATTTGTCCATTTTTACTATTCAGGGTGATTTTTTAAAATTGCATAGCACCTGTTCAAAAGCTGAGAGGAAGCACAGTGGCTACATATTAGAGATGAGAAGTATCACAAATCACAGAAAAGTAATGACAGACAGCTCTAAAATTCATCTATCAGAGAGACGCAGTGAGCCCAAATACAACCAGGCTTAAAGACAGGAGTGTACTTTCACTGCAGAATAGGGTCTCAGGTTATTTTCATCAATGGGCAGAGAGTTGAGGTTTTTTTTTTTTAATTAATATAAATACCTTATTCATTTATGTTAGAGCATATATTCCCTGGTGGCTCAAATGGTAAAGAAACTACCTGAAATGCAGGAGACCTGGGTTCGATTCCTGGGTTGGGAAGATTCCTCGGGAGGAGAGCATCGCAACCCACTCCAGTATCCTAGCCTGGAGAATCTCCATGGACAGAGGAGCCTGGTGGGCTACAGTCCATGGGGTTACAGAGAGTCGGACACAACTGAGTGACTAAGCACACACATACATTAGTTGGTTCATTTGAAAGTGTGAAGAGTGTCCGAGAAACGCAAATCAAAACCACAATGAGGTACCATCTCACACTGGTCAGAGTGGCTGCCATCAAAAAGTCTACTAACAATAAATGCTGGAGATGGTGTAGAGAAAAGAGAACCCTCTTATACTGTTGGTAGTAATGCTAGCTAGTACAGCCACTATGGAGAACAGTGTGGAGAGTCCTTAAAAAACTGGAAATAGAACCGCCGTATGACCCAGCAATGCCACTGCTGGGCATACACACTGAGGAAGCCAGAACTGAAAGAGACAGGTGTACCCCAATGTTCACTGTAGCAGTAGCACTGTTTACAACAACCAAGACATGGAGGCAACCTAGATGTCCACTGGCAGACAAATGGATAAGGAAGTTGTGGCACATATGCACAACGGAATATTACTCAGCTATAAAAAATGCATTTGAACCAGTTCTAATGAGGTGAATGAAAGTGGAGCCTATTACACAGAGTGAAGTAAGTCAGAAAGAGAAACACCAATACAGTATATGAACTCATATATATGAAATTTATTATTTTTTTTCCATTTATTTTTATTAGTTGGAGGCTAATTACTCTACAATATTGTAGTTGTTTTTGCCATACATTGACATGAATCAGCCATGGATTTACATGTGTTCCCCATCCCGATCCCCCCTCCCACCTCCCTCTCCATCCCATCCCTCTGGGTCTTCCCAGTACACCAGCCCTGAGCACTTGTCTCATGCATCCAGTCTGGACTGGTGATCTGTTTCACCCTTGATAGTATACTTGTTTCAGTGCTATTCTCTCAGAGCATCCCACCCTCGCCTTCTCCCACAGAGTCTAAAAAGTCTGTTCTGTACATCTGTGTCTCTTTTTCTGTAGGGTTATCGTTACCATCTTTTTAAATTCCATATTGAACGCATATATATGGAATTTGGAAAGACAATAACAATGATCCTACATGCAAGGCAGCAAAAGAGACACAGATGTAAAGAATAGACTTTTGGACTATGTGGGAGAAGGCAAGGGTGGGATAGTACGAGAGAATAGTGTTGAAACATGTATATTACTGTATCTAAAACAGATAACCAGTGCAAGTTTGGTGCATGAAGCAGGGCCCTCAAAGTTGGTGCTCTGGGACAACCTAGAGGGATGGGATGGGGAGAGAGGTAGGAGGGGTTTTCAGGATGGGGGGACACATGTGCACCCATGGCTGATTCATGTCAACATATGGCAAAACCCACCACAATATTGTTAAGTAATTAGCCTCCAATTAAAACAAATCAAATTTTTTTTAAATATGAAGAATGAAAGTGTTAGTTGCTCAGTTGTATTTGACTCTGTGACTGCATGGACTATAGCCCACCAGGCTTCTCTGTCCATGGAAATCTCTAGGCAAGAATACTGGAGTGAGTTGCCATTCCCTTCGCTAGGGGATCTTCCCCACCCAGGGGTCAAACTTGAGTCTTTTGCATTGCAGGCAGATTCTCTACCATCTGGGCCACCAGGGAAGCCCCAGAGATGCAGATAAAATATCTTTTTTTTTTTCAATTCTTGCATTATACTTTATTGATTCATATACTGTTTTTCTCAAAGTTTCTTTAGGGAAGAGGAGAGAATGCTGGTGAAAGCAGTGGGCAGATCACTGGCAGAAAGAAAGGGTCTTCCACTCTCTCACTCCTCCCCAGAGGCTAGACTCCCCTCACCTTGAAGGAGGTCCAGATTCAGACCAGAGGCCATCATTTATAACCCCTGTCCCTCCAAGGGCAGCAATAACCTACCAAGCCAAGGAGCCCATGCTTGCGATTTCTGTATAAGGGAAGTAAGCTAAGTCTGGGTTTGGGAGGTAGAAGGAGCAGCTGAGCCTCCGGGATTCTCAGTCATCCTCCGTGTCTTCCTTTCCAGGTGGCTGCCATGGGGACAGAGAGGCAGGATGGAGTCCCACATTTGGGTGAAGTGCCCTCCTGGTCCCTCACTGGCCCTTGTCTTGGGTCCGTTCCTGGCGATAACTTTGTTATCTCATGACTAGCTTCTTAAAAGAGACCTGACATCAAGGGCCTTACTTTGGCTTATAGCTCTCACTTCTCCCTGCTTCTTCTGTTTCCTCTTCTCCAGCTTTCCTTCCTCCATGCTGTGGAGCTTGGCCTCGATGCTCACAGCCTGGCAGGGTCCACAAGTCAGTGGAAGGGAGAGGACCTTTGTTGTCTGTTGGTCAGTGTCTAGGTCATGTCTGACTCTTTGCGACCCCATGGACTACAGCTCACCAGGCTATGCTGTCCTTCACTATCTCCCTGAGTTTGCTCAAACTCATGTCCATTGAATCAGTGATGCCATCCAACCATCTCATCCTCTGCCATCCCCTTCTCCTTTTGCCTTCAACTTCCCCAGCTCTAAAATTCATCAGAGTCTTTTGCAATGAGTTTATTCTTCAAATCAGATGGCCAAAGTATTGGAGCTTCAGCTTCAGCATCAGTCCTTCCAATGAATATCCAGAGTTTATTTCCCTTAGGATTGACTGGTTTGATCTCCTTGCTATCCAAGGAACTCTCAAGGGTCTTCTCTAACACCACAGTTCAAAGGCATCAATTCTTCAGTGCTCAGCCTTCTTTATGGTCAAACCCTCATATCTGTGCATGACTACAGGAAAAACCATAACTTTGACTATATGGACCTTTGTTGGCAAGTGATATCTCTGCTTTTTAATCTGCTGTCTAGGTCTTCGGGCTATAAAACTTGGCTACTAGCCCACCTAAGGGGTCAGCTCTCCCTTGAGCTCACCCCACTGTACTAACAGGGTCTCTCACTCTAATAAACTTTTTTTCTCTCATTCCACCTCATGTCTGGAAATTCTTTTCCTACCCAGGCATAGAACATGACAGTAACCAGCCTCTGTCTTTCAAGAGTCACCTCACCTCAGTATAAACTCAGGTTCTGAAAGAGCTTGTGAGTAAAACATATGCCTCTCATCTCTATCATTCAGGAAATTCCAAGGATTTTAGAATTAGAAGCTCTGGGTCAGAAACCAAAGAAAAGACCAAATATATATACCAGTAGTTATGTGTTTCTTAACCATCTAACATATAACAAACTGTGCTACCATTTTTATTGGTTTTCTGTCTTTTACTAACGTGTCACTGATGAAGTTGTCGAGTATTGTGCCCCATCTCCATTTTTTCCATCAGAGTATTCCTTGCATGATTTTGCATAACATTGTGATTTTGTGAAATGCAGATATCACATTAAACAGAACTGGCTGTATTTAGAACACTGCCTGGTACACGATAAGTCCAATAAATCATAATTATTATGCTAAACAGATTGAAGGCCTGGAGGAAGAAATACCAGCACACATCTGAGGGACTGAAGAAGTTTTTTGTCAGAAGCAGATTGGGAGGAGTGAAAGAGGGTGAAGAGAAAGATAGAAACAAAACAAGAAGGGCATGGTAAAATCTAAGATTTGAACTTGATTCTGAAAGTCATGGGAAACCATTGAAAGGTTTTGAGAAGGGAATTCAGATGATCAAATTTTCCCTTTAGAAAGACCCTGTTAACACAAGTTCATGTGCCCAACACACAGTGAGGTCAAAAAATTGGAAACATTGGAGTTTGGAGCAGAGAAATGTTTATCGCAGGGCCATGCAAGGAGACCAGTGGGGTCACACCCTAAAATGCCCCAGAGCTCCTGGAATAGTTTCAGCCAAGCACTTTTAAAAACCAGGTGGAGGGGTGGGGGCAGTGGGTTGCAGGGTCTGAGATCAGCTTGTGCACAACTCTCTGATGGCTGATGGTGAGGTAGCAGGGCGGTGTCACAGGGGTGAACGTCAGCAGTCCTTAGGCTCAAGGAGGCTGGGGCT
The DNA here is from genome assembly GCF_033118175.1 of Dama dama. Lineage (NCBI taxonomy): Eukaryota > Metazoa > Chordata > Mammalia > Artiodactyla > Cervidae > Dama > Dama dama. The sequence continues at coordinate 36,803,636 of NC_083696.1, read as the reverse complement.
GTGTGCTCATCATTGTCAAATAGTTAACATCTTCCATTTGCTGGGGAGGGGAAGGTTTTTTATATCTGCAAAACAGCTCAGAAAATGTGCATCAAATACTCCTATCTAGGTACTTCAGAGAGGAGCTAAAGCAGAGGATATGGGGCAGGCCTTTCCCAGTAAGGCCCCATGAGGTTCTACTCCATCACTACCCCTGTGATTTTACATGAACAATAGACTGGGGAGAGGTCTGTCTAGAGACAAATTGAAGTTGAATCCCGCCTCTATATCCTGACACCAAATTAAATCTTGGAGATAAGAGTTTTGGGTGAAGTAGAAAAGAATAGCTTCACTGTTTTGTCAGCTAAAGGGGGCTACCATTTCCTAATGTCCTCAAAACTGTGTGTCCTGACCTGGAGAGGGTAATGAGAGCATTTATAGTAATGGGTCAAAGACAGGATAATCAGCTCATGGACAATCTTCTGATTAGTTGGTGGTAGCCAAAGTACCATTGCTCTGGCTACCTGACATGAAGAGTAGACTCATTTGAAAAGACGTTGATGCTGGGAAAGATTGAGGGCAGCATAAGAAGGGGGCAACAGAGGATGAGATGGTTGAATGGCATTACCGACTCGGTGGACATGAGTTTGAGCAAACTCTGGCAGATGGTGAAGGACAGGCAAGCCTGGTGTGCTGCAGTCTGTGGGGTCACAAAGAGTTGGACATGACTAAGTGACTGAACAACAAGGTGAGAGGGAGTCAGAATCAATGATCTGGTTCTATAACACTGAAATGTTCTGGTTTCTGGTCTGGGGTCTGCATTAATTCCTCTCATGTGGTGGGGGTTTCAGTATCTGCAAAACAACTCAAAGGTATTGTTAGATACATCCCTTGAGAGGGAACTAGGACCCTGTCCCAAGGTTGCACTATAATTTTTTAAATTTTTTACTGCTCCTCCCTTGTCTCTGCATACTCTCCCTTCCCCAACTAGCAACTGCTTGAACCTGCCTATCGGAACTCAGGGAAGGGGCACTGAATGAAGCCTATTTCCTGCAATGAAGACACAGAAAGGCATTTGAACCCAGGAGAGCTACACAGTCCTGCTCAATTTCAAAATCAAGTAGTTTAAAATGGTTCTTACATAAATATGGACAAGAAATAGTGTTGCATAGGCTGGGGGAGTTAAAGCACAAATAACTAGAAAGTTAGGAGGTGAAATGAACAGGATTTAGTGGGATGGCAGGAGATGAGGGAGATATAAGGGTCAAGGATGATTCCAGGTTCTGGGTTTGACAAAGTCTGTGACACTTCCTGAGAAAATGAGAAGGGGAAAAAAGGTTTAGGAGGGAAGATGAGTTTTGAGTACACTGGGCTTCAGTTGTGGAATTATTGTGAAACCAAGAACAGGTAAGATGGAAAGTCTGGGGCCCAGCAGTTCCCCAGGGCTCAGATGGGACAGAGATGTTCAGATGGAATGAAAGCCTAGTGGATATTTTAATCCAATTATACTTGACAAAACATGACTTTGTGCTTCTAAGGAGAAAGTATCTGGTAGAATCTGCAGTGAGAGTCTGGAATCCAGTGTCTTTTATAAGTAAGAACGTTTAGTTTTATTTTAGTCCATCCAGAGCTATGCTGTGAAAAGTTTTGATGAGATAAGTGTAAATGAATCTGAAACTGATATAAATGTTTACACAGCCACTTAAAAACGAAAAGAGAGAGTGTTTAGGACAAAGTACACTCTGAATGTCTCTGAACCCAAAACATCTTTAAAAAGGGAATAAAATGTGCCAGGGCAGCCAAACTGAGGTCCATCCATCTTTAATTATAACAGAGCTGCATTAATAGAAACCAGAAGATATTACCCAACCCTCTTCCTTGAATGGCAATAAAAACCCAATGAAAAATCTCATTTTTGTGCTTTCTACTTGCATCAAACTCTAAGTAGATGAAAATTGCAGCAATTGAATTTCTTTTTTAAACATTATTGTTTTTGGAATTTTATTTCTAGCTGGGATAAATTTGTAGGATAAATTGGTAGACTCTTATTCCACTTAGCTTCAGTTTTCAACGAAGCTTAGCAAATGAGGTGGTGAAGCACTGCTATAATTATAGTCTATAAATGTGTATGGATCACGATATCTATGTCATTATACAGTATGTGCAAAACTGAAATAAACACTGGGCTTTCTGAACACAATGCCTACAAAGCAACTAATTGCAATTTACCTTTGTTCTGCTTGTGGGGCTTCTCTTAGTATATGCCAACCATGTTGTATAAAAATTCTTCAAAGAATTATCTGAAAAAATGCAGTAGCCAAATAAAGGTATACTTCAACTAATTGCATTTGTTTTTATGAAAGCATGACATGAAAGTGGAAGTTTAAATTTTTAAAAATTAATCACTCTCTGCTGAACTCATAGGGACCGGAGATTTACAAATATTTTGAAAAATACTGTCTTTGGAACTTGTTCTTATTTGTGGATCATAAGCGAAGCAAAAAAATCCATTCTGGATTTGACTTGAAATTATTTGTGGGGGAAAAAAGCCATGAACTGCAAATTTCAAAAGCTTTTAGAAGGACAGAGTAAGAGAGTCAGGAGAAGCAGTAGCCAAGTGTGAGCAGGGGTGGGGTCTATGAGCTACACTTGTGCACCAAGAAAAAGAGACTGGACATGGATACGTGCAAGGTAGATGCAAGGAAGGCTGTGCAGTGTGTGAACCTTCCCATATTTGAATGGTAGGAAGCTTGGTTACTTATCAACTGTTAGAGGGAGAGACTAGGAGTGAGAAATTGTTAGTTGCTTTTTTGTCACTCTTGAATAATGGTGGAGGGAATTCAAACAAGTGTAGGGGTGTGTGTGTGTGTGTAATCAGAAGTGCTATGGGGTGGGTTACAATAAATGACTAAATTTAATAGCACAGGATATGCAGTAGAAACAGTTCATGAGAGGCAGCAAGGAATTCTCTGGAAGGTGAACAGTTGTATTATGGCTGAAGACCATGTTGTCTACAGTGATTAAGAACTTAGGATCTGTATTCACTTCCTGGGGCAAATCTTGACTCTCGTTTTGTAACCTTGGGCAAATTATCTCTCTTCTCAAAACCTCAGTCTTCTCACCTAATAGAATGGAATGATCATATCACCTATCCCATAATGGGCTTCCCAGGTGGCACAGTGGTAAAGAATCCTCCTTGCAATGCAAAAGACGCAAGTTTAATCCCTGTGAGTAGGAAATGGCAACCCACTCCAATATTTTTGCCTGGAAAATCCCATGGACAGAGGAGTGTGGTGGGCTACAGTCCATGGAGTCAGAGTCGAACACGACTGAGAATGTATGCATCCACTACCCTGTAATACTGAGAATTCAATGAGAGTCTGGGTAGAACACTTACCACAGGACTCAGTATATAGAAATGGCTTTATAATTGTTAGCTATGAGAATCACATTTTTAGCTAGTGTTATTCTTTTCCTGCTTTTGTTATTATCATTTTCTTCATCTCGTTTTCCTAGGGTCACTTTGTTGCTTTTTTCCAGTTCCTTGTATAACTTGCTTTATTTTATTTAAAAAAAAAAAGTTTCCTTGATAAAAAATAAAAGCACTTAAAGCTTTACATTTTTATCCAAGAACTATTTTGTGGCTATATCCCTAAGATTTAATGTCATGATTGTCTTACCTTCAAATGATCAGTCACTAGAGTTTTTACTTCATTTTTCATGTTTGTTATTGAGGAGAATTTCTTTTTATTTATTTTGTGCATGTTTCTGTGTTTCAGAGAATGTGGCTTGCCAAGTTCTGCTTTAGGGAATTTACTGATGTGACTTCGTATATACTAATGATAATAAATATTTATGAAAGCTAACTTTTCTGAGATATTTTAAGAAGTTCTTTATATACAGGTTTGTTTAATTCTGAGAAAAATCCTACAATGCAGGTATGATTATTATCTTAATTATACAGATGAAGACACTGATATTTAAGGAAGTTAAATAATTTATCTAAGATTACATAGCTTTAAAAGTCCATTGTTAAGCCTAAATTAAAAGCAAATGAAGGATCAGCGAATAGGCAATGATCCAGGTATGAATCCAGAAAGGGTGATGTATTAGCTTACTGTAGCGATGGCAACCCACTCCAATATTCTTGCCTGGAGAATCCCCAGGGACGGGGGAGCCTGGTGGGCTGCCGTCTATGGGGTCACACATAGTTGGACACAACTGAAGTGACTTAGCAGCAGCAGCAGCAGCGAAGTACCACACACAGGGAAGCTTAAACAACCAAAATGTATTGTATCATAGCTCTGGAGGCTGGAAGTCTAAAATCAAGTCTTTTGGATAATTGCTAAGTTTATCCTTTTCCCCAGTTGCTCAGTGGTAAGCAATCTGCCTGCAGTGCAGGAGATGTGGGTTCAATCCCTGGGTCAGGAAGATCCCCTGGAGAAGGAAATGGCAACCCACTCCAGCATTCTTGCCTGGGAAATCCCATGGACAAAGGAGCTTGGCAGGCCACAGTCCATTCGATCTTGGTATTCCTTGGCTTGTTGACACATCACCCTGATCTCCTTCTTCATTTTCACAACGAGTGTGTGCATGTGTCTATGTTCAGGACTTGCCTTTTCGTAAGGACACTTATATTGGATCAGAGCCCAGTTTAGTGACCTCATCTTAAGTCATTACATTTTCAAGGATGGTATTTCTAAATAAGATTACAACCTGAGATATAGGGGTTAAGACTTTAACATCAGCATTTTGAGGGGATAAAATTTAACACACTCTGGTTGATAAATCCCTAGAGAAATGAATCAAAAATAAGCTTTCAGGTAATTCAGGTTTCTAAGCAGAGCTTCTTAAGTAGCTGCTGACCTGTAAACCAGTATGACTCTGATAAGATTGACAGAGTTTCAGGTGGACATTAAAAAACAGACAATAGACAACTCTCCTTTCTTAGTGCTGAGCAGTCTCTCTTACATTTTATGTTTCTTTGTAACAAGCAAAGGCAAGTTATTGGATGTGGCTATGGGCACTGTTACCGTCTCTGAGATTATCTAGGGGTCTTGTCCCTGATGTTGATAGCAGATCAATTGCAATTTTGAAATGAAATGTGATATGGTGCTACTTAAGAATAACAGATTATTTATTCCATAAAAGCATTTACACATTTTAGTAGTCCTCCCCAAAACTATCTGCTCATAATATCATGTTTAAAAGTGAAGGCAATAGATACTCAAAGAAATGCATATCTGCATTCCCCAAAACATATGCCCTGAATCTAGAAAAATGGTGCTGATGAACCGATCTGCAGTGCAGGAATAGCGATGCAGACACAGAGAACGGACTTGTAAACACAGTAGGGGAAGGTGAGGGCAGGACAAATTGACTGAGTAACATTGATATATATACACTACCATGTGTAAAACTGGGCTTCTCTGGTGGCTCAAGCAGTAAAGAATCTACCTGCAATGCAGAAGACCTGGGTTCAATCCCTGGATCAGGAAGATCCCCTGGAGAAGGGAATGGCTACCACTCCAGTATTCTTGCCTGGAGAATCCTGTGGACAGAGGAGCCTTGCCAGCTACAGTTCATGGGATCACAAAGAGTTGGACATGACTGGGCAACTAACACTAGCTATCGATCTTCTGTGTAAAATAGATAGCTAGTGGGAAGCTGCTGTATAGCACAGGGAGCTCAGCTTGGTGCTCTGTGATGAGCTAGAGGCTGGGAGGGGGATGAGATGGAGGCTCAGAAGAGAGGGGATATAGGTATACATAGGACTGATTCATTTCATTGTACAGTGGAAACTAATAAAACATTATAAAGCTATTATCAATTCAGTTCAGTTGCTCAGTGATGTCCAACTCTTTGTGACCCCATGGACTGCAGCACGCCATTCCCTGCCCATCACCAACTCCCAGAGCTTTCTCAAAGTCATGTCCATCAAGTCGGTGATACCATCCAACCATCTGATCCTCTGTCATCCCCTTCTCCTCCTGACTTCTATCTTTCCCATCATCAGGGTTTCCAAGGAGTCAGTTCTTCACATCAGGTGGCCAAAGTATTGGAGCTTCACCTTCAGAATCAGACCTTCCAATGAATATTCAGGACTGATTTCCTTTATGATGGACTGGTCCTTGAAGTCCAAGGGACTCTCAAGAGCCTTCTCCAAGACCACAGTTCAAAGGCATCAATTCTTCAGCACTCAGCTTTCTTTGTAGTCCAAATCTCACATCCGTACATGACTAATAGAAAAACCATAACTTTGACTAGACAGGTCTTTGTTGGCAAAATATGTCTCTGCTTTTTAATATATTGTCTAGGCTGGTCATAGCTTTTCTTCCAAGGAGAAAGTATTTTATTTTATTTTTTCCAGTTTTATTTATTTACTTTACATTATTCTATTGGTTTTGGCATACATTGACATGAATCCACCATGGGTGTACATGTGTTCATGTGTTCCCCATCTTGAACCCCCCCTCCCACTTCCCTCCCCATCCCATCCCTCTGGGTCATCCCAGTGCACCAACCCCAAGCACCCTGTATCATGCATCAAACCTGGACTGGCAATTCATTTCACATATGATAATTTATGTGCTTCAATGCCATTCTCCCATATCATCCCACCTTCGCCCTCTCCCACAGAGTCCAAAAGACTGTTCGATACATCTGTGTCTCTTTTGCTGTCTCACATACAGGGTTATCATTATCATCTTTCTAAATTCCATATATATGCGTTAGTATATTGTATTGGTGTTTTTCTTTCTGGCTTACTTCACTCTGTATAATAGGCTCCAGTTTCATCCACCTCATGAGAACTGAGTAATGGCTGAGTAATATTCCATCGTGTATATGTACCACAGCTTTCTTATCCATTCGTCTGCTGATGGGCATCTAGGTTGCTTCCATGTCCTGGCTATTATAAACAGTGCTGCAATAAACACTGGGGTACATGTGTCTCTTTCATTTCTGGTTTCCTCAGTGTGTATGCCCAGCAGTGGGATTGCTGGGTCATATGGCAGTTCTCCTTCCAGTTTTTTAAGGAATCTCCTCACTGTTCTCCATAGTGGCTGTACTAGTTTGCATTCCCACCAACAGTGTAAGAGGGTTCCCTTTTCTCCACACCCTCTCCAGCATTTATTGCTTGTAGACGTTTGGATAGCAGCCATTCTGACTGGCGTGAAATGGTACCTCACTGTAAGAGAAATTAAGGAAACAATTCCATTCACCATTGCAATGAAAAGAATAAAATACTTAGGAATATATCTACCTAAAGAAATAAAAGACCTATATATAGAAAACTATAAAACACTGGTGAAAGAAATGAAAAAGGACACAAATAGATGGAGAAATATCCCGTATTCATGGGTCGGAAGAATCAATATAGAGAAAATGAGTATACTAGCCAAAGCAATCTATAGATTCAATGCACGCCCTATCAAGCTGCTGCTGCCGCTGCTGCTTAGTCGCTTCAGTCATGTCCGACTCTGTGTGACTCCATAGATGGCAGCCCACCAGGCTCCCCCACTACCAATGGTATTTTTTGGAGAACTAGAACAAATAATTTCACAATTTGTATGGAAATACAAAAAACCTCGAATAGGTTTTTGAAATCTTGAGACAGAAGAAAGGAATTGGAGGAATCAACCTGCCTGACTTCAGTCTCTACTACAAAGACACAGTCATCAAGACAGTATGGTACTGGCACAAAGACAGAAATATAGATCAATGGAACAAAATAGAAAGCCCAGAGATAAATCCACGCACCTATGGACACCTTGTCTTTGACAAAGGAGGCAAGAATATACAATGGAGGAAAGACAATCTCTTTAACAAGTGCTGCTGGGAAAACTGGTCAACCACTTGTAAAAGAATGAAACTAGAACACTTTCTAACACCATACACAAAACTAAACTCAAAATGGATGAAAGATCTAAATGTAAGACCAGAAACTATAAAACTCCTAGAGGAAAACATATGCAAAACACTCTCTGACATAAACCACAGCAGAATCCTCTATGACCCACCTCCCAGGATATTGGAAATAAAAGCAAAAATAAGCAAATGGGACCTAATTAAAATTAAAAGCTCCTGCACAACAAAGGAAACTATAAGCAAGGTGAAAAGACAGCCTTCAGAGTGGGAGAAAACAATAGTAAATGAAGCAATGGACTAAGAATTAATCTCAAAAAATATATAAGCAACACCTGCAGCTCAATTCCAGATAAATAAAAGACCCAATCAAAAAGTGGGCCAAAGAACTAAACAGACATTTCTCCAAAGAAGACATACAGATGGCTAAAAAACACATGAAAAGATGCTCAACATCACTCATTATCAGAGAAATGCAAATCATAACCACGGATAAAGTATTTTAATTTCATGGCTGTAGCTACCAGCTGCAGTGATTTTGAAGCCCCCCAAAATAAAGTCTCTCACTGTTTCCATTGTTTCCCCATCTATTTGCCATGAAGTGATGGGACCAGATGCCATGATCTTTGCTTTTTGAACGTTGAGTTTTAAGCCAGCTTTTTCACTATCCTCTTTCACTTTCATCAAGAGACTCTTTAGTTCTTTGATTTCTGCCATAAGGATGGTGTCATCTGCATATCTGAGGTTTTGATATTTCTCCTGGCAATCTTGATTCCAACTTGTGCTTCATCCAGCCTGGCATTTCCCATGATGTACTCTGCATATAAGTTAAATAAGCAGAATGACAATATATAGCCTTGATGTACTCCTTTCCCAATTTGGAACCAGTATGTTGTTCCATGTCTGGTTCTAAACGTTGCTTCCTGACCTGCATACAGATATCTCAAGAGGCAGGGCAGGTGGTCTGGTATGCCCGTCTCTTTCATACTTTTCCACAGTTTATTGTGATCCCTGCAGTCAAAGGCTTTGGCATAGTCAATAAAGCAGATATATATGTTTTTCTGGAACTCTCTTGCTTTTCAATAATTCAATGGATGTTGGCAACTTGATCTCTGGGTCTTTTGCTGTTTCTAAATCCAGCTTGAACATCTGGAAGTTCATGGTTCATGTACTGTTGAAGCCCGGCTTGGAGCATTATTTTTCTAGCGTGTGAGATGAGTGCATTTGTGTAGTAGTTTGAACATCCTTTAGCATTGCCTTTCTTTGGGATTGGAATGAAAACTGACCTTTTCCAGTCCTGTGGCCACTGCTGAGTCTTCCAGATTGGCTGGCATATTGAGTGAGGCACTTTAACAGCATCATCTTTTAGGGTTTGAAATAGTTCAACTGAAATTCCATCACCTCCATTAGCTTTGTTCGTAGTGATGCTTCCTAAGGCCCACTTGACTTTGCATCCCAGGATATCTGGCTCTAGGTGAGTGATCACACCATCGTGATTATCTGGGTCATGAAGATCTTTTTTGTACAGTTCTTCTGTGTATTCTTGCCACCTCTTCTTAATATCTTCTGCTTCTGTTAGGTCCATACCACTTCTATGCTTTACTGTGCTCGTCTTTGCATGAAATGTTTCCTTGGCATCGCTAATTTTCTTGAAGAGATCTCTAGTCTCTCCCATTCTGTTCTTTTCCTCTATTTCTTTGCACTGATCACTGAAGAAGGGTCTCTTATCTCTCCTTGCTATTCTTTGGAACCCTGTATTCAAATGGGTATATCTTTCCTCTTCTCCTTTGCCTTTAGCTTCTCTTCCTTTCTCAACTATTTGTAAGGCCTCCTCAAACCACCATTTTGCCTTTTTGCATTATACTATTATACTTCATTAAAAATTAAAGCTATTATACAAGTGCTCGGGCCTGGTGCACTGGGAAGACCCAGAGGAATCGGGTGGAGAGGGAGGTGGGAGGGGGGATCGGGATGGGGAATACGTGTAAATCTATGGCTGATTCATATCAATGTATGACAAAACCCACTGAAATGTTGTGAAGTAATTAGCCTCCAACTAATAATAAAAAATAAATAAATAAATAAATAAAAAGAAAAGATACCCAAAAAAATAAATAAATAAAATAAAAATTTTTTAAAGAAATAATTTTTTTGAAAAGGCATGCCCTAAAAAAAATCATCATCAAACCATTCCAAACTGGAAACAACACACATCCTATCAACAGAATAATGGATAAACAGTACAGTGACTATTGTAAGCATAATCATGAGCAAAAGAACCCAGATACAGCACAGTATGTAATGTATGAGTCCTCCCATCAAGCATTAAAACAGGACAATTTGCTGTTGGCTGAGAGGTTATCCTTGGGGACAGTTGTGACTGGAAGAGGATGAGAGGGGGAAGTTCTGGGTACTGACACTGTTCTGTTTTTTTATCTGGTTTCTGATAACATGGTGTGTACCACTTGTGAACACTTACTGATCTGCATTCTTACAGCATGGACAGTTTTCTCTCAGTATGTGCTTTAGTATAAGATTATTAGTTAGAGAAAAATTACCTTATAGGAATATGAAATCTCTACAGGTTTTTTTGTTTCATAAAAATATGGAATCATGTTTTTATTCTTGAATATTAAAATTTCATGAATTGTAAATCATTTTTGTCTACTCTCACAATACCATCGCTGAACAAATATTTCCAGGGTAAGAATCAAGCATTTAACCTCGTTTCTCTGTACAAAATATACCACTGGGTAACCACATAGTAGAAGAGGGGAAGCATCTCTGGATAAAAGCATTTTATCTAATAAATGAAAAAGAACAATGTATTTGCAGCCACCGGTGAGTGACTGGATCAAGACAATAAGAGTCAACAGCTGCTAAGAGCACAAAAAGAAAGACAATCAGAAAGGTGCCTCCTGATAAATGTGTAGAACATCACACAGTTTTGCCAAAGGATTTGAACCTGAGTCTGGGCTTCCCTGGTGGCTCAGACAGTAAAGAATCTTCCTGCAATGCAGGAGACCCGGGGTCAAACCCTGGATTGGGACGATGCCCTGAAGAAGGGAATGGCAACCCACTTCAGTGTTCTGGCCTGGAGAATTCCGTGGACAGAGGAGCCTCGCAGGCTACAGTCTACAGGGCTGCAAAGAGTCGGACACAACTGAGCAACTAACACTTTCACTTTCTGATCAAGTCTCTGGGTTCAGCTGCTAATTTGTAGAAAATAGAAAGGATAGAACTGTGCTACGAGTAAGCAGTACTCGTAGAATCAAGAGTGTAGGATAGTCCATAGGGCAAATGTTCCAGATTCCTTAATAGATAGACTATAAGAACAACAGAGAATTGGAAGGGAAATCTATGGATTAAAACTGATATAAAATATGAACTTAAAAAACAAACGAGTAAAATTAAACTATAGTCTCTAGAAATGGACATTTATGTGAGTTCTATGAAAGTCAGTATAGCAGTTACTTTGGGAAAAGGAAAAGAACAGGGATTGCGATGGAAATGGGCCATAAATCTTCCCCTGGGTCATGGCTACAAAAAGACCTTTTAACAACTCATTAGGCTATACTTTGTTTGGAAAGGCATTCTGTGTTGATGATTTGTTCTTACAATAAAATAGTTTTAAAAGTCAGTGAAATCATATATTAAATTATTGACATTTCTTTATTGTTCTTTGAAAATAAAATCTCCTGGCCATTTGCCTAAACTTGCCCCTTTTGGGAAAGTTATGCAGATAGAAGATACTTTTACTGTTCTCAAAAGCAATTTTTGAATTACTCTCTGGTTTAGAATAAAGCTTCATGAGCAGCATGCTGATTCTCTTGTTCAGCAAATTGTAATTGACCTAAAATATTTCTAGGTGTTAAATGACACTTAATTCAGCAGTATTTGGAAACTTTCTGTGTATTAATGGTAATCATCAATCACACTTAAAGCTTGCAATTACAAAGTTTTCTCACTATATAGGAAGGAGATACTAATTAACAAAACAGAAAAAGGGACTTTGAGCAGTTATACTCCTCTATAAAAAACAGCCTAAGAGTGCATCAGCAGATGAATGCATAAAGATGTCGTATACGTCGGGGTGTGGTGCAGGTGCTAAGTAGCTCAGTTGTGTCCGACTCTTTGTGACCCCAGGCACCATAGCCCACCAGGCTTCTCTGTCCACGGGATTCTCGAGGCAAGAATATTGGAGTGGGTGGCCATGTCCTCCTCCAGGGAATCTTCCTGAGTCAGGGACTAAACCCATGTCTCTTCTGTCTGCATTCGCCTGCTTTGGCAGGTGAGTTCTTTACCACTAGCCCCATCTGGGAAGCCTGTCATATATATATATATACACATATATACATATAATGAAATAATATTCAGCCATGAGAAAGAAGATCATCCTGCCATTTGTGGCAACATGTCTAGACCTTGAGGATATTAAGCTGGTTCTGTACTCTTGTCTCTTGTGGCTCTTTGGGGGGAAGAAAAGGTCTTCACACTGTAAGAGAGGAATTCTGGGGCCCCTTCTGGTTTTCTTGGGACTCAAAGTTTGTGATACCCACAGATATCTCCTTCCCTAGCCCACTTCAGAGCCGTAAGTGGTTTATCTTTGTGTTTAGGTCTGTCTTTCAATTTTCTATTCTTAACAATGCTTTTCAACACTATATGTTCAGAGTGTGTTTACAATAGAGGTGTCCCTAACAAAAGATTTCTAACTCTGTGGACGCTAAGAAAGGTAATATCTACCATTGGTATGAGTTAAAATACTTCAACTGAAGGTGAGTTCAACAGATTGAAACATGTTCCATCAACCAGAAGAGCTCAAAACATTGTCCTTCACTATGTAATGGTTATGCATTTCAATCCTAAGAACAATTATCCTACTAGATCAAAGAGCTTTCAGGGCTACAAAGAGGCTCTTCTTAGGAATCTTTGTCCGTCATATAATTTTTATGTGATAAGTGGTGCTCCATAAAAACAGGAGTAGCTCTAAAATAAAGATAATGAACTGTCCTGGTTTAGTAATGTTTGGGAAAATCAGGCATTTTTTGTTACATCCATTATTGCATCATTTGCACATTAGCCTTCTTTTAAATATTGAACAAAATGATACTCTGGGAACATGCATAAAGCTATTAGAGGAAAAATACATATTTTCATTAGTTGTGGTCATCGTGTCCTTTGGTCAATTAGAGTAGGAAGTTGTCTCATTAATAGACAGGTCTTCCTTATACAGGAATTGTATTTCAAATCAATTTCTTTTCAATATTATCATTGCTTTTCATAGCTACCTGCATTATTATTGCTTTAGTCATAGATGAGAGAAATTCTCCAGTAATAAAACTATATATATTGGGAGACGTTAGTATAATTTTCAGATTACCACAGATGTTAAAATTCCAAGCACTCAAATAATTTTCAGTTTTGCCCATTTTGAAGCTGCATTTTTAAATTTGATAATATAGTAGTTAAAAAACAAAACAAACAAGGGCTATAGCAATGTCTTAGAAGAATTAAGAAAAAATTTAAATAAAAACTATCATTAGTTAACTGGGCAAAAATGTGAAACAAAAACTTCTCCTTTGCCTCCTGCATTGTGGGAAAAAAATGATAGTTTTGTTGAAGAAAAGAAAGAAAATTCTGTCTCTAAAAACTGATGATAGAGATTGCAGATTGAACTTGAACTTTTATTTCTCCTCCCTCCCAAAACAGAAAGTAACAGAAATGGGATTATGTGTGTGTGCTCAGCTGTGACTGACTCTTTGCAACCCAATGAACTGTAGCCCACCAGGCTCTTCAGTCCATGGAATTTTCCAGGCAAGAATACTAGAGCATGTTGCCATATCCTGCACAAGGGGATCATCCTGACTCAGGGATGGAACTTTCATCTCCTTTGTTTATAACATTGGCAGGGACTCTTTACCACTGAGCCACCTGGGATGATATCTGATAAGAGAGACATTTTCAAATACAAAAACCTCTAAAAAAAACTCCTATATTTCCTTTCTCACTGAGTTACTAGAAGTGGTACTTTATTAAAACAATGTAATAAATGAAAAGATAGAAAGATTGGTTTACCAAGATAAGGGGACTACACTAGAATAGAGCATGCTGCTAAGTCATTTCAGTCATGTCCTACTTTTTGTGCCCCATGGACTATAGCCTGCCAGGCTCCTCTGTCCATGGGATTCTCCAGGCAGGAATACTAGGATGAATTGCTGTGTCCTCCTCCAGGGGAACTTTACCACTAGCGCCACCTGGGAAGCTCACTAGAACAGAGAGGGGGAGAGAATTCCCAAGGTGGTAATGAAAATAGATCCTGCGGTGACAGCTGGACAGCCATCGATGCCATCGGTCTTGACGTCAGGGGGTTGTTGTCAAGTAGGGAAAATTGATAGACGATACAGGGGGAGGGTAGTAGTGAGTAGGGGTGCAGTTATAAGTACAGAGGAAACTATGACAACAGCAAAACAAAGGAATAATTTTCTCCAAAAAGAACTAAGTCTTGCAAGAAAGGAGAAGATATTTTAGTATGTAGCATGACTTACGCCAGAGTACATGATTAATAATGCATATAGTCATACATATCAACCTAACCAAAGTTATGATATAAATCTACTCAGAGGGTTAGACTATGAAAAGTGTAAATATGCATGGATTGAGTATGTAAATGAAAGTTAAATTATCTTTCCATAGTGAACATTCATGGGAAAAAAGTAGCAAATGAAATCCTTTGGAGAAAGACATGGCAACCCACTCCAGTATTCTTGCCTGGAGAATCCCATGGACAGAGAAGACTGGCAGGCTACAGTCCATGAGGTTGCAAAGACTTGGACACAACCAAAGCAAATTAGCACAGCACAGCAATAAAATCATGTTATTTAGAAATATCAAGATAGATACCAAGGGAAATAGCTAAAAAAAAAAAAAGAAGAAGAAGAGAGAGAGAGTAGTTGCTTCTTGTAAGTATGAGATGGTGTTTATGTAGTAGAGGCACTTTGGTTTGTTTGCTTTTTGGAGCAAGTTTTGTAGAACTACATGACAATTTTAGCTGTGGGCACACGTAATAGATTCAAAAACAAAGAAAGGTGTTTGGAAAACAATCTCTGAAGGTTTTTGTGATGGCTGATTTTTTGTATTTTCTTGGCTGGTTCATGGAGTGCAAAGATATTTGAGTAAACACTATTTCTGTCTATGTCTGTGAAAGTGTTGCTGGGTAAGATGACCACCTGAATCAGGAGACTGAGAAAAGCCAATGCCCCCCCCCCTCCTCAGTGTTTCTGGGCATCTTCTAATCCACTGATGGCTTGACTACAACAAAAATGTGGAGAAGAAGAATCTGCTCACTTCTCTGTCTCTCTCTGTGTGTCTCTCTATCTCCGTTGGTTTCTGTCTCTGTCTCTCTGTGTCTCTATCTCCCTGACTTAGCTGGGACTTCCATCTTCTGCCTTCAAACTGGAGTTCACATGTTAGTGCTTCTGGTTCAGGTCTTCAGACCTGGACCAGAAATTACACCATCAGTTCTCCTGGTTCTCAGGCCTTTGGACTTGGCACTTGAACAGTACTACCAGTTTTCCCAGATCTTAAGCTTGTATACAAATTACTGGGACTTCTCAGCCTCCATAAGAACCCTAATACAGTATTATGGCAAGATAATGTACTGTGTCTTTTGCTATGGTAAAAGTTTTACTGGCTTAATGTAGACTTAACAGTTTCAGTTAAGAATTTTCTATGTTCTTTTTTGGCTAAGAGAAAGCAAGATTATGCTTAAGGTATTCAATAGTATTTTTAAAACATTCCTCAGAAAAGATCATCTCAAAACAGAGACCTTATTTAGGAACAAGGGTCACTCCAATAATTTCACAAATGATGTCAGTCTTCAAAGTTTTCTACGTTCTCACGAGCTCAAAAAATCTTTCTTTTTTAAAATAAAATGTATTTTCTAAGCTGAAAGACAACTTATTTTTTATGAATCAGGGAAAATAGACTCTTTCAAGCTGTTGACCTCAATATAGACAGGTGAACAAAGTTCCGAGTTTGAAGATTCTTCAAATCCTCTTCAGATGCACCAATCAGGTCATCTGACTTCCACCTATTCCATCAAAGACAAATTGTTTGAAAACGCTGATATTTCTTCTACTTCCTGAAAGTTAGTCTTTTTCACCTTTTGAAGGACTAGAATTGAAATGCACATGATCACTAGTAATGGGGTAAAGAATTTAATGAATTTTTTAAAAAGACAATTTTTTGGCACCTGCAAAACTAGACCCAGGTTATATTAACAGTTTCCAGAGGTTTTTCTGATTCTCACAAGTAAAAGGGGGTTTGCTTATGGAAAACTAGGTGCCAAATACAGTGGAGATCAGACCACTCTGAGTTCTAATATCCAGAGATGATTTTGCTCTTGGTTCCAGAGCAGAGATCCAGCTGAGATGACTGTCACAAGAAGCAATGCCCACCATGCCAGTGTACCTGATCCTCTGGTTGGTCCTACTTTGGAATGCAGTCCATGAACCCTTAGCTCTACACCTCTGGCTGATACCTCATTATTTAACCCATATGAACCTCTTGCTCCTGAGGGATGTAACAATGGTAGTGGAGTAGATCACTCAAGTTCACTGTTTATCAAGGAAAGGAGGAAGTTATTGTGGTGATCGGGGTTCCCAAGGCTCAGAACACTCAATGCCCATTCCTCCCAACCTCTCTCATCTGACCCGCCCACCACACTCATCACGTTCTCTCTCTTAATATCTGCCCTCCCAACCCACTTACCATTATCTGTTCTTCAATAACATAATCATTAGAGTCCTTCATTTGGCAGTCCAATTTTACATTATTAATTCTTAGATCTTTTTTTTTTTTCTCTCTCAAAACTCAGAGGATTTTGCTTCACTGTCCTGGAATAAAGCTTTGTTGACAAGGTATCCAACCATGCTTTGAGTATACACAAGTTCACAAAATTTTTTTAATTTAATGAGTTTATTGATTGAAGTATAAATTTGTTTTTGTTGATTATTTTCACAGCCAATTACCCTCACTATGATCTTACCCAAAAGAAATTTGTCTTTCTTTTCCCCTCAAGTACATGATCTCACTAGCCTGGAAAGAAGAAATAAAAATGTTGCATTTAAAAATAAAACATGCATACATTCACAGTGATAGGTTGATGGCATGACTGAAATAAATTATTACTTCTGTTTGTGGGTATAGTTAAAAGACTGATGGGTGACAAGTAATTCTTTTGGAATTTGTCATGAAAACACACACAAGCACACACATTTAAGCACACATTCTAGTTGCAGTCATTCTTAATGGAGATATGCAGGACGGCAAGGGATATATGAATCCACAATGTTAGGCTGCTATCTGAAAATGGAACTTCACAATACGATACCATCATAAATGTTTGATAGGAAAGAGCTCAGACTTATTTGTTCCACTAGGCTCAGAAAATTATATCTCTCTTCCCACTAGGAAAACTGAAGGGGGGCAGTTACTCATCTCTCCATCTCTTGACCTCTTGAATGTAGTCACAGGACCTAAGGGTGGTAAACAGATATTCTTGAAGAAGCAACATGAAGGAAGATTCACCACCCTTCTTGGAAAGCTTTAAAGCCATCAGTTCAGTTCAGTTCAGTCCAGTCGCTCAGTTGTGTCTGACTCTTTGCGACCCCATGTACTGCAGCATGCCAGGCCTCTCTGTCCATCACCAACTCCTGGAGTTTACTCCACTCATGTGCATTGAGTCGGTGATGCCATCCAACCATCTCATCCTCTGTTGTCCCCTTTTCTTCCTGCCTTCAATCTTTCCCAGCATCAGGGTCTTTTCCAGTGAGTCAGCTCTTTGCATCAGGTGGCTAAAGTATTGGAGTTTCATCTTCAACATCAGTCCTTCCAATGGAAATTCAGGACTAATTTCCTTTAGGATGGACTAGTTTGAGCTCCTTGCAGTCCAGGGACTCAAGAGTCTTCTCCAACATCACACTTCAAAAGCATCAATTCTTTGGCTCTCAGCTTTCTTTGTAGGCCAACTCTCATATCCAAACACAACTACTGGAAAAACCATAGCCTTGATAAGATGGACCTTTGTTGGTAAAGTAATGTCTCTGCTTTATAATATGCTGTCTAGGTTGGTCATAAGTTTCCTTCCAAGGAGTAAGCGTTTTTTAATTTCATGGCTGCAATCACCATATGCAGTGATTTTGGAACCCCAAAAAATAAAGTCTGACACTGTTTCCACTGTTTCCCCATCTATTTCCCATGAAGTGATGGGATCAGATGGCATGATCTTTGTTTTCTGAATGTTGAGCTTTAAGTCAACTTTTTCGCTCTCCACTTTCACTTTCATCAAGAGGGTTTTTAGTTCTGCTTCACTCTCTGCCATAAGGGTGGTGTCATCTGCATATCTGAGGTTATTGATATTTCTCCCAGCAATCTTGATTCCAGCTTGTGCTCTTCCAGCCCAGCGTTTCTCATGATGTACTCTAAATATGAGTTAAATAAGCAGGGTGACAATATACAGCCTTGACCTACTCCTTTCCCTATTTGGAATCAGTCTGTTGTTCCACGTCCAGTTCTAACTGTTGTTTCCTGACCTGCATACAGATATCTCAAGAGTCAGGTCAGGTGGTCTGGTATTCCCATCTCTTGAAGAATTTTCCACAGTTTATTGTGATCCACACAGTCAAAGGCTTTGGCATAGTCAATAAAGCAGAAATAGATGTTTTTCTGGAACTCTCTTGCTTTTTCATTAATCCAGTGGATGTTGGCAATTTGATCTCTGGTTCCTCTGCCTTTTCTAAAACCAGCTTGAACATCTGGAAGTTCATGGTTTACATATTGTTGAAGCCTGGCTTGGAGAATTCTGAGCATTACTTTGCTAGCATGTGAGATGAGTGCAATTGTGCAGTAATTTGAACATTCTTTGGCATTGCCTTTCTTAGGGATTGGAATGAAAACTGATCTTTTCCATTCCTGTGGCCACTGTTGAGTTTTCCAAATTTGCTGGCATATTGAGTGCAGCACCTTCACAGCATCATCTTTCAGGATTTGAAATAGCTCAACTGGAATTCCATCATCTCCACTAGCTTTGTTCTTAGTGATGCTTCCTAAGGTCCACTTGACTTCACATTCCAGGATGTCTGGCTCTAGGTGAGTGATCACACCATCATGATTATCTGGGTCGTGAAGTTCTTTTTTGTACAGTTTTTCTGTGTATTCTTGCCACCTCTTCTTTATATCTTCTGCCTCTGTTAGATCCATACCATTTCTGTCCTTTACTGAGCCCATCTTTGCAGGAAATGTTCTCTTGGTATCTCTAATTTTCTTGAAGAGTTCTCTAGTCTTTCTCAGTCTATTGTTTTCCTCTGTCTCTTTGCACTAATCACTGAAGAAGGCTTTCTTATCTCTCCTTGCTATTCTTTGGAACTCTGCATTCAAATGGGAATAGCTTTCCTTTTGTCCTTTGCTTTTGGCTTCTCTTCTTGTCACAGCTATTTGCAAGGCCTCCTCAGACAGCCATTTTGCTTTTTTACATTTCTTTTTCTGGGGATGGTCTTGCTTCCTGTCTTCTGTACAAAGTCATGACCCTCCATCCATAGTTCATCAGGCACTCTGTCTATCAGATCTAGTCCCTTAAATCTATTTCTCACTTTCACTGTATAATTGTTAGGAGTTTGATTTAGGTCATACCTGAATGGTCTAGTGGTTTTCCCTACTTTCTTCAATTTAAGTCTGAATTTGGCAATAAGGAGTTCATGACCTGAGCCACAGTCAGTTTCCAGTCTTGTTTTTGCTGACTATATAGAGTTTCTCCATCTTTGGCTGCAAAGGATATAATCAATCTGATTTTGGTGTTGACCATCTGGTGATGTCCATGTGTAGAGTCTCCTCTTGCGTTGTTGGAAGAGGGTGTTTGTTATGACCAGTGCATTCTCTTGGCAGAACTCTGTTAGCCTTTGCCCTGATTCATTCTGTACTCCAATGCCAAATTTGTCTGTTACTCCAGGTGTTTCTTGACTTCCTACTTTTGCATTCCAGTCCCCTATAATGAAAAGGACATCTTTTGGGGGTGTTAATTCTAGAAGGTCTTGTAGGTCTTCATAGAACCGTTCAACTTCAGCCTCTTCAGCACTACTGGTTGGGGCATAGACTTGGATTACCGTGATATTGAATCGTTTGCCTTGGAATCAAATAGAGATCATTCTGTCTTTTTTGAGACTGCATCCAAGTACTGCATTTCAGATTAAAGCCATCAACTCTCTTCAAATCACTCTTAGTTTAAGGTTCCAGTGGGTGTGTTTGTTGTCAGTCTCAGCCTATCGATGGTAATGGGATTGTCTAGAAATGCCTTGGGGCATTCATTGGGCCTGAACTACTTGCGATGAGCTCTCATGGACATTTCTCAGACCAGAGCTGATGTTGCTCCTGGACTAGCCCTTGTGGTTCACACTATGATTGCAAGACACCTTCAGCAACACCAATGAGGGAACTTTGAAAGAACAAGGCATATTGCTTGCCAGTCCTGGCAGGTGCATAGCACATTTGGGGCCAGAGTGAGGTCTTGGGTAAAGAGAGAGAAAGAGGGTGTACACCTAGGGTTCTGTCTATATCAGGATGGAGTGCTTAGGGTTTCAAAGCTTTACCCTTCATTGCTGAACCTAAAAAGTAAGAGTAGGAATTAAAGCATGGGAAGCAGAAAGGAAGCAGTCAAATGGCCCATTATCTAGGTCAACCAGAGCTTTCTAAAATGGGGAACCTCATAGGTGGAGCAGTCTGACTCTTTATCTAGTTGCAGAACTGGCAATGTGTTTATTTGAGGTGGATGTCTTTGAAGTGGATGCCTCAGCCATCAAAAGCTTAGTGTCAGGAGCTTGTGTGTGTGTGTGTGTATGTGTGTATTCAGTCGTGTCTGACTTTTTGCAACACCGTGAACTGTACAGCTCCTCTCTCCACAGGATTCTCCAGACAAGAGTACTGGACTGGGTTGCCATGCCCTCCTCCAGGGGATCTTCCACACCCAGGGATCAAACCCATGTCTCTTGTATCTCCTGCATTGGCAGGCAGATTCTTTACCACTAGCGCCATCAGGAGCTTACAGTATAATAAAAAAAAAAATTAATTGTCAGGTGCTTATGCTATAGAGTGCCTGTGATTGGAGAAACTTATGCCACAGGGATGCACCCTGGTCCCAGTGACACTGGAAAAACAAGATTTTGCTTTGATCTTGGGCAAGGGGGATAAGGTTAGAAATTCTGCAAATATTATTTGTTGTTGCTGTTTAGTCACTCAATTCTGTCTGACTCTTTGTGACCATGTGGACTGTAGCCGGCCAGGCTCCTCTGTCCATGAGATTTCCCAGGCAAGAATACTGGAGTGGATTGCCATTTCCTTTTCCAGGGGATCTTCTCAACCCAGGGATTGAACCCAACTCTCTTACATTGCAGGCAGGTTCTTAACCACTGAGCTGCTACTACATCGTTCTTCATGGATCACACTAATTACTATCTCCTCCATGGAGCTCTTTTTAATTAACCTCTAAACTTTGTTATTGCTCTACTGTTATCCTTCATAACACTTTGTATTACAGGCTTAGTACATCCTGCCCTGATTTATAATTAATTTTTGCATTTTCCCTCTTCTGTCTTAGCTGATAATGAGTACCTAAAATGACAGCTGAGACATGCATTTGTATTTGATTGAAGTTATATATTAAGAAGCCCCTGCTATGCTATGCTAGGAGGTCAGAAGACAGGCTGATAAGACATGGTCTGCACCCTTGAGGCATTTACTTCTTAGTAAATGTAACTTTATGTTCCTCAGTGCTTATACATTTATTAGTATCCAATGTGGTATGGTTGAATTTAATTGGAAATTGGTTTATGGAAAAGAAGAAACATTAAGAGGATGCAAATGAGGACAGGTTGCTTTACAAAAGAGCCTGTGCTCTTAGGAAGTGAGTTAGGAGATATTTATTTCTGGTGGGGTAGGCTGGGTGTGGTAACACAGGAGAGGGAAAGCATTGCTAGCCCACTGTACACTTTAGCAAACACATCAGCACATCAAAGCTTAGGGCATCACAGTCAGACAGGTATAAAAACCCAGAGGTCTCCTGTGAAATGAATGTGTAACAGGGGCTTTTCATAAATAAACCTGAGTCAGAGAACTGATGCCATGAACGCTGCTTACTGAAGACTCCTATATCAGAACATTGAACCTGCACGCCAAGGCAAGCAAAAGAGAGCCTTGAACGTGTCTGACCAACTGACACTCCATGACACTCTATCTTGCTCTTCACTGTCCCCTCAGTGTGCGTGATTATGGAAAACAGCATTTTAAAATAACTATGAAAGACCAATGCTATCCTGTCTACTCTGAAGTCCCCAGTCTTTGGCACCTAAGAGTGGGGTGTGGTGGGGAGGTGAGAGGATGGAAAGTAATTCTCTGTGTTTCCTAACAGACCTTGCTTTGTATTTTATTTTAAAAATCTAGACATTACAAATCCATAATAGACTCTTATCTCACAAAAGTTAGGGAGAATATTGTATTCCTGATTATTTGTTGAGAGCTATGACATTTTATTGGCTTCCAAGGTGGTGCTATTGGTAAAGAACACACCTGCCAATGCAGAATGCATAAGAGATGTGGGTTCAATCCCTGGGCCGGGAAGATCCCCTTGAGGAGGTCACGGCACCCCACTCCAATATTCTTGCCTGGAGAATCCCATAGACAGAGGAGTCTGGTGGGCCACAGTCCATGCGGTGGCAGAAAGTTGGACATGACTGAAACGACTTAGCAGGCACTCATGCTTGACATTTTATTAATGACTCCAGCTAAGTCTAGGATTATTCCAAAACAGATTAGGAGCACTCTTGAAATTGCCAAGTATAGCACATGGAACTCCGTTCAACATTATGCAGCAGCCTGGAAGGGAGGGGACTTTGAGGGAGAATGGATACATGTATATGTATGGCTGAGTCCCTTTGCTTTCCATCTGAAACTATCACAACATTATTAATTGGTTATGCACCAATATAAAATTAAAAGTTAAGTAAAATGAATTTGTAGCCCACATAAACCAAAATATGGGTACTTCAGCACTTAGGACGTGTATCTGAGTAAAGCATTACTCTGACTTCATTGTTGTTTGCTGTTTAATTGTTAAGTTATATCCCACTCTTTTCAACCCCATGGACTGCAGCCTGCCTGGCTCCTCTGTCCATGGGATTTCCCAGGCAAGAATACTGGAGTCGGCCACTGTTTCCTTCTCTACCCCTGACTTCATAAAAGAAAGAGAAAAAAAATAAAAGAAATTGCCAAAAACTAAATGGCCAACTCAAAGTTTGGCTCTTGAAATAAGAAGATGGAAAGGAGGGAGGGAAGAGGGAGGAGGAAGTGGAGGGGAGGAATCTGAAAATTCCTTTTGGGATCCTTTCTCTCCTTGATTCTCCCAAGTCTTTCCAGAAAACTTACACTAAAGACTATACCTTCTCTCTCTTGCATGTGCAATCACTCCTTCTTAATTGGACCCTTCCAATTGTCCTTTACACTTGCTCCTTCCCTGATATTCATTTCATGGGATCCTTACTGCATTTCAGAGCCATGTTGGGCAGCTGATGAAAACTTTGGGATAAAGTCCTGAGAGGGAGGAGAGCTGACAGCTGTGGAGGAAGAGAGGGGGTGGACATGTCATGGAGAGAGCATCTACCTTGTTCTGACAAGGTTATTCATGTAATCATACCCTGTAGAGACCGCAGAATTTGGGTGATTTTTTTTTCTTTTCTTTTTAAATAAACAATAATTGGGGCTTCCCTAGCGGTTCAGATGGTAAAGAATCTACCTGCCATGTAGGAGACCCAAGTTCAATCCCTGGCTCAGGAAGGTCCTCTGGAGAAGGGATGACTACCCACTCCAGTATTCTTGCCTGGAGAATTTCCTGGACAGAGGAACCTGGCAGACCACGGTTCTTGGGGTCGCAAAAAGTCTGCCACAACTGAGCAACACTTTCACTTTCAAGCAATAATTAGGGACCCTTAATGAGTAGGGAGGCCTGGCGTGCTGTGATTCATGGGGTCGCAGAGTCGGACACGACTGAGCAACTGAACTGAACTAATGAGTAGGTTTCATTCTTCAGTTTAGTCACTCAGTCGTGTCCAACTCTTTGCAACCCCATGGACTGCAGGATGCCAGGCCTCCCTGTCCATCACCACCTCCCAGTTTACTCACATTGAGGTTTCATTCTTAGGCCTCTTCCATGACTTATAGGCCATCTCACTGTGTCCTCACATGACCTTTTCTTTATGCACTTGGGAAGAATAGAGTGAGGATTTGCCCTCTGGTGTCTCTTTAAGAATATTAATCCTCCTGGATTAGGGCCCCATGCTTATGAACTCATTTAAATTTAATTACCTCCTACAGATCTTAATTCCAAATATAGTCACATTGGGTGTTAGGGCTTCAAAATACAAATTCAGAGGCAGGGGGACACAACTCAGCCCAGAGCACAAGGCATGTACTTTCTAGATGGCAGGTCTCCACCATGCTTTTAAAAAATATTTTAGATTATTTACTTGGCTGCACTAGGTTTCAGCTGTGGCACTTGGGATCCTCAGTTGCAGCATGTGGGATCCAGTTCCCTGACCAGCAATCAAACCCAGGCCCCTGCATTGGGAGCCCAGAGTCTTAGCCACGGGACCACCAAGGAAGTCCTCTCCACTACTCTTGATTGTCCCCCTAACGCTGACTAGGATCAATTTCCATTCATCATCACACATGCACTGCTGTATTTCTTCTACCAAACATATGTGAGATGAAACAAAAAATAATCATTATGTATAGTTCTCTTTTAAAAATGAGAATATCCGAGAGAGACCAGGAGAACCAAGAGTTTCAAGCAAATGGAAGACATGCATTTTGGTAGAAGTAGTTTTTCATGTTTATAGGCAAACAGAATGCAGCTTTGTCAAAGAAGAAAACTTAAGTCACCATTATGAAACAAACCACCAGAAGTACTCATACTTGGTCAAATTTACATAGGCAGGTCATCTGCCTGGTCTTGTGGCAATAAAATCCTGTGTGTGCATTTTTTATTTTCTCCTCCTAGAAATTGCTTCAGGTTGTTGGTATTGCTATTCTTTGGGAAATGGACTGCCACACTCTATGCATTGAAGACATCACTGCATCTGTTTTCCAGTGTCTATATACTCTGCTGTGCAAGCGATGGAGGCCAAGTTCTTAATGCAGCTGAGACTGAGCCGGCTGCCCTGCCCAACTCTGTAGCTCAGAAGGAAGGTTGGATATTTGTTGTTCGTTCATTTACTTTCCTAAATACAAACTTGTTGCTTGCTGCAGTGCAATAGGCTATACATTCAAAAAAGGTTCGAACAGTTAGGCCAGTTACATTTCAGATGAAAGATATATGCTTTTGACCTGTGACCTTGGAAGATCAAAAGCCACAAAAGGGGAAAAGGGTACACCTAGGAGAAAACATGTTCCTGTAGAAATTCCTGACTTTCCTGTGTCTGAAAGAGTCAGAATTCTGAGAAAAATCATCTTGCTAAAAGCGATCAACCCCCTTTTCAAGGTAAATTAAAAGATGTTTATGAGAGTATATGCAAATGCAGAAAGCAACAGTTTTAAAGTGAAAAGAGGGTGAATGCCCTTTTTTACTTTTAATTTTCCAAGTCCAAGATTTCTTTTTTATTCTTGGCATCAGCACAAAACAAATAGCATTTCTTTGTTTGCACTGATGTGGAGCAAAGGTGTGATTCCAACTTTAGTAAGGTGGGTTTTTGTTTTGGGAAACATTTTTCTTGGTGCTGGTGTCATTTAGCTTTCGCAACAGGCTTGGTGCCACGCCCTTTCAAGCATTAGAACATTTGCTGCAAGTCTAAAGGAAAAAAGCACCAGCCAAGGAAGAAATTTTTGTACCTTGGCTGACATTATGATGTAGTAACTACTTTATCATACAGTGCTTATGAAGTCTGAGGGTAACGTGACCACCAATTCAAAGTGAAGTAATTCTTGGAGCACTTACATATAGTTTGCAAAGTGCTTTATACATTTTCATCTTGCTTAATTCGCCAACAATCTAATGAAGATGGAAACTATAAGAGATTAGTGTTCTCTCAATACCCAGAGTTGTAAGCAGCAAAGCTGAGACTCTTAAGTCAGACTTCTTTGTTAATTCATTCATTTCTTTCCTTTCCTTCTTTGATATTTCTTTGTTTTTTAAAAACTACCTGTAGATGACTGGAGGAATACAGAAAGGAAGAATATCTTGGAAGCTCAGAGAGTTGTTTTTATTTATTTATTTTTGGCTGCACCGTGAAGCATGCAGGATTTTCTACTGTGATCAGGAATCAAACCCATGCCCCCTACAGTGGAAGGGCAGATTCTTAACTAGAGAAGTCCCTCTTTTTTTTTTTTTTTTTTAATTGTGGAAAGAACACAACATGAGATCTGCCCTCTTAACATATTTTAAGTGTACAATATATTATTTTGACTATAGTGTAATATGGGGCTTCCCTGATGGCTTAGTGGTAAAGAATCCTCCTGCCAATGCAGCAGACATGAGTTCATTCTCTGGGTCAGAAAGATCCCTGGAGGAGGACATGGCAACCCTCTCCTGTATTCTTGCCTGGGAAATCCCATAGACTGAGGAGCCTGGTGTGCTACAGTCCATGGGGTCACAAAAGAGTCAGATTCAACTTAGCAATTAAATAACAACAAAAGCATAATATAATACAATAGATCTCTCGAACTTACAAGACAAACATCTTGTTGTCATTCATCTCATCACATTCAATGAATGCTGAGTTGAAGACATCTGTCTAACCCCAAGCTTCCCACCCTGAGATACCCCAAGCTTCCCACCCTGAGATACCCCAAGCTTCCCACCCTGAGATACTCTGCCTTTTAAATATTACTTGTGAAGTCAAACTACACCAAAATATTATTTTAGCTCCTACACAAACCAGTGGTGTACAACTGAGATCTAGTGAAGTCATTAGTGCCAAAAGTCATCCACTGTGAAGTAACCTTAACACATCAAGCTAGGAAAATTCCTCTTAACCCAGATCTTCAGTCCATTTCTTGGGAACGTAGATCGTTCGTAATAATACAGATAACTCTTACACCTACCACTGAGCAGGGCTATTTGTCCTATGGCATCATTAGGTCCATTTGCAAATTATGAGTGAGCAGACAAGGCAAGCAAAAAGAAACAAGATGTTCATGGACTCTGTGCAGGTTGCCAGTGGATTTTGTTTGGATCTATTTTGGTTTTCTTTAGACTGTCTTCCTACTTCTGGAGGCCAAGAAAAAGCAGAGGAATTCAACATAAAATTAAATCCAGGTTAAAACTTGTGACTCTTAAGCTAATGAGAAATAAAAATACGTTTTTAAACTAATGAGATTGAGTTTATACCGGGTTCAAGCCCACTCTCTTTAGTAACAAGAAAATTGAGAGACATGGGGTACAATACATTTTTCCATTATTCTTAGGTTGCATTCTTAGTGCCATATACATATAAATAGTTCTTTTAATTTGGAAGTGAGTAACTTACAATTTTCTTAAGAATACCAATCTAAAAATTAAACCTCTGTAGACAAGTGAAAGCAGATCACCTTACAGAAGAAAATCTATCCAATGAAATAATAGTGAGTTGACACACGTTATTTGTTTACTTTTGGCTGTACCACATGACATGCAAGATCTTAGTTCCCCGATCAGGGATCGAACCCACGACCCCTGAAGTGGAAGCTCACAATCTTAATCACTGGACTGCCAGGGAAGTCCTTGACACACACACTTTAACATAACAATGAGGGTTATGGCAAACTCTTTTCCTCCCTAAGAATGGAATCAGTGATGTGCAAAAGTATCTGGATATTTCTTATGTGGTAGGAGTAACGGAAACATGGACAAGAAAATAATCAT
Organism: Dama dama; assembly: GCF_033118175.1. NCBI lineage: Eukaryota > Metazoa > Chordata > Mammalia > Artiodactyla > Cervidae > Dama > Dama dama. Next base: position 36,775,855 of record NC_083696.1, on the reverse strand, counting down.
TCTGTTATTGTGTGCATGTGTGCATGAGGAAAGAAGTGGCTACTGCTGATGCTCAGTTGTGTTTGCCTCTTTGTGACCCCATGGACTGCAGTCCTCCAGGTTCCTCTGTCCATGGGATTCTCCAGGCAAAAATACTGGAGTGGGGTGCCATGCCTTCCTCCAGGGGATCTTCCCAAATTTGGGATAGAAGATGTGTCTCCTGTGTTTCCTGTTTTGGCAGGCAGGTTCTTTACCATTGAGCCACCAGGGAAGCCTTGCGTTCTGGGAGAATTCCTTTCTGATTTTCTGGCAAGTCTTACATACATATCTTAAGTGCCACAGCATCACTATTTCAGACAATGGAAAAAATGGCATGCCCAATATCTGGATTTAAAGCAAAGCCATAGTTGTCAAACTGACTCTGTTGTGCTGGAAGCAACATGGAGAAGGTGGAACAAAATCTCCATGCTGGCCAAGCAGTTTACACTACTTCGTATTTGCAATCTCCACCTTTCCCGTATGAGTGGAAAGAGTGCTGAGGATGAAATGGGAAGGAGGCTAGAATAGAAAACTAACCCTTAAGGAAATACGAGCTCCTTATGAAAAGTTTTGAAAATGGAGAAAAACACAAAAGAAACGTTGCCAAAAGTCACCTTCCAAAGGTAACTGCCACTTTTACGTTAGTTCTTTCCTACCAGTTATTTTGGGCTTCTCTGGTAGCTCAGTGGTAAAGAATCCACAGGCCAATACAGGAGACACGGGTTCGATTCCTGGGTCAGGAAGATCCCCAGGAGGAAAAACTGGCAACCCACTCCAGTGTTCTTGCCTGGAGAATCCCATGGACAAAGGAGCCTGGCAGGCTCCATGGGGTCACAAAGAGTCAGACACAACTGAGGTGACTTAGCATGCTTGGATGCATTCAATGGCACATTTACTTTTCTTAAATTTGTGTGTCTTTTTTGAGAGAAATTGTTTTCATATCTTTATCTATGTTACAGCCTCCTACTAGGTTCATTTTGGTTCATAAATATATTTTATATTTCAATAAGAACAACTTTATTTAGAAGTATGAGGAAAGGGACCATTTTATACTATCTCTTTTTATACATATAAATTTCACCACAAGACCAAAAATATTTCTTCTGCATTTTTTTTCACTACCAGCTGCCCAATCCAAGTATTATCAATGGAGAAATATCTCAGCTGAATGGTAATATCAACTGTTACATCAAGCCAGATGATAACAAATTGTCAATGTAACTCCAAGGTGTTTAAATGTTCAGTGTGCTATAATTCTGCCTTCATTCTCTGTTTAGCTCTTTAAAGTCCATGGCCCCATAGTTGTTAAGGCACAGCACAAATAATTGAAAATGAGTGTTATGCTTTTAACTTCTCACATCTTGGAATAATCAAGGTGTATGCAAAAAGTTTCTCTAAGCTGGTAGGCAAGAAACTGTCTGTTTTTTAAAAAAAATTATCAATCATATCATTTTACTGCCACAAGATATCCTGGTTCTGCTTTATTCTCATGAAAAAGATTTTTGCTTGAGTCATAATATCTTTGCTGAAGAACACCATGATATTTTAACAAAAGGGGTTATTTAGTCATGTTGTTATTTAGTCATGAAGTTGTGTCTGACTCTTTTGTGACCCCATGGAATGCAGACCACCAGGCTCCTCTGTCCATGGGATTTCCCAGACAAGAATACTGGAGTGGGTTGCCATTTCCTTCTCCAGAGGACTTTTTCGCCTGAGGGATGGAACCTTCATCTCCTGCACTGGCCAGCAAATTCTTTACAACTGAGTTGCCTGGGAAGCCCAACGACAGGAATGTCTATCTTTAAGTCTCTAAAATTAATTCCCTCCTCCCTGAAATGGAATGGCCAGGATCCACACTCTGAAGTACACAGATAAGACTGACAAAAGCCTTCCCAGTCTGAAGCCTTGTTGCTAACTTTGTAGACTTAATTCTTTGCTCTTTTGTTTTAAATCTGAGATTCTATATTTTTATATAGAATACCTTTTAAACCTTGACATCATCTTCTGAAGGAGTGAATAAGGTTTTTATTAGCCTGCTTGATGGAAAAAAAGTTTCTGCTCACTTTCATTTCCTCTGTGGTTGGTCATTAAAGAGGATAATTAGTCAGTTTCTGTGTCTGGCCTGCTATATTCAGATTGAACAAATATTTTTTTTGGAACAACTATTATGAGTCTAGCACCACATTCTCACTTATTTTATCTCAATCTTGACAACCACTTTATGAGCCGAGAATGTCCATAGTTGTTTTAAATTGAAGAAGCTGGAGTTTGGAGAGATTTGTTCAAATTGTGCAAAGTCACGCAGTTAAAGTGTTAGGATTTCAGTTTAGGTCTTTCAGATTTATGATGTTTGCCCTTTTGATTCTCTTCCCTCTGATCCCTGACATTTTGAATAATTGCAGGTATCACAAATGACATGTATAATAATGTGGATGAATCTGAAAGACACAGTGTTAAACAAAAGAATCTAAAAACAAAAAAGAACATACTTTATGAATCGTGCATATGAAATCCAAGTTCAGGTTTACTCATGTTTACTTCCTGAATATGATCCTTCTGACTGTGATCTCTTTTGTGAGAATCCTTCCCTTAAGAGTGATTTCAAAGAGAGTCTTTGTGTTATTCCTTCCGAGACAATTGTGTGCTTGAGAATATTTTTATTGCATTTAGACAAAAGCAGTGGGCAAAAACACTCTGGGTTCAAATTTATTTTGTTCTTCAACATGTCAAAAATATTAGCCTTGTCTCATCCAATACCATGCTAAAACATCCAATATCAGTTTGGCTTTTGCTCCTTTGTCTCGAGAGCCTTCTTTTTTCTCTTTGATGGTCTTAAATTTTAATCTAGTATTGCCAAGTGTGATTTTCTTATTTATTCTGTTGAAGTTTTCAAAACTCTCCATCTGTGGTCTTCCTCCTTGCTTTAATCATTAATCACAGGAAATTCTCAATCATTAGTTCTTAAAATATTTTCTCCTCTCCATTTATTTGAATTTTCATCTTCTGAAGTTCCTTCTCTCCTCTTTCTCTTAAGTTAAGTCCTAATATTTCTTCTATATTTTTCTCCTTTTATACATACCTGATACCTTTTAGGAGGATTCCTTTACATTTTTATAGTTCACTAGCTCATTCTTTGACTATATCCCTTCTAAAATGCAATCCATCTACAGTTTCTTATTGGGATGCTAACTTGCAGTTGCCTATAACCCTTTGTTCCTACTTCAAATTACCAGCATCCTCCTGAAGAATCATTCTTTTGTTTACATTAAATTGATTAATTGTGCTTTGATATGTGTTGGTTCTCCAGCTAAACTTTGAACAGTCATTATGATTTCTCTGTGAGCTCATGTTAACAAAGGGGTATCACCTCCCTTGGGTGGTAATCAGGACTTATTGCAATCTTGTCTCTCATGCCTGCTAGGCTCTGACTCCAGCACTAGACTATAAATCAGGTTTTCTTCCTCCTAGTGGTGACTGGGTTGATACAATTGCGCTAACTTGGGAAGATAAAAGAGCCCAGTTCACTCTGCTTTCCCTCCCTATGGCTCCCAGTCCTCCTTCATTCTGGCCTGTGATTCTTCACACTCTCACCCACTTCAGATGTCCCCAAGGATTTCTGACAGTGTTTAAGCTAATTCATCAGGCTGTCAATTTCACTTTCACCCTGGAACTTTTCCAGATTGAGTACTGGAAGCGAGTCACTAGCCATATTTTCTTGCAGTCCTGCATATCTCACTTTTTGTACAACATTAGAATGCTACAAATTTTTTTTTTTTTTTTTTTTTTTTTGGCTTTGAGGCATGTAGAATCTTAGTTCCCCAACCAAGGATGGAACCTGAGCCCCCTGGAGTGGAAGCCTGGGGAGTCTTAACTACTGGACCACTGGGGAAGCCCCCAGTATGTCACCACTGCCACTATTATGTGTGTGTTAAGTTGCTTCAGGCGTGTCTGACTGTTTGCTACCTTATAGATTGTAGCCTGCCAGGCTCCTCTGTCCATGGGATTCCCCTGTCAAGAATACTGGAGTGGGTTGCCATACCCTCCTCCAGAGGATCTCCCAATCCAGGGATCGCACCCACGTCTCTTATGTCTCCTGCATTGGCAGGTGGATTCTTTACCACTAGCACCACCTGGGAAGCCCCAGATAAGGCCCAGAATGCTACAAAGTTAAAAGTTAAATCAGTTGAAAGTTAAATCACAACCACCAGCTCATTCCCTTCTTTTCTTCTTTTCCAGGAGGTTTCTTCTATCTTAAATTTGATGTGTCATTCTTATGTGTATTTTTGTATTAATGCCTTTATTTCATACTGTAAAATGAAACTCATATTTTATGGCAAGACAGAAAATTTTAAACATAAAAATTCTCCTCTGCCTTTTGACTCCTTTCTCTGCACCCCTCACCCTCACACCATGCACTGTATCTAAATTATGCATGGATCAGACCTCTCCCATCAGCAAGAACACCTGCTTAACCATAAAGAACAACATTCTACAAGCATTAACAAGATAGCTCCTTAAAAGATAACACTCATTCTTGATCTTATGAGGGGTCACATGACCCACCATGAAGAGCATATGGATTTGGATTGTATAAACTGTCAATATAACACCATTTGATATACAACCTTCTGTCTTGAAAAACTTACATAACTGGGTCTGACTTCTAATGGACACAGTAGTTCTAAGAGCTCTCTGAGCTGCTTTTCCCAGGTTACAGTCCTCAAATTTGGCTCAAATAAAATTTTCCAATTCTGATTAATTTTTCATCCACAATATGAATACTTCCACAAGCATTACTTAGTATTCTTTTGTGTTTTTAAATTTTAAATAAAGAATAGCATACTGTACAACTGGGGCTTCCCAGGTGGCACTAGGGGTAAAGAACCCACCTGCCATTGCAGGTGATGAAAGAGACATGGATCCGATCCCTGGGTTGGGAAGATCCCCTGGAGGAGGGCATGGTAACCCACTCCAGTATTCTTGCCTGGAAAAATCCCAGGGACAGAGGAGCCTGGTAGGGTACAGTCCATAGGGCTGCAAAGAGTCAGACACGACTGAAGTAACTTAGTGCACATGCATTGTACAACTATAAAATAAATTTAAATAGTTTAAATATTGAGTTTTATTCCTTTTCCTAAACAACTCCCCAAAACTTGAGGCATTTTAAAATTAAAGGTACAACCCTTAGTAAAAGAAAGAGCACAAAATCAGAACCAAATAAAACGAGAAATGCTGGCTCCCTGAGGTAAGAGTTAAAATAGTCACAACGTTTGAGAAGGAAGTAGTGTTCTAGCAGGGCTCCCCAACCACTTGGACCAGTACCAGTCAAGGTCTGTTAGGACCCAGGCCACACAGAAGGAGATGAATTGTGGGTGAGTGAGTGAGGCTTCATCTATATTTACAGCTGCTCCCCATTGCTCACATTACCTCCTGAGCTGCGCTTCCTGTCAGATCAGCAGCAGTGTTAGATTCTCATAGGCATGCAGCACACTTCAGGTATCACTATTTCCCATCACCCCCAGATGGGATCATCCAGTTGTAGGAAAATTAGCTCAGGGCTCCCTCTGATTCTGCATTGTGGTGAGATGTATAATTATTTCATTATATATCACAATGTAATAATAAAAGAAATAAAGTGCACAATAAATGTAATGTGCTTGAATCATCCTGAAACCACCCTCTCACCTCCACCCCTGGATAAACTGTCTTCCACGAAACTGAAACTAGTCCCTGGTGCCAAAAAGTTTGGGAAGCGCTGCTCTAAGAGGTCGTTAAGTCTTTTTAGTTTTGGAAAAAGATGTGACTCGGGGGGATCACTTTTTGATCACAGAAGGTCACTCCGTGTGTTATCTACTTAAATACAAGTAAATCAGTTGCCCTCCCATTAATTCCAGCAGCCATAAGGAGAACCCAAGCTGTGTGGACCAGAGCCTTTTAAGACTTGAAATGGGAGCCAGAAGCAAAGCAAAACAGAAAGCATCCAGAAGTGGGTCTAAAGGGCTTTGTTTTGAGAATTATTTGAAGGCACCATGTGTCTTTATAGGAGTGTATCTGCAGCATGACTTGGCTGTCCACATACCGTGAAATGATTTTAAAATTTGTAGCCATGATTTTAAATAGGAAGAGGCATTACTTTCTTGTTTATTGAGCAAAACAACTGGCTTGACTGACTAGAATGTTTAAGTGACTGATGCAACAATTGCTACTGCTTCCGTCTTCTGTTAGATGCTTGGAACATTTACCATTGGTTTTAAAAAAGGAAAATGAAGGGTTTGGAGCACGGTATAAGTGATATCATTATACAATGAGACATTGCGTCCTAAATCTATAGGGATTTTTAAAAATCATGTGGGGAACTATGCTTATAATGTGGGGAGGCTATACTTTTTCAAGACCCTTTATTTTGCTGTCTGTATAGAAAGGGCTTCCCAGGAGGCTCAGTGGTAAACAGTCTGTCTGCCAATGCAGACAGGAAAAGTGGGTTCAATCCCTGGGTCAGGAAGGACCCTTGGAGAAGGAAATGGCAACCCACTCTGGTATTCTTACTTGGGAAATCCCATGGACAGAGGAGCCTGGCAGGTCAAGGCAGGGGGTCACAAGAGTCAGACACAACTGAGCATGCATGCAGTAGTGAAAGGAGCTCAAAGAAAGTTCAATTTCAGATACAGTTAAGAATATTTTAAATTAATAAAATTGCTGTTTTAAATTTTTGAGAAAAGCTTGACTATGTGTATGTTTATCTCTCTCTGTTGCTCAGCTGAGTCTGACTCTTTTTTGTGACTCCATGGACCGTAGCCCACGTGGCTCTTCTGTCCATGGGATTTCCCAGGCAGGAAATACCGAGTGGGTTGCCATTTCATTCTCCAGGGGATCTCCTTGACCCAGGGATCAAATCCACGTTTCCTGCATTGATACACAGATTCTTTACCACTGAGCTACCTGGGAAGCCCCCATCTGTATACTTATGTTTGGTGTAAAATTTTAGTGCACAGCCCTGCTTGTTAAGCCTGAAACCAAGAAGGACCCTGTGGGGCTCCTTGGCATGGAAGCCTTTCAAATAGTTGCTAGTCAGAGATGGGAGGGGATGTGGAGACTAGCGAGGAGCAGTCAAGAAACAGTAGAGCAGGCTTGGGGCATGCAGAGTACATCATGAGAAATGCTGGGCTGGATGAAGCACAAGCTGGAATCAAGATTGCCAGGAGAAATATCAATAACCTCAGATATGCAGATGACACCACCCTTATGGCAGAAAGTGAAGAAGAACTAAAGAGCCTCTTGATGAAAGTGAAAGAGGAGAGTGAAAAAGTTGGCTTAAAGCTCAACAATCAGAAAACAAAAATCATGGCATCCGGTCCCATCACTTCATGGTGAATAGATGGAGAAACAGTGGAAACAGTGGCAGATTTTATTTTTGGGGTGTTCCAAAATCACTGCAGATGGTGACCACAGCCATGAAATAAAAAGACACTTACTCCTTGGAAGAAAAGCTATGGCCAACCTAGACAGCATATTAAAAAGTAGATTACTTTGCCAACAAAGTTCTGTCTAGTCAAGGCTATGGTTTATTATGAATGTGAGAGTTGGACTATAAAGAAAGCTGAGTGCCAAAGAATTGATGCTTTTGAACTATGGTGTTGGAGAAGACTCTTGAGAGTCCCTTGGACTGCAAGAAGTTCAAACCAGTCCATTCTAAAGGAAATCAGTGCTGAATATTCATTGGAAGGACTGATGTTGAAGCTGAAGTTCCAAAACTATGGCCACCTGATGTGAAGAGCTGACTCATTTGAAAAGACCCTGATGCTGGGAAAGATTGAAGGCAGGAGGAGAAGGGGATGACAGAGGATGAGATGGTTGGATGGCCTCACCAACTCGATGGACATGAGTTTAAGTGGACTCCGGGAGTTGGTGAGGACAGGGAGGCCTGGCGTGCTGCAGTCCACAGGGCTGCAAAGAGTCGGACATGACTGAGCAACTGAACTGAACTAAACTGGGGCAGAGTACTGGTTCTGCCTCAAGATAACAATATCTTTGAGCTCTTCTGCAGAACTAAAACCCCTGACTAATGGAAGATGCTAACTACTTGATGAAGCATCCTTCAAAGAAGATCAGGAGACCACCTAAGGCCAGATAAAGGTATGATCCTTATCAGCAAGGATCTTGCCCCTGAACCATTGCCTTAAAAACTGCCAAATCCTTCCCAGTGGGGACACAGAGTTTTAAGAGCAAGAGACCAAGCCTCCTCCTTTTGTTTGGGAAAGTAATAAAGCTATTCCTTTCTATTTTATGTCTGTCTCCAAGAGTTGATTCAACTCTGGTGCATATAGGCTGAGTTTTTGACATCAATCACACTTTAATTCAGATGCTCAGTCAAGTCTGACTCTTTGCAACGCCATGGATTCCAGCATGCCAGGCTTCCCTGTCCATCAGTCACACTTACAATGACACAAACAGATTCTCAGCCACTTAATTCACTTTAGAAATGTTTATTGACATATTACCTAGTACGTGCCAGATATTGTGCTACATGTGACCAAGACTCTGCCTTTGACCCAGCTCTAGTCAGGGTCTGCTGAGCCCTCAAGTCCCTGCCCTTGGATTCTGTCATTGATGGTAAGAATCTTGTTGGGTCAGCTTAGTGGAAATCCACCACCCTCAGTATTAGGTCAAATTCCCCATCGTCCCCATACTCTAAGTAGGTAGGTTTAGTCACTAAGTTATGTCCGACTCTTACAACCCAATGGACTGTAGCCTGCCAGGCTCCTCTGTCCATGGGACTTCCCAGGCAAGAATACTGGAGTGGGTTGTCATTTCCTCCACCAGGGCATCTTCCCAATCGAGGTATCAAACCCTGATCTCCTGCACTGCAGACAGAGTCTTTACCAACTGAACCACTAGAGAAGCCTGAGGTGGCCCTAGTGGTAAAGAACCCTTCTGCCAATGCAGGAGACACAAGAGACGCAAGTTTGATCCCTGTATCGGGAAGATCCCCTGGAGGAGGAAATAGCAACCAATTCCAGTATTCTTTCCTAAAGAATCCCATGGGCAGAGGAAGCTGGCGGGCTGCAGTCCATGAGGTCACAAAAGAGTCGGACACAACTGAGCACGCAGCACATTAAAGCATGAAAGTCTCAGCCCCTGCTCCTCTTTGGGATCAAGGAAAATCTGGACTTCTGTCTTCTGTTCCTTAGTCCCATCTTGTCTAGTTGGTCCTCTGAACCTTCCTCACCAAAGACAGTGACAGTTGGGAAGGGCAGGAGGAGCTTTGAGTTGAGCCTGCCAAGGCCATCCCTCTGTGCTCCCATCATCTGAGCTTGGGATAGGATCCCAAATAGACACTCAGAGCTCCATGTGGCCACATCTGGCTCAGGAGAGAGAAGTGCACAGACAGAGTAAAACCAGAAGTTGAAAGATTAAGTTGCCCTTGGGGTTCTCCAGGAAAGAACACTGGAGTGAGTTGCCATGCCCTCCTCCAAGGGATCTCCCCAACCCAGGGCTCAAACCCACATCTCTTACATCTCCTGCCCTGGCAAGTGGGTTCTTTACCACCAGTGCCACTTTGGAAGAGGAGCCTGGCAGGCTGCAGTCCATGGGGTCACAAAAGAGTCAGACACAACTGAGCATGCAGCACGTTAAAGCATGAAAGTCTCACTCCCTGCTCCTCTTTGGGATCAAGGAAAGTCTGGACTTCTGGACTTTCCACTATACTGACCCAACAAGATTCTTACCAGCCAGTGACAGAATTCAAGGGCAGGGACTTGAGGGCTCCGCAGACCCTGACTAGAGCTGGGTTAAGGGCAGAGTCTTGGTCACACATAGCACAATGTCTGGCACATAATAGGTAGTAAGTCAATAAATATTTGTAAAGTGAATTAAGTGGCTGAGAATCTTCCACCATAACTTTCATACTTCTTCTGGCTGGGTCCTATTGTGTCTTTGACGTCTCTACCTTGTCCTTCATCCAAGTAAGCATTCCTTCCTGACAACTGGAATGAAGACTTGTATTTCCTCTAGAATGAGAACTCTTGACTCACTTTCAACTGATACAGGAATGTGATGAAATCCACAGACTCTTTCCTGAAAAAAGTGAAGGTACAATATTTTCATGTAATCTTAGAGGTTTTACAGGTTCCTTGAAAATAATCCATGAGGATTCTAACATTCCTGTTAGAGTCAGTATATGCCAGGGTATTTTATTTAAAGGTTATATTTTATTTTTTATTTTACTTTTAAAAATTATTTATTTATCTAATTTGGCTGCATTTGGTCTTGGGCTGCCAAAGTGGCACTAGTGGTAAAGAACCCACTTGCCAATGCAGGAGATGTAAGAGACATGGGTTTGAGCCCTGGGTTGGGAAGATCCCTTGGAGAAGGGCATGGCAACCCACTCCAGTATTCTTGCCTGGAGAACCCCATGGACAGAGGAGCCTGGTGGGCTATAGTCCATGGGGTCGCAAAGAGTCAGGCATGACTGAAACGACTGAGCATGCAACACAGAGGCTTTGGGTCTTAATTGCAGCAGGCAAGATCTTTGCTGCATCATGCGGGATCGTTTGTTCGGGCGCATGTACTCTCTGGCTGAGGCGATCAGGCTCAGTAGTGGCAGCGCTCAGGCTTAGGTGCCGCCCTTAGGATCTTGGTTCCCCAATCAGGAATTGAACCTGCGTCCCCTGCACTGTAAGCACTGGACTACCTGGAAATTCCCCATGCTAGGGTCTTGATCCTGACATTGACTACCCATAATTGAGCAACTCCTTTAATGTTTCTCGATTTGATTCGGGTACCTTGTGTTTTCCACTCTACTGCCTATGGTTTAACTAGTATGTTGGTATCAAAGAGATTACACAAAGAAAACATAATGGTCTCTTTATTATTATTATTTTGAGGCAAACAGGTTAGAACCAGTTAGAGCAGCCTACACACTCAGCTAAGGCTGGTTGAGGATGCTGTGGGCAGATGGGTGGCAACTGTAAGCAAAGGATTCCTAGAGGGCATTAGTTTTCTTGCAAAACCCCCGCCCCTTGAAAATCAGGTGATGCTAATCATAAAAGCAAGGCTGAGTTCCCTTGATTTTTTTGTCATTGTGGTGACAAGGAGATCAAGCAATCCACATCATTTTAATCATTAAAGGGCTCCAAGGGAAACGAGTGGTTTCAGTGACTGCTCTGCATGACAAAGTAATGACCAATGTCTGCTCAGCAGTTGACTGTGTTCCATATAGACTAGGTAATAATCTGCTGTGTGCAGCTGGCTGGAATAGATTAGAATGGTGAGCACAGACACAGACTAATCAGCAAGAGAGATATTAGCCACCCTATTGCAGTGTCCTTTGAGACCGCCCACAGTCACATCTGTCACTCTGAAATCCCGCTGTGTCCAGAGAATGCTTTATTTGCAGACTGGTCCATGCTTTCAAAGGTGGTGTTTGACACAGTTAGGGAGACCCTCTCCCTCAGTGACAACCTGCTTTTCTTGATAAGGCACCTAACTCATTTAGGTGTTTTAGAAATTGGGAATTTGTGTTCTGTTCATCCATTTTACCCACGAGAGGGATGCAAGTGAATCGGCTAGTTCCTGCTGCCTGGAGTTTATCTGGCTTGAGTAGGGCGCTCAAGGGAAAAAACTGGTACAGAGGAGACAGCTCTTGTTTTACAATGAGATTTCTAACAATATTCAGGGGCGCCCTGTCAGTGAAGGCCAGGGAGAATCTAAATTGACCAGTGAGCTAGTTCTATATCAAAAAAATTATGAAGGGACAAAGATTGGGGGAATAGGATACAAATTAATAATTATTAGAAATGCAAATCCAATAGACTAGATCAATGGATCTTAGATAAATAGAACACCATGTGAAAAGACCCAAAAATTCACTAAGAGTCAGAGAAATGCAAATTAGAAGAACAGCAAGATTTCATTTTATACCCTTGAGGCCGGAAACAAGAATGTCAAAAAGAGCTATAATATTTATCACTGGTGGAGATCCGGACAACAGAGTGTCCTTTCCCAGTGCCAATGGAAATGTAGTGTTACAGTCGTTTTGAAAACAAATCTAGCTACTTATCATAATTACACATATTTTTGATCCAGCAAACCTGCTTTGAGGTATCCCATAGAAACAAATATATGCAAAAATGCTTGTTGTACTGATGAAAAACTGGAAACAAAATAATCTATCATTCAGAAAATGACTGAAACACATTACATAGAAACTGTAATATGTGCAATTTTGAAAACAATGACTTAGACTTATACCTATTAATGTGGAGATAATTCCAGTTAATTGTGAGAAAGAAACGCATAGTCAATAAAGTGTGTATGATATGGTCACAGTTTTTGGTAAAAAAAAAAAAGTGATAACTAATGAGAACCTACTCTATAGCTCAGAGAAGTCTACTCAGTGCTCTGTGGTGACCTAAATGGGTAGAAAATCCAAAAAAGTGGGGATATATGTGTACATGTAGCTGATTCACTTTGCTGGACAGCAGAAACTAACAGAACATTGTAAAGCAACTAAACCTCAATAAAAGCTAATTAAAAAGGAAGTGATAATAAAGACCCTACACATATATTTATGTGTGGAGTGTAAGAAGCATTATATGTGTATGTATGTATGAAAAATATATAGAAGGAATCAAATTTCTTATTAAAATGTACGAAAAAGCTTATTTGATGTAATCACATTAACACATTTATGCAAAAGTATATGTAATATATGCAAAATATATGTAATATATTGTAATATGCATAATATTATGCACTGTGTAATATATGCATAAAATATGCAAAGTATATATAAAAGTGTATGTAATATATGTAATATATTAAAGAAGCAAAGCTTCTAAGACAGCCAGTAGCATGCTGGATCCAGCCTGTACCTGACCCAAGAGCCAATTGTTGAATTTTCAGGACCTTTGCAGGCCAGTCTTAAACATAGCTGTTATTAAACATTAAATAGCATAAGCTTACTGTTAAACACATCATATTAAAAATTAAGGCAACAAATACTCCAAACACATCACTTCCTAATTATCTTGTTATATCTTACTATTATGTCTGTGCTTGAGTTTGCATCTAAGAATCTACACATTTACTAAACTAAGATTTTTAAGGAAAAACCCAGACAAAAGTGGGAAAATAATCTCTATCAATGAAAAAGTATTAATAATCCTAAAAATTGAGCCAAAGATGATCATAGAAGCATTTATCTATGAAAATTTAAACAGAAGGAAAAAACACTAGGTAAACATGTAAAATAGTTTTAACTTCACTTTTAAATTAATTTTACTGAAACATTAAAAAAAAAAAATGAACCTTTTGACCAACCTAATATATAACATGATGCTGGGAAAGATTGAGGGCAGGAGAAGAAGAGGGTGACAGAGGATGAGATGGTTGGATGGCTTCACAGACTCAATAGACATATTTGAGCAAACTCCGGGAGATAGTGAAGGATGGGAAAGCCTGGCATACTGCAGTTCATGGGGCCGCAAAGAGTCAGACACTACTTAGTGACTAAATAACAACAACAATATATAAAAGTATGCTGCGGTATGTCTTTCCCTAGCTCTGCATTCAGGGATGCTGACTTGTTAGCTTGAAATCACCCATTATGGGAGAATTACACTAGAAATTAGCAAGTGCCACACATCAGAACTTGCTCTACCTTTTGCTGATTATTGAGACTTAAGAAAGAGACGGAGAAAATGTTAAATGCAGACAAATTGTTTCATGTTGCATCTGAATAGCACTCAAAAACTGAGAAAATATTCTTTTAGTGACAGGAAAACTATATTCCAGTTTAGCAAAGAAGTCCTTCAAGTCATTGACACGACACATGGGTGAAGTTCTAACATCCGTCTTTGTTGTTTTACTCATCTTCTTTGTTAACATAAGTGAAAATATTAATCAACATTCATGTCAAGACTGTACCTTGAGAGCCAGTTATTCACCACTCATTAATACAGAACCAGATGTGGAAAGAAAGAACCAAACTATACAGTCTTATATGCCAAGATAAGGATTTTTATATTAATTCTGAAGTGGAAGTTATTGGAGGGTTTAGGACAGAAAAATAAGATGATCTGAATGCTGCTGTAAATGGATTATTTTGGTAGTTGGGGATAAAATTTCCAAGAGAATTCCAGAAAAACTTCTACTTCTGCTTCACTGACTATACTATACCCTTGGACTGTGTAGATCTCAACAAACTGTGGAAAATTCTTAAAGATATGGGAATACCAGACCACCTGACCTGCCTTCTTAGAAATCTGTATGCAGGTCAAGAAGCAGCAGTTAGAACTGGACGTGGAACAACAGACTGGTTCCAAATTGGGAAAGAAGTATATCAAGGCTGTACATTGTCACCCTGCCTATTTAACTTATATGCAGAGTACATCATGAGAAACGACGGGCTGGATGAAGCACAACCTGAAATCAAGATTGCAGGGAGAAATATCAATAACCTCAGATATGCAGATGACACCACCCTTATGGCAGAAAGCAAAGAAGAACTAAAAAGCCTCTTGATTAAAGTAAAAGAGGAGAGTGAAAGAGCTGGCTTAAAACTCAACATTCAGAAAACGAAGATCATGGCATCTGGTCCCATCATTTCATGGCAAGTAGGTGGGGAAACAGTGGAAACAGTGACAGACTTTGTTTTCCTGGGCTCCAAAATCACTTCAGGTGGTGACTGTAGCCATGAAATTAAACGATGTTTGCTCCTTGGAACAAAAGCTATGACCAAATTAGAGAGCATATTTAAAAACAGAGACATTACTTTGCCAAAAAAGGTCCATCTAGTCAAAGCTATGGTTTTTCTATTAGTCATGTATGGACATGAAAGTTGAACTATAAAGAAAGCTGAGTGTCAAAGAATTGATGCTTTTGAATAGTGGTGTTGGAGAAGACTCTTGAGAGTCCTTTGGACTGCAAGGAGATCCAACCAGTCAATCCTAAAGGATATCAACCCTAAATATCATTGGAAGGACTGATGCTGAAGCTGAAGTTCCAATACTTTGGCCACCTGATGTGAAGAAATGACTCATTTGAAAAGACCCTGATGCTGGGAAAGATTGAAGGCTGGAGAAGGGGACAACAAAGGATGAGATGGGTGGATGGCATCACCAACTCAATGGACTTGAGTTTGAGCAAGCTCCAGGAGTTGGTGATGGACAGGGAAACCTGACATGCTGCAGTCCATGGGGTCACAAAGAGTTGGACACAACTAAGCAACTGAACTGAGGTCCTGAGAGGGGATAAAATAGAGCATAGGTGGACAAAAGTAGAAGTGATAAACTGAATTAGGAAAACAGTTAATGACTTATACCAGGTAGTCATGATGGAGGTAATGAAAAGTGGTCAGGTTCAAGCTGTAGAATCAAGATAATGTCAGCAGGACTAGCCGGTGATTTAGTTGAAAGCTTAAAGAGAAAAAAGTCACACATAACTGTAAGGTTCTTGTTTGAACAACTGGAAGAATAGTACTACTATTTAACAATAAGAAATAGTTCAGTTCAGTTGCTCAGTCATGTCCGACTCTTTGCAAACCCATGAATCACAGCATGCCAGGCTTCCCTGTCCATCACCAACTCCTGGAGTTTACTCAAACACATGTCCATCGAGTCGGTGATGCCATCCAGCCATTTCATCCTCTGTCATCCCCTTCTCCTCCTGCCCCCAATCCCTCCCAGCATCAGGGTCTTTTCCAATGAGTCAACTCTTTGCATGAGGTGGCCGAAGTATTGGAGTTTCAGCTTCAGCATCAGTCCTTCCAATGAACACCCAGGACTGCTCTCCTTTAGGATGGACTGGGTAGATCTCCTTGCAGTCCAAGGGACTCTCAAGAGTCTTCTCCAACACCATAGTTCAAAAGCATCAATTTTTCAACGCTCAGCTTTCTTCACAGTCCAACTCTCACATCCATACATGACCACTGGAAAAACCATAGCCTTGACTAGATGGACATTTGTTGGCAAAGTAGTGTCTCTGCTTTTTAACATGCTGTCTAGGTTGGTCATAACTTTCCTTCCAAGGAGTAAGTGTCTTTTAATTTCATGGCTGCAGTCACCATCTGCAGTGAATTTGGAACCCCAAAAAATAAAGTCTGACACTGTTTCCACTGTTTCCCCATCTATTTCCCGTGAAGTGATGGGCCCAGATGCCATGATCTTAGTTTTCTGGATGTTGAGCTTTAAGTCAACTTTTTCACTCTCCTCTTTCACTTTCATCAAGAGGCTTTTTAGTTCCTCTTCACTTTCTGCCATAAGGGTGGTGTCATCTGCATATCTGAGGTTATTGATATTTCTCCCAGCAATCTTGATTCCAGCTTGTGCTTCTTCCAACCCAGCGTTTCTCATGATGTACTCTGAATATGAGTTAAATAAGCAGGGTGACAATATACAGCCTTGACCTACTCCTTTTCCTATTTGGAACTAGTTTGTTTTTCCATGTCCAGTTCTAACTGTTGCTTCCTGACCTGCATACAGGTTTCTCAAGAGGCAGGTCAGGTGGTCTGGTATTCCCATCTCTTTCAGAATTTTCCACAGTTTATTGTGATCCACACAGTCAAAGGCTTTGGCATAGTCAATAAAGCAGAAATAGGTGTTTTTCTGGAACTCTCTTGCTTTTTCGATGATCCAGTGGATGTTGGCAATTTGATCTCTGGTTCCTTTGCTTTTTCTAAAACCAGCTTGAACATCTGGAAGTTCTCGGTTCACGTATTGCTGAAGTCTGGCTTGGAGAATTTTGAGCATTGCTTTACTAGCGTGTGAGATGAGTGCAATTGTGCAGTAGTTTGAGCATTCTCTGGCATTGCCTTTCTTAGGGATTGGAATGAAAACGGACCTTTTCCAGTCCTGTGGCCACTGCTGAGTTTTCCAAATTTGCTCGCATATTGAGTGCAGCACCTTCACAGCATCATCTTTCAGCTATTTGAAATAGCTCAACTGGAATTCCATCACCTCCACAAGCTTTGTTCGTAGTGATGCTTTCTAAGGCCCACTGACTTCACATTCCAGGATGTCTGACTCTAGGTGAGTGATCATACAATCATGATTATCTGGGTCGTGAAGATCTTTTTTGTACAGTTCTTCTCTGTATTCTTGCCACCTCTTCTTAATATCTTCTGCTTCTGTTAGGTCCATATGATTTCTGTCCTTTATCAAACACATCTTTGCATGGAATGTCCCCTTGGTATCTCTAATTTTGGAAATAACATGAAGCAAAAATAGGTTGAGGAGGGTTTGGAGCAGAATCAAGAATTCTGTTTTGGACATGTTTAAGTTGGATGCCTATTATATATCCAATTGGAAATGGTGAGAGTGAAAATGTAGGGATTGTGTTTTCCATAGAATACAGATTCTAGGGGACTTAAAGTAAAAGGAGATATGGGATGATCCAACAAGGAGACAATGAGAAAGGAAAGATCCCAATTGACTAGACTGGCTTATGTCTTGGGTTGTATCTAAAGATTAAAAGAGATTGTGGGTAAAGTTGACTATATATATATAAGTCCCAGCAATACCTGGTGAATGGAAGAATTTAGACCCTCTAGGAAAAAGTTAGCTACAACCTGGATTGATTATTTGGCTAAAGAAAGCCTAGTCTAGGTAGACCGGGTAGGAAAGAGATGTTCAACATTTCACTCTATGTAGAAAATATAATCCCAACATCCCCTTTGGACCCCAGTATCCTTCCTAGATTTAGAATGCATATGTGCCCAACTGTTTCCCATTCCCTCCACACTCCCCTCATCTTGCTCCCAGGCTTAATTTAAATGCTAGCAAACACAGCCCTGGTGGTCCAGTAGCTAAGACTCTGCACTCCCAAGGCAGGGGCTCAGTTTCAATCCCTGGTCAGGGACCCTGGTCAGGTCCCACATGCAGCAACTAAGAGATCCTGCATGCTGCAACAAAGATTGATGATCCCAGGTGCCAAAATAAATACCTGGCACAGCCAAATAAATACGGATATAAAATAAAAGCAATTAAACAAAACAACCCGAAAACAAAACACATCTGTGTCGATCTCACAGTCCAGTTGGCTGAGTGGAATTCAGAGTCCAAGGCTGATAACGCCTCATGAAGCTGGACAAGGACACGG
Organism: Dama dama; assembly: GCF_033118175.1. NCBI lineage: Eukaryota > Metazoa > Chordata > Mammalia > Artiodactyla > Cervidae > Dama > Dama dama. The sequence goes on along the minus strand of NC_083696.1, from coordinate 36,757,741 downwards.
CGTGACTGGTGATGTCTGTAAAGAAGGTGTAAGATACCCATGCTTGTGGAGTGATGGAGTGCTGTGCAGAGGACTACAGAGACAAAAAGCAAAATACTACTCAGAGACCACAAGCCTGGAAGGAGCACATCCCATCTGGCCCCACTCCTACCCTAAAACAAGCACCAGCACTCCTGCCCCATGGCTGGGATGGCTCATCAGAGAAAGACTTCATCACCTTTGGATCCCATTTCATCAACTGCCAGCCTGACTCGGCTGTATTTGCTTTTATCTCTTTACCCCTAGCTATTTAGTCATTGTGTCCAGCTCTTTGCAACCACATGGACTGTAGCCCACTAGGCTCCTTTTATCCATGGGATTGCCCAGGAAAGAATACTGGAATGGGTTGCTGTTTCCTTCTCCAGGGGATCTTCCAGACCCAGGGATTGAACCTGAGTCTCCTGCATTGGCAGGTAGATTCTTTACCACAGAGCCACCTGGGAAGCCCCAGACTCCTACTTTAATATTCTCATCTTAGTGGCTTACTTTAAAGTCATTCAACTTGGTTACTGTCTGGATTTCCTACTGGAATTTTAGCCATGATACGACTGCCTAGATTTCAGCTTTTGCTTATTCTTTCAGTTTTAGCATGTGCTCTCTCCTCTAATAAGCTCTTTCTTCTCCCACCAGTACTGCTAAAGAGAGGACTTTTTGCCAGAGCCCCAGACCCTGCAAAGTTCACTCTTCCTCTTCTTAGCTACCCCATCTCGTGAGATAAAGAACCCCTTGCCATAATGTGGAGTCCCTGTTGTTATGCTGAGAACACCAAGACTAAACAAGCACTAGTTTAAGACACAGTTTCTATTGATGCTCAGAATTAGTTTTAAGTTAATCAAGCAAACATCATGATATTGCTATGTTTATTCAATTTCCACCTCCTTCTTTCTCCAGAACTGTCACTCAAGATAAGAGTAACCAGGTAAATGATGAAAATATGAATACTAGAGCTTATTCCTATTATTTTTGTAGAATGAAAGAAGGCTGCTCTAGTCAGTGTTTACCCTGTATTTATTCAATTTTATTTATTTTAATTTTTCTCCATTAATTTTATTTCAAGTCTGCTTGACTTTGTACAACTTTTGTAAGAGGAATGGAAGATGGGCAAGAAGAGACAATGACAAGTAGTTAAAGAATGTAACAATGAAGGGTAACATATTAAAATTTGGCTTTGAATTTTATATGGTATACTTACCTCTCAAAAAAAAGAAGAAGCCAGGGCAGGACAAAACATTCCGAGGTGATGATAATATATTCATTGGCTTGATTTTGGTGATGGTTTCACAGGTGTGTGCATACATCCAAATTCATCATACTGTATATTAAATATGCACATGTTTTGGTGTATCAATTATACATCAATAAAACTGTTTCTAAAAAAGAATTATATAGCTGAATCTCTGTGTTTTACACCTGAAAATTACATGACATTGTAAATCAACTATACTTCAATAAAAATTTTTTAAAGAATTATAGGGGTTGGGAATGAGCTCAGAGTTGAAACTATTTTTAACAATTCTTTTATTGAAGAAATATTTATTAAGGACTCCCTGTGCCAGCAATGTTCTGGATGCTGGTGTGACAACGAAAGCAAGGAAGTCCCTGTCCCTGACCCATACATCTATCAGAGAATACAGAAGACACAAGAAGCAGCAACAATAATGTGCGATGATGGGGAAGTCGGAGCCATGGAAACGTGTAGCAGGGCAAGTCTGGTATGGGAGGGGGTAAGGATTGTAATTCACGAATTAGAGACTGACTCATACAGCTATCAGTGACAATCAGGACAACCTCCACAGACTTCAGCTGGAGGGGGGAAAAATCCATTTTCTTTTATATCACCATTTTATTTACACATTGGTATCTCCTCATTCCTATCCACCTACTCGTGAAAGCAGGCCCTTTTTAGAGACTACAAACAGTGATTAAACAAAGGGGATTCTGGAAAGGTGAACAAAGCATTAGGGATGGTTTCATTTTATATAAATGCCAAATTTTCTGCCTCAGTAAGGTCGCAGCTGTGACAAAAATTAGTCTGATTTCTAGGTCATATATTTTCTAAAGCCCCATGCAAAGAAAATATTAATACATCAGAGAAAAGGAAACAAATGGACTCAATAATTTTAAAACCATGTGAGGAAGCAATTTTTATGATAAAAAGAATAATGAAGCATATTGGATAAACAAAGAAAATTATATTGTTTGTATAAAGTAAAGATGCATTTGCCATTTAAATCCATGAGCATGCAAAGAACTGAATCCTAAATTTAGTTTCCTGTTTTACATGAGATCCTGAATAGACATTAAATTAATTGATGTCTAATGAGTCTAACTGGAGTAAGCAGTGTCAACCCACTCCAGTATTGTTGCCTGGAAAATCCCATGGACAGAGGAGCCTGGTGGGCTGCAGTCTATGGGGTCACAGAGTTGGACGTGACTGAGCGACTGAGCATACAATGAGTCTAGCATCATTTTCAGTATAATGATATCCTGTGCACTTTTGGCAATTTATAAATTGTAATTCTATGAATCACATTTAAGAAATAACTACAAATAATCTCAGGATATGGGATATATGGGATAAGAGACTGCTTACAGAAGGATGATTAAAGCATGAATTTTAGCCACTGATGAAATTATCTGATTCATATCAGAATTAATCAGTGTAGGCTGAGTAATGTTTAGTCATAGACAAGACGCACATCAGTAAATTAGCACCAAGCTGGTAATTATCAGTGTTTCCTGGGTATGGATGACACCACCAGATGCAGCTCAAAATAACTCCTTTTGTATGCTGCATGGTGTTTTCGTTCATTCTGTGTTTGGACTTTGGCCACAGAGGGATTGATGTTTACCGCAAAGAGCTTGTAGTCAGAAGATCTATATTCTGGTCTCAGAGCTGCTAGAAGATAACGATTTGACCTTACAAAAAAATAAGTTCAACACCTCCCTTCATGTTGCACAGCTGCAAAATGAAGATACTTTATAAAGCAGTGTTGTGAAAGGAGTGAAACAAGACCGGGAATATAAAAGTGCTGACAAAATTTGTAATAGACACAAATACAAAACAACTAGATAGTCTACACATAAATATAATTATATAGTGTATTAATAACTGATATAAACTAAATGATCCCTTTAGGGATATCAAAAAGAGCCTGTTGATAGAATTCTCATTTCTAAACATCAAAAAGCCAGTTAGACTGTAGATGTGTGTTTGTGCATGTATATATTAAGTGGTGAGCACTTACTAATATTATCAGTTATAGAAATATAACAGATGATACATGCCATATATGTATAGAGCTTTTGAAGATTCAGAACCATGCAAAGAAGGTGATGATCAGCAAATTATTTGGATGTCTAGTACATTTTATATCACTTCTACAAATAAAAAATCAATAAAGAAGGCTGATAAATGGGCTCCTCATGTGAGAGCTGAAGACAGAGACAGATGGAGAGGCTTTGTTTCTGAAACCTCTAGCCTGGAATAAATTACACAGTCATGAGTTGAAGTCATCTAAGATTAATTCCTGTTGTAAATTTCAGTTGAGAGGGTGAAGGAAGCCTGATACAGTATCACATCATTGGTTAGTGTGTTTTTAGCAAGTGGGTGTGATTTAAACAATGAAAATTTTTTTTCAGTTTATTTTTTATTTATTTATTTATTTATTTTTCCATTTATTTTTATTAGTTGGAGGCTAATTACTTTACAATATTGTAGTGGTTTTTGCCATACATTGACATGAATCAGCCATGGATTTACATGTGTTCCCCATCCTGATCCCCTCTCCCGCCTCCATCTCCATCCCATCCCTCTGGGTCTTCCCAGTGCACCAGCCCTGAGTATTTGTCTCATGCATCCAAGCTGGCTGGTGATCTGTTTCACCCTTGATAGTATACATGTTTCAATGCTATTCTCTCAGAACATCCCACCCTCGCCTTCTCCCACAGAGTCTAAAAGTCTGTTCTGTACATCTGTGTCTCTTTTTCTGTTTTGCATACAGGGTTATCGTTACCATCTTTTTAAATTCCATATATATGCGTTAGTATACTTCATTGGTCTTTATCTTTCTGGCTTACTTCATTCTGTTTAATGAGCTCCAGTTTCATCCATCTCATTAGAACTGATTCAAATGTATTCTTTTTAATGGCTGAGTAATATTACATTGTGTATATGTACCACAGCTTTCTCATCCATTCATCTGCTGATGGGCATCTAGGTTGCTTCCATGTCCTGGCTATTATAAACAGTGCTGTGATGAACATTGGGGTGCATGTGTCTCTTTCGGATCTGGTTTCCTCAGTGTGTATGCCCAGGAGTGGGATTGCTGGGTCATGTGGCAGTTCTATTTCCAGTTTTTTAAGGAATCTCCACATTGTTCTCCATAGTGGCTGTACTAGTTTGCATTCCCACCCACAGTGTAAGAGGGTTCCCTTTTCTCCACACCCTCTCCAGCATTTATTGCTTGTAGACTTTTGGATAGCAGCCATTCTGACTGGCGTGTAATGGTACCTCATTGAGGTTTTGATTTCGATTTCTCTGATAATGAGTGATGTGGAGCATCTTTTCATGTGTTTGTTAGTCATCTGTATGTCTTCTTTGGAGAAATGTCTGTTTAGTTCTTTGGCCCATTTTTTGATTGGGTCATTTATTTTTCTGGAATTGAGCTGCAGGAGCTGCTTGTATATTTTTGAGATTAATCCTTTGTTTCTTCATTTGCTATTATTTTCTCCCATTCTGAAGGCTGTCTTTTCACCTTGCTTATAGTTTCCTTTGTTGTGCAAAAGCTTTTAAGTTTCATTAGGTCCCATTTGTTTATTTTTGCTTTTATTTCCAATATTCTGGGAGGTGGGTCATAGAGGATCCTGCTGTGATTTATGTCCGAGAGTGTTTTGCCTATGTTCTCCTCTAGGAGTTTTATAGTTTCGTGTATGGTGTTAGAAAGTGTTCTAGTTTCATTCTTTTACAAGTGGTAGGCCAGTTTTCCCAGCACCACTTGTTAAAGAGGTTGTCTTTTTTTCCATTTTATATTCTTGCCTCCTTTGTCAAAGATAAGGTGTCCGTAGGTATGTGGATTTATCTCTGAGCTTTCTATTTTGTTCCATTGATCTATATTTCTGTCTTTGTGTCAGTACCATACTGTCTTGATGACTGTGTCTTTGTAGTAGAGCCTAAAGTCAGGCAGGTTGATTCCTCCAGTTCCATTCTTCTTTCTCAAGATTGCTTTGGCTATTCAAAGTTTTTTTGTATTTCCATACAACTTGTGAAATTATTTGTTCTAGTTCTGTGAAGAATACCGTTGGTAGCTTGATAGGGATTGCATTGAATCTATAGATTGCTTTGGGTAGTATACTCATTTTCACAATATTGATTCTTCCAATCCATGAACACGGTATATTTCTCCATCTATTTGTGACCTCTTTGATTTCTTTCATCAGTGTTTTATAGTTTTCTATGTATAGGTCTTTTGTTTCTTTAGGTAGATATGCTCCTATGTATTTTATTCTTTTTGTTGCAATGGTGAATGGTATTGTTTCCTTAATTTCTCTTTCTGTTTTCTCATTGTTAGTGTATAAGAATGCAAGGGATTTCTGTGTGTTAATTTTATATCCTGCAACTTTACATTATAGAAATTATGCAAGTTGTTTTAAACATATTGTTTTTAGAGGACAGACGTACATATAGTAATATTTATCATAATGTTTCTTGTGTTCATTGGGAAGGAAATCTCAGATGCCATCACTATAAGAGCAAAATGCTTTTCTTCTATGTAGTTCATAGGTTTGCTTCTCAAACCAGCACTAGCCATAGGGACACCTAAACATATGGAGAATTCATCACATTAAATGGATACCTATCTCTACACTATATTAAAGCTCAACATTCAGAAAACTAAGATCATCGCATCCGGTCCCATCACTTCATGGCAAATAGATGGGGAAACAGTGGAAACAGTGGATGACTTTATTGTTGGGGGCTCCAAAATCACTGCAGATGGTTATTGCAGCCATGAAATTAAAAGATGCTTTCTCCTTGGAAGAAAAGCTATGACCAACCTAGACAGCACATTAAAAATCAGAGATATTACTTTGTCAGCAAAGGTCCGTCTAGTCAAGGCTATGGTTTTTCCAGTGGTCATGTATGGATGTGAGAGTTGGACTATAAAGAAAGCTGAGCACAGAGGAATTGATGCTTTTGAACTGTGATGTTGAGAAGACTCTTGAGAGTCCCGTGGACTGCAAGGAGATCCACCCAGTCCATCCTAAAGGAGATCAGTCCTGGGTGTTCATTGGAAGGATTGATGTTGAAGCTGAAACTCCAATACTTTGGCCACCTGATATGAAGAGCTGACTCATTTGAAAAGACCCTGATGCTGGGAAAGATTGAGGGCAGGAGGAGAAGGGGATGACAGAGGATGAGATTGTTGGATGGCATCACCAACCTAATGGACATGAGTTTGGGTAAACTCTGGCAGTTGGTGATGGACAGGGAGGCCTGGCGTGCTGCAGTTCATGGGGTCACAAGGAGTCAGACACGACTGAATGACTGAACTGAACTGAACACTGTGTTAATTTTCTCAGATTATTTAGGAATTATTTGACATGATAATACACAGATACTGATTCAGCATGCAGCAACATGGATGGACCTAGTGAGACCATCACTCTAAATTAAGTAAACAAGATGGATAAAGATAAATATATGACGTCCTTTATGTGTGGTATCTAATAAGAAATGATACAAATGGACTTATTTACAAAACAGAAACAAACTCACAGACATAGAGAACTTATGATTACCAAAGGAGATAGCAGGGAAGTTGGGGGTGGGGTGGAGAGATAAATTAGGAGTTTGGGATTCACATATACACACTGCTATATATAAAATAGATAACCAACAAGGGCCTACTGTACAGCACAGGGAACTATATTCAATATCTTGTAATAACCTATCATGAAAAGGAATCATATTATTAATATATAGAACATAATTTATAGATATTATTTAATTGTATACATACTATATATATGTATCTACCCCCAAATTATTATTTTGTGTATACTATGTATGGGCTTCCCTAGTGGCTCAGCAGTAAAGAATCCACCTGCCAATGAAAGAGACACAGGAGACGCATGTTCAATCCCTGGGTTGGGAAGATCCCCTGGAGGCAGAAATAGCAATCAACTCCAGTATTCTTGCCTCGAAAATCCCATGGACAGAGGAGCCTGGTGGGCTACAATCCATAGGATTGCAAAGAGCCAGACACAGCTGAGCATGAACGCAGGTATACTATGTAGTGAAGTGAAAGTTACTCAGTCGTGTCCAACTCTGAGACCCCATGTACACAGGCCATGGAATTGTCCAGGCCAGAATACTGGAGTTGGTAGCCATTCCCTTCTTCAGGGCATCTCCCCAACCCAGGGATCAAACCCGGGTTTCCCAAATTGCAGGCAGATTCTTTACCAGCTAAGCCACAAGGGAAGCCCAGGTATAATATATATATAGTATACTACTATATATACACAAAATTCTAATGAAAGAAATAAAAAGAAGAGCTCAAAAAATGGAAAGGCATATTGGGTTCAAGACTGAACATAGTAAAGATGTCAATTATCCCCAAACTGTCTACATGTTTAATGCAAATTCTATCAAAATTCCAGCAAGGTTTTTTTGTTGCCTATAGATAAGCCTATTTTAAAATTTATACGGAAAGATGCAGGCCATAGAGTAACTAAAACAATCTTGAAAAAGAACAAAGTGCAGAAATTGCTCTGTCCAACACTAAAGTTAACTCTTAATACTCTTAATATTAGTTACTCTTAATATCAAGACACTGATGTCTGTAGAGAGAAAGACACAGGGACCAGTGCAGCAGAATGGATATCCAGAATCCAGACCACATTTGTTGTTGTTTAGTTGCCCAGTCATGTTTGACTCTTTTGCAGCCCCATGGATTTGGAGTTTCCAGGGAAGAATACTGGAATGGGTTGCCATTTCCTTTCTCCGGGTGTTCTTCCTGACCCAGGGGTCAAACCCGTATCTTCTGCCTTGGTCTCCTGCATTGCAAGCAGATTCTTTACCACTGAGCCACACGTGAAGCCCAGACCACATAAACATGCTCACCTAATTTTTGACATCAATTCAAAGCAATTCAGTGGAGAAAGGATAGCCTTTTCAACAAATGATGCAGGAGCAATTGAACGTTTAAAGGCAAACAACATGAATGCCATCCTAAACCTCACACCTTATACAAAAATTCACTAAAAATGGATTAGGGACAAAATGTAAATATAAACTGTGAAACTCAGAAATAAAAGAAAATCCTTGGGATCTAAGACTAAGCAAAATGTTCTTAAACTTGACACAAAAGGCATGATCTGAGGAAAATTGACAGATTAGACTTCATCAAAATTTAAAACATTTGCCATGCAGATGCCTTGTGAAGAGACTGAAAAGACAAGCTACATCTTGGGAGAAAATATTTGCAAACTTGTTGTTGTTCAGTTGCTAAGTTGTGAATTTTCAAAATCAACAAACAAAAATATCCAATTAGAAAATGGGCAAAACTCATGAAGGCTAAAGAGGATAGAGAGATGAAATGACGTCCAATATCACTAGACAACACGAAAAACAAATTAAGACAATAAATGGTAAACAGCATGGTAATCACTTTGAAACTTACAGAAATATCAAATCACTATGTTGTGTAACAGGGACAAACTTAGTGTTGTAGAACAAATATACTTCAAAAAACTCATAGAAAAGGAGATCAGATTTGTGGTTACCAGAGGTGGGGGGGGGGGGGGCAGTGGGAAGGGTAATTGGATGAAGGTGGTCAAAAGGTGCAAAGTTCCAGTTATAAGATAAATAAGTATAGGGATGTAACACACAACATGACAAATACAACTAACAGAGTTATATGATGTATAAGAAAGTCATTAACAGAGTAAATTATAAGAGTTCTCATCACAGGGAAAAGAATTCTATTTCTTTAATTTTATATCTATCTGAGATGATGTATGTCCACTAAGCTTATTGTGGTAATCACTGAATGATGTATGTAAGTCAAATCATTATGCAGTGTACCTTTTACTTACATAGCTCTGTGTGTTGACATCACAATAAAACTGGAAGAAGAAAAAGAGACTGCAATGAGCTATCACTGCATAGTCTCAGAATGGCTAAAATAAAAAATAGCGACAACACCAAATGCTTCTGAGAGTATGGAGTAGCAAGATCATTCACATTGCTGGTGGGAATGGACAGTGGTACAGCCAATCTCAAAAAGAGTTTGGAAGTTTCTCACAAAACTAAAAATGCAATTACCATATGACCCAGCAATGACAGTCTTGGGCATTTATCCCAGAGAAATGAAAAATTATGTCTATCCAAATAATTTGTACACAAACGTCTGAGCACCTTGGTCGTCATGGCCCCAAACTGGCATCCACCCAGATGTCCTCCAACAGGTAAATTTTTAAACAAAGCATGGTACATCCATACCATGAAATACTACCCAGCAGTAAAAGGAATAAACTATTAATATACACAGAAACTAGGAAAATCTCCCGGGAATCATGCTGAGGGGAAAAAAGAAACCAATCCAAAAGGTTACATACTGTATGATTCCATTTATACAACATTTTTGAGATGACAAAATTTTAGAAGTAGAACAGAGAAGCAGTTTTCAGGGTGCATCTGAGGAGTGGCAGGAGGGAAGTGGGTGTTGTCGTGAAAGAGTCGCATTAGGGATCTTTGTGGTGAAGCTTCAGTATTCTGACTGTGGTGTGGATGCGTGCTAAAGCATGGATGAGCTAAGTCACTCAGTCATGTCCAACTCCGGACTGTAGACTGCCAGGCTCCCCTGTCTATGGGATTCTCCAGGCGAGAATACTGGAGTGGGCTGCCGTGCCCTCCTACAGGGCATCTTCCCGACCCAGGGATCGAACCCAGGTTTCTTACATCTCCTGCATTGGCAGGCAGGTTCTTTACCACGGGAGCCATCTGGAAAGCCTGTGGTTGTGGATATACCAACTTAAATATTGATATATGATAAATTCATATACATGATACCTACCATATATATCAATATATGATAAAATTGTATGTCACCTATCTTATTTCCAAAATGAGATCATGCAATAAATACAACTATATACTGCATTTTATGTAGCAATATTTTATGACAGTCCTTCCCTTTCCATAAATATTATCTGTAACATCATTTTAATGGCTATAAAATTTGTTAATTTACTTTACCATAATTAATTCATAATTAATTTACCATAATTTAATTCAACCCATCCCCATTTGTTTAGCATTCAGGTTGTGTATGATTTCCAGTTGCACTAAACATTTTTGTAGCTAAATCTTTGGCACACTGGTAGTTGTGGATTTTTTTCCAGGATATATCCATTTTTAAGGTTTTTTAAACTTATTTCAGTTTTTGCCAAAAGATGATGAGAGAGTTAATTTTCCTCATCACTCTGTCAACTTTGAAGATTATAACTGAAGGGGAATATTTGCTAATTTGTAAGCAAAAGAATTTTTTCTGTGGTTTTAATTTGCACTTGTTTACTAGATGAAACTGATTTTTTAAAAATGTGTTTCAGATCAATACAACTTTATCTTTTTTGAGGGGCCTGATCAGACACTCTTGCATACCCTTCCATGTTTTCTTTTTTCTTCATGTTTTCTTAAAATTTTACAAAAGCTGATTTCACAAGAAGAATATTAAACTTCCTTGCAGACATTTTCTCCCAATTGGCCCTCTTAACCTTGTTCATTACAGGTTTTGACATATAAGCATTTAAACAAATTTTGTTGTCAAAACTAAATAGAAGATATTATATCAAGTATGAGTGATTTGTTTGTTTTTTACTTTTACTTTTCTCACTTGTCTGCAAAGACTGCACTTCCTTCATGTGCTTTAAAAAATTGATAATGAGAATACTATATGTCAAAAATTAAGTGCTATGGATGAGTTGTATTAGAAGACATTTTATAACTTTCAGGGCTTTTCTACAAACTAATGAATGTTAGTAAACTGAGCATTTAACTTAAGATACCAAAATAAATGAAATAAGAATCTAGTTAAACAGAAAGAATTGATGATGAATATAAAAAGAATAATAAAATTTAGTTTACATAAAACAAGTGCAAAAACCTGGTTCTTGAGAAATCTAATCAAGAAAAGAGAAAGATAACATAACAATAGAAAGAGATATAAGACAGATCATAGGTGATTTTCCTAGCTATGACATAATCTATATACAACTCCATATTTAAACATTTGAAAACAACACTGAAATGGGTAATCTTCTCAGAATATACAAATGCCCAAAGTTGAATACCAACCCATGTTTTAAAATCCTGAATAGAAGCCCAAGAGAATAATTGGAAGAGTTTTATCAGAGAATGACTCTACAAAAGCATCAAGCCCAGACAGTTTTATAGATAGCATTTTTTAAACTGTCAAGAAAGAGATAATTCATACGTTGTTTAAACTTCTGAAGAGTATAGAGAAAAACAAAGATTACTTTTTAAAAAATAAAATCATATCCAATTTTCCTTATGAATATAAGTGTAAAAATATTAAATAAAACATTAGCAAGTTAAGCCCTGGATATAATAAAATAAGAATTCCCCAGATAAATTCAAGAAAGTCTTAAATCAGGAATTCAAGGGGAGTTCAAGATTGAGAAATAAGTTGACATATATGATTGTATTAACATGACAAGGTAAATAAATCAGTCTTTTTGAGGGATGCAGAAATAGGACTTGATAAAAGACAACATCAATTAGACGAAGTCAAGAAAAAACTTTGAAAGACTTACCTACAAAGTAGGATTTTTAAAATCTGTATAAAAGCAAGAGTCAAGTCAAACTTAAAGGTTTAGCAATCAACAAATTATTATCAAATAGAGAAATAAAGTAAGGATGACTACAAATACAATTGTTAATTAATATTGTTTCAGGAGAGCTAACCAATACAGAGAAATTGCGGGGGGGGGGGGGGGGCGGAATAAAGAGATATTACTATTAGATAGGAAAGAGGAAAACCTGAGAATTAACTGGAAAACTATTAGATCTAACTAGAGTGATTGGTTGGTAAACAATGTAATGGGAGATATTGATAGTAGTATACTTCAATTCCAAAAAGTTATTTTGTGGATGTTGACAAACTGATTGCAAAGTTTATATGGAGAGACAAGAGACCCAGAAGAACCAACAAAATACTAAAGAGCAAAGCCACAGCATTGACACTACTGGGCTTCAAGACTTACTATAAAGCTACCATGACCAAGCTCAGGCTTGTGTGCACTCAGTTGTGTCCAACTCTCTTTCAACTCCTGCCAGGTTTCTCTGTCCGTGGGATTTCCAAGGCAAGATACTGGAGTGAGTGGCCGTTTCTTCTCCAGGGGATCTTTCCAACCCAAGGATTGAACCTAAGTCTCTTTCATCTCCTGCATTGGCAGGCAGATTCTTTACCACTGAGCCACCTGGGAAGCCCCACAATAACCAAGGCAATATGGTATTTGTGAAAATGGAACAGAAGATAGAGCCCAGAAAAAGAACCCACACGGTCAACTGATATTTGACAAAGATGTAAACACAATTTCATGCAGAAAGGGTGGTCTTCTTTAACAAATAGTGCTAGAACAACTGGACACAGACATACAAAAAATTAGTCTACACCCAAAGACTACCTACAACTTTTACAAGGGTTAACTCAAAAGAGATCATATACTTAAATGTAAAATGCAAACTTATAAACTTCTAGAAGATAATGTAGGAGACAATCTAGGTAACTTTGTGTTTGGCAATGAGTTTTAGGATAAGAAGTTAGTCGATCAGTCATGTCTGACTCTTTGCAACCCTATGGATTATAGCCCACCACTCTCCTCTCCGGTGGAATTCTCTAGGCAAGAATACTGGAGTGGGCTGCCATACCCTCCTCCAAGGGATCTTCCTGAGCCAGGGATTAAACCCACGTCTCCTGCATTGGCAGGTGGGTCCTTTACCACCAGTGCCACCTGGGAAGCCAATTTCAGATTCGGGGTTGATAAAGGAAGAGACATGGCTGTGAGAAGCAGCAACACATGACCAACTTATTGGCCAGGGTTGCAGGAGAGAGGAAGTCCTTCCCAAGAAGGGACTTTTCAGTGTCACAAGGCCATCATCCAGAAAGGGAATAGGGGAGGGGTGTCTCCTGTGAAAGAAGGGGATGTCCTAAAGAGGGCTATGAGTCTGGGCAATGTTGGTGAGCAGCAAGGTAAGGGGTCTCTGGGTCAGAGAGCTCTGAAGTGAAGTAGCAGTGTCTGGTCTTTTACGGCTACAAGGGTTTTCTTTTTTAAGGTTAGCAAATGGGACTTTCTTGGTGGTCCATTTGCCCAAACTCCACACTTGTAATGCAGAGGGCCTGGATTCTATCCCTAGTCAGGGAAGTAGATCCCACATGCTGCAACTAATGATCCTGCATGCCGCAACTAAGATCTGGCTCAGCCAAATAACTAAATAAATATTTAAGGTTCAGTTCAGTTCTGTTCTTTTCAGTCACTCAGTCATGTCCAACTCTTTGCGACCCCATGGACTGCAGCACGCCAAGCCTCTCTGTCCATCACCAACTCCTGGAGTTTACTCAAATTCATGTCCATTGAGGCAGTGGTGCCATCCAACCATCTCATCCTCTGTCATCCCCTTCTCCACCCACCTTCAATCATTCCCAGCATCAGGGTCAGCTCCCGGTCTTGTTTTGGCTGACTGTATAGAGCTTCTCCACTGTTGGCTGCAAAGAATATAATCAATCTGATTTTGGTGTTGACCATCTGGTGATGTCCATGTGTAGAGCCTTCTCTTCTGTTGTTGGAAAAGGGTGCTTGCTATGACCAGTTCTTCACATCACATAGCCAAAGTATTGGTGTTTCAGCTTCAACATCAGTCCTTGCAATGAACATTCAGGACTGATGTCCTAAACGATTGACTGGTTGGATCTTCTTGCAGTCCAGGGACTCTCAAGAGTCTTCTCCAACACCACAGTTCAAATGCATCAATTTTTCAGTGCTCAGCTTTCTTTATAGTCCAACTCTTATATCCATACATGACTACTGGAAAAACCATAGCCTTGACTAGACGGACTTTTGTTTGCAAAGTAATGCCTCTGCTTTTTAATATGCTGTCTAAGTTGATCATAACTCTTCTTTCAAGGAGTAAGCGCCTTTTAATTTCATGGCTGCAGTCACCATCTGCTGTGATTTGGGAGCCCAGAAAAATGAAGTCTGACACTGTTTCCACTGTCTCCCCATCTATTTGCCATGAAGTGATAAGACCTGATGCCATGATCTTTGTTTTCTGAATGTTGAGCTTTAAGACAACTTTTTCACTCTCCTCTTTCACTTTCATCAAGAGGGTCTTTAGTTCTTCTTCACTTTCTGCCATAAGGGTGGTGTCATCTGCATATCTAAGGTTATTGATATTTCTCCTGTCAATCTCAATTCCAACTTGTGCTTCATCCAGCCCAGCATTTTTCATGATGTACTCTGCATATAAGTTAAATAAGCAGGCTGATAATATACAGCCTTGACATACTCCTTTCCTGATTTGGAACCAGTCTGTTTTTCCATGTCCAGTTCTAACTGTTGCTTCCTGACCTGCATACAGATTTCTCAAGAGGCAGATCAGGTGGTCTGGTATGCCCATCTCTTTCAGAATTTTCCACAGTTTATTGTGATCCACACAAAGACTTTGGCATAGTCAATAAAGCAGAAATAGATGTTTTCCTGGAACTCTCTTGCTTTCTCAATGATCCAGCGGATGTTGGCAATTTAATCTCTGGTTCCTCTGCCTTTTCTAAAACCAGCTTGAACATCTGAAAGTTCGCGGTTCACATATTGTTGAAGCCTGGCTTGGAGAATTTTGAGCATTATTTTACTAGTGTGTGAGATGAGTTCAACTGTGCAGTAGTTTGAGCATTCTTTGGCATTGCCTTTCTTTGGGACTGGAATAAAAACTGACCTTTTGCAGTCCTGTGGCCACTGTTGAGTTTTCCAAATTTGCTGGCATATTTAGTGCAGCACTTTCACAGCATCATCTTTTAGGATTTGAAATAGCTCAACTGGAATTCCATCAGCTCCACTAGCTTTGTTTGTAGTGATGCTTCCTAAGGCCCCCTTGACTTCACATTCCAGGATGTCTGGCTCTAGGTGAGTGATCACACCATCACCATTATCTGGGTCGTGAAGTTCTTTTTTGTACAGTTCTTCTCTGTATTCTTGCCACCTCTTCGTAATATCTTCTGCCTCTGTTAGGTCCATACCATTTCTGTCCTTTATTGAGCCCATCTTTGCATGAAATGTTCCCTTGGTATCTCTAATTTTCTTGACGAGATCTCTAGTCTTTCCCATTCTGTTGTTTTCCTCTATTTCTTTGCATTGATCGCTGAGGAAGGCTTTCTTATCTCTCCTTGCTATTCTTTGGAACTCTTCATTCAAATGGGTATATCTTGCCTTTTCTCTTTTGCTTTTGGCATCTCTTCTTTTCACAGCTATTTGCAAGGCCTCCTCAGACAGCCATTTTGCTTTTTTTGCATTTCTTTTCCTTGGGGATGATCTTGATCCTTGTCTCCTGTACAAACCTCTGTCCATAGTTCATCAGGCACTCTGTCTATCAGATCTAGTCCATTAAATCTATTTTTCACTTTCACTGTATAATTGTAAGGGATTTGAGTTAGGTCATACCTGAATAGTCTACTGGTTTTCTCTACTTTCTTCAATTTAAGTCTGAATTTGGCAATAAGGAGTTCACGACCTGAGCCACAGTCAGTTTCCAGTCTTTTTTTGCTGACTGTATAGAGCTTCTCCACCTTTGGCTGCAAAGAATACAATCAATCTGATTTCAGTGTTGACCATCTAGTGATGTCCATGTGTAGAGTCTTCTCTTGTGTTGTTGGAAGAGGGTGTGTGCTATGACCCATGCATTTTCTTAGAAGAACTCTATTAGCCTTTGCCCTGCTTCATTCTGTACTCCAAGGCCAAATTTGCCTGTTACTCCAAGTGTTTCTTGACTTCCTACTTTTGTATTCCAGTCCCCTATAATGAAAAGGACATCTTTTTGGTAGTTAGTTCTAGAAGGTCTTGTAGATCTTCATAGAACCATTCAACTTCAGCCTCTTCAGCATTACTTGTCAGGGCATAGACTTGGATTACTATGATATTGAATGGTTTTCCTTGGAATGAATAGAGATCATTTTGTCATTTTTGAGACTGCACACAAGTACTGCATTTTGGACTCTTTTGTTGACTATGAAGGCTACTCCATTTATTCTATGGGATTCTTGCTACAGTAGTAGATATAATGGTCATCTAAGTTAAATTCACCCATTCCAGTCTATTTTAGTTTGTTAATCCCTAAAATATCTATGCCATCTCCTGTTTGACCACTCCCCATTTGCCTTGATTCATGGGCTTAACTTTCCAAGTTCCTATGCAATATTGCTCTTTACAACTTCGGACTTTGCTTCCATCACCCGTCACATACACAACTGGGTGTTGTTTTTGCTTTGGCTCCATAGCTTCATTCTTTCTGGAGTTATTTCTCCACTGATCTCCGGTAGCATATTGGGAACCTAGTGACCCAGGGAGTTTATCTTTCAGTGTCCTATCTTTTGCCTTTTCATACTGTTCATGGGGTTCTCAAGGCAAGAATACTGAAGTGGTTTGCCATTCCCTTCTCCAGTGGACCACATTTAGTCAAAACTCTCCACCATGGCCCGTCTGTCTTGCGTGGCCCACAGGGCATGGCTCATAGTTTCATTGAGTTAGACAAGGGTGTGGTCCATGTGATCAGATTGGTTAGTTTTCTGTGATTGTGGTTTTCAGTCTGTCTGCCCTCTGATAGAGAAGGATAAGAAGCTTATGGAAGCTTCCTGATGGGAGAGACTGACTGAGAGGGAAACTGGGCCTTGTTCTGATGGGCAGGGCCAGGCTTAGTAAATCTTCAATCCAATTTTCTGTTGATGGGTGGAGTTGTTTACCTGGGGCCAGGAAATGGCAACCCGCTCCTGTACTCTTGCCTGGAAAATCCCATGGACAGAGGAGCCTGGTAGGCTACAGTCCATGGGGTTGCAAAGAGTCGGACATGACTGAGTGACTCCACTTTCTTTAAGCTATGGTGGAGGTAATGAAGATAATGGCGACCTCCCTCAAAAGGTCCCAGGCATGTACCACTACACTCAGTGTCCCCAGCCCCGCAGCAGGCCACCACCAACCCATGGCCCGGCTGGAGACACCTGGACACTCACAGGGAAGTCTGGGTCAGTCTCTTTTGTGGTCACTGCTCCTTGCTGGCAGGTGTCAAACGCAGTTTCACAGGATATGCAAAGTAGGTAAACTCTCAATAGCTAAGAATGTTGATTTGGATTATAGGTAAAGCATCTGGACTCACAAGAATCTGAGTTTGGTACCAGTGAGCTTTGAGCTAGTGGTCCTAATCTGATGTGAAAAAGTAACAACATTGGGACATTTTATGCCAAAACACGAGAGCCATCTTTGACCATTTAATATAACACCATCAGGACAGTCTATGAAAGAAAAAATTAATAGTATGAACTTCATTAAAATTAAAATCTCCTGCTCTGCAGAATACACTTTTCAGAGAATGAAAAGACAACCCACAGACTGGAGATAATATTTGCAAAACATTTATCAGATATAGGGCCCATATCCAAAATATATTTAAAACTTTTAAAATTCAAAAAAATAAAAATAAAAACTCTTAAAATTCAAAATAAGAAAACAAATGACCAGTTAAAAATGCCCAAAAGATCTGAGGAGACACATCACCAAAGAATATATACAGATGGCAAATAAGCATTTGAAAAGATGTTCAGCATGATATATCACTGCTGTTGTTGTCCAGTCACTCAGTAGTGTCCGACTGCGACGCCATGGACTGCAGCACACAAGGCTTCCCTGTCCTTCAGCATCTCCTGGAACTTGCTCAAACTGATGTCTTTCGAGTTGATGATGCCATCCAAACATCTCATCCTTTGTCATTCCTTCTCCTCCTGCTTTCAATCTTTCCCAGCATCAGGGTCTTTTCTAATGAGTTGGCTCTTCACATCAGGTGGCCAAGTCACTAGGGAATGGCAAATTCAAACAATAAGAAGATACACACACTTAGAATGGCGAAGGTCCAAAACACTGACAACATTAAATGCTGCAGCGAGTATGAAAATGCAGGAGCCCTCATTCATTGCTGGAGGGGATGTAAAATGGTAGAGTCCCTTTGGAAGACAGCTTGACAGTTTCTTACAAAACTAAACGTACTCTTAACCACACAATTCAGCAATTGTGCCCCTCAGTATGTGCTCAAATGAGCTGAAAACTTATGCCTACACAAAAACCTGTGCATAAATGTTTATAGTAGCTTTATTCATAACTGCCAAAACTTGGAAACAACCAATATGTCCTTCAATAGGTATATGAATAAACACACTGTGGTGCATCCAGACAATGGAATGTTATTCAGCATCAGAGAAGAAATAAGCTGTTAAGCAACAGAAGACCTGCCTGCCTGCCTGTATGTGTGCTCAGTCGTGCCCGACTCTTTGCAACCCCATGGACGGTAGTCCACCAGATTCCTCTGTCCATGGAATTTTCCAGGCAAGATACTGGAGTGGGTTGTTGTTTCCAATAAGACATGGGGGAACCTCAAAGTACACTTCTTAGTGAAAGAAGCTGATCTGAAGGGGCTATGTACTGTATGATTCCAACCATGTGCAATTCTTGAAAACCAAAACTATAGAGCTGTAAAAAAGATCAGTGGTTGGCAGAGATTAATAACCTCATTTGTAATCCAAGGGTTTGCCAGTTAAAACTTTTAGACACCAAATCTTCCTTTACCATTGGCAAAACTGGAAACAATCTGATAGTTTCTAGAGTTACTAAGAGTGTTTTTCTTTAGTTTAGACACAGTTGCTCTGCATCCAATTAGAAGTCCTTCCCCCTCAAATTGTGGTGTAGTACTCAAATCACCTTTCACACATAAATTCAGCCTACTATTTGTAATTTATGTGTGCTAATTCCCTTGTGAATCTCAGAACATCAATGTGTATAAAACACTAGCCTGCATACAGCACAGGTTTCCAATTCTTACAAACCTTATTCTTTTCTCAGGACTGTAGATCAAGATACATCCTAGTGAGAGAGTCAATTCCTAGGCAGGTTGATAAGAAGTCTAGGGGTCCCCATGGAGAGAGGGGTTTGGAATTCTCAAAGAGGAAGAAAGGACAAACTTTTTTCCCCCTCTACATTCCTTAGGATTATATAACAATAATGTATCCTGCTTGAGGACAGTCTCTGAAAAAACTTTCTGGCTAATTCTGTTATCTCAAAATGTAAATCACGGGAGTAGGTCTGGTGAGGTCTTTACAACCTCTAGACATTCTTTTGATTCACTGTAATAACTAATTTGAGAGTATATAATTCCAGTGCTAAGACTAGCTACCCCCTTCTGATGTCTATGTCAGAAGCTTTCTCTATCTCCTTTATACTTTATTTTTTCCCCAATTAATTTTATTAGTTGGAGGCTAATTACTTTACAATGTTGTAGTGGTTTTTGCCATACATTGACCTGAATCAGCCATGGACTTACATGTGTTCCCCATCCTCATCCCATTCCTCTGGGTCATCCCAGTGCACCAGCCCCGAGCACTTGTCTCATGCATCCATCCTGGACTGGTGATCCATTTCACAGTTGATAATATACATGTTTCGATGCTGTTCTCTGAGATCATCCCACCCTCACCTTCTCCCATAGAGTCCAGAAGTCTGTTCTATACATCTGTGTCTCTTTTTCCGTTTTGCATATAGGGTTATCATTACCATTTTTCTAAATTCCATATATATACGTTAGTATACTGTATTGGTGTTTATCTTTCTGGCTTACTTCACTCTGTATAATGGGCTCATTTCATCCACCTCATTAGAACGGATTGAAATGTATTTTTTAGTGGCTGAGTAATATTCCATTGTGTAAATGTACCACAGCTTTCTTATCCATTCGTCTGCTGATAGGCATCTAGGTTGCTTCCATGTGCTGGCAATTATAAACAGTGCTATGATGAACACTGGGGTACACGTGTCTCTTTCAGATCTGGTTTCCTCGGTGTGTATGCCCAGGAGTGGGATTGCTGGGTCATATGGCGGTTCTATTTCCAGTTTTTTAAGGAATCTCCACACTGTTCTCCATAATGGCTGAACTAGTTTGCATTCCCATCAACAGTGTAAGAGGGTTCCCTTTTCGCCACACCCTCTCCAGCATTTATTGCTTGTAGACTTTTGGATAGCAGCCATTCTGACTGGCGTGTAATGGTACCTCATTGAGGTTTTGATTTCGATTTCTCTGATAAAGAGTGATGTTGAACATCTTTTCATGTGTTTGTTGCCATCTGGATGTCTTCTTTGGAAAAATATTTGTTTGGATCTTTGGCCCATTTTTTGATTGGGTCATTTATTTTTCCGGAATTGAGCTGTTTGCAGATGACATGATCCTCTACATAAAAAACCCTAAAGACTCTACCAGAAAATTACTAGAGCTAATCAATGAATATAGTAAAGTTGCAGGATATAAAATTAACACACAGAAATCCCTTGCATTCTTATACACTAACAATGAGAAAACAGAAAGAGACATTAAGGAAACAATACCATTCGCCATTGCAACAGAAAGAATAAAATACATAGGAGTATATCTACCTAAAGAAACAAAGGACCTATACATAGAAACCTATAAAACACTGATGAAAGAAATCAAAGAGGACACAAATAGATGGAGAAATATACCATGCTCATGGGTTGGAAGAATCAATATTGTGAAAATGAGTACACTACCCAAAGCAATCTATAGATTCAATGCACACCCTATCAAGCTTCCAAAGGTATTCTTCACAGAACTAGAACAAATGATTTCACAATTTGTATGGAAATACAAAAAACCTCGAATAGCCAAAGTAATCTTGAGAAAGAAGAATGGAACTGGAGGAATCAACCTGCCTGACTTCAGACTCTACTACAAAGCCACAGTCATCAAGACAGTATGGTACTGGCACAAAGACAGAAATATAGATCAGTGGAACAAAATATAAAGCCCAGAGATAAATCCACATACCTATGGACACCTTATCTTTGACAAAGGAGGCAAGAATATACAATGGAAAAAAAGACAACCTCTTTAACAAGTGGTGCTGGGAAAACTGGTCAACCACTTGTAAAAGAATGAAAATAGAACACTTTCTAACACCATACACAAAACTAAACTCAAAATGGATGAAAGATCTAAATGTAAGACCAGAAACTATAAAACTCCTAGAGGAGAACATAGGCAAAACACTCTCCAACATAAATTACAGCAGGATCCTCTATGACCCACCTCCCAGAATATTGGAAATAAAAGCAAAAATAAACAAATGGGACCTAATGAAACTTAAAAGCTTTTGCACAACAAAGGAAACTATAAGCAAGGTGAAAAGACAGCCTTCAGAATGGGGGAAAATAATAGCAAATGAAGAAACAAAGGATTAATCTCAAAAATATACAAGCAACTCCTTTATACTTTAATAAAACTTTATTACGCAAAAGCTCTGAGCAATCCAGCCTTGTCTCTGGCCCCGGATTGAATTCTTCTCCTCCAGAGGCCAAGAACCCTGGCATCTTTGCGTGATTCAGCAACAATTGCCTCACTTTGGGAGATGTTAACTAGTTACCCATGGTGGAAGACTATCTTAATTTTGCCGTTTGCTCTCTGCATCTGTAACTGTGTAATTGGATTTGTTTCTAGTCACATGAAGGCTTTTAAGTTACAAATGGTTGTCCAAGCTCCTATGAGTGCCACAGCCTCCTCCAACTATTATTACATGGGGTCCCTGGATCAGAGACCCTCAATATGAGGGTTAGGAGAATATATTGCCTTAACAATTTAGGGACAATGCCCCTAAACAGCAAGAAGTAGTTATGGAATGAAAACGACACCCCTTTCCCTTGGCAACATGATTCTCCTAAGAGAAAAGGGGGGAATGAGAGAGTCAATTCCTAGGCAGGTTGATAAGAAGTCTAGGGGTCCCCATGGAGAGAGGGGTTTGGAATTCTCAAGGAGGAAGAAAGGACAAACTTTTTTCCCCCTCTACATTCCTTAGGATTATATAACAATAATGTATCCTGCTTGAGGACAGTCTCTGAAAAAACTTTCTGGCTAATTCTGTTATCTCAAAATGTAAATCACGGGAGTAGGCCTGGTGAGGTCTTTACAACCTCTAGACATTCTTTTGATTCACTGTAATAACTAATTTGAGAGTATATAATTCCAGTGCTAAGACTAGCA
Source organism: Dama dama (assembly GCF_033118175.1). Taxonomy (NCBI): domain Eukaryota; kingdom Metazoa; phylum Chordata; class Mammalia; order Artiodactyla; family Cervidae; genus Dama; species Dama dama. The sequence continues at coordinate 36,735,324 of NC_083696.1, read as the reverse complement.
AGGGGGTACTCTTTCTACCCCCTGCTGATGTCTATGTCAGAAGCTTTCTCTATCTCCTTTATACTTTAATAAAACTTTATTACACAAAAGCTCTGAGCAATCCAGCCTTGTTCCTGGCCCCGGATTGAATTCTTCTCCACCGGAGGCCAAAAACCCCAGCATCTTTGCGTGATTCAGCAACAACCTTTCACTAGCTTCAAGACACTCATCACTTTCTGGGATTTTATTTGCCATCCTTCTCAATCATCCCCTGGTTCACCAAGGTAAGGAAGGAACTTCTCCAATTTCCCCCTACCTATCCTGGCTGTTCATTGGAAGGACTGATGCTGAAGCTGAAACTCCAATACTTTGGTCACCTCATGCAAAGAGTTGACTCCTTGGAAAAGACCCTGATGCTGGGAAGGATTGGGGGCAGGAGGAGAAGGGGACGACAGAGGATGAGATGGTTGGATGGCATCACCAACTCGATGGGCATGAGTTTGAGTAAACTCCGGGAGTTTGTGATGGACAGGGAGGCCTGGCATGCTGCGATTCATGGGGTCGCAAAGAGTCAGACACGACTGAGTGCCTGAACTGACTGATCACACTCATATTCTTGGCCATGAAATTTTAGATTATGCCAACTCAGGAATGTTCTCATACTCAACCTGTTTTTCAATGTGAGGGATCTTTGCCTAAAGACTCTAATATCTGACAAAATGTACTAATATTACCTTAATGTGAGGTCTTGTTCTTTACATTGTGTCAATGGTCTGCTTTCTCAGAGATGAGAGTTTAACCTTTCTCATGTTCGGATCCAAGCCTGGTGTTTCCAAAGGTGAGGAAAAATTAGAGGATTTTACATATCTCGATGGACTGTGTTGTTGTTCAGTCACTATGTTGTGTCCAATTCTTAGCGACCCCATGGACTGCAGCATGCTGGCTTCCCTTTCCTTCACTATCTCCCAGAGTTTGCTCAAATTCATGTCCACTAAGTTGGTGATGCTGTTTAACAATCTCATCCTCTGTTTTCCGCATCTCCTTTGCCTTCAGTCTTCTCCAGCATCAGGGTCTTTTCCAATGAGTCAGCTCTTCACCTCAGGTGGCCAAAGTATTGGAGCTTCAGCTTCAGCATCTGTCCTTCCAATGAATATTTAGGGTTGACCTTCTTTAGGATTGACTGGTTTGATCTTGCTGTCCACGGGACTCTCAGGAGTCTTCTCCAGCACCACAGTTTAAAATAGAGAAAAGCTAATATTATTAGATGTTCCAACCATATTTTCTTGATGAGTAGGATTTTTCAATCTGGAATATCCTAATAAAATGAGAAAGCTAACAGAAGAGAAATTTTGTTGAAAAGCAATTTGTTTTTACTGTTATAGTCTGTTTGCTGGGAGAAATTTATTTTCACCGTTAAAAAAAAGATTAAGTTGATGGCATTGACAATTTTTTGGTGGGAATTGGGAAAGATCTGGTACCGAGACATTGCCAAGAGCATGGATTTGGTCTCCATATGCATTCTAGTATACTCTCTGCTCTTTGTAAAGAGTGTCCACGTGAATTTCTCTGCCTTAGTTTTCTCTTTTAAACAGAGGTTTTAACATTACTTCAAAGGATTAAGTTCTCAATAGAATCACTTCCTGGATTAAGTACTGCTACTGTTTTCACAGCACAGTACGCAATTCGTTCGCTTAATGCACTGCATTTTAATGATTTATTTATGTGTAAACCTCCAATGCCTGGTGTGAAGTCCAGTAGATCATTGGTACTTGATATATGTTAGTAGACTTAAAATAACTAAGTGAAAGTCCACTGTTAACTGCAAGCTTCATGAGAAAAAGAGCTACATTATTTTCCTCCTTTTCCTGAAATTACACAGTGTGGCTTTCCAAATGCAGCAACCTTGTGATTTACATTGCAGATGGCTTATCTCCCAGGACATGAATTTTTTTTAATCTCCTAATGGAAATTACAACTCACATTTCCGAGCATTTCACATTCTGCTTTTCAGTGCTAGGAAACAGCTGTATGTGTAAGCTCAGCTTCAAGATATGCAATACAAAGAATTTAGGGTAATATATAAAAATCAGTATTTCAAAGGATAATTATTCCATGAGAACTCTGTTCAAACTGAATTCAGAAGAATGTGCAAACCACCATCATATAGAGCTAAATGTTGTTGTTCAGTCACCCAGTCATGCCTGACTCTTTGCAGTCGCATGGACTGCAGCACACCAGGCCTCTGTCTCTCACCATCTCCTGGAGTTTGCCCAAGTTCATGTCCATTGCATTGGTGATGCCATCCAGCCATCTCACCCTCTGATGCCCTGTTCCACTTCTGCCCTCAATCTTTCCCAGCATCAGGGTCTTTTCCAGTGATCCACCTGTTGGCATCAGATGACCAAAATACTGGAGTTTCAGCTTCAGCATCAGTCCTTTCAATGAATATTGAGGGTCGATCTCCCTTAAGATTGACTGGTTGGATCTCCTGTCCAAGGGACTCTCAGGAGTCTTCTCCAACACCACAGTTTGAAAGGCATCAATTCTTTGGCACTCTGCTTTCTTTACAGTCCAGCTCTCACAATCATACATGACCACTGGGAAGACCATAGCCTTGACTGTGGATCTTTGTCGGTAGAGTAATGTCTCTGCTTTCAACACACTGTCTAGGTTTGTCATAAATTTCCTGCCAAGAAGCAAACATCATTCTGATTTCACAGCTGCAGTCACCATCCACAGTGCTTATAGAGCTAAATAGGCACCTTTATTTCCAGGGGGTTGTCTAACTATTGATAAAGCTGGGAATGATGACTATAGAACTTCAGTTGCTGGCTACCAACAACTAGAAACCACTTTGGTCCTGAGTTAGTCACCTAGTAAACATTTAGTCCATTCTACATTTAGTAAATGATGTCAGTGGCCAAAATGCAGAGCATATTATAATGGTTTTTAGAAGTTTGGAGTCTGGGGGCACCAGAAGCCCTCCTCCCTGTAGAATTGGGGTGACACCTAGGACTGAGTACCAGGCACACAATTGATAAAACTGCCCCCCTGCCCCCCCCCCCAAAAAAAAACTGCCCAGTCCCAAAGTTCTTTCAAAGAGCCCTCTCGGTTACCATAGGAGCCAAGGGTTTCTGGGGTCAGGATGCAGAATGCATGTCCAGGCATGGATTCGCTCTCAGCCCAGCCAGGACCCGGGTAGTCCACTGGCCACTGTCCCAGTGGGCATTTTTGCTTTAGCAGGTATCTTGACTTTCTAGGGGCTCTGTGAGCAACTTCCTTGTTGGCTCAGGCCCTCTGGGGAGGTTAATGACACAAGTCACAAGTCTGGGCCACCGCCGCCTGAACACTGGTTCCTTCCCATGTCACGCTGGTGACTTGATGACAAGTATTTGGCAGGATCTGGGCCCAGTGGAGCCGAGCGGGCTCCATGTCGACTTTTTGGCTGTTGCTATTTTTAGGGCTTTCCACAGACCAAATTTTCCCTGACTGTTGACTGTACAACGTGAAGGGGAGAGACACAGCATGAGATAGGACAGACTGTGAGTCTAGCGTTTTGGAAGGGAGAATTTCATGGAGACCGGCTGCTGATGTTTCCGGATCATTTCGGACTCCTAGGACTGCAACCAGGAAAAGATCTGAAGAATTTCATACGCCCTGGATTTCAGGGATCACAGATGCTGAGTGGCCTATTGTGGATCACACAGATAGTGAGCAGCAAACTGGGAGCCTTGGACTCTGTAGCTCCTTTCTGCTCTCTCTGCTTCATAAAAGACAATGTTGCTCCCCAGCTGATCAAAGTTAGACAGCATTCTAAAACTGCACATCTTTTAACAAACTTTTTTTTTAATGTATACCTATGGCTAATTCATATTGATGCATGACAGAAATCAAACCAATATTTAATGCAATTATCCTTCAATTAAAAATAAATTAATTTTTAAAAATCTTTTTAAAATGTGCATTGTTTTAAAATAAGAAAACTTAGTACTATGGAGAGTTTCGATTTTTCTCCTGTTGAAGACAAGGCCGTTACTGCAATGGGAAAGGAAAAAGAAAAAAATTCAGTTCCCTCCTCAAGGTGGCCATGGTACCATAGCTCTAAATCCTCCAAATTCTTACTGATGCCAACTCACAGAGTGCCTGGGAAAAAGCTAACTGTGAGGAAAGTGTGCCCCTATTGAATTTCTCCTACTGACAATCTCTAGATGGAGTGACACATAGCTCTCCTAAGAGTACATGATGCTTGTCTGGCTTCTCCTGCACATCTCCTCCTCCTAAAATCTGGACGCATGATGAGCCAATGAGCTCTGGTCTCAGTCTCAGGAAAAGCTGACCCCTGATACTGATGCCCAATTGTATTTAAAATGTATGCTTTTTCCCGCCAGAAATTTGTAGAATATGGTAGGTTTAGGACTTTGATAATAGGGCCAAAGGCTGCAGGATTTCCACATAATTTCCCTTTTTCCTCTGCTTGTGGATATGAAGAAAAATTGAAACAGGTAGGTTTGCCGGATTTAGCAAATAAAAACAGAAGATGCCTAGCTAAATTGATTTTCAGATAAACAACAAATGTGTGCATGAGTGCTAAGTTGCTTCAGTCATTTCTGACTCTGTGTGAGCCCATGGACAAGAGCCTGCCAGGCTCCTCTGTCCATGGGATTCTCCAGGCAAGAATACTGGAGTGGGTTCCCATGCCCTCCCTCCAGGGGATCTCCCCAACCCAGGGATTGAACCCATGTCTTTTAAGTCTCATGTGTTGGCAGGCAGGTTCTTTCCACTAGTGCCACCTGGAAAGCCCAAACAATAAATACTGTTTAGTGTAAGTATGTCTTATGCAATATTCAGCTTACACCCAAAAGTTATTTGTAATTTGACATTAAAATGTAATCTATTGCCCTGTATTTTATCTGGGATTCCTAATGAGACAAGGGAAAGGGGGAAGGAGAGAAGGAGAGGCAAGGAGAGGGAGAGTTAAGTTCGATGATTATAATATATTCTCCAGAGAGGAAAACTTACAGTATCAGATCTCAAGGTCAGTTCCTTGTATTGTGACTGATGATGAGATCCAGCAGAAAAAATTTTTCACCAAAGTGGTACGCAGGTAGCCCTTGATAAATAAAGCTGATCAACTCAATACTGTGTTCCATTCTGTTTCATTAATTCATTCAAAACTAATTCTTTATTAGCTGGGATGGAAGAGGGGAGGCATAGGAAGTGGTAGTCAGAGATGATTTACTCTCTGATCTTCAAGACCTCACCTATCCTAAATACCATAAGGAAAATAAAAGCCACTTGCCACAGGGCTGTGAAACAGAAGACTCTTGCTTCTAGTTGCAGTGAAGAGGAATGTTTATAGAAGAGGATGCACTTGAAATCTACCTGAAAAGAACATTCTTTGTGTGAACCATAGTCCTGTAAGTTCATTTCTGATTGTTCTTAAAAGTTGACTTCACATAGGGTCTGCCTTAGAGCAAGGTTCCTGCCATCACTGGCAACGGACAGAGGACAGGGGGTCGGAGTAGCTGTCCAGGGCAGAAGCAGTTATCGGGAGAGCAAGCTGTAGGATGGGAGCAGTTCTGGGGAAGAAGAGAGAGAGAAGGCGGTCAGCTCATTATAACGTAGTATTTGGGGAGGATTCTGAATGTTGGTTTTGGTTGTATTCATTTGTTTGGCTCTGGAAACATTTTAAAAATGTATCTCTTCCACAAATCATACTGTTTGCTTAGACTTAGTCAATCACTTGGTCATTTTCATTTGGGTGCTCATATCAACTGACCAGGAATTGAAAAGTGGAAATCACCAATCTAGAGTATCCATCTAGTGGTTTTTAGGATGAAAATCCCCATTTTATATACATACATATATATGTACACACACACACACACACACACACACACACACACACACATATATAGAGTTGTTTAGTTGCTAAGTCATGTCCAACTCTTTGTGACCCCATGGATTGCAGCACACCAGGCTTCCCTGTCCTTCTTTATTATATGTAATATTATATCTGATATAATATTATATCATATTACATGTATATATTATATATAATGTTACATATAAATAATTTATAGTTATACTATATATAGTAAATAATATTATAAAATATTAAAACAACATAATGAGTTACATCTCACATTATAATATTTATATTGAAAAATGGGGGCTTCCTTCCTGAAATAAAATATAATATACACATTATATGTGATAATATATATCATGTATAAGTGCATATATATTTATGTATATATATATATACATATATATATATATATGGATTCTCAGGTGGCTCGGTGCTAAAGAACCCACCTGTCATGGACAGAAGATCCTGGTGGGCTACAATCCATGGGGTCACAAAGAATTAGACATGTTTGAGCATGCAAGCATGCACATATATATACATACTTGTCAGTAAATTTTTGATGCAAGCAGTGCTATATGAGTAATTTCTGATTCTTTTTACTCTCTCTCTCTTTTTTTTTAATAAAGAAAAGCAGTCATTCCTAGTCCTTAAATGATTTAATGGAATCAAGAATTTGACATCTTGTTCTTACAAAGATTCAGAAACGCCAAAGGTGTTTCAATATTGCCAGAGGCTGAAAAGATCAAAAAAAGAATCCTACTCAAGACATATACAATAACACAGCAATTTTAGGTTAGAAACAGAAAACACACACTAAAAAGGAAGGAACACACAAATCAATTTTTAATAATATCCTAAGAGGAAAAAACTAATTGTCAGGTATTACACAGTCCATATTTTTTTAAAAAATGAAGGATCCAGGAGAACAGTTTATAGCTTAACTCTTTGTAGTTCTCAGACCCTTAGGGAAGGAAATATAGTTCTTCTAAAAAACAGCCAGTCAGTAGAAAACTTTGCAGAGCTCTCATTTTGAGGGTGTTGACCCAGGTGGCTCTGGACATCACCAGTCTTTGAGTACAACTCAGTATATGGTAACATGAGCATCCAAACAACATTGACCCTTAGCCTGGACCCAGGAAGGCGAGACCTCCTACACTGACATCTCTCACTAGGGGATGTCTCACTGGTGCTCACAGATTATCCCATCAGCTTCACTCTGTGTCCAACCTTTGCCCTGTTCTGCACCTGCTCTGGATATATAACCTACTTGTTATTGTCGTATAGTTGCTAAGTTGGGTCTGGCTCTTCGTGGCCCCATGGAGTCCAGTACAACAGGCTCCTCTGTCCTTGAGCTATCTCCCAGAGTTTGCTCAGATTCATGCTCATTGAGTCAGTGATGCTATATAACCATCTCATCCTCTGTTGCCCCCTTCTCTTCCTGCCCTCAGTCTTTTCCAGCGTCAGGGTCTTTCCCAATGAGTCGGCTCTTCGCATAAGGTGGCCAATGTATTGAAGCTTCAGCTTCAGCAGCAGTCCTTCCAATGAATATTCAGGGTTGATTTCCTTTAGTATTGACTGCTTTGATCTCCTTGCAGTCCAAGGGACTCTCAAGAGTCTTCGCCAGCACCACAGTCCAAAAGCATCAATTATTTGGTGCTCAGCTTTCTTTATGATCCAACTCTCCCATCCATACATGACTATGGCAGGTAGGATCTTCCCAGATCAGGGATTGAACCCATGTTTCCTGCACTGGCAGGTGGATTCTTTACCACTGAGCCACCAGGGAAGCCCTATCACCTACTTACAGAGATGCCACTGAAAACCTCTGTGCTGCACTGTTCAGAGCACCCATTCAGGAAAGTCTGATAATGACACCCAAGGGAACCACTTCCCCTCCCCACCTCCCCTCCCCACCTCCACCTCATTCACCCTCAAAGCACTTTGTTCTTTCATTTGCACTTCTAATGATTTGATGTCAAATTGGAAAAGAATATGTCTGAACCTAAGTAAAGATGGACTCCTGGCTCCTGAGGTTGTTACAAAAATGTGTGGCCCACACAGCTCACAGGTAGGGAATTAATAGCTGCCACTTGTTCCTAAGTAATAAGCAAAAAGAAAGCTACAAAATTGCTAGGTTTCAAGTAAACTTATCAGGCTTTACCGAGAGAACCAGAATAGAGAAGAATGGATCACAGAAGCAACTAAGTAAAGGGGAGAAAATTTAGCATTAAACTAAGTAGTGTAATTTATCATTCTTCTAGAGAACTTTTTTAAGGGAAAAATTAAAGATTCTATCTTGGTCTGGTATTTCTTCAGTGACATGTTTCATGCATGGTTTATGCTTTACAAAAGACCATATGATCCATATGAGTCCATCAGTGGAATGGAGAAAGCCGAAAATACACTAGCAGAGCCAGAGGTCAAATCCAGCCTGGGAAACATTAGTTGGAACCAAAGTGGAAGGTCCCACTTCTCAGAGCTACTACTTTTCAATAAGGAGAGGCAGTTCAGTGTCATGAAACAAGGTCTTCTAAATTACAAAGGCTGTTAGGGTTGGCTGCATGATTTACTAGCTGGGTCAGTTATTAACATTCGAATCTTAAATTTTTTTCATCTGAAAGTGGAAATGATAATAGCATAGCCTTTGTAAGTTTTTCTATAATACTTAATGAGATCATACTTGTAAATGGACTTCCCAGTGCTGGATTCATGATAATGCCAGCTACCTATTGTCAGGGTGGTGATGGTGGTGGCGAAGGTGGCATGTATGTTGGAGGGGAGAGGGTGGTTCTTTGCTATTTGTTTCTATTGCAGTTCTCTTCATTACTCTATTTTACAAATCATAGACTTCCCTGGTGGCCCAGTGGTTAAGAATCATCCTTGCAATGCAAGGGACCCTGCTACAATCCCTGGTCCAGGAAGATCCCACATGCCACAGAGCAACTAAGCTCATGCACGCCGCAACTACTGAGCCAGTACGCCAGATCCTGCAAGCCTTAACTACCAAGCTCATGTGCTGCAACTACTGAAGCCCTTGTGCCGCAGAGCTGTGCTCCACAACAAAAGAGGCCACCACAATGAGAAGTCCGTGCGCCGAAACTAGCGAGGAGTGCCTGATCACTGCAACTGGAGAAAGCCTGTGTGCAGCAATGAAGACCCAGCACAGCTGAAAAATAAAATTTAAAAGGTATAATAATTCACTCCAACCGAAAAAGTAATTAATAATCTGGGACCCGTTAGGCAGAAGTGCATTCTCAAACGCCCTTTTATGTCAAAATGCCAACCCATATATCTGTCTTTGGAAAGATTTGTGGGAGTTGCTTTCCATAATGTTGATTTAAAAGCTTTGGAGACATGGTCCAAATATCTCCAGCCTCTTCTTAATAAGGTTAAGCACTACTTTTAAACCATTCTCTGAACCCATTGATAGTTTCTGCTTGTCTGGGTAAAGCGTTCTTAATGTTTTCTGTGAGCACATATGAAGGGCTTCCCAGGGGGCTCGGGGGTAAAGAATCCGCCTGCCGATGCAGGAGACAAGGGTTCGGTCCCTGGGTCAGGAAGATTGCCTGGAGAAGGGAATGGAAACTCATTCCAGTATACTTGTTGGTAAAATCCCATGGACAGAGGAGCTTGGCAGGCTACAGTCCAAGGGATTACAAAGGAGTCAGATACAACTGAGAAACTGAACACACACACACACACACACACACACACACACACACACACAAGCATATATGAAATGCTGCTTTTCAACTCTGGGACTGTGAATTTGAAGCTATCTCTCTTGGTGACTGGATGAGCTACAGTCAAGTCTTTCAAGAAATGCCAAGGCAGGGAGGGAGTGTCCTTTCCGCTGGGTGCTTCTGTGAGGACTTTTGGCCCCTGAGGTCTCCCAAGCAGCAATTTGGTTTCCTCATCCCTACCAGGACTTTCCTGTAGCTCAAATGGTAAAGAATCTGCCTACAATGCAGGAGACCTGGATTTCATCCCTGGGTCAGGAAGATCCTGTCCTCCCTACCAGAGGTGCTGCTGGCCTTGCTCTCGGTGCCCTCCACCACCAAAAGACACAGCTAGAAAGAGTTGCAGTGACCACTGCATTGTGGTCTCAAATACTACTCAGAAAGGTTAGGCCAGTTTAGCAACTGTAGCATCTAATTCTGACTGCACCAATCTCCCAGAAATCTCTTGACCCCAAACCCAGACAGCAAGGGGGAAAATTCAAGAAAAAACAAGATTTATTTTTTAAACATCACTCATTCCAATTATCTTTTTAAAAAATTACTAATAAATTTATTTTATTTTTGGTTGCATTGGATCTTTGTTGCTACACTCTGGCTTTCCCTAGTTGTGGCGAGTGGGGGCTACTCTCTAGTTGCAGTGCACAGGCTTCTCTTTTCAGTGGTTTTTCTTGTTGCGGAGCACAGTCTCTCGGGCTTGCAGGCTTCAGTAGTTGCAGCACGTGGGCTCAGTAGTCGTGGCACATGGACTCAGCTGCTCTGGAGCACACGGAGTCCTCTGGGACCAGGGATCAAACCCATGTCCCCTGCATTGGCAGGCAGATTCTCATCCACTGTACCACCAGGGAAGCCCAATGCCAAGATATGAGCAAGAAACAAGAAAGAGGAAGAGGCTCAAGGTTTTGGAGAATTCAATATCACAGCTTCCTGTGCAAGGAAGCAGCAGATTGCTTAGCCAGCAAACACTATTACCATTCTCTTTAAATTTGAAGCTTTAACTTGACACGACACAGGGTGCTTGGCATGGATCGCACTTCCTGTCACAATTTATTTTAGAGTCAGAAAATGGTTCTGACTCAAAAACTCACTGAAAGCCTGTTTCTCTGCTGTCATAAATCAAATCATCCCACCCATCTTGGTAGAACTTGGCTCCTATCCAACAGCTGCCTACAAAACAGAAAGCGATGAAGAGCTTCTGAAAAGGGGAGATACTGTGATATCAGGAATGAACCAGGACACAGATTTTCTCAAAGGATTTGGTACAAGCTCCCAGAGGCTAGGGTTGGTCTTTGAGTTACCCAACAGACTCTCTCGTCGCGTGTCAACCTCCTTCAAGGGTTTGGACAGAATGTTGGCATGCTAGTGGGGTAAAGTAGAGAAATCCAATTGTTTTCATAAGTACCAAAGCTCTTATTGTGGATTATTGAGGTTTAAGCCCCACAAAGGCAGAAAGCAGGAATTTATGCTCTTTTTTTTTGCGGGGAGTGGGGGGGGCAGTGGTAGAGTTTCACAGACCCAGCAGGGCTTTCCAGTGCCTCAGTTCAGTTCAGTTCAGTCGCTCAGTCATGTTTGACTCTCTGTGACCCCATGAACCGCAGCACACCAGGCCTCCCTGTCCATCACCAACTCCCGGAGTTTACCCATAACCATGTCCATCGAGTTGGTGATGCCACTCAACCATCTCATTCTCTGTCGTCCCCTTCTCCTCCTGCTCTCAATCTTTCCCAGCATCAGGGTCTTTTCAAATGAGTCAGCTCTTCGCATGAGGTGGCCAAAGTATTAGAGTTTCAGCTTCAACATCAGTCCTTCCAATGAACACCCAGTACTGATCTCCTTTAGGAGGTACTGGTTGGATCTCCTTGCAGTCCAAGGGACTCTCAAGAGTCTTCTCCAACACCACAGTTCAAAAGCATCAATTCTTCTGCACTCATCTTTCTTTATAGTCCAACTCTCACATCCATACATGACTACTGGAAAAACCATAACCTTGACCAGACAGACCTTTGTTGACAAAATAATGTCTCTGTTTTTTAATATGCTGTCTAGGTTGGTCATAACTTTCCTTCCAAGGAGTAAGTGTCTTTTAAATTCATGGCTGCAATCTCCATCTGCTGTGATTTTGGAGCCCAGAAAAATAAAGTCAGCCACTGTTTCCACTGTCTCCCCATCTATTTGCCATGAAGTGATGGGACCAGATGCCATGATCTTAGTTTTCTGAATGTTGAACTTTAAGCCAACTTTTTCACTCTCCTTTTCCACTTTCATCAAGAGGCTCTTTAGTTCTTCTTCACTTTCTGCGATAAGGGTGGTGTCATCTGCATATCTGAGGTTATTGATATTTCTCCCAGCAATCTTGATTCCAGCTTGTGCATCATCCAGCCCAGCATTTCTCATGATGTACTCTGCATATAAGTTAAATAAGCAGGGTGACAAAATAAGCAAGGTGACAGCATTGATGTACTCCTTTTCCTATTTGGAACCAGTCTGCTGTTCCATGTCCAGTTCTAACTGTTGCTTCCTGACCTGCGTACAGATTTCTCAAGAGGCAGGTCAGTGCCTCAGTGGTAAAGAATCTGCCTGTCAGTGCAGGAGATGCAGGTTCAATCCCTGGGTTGGGAAGATCCCCTGAAGAAGGAAATGGCAACCCATTCCAGTATTCTTGCTTGGAGAATCCCATGGACAGAGGAGCCTGGCAGGCTCCAGTCTATGGAGTCACAAAGAGTTGGACACAATTTAGTGACTAAACAACAAGAACAGACCCAGCATGATGGTCAGTCGAGAGTTTCTTGAATCACAGCACCTATGATAGTTCCAAGAAAAGAGTAGATCCTCAGTAAATGCTTCACGATTGACAATCTGTCAGGTCTGCCATGGTTAAATTAGATTATTGCATGCTTCCAATTTAAAAATCATCCTTTATTACTTCAAGCATATATTTGAAGATCATTAAAGTTTCCTCCACTTCATTATTTCATAGTCAAATTTTTCATGAAGTCACAAGTCCCACCCCCTGTGCTTTAATACAGATAGATTTCTGGTGTTTATTACACTGCTGTACTCATGTGTTACATGCTCAGTCATGTCCGACTCTTTGGGACCCCATGGACTGTAACCCACCAAGTTCCTCCATCCACGGGATTATACCGGCAAGAATACTGGAGTGGCTTGCCGTTTCCTCCTCCAGGGGATCTTCCTGATCCAGAGATGGAAACTGTATCTCCTGCATCTTCTGCATTTGGAGGTGGATTCTTTACCACCAAACCATCTGGGAAATCCTTGCTGTGTTAATTCTTTGCTTATTTCCACTACCCTTAGATAGGGAGAGAGGACTGTTTCCTGTTTATCCTTCTCACCCCTGTACCTAGCATGGTAGACAGCATTTCAGAAGCGTTCAGTAAATACATACTACACAAGCAAAACCCTGCACTTGATGGAAAGGCTTTGTGTTTTTGAAGTATTTAAACTGACATCTGTCAGTTCTAAGACTCTTGAAAAGAAGGCTTTTTTCATCATGAATCAGAACTGAATTGTGCAATTTGCATGAGATGAACAACATTTTAATGCCTACCTTTACTTTTTAATATGTACTGTTCTCCATCATGCTAATTTTGCTGTCAGAGGTCCAGGAGGAGAGTGAAACTATTTAGTTATGTCTCTTGTGCCAAAATTGAAAACACAAACCAGAATTTTTAAGCATATTCATTTCTTTAGCTGTTTTTTTTTTCTTTTTTCTTTCTCTCTTTCTTTTTTTTCCCTCTTTTTTTCCTCTTTTTTTGTGGAAAGGCTATCATTTCCTCTTTAAAAGTTACTCATGTATACCCGTGGCGGATATGTATGGCAAAACCACTACAATGTTGTAAAGTAATTAGCCTCCAATTAAAATAAATATATTTATAAAAATAAAAAAGTATGAGACAACTTAAAAAAAAGTTAAGTCTAGAGTGCTTTGGGTTTGTGGTGCAAAAATGCATATTTACTTCAACATTCTGCAAATAACTGTTGAGTTCTTATTATTAAAGAACACTGTTTTGGAGCTAAAGAGAGAGATGGAAAGATGGACAAAATTGTTGCTGTCACTGAGCTTACATTTTAGTAAAGTGGACATAAGCAGACAAACAACCCACTGCAGTATTCTTGCCTGGAAATCCCACGGAAAGAGGCTGCATTTAAAATGTATTGAAGATGCGTGTAACTCTATGGCTGATTCATATCAATGTATGACAAAACCCACTGAAATGTTGTGAAGTAATTAGCCTCCAACTAATAAAAAATAAAAAAATAAAAGTGCTGATAAAAAAGAAATAAATAAATAAATAAAGGGAAAAAAATGTATTGAAGGATGAACCTAAAAATGTTGATTATTTCTGGGTCACAAAATTTAAGGGCAATTTTTATTGCTTTATTTATAGTTACCTATGTTCTCTCATTTTTCAACAATGAACATGTATTGCTAATTATAACAAAGCAGTCAAGAGAACTGGGGGCTTTCCTTGTAGCTCAGCTGGTAAAGAATGCACCTGCAATGCGGGAGACCTTGGTTCGGTCCCTGAGTCGGGAAGATCCCTGGAGAAGAAAATGGCAACCCACTCCAGTATTCTTGCCTGGAAAATCCCATGGTTGGAGGAGTCTGGCAGGCTACATACAGTCCATGGAGTGGTGAAGAGTCGGACATGAGTTAACTACTTCACTTTCACTTTCAAAGAGAACTGAGGCTATAGAAGAATATTACCAGTCCAGAAAATTGTTCAGGATATATTGTTGTGAACAAAGTTTGGATATATAAAACATCACACTCTAGTTTGTGTTGTTAACACACAGAAAGGAGGTAGGATAAAACCCTGACTGTGGTCATCTCCGTGTGGAGAAATTATCAGTTCAGTTCAGTCACTCAGTCGTGCCCGATTCTTTGCGACCCCATGAATTGCAGCATGCCAGGCCTCCCTGTCCATCACAAACTCCCGGAATTTACTCAAACTCAAACGCATCAAGTCAGTGATGCCATCCAGCCATTTCATCCTCTATCGTCCCCTTCTCCTCCTGCCCCCAATCCCTCCCAGCATCAGGGTTTTTTCCAATGAGTCAACTCTTCACATGAGGTGGCCAAAGTATTGGAGTTTCAGCTTCAGCATCCGTCCTTCCGATGAACACCCAGGAATGATCTCCTTCAGGATGGACTGGTTGGATCTCTTTGCAGTCCAAGGGACTCTCAAGAGTCTTCTCCAACACCACACTTCAAAAGCATCAATTTTTCAGCACTCAGCTTTCTTCACAGTCCAACTCTCACATCCATACATAACCACTAGCAAAACCATAGCCTTGACCAGACAGACCTTTGTTGGCAAAGTAATGCCTCTGCTTTTTAATACACTATGTAGGTTGGTCATAACTTCCCTTCAAAGGAGTATGCATCTTTTAATTTCATGGCTGCAGTCACCATCTGCAGTGATTTTGGAGCCCAGAAAAATAAAGTCTGACACTGTTTCCACTGTCTCCCCATCTATTTCCCATGAGGTGATGGGACCAGATGCCATGATCTTAGTCTTCTGAATGTTAAGCTTTAAGCCAACTTTTTCAGTCTCCTCTTTCACTTTCATCAAGAGGCTTTTCAGTTCCTCTTCACTCTCTGCCATAAGGGTGGTGTCATCTGCATATCTGAGGTTATTAATATTTCTCCAAGCAATCTTGATTCCAGCTTGTGCTTCTTCCAGCCCAGCTTTTCTCATGATGTACTCTGCATATAAGTTAAATAAGCAGGTGACACTAAACAGCCTTGATGTACTTCTTTTCCTATTTGGAACCAGTCTGTTGTTCCATGTCCAGTTCTAACTGTTGCTTCCTGACCTGCATACAGGTTTCTCAAGAGGCAAGGTCAGAATTTTCCACAGTTTATTGTGATCCACACAGTCAAAGGCTTTGGCGTAGTCAATAAAGCAGAAACAGATGTTTTTCTGGCACTCTCTTGCTTTTTCAATGATACAGCAGTTATTGGCAATTTGATCTCTGGTTCCCCTGCTTTTTCTAAAACCAGCTTGAACATCTGGAAGTTCTTGGTTCATGCATTGCTAAAGCCTGGCTTGGAGAATTTTGAGCATTATTTTACTAGCGTGTGAGATGAGTGCAATTGCGCAGTAGTTTGAGCATTCTTTGGCATTGCCTTTCTTAGGGATTGGAATGAAAACGGACCTTTTCCAGTCCTGTGGCCACTGCTGAGTTTTCCAAATTTGCTGGCATATTGAGTGCAACACTTTCACAGCATCATCTTTCAGGATTTGAAATAGCTCAACTGGAATTCTATCACATCCACTAGTTTTGTTTGTAGTGATGCTTTCTAAGGCCCACTTGACTTCACATTCCAGGATGTCTGGCTCTAGGTGGAGAAATTATACGTGGTTTTAATTTTCTTCTTTTTGATGGCACATTTTCATCATTTTTCTATTAGTTGTACAAGTCTAGAAAAGAGAAAAAAAATACAAGTAAGTTGTTTTAAAAGCATGCAAAAGGTGAACAGACATTGCTGATAGGAAAAGAACATTATGTACATCAATAAAATAAGTTAGTGTAGGGGACTTCACTAGTGGTCCAGTGGTAAAGACTTAGCCTTCCAATGCAGGGGGTGTGGGTTTGATCCCTGGTTGGGGACCTAAGAGCCCACACCCCTCATGATGAAAAAACCATAATGTAAAGCAGAAGCAATATTGTAACAAATTCAATAAAGGCTTTAAAAATGGTTCACATCAAAAAAAATTTTTAATAAGTTAATGTAAACAGATATAGGAATCACCGAACCTGTAGCAATGATGGTGAATAAATAGCATATTCGATGCTGTGATGTCCCCAAAGCACCTGTGTCCTGCCTCCATGCCTTTGCTTACACTGTGCCTTCGGCCCAGAGTTCTTTCTCCTCTGCCTTCTGCCCTGACTCTCTTATCACGTGCACAACAGGAGAGCATCTACTATTATCCAGGATTCAATCTAACTTTTTCTCATCTGTGAAGCCTGTCCATGTATTACCTGGCAGACCTCTGCCCATCCCCTCGGGATCACGTAGATAAGCCTGTGGGAAAAGATACAGTACTGTTCTGCACTGTTCTGTTCACACCTTCCCCTCAAGCACCTCTTTATCTTAATATCTGGCAAAGCAACTAACTGATAGTATGTGCTCAGTAAATGTTAGGTCAATGCATCGCTACATCTGAAGCCTGTTTCATATCTATTTTAGGGTAGTTGTTTTGGGCATCCTTGTCCCAAATTGAAAGAATTCCAACTATATCTGTGCATATGTGCACTAGAATTTCTTGATGTTGCTAAGTGTCACTTACCACTGGACTTCTTAGTATGGTCATTCTCAATTATGGCTACTCATTAGAATCACTAAAACCATTTTTAAAATTATGATATCTCCCCAATCAAAATCAAATCTCTGCCAATTCAGAGTTGAAATTGAGAGTTATTTACCTTTAAAAATGGAGGAGACAAGTTGTCTCTTTAAAAAAAAAAAAATTGAGTTCTTTAAGGGAACTCTCCACCAATATGCCATCAATAGGGTGATCCTACAGTGTTATATAAACGGGGGTTCTCCTGTTTATATAGGAGACATGTATTCAAAGCAGGACATGTATTCATCCCAACCATGAACCATATTTGAGGTTCGTGTTTCAAATGGATATGATCAAGAACAAACCAAGAGGTTTCCCTAGTGGGTCACAGGTAAAGAATCCTTCTGCCAATGCAGGAGACACAGGTTTGATCCCTGGTCCAAGCAGACCCCACATGCCATGTGGGGAGCAAGTAAACCCATGCACCTCAACTATTGAGCCTGTGCTATAGAGCCCAGGAACTGCAACTACTGAGCCCTCGCATCTTAACTACTGAAGCCCATATGCCTAGAGCCCATGCTTCACAACAAGAGAAGCCACTGCAATGAGAAACCCATGTACCACAACCAGAGAGTAGCCCCCGCTCATCACAACCAGAGAAGCCCGTGCAGCCATGAAGACCCAGCACAGTCAAAAAATAAATTTAAAAAAATTATATTAAAAAAAAGAATAAACTACGGATAATTCATTGTTGCCTATCTCTGATGATACAGAGCCAGTGAAAAATTCTATGTTCCCTGCAAGAGTTCTTGGAAGTTCTGTACCAAACGAATTTGCTGTCCTAGTAGTTTTGAAAGAACAGAGGTGGGAGTTTGGAAATGAGAAGAAAACTTAACAGCTATTTTTAAAACTTATTACCCATATTCTGGAGTAATATACTTGTATATTTTCTTTGTCACTCCAAGGAAGTGGCTACCAAACACCTGGTGTCAGAGGCAAAGAGTGAGGAAGGGCAGAGTGCTGTGAGGTCTTCTAACTTCAGTTTTCACTCTGTATTTGTGATATGCTTAAAAAAAAAAATTCTTAGTATTACCATTCTTCCTAGCCTCCTAATTTCTCTATGCCTTTTCCATTGATAAACCTGAGCCAGAATAAAATCACCCCACATTAATTGTGACAAGGACAGAAAGTATGAGGAATAGAAAAATCAAAGAACTGCAGCTGTGGATATTGGAGAAAGCCCTGAGTCAACAAATCTTGGTTTAAATCACATAACCCGAACTATCTAAGACACAGCACTCTGATACCTTGTATTGTCGGGAATTGTAAGGAACAAAGAAAATAAAAGATTGGAAAGATCCTTGAAGATGTACTTGGTCTATGGTTAACTTGCTAATGTGATATTATGCATGTTACCCAAGATGGAATTATTAGACATCAATTGTTTCATGATTATACATTGGTCCACCAATGCAGATCAAAACTAAGCACTAAAGTACAATATTTCTATAGATTGATATGCATAGTTTTATTTTCTTTTTAATTTATTTCTATCATATTTTGGCTTTCCATTAACCATATTTTTTGTGAGCTATACCTTTTCTCATTTTCTTCCTTCTAGTTGATTAATTTACTATTTTCCCCCACCAGGTTTGGAAGTTAGATATTCTATTTCTATTCGTTTACTGGTTATTTAATTTTTTCCATTTCTACTTCATTTTAATCAATACCTTTACCTTTCTGAAGAACATGAGGATTTTAGAAAACTTTAGTTTCAATTCTCCATGCCATCCCTATCCTATTATTCTACAGAATACTGTAAAATATTTCATTCATGTTTGGTTTTATATCTCCACATAATTCATTCTCATCACTATGCTAATTATCATTATTATTGTCCTATTATTGTTGTTGTTTAGTTACTAAGTCATTTCCTACTCTTTGTGACCCTATGTAGCCAGCCAGGCTCCTCTGTCCATGGGATTTCTCAGGCAAGAATACTAGAGTGGTTGCCATTTCCTTCTCCAGGGGATCTTCCCAACCCAGGGATCAAATCTGTGTCTGTTGCATCGCAGGCGGATTCTTTACTGCTGAGCCACCAGGAAATCAAAGCTTTGTTTTTTCAATTTACTCATGTGCTTACTATTTCTTTGTTCTAAATTCCTGACTTCTGTCCTTCTAGATTCAATCTCTTTCAGAAAGCACATTTTAGACTTTTTTCAGTGATGGTATATACTCGCCACTTGCTTGTCTAAAAGTATCTTTTATTTTACCCATATTCTTTAGAGATATTTCAGCTGCATATATAATTCAAACTTGACTGTTATTTTCTATTGATAGTGTAAAACTATTACTTCACTATTCTGTTGTATTTTTGTTGCTGATAAACCTGCTACACATTTCCAGTGGAAGTGTAAATTATACAAATAATATAGAGAACAACTTAGCAATATGTTTATTTTTTTTCCATTTATTTTTATTAGTTGGAGGCTAATTACTTTACAATACTGTAGTGGTTTTTGCCATACATTGACATGAATCAGCCATGGATTTACATGTGTTCCCCATCCTGAACCCTCCTCCCTCCTCCCACCTCCCTCCCCATCCCATCCCTCTGGGTCATCCCAGTGCACCAGCCCCGACCACTTGTCTCATGTATCCAACCTGGACTGGCTATCTGTTTCACGCTTGATAATATATATGTTTCAATGCTGTTCTCTCAGATCATCCCATCCTCACCTTCTCCCATAGAGTCCAAAAGTCTGTTCTGTACATCTGTGTCTCTTTTTCTGTCTTGTATATAGGGTTATCATTACCATCTTTCTAAATTCCATATATATGCGTTAGTATACTGTATTGGTGTTTATTTTTCTGGCTTACTTCACTCTGTATAATGGGCTCCAGTTTTATCCATCTCATTAGAACTGACTCAAATGTATTCTTTTTAATGGCTGAGTAATATTCCATTGTATATATGTACCACAGCTTTCTTATTCATTCATCTGCTGATGGGCATCTAGGTTGCTTCCTGGCTATTATAAACAGTGCTGCGATGAACACTGGGATGCACGTGTCTCTTTCAGATCTGGTTTCCGCGGTGTGTATGCCCAGGAGTGGGATTGCTGGGTCATATGGCAGTTCTATTTCCAGTTTTTAAGGAATCTCCACACTATTCTCCATAGTGGCTATACTAGTTAGCAATATATTTTAAAACCACAAACTCATAGACTTTTTACCAATATACCATTTATAGGAATTCATCCTGCACATGTGCTCCCTAGAATGATCTTTGAACATCACTACAGTGCTCAAAACTTTCCAATAATTTCTTTGCACACTCAAAGTCAAAGCCTAAGCCCTAGCCCACTATGCCCCACAAGATCTATCTCCCCACCCTAGCTGAATGGACATTACAACACAGAGACTGGGGTCATGCATACAAAACAAGAGACACCAGGGATTAATGGCAACCACGAGAATCCAGGAAGAGGCAAGAAAGGATTCCTCCCTAAAACCTTCAGAGGGAGCATCGCCCTGCCCATACCATTTTTGGACTTCCAGAACTGTGAGAAAATAGATTTCTAAGTCAGCCAGTTTGGTATTTTGTTGGGACAGTCCTAGGAAAGTAATGTTCTATGCTTAGTCACTCAGTTGTGTCCAACTTTTTGTGACCCCACGAATTGCAGCCCACCAGGCTCCTCTGTCCATGGGATTCTCCAGGCAAGAATACTAGAGTGGATTGCCATGCCCTCTTCCAGGGAATCTTCCCAACCCAGGGATCAAACCCAGGTCTCCTGCATTGCAGGCAGATTCTTTACCATCTGAACCATGAAGGAAGCCCTTACGGTTTACATTTTAGCTTTGATGCACATTCTATGCATTCTGACAAATGTGGAATGATGCCTATCCACCATTATTGTCTTATTTGGACTACTTCCACTGCCTTAAATATCCTCTATAATCCAGTTATTCATCCCTCCCCCAGTCCCTGGCAACCAATGACCTTTTTCTTGTCTCCATAGTTCTGCCTTTTCAGAATATCATATATTTGGAATCATACAGCATACAATCTTTTCACACTGGCTTCTTTCACTGAGTTATGTGCATTTAATGAATATTCTTCCATGTCTTTTTCATGGCTCATTTCTCTTTGGCTTTGAATAATCTTCCATTGCCTGGATGCCACATTGCCTTTTTAAAGACACCCTATACCTTTTCATCACAGCTACTGTCTTTTCCTATGACTCTACCCCAGCTCATTAGGTTCTCTAGGTTATACTTGGACCAGATAGTGTAATGAGTAGGAGTCCAGTTTGTAAACCTGAACCCTCTATTTAGACCTGGGCTCCACTGTTGGTTTCTTTGGGAAATCATTTAACTTCTCTGAGCTTTAATACCCCAATCTCTAAAGCAGATACTTTATTACTTTCCTCATAAGAATGAAGCAATTAAATGGAATTTGTTGTTACAGTTATTCAGCTGCTAATTTGTATCTGATTCCTTGCAACCCCATGGACTGCAGCACACCAGGCTCCCCTGTCCTTCACCATCTCCCGGAGTTTGCTCAAATTCATGTCCATTTCAGTGATACCATCCAACCGTCTCATCCTCTGCCATCCCCTTTTCCTTTTCCTACTGCCATCAGTCTCACCCAGCATCCGGGCCTTTTCCAATGAGCCGACTCTTTGCACCAGGTGGTCAAAGGATTGGTGCTTCAGCTTAAGCATCAGTTCTTCCAATGAATATTCAGGATTGATTTCCTTTGGGATTGGCGGGTGTGATTAAATGGAATACTACATGTAAAGTGCTTCGCATAACACATAATGGCCTGTTTGAGGAAACCAAAAATTGTTTGGTTGATTTTCTTCTGAATCTCAAATGATGTGATTTGAGAACTATGTTCTTCTAAGGTTTCTGGAAGTTGTTCTGTGTGTCTGCCATGTTACTCCATATACATGGAAAAATTATGTAGATATGTATTGTCACCTAGCAACATTGCAATAGTAGAGAACAGCACCAAAGAACTTGCTTTATTATTCAAAGTGTTAAATCCAACGTGGGTTAAGATGAAAATTCCATGTCTGAGCAATGCTAATAATCAAAATTAATTCACAGAGAGGTAATGAGCCTAAATACATGCAACAATTTGCTAGACTTACACAGCACTTGAGAAATCAATTATAACCCATTTCCACATTGTGTAGTCATGGGCCAGGTGTTCACATCAAATCAATAATGAGGAAATGCCGTTTAGCCCCATCAATGCCTCCCATCGGGGCTCTGATAGCACCAACTTCAAGGAAACTAGAAACCTACAATCTTTGCAGCTGAAATGTCTCCTCAAAACACATCTGAGTGAGTGCAGTTAACGACAGCTGTCACAAATAAATAGCTTGAAAATGTGTGTGAATGGCATGCCACTTCCTGACTGTGGATCAACCCAATTAAAACATCAGCTGTAAAACATTTGCTATGCACCTTGATAGGAAATGCAGAACTGAATAGTAATTGTGTAATTTGTTGGATATGGTTATAAAAAAACAACTCTTTGGGGTTTCTGGATTCTGAAGACCTAGTGAATAAAACTGTCTAGCCTTTAGGAGTTCAGCAAACATATTACAGAGATCTGGCAAGATTTAAATATCAAAAAGCTCCTTCTGACTCTTTGGCCAACTCGATCCTTTCTCTAAAAGCTTTGTTGCTTAAACTGTATGTGAAGAAATAGAAAGAACACATCTGGATGTTTGAAAGGCAATTATCTCTTCACACAAAAAAATTCATCTGTGAATATTGAGAAATTAATTGAGAGATGTATTAATGTTCAAAAAGTTGTAAGGGTAGAATCAAGTTAAAAATGATAAATTAATAAACAGTAACCTATCCGCCCACCAATGCAGGAGACACAAGAGACTCGAGTTTGATCCCTGCATGGGGAAGATCCCCTGGAGAAGGAAACAGCAACCCACTCCAGTATTCTTGCCTGGAGAATCCCATGGACAGAGAAGCCTGGCGGGCTGTAGTCTGTGGGGTCACAAAGAGCTGGACATGGCTAAAGTGACTTATCATGCCCAAACTAATAGGATATAGAGGGTAGAACAGAGAGGTATATAAATAGTGTCTTTAAACTGAAAATGAATTTGCTAATTAGCAAGGAAATTGCTGTCTGGCAGATGTCATCTTATTTAAAGAACAGACCATGAGAACACTGTTGGAGAAAAGTGTCAGTTTGTTTAGGGAACTGAGTCTTTGAATGTGCAGAGGTTAGTCTGTTGAACTTCAGTTATCAAAGAAAGAAATAATGGTTCCCAAAGCAATGAGACTCAAGCCATTTTAGAAGTAATTGTTGAAACCAAAGGAGAATTGCAGTTTTAATTTGAAATTAATTTATGTTCATGCCAAACCATACATTGAGAAAGGATGGTGATCATCCTCATGGTATCATTTTAAGCAGTACAGAAAAGACCTTTATTTCAAAAAATCTGAAACATAGGGTGCGGCCTGATGTATTCCCTCCATCTTTACTGATTTTTCTACCAACTAGAGATTCGTAGAGGTTCCTACATGGTCTCATTTCAAACATCATACACTAGTTGAGAGTGTAGAACAATCATCTACTGGTCTTGCATGCCTACAGGGAACTATTTATAGTTCATTTATAGTAATATTAATACCTCCTAGTACCTAACTAAGATGAGGTAACCTGAAGGACAGGGGGTTTCATGAGGGTAAAATAGGGCAGAGGATATAATTTTGGAACTTGAAAAACATTTAAACAAGGCTGGTCTAGTCATGGTTTCATAATGGGACTGTTAGTCCAGTCAATTAGAAAACAAAGATGACAAGACATATTGTAGGGATGGGTGGAGAAAAACCTAAGAGAATTAAGAAGATGGATATGGCACTGAGATGGTTGGATGGGTTTCAAAAATAAATACAACTATTTGCAGCAACATGGGTGCAGCTAGAGATTGTCATTCTGAGTGAAGTCAGACAGAGAAAGAGAAATGTCATGTGATACTGCCTTTATGTGGAATCTAGAAAGGAATGACACAAATGAACTTATAAAACAAAAAAAGCTCACAAACTTAGAGAATGAACTTATGGCTACCAGCAGAGAAGGGTGGGGAGGAAGGAGAGTTAGGGAGTTTGGGATCAACATGTATACACTACTATATTTAAAATGGATAACCAACAAGGCCTTCCCTGGTGGTTCCGCTGGTAGAGAATCTGCCAGCAATGCGGGAAACGTGGGTTCGATCCCTGGGTGGGGAAGAGCCCCTGGAGGAGGGCATGGCAACCCACTCCAGTATTCTTGCCTGGAGAATCCCCATGGACAGAGGAGCCTGGCGGGCTGTAGTCCATGGGGTCACAAAGAGCCGGATATGACTGAGCGACTCAGTACACAGCACAGCCAATAAGGACCTGCTGTACTGCACTTGGGACTCTGGTCAATGTTACGCGACAGTCGGGATGGGTAGGAGTTTGGGGGGAAATGGATACATATTTATGTATGGCTGAGTTCCTTTATTGTCCACCTGAAACTTTCACAGCATTGTTAATCAATTCTACTCTAACATACAATGGAAAGTTGGAGAAAAAAAAAAGTTGAAGGGAAACAGGTAAAATTATAATATGTCTCACTTACACTAAAATCCAAAATGTTGTTGTTTCAACCTGCAATTAATATAAAAATTATTAATGAGATTTTTAATCATACTAAGTCTTTGAAATGCAGTGTGTTTGTATTCTTATGTTTTATTTAGTACAGTTGGCAAACAATAAACTGTATATATATATATATATATATATATATAAAGGAAAAAAAAAAGGAAACTACTAACAACTGAGATTTTATTGTTTTACTATTGATGTATGTATGTATGCATTTCTGGCCAAGTTAGATCTTAGTTACAGCACTCAGGATTCTCTCTAGCTGTGGCTCTGGGGCTTAACTGCCTCTCGTCATGTGGGATCTTGTTTCCCTGGCCAGGGATCGAACCTATGTCCACTGCATTGAAAGTCAGATTCTTAACCACTGGACCACCAGGGACATTCCCTAGAGGATGATAATTTTAAAACCAGGAAGGACAATATGATACAAATCTCTTAGGCAATGTCTGCACATCATTTTACTCTTACTATTATTACAGTATAGTGTTGTTTCTCTAGGTGTCTGATATGAAACGCCACAGAGAATGCCTAGTAGAATCAAAAGGAGGTACAGGTATCTGGTTATCTGGGGATTCCTGACTAACACCACATGGTCCATAAAAGTGAACAAGGTCCCTCCTCTAACTCCCACTAGCATTTTACATGACCCAGTCCTCCAATTATCATTCTTGGACTCTCTGCCAAGTCGCTGTGGTCGTTTCAAAAAATAACATCCAAATTTTAAAGCCTGTATCTATAGAACCTGCAGGGGTGGAAATTCTGCTAAGTTTTCAAGCTTTCCTGCTCACTCACAGGGGACATGTTTAGTTTTCTTTGCTCTCCAGCTTGCCAAGTATCCACGGCACCTAACCACAAGTGAAAAAGGCAATTCACTCTAATCAGATGCTCAACCCAACCAATTTTCCCAGGCAGCCTTGGAGCCATCACAGTGGCCTTCAAGTTCAGGGTCATGCCTTTTGGAAAATAGCATGTAGGGCTCAAAACCCTCAGATTCTGTCAGTGTACACCATGCTC
Source organism: Dama dama (assembly GCF_033118175.1). NCBI lineage: Eukaryota > Metazoa > Chordata > Mammalia > Artiodactyla > Cervidae > Dama > Dama dama. Next base: position 36,709,735 of record NC_083696.1, on the reverse strand, counting down.
AAAGCCTTTGGAAAGAATCACAGCAAAGCCAGGCAACAAAAGAACTGTTCTTCCTTTTAATCCCAATCATTTATTCCTTCAAACAACACCAACCACTATTCACCTAACGAGAAGAGTTCCTATTAACTTGAGAAAGTTCCCCATCTACTTTGAAATTCCTTACAACTTGTATTTCTACTCTTTCCCTTTCGACAGCGCTGTCTTTATCGCAGCACGTGGGCTCCTGGTTGCAGTGTGCAGGCTTCTCCAGGGATCGAATCCACATCTCCTGCATTGGCAGATGGATTTTTAACCACTGAACCACCAGGGAAGTCCTGACAGCTTGTATTCCTTCTCTTATTTCCTTCTTCATTCCTATTCTTTCAGCATCACATCCACAAACATTTACTTGGAGGCCATCAAGTGCTAGATCCTGGAAAATGAGTGGTGGTGCAAAGATAAATAGCATATTTTATGCCTTGAGGGAGTTTACCACCTATAATGGAAATAACAGAATGCAAAGATAAAATTAAAATATATGATAAATGCTGGGGCAATAAAGGTGTTCAAGGTAGAAACAGATGTTAGCTGCCCTGAGAGAGTCAGAGACACTGCACAAAACTGGTGATATTTATTTTGTTTTGTTGTTTGTTTTTTTGCTGAGCAGTTACCAAGTAATTTTTATTTTTTAATCTTTATTGGGGTACAGTTGCTGTACAAAGTTTTGTATTTTTTAAATTATGAAAGTATGACAACATATTTACAGAAGACTTGGAAAGCACAGAACAAAGTTGTTATACAATGTTTTGCTAGTTTCTATTGTACAGCAAAGTGAATCTGTATTATGTGTCCACATATATCCTCTTTTTTGGGTTTCCCTCCGATTTAGCTCACCAGAGAACACTGAGGAGAGTTCCCTGTGCTATATACTAGGTTCTCATTAGTTACTTATTTTGTACATAGTATCAATGGTGCATACATGTCAATCCCAACCTCCCCACCCCATCCCTCTCCCCCCTCAGCATCTATACATTTGTTCTCTACACCTGTCTCTCTATTTCTGCTTTGTAAATAAGATTACCTGTTGGGCTTCCCAGGTGGCACTAGTGGTAAAGAATCCACCTGCCAAGGTAGGAGACCAAGAAACGGGAGTTCAATCTCTGGGTCAGAAAGATCCTCTGGAGTAGGAAGTGGCAACCCACTCCAATATTCTTGCCTGGAGAATCCCATGAACAGAGGAGCCTGGTGGGCTAAAGTCCTTGGTGCTGCAAAGAGTTGGACATGACTGAGCAACTGAGCATGCAAATAAGATCATCTAAACCAAACTGGTGATGTTTGGAGGAAAGTGGTTCTCTTGGAAGTGCTGATTTTATCTGCTGCCTCTCGCCTCTCTCCCACACTCATTGTGGATATCTTAGAGTGAAAGTTTCAGCTTTTGCTTGCTTCTTAGAGAAGCCATCTCATCCTTGTTCCTGGAGTACAGCCACTCCCATTTCCGTTCCCATCACAGATGCCTGAGCCACGGGCCAGATAAACAGGAGACGACAAGACAGAGAGGAAGAAGGAGCTGGGTGGTGGATCATGAGTCCTTTTCCTGGGTGAGAACAGCCTTGAAGCTAATAGCTGATTGTGTAAGTGGCTAGAATGCACTGATGCACAGAGAGGAGCAGACCTGCAAAGTCAGGAGGTGCCCAAATGAGAGTCCAGAGAAGAGCCTCCCCTCCCACACCAGGGCCCTCTGTCCTTCCAACAACTGAGTTCTGGATGCTGCCCTGTAAGATGGTTTTGTTTCACCTGGGCTTCTGGGAATGGGTTTCTGTTCTTTGCAACTGAACATTTTTTATTTACTTTCAAATACTTGAACCCCGACTTCTAACCTGTACATTGAAGCGCTGTATGTGTGCACTCAGTCATGTCCAACTCTTTGTGACCCCATGGACTGTAGCCCACCAGGCTCCTCTGTCCATGGGATTCTCCAGGCAAGAATACTGGAGAGGGTTGCCATTCTTTCCTCCAGGTGATCTTCCCCCATCCAGGAATCAAACCCGTATCTCTTACATCTCCTGCATTGGTAGACAGATTCTTTACCGCTGTGCCACCTCGGGGACGCACTGAACCTTTATGTATACTATAAGCCTCCATAGTTTAAAAAAACAAGAACAAAACAAAAAACAACAGCAACATTTGACAGTGATGATGTGAGAGAAACAGGATGGACAAAAAGGGATACATCTGAAAGCACCATCAGTATAAAGTTGGGGGGAGTAGACTGGAAAAGGAAGATGGTACTGAATGAGGAAAAGATCTGGTCAGAAAATCATCATGTTTTTGAGCATTTAAATGGTCTTATGATGAGTGCAGTACCAGCAGAAAAAGCCAGGCTTTTCTCTGGCTCCTAGAGCTATGGGTAGTTTTCTTTTTCTTCTTCGTTCCTGTTGTCCAAATATTCTACAAAGTGCATGCATTTTGTACTAAAAAAATCCATTAGTTTAAGAAAATAATCTTTCAACCCTTTAAAAGAATAATGCCTCAGAGAATGTTATGTCAACTAAAATATTTTGATGATCTAACTAAGAGAACACAAAATAATTTTGCCCCCAAAAGGTCATTCCTGATTGGAAGCAGACAGCACAGTAAGGCGTAAGTTTGGGAATGAGAGCTGGAGCTTGAGGGGGAGGGAAATGGCCCCACATGGAGTAGAGGGTGCCGGGAGCTAGGACACCCCTCTTGCTGTGCCATCGCCTGGACTCTGAGAAGACTGTGGCTGTCTTCACTGGAGCTCATGTAGCCCTTGCTTCCCTTTCTAAAGATACACCAAGATGTATCATACCCCTCCAGTCCAAAACCCTGGCTTCCTGCAGCCAGCAAGCCCAGGTCACAGCTATTTCTCTGCCCCACTCTCTTTTGGGGTATTTGTAGCGAGACACAGAAATACTTCAGAAAATGACCCAAGTCTAGGGTGTCACTTTTCAGCCTTTTCGCTAGGGTCAAGTGTAGTCTGCTTTCCTTGTGGCTCAGTGGTAAAGAATGCGCCTGCTGATGTAGATGGCTCAAGAGATGCAGGTTCGACCCCTGGGTAGGGAAGATCCCCTGGAAGAGGAAATGGCAACCCACTCCAGTATTCTTGTGTGGAGAATCTCATGGACAGAGGAGCCTGGTGGGCTACAGTCCAGTGCATGGGGTCACAAAGAGTCAGACATAACTTAGAGACTAAACAACAGCCCACCTATATTGTCTAATCATTGAGGTGGTGCCTCTGAGTTTTAATGTCAGTGTATTCAGTTCTCTAGAGAAACAGAACCAATAGGAGGGATATAGATACAGACAGATATAGGTATAGATAGATATGTAAAAATTGTATATGTTATAAATTGTTATAAGGAATTCGCTTAGACATTATGGAGGCTGAGAAGCCCCATGATCTGCCACCTGCAAGCTGGATGGATACACGAAGGCTGGGTGGTGGTGTAGTTCTGGTCTGCCTGAAGGTCTAGGAACCAGGAGAGCCTGTGATGTACGTTCAGATCCAAGGGCAGAGGAGATGGACGTTCCAACTCAGTCAGGCAGATAGTGACTCCCTCCTCTCTCCATCTTTTTGTTTTATTCAGATCCTCAACAGATTGGATGGTGCCAGCCCTCCTTAGGGAGGGCCATCTGCTCTTCTCAGTCTGTCATTCCTAATGCTCATCTCAGGACTTTCCTGGCAGTCCAGTGGTGAAGACTCTGCCTTCCAATGCAAGGGCTGTGGGTTCAAACCTGGTTGGGAAGCCAAGATCCCATGTGCTTTGGGGCCAAAAAACCAAAACATGAAACAAAAGAAATATTGTAAAAAAATTCAATGAAGACTTTAAAAACAGTCCACATCAAAGAAAATCTTTCTAAAAAAATAATGCTGATCTCCTCCAAAGACATCCTCATAGACACACCCATAATTAATGTTTAACCAATTATCTGGGCATCCCACAGACTAGAGAAGATGACGCATAAACTTAAGCATTACCAACAACTTTAATTACTACTGGAATTAACAGCGAACAGTGAACAGTTCCCGAGTGTAGATCTGGGACTCAGATCACACATATCTTCCCAGGAGAGAAAGGTCAGAAAGACCAGAGGTAATGGTGATGAACACAAATACTAACAAAACAGCAACAACAGTTAGCCTGTATTAAGTGCCAATGCGGGCGGCACAGGAGATAGGGGTTCGATCCCTGGGTAGAGAACATCCCCTAGAGGAGGAAATGGCAACCCACTCCAGTATTCTTGCCTGGAAAATCCCATGGACAGAGGAGCCTGGTGGGCTACAGTCCATGGGTTCACAAAGAGTCAGACACAATACATGCACCGACCCGAGACTGGCCTCTGAGCTTTATATGTTTTCTTGCTTTCCACTCATATGTTTCAGATCCAGGCTTATGCCCTATTTTATACATGAAGACATTGATGCTGCGGGTGTTTAGTAAGTGACAGAGGATGGATTCAAACCCACAGCACCAAGTTTCTTTCCTCTGAAGAAAGTGACCATCAAAGCTTTCAGGTGGAAAGGTGAGAAAGAAATCTGACTTCTCAACAAAAAACCCCAATATTTGCTACATTTCAACTGAACTGACCGAAACAAGGAGACAAGTGATAGTTGATGTCCCCTTTGGAACTGAGAAGCTCTTGTCAGGATTCTTGATCTTGGAGGACAAGTGACCTGAGGACTGTAAGCCAAGGGATGCGGGATCACCAAGTCAGGGCGTCCTCTCCCCTCCATCCTTCCTCTGACGGGAAGAGGCTGGCAGTACACTGTGTTAGCCAAATATTTTCAAATGACTCAACATTTTAGGACCAACGAGCTCTGTCTGTCTGGGAAGTCCACAGCCGACCTTGAAGACCTTGTTTTTGTAAGGAAATTTGCTCCATATGGTTCTAGCTCCTAGCAAGTGGCTCATACATTGACACTCCAAAAGCAAAGGGGCAGCCAAGCCTTGAACCAATGTCTGAGGAACTCTTTTACATTTGCTGTCTCGTTCAATCAGGAGCCCAGGCTCACCACGGGGAAACCAACCACGTAGAGACTCCAGTTCATGCAGAACAAATTCAAGGGAAAACGTTTTGTCTCTCTTGGACATTTCTTATATGGTTTTATTTATTCCAGTGGGCAGAGGAGAGCTTCAGTTTTCCTTTTTCTCTTTATGTTCGAAAGATCTCCCACTTATTGAGTGCCAGCTATGTGCCAAGCATGTTTTAAAAAATAACTTGAGGGACTTCTCTGGCAGTCAGGTGGTTAAGACTCTGTGCTTCCTTCTGCAGGGGGCTTGGGTTTGATCCCTGATCAGGAACTATGAACCCTATGCCACACAAATGTGGCCAAAATGTTTTTCAATTCAATTCAATTAAATTAAAAATAAGTTGATTTTGTGACATTAGAAGACGACAGTTCAGTTGAGTTGCTCAGTTATGTCTGACTCTTTGCGACCCCATGATTCGCAGCACGCCAGGTCTCCCTGTCCATCACAAACTCCTGGAGTTTACTCAAACTCATGCCCATCGAGTCGGTGATGTCATCCAGCCATCTCATCCTTTGTCGCCCCCTTCTCCTCCTGCCCCCAATCCCTCCCAGCATCAGGGTTTTTTCCAATGAGTCAACTCTTCACATGAGGTGGCCAAAGTATTGGAGTTTCAGCTTCAGCATCAGTCCTTCCAATGAACACCCAGGACTGATCTCCTTTAGGATAGACTGGGTGGATCTCCTTGCAGTCCAAGGGACTCTCAAGAGTCTTCTCTAACACCACAGTTCAAAAGCATCAATTCTTCGGCGCACAGCATTCTTCACAGTCCAACTCTCACATCCATACATGACCACTGGAAAAACCATAGCCTTGACCAGACGGACCTTTGTTGGCAAAGTAATGCCTCTGCTTTTTAAAATGCTATCTAGGTTGGTCATAACTTTCCTTCCAAGGAGTAAGCGTCTTTTAATTTCATAGCTGCAGTCACCATCTGCAGTGATTTTGGAGCCCAAAATAATGAAGTCTGACACTGTTTCCACTGTCTCCCCATCTTTTTCCCATGAGATGATGGGACCAGATGCCATGATCTTAGTTTTCTGAATGTTGAGCTTTAAGTCAACTTTTTCACTCTCCTCCTTCACTTTCATCAAGAGGCTCTCTAGTTCCTCTTCACTCTCTGCCATAAGGGTGGTGTCATCTGCATATCTGAGGTTATTGATATTTCTCCCAGCAATCTTAATTCCAGCTTGTGCTTCTTCCAGCCCAGCGTTTCTCATGATGTACTCTGCATATAAGTTAAATGAGCAGGGTGACAGTATACAGCCTTGACGTACTCCTTTTCCTATTTGGAACCATCCCGTTGTTCCATGTCCAGTTCTAACTGTTGCTTCCTGACAGGTTTCTCAAGAGGCAGGTCAGGTGGTCTGGTATTCCCATCTCCTTCAGAATTTTCCACAGTTTATTGTGATCCACACAGTCGAAGGCTTTGGCATAGTCAATAAAGCAGAAATAGATGTTTTTCTGGAACTCTCTTGCTTTTTCAATGATCCAGTGGATATTGGCAATTTGATCTCTGGTTCCTCTGCCTTTTCTAAAACCAGCTTGAACATCTGGAAGTTCTCGGTTCATGTATTGCTGAAGCCTGGCTTGGAGAATTTTGAGCGTTACTCTACTAGCATGTGAGATGAGTGCAATTGTGCGGTAGTTTAAGCATTCTTTGGGATTGCTTTTCTTTGGGATTGGAATGAAAACTGACCTTTTCCAGTCCTATGGCCACTGCTGAGTTTTCCAAATTTGCTGGCATATTGAGTGCAGCACCTTCACAGCATCATCCTTTAGGATTTGAAATAGCTCAACTGGAATTCCATCACATCCACTAGCTTTGTTCGTAGTGATGCTTTCTAAGGCCCACTTGACTTCACATTCCAGGATGTCTGGCTCTGGGTGAGTCATCACACCATTGTGATTATCTGGCTCATGAAGATCTTTTTTGTACAGTTCTTCTGTGTATTCTTGCCACCTCTTCTTAATATCTTCTGCTTCTGTTAGGTCCCTACCATTTCTGTCCTTTATTGAGCTCATTTTTGCATGAAATGTTCTCTTGGTATCTCTAATTTTCTTGAAGAGATCTCTAGTCTTCCCTGTTCTGTTGTTTTCCTCTATTTCTTTGCATTGATCGCTGAGGAAGGCTTTCTTATCTCTCCTGGCTATTCTTTGGAACTCTGCATTCAAATGGGAATATCTTTCCTTTTCTCCTTTGCTTTTTGCTTCTCTTCTTTTCACAGCTATTTTTAAGGCCTCCTCAGACCACCATTTTGCCTTTTTGCATTTCTTTTCCATGGGGATGGTCTTGATCCTTTTCTCCTCTACAATGTCACGAACCTCTGTCCATAGTTCATCAGGCTCTCTGTCTATCAGATCTAGTCCCTTAAATCTATTTCTCACTTCCACTGTATATTCATAAGGGATTTGATTTAGGTCATACCTGAATGGTCTAGTGGTTATCCATACTCTCTTCAGTTTAAGTCTGAATTTGGCAATAAGGAGTTCATGATCTGAGCCACAGTCAGCTCCAGGTCTTGTTTTTGCTGACTGTATAGAGCTTCTCCATCTTTGGCTGCAAAGAATATAATCAATCTGATTTCGGTGTTGGCCATCTGGTGATGTCCATGTGTAGAGTCTTCTCTTGTGTTGTTGGAAAAAGGTGTTTGCTATGACCAGTGCATTCTCTTGGCAAAACTCTATTAGCCTTTGCCCGGCTTCATCCCGTACTCCAAGACCAAATTTGCCTGTTACTCCAGGTGTTTCTTGACTTCCTACTTTTGCATTCCAGACCCCTATAATGAAAAGGATATCTTTTTTGGACGTTAGTTCTAAAAGGTCTTGTAGGTCTTCATAGAACCGTTCAACTTCGGCTTCTTCAGCATTACTGGTTGGGGCATAGGCTTGGATTACCATGATATTGAATGGTTTGCCTTGGAAATGAACAGAGATCATTCTGTCGTTTTTGAGATTGCATCCAAGTACTGCATTTTGGACTCTTTTGTTGACTATGATGGCTACTCCATTTCTTCTAAGGGATTCCTGCCGAAAGTAGTAGATATAATGGTCATCTGAGTTAAATTCACCCATTCCAGTCCATTTTAGTTCGCTGATTCCTAGAATGTCGACATTCACTCTTGCCATCTCCTGTTTGACCACTTCCAATTTGCCTTGATTCATGGACCTAACATTCCAGGTTCCTAGGCAATATTGCTCTTTACAGCATTGGACCTTGCTTCTATCACCAGTCCCATCCACAACTGGGTATTGTTTTTGCTTTGGTTCCATCCCTTCATTCTTTCTGGAGTTATTTCTCCACTGATCTCCAGCAGCATATTGGGCACCTACTGACCTGGGGAGTTTCTCTTTCAGTATCCTATCATTTTGCCTTCTCATACTGTTCATGGGGTTCTCAAGGCAAGAATACTGAAGTGGTTTGCCATTCCCTTCTCCAGTGGACCACATTCTGTCAGACCTCTCCACCAAGACCTGACCGTCTTGGGTGGCCCCGCACGGCATGGCTTAGTTTCATTGAGTTAGACAAGACTGTGGTCCTGTGATCAAGTTGGCTGGTTTTCTGTGATTATGGTTTTAGTGTGTCTGCCCTCTGATGCCCTCTCACAACACCTACTGTCTTACTTGGGTTTCTTTTACCTTGGACATGGGGTATGTCTTCACGGCTGCTCCAGCAAAGCGCAGCGGCTGCTCCTTACCTTGGACGAGGGGTATCTTCTCACGGCCACCCCTCCTGACCTTGAACGTGGAGTAGCTCCTACAACATGTAGCGTTTTTTTCTTTAAAAAAAAAAAAAATCTCAACATGCAGAAAAGAGAGGAGAAATCCTACCGCCCAGAGATAACCATCGGATCTATCCTTCAGAATCTACTCTCTGTACCTTTGTACTGTGTGCTGTGCTTAGTAGATTCAGTCATGTCCAAGCTTTGCCACCCTACAGACTGTAGCCCACCAGGTTCCTACATCCATGAGATTTCCTCTGCAAGAATAGTGGAGTGCGTAGCTGTGTCCTCCTCCAGGGGGTCTTTCCAACCCAGGGATCAAACCCACATCTCACTGTGTCTCCTGCATTGGCAGGTGGCTTCTTTACCACTAGTGCTGCCTGGGAGGCCCACTGTACTGCTAGCTTCTTTTAAGGAGATTCTAGTTCCAGCTTCATATTTTCTAAATGTCAACTTTACCTTTGGGACAGACTTTATTCCTTCAGAAAGATCTACCAAATCAGAACTCAGACAAGGTCAGCACAAGTGTATTTGGAGCAGAAAAACAGCTGGGCCCCTTCCACGTGCGGCAGCTCTTCGATGTACTTTACCTTTTATGATCAGCAGCATCTGCATGGTTAGGAAGATTTTCAACATCACACTTCAAGTCACTAAAATCTTCAGAGCTTTTTCATCTTCCTGAACTGAATCATTGTTCCCATGAAACAGAACCTCCTCACATCCTGCACCATTATAGCCACCATTCTCCCTTCTATTTCTATAAATATTGCTACGCTGGGTACCTCATATAAGTAGACTCATACTTTTTTTCCTTTGTAACTGACATCTCACTTAGTTTAACATTTTCTTTCAGATATATGCCCAGAAGTGGAATTGCTGGATCATGTGGTAGTACCACTAAAATTTTTTTTCTAAAAAAAAAAAGCATTCTGTTTTAAATATCTATATATATATGACATTGAAAACCTATAGCCTCTTGTGTGTTTACTTACAGCATAACCTCTTTGCCATGAGAGCTTGCCTATCAACAACATAGTGAACTAATTTACAAGGGAGAGGCCATCTTTGTATACTTCACTTGAAATTGTTTCTTGACCACACTTCCAATAGTCACTCCATCAGTGGTAACACTTGTATAATTTCCCCATAAAACATTATATTTGTTAAAAAGTTACTTAATCCTGAAAATATATCATCTTTCAAATATTCCTAATGAAAGAAATATTTCATGTCTTTCATTACTAAAGCAGAATATAGAATATTCTATGATTAATGACAATATAACTTCCTAAAATGCGTGATTTGTTTTCATACTCATTTCTTCAAATCTTTGGTAATATTCCTTCATGTGGTTTACACCAGCATCTTCAGTGAAATAGGTATATTTTACTTTCTCACTTATTTTTCAATTAATATTTTAGCTATTTTAATATTTCAGAAAAAACATCATATGATTTTTGCTTTTATTAACATCAAAAGACCTCAGAAGAGGATGCTAAATATCTAGAAGCATGCTTAGCATAGTTCTATGATGTCTCAGATTGAATATTATATGACTTTAAACGTCACTGAAAACATTGCAAAGACTTGTCTTCATATCTGTGATTAACAAAAAATTTTTATCCATAAATGTCTTGATAATGATGATAGTTTCATATTTACTAGCCTATACTAAAGGCATAATGGTCTTCCTTGGTGGGTCAGACAGTAAAGAAAATGCCTGCAGTGTGGGAGACCTGGGTTCAATGGCTGGGTTGGGAAGATCCCCTGGAGGAGGGCATGGCAACCCACTCCAGTGTTCTTGCCTGAATAGAACAAAATTCATCACTAGGAATCAAATGGGTGATAATGAACAAAGTTTATTATTGATGGAATTTTAAATAGTCTTCCTGAGGGTCACTGTTTTTAGTCATGTGACTTTAAGAAAAAAAGAGCCAAACCAGGAATAAGAGCAGAGTCAGTTCTGCCATTTTGTTACTCACTTGTGCTAACATTACTACTATTACATATAATTCACATTTTCTTTGCAGGAATATTTTAAACCCATTATCTTGGGAAGATTGGCTTACAAAAAACCTGATGTCATCAACCACATATCCACTTAATTAGGCATGTGTAAACCACAATGTAGTCAAATGCTGGAAATGAATGACCTAGTTAATATACCTCCATGAATCTCCTGTGCTATAAAACTCCTGCTTTTCTCTTATTTATGGAGGTGACAAGAACCATCTGACATATAACACAAATGAGGGCAAGGCATGCTATTATACAGTAAATATTAATAAATCTTTGTTTTCAAGTATCTTAATAGATTTTATCTTTATGATAGTTTTAGATAGTTTAGATTTAAAGGAAAGTTGAGAAGATAAAATAGAGAAGTCTCAGAATTCTCAGATGCCACACGTGGTTTCCTCTATTCTTAACATCATACACTTGTATGGTACATTTGTTACAATTAATGGACCAAATTAATCAATTGTTATTGACTAGCTTAATTTCTTTTTAAATTTTTAAACAAAATAGAAATAAAGTTCCAGCATTTTCTGCCTGTGTCCTGATGGATTTTCTTACTTACTGCTGATGTAACATTGTTGTTGTTGCTCAGTAGCTGAGTCTTGTCCGACTCTTTGCCACCCCGTGGACTGCAGCACGTCAGGCTCCTCTGTCCTTTACTGTCTCCCAGAGTTTGCTCAGATTTATGTCCATAGAGTCAGTGACACTATCTAACCATCTCATCCTATGCCACCATCTCCTTTTGCCTTCAATCTTTCCCAGCACCAGGGTCTTTTCCAAAGAGTCAGCTCTTTGCATCAAGCTGATGTAATACCCAGAAAGTACAACTCCCAGAATGCACTGCTACTAAGCTTCTTCTCACTCCTCACCTGCGGTTGATGCATCATCCCCAGTCGCTTGCCTCACTTACTATTTCCTCACATCTTCCCCTATTCCTCTCCGATGGTTTCTGCGGTTTTCCATCTTTACCTGAATGTAGAAAGATGGTAGATTGGGGACAGGCAGAGATGAGAAACAAAACTCTTGGTAACTCCCAGAGAAGGACACATGGGGTAAAGAACACTTTCTCTATATTTCAGTTGGTCTGAGCATGGGTCTGTGAGCCAGGGCTGCAGACCATCTTCATCTCTGTGTTTCGGAGGTCATCTAATTTGTGAGGCAATCCTGGGTGCCCTGTGAGTTAAAGCATGGTGGATTAGTCTCCGTCCTGCTCCGTATGCTTTATAATCAGTGTCACTTCTTCTGAGATTATGGACTTGAGTTGCCAGTCTCAGTTGGTAGCTGGCTTTCCTATGACTTTGTGGGCTGTCAATGAGGAGTTGGAAAACACCGCATGAAGGCTGTTAGCCAGGCACTGTTTAGAACCAGAAGTCTCTTTGGCTTACTATGGAAATTCTCCAAGTAGCTTTATTGGGAATTGTGAAACTTAATGAGATAGAGGGTCTGGATGTCTGACAACAGGAGTCTGCCAAATTAAATGTGTTATAAGAAATAAAGCAGACTCTGAGTAGACAAAAGGGCACTATACAACATGCACAAATTCACTCATTGGAGGAAAGTTACATCTGTCCAGCTTGCTCCAGCAAGAGAAAATACACTATAGAAGAATAGTGGAACACCTCAGTAAGAGGGAGCAAGTGGAAGCTTCTTGTAGATTTGGATCTATTCCGGCTGATCTTCAGGGGGGTTGAAGGTAGTGAGGGAGCCAGTTCTGGAATGAATTTTATCTACAAGTGGGAACAATTTGGTGATGGGGTGTCTTAATGGTTGTTTTCTTGGAGGAAAGAGGATTAAAGACAGTAGTCACTGATGAAGAAGTAGCAGGAACACACATCTTATAGCACTTTAGGAAGCTCTGAGTCAAAGCAAGAGTATTTTTGAGCACATTTTCAGCTCAAATAGCAAGGAAGATTTTTACTTTGGGAAACAAACAGACAGCTTCCCTGGTGGTCCGGTGGCAAAGAATTCACCCGCCAATGCAGGAGACATGGGTTTGATGCCTGGTCCAGGAAGATCCCATAAGCCGAGGAGCAACGAAGCCTGTGTGCCACAATTATTGAGCCTGTGCTCTTAAGCCTGGGAGTCACAAATGCTGAGCCCATGAGCCACAACTACTGAAGCCCAAGTGCCCTGGGGCCTGGGCTCCAAAACAAAAGAAGCCACTGCAATGAGAAGCCCGCCCGCTGCAACAAGACTGAAGCCCCCACTTGCTACAATTAGAGAAAAGCCCATGCAGCATCAAAGACCCAGCACAGACAAATGAACAAACAAACAAATAAATAAAAACAATGATAAAAAAGAAACAAGGAAGTAGTCACTGTGCACGTCTGAAGAGGGGGTGTTCAGTCATTGCAAGGTTGCATGACTGCATCTTGGCTTGTTTCAACCATAGACCTCAGGTGGCTTGGTCTGAGCCTTGCTTCTCTTCTGTGAGTGAGTTTGTGTTCTGTTGGGAAAATCACAGCCTGCCCACCAGCTGCCAGCACTGTTTTTCACTTTCTCACATATTATCTCTTTACTCTATTCAACAAGCCAATGATGCAGATACTATTTATATCATTGCATATTACAGATGTGGAAACTGAAGTAAAAGAGGGGTTAAGCAACTTGCCTAACACCATTCCACTTGCTGTTAACCACTGCTCTTACAGAGTCTGGGATGCAAGGAGAACTTCCCCGTTACTTTTCCAGGCATATCAGACAAAGACAACTTTTCACAAGTGCAGCTACTTATATGTTCTCAACAAGGTTCACTAGTTGAGTCCTCAGAGTTTTCTGAAGTAGGAAGAGCAGGAAAACTAGGTCAGAACAGGGAAATGTGTATATACATATCATATGAGACTTGAGTGACTGTCAGTCATCACTATGCTGCCTACAAGCTCTGAGTAAAGTTGCACCTTAGACTGAAGCTCACGTTTGGACTGATAAATGATCTGGTAATAGGTACCAAGTAAAGGAATTGTATTTTAATGAGAAAGATTCTTCTCCTATTTGAGAGCACAGATATGGTATCAGTTCAGTTCAGTCACTTAGTCGTGTCTGATTCTTTGTGACCCCATGGACTTCAGCACGCCAGGCCTCCCTGTCCATCCCCAACTCCCGGAGTCCACTCAAACTCATGTCCATCGAGTCAGTGATGCCACCTAACCGTCTCATCCTCTGTCGTCACCTTCTCCTCCTGCCTTCGATCTTTCCCAGCATCAGGGTCTTTTCAAATGAGTCAGCTCTTCGCATCAGGTGGCCAAAGTATTGGAGTTTCAGCTTCAACATCAGTCCTTTCAATGAACATTTAGGACTGATTTCCTGATCCAATCAGGATGGACTGGTTGGATCTCTTTGCAGTCCAAGGGACTCTCAAGAGTCTTCTCCAATACCATGGTTCAAAAGCATCAATTCCACCAGCCCAGGTTGGATGCATGAGACAAGTGCTCAGGCCTGGTGCACTGTGAAGACCCAGAGGGATCGGGTAGAGAGGGAGGTGGGAGGGGAGATCGGGATGGGGAATACATGTAAATCCATGGCTGATTCATGTCAATGTATGACAAAACCCACTACAATATTGTAACGTAATTAGCCTCCAACTAATAAAAATAAATGAAAAAAAATGAAAAAAAAAAAAGCATCAATTCTTCAGTGCTCAGCTTTCTTTATATTCCAACTCTCACATCCATATATGACCACTGGAAAAACCATAGCCTTGACTAGACAGACCTTTGTTGGCAAAGTAAAGTCTCTGCTTTTTAATATGCTGCCTAGGTATACAGATAAGGTATACTCAAGCTATTAAGTCATTTCCTGGGTTACAAGGGAAGACCATTTGGTGACCTAAGGACATGTAAGAGGAACAAGGTAAGAGACTCTAAGGAAGAAAGCTAAACATACAAGAGATCAGTCATCTTTTTTAAAAAATTAATTTTTAATGGAGTATAGTTGCTTTACAATCTTGTGTTAGTTTCTACTGTACAACATGAGTCAGCCAAACATATACACAGCTTTCCAGGTGGTGCAGTGGTAAAGAACTCACTTGACAATGCAGGAGACAGAGACGTAGGAAACATGGATTCCACCCCTGGTCAAAAAGATTTGTTTTGTTTTGTTTTGTTTTGTTTTGTTTTGTTTTGGCCACGAGGCGTGCAGGATCTTAGTTCCTCAACCAGGTGTTTGAACCCCTACCCCCTGCATTGGAAGGCAAACTTTTAACCACTGGACCACTAAGGAAGTCTCAAAAATGCTTATTATAGAAATGTATATAGCATATAAGTATTCAATATCTTGATTAAGGTGGTAGGTACATGACTGCTTGTGCACGCAAAGTCAATTCAGTCATGTCTGACTCTGTGTGACCCCATGCACTGTAGCCCACCAGGCACCTCTGTCCATGGGATTCTCCAGGCAAGAATACTGGAGTTAGTTGCCATTTTCTTCTCCAGGTGATCTTCTCAACCCAGGGATCAAACTCACATCTCCTGTGTCTCCTGCATTGGCAGTTGGATTCTTTACCATTGAGCCACCATGGAAGCCCCAACAATAGCATTACAATCTCCATTATTTATCATTGTTCTGGAAATTCTTAACAGTGAGGAGACAAATATATGAGGAAAAACTCTTTGATAGAAGGTGACAGACTTTATTTTCTTGGGTTCCAAAACCACTGCAGATGGTGACTGCAGCTATGAAATTAAAAGACGCTTCTTCCTTAGAAGAAAAGCTATAACCAATATAGACAGCATATTAAAAAGCAGAGACATTACTTTGCCAACAAAGGTCCATCCAGTCAAAGCTACGGTTTTTCCAGTAGTCATGGATGTGAGAACTGGACCATAAAGAAGGCTGAGCACCAAAGAACTGATGCTTTTGACCTGTGGTGTTGGAGATGACTCTTGAGAGTCCCTTGGACCACAAGGAGATCAAGCCAGTCAATCCTAAAGGAAATCAATTCTGAATATTCATTAGGAGGACTGATGCTGAAGTTGAAGCTCCAGTACTTTGGCCACCTGATGCGAAGAATTGACTCCTTAGAGAAGACCCTAATGCTGGGAAAGATTGAAGGCAGGAGGAGAAGGGGATGACAGAGGATGAGATGGTTGGATGGCATCACTAACTTGGTGGACTTGAGTTTGAGCAAGCTCCAGGAGTTGGTGATGGACAGGGAAGACTGGTGTGCTGCAGTCCATGGGGTCTCAAAGAGTTGCACATGACTGAATGAATGAACTGAACTATCATTAGCTGTAAATGACAATACTGTTAAATCAGAACTTCAAAAAAATCTTCTGGAAATCTAGAAAAGGAAAATAAATTTCAAATAGCTTGCATTTACAAACTACACTCACAAAAACTTTTTCCAATATAATGTCTACCTGTTGGAAAATACAAAGAAGTCATTTACAACAGCAGTAATAAATATGAAATAACTAAGAGCAGATTGAACAAGGAATATGCTTCAAGTAAAGAAAATGAAAGAGGGGAGGCAGAAAGAGAGAAGGATCATCTCCCTGCATTGGAGGATTCAGCACTTAAAATATAAGAATTCTTTCTAAATTAGTTTATACATTTGATGCAATTCTAATTAAGTTCTCAAAGGGATTTTAAAGTTAATTTAGAAATAGAAAAGAGAAAGAATAACCTAGAAAACATCAGGGAGAAAAAAAGAACAATGAAAGAGAGCTTGCACTAAGAGATGTGGGAACATGGTTTAAATCAATGATAATTAAAGCAAAATGAGTTTCTGGCATCAGAATAAACAAATAAATCAAAGAAACAGCAAAGAAAACCAGGAAACAGAAAGAAAACAAGAAAACAGAAAGAAAACCTGGAAATAGAAGAATTTAGCCCATGATTAAGATGAATTTCAGATTAGTAGCATATAGATGAGCTGCTAAATAAATAGACCTTTATTATGAGTTACCTCTTTTGAAAATAATGGATCTTTATATTACAACTCACTGCAACAAATTCCAAGGAACTGAAGAGTCAATTATGAAAAGTTAAATAAACATGAAAAATTATTTAAAACATTTAGGTAAATATTTTCAGAATTTTGAAGTGAGAAAACCAATACGAAAACTGGAAGGATGAAAACTAAAGCAGGCACCTCTGGAGGTGTCATAACATGATATTTATTCTGTTCTTCAAGCCCATTCAATTTTTAAATTTTTCCTTATTTAGCGTGTATTATTTTTAGCTATTTTAAAGTAGATTTTGAGTGTCAAGAAAAAAAAAGTGCTTATTTGATCTGGGACTCACTGATGACAAGGGCTTCCCTGGTGGCCCTTCGGTAAAGAATCTGCCTGCAATGCAGGAGACCCTCGTTCTGAAGACTGCTGAGCCTGTATCAGTGCCTACAGACAGTGCAGCAATTCCCCACATGGCAGGTGCTTCTTCATATGAGCGTAATTTACAACAATCTCCACACAGGATACTTCATACCACGCCCTTGAAGTCCTTCAGGACAGTTCCCACAGCACTACTATGACTTTATCTTTTTTATTTTCTTACTGAAGTATAGCTGATTTACAATGCTGATTTCCACTGTACAGCAAAGTGACTCAGTGATAAACATATAGACATTCCTTTTTATATTCTTTTCCATTATGGTTTATTTGTGGCTTGGAATCAAGAAAGACCAAGCCAATACTGTTTCCATTGTTATCCTTTTGGACAAGTCCTTTGGGTTGGGAAGACTCCCTGGAGAAGGCAATGGCAACCCACTTCAGTACTCTTGCCTGGAAAATTCCATGGACAGAGGAGCCTGGCAGGCTACAGTCCATGATGTCACAGAGTAGGACACAACTGAGCAACTAACACACACTTTATCAACCAATTCCAAAACACACACACCTGTGCATGTTTTCCTCTCACTTCTCAGAACCCCAGAGTCAAATATCTTAGTTTATAGCCAGGGCCTGAGAGCATTGCCTTTCTCTTGAGGCTCTCTCATGCTCATCTACCTGTCTGGAGTGGTAACACATCCATTAAACATAAAATGTCTCATGACCAACTTGACCAATGGCCAATTTACCTAAAATTTTGTATTCAAATTAGTCATTTTAAGCCATTTTTCAAAGCACATCTGGATTGATTTGGCACTTCTATTAATTGTTACCTGATTTCTTGGAAGACAGGATTGCTATTGTCCTTTGGGGTACCCTTTTTTTATCATGTGGGTTTAAGGACTTTTTTTGCTTCTCTAAAGGTTCTTTCTCCCAAACGTTAGGCTCCTGGCAGGAAATCCTTAGCAAAACCGAGGAATTTCAGATGATATTTATCAAATTCCTCTTTTTTATTCCTCTTGCCTTTTTCTTGCAGACCTATTTTTGTTTTCACTGTGTGCACCTGTGTACCTCATGTATTTATTAGCCACATTAGCATATAGTCATAATCTATTGAGTATTGACATTTTGACAAGAAGATTGAAGATGTGAGAGCTGGATGAATCATAACTGTTCTGAACAGCATGACACATCTTTCAAGACCTACAGTTGGTAAAAATAATAGGAGATTCTGAAATACAAAATATCATTACTAAATGTGTATATTTCCAGAAAAATCGAGTATGTCCTTCCTCTTCTCCTATGTCATTTTATACACATTAAATCCTTTTACATCTCCAAGATGTCCTACTTTCCCTTAACTAATCGTCTTTGGCACAGATTCTCACTTCTTTGGCTTTCCTATCACATCTAGATATAGTTTCTCAAATCATTTCTAAAATATTTACGTATGCTCTGGTTGTTTTGTACATGTTATATATATACACATATATATAGTCTTAAACTATTTGTGTGCTGTGACATTTTCTTCTCATTCTACTGTATTTGCTATGGCACTGAGCAATTGTATTTCAACAAGGGCCAGATTAATTCTTATTGAGTGTATTGGCTTGGCCAAAAGGTTCATTTGGATTTTTCCATAAGATGTTGCCAAAAGACCTGAACGAAATTTTGGCCAACACAAAAAGTTTTTTTTTTAGAAAGATCCCCAAGTTTACCTCCTTTTAAAACAAAAACTTAGATGTTCCAGGTGAATTTATATTTTTATTTTATTTTTCAAAATGTAAAATACTTCTTACATTAAGAAAATAAGACAAGTATATTCTTATGCTATCAAAATTTTCCTGTGAAATGCCACATTTTCTTCTGTGCATCAGTGTTAGATGACTATTTTTAAAAGTCATAAACCGAGACTTCCCTGGTGGTCCAGTTGCTAAAGCTCCACAATCTCAAAGCAGAAGGTCTGGGTTCAAACCCTGGTCGGGGAACTAGATCACACAAGGAATAACCAAGACCTGATGCAGCCAAATAATTTATTTTTTAAAAAGTCATAAATCATAATGATTGTTGAAGGCTAGAGAGCAGTGCCACTGTATAAGTGTGATGATTTATGTCACTAATACAACTTCAGATGCACAATGTCGCAGCCTTGACAGACACCAAAGTCCAATTAGACATCATTTAAATACAAATCCTATGGTCCTGCAAGAGAGAGAGAACTGGTAAAGAACTCAGGATGGAGCAGTAGAGAGACTGATTGAATGAAATTAAGTAGTGCAGTAATTGGACTGGTCGTTGTGTTTCACCAGCTCTGATCCAGAAACAAAGGTTCATTAGGCAAGAGCTTATCTTGAATTTTGAGGACATCAGTTGTGAAATCAATCCTATTTACAGGACATGGACTTGGCGTCCCCAGATGCCCCAGTGCTAATGAAAGGAGGTCAGACTAGACACTTGGGCTGTGGGGAAAATGTTCTAAACGTTTATAACCTCAAATTTCATGAATAGATCAAAATCTCTGGTCCTTACAATTTCATCCAACTGAGAAGTTTGCTCCAGATTGACTTGGGAGGATGGTCGTTGTTAGTTCTAAATGGCAACGACTCTCAGTGCTTAGTACACAAGAGTCCTAAAAGATTTAGAATCAATCACTGAGATAAGGAAATGAGTCAAATTCATGGAATTAATATTGTCAATTTTAAAGTATCTTATAATATAGGTGTGAATTTGGCGTCGTTTTAACCTTTGGATTTAATTTTTTTTAAGTTTTGAGTATGTTAGCCTCCCACTGCTGTCTCAACAAATCACAATAAGTTTAGGGACTTAAAGAACAGAAATCTGTTATCTCACAGTCATGTAGGTCAGAAGACCCACACTGGTCTCACTCTGCTGAAATAAAAGTGTCAGCAGTGGAGACACTGAGGAACAACCGGCTTTAGGCTCAGTCAGGTTGTTGCCAGCATTCAGCTACATGATGCGGTGGGCTAATTTCACAAAAGCCAATAGCATACAGGATAATGTCTCTTAATAAGCCAAGAAAGAAATAACATACTCCAAACCAATGACTGATTAATCATCCTGTTGTGACAGGCAAGGGGAGATGAAAGGAATAAAGGTCATATTTGGTTGAGGTGTACTCTAGTATGATTTGGTACCAGGAAAAGATGGTTCAGCCCACTAAGAGTCTACAAACGTAAAAGCCCCTTATTGCTAGAGCATGTTGCTAGGTAATAACAGGGCTGGGTTGACAGGCATGGTATTCTTTTCCAGTCATTGCATGGTGTTCACCATTACCATGTCAGGAGCTAATGCCCAAGATCTCCAGAGAGCTATTTAGATCAGCAAAGGGTAGCCTTGCCCAGATGGAACACTCTCCGAGAGTCCTCACAAACTCAGTATTTATGGTCTGTGTCCCCTCACCACAGCTGCTTCTTCATATGTTCTTATCAATAATCTCCCAGCAGGGACCCTGAAGAACTTGAGTGCTTAGTGACAAACACAGATGTGGATGATGACATCCTGACTCCCAATATCACTTTTATATCAAAATAGTATTTCACTATTGAAAGCAAATTCATTCTTAACAACTTTGTCATAAACAAGTGGATTTGAAGTTATGGCAAAACTCCAAACACCTCTGCTGTATCGCTCCAGTTCGAACTGGAGATTCCTCTGTCTTCAAGGGGTCTGGGGATTCGATTGGGCCCATCCATATCGAAGATAACTTTCCCATTGTAAGGTGATCCCAGGGCTTCCGCACTGGCTCATGGTACAGAAACTGCCTGCCGATGCAGGAGATGCAAGAAACACAGGTTCCATCCCAGGGTCAGGAAGATGATTCCCTGGAGGAGGAAATGGCAACTTGCTCCAGCATTCTCCCTTGGGAATTCCATGGACAGAGGAGCCTGGCAGGCTACAGTCCATGAGATTGCAAAGAGTCAGACACATCTAAGTGACTGAGCATAAGCACAAGCTAGTCAGGAAACTAAGATCTCATATGCCATGCAGTGCAACAAAAAATTTACAAGAAATGAAATTTTAAAAAGTAAATTTTAAAAGGCCCATAACCTTTATCGCATCTTCAAAATCTCTTTGCCAAAAAATATTGCTTACATACAGAATCTATTAATAAATCTATTAATAAAAGGAAGTGGTACAATTAACTTATTTATAAAACAGAAACAGGCTCACAGATTTACAGAATTTATGGTTACCAGTGGAGAAGTATGGGGGGAAAGGATAGACTGGGAGTTTGGGATGGACATGTACACACTACTGTATTTAAAATGGATAACCAACAAGGACCTGCTGTGTAGCTCAGGGAACTCTGCTCAATGTTATGTGGCAGCCTGGACGGGAGGGGAGTTTGAGGGAGAGTGGATACATGAATATGCATGGCTGAGTTGCTCTGCTGTGCGCCTGAGACTATTACAACATTGTTAATCATCTATAAGCCAATATAAAATAAAAAGTTTAAAAAGTCTCTTGGCCATGTAAAATCAGATGTTCCCTAATTCCAGGGATTAGAATGTGGGGCATCTTTGGCAGACTGTTATTCAGCCTACCACACTGAATAATTAGTTTAACTGGAAGGTATCAGAGTATTTTTTAAGCCTATAAACAGCATTGGAATATTTAAGAGGAATTAAGTCTTCTCGTAACTTGAACTGCCAGATTGACAAATCATATTTAAATGAATGCTTGCCAACTTTTTAAGGTCATAGAACACAAGGAAAATGATAATAGTTGCATAGTAGCCTGTGATTTATCATGATTTATAATAAATATATTTTTTCCTCTTCAGCCATGGTTCCTGACTCACAGCTCCCAAAACCCTTGGAATTTCCTAAGCAGTAGGAGCAATGAAAGCATCTTTTGTTATAATATTTGTTTGTTTGTTTTGTCTTGAAATTGCTTCAGAGTCTTAAAGGTGAAATGAGTGTCTCATTATTCATAACAAGCCCATTTCAGTCACAGTTGAGTTTCTGTTAATGAGATGGCTTTTGGAAATCCCCTCAAGTTGGAGGGATGGTTGCCAAGGGGACTCAAACATGTGATCAGAGGACTGGAACTTTCAGTTCCACTCCTGACATCCAATGGAGAGTGAATCAATTACCAATGATCAGTGACAATCAATTATGTCAGTAGAATAGAGCCTCCATAAAAAAAAACCTAAAGGGTTCAGAGTTTGCAAGTTGGTGAACTAGAATGCATTCACATGTCAGACCCCAGACTCCATGGGGGCAGAAGCTCCTGCATCCAGAATCTCACACCATCTATCCCTTTATCTGGCTATTCCTTAATACCCTTCAATATTTTTTGTAATAAACCAGTAATCTAGTGAGTAAACTGGCTCCCTGAGTTCACTGAGCCTCTCTAGCAAATTATTCAAACCCAAGATGGGGTCTTGGGAACCTCTGATTTATAGCTGCTTGGTCAGAAACACAGGTAACAACCTGGACTTGTGATTGTTGTTTAAGTGGAGCAATGTTGTGGGACTGAGCCCTTAACCTGTAGCATCTAATGCTAACTCCAGATTAGTGTCAGTACTGAGTTAATCTGTGGGACAGCTTGTCAGGGTCTATGAAGTGAGTGAACTGCTTGGCAGTGTGGGAAAAGACACACATTGGAAAACCCCATCCCAAGCATTGGGTGTGTGGTATGAGGTTGTGGTTGTTCCCATTTCAGCTCTTGCACTAAAATGATTTTGTTCACTTTTCTTTTTTTTAACATTTTATTTTGTATTGGAGTACAGATGATTAACACTATCGTGATAGTTTCAAGGTGCACAGCACAGCGATTCAGCCATACATATACATGTGTCCACTCTCCCCCAGACTCCTCTCCCATCCAGGCTTCCACATAACTGTGAGCAGAGTTCCCTGAGCTCGACAGTAGGTCCTTATTAGTCACCCATCTTAAATATAAAGAGTGTACATGTCAATCTCAAACTCCCTAACTATCCCTTCCCCCCATCCTTCCCCCTGATAGCCATCAGTTTGTTCTCTAAGTCTGTGAGTCTATTTCTGTTTTGCAAATCAGTTCAGTTGCACTGTTGGTGGGAATGTAAATAGGTACAGTCACTATGGAGAATGGTATGGAGGTTTCTTAAAAAACTAAAATAGTGCTGCCATATGATCCTGCAATCCCACTCCTGAGCATATAACTGGAGAAAAACGTGGTCTGAAAGGATACAAGCACGCCAATGTTCATGGCAGAACTGTTTACAATAGCCAAGATATGGAAGCTACCCAAAAGTCCATCAATACAGGATGGATAAAGAAGATGTGGTATGTATACACAGTAGAATATTAGCCACAAAAAAGAATGAAATAATGCCACTTGCAGCAACATGGATGGATCTAGAGACTGTCATACTGAGGGAAATAAGTCAGAGAAATATTGTATGATATCACTTATATGCAGAACCTAAAAAAATGACATAATTGAACTTATTTACAAAAATGTTCCCTTTTCTTATGTTCAGTCTGGAAGTCCTTTCAATGTCAGAACCAGCTCCTACAGTCTATGATTCCCCTTTCAGTTCAGTTCAGTTCAGTTGCTCAGTAGTGTCCGGCTCTTTTCAACCCCGTGGACTGCAGCATGCCAGGCCTCACTGTCCATCACCAACTCCCGGAGTTTACTCAAACTTATGTCCATTGAGTCGGTGTTGCCATACAACCATCTCATCCTCTATCGTCCCTTTCTCCTCCTGGCTATAATCTTTCCCAGCATCAGGGTCTTTTCTAATAAGTCAGCCTTTTGCATCAGGTGGCCAAAGTACTGGAGTTTCAGTTTCAGCATCAGTCCTTCCAATGAACATTAAGGACTGATTTTCTTTAGGATGGACTGATTGGATCTCCTTGCAGTCCAAGGGAATCCCAAGAGTTTTCTCCAACACCACAGTTCAAAAGCATCAATTCTTCAGTGCTCAACTTTCTTTATAGTCCAACTCTCACATCCATACATGACTACTGGAAAAACCATAGCTTTGACTAGACAGACCTTTGTTGACAAAGCAATGTCTCTGCTTTTTAATATGCTGTCTAGGTTGGTCATAACCTTTCTTCCAAGGAGTAACCGTCTTTCTATATAAAGGTGGCAGTCACCATCTGCAGTGATTTTGGAACCCCAAAAAATAAAATCAGCCACTGTTTCCCCATCTATTTGCCATGAAGTGAAAGGACTGGCTTAAAGCTCAACATTCAGAAAACTAAGATCATGGCATCTGGTCCCATCACCTCATGGGAAATAGATGGGGAAACAGTGGAAACAGTTTCAGATTTTATTTTTGGGGGGCTTCAAAATGACTGCAGATGGCAATTGCAGCCATGAAATTAAAAGACGCTTACTCCTTGGAAGGAAAGCTATGACCAACCTAGACAATGCATTAAAAAGCAGAGACATTACTTTGCCAATAAAGGTTTGTCTAGTCAAGGCTATGGTTTTTCCAGTGGTCATGTATGAATGTGAGAGTTGGACTGTGAAGAAAGCTGAGCGCCAAAGAATTGATGCTTTTGAACTGTGGTGTTGGAGAAGACTCTTGAGAGTCCCTTGGACTGCAAGGAGATCCAACCAGTCCATCTTAAAGATCAGTCCTGGGTGTTCATTGGAAGGACTGATGCTGAAGCTGAAACTCCAGTACTTTGGCCACCTCATGTGAAGAGTTGACTCATTGGAAAAGACCCTGATGCTGGGAGGGATTGGGGGCAGGAGAAGAAGGGGACGACAGAGGATGAGATGGTTGGATGGCATCACCAACTCGATGGACATGTATTTGAGTAAACTCCGGGAGTTTGTGATGGACAGGGAGGCCTGGCGTGCTGCGATTCACGGGGTCGCAAAGAGTCGGACACTACTGAGTGACTGAACTGAACTGAAATGATGGGACTGGATGTCATGATCTTTGTTTTCTGAATGTTGAACTTAAAGCCAATGTTTTCACTCTCCTCTTTGACTTTCATCAAGAAGCTCTTTAGACCTTCACCTTCTGCCATAAGGGTGGGGTCATCTGTATATCTGATGTTATTGATATTTCTCCCAGCAATCTTGTTTCCAGCTTGTGCTTCATCCTTAGACAGCATATTAAAAAGCAAAGACATTACTTTGTCAACAAAGGTCTGTTTAGTCAAGCTTATGGTTTTTCCAGTGGTCATGTATGGATGTGAGAGTTGGACTATAAAGAAAGATGGGTGGAGAAGGATTGATGCTTTTGAACTGTGGTGTTAGAGAAGACTCTTGAGAGTCCCTTGGACTGCAAGGAGATCCAACCAGTACCTCCTAAAGGAGATCAGTCCTAAATGTTCATTGGAAGGACTGATGTAGAAGCTGAAACTCCAATACTTTGGCGACTGATGTGAAGAGCTGACTCATTGGAAAAGACCCTGATGCTGGGAAAGACTGAGGGCAGCAGGAGAAGGGGACGACAGAGGATGAGATGGTTGGATGGCATCACCAACTCGATGGACATGGGTTTGGGTGGACTCCGCGAGTTGGTGATGGACACGGAAGCCTGGCGTACTGCGGTTCATGGGGTCGCAAAGAGTCAGATACAACTGAGCGACTCAACTGAACTGTGCTTCATCCAGCCAGGCATGTCTCATGATGTACTCTGCATATAAGTTAAATAAGCATGGTGACAATATACAGCATTGACATACTCATTTTCCTATTTGGAACCAATATGTTACACCATGTCCAGTTCTAACTGTTGCTTCCTGACCTGCATACAGATTTCTCAAAAGGCAGATCAGGTGGTCTGGTATGCCCATCTCTTTCAGAATTTTCCACAGTGTACTGTGATCCACACAGTCAAAGGCTTTGGCATAGTCGGTAAAGCAGAAATAGATGTTTTCCTGGAACTCTCTTGCTTTTTTTTATGATCCAGCAGGTATTGGCAATTTGATCTCTAGTTCCTCTGCCTTTTCTAAAACCAGCTTGACCATCTGAAATTTCATGGTTCACATATTGTTGAAGCCTGGCTTGGAGAATTTTGAGCATTACTTTACTAGCATGTGAGATGAGTGCAACTGTGTGGTAGTTTGAACATTCTTTGGCATTGCCTTTCTTACAGATTGGAATGAAAACTGACCTTTTCCATCCTGCGGTCACTGCTGAGTTTTCCAAATTTGCTGGCATATTGAGTTCAGCACTTTCACAGCATCATCTTCAAGGATTTGAAATAGCTTAGCTGGAATTCCATCAGCTCCACTAGCTTTGTTCTTAGTGATGCTTCCTAAGGTCCACTTGACTTCACATTCCAGGATGTCTGGCTCTAGGTGAGTGATCACACCATTGTGATTATCTGGCTCATGAAGATCTTTTTTGTACAGTTTTTCTGTGTATTCTTGCCACCTCTTCTTAATATCTTCTGCCTCTGTTAGGTCTCAACCATCTCTGTCCTTTACTGAGCCCATTTTTGCATGAAATGTTCTCTTGGTATCTCTAATTTTCTTGAAGAGATTTCTGGTTTTTCCCATTCTATTGTTTTTCTCTATTTCTTTGCACTAATCACTGAGGAAGGCTTTCTTATCTCTCCTTGCTATTCTTTGGAACTCTGTATTCAAATGGGTATATCTTTCCTTTTTTCCTTTGCTTTTGGCTTCTCTTCTTTTCATAGCTATTTGTAAGGCCTCCTCAGACAGCCATTTTGCTTTTTTGCATTTCTTTTTCTTGGGGATCATCTTGCTCCCTCTCTCTTGTACAATGTCACAAACCTCCATCCATAGTTCACCAGGCACTCTATCACATATAGTCTCTTAAATCTATTTCTCACTTTCACTGTATAATCATAAGGGATTTGATTTAGGTCATACCTGAATGGTCTAGTGGTTTTCCCTACTTTCTTCTATTTAAGTCTGAATTTGGCAATAAGGAGTTCATGATCTGAGCCACAGTCTGTTCCCGGTCTTGTTTTTGCTGACTGTATAGAGCTTCTCCATCTTTGGCTGCAAAGGATATAATCAATCAGACTTCAGTGTTGACCATCTGGTGATGTCCATGTGTAGAGTCTTCTCTTGTGTTGTTGGAAGAGGGTGTTTGTTGTGACCCGTGCATTCTCTTGGAAGAACTCTATTAGCCTTTGCCCTGTTTCATTTTGTATTCCAAGGCCAAATTTGCCTGTGACTCCAGGTGTTTCTTGACTTCCTACTTTTTTCCCCTGCATTCCAGTCCCCTATAATGAAAAGAACATCTTTTTTGGCTGTTAGTTCTAGAAAGTCTTGTAGGTCTTCATAGAACCATTCAACTTCAGCTTCTTCAGCATTACTGGTTGGGGCATAGACTTGGATTACTGTGATATTGAATGGTTTGCCTTGGAAACAAACAGAAATGATTCTGTCATTTTTGAGACTTCATCCAAGTACTGCATTTCGGACTCTTTTGTTGACTATGAAGGCTACTCACTTCATTTTTTCTAAGGGAGTTTTGCCCACAATAGTAGATATAATGGTCATCTGAGTTAAATTCACCCATTCCAGTCCATTTTCATTTGCTGATTCCTAAAATGTTGATGTTCACTCTTGCCATCTCCTCTTTGATCACTTCCAATTTGCCTTGATTCATGAATCTAACATTCCAGGTTCCTATGTAATATTTCTCTTTATAGCATCGGACCCTGCTTCCCTTCCTCGATTCCCCTTTGCCTTCCTTTTATTCAAGAATGAGATGATTTCTCTTCTTTCTAAATAATCCAACCCTTAGGGGAAGGCAGCCAACCACTTTCTGTAATAATTAAGAGTCAGACCCACCCAAGCAAATTTTCTATGGGTTCCTCTGTCTCCAAATGTCAGGGCTGCATGGTCACTGGGGTCAAGGTTCCCATAACACAGTGCATGAAGCACTACAAGGGGATTTTAGTCATTATTAGTTTTTAAAGGAAAAACTATTTCTCCTCTGTACACTACTATCCCTAGCATACTCACGATCTTTCTGACACCAGAGGTATGGTTTTTTCTACACCAAGCCATTCAGTGATACCATTTGGGTGTGTTCTCAGTTCAGTTCAGCTCAGTTCAGTCGCTCAGTTGCGTCCAACTTTTTGCAATTCCATAGACTGAAGCACGCCAGGCTTTCCCATCCATCACCAACTCCCAGAGCTTTCTCAAACTCAGGCCCATCAAATTGGTGACCACCCATTTATCTCATCCTCTGATGTCCCCTTCTCCTCCAGCCTTCAGTCTTTCCCAGCATCAGGGTCTTTCCCAGTGAGTCAGTTCTTCCCATCAGGTGGCTAAAGTATTGGAGTTTCAGCTTCAGCATCAGTTCTTCCAATGAATATTCAGGGTTGATTTCCTTTACGATTGACTGGTTTGAGCTCCTTGCAGTCCAAGGGACTGTCAAGAGTCTTCTCCAACACCACAGTTCAAAAGCATCAGTTCTTTGGCACTCAGCTTTCTTTATTGTCCAGCTCTCACATCTGTACATAACTACTGGAAACACCGTAGCTTTGACTAGATGGACTTTTGTTGGCAAAGTAATGTCTCTGCTTTTTAATATGCTGTCTAGGTTTTCTTCCAAGGAGCAAGCATCTTTTAATTTCATGGCTGCAGTCACCATCGGCAGTGATTTGGAGTCCCAAAAAATAAAGTCACTCACGGTTTCCATTGTTTCCCCATCTGTTTGCCATGAAGTGGTGGGACTGGATGCCATGATCTTCATTTTCTGAACGTTGAGTTTTAAGTCAGCTTTTTCACTCTCCTCTTTCACTTTCATCAAGAGGATCTTTAGTTCTTCACTTTCTGCCATAAGCGTGGTGTCATCTGCATATCTGAGGTTTTGTTATTTCTCCCAGCAATCTTGATTCCAGCTTGTGCTTCATCCAGTCTGGCATTTCGCATGATGTATTCTGCATATAAGTTAAATAAGCCTGGTGACAATATACAGCATTGACATACTCCTTTCCCTATTTGGAACCAGTCTATTTTTCCATGTCCAGCTCTAACTGTTGTTTCTTGACCTGCATACAGATTTCTCAGGAGGCAGGTAAGGTGGTCTGGTACTCCCATCTCTTGAAGAATTTTCCACAGTATGTTGTGATCCACACAGTCAAAGCCTTTGGCATAGTCCATAAAGCAGAAATAGATATTTTTCTGGAACTCACTTGCTTTCTTGATGATCCAAAGGATGTTGGCAATTTGATTCTGGTTCCTCTGCCTTTTCTAAATCCAGCTTGAACATCTGGAAGTTCATGGTTCACACACTGTTGAATCCTAGCTTGGAGAATTTTGAACATTACTTTGCTAGCATGTGAGATGAGTGTAACTGTGGGGTAATTTGAACATTCTTTAGCATTGCCTTTCTTAGGGATTGGAAGGAAAACTGACCTTTTCCAGTCCTGTGGCCACTGCTGAGTTTTCCAAATTTGCTGGCATATTGAGTGCAGCACTTTCACAGCATCATCTTTTAGGATTTAAAATAGTTCAGCTGGAATTCCATCATCTCCACTAGCTTTGTTCTTAAAGATGCTTCCTAAGGCCCACTTGACTTCACATTCCAGGATGTCTGGCTCTAGGTGAGTGATCACACCATCATGGTTATCAGGGTCAGGAAGATCTTTTTTGTGTAATTCTTCTGTGTATTCTTGCCACCTCTTCTTAATATCTTCTGCTTCTGTTAGGTTCATACCATTTCTGTCCTTTATTGAGCCTATCTTTGCATGAAAATTTTCCTTTGTATCTCTAATTTTCTTGAAGAGATCTCTAGTCTTTCTCACTCTATTGTTTTCCTTTATTTCTTTGCACTGATCACTGAGGAAGTCTTTCTTATCTCTCCTTGCTATTCTTTGGAACTCTGCTTTCAGATGCTTTTATGTTTCCTCTCTTTCTCTGCCTTTGGCTTTTCTTCTTTTCTCAGGTATTTGTAAGGCCTCCTCAGCCATTTTGTCTTTCTGCACTTCTTTTTCTTGGGGATCGTCTTGATCACCATCTCCTGCACAATGTCAAGAACCTCCATCTATGGAGATTCTTCAGGCACTCTGTCCATCAGGTCCCATCCCTTGAATCTATTTCTCACTTCCACTGTGTAATCATACGGGATTTTATTTAGGTCATACCTAAATGGTCTAGTGGTTTTCCCTACTTTCTTCAATTTAAGTCTGAATTTGGCAATAAGGAGTTCACGATCTGAGCCACAGTCAGCTCCCGGTCTTGTTTTTGCTGACTGTATAGAGCTTCTCTGTCCTTGGCTGCAAAGAATATAATCAATCTGGATGTGTTCCAGTTCAACTCAATTTTTACACTATATACATCAGATTCCACAGGTTGAGGGCTCAATCCCACAAGACTACCCCACACCCCACTTTAAATGCCAATCTTGGTTCCAAGTTGTCACCAGCTATAAACCAGAGGTTCCTACAGCCCTCTCCTCAGGGTCAATAATTTGCTAGAAAAATTTACAGCAGGGGTCCCCAATCTCTGGGATCTAATGTCTCATGACCGGAAGTAGGGCTGATGTAATAATAATAGAAATAAAGTGCACAATAAAAGTAACACACTTGAATCATCCTGAAACCATCTCCCCACTCCCTGGTCAGTGAAAAAATTGTCTTCCATGAAACCAGAGCCTGGTGCCAAAAAGGTTGGAGACCACTGGTATACAAGACTCAGGAAAACAATTTACTTATGATATTTCTGGTTTATTATAAAAGGATACAACTCAGGAACAACCAGATGGAAGAGCTATAGGAAACGGGGGGAGGGGCAGAGTTTCCGTGACTTCTTCAAATAAACCACCCTCCCAGCACCTCCCCATTCTCACTAACCTGGAGTGTCTCTGAACCTCCTGCTTCAGGAATTTTTTATAGAGGCTTCTTTACAGATGAATGATTAATTGAATCACTGGTGATGAATCTCAACATCTCCTGCCCCTTTCCACGCTCCAGAGCTGAAAGTTCCAATCCTCTAATCACATGTTTTGATGGATGGAAGTAGAGTCCAATACTGTAAAGAACAATATTGCATAGGAACCTGAAATGTTAGGTCCATGAATTGAGGTAAATTGGAAGTGGTCAAACAGGAGATGGCAAGAGTGGACATCGACATTTTAGGAATCAGTGAACTAAAATGGACCGGAATGGGTGAATTTAACTCAGATGACCATTATATCTACTACTGTGGGCAGGAATCCCTTAGAAGAAATGGAGTAGGCCTCATACTCAGCAAAAGAGTCCAAAATGCAGTTCTTGGGTGCAATTTCACAAACTACAGAATGATCTCTGTTCATTTCCAAGGCAAACCATTCAATATCACAGTAATCCAAGTCTGTGCCCCAACCAGTAATGCTGAAGAAGACCTACAAGACTTTCTAGAACCAACACCCAAAAAGATGTCCTTTTCATTATAGGGGACTGGAATGCAAAAGTAGGAAGTCAAGAAACACCTGGAGTCACAGGCAAGTTTGGCCTTGGAGTACAAAATGAAGCAGGGCAAAGGCTAACAGAGTTTTGCCAAGAGAATGCACTGGTCATAGCAAACACCCTCTTCCAATAGCACAAAACAAGAGTACACATGGACATCACCAGATGGTCAACACTGAAATCAGATTGATTATATTCTTTGCAGCCAAAGATGGAGAAGCTCTATACAATCAGCAAAAACAAGACTGGGAGCTGACTGTGGCTCAGATCCTGAACCCCGTATTGTCAAATTCAGACTTAAATTGAAGAAAATAGGGAAAACCACTAGACCACTCAGGTATGACCTAAATCAAATCCCTTACAAAGTGGAAGTGAGAAATAGATTCAAGGGATTGGATCTGATGGACAGAGTGCCTGAAAAAGTGCTAAGTCACTTCAGTCATGTCTGACTCTGTGCAACCCTGTGGACTATAGCCCATCAGGCTTCTCCATCCATGGGGTTCTCCTGGAAAACATATATTTCAATATAGGATATAAACATATTATATGTAGTATAATAAAATATATATATATATATTTCTTCATATAGTATAGTATCAAAGGCAGAAAGCCCAGTATGGTTAGTACGTAGTAAGGAAGGATAATAGAAGAAAAAGTACAGGGGAGATTTAGCTATTATCATACTTATTTTAGAGATGGGAGAACTTAACCTTAGAAACTTGCTTAAGATTACATATTCAGAATTACATCTATAAGTGAAGAAAGCAAAATTCAATTCTAGTGCTTAAATCTTTCATACAACTTTACCTCTGGTGAGTGGGATGATGTTGCAGAATTGTAAAACTAAAAATATAGATTGAGACCACATCTGAAGGGCCTTGTGAAATGTGAAATAAAATGGAGTCATTTATGTCAAAGTAGTTTTAAAATGGAGCTGGGAGGATATTAAAGAGTGGACTTAACATACATCCTTTAAACTGGGCCAAACCACAAATATCCCAAGGACTCTGCAAAAGCATCTGCAATTTGTCAAAACAACAGACTTTTTTTTTAACCTCTCCCTACTGATAGCCTCCACAATCAATCATAATTAGCCCAGACTAGCTTCTGCCTCCAACTTCAATTAAAATTCTTCATAGCTTGAACCTCCCTATGTTTTTAGAAGTCCCTGACTTTTACTCCCTAGTAAGACATTGTTTGGGTTGCTACCCAAATCTGTGTCCCCTTAATTGCAATTCTTTTATGCCAGATAAATGTTTTCTGCTTGATTATTGCCTGGTGGATTTATTCAGGTTGATAGCCTTGACTGTCATACTGAGGATCTGAGCTTTAATTCTCTGGTCTGGGGAATAAAGAACCATTAAAAATTTTTTAAGGGAAGTAAAGATAAGACACCTGTGTTTTCAGCTGTTCTTAGATTTTAAAAATCAGCCTTCACAGCAAGGGTGGGATGATTTGAGAGAATAGCATTGAAACATGTATATTACCGTAGGTGAAATAGATCACCAGTCCAAGTTCAATACATGAAACAGGACACTCAAAGGCGGTGCACTGGGACAACGCTGAGGGATGGGATGGGGAGGGGGCAGGAGAGGGGTTCAGGATGGGGGACACATGTACAC
The DNA here is from genome assembly GCF_033118175.1 of Dama dama. Classification (NCBI taxonomy): domain Eukaryota; kingdom Metazoa; phylum Chordata; class Mammalia; order Artiodactyla; family Cervidae; genus Dama; species Dama dama. The sequence continues at coordinate 36,676,723 of NC_083696.1, read as the reverse complement.
CCACGGCTGATTAATGTCAATGTATGACAAAACCCACTACAATATTGTAAAGAAATTAGCCTCCTATTAAAATAAACTAATAAATTTTTTTAAATTAGCCTTCAATATTTTGTTAGGAAGATCTTGTTTTAACTTCCATGACTTCTTAAGAAGAGAAGAGATGGTGTAGAAGGAGAAAATGAAATTCCTGAGAAGTTGGATCCCATTTCAAAAATGATAGAAAGGGCCATTCCAGCATCTGGTCTCATCAAAATTCAGATTTCTTGATTAGCTTGTTGGAGATCTCAAGCCTTCACTTGTCACATTGTGAGAAGTACAGTCAATGCCAATATTCAGAATGACGGAAGCAGCTTGGTGTATCAATTGGTCCTCAACTAATATTTGTTGTACTGAATGGAGAAACTGCCAGTTTCTCAGTGATCAAAGACTTGATGCAGTCTCAATCAATCACTGTGAGGTTTCAAAGAAAAGTTTCCTTTATAATCCTTAGTTAATTACAAAATTCAATTTGCCCTTTTCCCAAGTATGTTCACTAGGCAAGTAGGGCTTTATTGGAGGAGGAGGGAAAAACTCCCCCAGATGACACAGTTAGCATTTAGAAGATTTCCTTTATTGTTTAGTCGTTCTGTCGTGTCCAACTCTTTGTGACCCCATGGACTGCAGCACACCAGGCTCCCCTGTCCCTGACTATCTCCTGGAGCTTGCTCAAACTCCTGTCCATTGAGTCAGTGATGCCATCTAACCATCTCATCCTCTGTCGCCCCCTTCTCCTCCTGCCTTCAATCTTTCCCAGCATCAGGGTCTTTTCCAATAAGAAAGCTCTTCACATCAAGTGACCAAAGTATTGCAGCTTCAACTTCAGCATTAGTCCTTCCAATGAATATTCAGGGTTGATTTCCTTTAGGATTGACTAGTTTGATCTCCTCTCTGTCCAAGGGACTCTCAAGAGTCTTTTTCTCCAGCATCACAATTCTTATATATTAATATATGGCTGTCACTTTTCAGCTTGATATTAACTAAATACCAGGAAAATATGTATGTAGAGAAATGTGTCTAAAAGTATTGATAATGCTAGCTCTGGTTTTGCCACACAGTAATGGTGTGGCCTTTGTAACTTATTCTCTTTTACCATTAATTTATCTTTTGTGAAACCATGAAATTACTACTTACTTCATAGATTTTGTGAGATTAATGATATTATCTGTGTAAAATTATTAGTGTAATGCCTGTGAAATATTGGATTAATAAATATTAGTTTCTATTTTTATCAATCATACTCTACCCAAGTTCACTGTGATTTTCAAACAGTGCTATCTTAGCAATTCTAATAAAATTAAATGTGACAGGCATTTCCAACAGTAATAGAGTTTTAAAGCTTCTGAAATTGCTCTGTGGCTAAAAATAAGGCTTTGAGGATTCACTCTCTTTGAATGTACAATTAAATTGTACAATAGAGAAGATGCAGTGGACTTTACTCATTTTTTAAGTGTAGTTGACTTACAATATTATGTTATTTCAGGTGTACAATACAGTGATTTGATATTTTTATAGATTACACCCTATATAAAGTTATTATAAAATATTGTCTATATCCCTGTTCTGTATCTTGTATCTTATCTTACACCCTAATAGTTTGTACCTCGTAATCCCCTTCCCCACCCTGCCCCTTCCCCCCCAACTCTTCTGCCCACTGGTAACCCAATTTTTCTTTTTTTTATGGCAATTTGTCAACAAAGGTCTGTCTAGTCAAAGCTATGGTTTTTCCAGTAGTCGTGTATGGATGTGAGAGCTGAACTATAAACAGGGCTGAACACAGAAGAATTGATGCTTTTAAACTGTGGTGTTGGAGAAGACTCTTGAGAGTCCCTTGGACTGCAAGGAGATCCAACCAGTCCATCCTAAAGGAGATCAGTCCTAGGTGTTCATTGGAAGGACTGATGCTGAAGCTGAAACTCCAATATTTTGACCACCTGATGCAAAGAGCTGACTCATTGGAAAAGACCCTGATGTTGGGAAAGATTGAAGGCAGGAGGAGAAGGGGACGACAGAGGATGAGATGGTTGGATGGCATCACCGACTCAAAGGACATGAGTTTGGGTAAACTCCAGGAGTTGGTGATGGACAGGGAGGCCTGGTGTGCTGCAGTTCATTGGATCACAGAGTCTGACGCGACTGAACGGCTGAAATGAACTGAATATTCTACTGTGTGTATACACACATACACACATATATATGTGTGTGTACATACCACATCTTCTTTATCCATTCATCTGTTGATGTTGCTCAAGTTGCTTCCATATCTTGACTATCATAAATAGCACTTCTATGAACAATGTGTATATGTATGCTCAATTGTGACCCCATGGACTATAGCCTCCCAGGCTCCCCTGTCCATAGAATTTTCCAGGCAAGCATACTGGAGTGGGTTGCCATTTCCTTCTCCAGGGCATCTTTCTGATCTTGGGATTGAACTCGTGACTCCTGCATTGGCAAGCGGATTCTTTACCACTCTGCCTCCTGGAAAGCCTCCATGGACATTAGGGTGCATGTATCTTTTCAAATTATTGCTTTCATTTTCTATGGATATATACTCAGAAGCAGAATTGCTCATATAGTCATTCTATCTTTAATTTTTTTCTTTGAGAAATCAGGATGAGATTTCAATGATGAAGATCAAGGTATTCAAGAAACAGACTTGATTATCTCAACCATGAAAAATAATTCTGCAAAGGATCTTTTGTTCTCTCAATTGATACTTCCCTTACTTAAATGCTCTTGAACTTTTCTCCTTTAATCCCATCCTGTTTCCAGGCCCAATTTAAACATTGGTCTTTAGTCTCCAAAATAATCCCATTGATATCAACTCTTCCTCTTCCAAAGGTGACTGGCATTGAGCATCTATGTCAGAGGCTGAGCAGTGATTATCTCCAATAGAAAACATTATGATCCTATATTGTTGTATTTACAGTAACTTAATGACTGTTAGTTTTGTATGTGTATAACTTCTCCATTTCACTGGAAGCTCCTTAAGGGCAATAAAGAAACAGTAGATAAGTTATTGTATTGCATAACTCCTGGCCCATAAAAGATATTGGCCCATTCCAAAAATGTTGTTACATTTAATTGAATGCTAAATGGAGAAATATCCAGAGTTTGTCTTTTTGGTGCCCTGAGGTGTTCCTCATTCACTTTATGCCTATTATGAATATTTAAAAATCATCAGCCAAATGTCATTTGATCCCAGAGGGTCACTGATGAGAGGAGTAAAAACCATCAGCTCTGGGGGCTCAGTGGTAGAGTGGGGTGAGTGGAGGAGAATGAACTCTCAATTGAGTTGAATCTAAAAGCTCAGGCAAGTTTGAGAACATTGTTTTCCCTGACCTTCTATATTGTTTTCAATTGCAAGTTTTCCCATCTCAGCCCAGAGATTTAACTAGTGGTCCCTCAAATTCTTTGGCCCGTGATCAAACGAGGGCACAGTTCATTGAGAAGAGAAGATTTCAAGGGTATTTATTTCCTGGTTGGATAAATCATTTCCCACAAGCATCTAGCAAAGCGGTTGTGAAACAATCTCCTGCTTTGCTAAGCATCTGCTAACAAACTCAAAGCCAAAAGCACAGATAAACATGATTTTGTTTGTCTGTCCTTGGAATGATCAGGCCATAATAATTTATAAGAGGGACTAGTTCCCCCAACCTACCTTGGTATTCCTGGATTGCTAAGCAACTTTCAAAGGTAATAATAGATATCTTGGAACCATTTTTAATGTTTCATAAGAACATAATGGATGAGACCCATAAAAATGAACATTCTAGAAATATTAATCCCACTAATAATTAGACAAATGCAAATCAAAACTACAATGAGGTACCATCTCACATGCTGTTGGTCAGAATGGCCATCATCAAAAAGTCTACAAATAATAAATGCCAGAGAGGGTGTGGGAAAAAGGAACCCTCTTACACTGTTAGTGAAAATGTAAATTGATACAGCCACTATGGAGAACAGTATGGAGGTTCCTTTTAAAAATTAAAAGTAGAACTACCATATGACCCAGCAATCCCACTCCTGAACATATACCCAGAGAAAACCATAATTATTTGTATTTTTAAAGCTTAATGGTAAAAACACATCTATTGGCAATATGACTCTAAAAGTTAACACCAACAGTTAAGGTTTTGTTTTGGGGGCTGGAATCCTGTCTCCAGCTCATTAGCAGGTGTGATTCTCTGTTTTAAATGTCTTAAATATTTTGTATTAATGAAGCATATTTTTAAATAGAAAAAATTACTTAATATACAACACAAAGCCCATTTCACAGATCAAAACTTTCAAAATAATAGGATCAAAAGAAGAATATATTATAGGAAGAATATTATTTGCCAAACAGTTCAAAAACTAACATAGAGCATATCTGGCATATAGTTAAGATTCAATTCATGTTTGTTGAATAAGAGAATGAATAGATCAGACTCATCATTAGAAGATTTAAAGAAGGAAGGTCTAAATGTTAACCCACTCACAATCATGTAACTGTCAGGAGACAGAGGAAGTCTCAAAACCAGGTCTTCTATCTCCAACAAAACACAGTGGATTATTTTACAAGGAAAACTCTAGCTGAGGGAAAGAAGAGACTTAGGTTTAATTTAGTTCAGCCTAACATCAAAGTGGGCTTCCCTGGTGGTTCAGTCTGTAAAGAATCTGCCTGCAATGCAGGAGACCCAGGTTCAATCAATGGGTCAGGAAGATCCCCTGGAGGTGGGCATGGCAACCTACTCCAGTATTCTTGCCTGGAAAATTCCATGGACAGAGGAACCTGGTGGGCTATAGTCCATGGGGTCTCAAAGAGTTGGACACAACTGAGCAACTAACACATACACACACATAGTGGAATGATGTGTAATTTTGTTCTGTATTTTACAAGTCTATTGTAAATGTGTTATCATACTTTCATAATTTAAAAAAAAAATTTTTTTAAGGAAAAGAAAAAGAAAAAACTGGAACGTTTTGTATCTAGTGCGGGCCCTCTTCCTGGGTTAGGACAGCCATCTTCTATCCTCTCATTGTGGAAGGTTGAAGGGAGCTCTCCCGGTCTCTTTTATAAAAGCACTAATTCCATTCATGAGGGCTCCACCCTCATAATGTAACCCTCCTCCAACTATTATGACACTGAAGATTAGATTTCAACATATGAATTTGGTGGAGAACATGAACATTCAATCCATACCAGGTAGTTAATAAGCAGGACTAAAAAGAGTCCCTCTTCTTATGCTTATCACTTGTCCTTCATACCCTGGATACAAGCCATCAGCATCTGCCATGCTGAGGACCAATGGTCCAAAAAATGCCAGGAGAACATGACCTCCATGAGAGAAACATCATTTTACTTGTTCCATTATGTGTATGTCTTGTCAACTGCAAATTGGCACTTACCAAGAGCATTGCCAATGACATTGGCAAGAGCATTTGCCATCTGCCTCTGTAGAGATTGAATCCCATGCTGCTTTAGCTCTTGACCTTCAACAACCCCTGAGGGAGTTCAGAGTGGAGTGAGGCACTCTGTGCTCCAAGGAATCTGGTGGGACAGGTCTTTAGATAATTGGATGTTTTTAGGAACAGATTTTATGACCTCAATCCTTGCATCTCCTCATATCTCAGTTCAGTCCAGTTCAGTTCAATTCAGTCACTCAGTCGTGACCAACTCTTTGCAACCCCATGGACTGCAGCATGTCAGTCCTCCCTGTCCATCACCAACTCCTGGAGTTTACTTAAACTGATGTCCATTGAGTCAGTGATGCCATCCAACAATCTCATCCTCTGCCGTCCCCTTCTCCTCTTGCCTTCAATCCTGCCCAGCATCAGTGTCTTTTCAAATGAGTCAGTTCTTCACATCAGATGGCCAATATTGGAGTTTCAGCTTCAACATCAGTACTTCCAATGAACTTTCAGTACTGATTTCCTTTAGGATGAACTGGTTGGATCTCCTTGCAGGCCAAGGGACTATCAAGAGTCTTCCCCAACACCACAGTTCAAAAGTATCAATTCTTCAGCACCCAGCTTTCTTTATAGTCCAACTGTCACATCCATACATAACCACTGGAAAAACCATAGCCTTGACTAGACAGACATTTGTTGGCAAATTAAGTCTCTGCTTTTCAATATGCTGTCATAACTCTTCTTCCAAGGAGTAAGTGTCTTTTTATTTCATGGCTGCAATCACCATCTGCAGTAATTTTGGAGCACAAAAACAAAGTCTGACACTGTTTCCACTGGTTCTCCATCTATTTGCCATGAAGTAATAAGACCTGATGCCATGATCTTTGTTTTCTGAATGTTGAGCTTTAAGCAAACTTTTTCATTCCACTTTTTCACTTTCATCAAGAGGCTCTTTAGTTCTTCACTTTCTTCCATAAGGGTGGTGTCATCTGCATATCTGAGGTTTTGATATTTCTCCCGGCAGTCTTGATTCCAGCCTGTGCTTCTTCCAGCCCAGCGTTTCTCATGGTGTACTCTGCATATAAGTTAAATAAGCAGGGAGACAATATACAGCCTTGACGTACTCGTTTTCCTATTTGGAACCAATATGTTACACCATGTCCAGTTCTAACTGTTGCTTCCTGACCTGCATATAGGTTTCTCAAGAGGCAGGTCAGATGGTCTGGTATGCCCATCTCTTTCAGAATTTTCCACAGTTTATTGTGATCCACACAAAGGCTTTGGCATAGTCAATAAAGCAGAAATAGATGTTTTCCTGGAAATCTCTTGCTTTTTCAATGATACAGCGGTTATTGGCAATTTGATCTCTGGTTCCTCTGCCTTTTCTAAATCCAACTTGAACATCTAGAAGTTCATGGTTCACGTATTGTTGAAGCCTGGCTTGGAGAATTTTGAGCATTACTTTTCTAACATGTGAGATGAGAGCAACTGTGCGGTAGTTTGAGCATTCTTTGGCATTGTCTTTCTTTGGGATTAAATTGAAAACTGACCTTTTCCAGTCCTGTGGCCACTGCTGAGTTTTCCAAATTTGCTGGCATATTGAGTTCAGCACTTTCACAGCATCATCTTTCAGGATTTGAAATAGCTCAACTGGAATTCCATCACCTCCACTAGCTTTGTCCATAGTGATGCTTCCTAAGGCCCACTTGACTTCACATTCCAGGATGTCTGGCTCTAGGTGAGTGATCACACCATTGTGATTATCTGGCTCATGAAGATGTTTTTGTACAGTTTTTCTGTGTATTCTTGCCACCTTTTCTTAATATCTTCTGCTTCTGTTAGGTCCATACCATTTCTGTCCTTTATTAAGTCCATCTTCGCATGAAATGTTCTCTTAGTATCTCTAATGTTCTTGAAGATATCTCTAGTCTTTCCCAGTCTATTGTTTTCCTCTATTTCTTTGTATTGATCACTGAGGAAGGTTTTCTTTTTTTTTTTTTTTTTTTCAGTTCTCACACCCCTGTTTCTTTTTCTTGTTGTTGTTGTTTGTTTTTTTGTTTTTGTTTTTGTTTTCTACTGAACATATTTTTTTTCCCCCTTTATTTATTTATTTATTTTTTCAGTGGGTTTTGTCACACATTGATATGGATCAGCCATAGATTTACACGTATTGCCCATCCCGATCCCCCCTCCCACCTCCCTCTCCACCTGATTCCTCTGGGTCTTCCCAGTGCACCAGGCCCGAGCACTTGTCTCATGCATCCCACCTGGGCTGGTGATCTGTTTCACCATAGATAATATACATGCTGTTCTTTCAAAACATCCCACCCTCACCTTCTCCCACAGAGTTCAAAAGTCTGTTCTGTACTTCTGTGTCTCTTTTTCTGTTTTGCATATAAGATTGTCGTTACCATCTTTCTAAATTCCATATATATGTGTTAGTATACTGTAATGTTCTTTATCTTTCTGGCTTACTTCACTCTGTATAATGGGCTCCAGTTTCATCCATCTCATTAGAACTGGTTCAAATGAATTCTTTTTAATGGCTGAGAAATATTCCATGGTGTATATGTACCACAGCTTCCTTATCCATTCATCTGCTGATGGGCATCTAGGTTGCTTCCATGTCCTGGCTATTATAAACAGTGCTGTGATAAACATTGGGGTGCACGTGTCTCTTTCAGATCTGGTTTCCTCAGTGTGTATGCCCAGAAGTGGGATTGCTGGGCCATGTGGCAGTTCTATTTCCAGTTTTTTAAGAAATCTCCACACTGTTTTCCATAGCGGCTGTACTAGTTTGCATTCCCACCAACAGTGTAAGAGGCTTCCCTTTTCTCCACACCCTCTCCAGCATTTATTGCTTGTAGACTTCTGGATAGCAGCCATCCTGACTGGCATGTAATGGTACCTCATTGTGGTTTTGATTTGCATTTCTCTGATAATGAGTTATGTTGAGCATCTTTTCATGTGTTTGTTAGGCATCTATATGTCTTCTTTGGAGAAATGTCTGTTTAGTTCTTTGGCCCATTTTTTGATTGGGTCATTTATTTTTCTGGAATTGAGCTGCAGGAGTTGCTTGTATATTTTTGAGATTAATCCTTTGTCTGTTTCTTCATTTGCTATTATTTTCTCCCAATCTGAGGGCTGTCTTTTCACCTTACTTATAGTTTCCTTTGTTGTGCAAAAGCTTTTAAGTTTCATTAGGTCCCATTTGTTTAGTTTTGCTTTTATTTCCAATATTCTGGGAGGTGGGTCATAGAGGATCTTGCTGTGGTTTATGTCGGAGAGTGTTTTGCCTATGTTCTCCTCTAGGAGTTTTATAGTTTCTGGTCTTACATTTAGATCTTTAATCCATTTTGAGTTTATTTTTGTGTATGGTGTTAGAAAGTGTTCTAGTTTCATTCTTTTACAAGTGGTTGACCAGCTTTCCCAGCACCACTTGTTAAAGAGGTTGTCTTTTTTCCATTGTATATCCTTACCTCCTTTGTCAAAGATAAGGTGTCCATAGGTTCGTGGATTTATCTCTGGGCTTTCTATTCTGTTCCATTGATCTATATTTCTGTCTTTGTGCCAGTACCATACTGTCTTGATGACTGTGGCTTTGTAGTAGAGTCTGAAGTCAGGCAGGTTGATTCCTCCAGTTCCATTCTTCTTTCTCAAGATTACTTTGGCTCTTCGAGGTGTTTTGTATTTCCATACAAATTGTGGAATTCTTTGGTCTAGTTCTGTGAAAAATACCGTTGGTAGCTTGATAGGGATTGCATTGAATCTATAGATTGCTTTGGGTAGAATAGCCATTTTGACAATATTGATTCTTCCAATCCATGAACACGGTATGTTTCTCCCTCTGTTTGTGTCCTCTTTGATTTCTTTCAACAGTGTTTTATAGTTTTCTATGTATAGGTCTTTTGTTTCTTTAGGTAGATATAGTCCTAAGTATCTTATTCTTTTTGTTGCAATGGTGAATGGTATTGTTTCCTTAATTTCTCTTTCTGTTTTTTCATTGTTAGTATATAGGAATGCCAGGGATTTTTGTGTGTTAATTTTATATCCTGCAACTTTACTATATTCATTGATTAGCTCTAGTAATTTTCTGGAAGAGTCTTTAGGGTTTTCTATGTAGAGGATCATGTCGTCTGCAAACAGTGAGAGTTTCACTTCTTCTTTTCCTATCTGGATTCCTTTTACTTCTTTTTCTGCTCTGATTGCTGTGGCCAAAACTTCCAACACTATGTTGAATAGTAGTGGTGAGAGTGGGCACCCTTGTCTTGTTCCTGATTTCAGGGGAAATGCTTTCAATTTTTCACCATTGAGGGTGATACTTGCTGTGGGTTTGTCATATATAGCTTTTATTATGTTGAGGTATGTTCCTTCTATTCCTGCTTTCTGGAGAGTTTTAATCATAAATGGATGTTGAATTTTGTCAAAGGCTTTCTCTGCATCTATTGAGAGAATCATATGGTTTTTATCTTTCAATTTGTTAATGTGGTGTATTACATTGATTGATTTGCGGATATTAAAGAATCCTTGCATTCCTGGGATAAAGCCCACTTGGTCGTGGTGTATGATTTTTTTTAATATGTTGTTGGATTCTGTTTGCTAGAATTTTGTTAAGGATTTTTGCATCTATGTTCATCAGTGATATTGGCCTGTAGTTTTCTTTTTTTGTGGCATCTTTGTCTGGTTTTGGAATTAGGGTGATGGTGGCCTCATAGAATGAATTTGGAAGTTTACCTTCCTCTGCAATTTTCTGGAAGAGTTTGAGTAAGATAGGTGTTAGCTCTTCTCTAAATTTTTGGTAGAATTCAGCTGTGAAGCCATCTGGTCCTGGGCTTTTGTTTGCTGGAAGATTTTTGATTACAGTTTTGATTTCCTTGCTTGTGATGGGTCTGTTAAGATCTTCTATTTCTTCCTGGTTCAGTTTTGGAAGGTTATACTTTTCTAAGAATTTGTCCATTTCATCCAAGTTGTCCATTTTATTGGCATAGAGCTGCTGGTAGTCGTCTCTTATGATCCTTTGTATTTCAGTGTTGTCTGTTGTGATCTCTCCATTTTCATTTCTAATTTTGTTAATTTGGTTCTTCTCTCTTTGTTTCTTAATGAGTCTTGCCAATGGTTTGTCAATTTTGTTTATTTTTTCAAAAAACCAGCTTTTAGCTTTGTTGATTTTTGCTATGGTCTCTTTTGTTTCTTTTGCATTTATTTCCGCCCTAATTTTTAAGATTTCTTTCCTTCTGCTAACTCTGGGGTTCTTCGTTTCTTCCTTCTCTAATTGCTTTAGATGTAGAGTTAGGTTATTTATTTGGCTTTTTTCTTGTTTCTTGATGTAAGCCTGTAATGCTATGAACCTTCCCCTTAGCACTGCTTTTACAGTGTCCCATAGGTTTGGGGTTGTTGTATTTTCATTTTCATTCATTTCTATACATATTTTGATTTCTTCTATGATTTGTTGGTTATTCAGAAGCATGTTATTTAGCCTCCATATGTTTGAATTTTCAACAATTTTTTTCCTGTAATTGAGATCTAATCTTACTGCACTGTGGTCAGAAAAGATGACTGGAATGATTTCAATTTTTTTGAATTTTCCAAGGCCAGATTTATGGCCCAGGATGTGATCTATTCTGGAGAAGGTTCCGTGTGCACTTGAGAAAAAGGTGAAGTTGATTGTTTTGGGGTGAAATGTCCTATAGATATCAATTAGGTCTAGCTTGTCCATTTTGTCATTCAAAGTTTGTGTTTCCTTGTTAATTTTCTGTTTAGTTGATCTATCCATAGTTGTGAGTGGGGTATTAAAGTCTCCCACTATTATTGTGTTACTGTTAATTTCCTCTTTCATACTCGTTAGCATTTGCCGTACATATTGCGGTGCTCCTATGTTGGGTGCATATATATTTATAATTGTTATATCTTCTTCTTGGATTGATCCTTTGATCATTATGTAGTGTCCTTCTTTGTCTCTTTTCACATCCTTTATTTGAAAGTCTATTTTACTTGATATGAGTATTGCGACTTCTGATTTCTTTTGGTCTCCGTTTGCGTGAAATATTTTTTTCCAGCCCTTCACTTTTAGTCTGTATGTGTCTCTTGCTTTGAGGTGGGTCTCTTGTAGACAGCATATATAGGGGTCTTGTTTTTGTATCCATTCAGCCAATCTTTGTCTTTTGGTTGGGGCATTCAACCCATTTACATTTAGGGTAATTATTGATAGGTGTGGTCCCGTTGCCATTTACTTTGTTGTTTTGGGTTCACGTTTATACAACCTTTCTGTGTTTCCTGTCTAGAGAAGATCCTTTAGCATTTGTTGAAGAGCTGGTTTGGTGGTGCTGAATTCTCTCAGCTTTTGCTTGTCTGTAAAGCTTTTGAATTCTCCTTCATATCTGAATGAGATCCTTGCTGGGTACAGTAATCTAGGTTGTAGGTTATTTTCTTTCATTACTTTCAGTACGTCCTGCCATTCCCTTCTGGCCTGGAGGGTTTCTATTGATAGGTCAGCTGTTATCCTTATGGGAATCCCTTTGTGTGTTATTTGTTGTTTCTCCCTTGCTGCTTTTAAGATTTGTTCTTTGTGTTTGATCTTTGTTAATTTGATTAATATGTGTCTTGGGGTGTTTCGCCTTGGGTTTATCCTGTTTGGGACTCTCTGGGTTTCTTGGACTTGGGTGGCTATTTCCTTCCCCATTTTAGGGAAGTTTTCAGCTATTATCTCCTCGAGTATTTTCTCATGGCCTTTCTTTTTGTCTTCTTCTTCTGGGACTCCTATGATTCGAATGTTGGGGCATTTCACATTGTCCCAGAGGTCCCGGAGGTTGTCCTCATTTCTTTTGATCTTTTTTTCTTTTTTCCTCTCTGCTTCATTTATTTCCACCATTTTATCTTCTACCTCACTTATCCTATCTTCTGTCTCCGTTATTCTACTCTTGGTTCCCTCCAAAGTGTTTTTGATCTCATTCATTGCATTATTCATTTTTAATTGACTCTTTTTTATTTCTTCTAGGTCTTTATTAAACATTTCTTGCATCTTTTCAATCTTTGTCTCCAGGCTATTTATCTGTAACTCCATTTTGTTTTCAAGATTTTGGATCATTTTTATTATCATTATTCTAAATTCTTTTTCAGGTAGATTCCCTATCTCCTCCTCTTTTGTTTGACTTGGTGGGCATTTTTCATGTTCCTTTACCTGTTGGGTATTCCTCTGCCTTTTCATCTTGTTTAGATTGCTGTGTCTGGACTGGGCTTTCTGTATTCTGGAGGTCTGTGGTTCCTTTTTATTGTGGAGGTTTTACCCAGTGCGTGGGGTTAGACGATTGGCTTGTCAAGGTTTCCTGGTTAGGGAAGTTTGTGTCGGTGTTCTGGTGCGTGGAACTTGATTTCTTCTCTTTGGAGAGCAATGGAGTGCTCAGTAATGAGTTTTGAGATGGGTCTATGTGTTAGGTGTCACCTTGGGCAGCCTGTATGTTGACATTTAGGGTTATGTTCCTGCGTTGCTGGAGAATTTGCGTGGTATGTCTTGCTCTAAAACTTATTGGCTCTTGGGTGGTGGTTGGTTTCAGTGTAGGTATGGAGGCTTTTGGGCGGTCACTTATTACTTAAAGTTCCATGTAGTCAGGAGTTTTCTGGTGTTCTCTAGTTTGGGGTTTAAGTCTCCTGCCTCTGGATTTTAGTTTTATTCTTCCTGTAGTCTCAGGACTTCTCCAACTATACAGCACTGATAATAAAACTTCTAGGTTAATGGCAAAAAGATTCTCCCCCATTAGGGACGCCCAGAGAGGTTCACAGAGTTACATGAAGAAGAGGAGAGGGAAGAGGGAGATAGTGATGAGCAGGAGGAGAAAAAGGGGGACTCGAGAGGAGAAAGACAGATCTACGCAGTTGTCTGTTCCCAGAGTGTTCTCCGTAGTCCAGACACCCACCAAGATTCACAGAATTGGATTGGGAAGAGAAGGGGAAAGGAGGAAATAGAGGTGTTCTGAGGTAGAAAACGGAGAGTCAAGATTGGGAGAGAATAATCAACACACTCCTGAATAAAAATGGGAACTGAATATTGGATTCTTAAATGTTCACAATTTATATCATATACTGAAAAACAAAAATTAAAAATCTACAGTAGAGGTTAGACTCTTAAAAACACTATATTAAAAACAAAAACCAAAACACACAAAAAAATTTTTTTTAAATATATATGAAGTTCAGTTTAAAAATAGGGCTTCTCTTTTTTTTTTTTTTTTGGTAAGGTTATAGTGTATTGAAAATGAAAATTAAGGAGTAGTAGAAGAGTACCAGAGGACTTTAAAGGAAATAAGAGAAAAAGAAAAATAGAAAATAGAAGAGAAAAAGGAGGAAAAAAAAAAAAGAATTTTCCCTAATTAAAAAAAATCTTAAAAATCTATGAAAATGAAAGTTAAGGAGTAATGGGGGAGTAATAGGGAATTTTAAAGGAAAATAAAAGAGAAAAGAAAAAAGAAAAAAAAAAGTAAAAATATAGGAATTTCTCTGGAGCTGTTGCGGTCAGTGTGGGTTCGGCTCAGTTTCAGATAGCTCCTCGTTCCAGCTTACACTTCTCCATATCTACAGGCCCCTTCCGGTGTAATTGGTGTTTTCTACAGGGATTTTAATCTGTTGCACCGGGCCCTTCTGAAGCGGTTCCCTTTGTTTATTTGGCTTCTGTTTGCCGGTTTCTTCAGAGCCTCATTTCCGCCCTGACACAGGCGGGCGGAGGTGGACTCTTATTCAGGTAGCTAGTTCTGTCGCGCTGCAGGGAGGGGCTGGCGCTGCGGGGAGGGATTGGCGCTGCGGGGAGGGGTTGGCGCTGCCGGGAGAGGCTGGCGCTGCAGGGAGGGGCTGGCGCTGCTTTCTCCGTTTGCGCTGCTCAGGCTCCCGGCTGCTCCATATGGAGCGCGCCCCGCGCTGCGCGCAGCTCCAGCCCTCGGGTGTTCCACGAAAGTGCGGAACAAAAGGCTGCGTCCGCTCTTGTGCCTTCCCCGTCAGAACGGTCCAGGCAGCCAGGGGCTTGACAGGCGCACTTTCCCCGGGTGCGGCGCTCCCACTCCCCTCCACGGTCCCAATCTCGGTTTCCGCCGGTGCCAGTCGGGTGCGTGTGCCTTCTGCCCTCTGCGTCCCCAGCCCCAGTCCCCGCCCGCGCCAGTAGGGTGCCTGCGCCCTGTGTCTCGCCGCGACCTGCTCCCGCCTCCGGTGGGTCTGGGCCGGTCCGCAGTCTGCGAGCTCTTCTCTGGACTTTCTCGGTCCCTTTGTTCTGTGAACAGCCGGCAGCGTGTTCGGGCCAGTTAATTTTCTCTCTCTCTTTTGCTCTCCCACAGTTCAAGTTGGCAACTCACAAAAGCTCCCTCCGATTGTCCTCAGGGCACTCAGGCCCGCACCCTACTCCAAGCAATGCCGCCGGCTCCTCTCCGTGCCGCCCCCACTTGCTGGTGGCGGATGCAGGTGTCTGGGGTACTTTTCTGCTGAGAGTTGCTTTTAGGCTCGTAATCTGTGGGTTTTATTTATTGTTTCCCTCCCAGTCAGGTTGCCCTCCGAGATTCAAACACTTCCCCCAGGCCCGCCAGTGCGAGGGTTTCCCAGTGTCTGGAAACGTCCTCTAAAGACTCCCTTCCTGGGAGGGATCTCCGTCCTTAGCTCTTTTGTCTCACTTTTTATCTTTTATATTTTGTCCTACCTCCTTTCAAAGACAATGGGCTGTTTTTCTGGGCGCCTGATGACCTCAGCTAGCGATCAGAAGTTGTTCTGTGAAGTTTGCTCTGCGTTCAGATATTCTTTTGATGAATTTGTAGGAGAGAAAGTTGTCTCCCCGTCCTACTCCTCCGCCATCTTGGCTCCTCCCTGAGGAAGGCTTTCTTATCTTTCCTTGCTATTCTTTGGAACTCTGTATTCAAAGGGGTATATCTTTCCTTTTTCCCTTTGCTTTTGGCTTCTCTTCTTTTCACAGCTATGTGTAAGGCCTCCTCAGACCACCATTTTGCCTTTTTGCATTTCTTTTTCTTGGGGATCGTCTTGCTCCCTGTTTCCTGTACAATGTCACGAACCTCCATCTATAGTTCCTCAGACACTCTGTCTATCAGATCTATCCCCTTAAATCTATTTCTCACTTTCACTGTATATTCATAAGGGATTTGATTTAGGACATACCTGAGTGGTCTAGTGATTTTCCCTACTTTCTTCAATTTAAGTCTGAATTTGGCAATAAGGAGTTCATGATCTGAGCCACAGTCTGCTCCCGACACCCAGCTGTGGATGTGACTGGTGATAGAAGGAACGTCCAATGCTGTGAAAATCAATATTGTATAGGAATCTGGAATGTTAGATCCATGAATCAAGGCAAATTGGAAGTGATCAAACAGGAGATGGCAAGAGTGAACATCAACATTTAGGAATCAGTGAATTAAAATGGACTCAAATGGGTGAGTTTAACTCAGATGATCATTATATTTACTACTGTGGGCAAGAATCCCTTAGAAAAAATGGAGTAGCCATCATAGTCAACAAAAGAGTCTGAAATGCAGTACTTGGATGCAGTCTCAAAAATGACAGAATGATCTCTGTTCATTTCCAAGTCAAACCATTCAATATCATGGTAATCCAAGTCTATGCCCCAACCAGTAATGCCTAAGAAGCTGAAGTTGAATGGTTCTATGAAGAATGTGAAGTCAAGTGGGCCTTAGAAAGCATCACTATGAAAAAGCTAGTGGAGGTGATGGAATTCCAGTGGAAAATTCCAGTTTTTCCAGTAGTCATGTATGGATATGAGAGTCAGACTGTGAAGAAAGCTGAGCACCAAAGAATTGATGCTTTTGAACTGTGGTGTTGGAAAAGACTCTTGAGAGTCCCTTGGACTGCAAGGAGATTCAACCAGTCCATCCCAAAGGAGATCAGTCCTGGTTGTTCATTGGAAAGACTGATGCTGAAGCTGAAACTCCAGTACTTTGGCCACTTCATGTGAAGAATTGACTCATTGGAAAAGACCCTGATGCTGGGAGGGATTGGGGGCAGGAGGAGAATGGGGCAACAGAGGATGAGATGGCTGGATGGCATCACCGACTCAAAGGACATGTGTTTGAGTAAACTCTGGATGTTTGTGATGGACAGGGAGGCCTGGCGTGCTGTGATTCATGAGGTCACAAAGTTGGACACGACTGAGATACTGAACTGAACTGAACTGAACTGAACTGATGAAGACCTACAAGACCTTTTAGAATTAACAGCCAACAAAGATGTCCTTTTCATTATAGGGGACTGGAATGCAAAAGTAGGAAGTCAAGAAACACTTAGTTAACAGGGAAATTTGGCTTTGGAGTACAGAATGAAGCAGGGCAAAGGCTAATAGAGTTCTTCCAAGAGAATGCATGGGTCATAGCAAACACCCTCTTCCAACAACACAAGAGAAGACTCTACACATGGACATCACCAGATGGTCAACACTGAAGTCAGATTGATTATATTCTTTGCAGCGAAAGATGGAGAAGCTCTATACAGTCAGCAAAAACAAGACCTGGAGCTGACTGTGGCTCAGATCATGAACTCCTCAATCTAGAGAAGCACTAAATCCCTTCATGGTGACATCAGATCCTCATGACTAACAAAAACCTTTTGTAAAATGAATGCTTCATGGTATTGAACTCCCCCTTCACCAAAACATGATATAATGACTTTCCCCACTGCCACTTTGGAGCAGTCTTTCAAAGGTATGTGAGATGCTACCTCCCAGGCTGCAGTCCTCTTTTTGTTCCAAATAAAACTTAACTCTCAACTTTCAAGTTGTACATCTTTTTTAGCCAACATATATATATATATATATATATAATTTAATTCATCCATGACAAATGTTACATCAGTGGCATCCAGTCCAAAAGAGACAATGAAAATCCAATGACTGGTGCAGTGGAATCTTCAGCCAATAGCATAAGATGCTGATAATTTCCTGTTGTTCATCAGTTCCTTGTTTCCATCTCTGATTACTAATTAATGTGGAGATGGTTGGGCTCCCTGCTGGAATCACAGAATGCAAATTTGCTGGAGGCTTCAGAAGTATTCTAATAATAAGTTTCTGCTAATAGACAACAGCTATCTTAAACTATTAAATTATATTTGCTATAAAAGTATGAGATGTGCAGTTGTTAATGTGCACTATTTTAGTTTTTGCAATCTTTCCCATAAAAGCAACCAAAATAAGTGCCTAACACATCAGTGAGCGACTGAACTGAACTAAACACATCCGTTAGTAATCATTTGGCAGATCCACCAAAAAATGGTATTTTCTGTAATGGTAGCCTGTTTCAGAACTCCTGCAGAGTTCCTGTACGACTATCTTTTTTCCCATCTTTTATTTCCTTCTGCAAAAAAAAAAAAAAAAGATTTGTGGATTTTTTTTCTTTCTCCTTTTTTTTAAGCAGCAAAATAGCTTGCTTTCTCAATAACTGAATACTCATAATTGAGTTCCATAGTAAAGCAAGTCTGGCTTTATGAAAGAACAAAGTTCAGGGAAATAAATAAGAAAGAAAAATTTGTGAGCAGAAATTAAAGGAAGAGAGGTTGGATAAAGATCTAAACATTACAAAAAAGAGCCCTGTGGATTATGCAAATCCATATCTCAACTAGAACAGGCTGGGGGAAAACCCAGTTCAAAGGAGCACTTTTCATAGGAAGGAGATCAAGATAGTAGAGTGGGAAGATGCTGAGCTCACCTCCCCCTAGGAACACATCAGAAAACACACCTCACGGGGAGCAATTCTTGCTGAAAACGAACTGGAGACTGACAGAAAGGCTCTTCTATAAACAACCCTGTGAGGAAAGACACACAGAAGTACAGTAGGAAGGGAGGAGAAGGAAGCGGCTGAAGACCCACGATCCTAGCAGGGGACACAGAAGAGGGGGGCTGTCACTGGCTCAGGAGCCCTCCCTGGGAAGGGAGGGACTCATGACCCATATTGGGCATCTTAGCCCTGGGGTCCAGCACCCAGAAGATGAGTGCTCGTAGCTGTGGGTTGAAAACCAGGGGGACTTAGAAGAGAGCTGCAAGAAACCAAGGCTCTGCTTGTGAAGAACACACAGACACGCACTTGTTTACTCCCAGGAATGAGGCTGAGGAAACCGGTTGAAAACTGTGTGGGGCTCTGGCCAATTTATTGTGACAGCCCCAGCATGCACCCCAGCCCACATTGGGTGCCCATTGCCAAGGAAAGCGTGCACATCCAAAGAAGGAACTAAAAGAAGAACAAAGAACAGAGGGGAATTACAAAAACAACCAGAAAACAAGTACCAAATGGCAATAAGTACATACCTATCAATAATCATTTTAAACGTCAGAGGACTAAATGCCCCAATCAAAGACAGAGGGTGGCCAGTTGGATAAAAAAATTAATAATAAGGCCCATCTACAAGACACTCACTTCAGAGATAAAGATAATACAGACTGAAAGTGAGGGGATGGTAAAAGATATTTCATGCAAATGAAAACAAAAAGAAATGAGGGTAGCAATACTCATATCAGACAAAGTAAACTTTAAAATAAAGTCTATAACAAAAACCAAAGAAGGGCATTATAAAATGAAAAAGGAATTCATAAAAGAAGAAGATATAACACTCAGTAACATATACGCACTATAATATAGGAGCACCTATTAATAAATATATAAAGACTGCAAGGAGATCCAACCAGTCCATCCTAAAGGACATCAGTCCTGGGTGTTCATTGGAAGGACTGATGTTGAAGCTGAAACTCCAATACTTTGGCCACCTGATGTGACTCATTTGAAAAGATATTGATGCTGGGAAAGATTGAGGGCAGGAGAAGAAGGTGACAATAGAGGATGAGATGGTTGGATGGCATCACTGACCCAATGGACGTGGGTTTTGGTGGGCTCCAGGAGTTGGTGATGGACAGGGAGGCCTGACGTGCTGCAGTCCATGGGGTTGCAAAGAGTCAGACATGACTGAGTGACTGAACTGACCTGAAAGCAAAATTAATAGATATGAAGAGAGAAATTGACAATAATACTAACACCCCACTTACATCAATGGACAGATCATCTAGACCAAAAAAATCCATAAAGAAACAGTGGCCATAAATGACACATTATAGCAGTTTGGCCTAATAGGTATCAATCAAATGAGTATAACAGAACAGAAACAGACTCACAGATATAGAGGACAAACTAGTGGTTGCCAGTGGGGAGAGCAATGTGGAGAGGGTCAAGAACAAGGTATGGGATTAAGAGGTATAAACTGTTGTGTATAAAATAAATAACAAGAATATATTGCACAGCACACAAAATGTAGACAATATTTTATAATAACTTAAATCCTTGGAAGGAAAGTTATGACCAACCTAGATAGCATATTAAAAAGCAGAGACATTACTTTGCCAACAAAGGTCCGTCTGGTCACGGCTATGGTTTTTCCAGTGGTCATGTATGGATATGAGAGTTGGACTGTGAAGAAAGCTGAGTGCCGAAAAATTGATGCTTTTGAACTATGGTGTTGGAGAAGACTCTTGAGAGTCCCTTGGACTGCAAGAAGATCCAACCAGTCCATCCTAAAGAAGATCAGTCCTGGGTGTTCACTGAAAGGACTGATGCTGAAGCTGAAACTCCAATACTTTGGCTACCTCATGTGAAGAGTTGACTCATTGGAAAAGACCCTGATGCTGGGAGGGATTGGGGGCAGGAGGAGAAGGGGGCGACAGAGGATGAGATGGCTGGATGACATCACTGACTCGAAGGGCATGAGTCTGAGTAAACTCCGGGAGTTCGTGATGGACAGGGAGGACTGGCGTGCTGCGATCCATGGGGTCGCAAAGAGTCGGACACGACTGAGTGACTGAACTGAACTGAAATGGAGTATAATGTATAAAAACAGTGAGTTACTGTGTGTATACCTGAAACTAAAATAATACTGTAGATAAACTATACTTTAACTGAAAAATAAAAGTTTTTAAAGTATTTTTTGATAATGTTTTCTCAAAATATATTTTAGACACTCTAATGACAATTTCTGGTCTTTGAAGAAACCTAGACAATTTGTGCAGAAATAAAGTAAATAAGGTTCACTTACTTTGCCTTTCATGGACACAGTGAAATCAAATTAAATGTATTGTTAATGTAGAAATGTTAATCCATACCATTTGACATTATTTTCAATTTCTTTTTCGATCAGTCTAGTTTTTCTGTGTTCCTAACAAAGATATTTATTGCATTCTTCTCCCATTTGCATCTTCTTATTTAATATTTGCTTTCTTTCTTACTAAAATTTACTCATGGGAGTAAAATAAAAAATATAAGAAAAAATGAAATAATTATACAATCACAAGTCATAGCAATGTAATCAATTATAATCATTTAACCAATAATACTACAAAAGTAAAGGCTACATGAAATGCGGCATGGATAATGTATTTACCTGGAATTTTTAGCATCATTCCATGTTTCTGTCTTCCACTTAAGAAGATATTCTGAAACCAAATGTGGAAAAGTGATGTGAGTATTAGTGAAGTCGTTCAGTTGTGTCCGACTCTTTGCAACCCCATGGACTGTAGCCCACCAGGCTCCTCCATTTGTGGAACTTTCCAGGCAAGAATACTGGAGTGGGTTGCCATTTCCTTCTCCAAGGGATCTTCCTGACCCAGGGAATGAACCTGGGTCTCCCGCATTGCAGGCAGACGCTTTACGGTCTGAGCCACCAGGCAAGCCCGATGTGACTATAGAGGTTGTTTTAAAGTTACTTTACACACATTTAAGTTTAATTAATTTAATTACATGTATACTTAAGTCAGTAACATTCAAGCTTTAACACTTTGATTATAAATTGTAATAAATTATTTTTGTACACTGCCTTATATAGAAGACCAGCATATCACCACTTCAAAGTGACAGAAATTGCCCTTTTCAGGTCCTAAGATTTATCTCAATGTGCAGCAGTCAGTATGTAAAGCATTTAATATGCATATATGATTTAATGCTTACAATATGTTTCATTTAAATAAGGAAATGGGCCCAAGGAGTTCCAATGCTGTAAGCAATGGAAGCACAATTTGAACCCTCTTCTGATTCCTAAAGTTTAAACCTCCTATTGAAGAAGGAATTCATAGGGCCTGGACTCCATCTCAGGCCTGTCTGTGCTGATCGTGCTAGGCCGCCTCTCCAGTGGACTCTGAACTCTGTGCTTAGCGCCTGTGGGAATGACAATGGAAGGATAAGACCCACTCTGGGCAGGAGAATCTTGAAGATCACATCCAGGTTACTCATTGCCTAAGAGAAAACAGACACTAATCACCCCTGCCTCCAGACAGTATCTATCGGAATGTAACCACAGGCTTATTGATTATTAACTGTTTGAACACATAACACAAGAATGATAGTGTTACTGTGATTGTAGTTACCCTTCCTTTGTAAGCCTCAAGGGATTTGGGCTGGTGGGTTTGGACACATACACATGGGGTATAAAAGATTTTCACAAATGCTGGTCGGGGCCCTTGGCTAAGAGGAGACTCTGCCTTGGGCCCGCCGGTGTAATAAACCGCACTCCACTATCTGCATTGTCCTTCTGAGTGAGTTTGTTTCCCAGAAAGCATGGCTATAACACTATGGTACATGTGTTACACTGATAAGTTTGTTCCCAAAGAAGGGATGAGTTTCCTGAAAGTAGCTGATCTCTAAGAGGATGTGACATGTTATGTTTCCTTAGAAAACTTGGAAAGTATATAAGGTAAAATTAAAGAAAGTTGAAAAAACTCTAGAGTAAACATCATTCAGAAAATGTGAAAATGTTAGTCACTCAGTTGTGTTCAACTCTGCGACCCCAGGGACTGTAGCCTGCCAGTCTCCTCTGTGCATGGAATTCTCCAGGTAAGAATATTGGAGTGTGTTGCCATTTCCTCTCCCTTTCTGGCCCAGTGATTGAACCTGGGTCTCCTGCATTGCAGGTAGATTCTTTGCCATCTGAGCCACCAGGAAAGCTAAGAATAGAAGCTACTAACATTTTGTTAATATTCTTCCAGTTTTCTATGTTAATGTCTATTGAACTAAAAGAATGGAGTCACAATCTGCTTCTAGACAAGAGACTGTAAAAAAAGAATGGTGCCTTGTCTCACTAATCAGGACCTTTCAAGTGGTAATTTCTAAGCTTTAGCCAAATTTTGAGATTTGCAAAGGGAAGTTTGGAAATAAGCTTAAGGGAAAAGACAGGAGGGAGTTGAGTTCTTCTGTAAGAGAAAAAGAGAAAATTGGCTTTTTTTTTCCTACCTGAGCAAAAGGAGAAAGAGAGAAAGTGAAGTCGCTCAGTCGTATCTGACTCTTTGCGACCCCATGGACTGTAGCCTACCAGGCTCCTCCATCCATGGGATTTTCCAGGCAAGAGTAGTGGAGTAGGTTGCCATTTCCTTCTCCAGGAGATCTTCCCAATCCAGAGATTGAACCCTGATCTTCCACATTGTAGGCAGACACTTTACCATCTGAGCCACCAGGGAAGTCCATGACTTCCTGAAAAAGAGAGGAAAGAGGAACAAACCACTTGGTGAAGTGGTGAGAGAGTCAATTCCTAGGCTGGTTGATAAAAAGTCCAGGATCCCTGAGGCAGAGAGAGGGGTTTGGGGTTCTCAAGGAGAAGATAGATGTTTGGAATTCTCAAGGAGGAGGAAAGGACAAACGTCTTTTCTTCCTCTACATTCCTTAGTCTTCGTCACATAAAATGTTTTTCCTTTAAACCCGGACCTGATGATTACACAACAAACAACTGAGTTTAAACTCTGTACTAAGGATTATATAACAACAATGTATCCTGCTTGAGGGCAGTTTCTCCTTCTGAAAACCTCAGACCTTCTGACTAATCCTTCTATCTGAGAATGTATATTATATGGGTAGGTTTGGTAAAATCTTTCTATTGTTAAGTTTTAATCCTGTTATCTTAAAATGTAAATGTGGAAGTGGGTCTGGTAACATTTTTACAAACTTGAGACATTCTTTTGATTTATTGTAACAACTAATTTAAAAAGTATATAATTCCCTTTGCTAAGACTAGCCAGGGGGCACTCTGTCCCCCTTCTGGTGTCTGTGTCAGAAGCTTTCTCTGTCCCTTTTCTTACTTTAATAAAACTCTGCTACACAAAAGCTCTTGAGTGATCAAGCCTGGTCCCTGGTCCCAAAGCTAAATATTCTTCGGAGATCACAAATCTGACATCATTCACTGTAAGCTATCAGTAGCCAAAGACTTTTAAGGGCAGGAATGTTTGATTTTCAGTTGTAACTCATTTGTGTTTTGTGATGCAGCTCTTTCAAGTCTCCCCAAGTCTGATGCATAAGGGACTGTTTGAGTGATTTTGTGTGAAATGTAAGTAAAGGGGCTACATGGGTTCAATGATAAAGCCAGTAAGAAATTGCACCAAAACATAGAGCAGAGAATAAGTGTTTAGAAGATGCAACCATAAGCCTAAGATAACCATAGAGCATAGGTCATTAGAAATACAAAAAGTTAAGTCTGATGATAACATGTATCACTGAGCAATAGTTACTTATCTCTTGCATGAGGCTATAAGTAGGTATCATCAATTTGTAGAACAACTGGGCATTGTCTTGTAAAGTTTAATTTGCATAACCTATTACCCAAACTTCCATCCCTGTTTAAATACTGAGACACTCTTGCACACATACAAAGGGAGACATGTGCAAAAATGATCATGGCATTTTTCTTAGTTGCAGTAAAACAAAGAGAAACAACCCAATGTCTATCAGTAGAGACCAGATAAATAAGTTCTCACATAATCACAACACAGAATTTATAAATGAGGGTAAGTGAAGAAGATACAGCTGTGTACAATATAATTTTTATAACACTCAAGAACAAATACATCTGAGTTATATCTTATTTAGCATATGAATATATGAATTCATGCAGTATTAAAATAAGTAGATAGCCAGGAAATCATAAAATAAATATCAAGGCAGTATATTCCTCAGAAAAAAGAAGACATGGAGACTTCCCTGGTGGTCCAGTGGCTGAGTTGCTGCATTCTCAATGCAGGGGGCCCAGGTTTGATCTCTGGTCAGGGAACTAGAGCCCACATGCCTCAACTAAAGATCCTGTCTACTATAACTAAGACCAATATAAATTAGACTTAAAAAAAGAAGAAGAAGAAGACAGGGGCTTTGTGAAGGACATACTGATAATGTAAGATTTCAAGATATTGGTAAATTTGCAGTTCTTACCTTGGGTTTTTCTATTTAATAACCCTGCATGAACTGCATATACATTATACATGTTATTTATTAACATACATTCGAAGTGTTACATAATTTAAAAGTGCATTGAGAGAGAAGGAAAGGCCACATGAATAGGAATGAGACAAGTATCTATGATCATAACTAGCAGTCCTTCTGAACCCCTGGAAACCAGCCTTACATGGGAACTGACATGTTGCTAGAATAGAAAATAAGAGGGAAAAAAATTTTTAATTCTCTGGTATTGGGTCTTAGATCAACCAACTCTAAAGTTGACCCTCCCTCTAGACTTTCAGTTGTGTGAGTCAGTCAGTTACCTTACAGTTTAAGCCAGTTTAAACTTAAGCCAATTTTACATTTTTACAGCAGAAAGCCTCTTTTGCCCATTTTTCACACTGAATGTTCGTCTTTTCCTTATAATGAAAAGCATTCTTCTGTGCATTATTGATGGCAACCCTTCATCACAGGCTGTGACTAGGTTTTGGCTGTCACTTCACTCTTAGTTTCTGTGACACACAAGAGCTTCCCATTTCTATGTGGTCAATCTATCAATCCTTCCCGGTGGTTTCTGCCTTCGCTTTTATGCTGAATAAGTTCCTCCTTCCTAATCAAGAACCCAAATGTGATTCTACCATTAATCCCTTATGACTTCATTTTTTTATGTTGACTGAATTATTTAATCTATCTAGGATATGTGCTGGCGTCCACAAGACAATGGGAGGTCTCATTTTGTTTTGGAAATTCTAAGTCAGTTTTCTCAGCACCATTTTTAAATAATCCACCCTCTTCTTGCTGATTAGTTCCTCATTATGATTTGCAAAACTCTCTCACAAGTGGCTGTCTTTGGGGACTGTATACTCCTTCCACTGATCTGACTAATTACTGTACACTAGGAACACACCAGTTTAATTATTGCAGATTTGTAGTATTTGTCCTCTATTCAAATGGAGGTCAGCAAATCTTCAAGACTGTTCCTTCGAAATATATTCCATATTGACAACCCTTTCTCATACCCAACTGCCAAGATTCTCACTCCAACCACTATCATCTCTGATTCAGAATTCTCCAATCATCTTCTGATTTATCCTTCTTTGTCCACTCTTGTCCTACTTTGGTTTATCCAGCATGCTTCTTTTTTTTTCTTTCAAAACCTTAATCAGACACCTCTTCCCTATTCAAGACTCTCTAGTTACTTCGCAATGGCTTTCACACTTATGACAAAAATCCAAGATTCTCCCTGTGAGTCAGCTTTAAGAACCACAAAACTGTAAATTACTTGGCCCTTGCCACCTCTTCAGCTTCCTTTCCTACCATCCTGCCTCTCTCTCTTCTGCATTTTGGCCTTGGTGTTGCCACTGTGAGCTCCATCTTACTCCCTCCTTTGAATTCTTTGTTTCCTCTATCCACAAGGCCTTGCCCCAGATCTTTGAACAACTCATTTCTTACTTTATTCATGTCTTTGCTTGGAAATGAGCTTCCCTGGTGGCTCAGGTGGTAAAGAATCTGCCTGCAATGCAGGAGACCCAAGTTCAGTTCCTGGGTCAGGAAGATACCCTGAAGAAGGGAATGGCTACCCACTCCAGGATTCTTGCCTGGAGAATCCCATGGACAGAGGAGCCTCTCGGGCTACAGGCCTTGGAGCCAGACACCACTGAGCAACTAAGCATGGACACACAGTAATCCTGTGAATCAAACCAGAGAAGAAGAGGAAGCCAGGCATGCACAGTGAGGGGAAGAAGAGACTGCAGAGGTGGTATCTCAGGAGGGTTTTGATTTGCATTTCCCTGGTGATTAGTGGTGTTGAATACATTTTCATGTACATGTTAGCTATTTGTATTTCTCTTTGGCAAAATGTTTAATTCTGTCCCTCTGACCATTTTTTAATCAGATTGTTTGGGGATTTTTGTGTTTTTCTGAAATTTTATTACTTTTAATACACATTTGACAAGTAGAAACTTTCTCACACCACATACCATCCCAGAACCAAGTGTTTCACTTTCATCAACCTTATTCAGCTATTTACAGTTTCACCTGAACAAAAATTCAACTAAAGGCATCTTATTAATAATAAAAAATCTTTGCTTATTATTTTTTGAGAATATATTTTTGACCTGGCTTTAATGATGCCATCCATTGTAATTTTTGAGTTGTGTAAGTTTTCTATATATTTTGGATATTAATCCTTTCTCATATATATGATTTGCAAATATTTTCTCCCTTTCTGTAATTTACCTTTTCATTTTGTTAATGGTTTCCTTTGCTCTGCAGAAGCTTTTCATTTTGATATATGTTGACTGTATTTCTAAGCACAGAAAATAGAACATGTGGCTAGCTTTTTTAATTAATGTTTTAATTTCCAGTTGAAAGAGGTAAATAGAAAGTTGTATGTTAAATGTACACAAAAATTAAAATTCAAAAGCATGTATTAGTATATAGGTGCACAAAAATTTACATTGGAGTTGTCTAAGAAAAACTAACACTTACTGTGGCAAAGATGTTTTTAACTAGGTAGTCTATGTGTTATCTTTTACTTGTTTTTGTTTTTTTAAAATTCCAACATACCATCCTTGTATATTACAAATTTTCCTGGGTCTTGCCTTGTGGGGATCCATCAGCTAGGCTTGTTTATGTCAGGGGATCTGGGCTTTGCATAAGAAATCTAGCTTCTAGCCCCACAAATGAACAGTGTGACTTTATCCATCTATCTACTTTTCATTTTTTAATTCATTTATCTAACACTGTGTGCATGCATGCTCATTTACTCAATCATGTCCAACTCATTGTGACCCTATGGACCCACCACCTGTCTCCTCTGTCTGCGGGATTTTCCAGGCAAGAATACTGGAGTGGGTTATCATTTCCTATCTCAAACCAAGGACAGAACCCAAGTCACCTGCATCTCCTGCATTGCAAGCAGATTCTTTACACTGAGCTACCTGGGAAGCCCTCATCTCACATTAGCTGTTTACCTAATACATGCGAGAAACTGGATGAAGATCGAGAAACAAAATAAAAAATGAAGCAACATTTCTACCCTCTAGAAGCTCCAATGAGGAAACAGATATGTTAACCAAGGATAAGAATATAATATTATATGGATCAAAAAGAATTATGTAGGGTAGACCTCCCTGGTGGCCCAGTGGTTATAACTCTGTGCTGCCAATGCAGGGAGCATGGGTTCAGTCCCTGGTTAGGGAACTAAGATCCCCATGCTGATCTAGCATCAGGTCAGAAAAGCTCAAGGCTGCCAAAACAATGTACTGACTTCCTGCCTTTCTTAAAGGATTTATTTTAAAAAGCTCCCACTCCTGGGCATACACACCGAGGAAACTAGATCTGAAAGAGACACGTGCACCCCAATGTTCATTGCAGCACTGTTTATAATTGCCAGGACATGGAAGCAACCTAGATGCCCATCAGCAGACGAATGGATAAGGAAGCTATGGTACATATACACAGTGGAATATTACTCAGCCATTAAAAAGAATTCATTTGAATCAGTTCTAATGAGATGGATGAAACTGGAGCCCATTATACAGAGTGAAGTAAGCCAGAAAGATATAGACCAATACAGTATACTAATGCATATATATGGAATTTAAAAAGATGGTAATGATAACCCTATATGCAAAACAGAAAAAGAGACACAGATGTACAGAACAGACTTTTGGACTCTGTGGGAGAAGGCGAGAGTGGGATGTTCAGAGAGAACAGCATTGAAACAAGTATACTATCAAGGGTGAAACAGACCACCAGCCCAGGTTGGATGCATGAGACGGATGCTCAGGGCTGGTGCACTGGGAAGACCCAGAGGAATGGGATGGAGAGGTAGGCAGGAGGGGGGATCGGGATGGGGAACACATGTAAATCCATGGCTGATTCATGTCAATGTATGGCAAAAACCACTACAATATTGTAAAGTAATTAGCCTCTAACTAATAATAAGTGGGAAAAAAAAATTCTGTGCTGCCAATGCAGGGAGCGTGCGTTCAATCCCTGGTCAGGGAACTAAGATCCCCCATGCTGATCTAGCATCAGGTCAGAAAAGCTCAAGGCTGCAAAACAATGTACTGACTTCCTGCCTTTCTTAAAGGATTTATTTTAAAAGCTTCCAACTGTATATCCTTCCACTGTCCCTTTGAGATGTACATACATCTCCTATAACCCAGGATAGTCTCAAGGACCTGAAAGCCCTTCCTTTGAAATGTAGTTCTCAAAAAGGAGTGGGTCTCTGCTTTCCAGTATCTAAGAGAAAGTAGCAGCCTGACATTGCCTAATCAAATTCATGCTGGCCAACCTTCTGAACTAGTTTTTGTAACTTCAATTGCTTGACTGCTCAAGCCTCCTCCCCCCATCACTTCTCCCCACTCCCTCATTCTCATTCTAAAGTGCCCAGTTAGGGACTTCCCTGGTGGTCCACTGGTTAAGAATTAGCCTTCCAATGCAGGAGACACAGGTTCCATCTCTGATCCAGGAAGATCCCACATGCCTCGGAACAGCTAAGCCCGTGTGTCACAACTGTTGAACCTGTGCTCTGGAGTCCGGGAGTTGCAACTTCTGAAGCCCACATGCCCTAGCTCCTAGAGCCCGTGTTCCACAACAAGAGAAGCCACTGCAGTGAGAAGCTGGCGCATCACAACTAGAGAGTAGCCCACGCAGCAACCAAGACCCAGCATAGCCAAAAATAAAAATGTTTGTTGCCTAGTTGCTAAGCCTGACTCTTTGCAACCCCATGGACTGCAGCATACCAGGCTTCCCTGTCCTTCACTATTTCCCAGAGTTTGCTCAAACTCATATCCATTGTGTCGATGATGCCATGCAGCCGTCTAATCCTCTGTCACCCTCTTCGCCTCCTGCCTTCAACCTTTCCCAGCATCAGGGTCTTTTCCAATGAGTTGGCTCCTGGCATCAGGTGGCCAAAGTATTGAAGCTTCATCTTCAGCATCCAATGAATATTCAGGATTGATTTCCTTTAGGATTGACTGGTTTGGTCTCCTTGCAGTCCAAGGGAATCTCAAGAGTCTTCTCCCACACCATTATTCAAAAGCATCAGTTCTTCAGCATTCAGCTTTCTTGATGGTCCAACTCTCACATCCGTACATGACTACTGGAAAAATCATAGCTTTGATTATATGGACTTTTGTTGGTAAAGTGATGCCTCTGCTTTTTAATGTGCTGTCTCAGTTTGTCATAAATAAATAAAAATTTTAAGAAGCTTTAAAAAAAATAAATACAATGAGGAGCCACTGAAGGCTTTTTTCCCCCCATATTAAGTTTTTTAATTGAGGTGAAAGTCACATAACAAAATTCATCATTTTAAAGTCCACAATTCAGTAACATTTAATACTTTCACAATACAACCACCACCTCTTGCTAGTTTCAAAATATTTGTATCATCCCACAAAAAAACTCTGTACCCGTTAGCAATCATTCTGAATTTTCTCCTCACCCCAGCCCTTGAGCAATCATCAGCCTGATTCCTGTCTCTATGGATTTACCTATTCTGGATATTTCATATAAATGCAAGCAATCAATAAAAGTCTTTGATGTCTGGCTTCTTTAACTTAGCATAAAGCTCTCAGAGTTCATCTCAGTTATGGTGTAAATCCTTTAAAATCTAGTAATTCCTTTTTATGGCTGAATAATATTCCATTGTGTGGATGTAACGTGTTTGGTTTATCCATTTACCCTTGATGACATTTGCTATGAACCTTCATGTCTATGGAGGGACTGAGACGGTAACAAGCAGGAAGGCCAGGGGTCTCCAAACAGAGGAAATAGGCTGCAAGTGCCAGACACTTTTCTCTCTCTTGAGCGGCAGGAGGAAACAAACCAGAGATATGTTTTTCCTTCTCTATACAAATTTAAAAGGAGGTTTCTCTTAAAATGCTGTGTTGCCATGACACCTGGTTTCACCTGAAGCTAACTATCCTCAAACCTTGAGTTAACCAATACATTTATTTTTCTTATGGAAATGTTTGTCTTAAGCTATGTTAATTTTAAGTTCCACCAAATGGCCCAACCTACTTACTCAGATATTGTTCCCCTAATCTATGTAAATGAAACTATTTGTTGGTAATCTGCCCTTCTACAAGATTCAGGTCAATCGTTTTATGGCCAGGGATGAATTATCTGGTGCCATTCTAAATTCTAAGACATTCCTTTCTTTTCATTAACAGACTGTGAGTGACTATATGACTTACAGCTAAAGACTAGGAGGCGGGTACTCTTTTGCCCCCTTCTGATGCCTATGTCAGAAGCTTTCTCTATCTCCTTTATACTCTAATAAAACTTTATTACACAAAAGCTCTGAGCGATCCAGCCTCGTCTCTGGCCCCAGATTGAATTCCTCTCCTCCGGAGGCCAAGAATCCCGGCGTTTTCCCATTCAGGAACAACCTTTCAGGACTAGCCAGACCTCAAAGTTCTTGCTTAAGTAACTACAAGAAATGTTTGTCCTGCCACTGCATTTAATTCCAGAGATTATCCTATGGGAGATAAAAAGTCTGAAACTGTATGTTGTTCCTAGCTGAACCCGAGCAGTCTCTGAGAATTGTTTGTTATTAATGGAAATTTGGAAGAATTTGGGCTTTTAGACTAAAACCATCTTTACAGCTTTCTAGTATTTATTTGAGTTTTTTCTAGATAGTTTTGGGCTTTCCAGGTGGCTCAGTGGTAAAGAATCTGCCTGTCAGTGGGAGATGCAGATTTGACCCCTGTGTTAGGAAGAGCCCTTGGAGAAGAAAATGCAATCCACTCCAGTATCTTGTGGGGAGAATTCCACAGACAGAGGAGCCCAGCAGGCTACAGTCCAAAGGGTCACAAAGAGTCAGACACAACTGAGTGACTGAGTATGCACTAGATATCTTTACTAAAAAGAGCTTTTTTGATTGTTCTTAGTGAAATACAGTTCACAGGTTTGGGGAAGAGGGTAGAATTTAATTCTCTCAGTGACAGACTGAGAACAAAATGGAGCTTTATTTCCCTAATAAAGTTCCCACTTAAGAAACTAGCCTTTTTAATTATGCTAATTATTGTTTCTCAAACCAGCTCTTATATAAAATGTTTTACAGAACTCATTAAAAATTAAAAAATAAAATGGAAACAATGAAGCCATAAAATCATCGGTTAAATATAAACAAGTCACTTCATTTCTTTGGGTTTTAGAGAGATTCTCTAAAATAAGAGGCTGGATTTCCTATGAGCAAAGGATTGCTGCCTTAATGTTATGGCTTTTCTTGATCCATAACCGGCTTTTCTGAGCTGATGAGTTCGAAATAGATAGATGGATGGTGGAAGTTCTATCTGCTCCTCTCTGGAACCAACCCTGTGGAATTAGGTGGGACCTGGCTTCTAGCTAAGACCAACCTAGGACCATCTCTTTGGCCCTCTCAAGGAACTTTCCAGCGGTCATTCCTTCTTTCTTTGCCATCATTTCCCTTCTATATGAATCCTTCTCTGGGTCTATTCCAAACTTCTATTTGTTCTCCTATCTTAAAAATCACTCTACTTTCTCTTCCCTTCACCCTTTGGGTACCATTCTATTTATCACCTTCTTTTTTTAGAGCTTAACACCTTAAAAGTGATTGCTATCTCCAATGCTTCTTTTTCCTTTCTCTCTTGTAACTATTCTCATCATATTATTGCACTCCACATAACTCTATCAAAATTGCTGTTATCAAGTTCATGGATGACCTTCACATTTCTACATTCAGTAATCAATTCTCAATCTGCACCTTATTTGACAAAGTTCATCACTTCCAACCCTTTTACTTTCTTCTCTTGGTTTCCAAGGCAATACACTCTCTTTATTTCCTTCTACTTCAATAGTCATGTATTCTGAGCCTTATTTTGTTTTTTTCTGGGTCCTTCTAATCTCCCTGACCTTTCTGTGTTTCAGAATTCTAGAAACCAGTTCTTGGTCATCATCTCCATATACTCATTGTTTTGATGATTTCATCTACTCTCATGACCTATATGGGGCTTCTCAGGTGACTCAGTGGTGAAAGAATCCATCTGCCAATGCAAGAGATGCAGGATACCTGAGTTTGATCCCTGGATCAGGAAAATCCCTGAAGGAGGAAATGACAACTCACTCCAGTATTCTTGCTGCGAAAATCCCATGGACAGAGGAACCTGTTGGGCTATAGTCCATGGGGCTGCAAAGAGTAGGACACAACTGGGTGACTGAGAAGAGGTGGGCATGACCTTTATGCTGCCAACTCCAAAATTTATATTCTTAGCCCAGACTTCTTCCCCAAACTCTTTGCTATACCCAACAGCTTCCTCAAACTTACTATAAAACTACAGAATAGGCATCTGAACTTAACATGGACAAAACTGAAGTCTTATCTTTCCCCTCTAAACCCCCAGCAGCTTTCCCCATCTCATAAATTATAACTGCATCCTTCTAATGGCTCTAGCCAAAACAACTTGGAGGACTTCCCTGGTGGTCCAGAGGTTAAGAATCTGTCTGCCAATGCAGGGGGCACAGGTTTGATCCCTGCTCTGGGAAGATTCCACATGCCCGTGGGGCACCTAAGCCCGTGAGCCACAGCTACTGAGCTCGCGTGCCACAACTACCAAAGCCTGAATGCCAAGAGCCCATGCACTGCAGCAAGGAGTAGCCCCACTAACCGCAACTAGAGAAAGCCTACTCTCAGCAATGAGGAGCCAGCGCAGCCAAAAATAAATAAATTAATTAATTTTTAAAAAACAAAGTTGGAGTTTTCCTTACTTCCTTTCTTTTCCTCACATACCATATCCAGTTCAGGAACAGATCTTTGAGCTTACCTTCAAATCATATCCCAACAGTGGCTACCTCTTACCATCACCACAATTCCCACCCTGACCTAAGCCCCCTTCATACTTGCTTGGACTGCAAAAAAAAAAAAAAATTCCTAAGTCATCTCCTACATCCAACCTTGTCCTTCTATAGTCTACTCTTGACACAGTAGCCAAAGTGAGTTTGTTATGCTTCGTCAGATGATTTTTTTAGCCTTCTCGAAAATCCTCCAATTTCCTCCTGGCTTACTTTAAGTAAAAACCCAGAATATCACATTGGCAGAAAATTCTCTACATGATTGAATCACCCAATTAACCTTTCAAAGCTCATCTCTGACTATGCTTCACACTTGCATGCTGAGTTCTCGCAGTACCAGTCCCTGTGAAATTAGAAATTGCTCTTAGAAATGATGACGTGGGTGATAAAATATGGCCACAAATTCTTTGAGACTGTTCTGAAATGGCCCCTGAAAGATGTCCACATTCTAGTCCACATATGAATGCTATCTTCAACAGCAAAAGGGATTTTTCATACATAATTGAGATCTCAAGATGGAGAGAATATTCAGGATTATCCCAGTGGGTCCAGTGTAATCACAGGAGTCCTTATAAGAGGTATGCAAGTCAGAGTGAGAGAAGAAAATGTGACAACCCTCATATACCACCAGTGGGAACAAAAATGGTCTGGCCAATTTGGGAAAGAGTTTTCTTAAAGTTAAACCCACACCTACGATATGACCCAGACATTCCACTTTCAAGTTACACACCCAAAAGAAAGCAAATATTTTCATAGAAATGCTTATGTATAAATGTTCATAACAGATGTGGTCATTCACAATAGCTAAAAACTTGAATCTAAGCAAATATTCCTCAACAGGCAAAAAAAGATAAATGAATATTGATTACACAAAACCATGAAGGAATCTCAAATGATTTTTTTTTTAATATATTCTGACATATAGAGACCAAAAAGCATGCATAGATGTCTGGGGCCAAATGTAGAGAAAGGGCATATGGCAAAGGCAAGGGTGGCTTTTGAGGGCAATAGGTATATCCTGTCTTAAATGTGGCAGTGGTGTCCTGAGTGCGTGTGTTTGTCAGAGTTCATTGAATTTCATTTTAAATGGATATAGTTTATTGTACAGAGATCATAGCTCAGTGAAGTTGATTTTTTAAACATTCATAGGAAGGAAAGAGTACAGAATATGACAAAACAATCTAACTACATCACAAATATACAAAACAACCTCCCTGAAAAGGGCAGGGGAAGACGTACTGATTTATGTACCTAAAAATGAGTGTACTTCATACAGTCCAGTGTACTTCATACAGTGCTTCTGCAGCCTAGTTGGCCAAGTAATTTCTCACAGGGGTGTGGTTTAATACTTCTACCACTGTTATGCATGTATACCAGAATTGAACAATTAAATAATGAACGACAGTTGGTCAAAGGTGGCTTTCTCACTGTTGGAGGAGAAGGTTAGAGACAAGCTAGAATAAAAGGCTAGAAAGGGGATTTCCCTTGTGGTCCAGTGGCTAACACTTCATGTTCCCAATGCAAGGGGCCTGGGTTTGATCCCTGATCAGGGAACTAGATAAAAAATGCGACAATTAAGAGTTCCAGTGCCACAACTAAGAGTTTGCATGCTGTAGCTAAGACTCAGCATGGCCAAATAAATTAAAAAAAAAAAAAAAAAAAAACACCTAGTTAAAGAAAAACTGTTATTTTAAAAAAAGGCTAGAATGACCTATGTGATAATGGATCAAAGTTGGTGACATCAGTAGGAACTCATGTTTAGCTTAACTCACATTTAGCCTAATATACAGATGGTTGCATATAGAAATATTTATTTATGTGTGTATTATAGTGTACACATTTATGGCTAATGTACACATATATTTTCTTGGTCTAGAAGGACCTAGAAGGAATGACACTTGCTTTAGTGTCCAGATTTTGGTTTCTAAGATTCTCCAATAAAAGGAGCCAGGATTCTTCGAAAAGACCAATTTTGTGGCGATAGCAGAAGATATCTATGACAAGTCTGGAGCATCTTGTAATGGCAGAAAGTGATAAGTGTTAAAACAAACAAACAAACAAAAGCCTACATTGATGGTTTGTTAAAGGGACACAGGGCCAGCTGAAAGAGCTCCAATCACCAAAGGGTGAAAAATTTGAGCAACATAGAGTTATATTATAATCTGGTGGCTCAGATGGTAAAGAATCTGCCTGCAATGCAGGAGACCCAGGTTCAATCTCTGGATTGGGAAGATCCCCTGGAGAAGGGAATGGCTACCCACTGCAGTATTCTTGTCTGGAAAACCCCATGGACAGAGGAGCCTGTCAGGCTACCATCCATGGGGTCGTAAAGAGTCAGACACGACTGAGAAACTGACATTGTCACTGTCAAAGCAAAACCAGACTTCTCAAGTTAAGGAATTTAGTGCTTCTCTGGGTATGGGAAGATGCAAGAGATTGGGCTCACTGAAATCCTTCCCTTCATATGCACCTTACCTACCTGGAGCCAGTATCTTGTGTTTTCTTGTCCTAAATTTCCTCAAAGGTTTTTGTAGGGAATGGCTGCAGTCTGATGGCTACTAAATAGCAGGTATTCCAAAAAGTTTACTTTTTAAAAATTCCCTGAAAAATATTAAAAGCGACAAAGAAGGACACTAGGTAACAAAAGAAGAACGCACCATCAAAAAGATAATATACAGTTTTGTGATCATGCACATAATCTTGAAATACACATAGCAAAATCCCACCCAATTGCAAGAAGATTTTGACATGATCCAAATGCAAGGGGGTGATTACAATGCATCTCAAGCAGAGACAGAGAGAGCAGGCAGATGGAGTGACCTGAGTGCTCACGCTGAACTGTCTGGAAATGAGCTAGCTATAGCCAGATGGGGTCTGCATGTGAACTCAGTTTCCTTGGGAACTAATGGCTTTCTCATGGCCCTCCATGAGGGGGTAAATAACAAGGTTTCCAGGTGCCAGGCAGCTAGGACTGCTGACAGAGTGGCCCCAAACCCAGACAGCCTGACACCCAGTATCCTGTTTGTTTCCCCACCAACAAGCTGCTTCCGTTCTTTCAGCTGATGATGACAGGGGAAGCCAAGTGGCTGGAGGAGGTCTGTGCACCGAAGAGGAAGACCCTCCCTGCAAGCCCGCAGCCGCTCATCCACAGGTGTCTCTGGTTGATGGAGGGGAACCCCTGCCTTTTCTCCTGTTGATTCACCTTGACCTCTGTAAGTTTCCCTAGTGAAGCCTGTTCCTTAATCTGTGCCTTCTAACAATGCTGTGGAGTTCATCCCACATCCTGGCGATGACAGGTGGAAACCCAGATAGTGACCCACCTGGTCTGACAGCATGAAATCTACAGGGGATTCACCTTGCGGGACATTCACTGAAACCCTAAGTCAATACTTTAAAAAGCAAACTAATAAAATAGACAAGACTAGTCAAGAAAAACAGAGAAAAGACACAAAAATATACCAGTAAAGAAAAAGAGATCATAGTTAGAAATACTGAGAACAAAGGTAAACCATGAAGTATTAAAGTTTAGATGGAATGAATCTTTTTTGAAATATAAAAAATTTAAATTAACTTGATGATAGATCAGAAACATGAGTAAATCAAGAACCATTTAAAGAATTCAATCATTGCTCAAGCCTCCTCCATACTCAGTCACTCACCAGACATCAGGCTCAGATGGGCTCATCAATTATTTTATCCAAACCTTCAAAGAACATATAAATAATCTATCTCCTATTAAACTGCTCCAGATATAAG
The DNA here is from genome assembly GCF_033118175.1 of Dama dama. Classification (NCBI taxonomy): domain Eukaryota; kingdom Metazoa; phylum Chordata; class Mammalia; order Artiodactyla; family Cervidae; genus Dama; species Dama dama. Next base: position 36,639,494 of record NC_083696.1, on the reverse strand, counting down.
AAAAAGATAAATATCTATCCAACTAATCTTATGAGATAATTGATAAGGTAATTCCCAACCCAAACTGGACAATTAAAGAAAAGTAAATTATACACAAATGTTGCTTATATTTATAGATGCAAAAATATTTTTTAATTGGAGTGTAATTGCTTTAAATGTTGTGTTAGCTCCTGCCGTAAAATGGTGTGAATCAGCTATTTGCTGTGCTGTGCTTAGCCGCTCAGTTGTGTCCAACTCTTCACAACCACGTGAACTGTAGTCCCCCCAGGCTCCTCCATCCATAGAATTTTTCAGGCAAGAATACCCAAGTGGGTTGCTATTTCCTCCTCCAGGAGATCTTCCCAAGCCAGGAATCAAACACATGTCTTCTGCATTGGCAGAGAGATTCTCAACTGCTGAGCTGCCCTGGAAGCCCACACTTAGCCTCATTAAATTCTGTTACATTTCCAGTATAAACTTTTTAAAGTCTCATAAATTCTATAGACATTCCTACAATTTTTTTTAAAGCCAGATTGGGCCTCAGACATCTCATTGTTAATTTTCATAAGGCAGTGGCAGCGCTGAGGCCAATGTTTAGAGCAGGGTTACTTGACTTCAACACTCTGGGCTTTTAGTGTCTGGGGAGGGGTGTGCTGTGCATCCTGGGGAGTTTAGCAGCACACCCGGCCTCTGTCAGCTGTAACTTCAGCAACGTCGCCCCAAGTTACAACAACCCAGACCGTCTCCAACCCAGACCGTCTCCAAACGGTATCAGGCGTCCTCAGGGGGAGGGGGAGGGTACTCGCCCCCAGTAGAGAACCACTGGGCTATAGATTTGAGAACCGGAGAGATTTCCTCAATCAAGTGGCCACTTATATATAATGGCAGCTGTCATTTTCAGACTTCAAGTTATATAAAGGATGCCACTCTTAAAAGAAAAGAAAAATTACTTAAGGATGTATTATAGGCAACTGAGTCATGAACCAAAATTAAATATCAGCATGGAAAAAAGAAAAGGGAAGCTGTGAGTCATACAATTAATAAAAATGACCTTTATTTTCACTATAATGAGTCTCAATGTGGGTTTATTTTCGTCTTGTGTAGGATTGAGAATTGCAAACATTTTCAATTTTAAGATTCACATCTTTCTTCAATTCTGGCAAATATCTCTTCATATACTGCTTCTTCACCACCACTTCTTTCTCCTGGACACACAGACTATATTTCTCAGCCTTGCTTGCCATTAGATGCTGGTATATGACAGGGTTTGAGCCAAAGAAACAAAACCTCTTACAGGCAATCCTCTTTTCTCTGCCTACAGGTTGGAAGCAAAATATACCAAGATCTTAAAGGATAACAGAATTGCAGAACAAAGAGTCTGTGTCCTCTTTAATGGAAGATTCACTAAACACTTGCATTTGGCTTTTAGACAAAATAAATTCTATAACTTTAAACTGATAACTTTTGAGGTACATTTGCTATAGCAGCAAACATTGCCTTATATAATAAGACAAGAGATAGAGAAAATAAGTGATCCAATGCAGGGGAGGGGCAGAGGGAATTGCCAGGGGAATTGTAAATGGTGTTCCCGGGATGAGAGCTGGGCAGTGGCTGAGAGTGCAAACCTGGTCCAGACTAGAAACAAGCACAGTGGCTTCCAGGAGGGATGGTGGGGGATTAGTTTGATTGTATGGAAAACTGGATTGATGGCTATTTTGTGTGCAAACAACAAGATGTTGTAATGAAGCCCCAGAAAAGAAACCTCGAGGAAATTTACTTTGAAAAATAAAATGTTGACACAGAAATGCAAACATAAAAAACTACTTTGCTCATCAGGAAACAATATTTATTTACATAGTTCCAAGATTGCATGTATGTGGTAGGAATATAACCAAAAAAAGAGAGAAAATTCTCTTAGGATACATATGTAAGACCAAATAAGAATGCTAAATCCTTGGATTCCATAGTAAGAAGTCACCAGCTAGTATGGATAAGAAACAAAACCAAAAAGCCAAGAAATAATAGTAAAAGTATCTATGTAGAATAATCAAAGTAAATAGCAAGAGAACAAAAGAACGAACAGTGGTTGCCTCTAGGAATTAAAAATCTGGGATAAAAAGCTATTTGTCATAAGAAACATTATACCACTATTTGACTGAGAGTATGTACATATATTGGACTTTCCTGCTGGCTCAGACTGTAAAGAATCCACCTGCAATGCAGAAAACCTGGGTTTGATCCCTAGGTCGGGAAGATCCCCTGGAGAAGGGAATGGCAACCCATTCCAGTATTCTTGCCCGGAGAATTCCATGGACAGAGAAGCTGGCAGGCTACAATATCACTTTGGTAAATATGAATCTATGCATTTTTTAAAAAACCAATTTGCTTACATCAGGCATTTCTAATCTTCAGCCTGGCTGCGCCACACTTTTTAGATGGCTTATATTCAGGATATGGATAAGTTTATCTTGATGGCAGAGGGCAAAAATCAATGTGCCCTCACATTGTTTTTGTAGAGTAAAATGATTCTTTGAGTGCTTTTTGTTCTTTCCTTAAAAAGAAAATAATACCAACAGAATAAAAAGGGATTATTGGCTGAATGTTGCCTAAAATCATTTAAGATGGGACTTGGAATATAACTTTAAGGTTCTTTAATAACTTTAAAAGACTCTTAAATAACTTTAAATCATTTAAGATGGGACTTAGAATCTAATCTTCGCATCCTGGAATGCAAAGTCAAGTCAGCCTTAGGAAGCATCACTATGAACAAAGCTAGTGAAGATGATGGAATTCCAGCTGGGCTATTTCAAATCCCAAAAGATGATGCTCTGAAAGTGCTACACTCAGTATGACAGCAAATTTGGAAAACTCAACAGTGGCCACAGGACTGGAAAAAGTCAGTTTTCATTCCAATCCCAAAGAAAGGCAATGCCAAAGAATGTTCAAACTACTGCACAGTTGTCATCTCACATGCTAGCAAAGTAATGCTCAAAATTCTCCAAGACAGGCTTCAACAGTACATGAACCATGAACTTCCAGATGTCAAGCTGGATTTAGAAAAAGCAGAGGAACCAGAGATCAAATTGCCAACATCTGTTAGGTCAACAAAAAATCGGGAGAATCCAAAAAAACATCATTGACTAAGCTGAAGCTTTTGACTGTGTGGATCACAACAAACTGTGGAAAATTCTTCAAGAGTTGGGAATACCAGACCACCTGACCTGCCTCCTGAGAAATCTGTATGCAGGTCAAGAAGCAACAGTTAGAACTGGACATGGAACAACAGACTGGTTCCAAATTGGGAAAGGAGTACATCCAGGCTGTATACTGTCACCCTGTTATTTAGCTTCTATGCAGAGTACATCATGCAAAATGCCAGATTGGATGAAGCACAAGCTGGAGTCAAGATTGCCAGGAGGTTATTGCCATATCAATAACTTCAGATATGCAGATGACACCATCCTTATGGCAGAAAGTGAAGAGGAACTAAAAAGCCTCTTGATGAAAGGGAAAGAGGAGAGTGAAAAAGCTGGCTTAAAACTCAACATTCAAAAAATGAAGATCACGGCATCCAGTCCCATCACTTCATGGCAAATAGATGGGGAAACAATGGAAACAGTGAGAGACTTTATTTTCTTGGGCTTCAAAACCACTGCAGATGGTGACTGCAGCCATGAAATTAAAAGACACTTGCTCCTTGAAGGAAAAGCTATGACCAACACAGACAGCATATTAAAAATAAGAGACATTACTTTACTGACAAAGATCCATCTAGTCAAAGCTATGGTTTTTCCAGTAGTCATGTATGGATGTGAGAGTTGGACCATAAAGAAAGCTGAGCACCAAAGAATTGATGCTTTTGAACTGTGGTGTTAGAGAAGACTCTTGAGAGTCCCATCAACTGCAAGGAGATCCAACTAGTCAATACTAAAGGAAATTAGTCCTGAATATTCATTGGAAGGACTGTTGCTGAAGCTGAAGCCCCAATACTCTGGCCACCTCATGCGAAGAACTGACTCATTGGAAAATACCCTAAGTCTGGGAAAGCTTGACGACAGGAGGAGAAGGGGACAGAGGATGAGATGGTTGGATGGCATCACCGACTTGATGGACAAGAGTTTGAGCAAGCTATGGGAGTTGCTGATGAACAGGGAAGCCTGGTGTGCTGCAGTCCATGGGGTTGCAAAGAGTTGGACACGACCAACTGACTGAACTGAGCTACAGTAGAATCTAACAGTCATGCATTCTTGTCAGGGAAATAATACTTCAATAATACTTATAATACAGAATGACTGGATGGGTCTGTGATGCAAAAATATGATGCTTATTTCAGCCTATTTAAATTTTTTTGGGGGGGCCATGCCACATAGCATGTGGGATTAGTTCCCCAACTAGGGATTGATCCCACACCCCCTGCATTGGAAGCCAGAGTGTTAATCACTGGACCACCAGAAAAGTCCCAGTAAAACCTCTATCAGTGGGACCTCTTCAGTGGGAACACTTTAGCTGCTGCCAAGTCCACTTCTGTAGTGAAAACATAAATAATCTACACACACTTCATCTTGCATAAAAAGAGAGCAGAAACAGCATGAGCAGGAGAGTCAGAAATATGGCAACAATATACCCCCTATTTCCAAAAGATGCCCAAACAAAAATATTCCCTTCCACTGTCAGGCTATGGATTTGACTTTGTAGCCAAATTGTCAGCTCAGAAAACAAGGCAATGATGAATCTATGGCAGAGAAAGGAGAGAATAGAGAAATCAGAACTAGTTGGGCTTTGATGGTATTTGATGGTATCTTTTCATCTAGTCCTGCCTTGTCTGAATGCTCCCCTCTACTGTTCTTTCCTTCCTCCTTGGCCATTCATCCTCTTCTCCCTCTTACAGCCTACTCGATGCTCCGACCCTCCAACAAGGGAACTCTGAGAAGGCTTAAGGTCATTCTGGACTTCCCCCACCACCACCACCACCCCCCGATACACACAAACACACAACTTTAGAGCTTCTGGAAGGAGATTTTGCTAAGCTTTTGTGAAGGTGAATATCCCCATTGTATGGGTCACCTGAAGGCAAGAAGAAAATAGCAACATTCCATCCCTGCCTGAGCCAACACACCCAGGGCGAAAGATATAAGCACCTGCCAGACAGGTGCTTGCCCACTGGAAAGTCCTCCCCTGTAGGCAAACACCCCCTGAGAAACTGCATTAACCCAGAAACACTGGAGAGCTGGCCTTCTGCTTGGGTCATTTTCAGTTTGGGGGAGGGCTGATCTGTTTCCACGTTGCCCTTACTTCTGAACTTTAATGCCCTTGTCAGAGCTATTTGTTCCAGCCCCTCCTTCGTGAGATGCTCTTTATTGGACAGTGAAGTTAGTTTGATTTAAAAAACTGATATAGCAGTGGCTGAAGGTAGTTTACTTTTAACGTATTTTTATTTTACTAGAAATCTTTGATCTTCCCACAAAAAAAAAAAAAAAAAAAAGACTTATGCTTCTGCTTCTCGTTTCTGTGGGATTCTGAGTAAATCACTGTACTAAAGGATTGAAAAAAGGGTTAGGTTTCCTCTAACTCAGGCATTTTATAGCTCCCTTATCCTAATGATACACACCAAAAGACAGTTTTTTGTGTGTGATAAGTTAAGATTGGACAGAGAATAAAAGGGTTAGCATAAGCAAAAGGATTAATATTTTTCCTAAAACTTTAAAATAACTCTATAAATATTTGTTATCTGAGCAGCATCCCAGGTGGTACAGTGGTAAAGAATCTGCCTGCCTGTTCAGGAGACGCAGGAGACGCGTGTTCAGTCCCTGGGTCGGGAAGATCCCTTGGAGAAAGAAATGGCAATCCACTCCAGTCTTCTTGCCTGGAAAATTGCATGGACAGAGGAGCCTGGTGGGCTACAGTCCACGGGGTCCCAAAGAGTCGGACATGACTGAGTAACTGCATTAGCAGTTGTGAGCATAATTTACAGTAGAGAATGAGAGGAAGTTGACCCCAATGTACCTGCTATGGAGGATTAGGTTCTGAAGTTTACAGCAAAAAGTGACTTGTAGACTGGTAGGTTATTAAAAAAAAGAAAAAAACCTTGAAAAACGCTTAAGTAGCCCACAGAGTAAACATATTCATATCTCAAGTCCCATGGAAGACTGACATTCCAACTCTCCCTCCATAGGTCCAAAAAAAGTTAGTTTTCCCTTCCACACTAAAAGTATTTCTTCAGTTGACCACCAAAGTATTTGGTTTCTATTTAGAGATCATATCATATTTTTTAATGTTTATTTAAATACTAAAATCACATAGATGCTTCAAGAAGCAAGTGGGAACCAAGATCTGCTAGGAAAGATTAGATCACGTCTCCCAGCATACGTTTTTGGGGTAAATGGACATCAGCGCATAAAGAGGTATAAATGTGGCAATCACAGGCAGCACTCCCCTCCCCACTGTGATTTTACTACAACAGGTTATGGGAGAAGGCAGGGAAAGTGTTTGAGGTCAAGGTAAGGGGTACTAGTGGCGCCAGTGATAAAGAATCCGCTGCCAGTGCAGGAGACACAAGGGACTTGGGCTCGATCCCTGGATCAGGGAGATCCCCTGGAGTAGGAAATGGCAATCAACTCCAGTATTCTTGCCTGGACAATTTCAGGGACAGAGGAGCCTGGCCATGGCGTGGCAAAGAGTTGGACATGACTGAGCACATGCATGCACGCATAAGGACTACTAATAGTGGTTCACACATTAGGCTAGCCAGGGCACAGGAGTTACTAACTACAATACTATTTCTCAAGAGCTAGGGGAAAACCTTGGAGTCACATAATAATGTTATGAAGAGATGAAAGTGAAGTAACATATTTTGTGCCTCTGTTAGTATGACATATCGTAAGTACACAATCACACTTGTATTTTTTAACAATTAAAAGGATTTTATTAATGATAAAATAGAAGCTCTCAGAGGGAGTCCTGCTTATTTTTGTGGACCTACTCTCTTATCCTAAGACTGCTGAGCTCCAAGGTCCATATCTCCCATATGCTGAAAAGCTGTTTGGTGTCTTCAATGAAGGGATCCTAATTATTGAGCTCTCCATTGAGTTCTGCCCTCCACTTGGACTTAAAGAAGCAAATTAATCAATGGACTATGCAATAATAACGGAAACATTACTTGCTGGCTGTGAAGACGTATTTATCTACAAAACCATGATCCAGACACCATTTTGTGAAAAGTTCTCTATTTAAGAAAATGAGAGGCTTAGCCATCACCTTTATTACGTTCTAGGGAAAGGCAGGTGTTATTAAATTGGAAATACGCTCTTGATTGATTTCTAAGCGGCTCTGTTAAATGGAGCTGTGATTCTGAACACTAATCAATGGTTGTAGAGTCAACAGAGCTATGATGCAAGGACATGAGCCACCAGGAAGAGACCAGCCTTCAAGGGATGAAAACTGCTTCTCACTGCCTCTCCGGGGAGGAGAATTTAGACATGTAATTATTGCCAAGTTCATATCCGAAGGTGACTGTGCTGTTTCTGCAGTGAGTGCTCAGATGGAAGTAACGATGCTTCACCGGAAGGCATCCCGACTGTCACTTCACCAGCCTTCCACCCTGGCCCATCTGCAGATGTGAACAGATGTGTTTACATCTTCATCTAAATTAGACCCCATTGTAGGAAACGCAACTTGAAAGCAGTGACAAGAACCAAAAGCAGTTATATATTTTTTATTGATGGGAAATATTAGTACACATAACTAAATATAAAAATGTATATCCAGTGACTAATCTCTTGTGGGAACATTTCCATGGATGGACTTCCCACATTCTTACTTTCTTTCAAACAGAGATGCCAGCATCTTTGCCAGGAATCTTTTCCTGGGGGATTATGATTGCTGAATCTGTTTCCATATCATCATTTCACAAGAACAAGTGTCTAAAGAAAGACTCAGAAGAATAATGACAAACCCACCAGGAGTGTTGGATGGCCTGTGTCAGGAGCACTTCATATTTTCAAATAATCATTATATTAATGAACTTAAAGCATGATGGAAGTGAAGGTGTTAAGGAGAAACACACTTCTCTCATTACTTCCTCTTAAAATTTTCATTTATTTATTCTGTTGATTGAAGACCACTAATTTATGGCATGATTGCATTCGATCATGTCATGATTTCTTCATTCACACACAAAACTGTGAACTGTGGTATTCTACTCCACCCACCTTCTTATCGCCTACCTTCCATTTAAGCACATATAATAGACTTCTGTTTAATTAGAACTTAGTTGCTTGTGGCTCAGCTGGTAAAGAACCCGCCTGCAATGTGGGAGACCTGGGTTTGATCCCTGGGTTGGGAAGATCCCCTGGAGAAGGGAAAGGCTACCCACTCCTGTATGCTGGCCTGGAGAATTCCATGGACTATATAGTCCATGGAGTCACGAAGAACTGGACACGACTGAGCGACTTTCACTTTCACTTGTTTTACAATATTCTGATTCTGCTGTAGAGCAAAGTGAATCACCTATGCTTTTATCCCCTCTTTGTCACCACAGAGCGTTGAGTAGAGTTCCCTACGCTATACAGGAGGTCCTCATTAGGTATCTATTTCCTACATAGCAGTGTATATATGTCAATCCCAGTCTCCCAATTCCTCCTACTCTCCTTACCCTCTTGATGTCCATATATTTGTTCTCTACATCTGTGTTTCTATTTCTGCTTTGCCAATAGGTTCATCTGTATCATTTTTCTAATTAAATTCTGATTGACAAAAGTTCACTCTAACACTGCCCACTTGAAGCACAGACATAACAGGGGAAGAAACCTTCATGTTCAGATATAAGTCAATTCAGCTCACTCACAGGCCACCTCCACCTCGCGTGTGCATGCCTACATGCTCGGTCGCTAAGTCGTGTCCAATTCTTTACAACCCCATGGACTGTAGCCTGCCAAGCTCCTCTATTCCTACCTCAGTAGGATGACAGTAGGATGCTACACACCACGCACTGTGGTAACTATTATAAGTAGAATGTCTCAAGTCTAAGTTATTTGTGCACTAGACTGGGACTGATGACAGGAATGAAAGCCACGTTCTGTGTGTCTTCTGACACCCCTCCAAGGGAAAACCCAGGTCTCCTCTGTGGGCTGTGCTGGAGGTAAGTGCAGACTCAGATGTGCAGTGTCCTGGTCCTTCCCCAGCTGTGGGAAGGGAGGGGGGCCTGAAGAAGAGGGGAGACTAAAGAAGAACCAACCTTGCCTGAAAGCATTTTCTCTCTTTTTTCTTTCTGTTTCTCTCAAGTCAACCATTCCTGCCTCCCACTTCTTCCTTATCTCCTCCATCTTCATCTACCTCTTCTTTTACTTTCTTTTGTCTCTTCTCATCAGCTTTCCTCTCCTGCCGGGCTCAGACCTCAGTTTTACCACCTGCTCCCTCTGCTGACATAGACGAGGCTGAACAAGGCTGCATTGATTATTCTCACAAAACACCGTGTTTTGGCACGTCTATGGGCTTTTGCAAGGATGTGATCAAACACACTACATGTCCTGAAAAGGCTAAAATATGATCATACTGGGACACTTACCAAATAAACATGAATTCAATCAATCCAAAATCTAAGGTTTAGTAAGAAATAAAATATGAAGCGGGGGAAAAAAGTTCATTTAAACCTGAACTATTAACTGCAGAGGAATAGAGACAAAGTCTTAGGTAGAATATTAATGAGATTTGGGGAGAGGAAAGGACAGAAGAGTCTTCTGTGGATTTAAAGACTTTAGTAAGCATCAAGACTGTTGGTTTGAGACCAATATAAACCAACTGCCTTTCAGTCTGACCTTTGGCAGTGATCATGCCGTTGGCATGCTGGTGGGAGAATTTGCTGTGCAAAGACTGCCCTCACATCGTCACAATTAAAAGCTTTTGTGCTTTAAAGGACATTGTCTGGAAAGTGAAAAAACAACCCACAGAATGGGAGAAACTATTTGGTAAGTCATAGATTCAAAAAGGGACTTGTGTCTAGAATATATAAAGATGCCTTATAATTCAACAACAAAAAGACAAAGAAGTCAATTTTTTTAATGACCAAAGGACCATAATAGACATTTCTCCAAAGACCAACATAAAAATGGCCAATAAGTGCATAAAAAGAAGCTTAACAACACTAGTCATCAGGTAAATGCAAACCAGAACCCACAATGTGGTGTTCATTTACACCCACTGGCATGAAAGAGGAAGTGTTAGTTGCTCAGTCTTGTCCGACTCTTTGTGACCTCATGGATTGTAGCCCACTAGGCTCCTTTGCCCATGGCATTCTCCAGGGGCAGGAATACTGGAGTGGGTTGCTGTTCCCTTCTCCAGGGGATCTTTCCAACCCAGGGAATAAACCCAGGTCTCCTGCATTGCAGATGGATTCTTCATCATCTGGGCCACCAGGGGTGCCTCCCCCACCACCCCTGCCAACCTTGAATGTGTGTTAGTCACTCAGCCGTAGCAATAGTCAAAAAGGCAGAAAATAACCAGTGTTGGCTAGAATGTGGGGAAACTGGAGTCCTCGTGCACTGCTGGAAGGCATGTAAAATGATGGACCCACTTTAAAAAGCACCCTAATAGTTCCTCAAAAGATAAAACATAGAATTAAAAAAAACACAGCAATTCTCCTCCTAAGTATATGCCCAGTAGAAGTAAAACCATGTATCCACACAAAAACTTGTACACAAATGTTCACAGCAGACATGATCTTTACGATAGCCAAAAGGTAGAGACTACCCAAAAGTTCCTTAGTCAAAGAATGGATTAAAAATGTGATATGTGTTGCGCTGTGCTGAGTTGCTCCGAAGCGTCCAACTCGTTGTGACCCCATGGACTGTATCTCACCAGGATCCTCTGTCTATGGGGATTCTCCAGGCAAGAATGCTGGAGTGGGTTGCCATCCCCTTCTCCAGTGTAAAAATGTGATATGTATACATGCAATAAAATACTATTCTGCAATAAAGAGAAATGAACATGCTTCGACATGGATGAACTGTGAAAACATTATGCTAAGGGAAGTAGTCCAGTCACAAATTTCACATGGTATACGACTCTGTTAATATGAAATGTATATGAAAGGCAAATTGATAGACACAGAAAATAGCTTTGTGTTTCCCTGGAGCTGGAGGATGGGGTGGTTGGGAAGTGACTGTTGATGAGCACAGGGAATCTTTTTGTGGTGATAAAAATGTTCTGAACTTGTGGTGGGAGTCATGCAAGTCTGTGAATTTATATACTTTAAATAGATGATGTAGTCAGGGGTCCCCAACCTCTGGGATCTAATGCCTGATGGATGACCTGAAGCGGAGCTGATGTAATCATAAAAGAAATAAAGTGCACAATAAATGTAATGTACTTGAGTCATCCCAAAACCATCCCCCACTCCAGGCTGTGGAAAAACTGCCTTCCACAAAACCGGTTCCTGGTGCCAAAAAGGTTGGGGACTGCTGACGTCGCGTATGTGGATTATGTCTAAATAAATTTTTAAAAAATATAAAAGACTTCCTGGGTGTTACAGAACTGGCTCCACAATCAACCACCTCATCTCCAAATGCTGCTAGCACATTTTCTGTTGTTATGACAAACCACAAAAAACCCCCACAGAATTGTCTCAATTCCCTCCAGTGAGGGGAAACATAATGTCCCCACCTACTGAGAACCACTGGTTCTCACTGAGAGTAATGCCAGAGGACACAACTGAGCAGCCACACTGGAGACTGGCTTCCCAGGCGGCACTGGTGGTGAAGAGTCTGCCCGCCAATGCAGGCGACCAAAGAGACGCTGATCCGATCCCTGGGTCTGGAGAGGAATGGCAACCCACTCCAGTATTCTTGCCTGGAGAATCCCATGGACAGAAAGAAGAGCCTGGCCGGCTATAGTCCATGGGATAGCATAGAGTCGGACATGACTGAGCCCTGGAGATTGGTAATACTCTTGACAGTAGGTAGTGGGCTTCCCTGATGTTTCAACAGTTAAGAATCCACCTGCCAATGCAGGAGATGTAGGGGATGCTGCTTTGATCCCTGGATTGGGAAGATCCCCTGGAGAAGGAAATGGCAACCCACTCCAGTATTCTTGCCTTGGAAATGCCATGGACAGAGGAGCCTGGTGGGCTATAGTCTATGGGGCTGCAAAGAGTCGCATATGACTTAGCAACTAAATACAGCAACAAACACATCAATGCTTATGTAATAATAATAACAAGAAAAAAACAGTTGTCAAATAAGGAATGTTAAAACATGTAATAACCTAAATGAGAAAAGGATTTGGAAAAGAATACATACATGTATACATATAACTGAATCACTTTGTCGTACACTTGAAACTAACACAAATTGTTAATCAGCTATCCTCCAATATAAAATAAAAAATTTTTAAGAAAAGAAAAAGGGACTTCCATGGTGTCAAGTGATTAAGACTTCACATTTCCACTGCTGGGGGCTCAGGGTCAATCCCTGGTTGGTGAGCTAAGATCTCACATGTTGCACAGCACCTCGCCAAAGAAATTAATTAATTTAAAAAAAATTTTTTAAAGAAAACAAAGTTAAGACAATAAATTATTTGATCAAATAATGAAAGTCAGAAGCTACCAAATGTAAATTTATTCACTTATTGGCCTCTTAGAATGACGGTCAATGTCTTTGTTAGCCTTTGAAATTATAAAATTTTTTCATCACACACAAAAGACAAAAACTCTATATTGTAAAGAGATAGCTCCCCTCCATCTAAAATCAAATGCTGCAGTGATCAGGGAGGGAAATAGAGTCAGAGCTCTCTGTACAAGGAGGCCAATGGCTGCTTCTCCATCCCAGGTGACAAAAGCCCTGTGCAACTCACGATGTGTGCATTACATGTGAGGACAGAAAGATATTCACCACTCATTGGCTGTGATATGGGGAGGGCAGAGAGAGAATCTCGAAAAACATTCAAACAAGACACATGTACAAGAGCTGGCAGAGAAGGAGATTCTGAATGTGAAGCCAAAGCTAGGGTGACTAGGGAAGATAGAAGGAAACAAGAGATTGGAGTGGTAGTGGTTGAAGATCGTAAGATAGATTGTTTTCCTTTGCTTCCTAGCTCCATCTCCTGTTTGCTGTGTAATCTTGGACAAGTTACTTAACCTCTCTGTGCCTCATTTTTCCCATCTGCAAAATAAGGATTATACCTAGTATTTACCTCAAAGGCTTGATGTGAAACTTAAATGAATTAGTCCCCTGAAGTACTTAGAAGAGTTCTGTACACACAAGACATCCACAACAAACTACTATTATCCCACCCAGGCAATCTGAGGCTGGCTGATCTAGTGTGCTGCAACACTTTGTTCACATAGATACCCATATCAGGGACTGAGGGAATGACCTCTTGTCCTTCTTCATAGGAAAATACACCAGGACAAGGGTCATTGGTGAAAGGTGTGAGAGTGATTGCTTGTGAGTGATTATTATGGGGTCACAAAGAGTCAGACATGACTGAGCGACTGAACTGAACTCAACTGAGGACCATTCCTAGTTGTAGTTGGGAGATAGTCATGGATGCCAAGCCAAAAGGAATGTCAGTGATGTGAGCCCAAGTCACTCATTTGCAGCTGAGGACAGTATACTCAGAGAGGTTCTATGAGTTGGCCAAAAACACAGAGCTATTAAGGCAGAAATTGGGGTAGAACGTTCCTACTACTTTAGTACTCTATCATCACGATCTAGCCTAGATCTGGATGATTCAGCCTTCAACACAGAGGCCTTGTGGTACAAAGAGGGGGCGGGGGGCAGGATGTGCAATCTAAGGGAATACAGGATCATTCTATAGCCTAGTCAATTCACCTGTGGGATCCCCATTCATCAGCTCAAGATCTCCAGGAATGGCCCATCCATCTGTCACTGGGTACCTGAAGGATGCCAGAGGACTCCATAGCCTGCTTCCACCCAAGGAGTTTGGGGACACAAGTGCATCTCTAGATGATGGGGTAAGCCCAATGAACCCCATCACCCATGTTTTTAGGAAACTCCAGCAACTCCAAGAAGTGCACTAATGCAAGAAAGGGAAACTACTCAGCAAAGAAGAGATGTAAACTCAAAGCAGCGCTGCCCAGGGACTTCCCAAGTGGTTCAGTGATTAAGAATCCACCTGCCAACACAGGGGACGTGTTTGATCCTGGAGGATCCCAAATGCCTCAGGGCCACTAAGCCCATACGCCACAACTTCTGAGTCCTTGCTCTAGGACCCGGAAGCTGCAGCTTCTGAGCTCAGGCACTGCAACCACTGAAGCCTGCAAACCTAGATCCCATGCTCCACAGCAAGAGGAGCTATTGCAATGAGAAGCCTCCGCTCACAGCAAGGAGGAAATGCCCACGCACAGCCATGAAGACCCAGCGCAGCCAAAGAAAAAGAGGCAGCACTGCCCTCAGGAGCTCTCAAGAGCTCCACAGTCAAGACCCCTCTATTTACTGTTTCCCAGAGAAATAGTTCCATCTGTTGTCTTGGCTACCACTGCAAAGCAGAGAAAGCATGATTGCTTTTTTTCCAGCCCCCTGAAGGTACATTATACTTTCCTTTGGGGACTATCAAGTGACAGGATGATCTGAAAATACTTCTCTGTAAACTTCACCCCATAAGTGAGAGTCTACAGAAAGGCATGTTAGTCAGTGCCTGGGGATGTTGTGCTTTGGAAGTTTCTGAAGCGTTCTCTGGATTTAGAGTGGTTTTCATGAACATTTGACAGATCATCAAGCCAAGATAGAGGGTCAAGTTTAAATGGAGAACTTGCCATCTGACTTTTTAAAGGCACTGTCATAGCAACAAAAGTTTTCCTTCTGTTAAAACAATTAGATACAGGAATTAAATGTTTCAATCCAATTTTACATATCGAATTTAGCCCTAATTCCAGCTCTTCATCAGAAAGAACAATCTTTAAGCTGTAAATACATCTTATTTCAGGTACTTTTGTTCAGACACCCACGAGGGAATTGTCAATAACTCTAATTATAAAAAGAGCAAGTGATTGAGCACCAGCTAAATTCCCATATAATCATTGCTGATTCTGATTTGTCTGCAGCCAACAGATGCTTCTGAATTTAAGACCCATGTCTCTTAAACAGAGGTCCTAAAAGGTCATGATACATTGGGTTAGCCAAAAAGGTCCCTCATGTTTTCCCTCAACATCTTACAGAAAAACGGGAATGAACTTTTTGGAGAATCAAATATTTTGGTGCCTCCAAATTGGCATTTATTGGCACCCTTATTTATTACACATACAAGGGACATTATAAATGAAGAAATGTTTTATTACTGGTTAGAGCTTTGGATCCGAACTGGATCCACACAATTTATGTAGCCTAGAGACCAATGTTTCTCTAACTTTTTGGTCTCCAGACCTTTGTATTTTTAAAAATGACTCATGACACCAAAAAGCTTAGGTTTGTGTGAGCTCCATTCATGGATATTTATCAAACCAGAAACTGAAACTAAGAAAATTCTGAAGTACTTAATTCATTTAAAAAAGAATTACAATAAACCTGTCTTATATATAGTGTAGTTTTATTAAATACGGCTATAGTTTCTAAAACAAGGACAACTAGTGGCATTGTTTCACATTCTTAGAAATCTCTTTAATATCTCTCCAGAAACAGCTGAATTCCCATATTTACTTCTGTGTTCAATCTGTTGCAATATGTTGTTTTAGTTAAATAATATGGAAAAAAAAAAAAAACTCACCTCTCACCTCAGACAGATGTTTAATTGGAAACAGAAGGAATATTTTAATGATCTTTACAGATAATTATTAATAATATTGATACTACATAAAAACTCAACATGTTGTAGTTTCTTAAAGCAAAGTAGGATCTTGAAAGTTTGTTAATAAACTTTCTGTTCATTGATACAATTTAAAATCCATGGATCTCTCTTACATTTCTCACGGACCTTTTACTCATGTATGATTTTGTAATATCATGAAGTGGTCACTATTGTATGCACATCTTCCAAGCAGTGACATATTAATATTATAGTGTCAAAAAACCACTGCTTATCTCATGAGAAATACCTTTAAGGTTGAAAATTGTCCAGCTAACAAGTTGAAGGCAACATTTCCAAAATTCTAATTTCTTAATGTCTAATATTTTTTGAGCATTTGAAAAAATCTTATTGGCCTGTCATTGGCCCAAAACCCACTCAGTCCTTTTCCTTGAAGTGACGAGGGTGACTCATTTTCAAGAAAATGCCTATAAATACCCAACTCTGGGTAATCAGAGTTTGTCTATCAATCAGTCTTTCAAGTACAAATGATGTCCCATGAAATACAGCAGTCAGTTCATGATTCAAACCTTTTCTCAACACAATCATCATACTCAGTATTTAGAAGAAGTGCCTTATGTATATTTGCCATTTTACCACACAGTATTTAAAAGGTATATATTCAAAAGTAAATTTTTAATAAAATCAGTAATTTTTACTGTTTCATCAAGGACATTCTTAATTAAAACTGGCTTCTTTTTCCTAGAGTGTATGTTGTAAAGACTTTATATCTGTGTCACTGTTTTGATTTGTGCTAAAGCACCAGAATTTTGGGCTTCCCTGTGGCTCAGTGTTAAAGAATTCACCTGCCAATGCAGGAGGTCTGGGTTCAATCCCTGGATCAGGAAGATTCCTTTCAGAAGGAAATGGCAACCCACTCCAGTATTCTTGCCTGGAAAATTGCATGGACAGAGGAGCCTGGCGGGCTACAGTCCATGGGGTCGCAAAGACTCAGACACAACTGAGTGACTGAGCATTCACACACACCAGAATTTCACCTTCTATTTTTGCACCATCTGTGCAAATGTCAACACACTGGAAAAGATTTTTTTAAAATATCTTGGTATTAAAATAAAAATAGTTTTGATTTTACAGACTCCATTGAAATGATTTGGGGGTGGCCAGAATTCTGTGGGCCACATTTTGAAAATTGTTGACATATTGAAGCACTTCTAAGGGCTTCCCCATGACCCTCCTCACTTTTGTCCCACTTGGTTTCCCAAGTGGTTTAAATGGAGAAGGTGAAATACTTCCCCCATGAAGAAAAATGTCCCAGACTATCCTATTACTTAACCACATGAAACAAATTTCAAAAAATAAGAAATAGTGATCCAAATGGGCAAAGAAATTCTAGAAGTCATATGTAAAAAAGAACCTTTAACCTCTTGACTTCTTTTGTCAAAAACACACCCAGGACTATGGCGGCCCCAGACTCTTGACTGGCACAACCAAAAACCCTCCTGGGAATGGAATGAACTAGAGAGAAACCTTGAGCCCCCTCCCAGAAACTATAGCATGCAAATTATATTCACTGTGTTTCTTGTTAATATAAAGACCAAGGTCCAAGGTCAACCAATGTGGTGCTACCTTTACCATTCAATGAGTAATCAGAGTTTCAGAAAAACTCTGGATGTAAATGAGTCTGTTTTCAATGTTTTTCCTTTGTGTGAAGACCAATATCTCAAGACAGTTTTCCAATGTCTCTTCAATGTTTTCCCCAAAAGTCATTTTAATATTTTATTTTCCAAGTAATTTTAGTTTTGGAATTATATTATGTGTTTTTAAAACATACTTAGAAGTTTAGAAAACAATATCAGGAAATTCCAGCTATCATTATACTAGGCTCAACAATTATTCAGATTTTGCCATACTTGGTCCATCTATTATTTTTTCTTTTTTTTCCGTTTGCCAAAGTCTTTTAAGGTGAAGTCCTCACGCTGTGTTATTTCACCATGTGTTCTGCTGTTGTTCCATCGCTATGCCTTCCATCCTTCCCAGCATCAGGGTCTTATCATACATAATTCAAAAGGTATCTCTAACAATATAATTATGAAAGCATGGTGCTATTATTGCACCTAATAAAAATTAACAATCATTCTTTTGTTTCACATAATTTGCTGTTCAATCGCTCAGTCATGTCCAACTATTTGAGGCCCCATGGACTGTTGCATATCAGGCTTCCCTGTCCTTCACCATCTTCTGGAGCTTGCTCAAACTCATGTCCATTGAATCGCTGATGCCATCCAACCATCTTGTACTCTGTCATTCCCTTCTCCTCCTGCCTTCAATATTTCCCAGTATCAGGGTCTTTTCCAATGAGTCAGTTCTTCCCATCAGGTGGCCAAAGTATTGGAGTTTCAGCTTCAGCATCAGTCCTTCCAATGAACACCCAGGACTGATCTCCTTTAGGATTGACTGATTTGATCTCCTTTTTGTCCAAGGGACTCAAGAGTCTTCTCCAACACCACAGTTCAAAAGCATAAATTCTTTGACACTCAGCCTTCTTTATGGTCCAACTCTCACATCCATACATGGCTATTGGAAAAACCATAGCTTTGACTAGACGGACCTTTATTGGCAAAGTAATATCTCTGCTTTTTAATACACTGTCTAGGTTTGTTGTAGATTTCTTCCAAGGAACAAGTGTCTTTTAATTTCATGGCTGCAGTCACTATCCATGGTGATTTTGGAGCCCAAGAAAATAAAGATTTTCATTGTTTCCATTGTTTCCCCTACTACTTGCCATGAAGTAATGGAACCAGATGCCACAATCTTTGTTTTTTGAATGTTCAGTTTTAAGCCAGCTTTTTCACTTTCAGGGTTTCACATAATGCCCTTTCATAAAAAATATTCCAACTACCTCCAAAAAGTTGATTTTACATTTCATTGGCTCAAACCAGAATCCAAATGCAACCCACTCATTATCTTTGGTAGTTATGTCTTAAATCTCTGTTAAGTGGGAATTTTCCTCCCCTGCTTTTTTTCTTGCCAGTCATTTACATATTGCAGAAACCAAGTCACCCAACTATAAAAATATCTTACATTTTGAATTTGCCTCCTTGGGGTCTTAGCCTGTTTCTTTATATTTCCCTGCAAATGAGAGTTAAATCTATAAGCTTGATTAGAATTAGTTGCAACTTTTTTTTTTTTTTTTGGCAAGAATACTTCTTCACTGGTACTATGAGCTAGTATCTAGATGCCCCATAGTTAGTGATGTGTGATTAATGAATGAATTCAGAAGATTGCAATCTGATTCTTCCCTTTTCCCCATTATGAATTTCCCCATCAAATTTTCACCTAAGCTAATACTTAGTCTATTGGGGATCATTAAGTCTATTGGGGATCAACTGTTACAAGATACATATTACAATTCCATCATTTCTTCCACAGTTTTAACTAGAATTCTTCCTTTAAATAAAAAAAAAAAAACTTTATAGAGTGTCAAGGCTTTCTGATAACCTTGAAATACAGCTCATGAAGAAAGACAGACTAAATGTCTAATTCTTTCCTTTTAATTTCAAGTTTTTGCTGTAAGTTAGTTTTGCTTATTACTCCAGTGGTATCCAATGATATTTTAAATATTAAGTATCATTTTGAACTCCAAGGTTTTTATATAGTCAATGTTTTCAACCAATAGCATTCAATATCATTTTTAATATTTCAAGACTCCCATCTTTGATCAACGAGAATCTCTTTTTTTTTTGGCCCCTGTATTTTTTGAACATGTATTTTTAGTAGTCTTTTATATTTAAACACTCTAACTAGCTAGCATAATGAACCATAAAGTTCATAATGAACTTTCGAACATAATGAAACATTCCAGGCTCAAGAATGTCTTTCCGTCTCTGTATCTGGGTATAACTATTATTCCAGAATCCCTGTCTCTTTTTTTCTTCCTTTTTTACATATTTATTCTACTTATTATTTATTTATTTGGTTGGGCCAGGTTTTGGTTGCAGCATGTGGGATCTAGTTCCCCGACCAGGGATTGAACCCGGGCACCCTGTACTGGGAGCATGGAGTCTTAGCCACTGTGCCACCAGGGAATTCCTGCTTCTTTTCAGCAGAAATAGTACCTTGGGGGTCATTTTATATCCTTGTATATAAAGTCATCTTTTGCATAGTATTCCAATTTTGGATGTGCTAGTCATTTTTTGTCTTAGCTTTATTGAGATATAAGTAACATATAACAATGTATAAGCTTGTACACAATGTGATGATTTGATGCACACATATTTTGTGAAATTTTATTAATACCCAAATAGGAAATATTAGTATAAACTTTTGAATTTTTTATTTCAAAATTACATATTTTCTAGATTTGTCCATGCAAAAGCTTAAGAGAATTGACAGTCTGTAATCAATGGACACACTCCACTGATTAAGGTTGAGATCACTAAATACTATTTCTGCAGTGTGTATGTATATAAACATATAGTTTTAAAGAAAAAAAAGCTAGTGAGCACCTTCATCAACTTACATAATTACCATTATATGCGTGTGTGTGTGTAGTGAGAGCATTTAAAAACTGCTGTTTTAGCAAGGAGTCAACTGTGAGAGGGCTTCCCTGATGGCTCAGTTATAAAGAATCCACCTGCAATGCAGGAGACGCAGGTTTGATCCCTGGGTCGGGAAGATCCCCTGGAGGAGGGCTTGGCAACCCACTCCAGTATTCTTGCCTGGAAAATCCCATGGACAGAGGAGCCTGGCAGGCTACAGTCCATAGAGTGGCACAGAGTCAGATAGAACTGAAGAGACTTAACACACACACACACAGTCCATCAATTATACTATACCTTAGACCAAAAATATCCATCTACAGGCTATTTCCATTCTCAAGTTTTGTCACTATGTTGCCCACCAAAGAACAAAAGATAATCTTGTAAAAACTGCACTATTGCAACCAAAAGCTGCAATTGTCAACAGTATAAAATGATCACTCAATTACATTTTATCTTCACAGCATCTTTGTGAAGGGAATATTACAATTACCTCTATATTCAGTAAAGGAAATTAAATTTCAAAAATATTAAATAGCACATCTAAGATCCCCCTGCTAATAAAGGGCAGCCAGGACTTACACCCGCTGCTATTTGGTGCTAAATTCCCTGCTTTTTATCACCAGGCGCTGACATGTGTCATCTGCTTTAGTATTGGTTTAAAATCCATGAATGTTTACATTAACTGGTCACATATTAGGCCACAAAGTAATTTTAATAAATTCAAAAGTGAAGCTTGTACAGAAGGTATTAGTAAAATATAATAAAAAAAGAAATAATAACTAACACATAAATAAAAATATCATCTCAAAATAACTGGGGCCTCCCTGGTGACTCAGATAGTAAAGAATCTACCTGCAATGCAGGAGATTCAGGTTCGATCCTTGTGTCGAGAAGATTCCCCTGGAGAAGGAAAGGGCAACCTGCTCCAGTATGCTGTCCTGGAGAAGCTCATGGACAGAGGAGCCTCGAGGGGCTCCCTAGAGTGTGTGGGGTCGCTGAGTCGGATACGATTGGAGCAACTTAACACACAAAATAATTACTGATAGTAATCAAAGAGTACATCAAAACTACAATTACCAATTATTTACAAAATGCAGCAATGAGATGATGACACATCAAAACCAACACAGTCCCACCAAAGACATACTCCTTAGGAAAAGTAAATGTTTTAAACGGTGTCATTACTAAACAAGAAGGAATGAACACAAAAGAACCAAAAACTCAGTTCAGGAAGTTATAAAGTGGAATACACAACAAACTTAGGATAAAGCAAGATGAAGCTGACAAATACAAAGATGAAAATTATTAAATTAATGTTAGAATCAATAAATACATAAATAAATCCAAGGGCTGATTCTGTGAAAAAGAGAACAATATGGACAAATTTCTAGCAAGTTCACTCAAGAGAAAAAAGAAAAAAAAAAAAAAAATCCACAAATGCATAACTGAGGAAGAAGAAAGGGGATAGGGGATCCATAAAGAAGAGTTAAATACTGTGATAAAATGTAATACTTAGTGTTTTTGTATGCTGACATTTAGTGAAGGCTTTCTATCGTCATTTTCCTTTCTTATCTCACTTAATTCTCTCTGTGGCCCAATGGTATAGCAGATGGGATTGGAGAAACAAGAGATGTGTTGTTCTTTGCAGCTTTTGGTTGCAATAGGACCTGTAGAGGCCCATGGGGAGGAAATTTTAGAAGGTTAGGAAAGGCATCAAGCCAGGAGGCAGGGCTGACCCTTGAGGAAGAGAGGGAAGGAAAGAAGTTGGGTTAGAATGAGCCTTAAACTGCTGTTAGAATTCTAAGAAATTCTGGGCAAGGTTGATGGGGAAAATGTCAAGGGAAGGTAGGGTACCCACCAGAGGAGATATGTGCATCTCAGGATCTCAGCTATCTCAGTCACTGGCTGGGAGCGACTGGTGGGAAGCATGGTTTCAGTGGAACATGAGTGGATTCAGAACATAGCAACTGATCCATCAGCCAATTACCTGTACATCTTAACTTCCAAGCAGCACGCCTGAGAAACACATCTCTTATAGACATTTGATAATACTGAACATCTGTTTTGATTTTGTTAAACTTTCAGTGACCTTGAATGTGGGTATGTCCTTAAATATGATTAATATACCTATATATTTCTTAATCATAAAACCAGTATTGCACTTAATGTTGAAAAACTGGGAAAAGTCCTAGTGTAGTCTGGATCAAGGCTAGAATGCCCATCATAATTACTCTTGGTAAGTATTTTTCTGTATGTTCTAGCTAGTGCAATGTACAAGGACAAAGAATATGATGTATAAACATCGGAGCAGGGAACAAATAATCATTACAGTCATCCCTAGGTACTCATGGGGAGTTGCTTCGAGAACCCACAGGGATATAAAATTCATGGATGCTCAAGTCCTTTATATAAAATGGCATAATACAGTCACCAGTCTTCCATATCTATGGGTTCTACTTGGTATTTGTTTGGACTTTCAATCCACAGTTGGTTGAATCCACAGATATGGAACCTGGGATACTAAGGGTCCACTGTGTTTGCAAATAATATTGTAAACTGGAAACATCCACCTCCCTAACCAAATTAACTAAACATGTTTAAGAATTAGTGAAAGTTTATATATTCAATCACAAAATAAATATACAAAGATTTTTCTTCCCAAAGCATTAGCAATAAGCTAGAAAAATAATAGTTAACATAAAATATAAAATACTAAGCACTACTTTGGGCTTCCCAGGGGGCACTAGTAGGATAAAGAACCCTTCTGCCAATACAGGAGACACAAGAGACATGGGTTCGATCATTGGGTCAGGAAGATTCCCTGGAGGAGGGCATGGCAACCCACTCCAGTATTCTTGCCTGGAGAATCCCATGGATGGAGAAGCCTGGTGGCCTACAGTCTATACCATTGCAAAGAGTCAGACACGCCTGAAGCAACTTAGCATGCATACATGCAAGCACTACATTAACTGTATGTTTATAAACCTATTTGAAGAAGACTATAAAACTTTGCCAAGGGACATAAAAGTGACTTGAATAACTGAAGAAAATAAAAGCCATTCTATTCCTAGACAAAAATATTTAATGAATAATGAATTCAGTTCTCAGGCTTCCCTGGTGGCTCAGCAGTAAAGAATCCGCCTGCCAGTGCAAGAGATACAGGTTCTGTCCCTGATGTGGGGAGATCTCACATGCCTCAGAGCAACTAGGCCCGTGTACCACACCTATTGACCCTGTGCTTCTAGAGCCTGGGTGTGCCAACTACTGAAGCCACGTGACCTAGAGCCTGCGTTCCACAATGAGAAGCCCCTGCGATGAGAACCCAGGGTACCACATCTAGACAGTCGCCTCTGCTCAACACAACTAGAGAAAAGCCGGTGCAGCAATGCAAACCCAGCAGAGCCAGAAGTAAATAAATAAACAAATTATTAAAAAGAAAAAGAATTTTCTTCTCCCAACTGTGGGCTATACATTTTATCAAATTTCAATAAAATCTCCAATATAATTTTTAGGAACTGGAAAATTGCTTCTAGAGTTTCCGACCCCCCTCCTTGGGGGAAGAATTTCATGGATTGGCCATAATTTGAACCAAAAGAAAAATTATTTTAGTAGGTTTATTTTATTTTAAAGTATTAAAGTAACACCTATGAAAATAGGACTGGAATAAAGGATAAAAATATAGATTGATGGAACAGAAAAGGAAATCCCAAAACAGCAATATGTAAGAACAAGAATGCGTCATATGTTAAAGACATTTCAGAACATTCAGTATGGAAGGAATGGATTATTCAAAAATAGTATTAAAACAACTGGCTGGAAATTATTTAAAATTAGAACCTTACCTCAATCCATATATCCAAATATGTTCCAGATGGAGTAGTTAAATGGAGGGCATAGAATAAAATCCAAAAAAATCAGAAGAAAAAACAGATAAATGTTAATACAACTTTGTCGTAGGGAAAAACTTTCTGAACATTCAAGCCAAAGTCAAAGCCCTTGAAGAAAAATATAACTGATTTAACTAAATAAAAATGTAAAATATTCATGCAGCATAAAAAAAATAAAATAAAAATAAACATATCAAATTAGAAAAGGTATTTCCATAGTGATTTCAAACATAAAGTAGTCTCACAATATTAAGAACAAGTGTAACTTAATTAAGAAAAGCTCAGTTCAGTTCAGTTCAGTCGCTCAGTCATGTCTGACTTGTTGCAACCCCATGGATTGCAGTATGCCAGGCTTCCCTGTCTATCATCAACTCCCAGAGCTTGCTAAAATTCATGGCCATTGAGTCGGTGATGCCATCCAACGATCTCATCATCTGTCATTCCCTTCTCCTGCCTTCAATATTTCACAGCATCAGGGTCTTTTCCAATGAGTCAGTTCTTCCCATCAGGTGGCCAAAGTATTGGAGCTTCAATATCAGTATCAGTCCTTCCAGTGAATATTCAGGATTTCCTTTAGGATTGACTGATTTGATCTCCTTGCTATCCAAGAGACTCTCAAGAGTCTTCTCCAACACCACAGTTTAAAAGCATCAATTTTTCAGCACACAGCTTTCTTTATGGTTCAACTCTCACATCCATACATGACTACTGGAAAAATCATAGCTCTGACTAGATGGACCTTTGTCAGCAAAATAACCTCTCTGCTTTTTAATATGCTATCTAGCTTGGTCATAACTTTTCTTCCAAGGAGCAAGTGTCTTATAATTTCATGACTGTAGTCACCATCAGCAGTGTCTTTGAAGCCCAAGAAAATAAAGTCTTTCACTGTTTCCATTGTTTCCCCATCTATTTACCATGAAGTGATGGGACCTGATGGGACCTGAACTTCCAGATGTTCAAGCTGGATTTAGAAAAGGCAGACGAACCAGAGATCAAATTGCTAATATCCATCGGATCATCAAAAAAGCAAGAGATTTCCAGAAAGACATCTACTTCTGCTTTATTGACTATGCCAAAGCCTTTGACTGTGTGGATCACAACAAACCGTGGAAAATTCTTCAGATGGGAATACCGGAGCACTTTGCCTGCCTCCTGAGAAATCTGTATGCAGGTCAAGAAGCAACAGTTACAACTGGATATGAAACAACAGACTGGTTACAAATCAGAAAAGGAGTACATCTAGGCTGTATATTGTCACCCTGCTTATTTAACTTATACGCAGAGTACATCATGAGAAACGCTGGGATGGATGAAGCACAAGCTGGAATCAAGATTGCCAGGAGAAATATCAATAACCTCAGATATGCAGATGACACCATCCTTATGGCAGAAAGCAAAAAGGAACTAAAAAGGCTCTTGATGAAGGTCAAAGAGGAGAGAGAAAAAGTTGGCTTAAAACTCAACATTCAGAAAACTAAGATCATGGCATCCAGTCCCATCACTTCATGGCAAATAGATGGGGCAACAATAGAAACAGTGACAGGCTTTATTTGGGGGGGGGGCTCCAAAACCACTGCTTATGGTGACTGCAGCCATGAAATTAAAAGACACTTACTCCTTGGAAGAAAAGTTATGATCAACCTAGACAGCATATTAAAAAGCAGAGAGATTACTTTGCTGACAAAGTTCCATCTAATCAAAACTATTGTTTTTCCAGCAGTCATGTATGGATGTGAGAGTTAGACCCTAAAGAAAGCTGAGCGCCAAAGAATTGATGCTTTTGAACTGCAGTGTTGGAGAAGACTTCTGAGAGTCCCTTGGACTGCAAGGAGATCCAACCAGTCCATCCTAAAGGAGATCAGTCCTGGGTGTTCATTGGAAGAACTGACGCTGAAGCTGAAACTCCAATACTTTGGCCACCTGATGCAAAGAACCAAGTTATTGGAAAAGACCCTAATGCTGGGAAAGATTGAAAGTGGGAGAGCAGGGGGTGACAGATGATGAGATGATTGGATGGCATCACCAACAGAAAGGACATGAGTTTGAGTAGACTCCGGGAGTTGGTGATGGACAGAGAAGCCTGGCATGTTGCAGTCCATGGGGTAGCAAAAAGTTGGACATGACGGAGTGATTGAACTGACTCACTATGAGACCTCAAGGACTGGAGCCCACCCAGACTCCTCTGTCCATGGGATTCTCCAGACAAGAATACTTGAGTGGGTTGCCATTTCCTTCTCCAGGGGATCTTCCCAACCCAGGGATGGACCCTGCATCTCCTGCATTGCAGGCAGATTCTTTACCACTGAGCCACCAGGAAAGCCCTCTCCATGTTCAATAAAGTGAAAGAAAAGTGAAAGTGAAGTTGCTCAGTCATGTCTGACTATTTGCGACCCCGTGGACTGTAGCCTACCAGGCTCCTCCGTCCATGGGATTCTCCAGGCAAGAATACTGGAGTGGGTTGCCATTTCCTTCTCCAGGGATCAAACCCCGGTCTCTCACATTGCAGGCAGATGCTTTAACCTCTGAGCCACCAGGGAAGCCCCCATGTTCAATAGGAAGCTACTAAAAAGTTTAAACTTAAGAGGATGGCATGATATGATTTAAGGTTTTTAAAAGGTTCTATAGCTAATATAGAACTCAAGTGGTAAAGAATCTGCCTGTGATGCAGGAGACCAGGGTTCAATCCCTGGGTCGGGAAGATCCTCTGGAGGAGGGAATGGCAATCCACTCCAGTATTCTTGCCTGGAAATTCCATGGACAGAGAAGCCTGGCAGGCTATAGTTCGCGGGGTTGCAAAGAGCCGGACACGACTAAGTGACTAACACACACTCATAGTTAATACATGAAGAATGAATTGGAAGCAGGTCAGAAAAACTGGTATCACTGGGAAGTGATAGCTGGGTTGGTTACATGTGAGACAGGAGATGGTTGGCAGTGGAAATAAAGAAAATTGAAGGAATTAAAGATATCCATCTGGGAGATACAAACTAGAGAATCTGCTGATGTGGTTGCTGAGGGCATGAGAGGATTCAGAGGGTCACCCACACGTTTCTGACTTGAGACTCTAACTGAGGATATTTCTTTTTACTCACTGAGACGAGGGAGATTGGGGAAAACTGGGACTTTCGGAAGATAAGGAGGGAATTGAGTTTGTAATAGATTAAGCTTGTGGAGTATGCTTGAGACATTCAGATGAGATAAAAAGCCCATGTGACCTGCGACCCTCTTGGAGTTTCTCTGAAATGTTCTCTGAGTTCAGCCGGGTCCATCCACCCCATCTCTGGCAACTTGAACGATTCTTGGTTCTGTATGAGCTCAGGAAAGTATACTCCTCTCAAACTGGGGAGAATTCATTTTCACCTAATTAATATTCAGTTCTGAATAGACCTGTCTTATTTGCTCTGGGTACCACCTTGTCTACTGCCTTGCTTTCTGAGAGATGGAGGGGAACATGGGGTATGGCCTTCTTAAAAGTGAAAGGAGATACCAAGTCATATTGTATCAGTCAAACTAGAGAAAAATTACAAAGAGAAACAATCCAAAAAAGGACTCAAGAAAAATAAGGGAGCAATACCAAGTGGGAGAAATCTTTGAGTCATGGTTTTCCCCTCTGAGAGCATCAACTCCTAACTCAAAGCCTCAAATGTATCCCTGTTTTATACACACACTCACACACTGCTGACCAGGACCCTACCAGCCCTCAAGCTGAGAGGCAGGATGGAACACAGGAGAAAGACTTGCACTCTCCCAATGCTATTTAGGGCAATCATTTCCTCTCTCTCTGACAGAAAATCTTTTCTGATTTCTTCCCTTCTCCCCTGTCTCCACTGCTGAGACATTAAAAACGGAGTAAGTAAAGCATAGTTTTCAGAGATATCCAAAAAGACTCAGAGGGAGGAAAATAAGGAAGAAAGGAAAAGGAAGGAAGGAAAGGATAGGTAGAGATGGAAGAAGAGAGGGAAAAAAGTAGAAAGAAGAAGGAAGGAAGGAAGAATGGGAGGATGTCAGAGAACTAACATTCCTGGAAAACTGTCTCCCAAAAATGTGCTAGGAGCTTTGCATACATTATATGATTAATGTTCACTGTAATCTTATAAAGAGGCTTCTCTGGTGGCTCAGTGGTAAAGAATCTGCCTGCCGATGCAGGAGACCTGGGTTCGATCTCTGTGCTGGGTAGATCCCCTGGAGAAGGAAATGGCAACCCACTCCAGTATTCTGGTCTGGAAAATCCCATGGACAGAGGAGCCCGGCAGAGTTACAGTCCATCGGCTTGCAAAGAGTCAGACACAACTTAGCGACTAACTATCAGCAAATCCCACTTATGAGATCTCTGCCCCCATGACCTAACCACCTTGGAAGGTCTCACCTCCTAATGCTGTCGCCTGGGCATTAGATTTCAACACACAAATTTTGGTGAGACACAAACATTCAGAGTATAGTTATGTCTCTGCCATTACTCTAGCTTCATCCCATGTCCTTCGATTCATTTTTTGTTTCCATGGCCAAGAAATGGAAAAAGTAAGATGGTAACAGGAGAAGTGACCTTGATAGAGTGCCTACATATATGACAGACTCTGCTGTTTCATCACATATGTTATCACATTTGATTCTCAAAGTAACCCATTTGCTGGGGTTTATTACCCCCATTTCAGAGATAATAAGACAAAGACTCAGAGGTATCCCTCTCCCCAATCCTGCACAACTTGTAGGAACTAAAAAAGGTTATAGAGCCTTGATCTGTCTAAATTCAGAAACAAGAAGAGGCTACACTCTTTGTAGAAGAACCCACCTCAGTGGATGTTGCCTAGAATGACTCAAAGGAAAGGAGTCAGGGAGCCTTCTGCTTGGAGTCGCGACACAGGTTTCAACAAACAGCATCCCCTTTATGCCCCCATGGTTATTGTTCTTTTTACCCTAGTAGGAGTTCAGACATGCATAACACTTCCAAAAAAGGCAAGAGACGTAAGATCAGGCACGCAATAAAATGTTAGTAAGGATGGCTCCCTGGGGAAACAAAAGACGTATGAGCAAATGCTCAGTGTTTCTGCATTTTTGTGAGTTTTTTATGGGTTATGTTTTATGATCAATCACAGAAGATTATTCACAGGGGAAATGGTGTCTCTCGGAAAAATTGCTAGCAACATGATGATCTTGAGATACTGAGAATATGCAATAAGACAAAAAATAAATGTTGAGTAGAGGCAAAAGTGCTTCATTCTTTTGTCCTTTCATGAGGACGTGGTGATAATATGGTTGGAGAAGGAAATGGCAACCCAATAAGTTACAAATGACTTATTACTAATGGTGTTGCTATATCTTGCTGTTGGAATCCCACTAAAACTTATGGCTAAAGATTGTTTATAAACACTAATTGTGGGACTTTCCCAGTGGTTTGTTGGTTAAGAACCTGCCTTGCAATGCAGGGGACACGGGTTCAATTCCTGGTCCGGGAACTAAGGTCCCGCATGCCATGGAGCAGCTGAGCCTGAACGCCAGAGCTAGAGTATCCCAAGTGCCACAGCAAAGATCCCGTCTGCTGCAACTAAGGCTGGACACAGTCAAATAAGTAAATATTTTTTAAAAATTGCAACTGATAGTATCCACACAGAGATAATTCAACTGAAAAATATTTCTTAGGAGCCCATAACAACAATAAACATTTATTGAATCTCGATTAGACAGTAAGCCTGGGGAGACCCATCTAAACATAATAAATTACTACAACTGAACCAATTTTAATGGGATATTCATTAACATCTTAGGGACAAAATGAGGGAAGAATCCCTAAGGGTTAATGAATATTCCACTAAAATAGGTTCAATTATCACATGACCTTTTTAACATAAAACAGGACTTTGCATTGATTTAATATACTGGTGGATATTGTGAAGTTTCAAGAACAATTAACATGCAGTCTTGCCCGAAACTGTTAGACTATCAAGTCTTTCTTCATAGAATATTTTTATGAAAAAAAATTGAGAAATGCTAGTGATGAGGAAAACCAAATATGGAAAAATGCCAAAACTCCAATACGGTAGAAGATAAACATATTAAAACAAGTACATTCTGTCACTCTCGACACCCCAGTTATAACCCACGAATCAAGAAGAACATTGAAAGAACAGCGACCATTGCAAGGTGCACAATCTGAAAGGATTTTCATGACCTTGCTACACCAGCCATTATCATCAAAGGAAGCAATCTGATAGCTCATAGGCACTGGCTCCTACAAAGCCATAAACATCCCAAGATGCCCCCTGCCATCACCATAGCAACCCTACTCCTAATTACCAATTCTGTGAGCTCTGGTGTAGCAACCTGTCTTGGGCGAGTCTTGTGTTTTTGCAGAACTATTGCTCAAACTCCCAGAATGAAATTAGCAAGAACCGAGAGCGCCACCTGGTGGCTACCTCTCTTTCCTGCACATTCCTGCCCGCTTGGAGATGCAATGCCTGATCATCAGAAAGGCAAAATTTGCACACTGCATGAACACTCCCAATTTCCAGAAAGAAATGAATTGTGATTATACAGAATTTGCACATTTATAAACTCCAATTCTTATATCAGTGAATAAGGAAGGTCCAAACCCAGTGGCACACTCTCAAAACATAATAGCGATGTAGGAATTAGAAAGTGAAAATAGAATCATGTTCAGTCAAGTTAATTTCTTGAAAATAAGTTTCCCCATAGACTCTTTCCTGAGATCTACTGTAACTGCATTCGCCATTGTCAATAAATAATGTGTAAATAAGTAAATAAATATTCCCTTTAAAACGAATGGTTAACCCAATGCTAACTGTACTTTCTATTCATTTGTTGTTCGCTGTAAATTTTTTACTTCTCTTTTTCCCTCAGCATTTTAGGAGAAATCTTTAAGCTCATTTTATACTTGGCTTAAATCATCTGTTTAGGGTGACTGATTTATTCATTTATTTTACTATTCCGTGTCTTAATTCTGGCGTACATTTTTATTTTCTTTCCATAGCTCCCAATATTGTATGCATCTCCACCTTTCTTCCTCTTTCTTCTCAGTCTATTTCATATTAATGTGTTTTCTTATCATCTTTTAGCTGTAATTTGGGCCAAACTTCTTGAATTTCATTAATACATAGCTGCTGCTGCTGCTAAGTCACTTCAGTCATGTCCAACTCTGTGCGACCCCACAGATGGCAGCCCACCAGGCTCCCCTGCCCCTGATTCTCCAGGCAAGAACACTGGAGTGGGTTGCCATTTCCTTCTCCAATGCATGAAAGTGAAAAGTGAGAGTGAAGTCGCTCAGTCGTCCCCGACTCTTAGTGACCCCATGGACTGCAGCCTACCAGGCTCCTCTGTCCATGGGATTTTCCAGGCAAGAGTACTGGAGTGGGGTGCCATTGCCTTCTCCGTAATACATAGCAGGTGCTATTTATTTTTTAATGCATTTTTATTGGAGTTCAGTTTCTTTACAATGTTGTGTTAGTTTATACTGTGCAGCTGAATGAGTCATCCATCCACACACACATGTTGGTGTTTAGTCACTAGCTAATGTGTTACTCTTTGTGACCCCACAGATTGTGGCCCGTCAGGCTCCTCTGTCCATGGGATTTCCCAGGCAAGAAGACCGGAGTGGGTTGCCATTTCCTTCTCCAAGGGATCTTCCAGACCCAGGGCTCGAACCCACCACGTCTCCTGCATTGGCAGGCAGATTCTTTACCACTGAGCTAGCAGGGATGCCTAACCCCTCCCTTTTGAACTTTCTTCTCATTCAAGTCACTACAGTGCTTTAAGTAGAGTTCCCTGTGGTATAGAATATGTTCTCATTAGTCATCTATTTTACACATAGCATTAATAGTGTATATGCATTGATCCTAATCTGCCAATTCCTCCCACATCCCCCCCCCATCAGTTGCAATTTAAACTTTTCTGTATCCCCTGCTATTTTTAAAATGGATAACCAACAAGGACTTAGTGTACAGCACGTGGAACTCTGCTCGATGCTATGTGGCAGCCTGGATGGGAGGGGAGTTTGGGGGAGAATGGATGCATGTGTATGTATGGCTGAGCCCCTTCACTGTTCACCTGAAACAACATTGTTAACCTGTCATACTCCTATACAAAATATAAAATCTAAAAACTTTTCTCTGTTCCATGATAGTAAATATTTCTCAAAAAAATGCCCAGTATTCCTATATAACTTGAGTGCTGTGAAAGCTTTATTTTAGCTTATCACAGTCTCAGATTGGTTTTTCCCTGTTACATATCCTTGAGCAAGGACAGTTCTGTCCGATGGAGTCAGTCGATTCTCTTTGTGCTCAAGGGGATGACAGAAGATGAGATGGTTGGATGGTATCACCGATTCAATGGATGTGAGGTTGAGCCAACGCTGGGAGATGGTGAAGGACAGGGAAGCCTGGCGTGTCCATAGAGTCTCAAAGAGTCAAACATGACCGAGCCACTGAACAGCAACTAATCTATATAGAGTCCTTATCAGATCATAAACTAAAAAATGCGTTGACAACAGTCTAGGTTACTACTTAGTGATTCAGCAGCATAAGATGATGGAAGAGAAAAATCCGTGGGGGATCCAGGAGGCAAAATGATCCCCGTGCAGTTTCCTATGCTTCTTTTGGTGACGCTGCTGCTTAAAGAAGCAGCTTTTTCCAGTAAATCTTTGGTTTGACTGCACCCCCAAGGTTCCCAGGTGGCTGTTCTTGCCTTTTTTCCCCCTGGAGCAATTGTCCCCTGTGTTAGGGGCGTCCCAAGGACCCCTCTGTATTTCTGCCTAGTGGCGCAGAGCAGGCTTTAAGAACCACAAAGCCTTCTTGACAGAGGTGAGGTTGGAGCTGTTCAATGAAAAAAGAGCAGGGCATAGATGAGCTGATGAAGAGAAGGCCCAGAGAAGAACATACAGCACGTGAAGGACAACACACTGGCAGACAAAAAAGCTTTGCTGGAAGGAGTATAAGAAGCTTGAAGTGGGAGATCAATTTGTGAACTCTTGAATTCTGGGCCATAGGGCAATACAAGATACCCCATTTTTTTTCTTTTTGGGCTGCACCACATGGCATTCGGGATCTTAGTTTCCATGACCAGGGACGAACCCTTGCCCCCTGCACTGGGAGCGTGGTCTTAACCACTGGAATTCTATTTCCTATTTCTGCTTCAGGTCTCGTCATCCAACCACAGAGCCTTATACTCATAATACTCCATTTGGTCTCTACGTACATGATAGTTTCATAAAATAACCACGGAGAAAAAGAAGTAAGAAAACTTAAATGCACATTGCCATGACTGTGCAAATACTTTCATTAGAAAATACTTTCATTAGAAGATAAAGAAAGCAGATTAATATCCTGTGTGAGATATTCAAGACTTCTGACACAACACAACTGAAATAGCCCAGTCATTAGACATTCCCATGTTCTTGAAGCTTCCCATATGGACCCTCCTGACCTTGCAAGGAATCATATGGTTTATATATAAAGAGATTTGGTGACCTAAAGCTCCTTAGAATTTCTCAGTTACTCCTCCTTCCTCGCCGAATTCAGAGCATTTCAAATGGCTTCAGAAGACTTTTCTCTGCATAGATTCAAGGGCTTCAAGTAAAACTGCTAACAAGGAAAAAATATATATGTGTGTGTGTGTGTGTGTGTGTGTGTGTGCGCGCGCGCGCGCGCTATATTTGTTTCCCATGAGAAATTCAGCCCACAGTAACTAGTGTGCCTCATTTCAAGTTTCGCAGAAGCCTCTCCTTTGGGAATTCTGTTCACCTCACTGAGGCTGTACCACTTGCCCAGGTTGTCTTAGCCAAGGAAAGACAAAGTCAGAATATTCTCAGTGTTTTAGAAAGAATACAGGTTCTGTTGTCAAGCTGAGAAGAATTCAAATCCTGGTTCTCTCCTTCAAGAACAATCTGGACATTATCCTCAGTCTCTGAGATGCTCATCTCCTTCTGTAAAATGAATGCAATGCCTCTCTGATAGGGTTAGAGTGATGATGAAACTAAATGACATAACACAAGCTAAGTGCCCACGAGATAAAAGGCACATTGTAGGAGCAATGCATTTTTTTTTTCTCTTGTCCCCTGCACAAAATATAATTTTAAAGATTTAACATTTCCCTCGCTTTTATAGGGCTTCCCAGGCGGTGCTAGTGGTAAAGAACCCACCTGCCAATGCAGGAGACAGAAAACAGGGATTCTCTCCCTGGGTCTGGAGAATCCTCTGGAGGAGGAAACAGCAGCACACTCCAGTATTCTTGCCCCGAGAAACCCGGGGGCAGAGGAGCCTGGCGGGCTGCAGTCCGTAGGGTTGCAAAGACTCGGACACGACTTAGCATGAGAACAAATATAAATATTCAGTTTTATAAAGAAGAAATCTGAAATCAAATAAATACCACATATATTAACACTTCTGGAAACTCCCTCAGAAAAGACATTTAACATCTATACCATGAGCCTGTAGAGATGCCACGAAAATAGACCGAGGAAGAAAGTGTGAAGATTTCATTACAAATAAATTTAGAGACTGTTTTCTCCTTCCCTGAGGCAGAAATGTTCCACGGTTTTAATTAAACTTTTCAAAATTCATCTCGAGTCTTCTTTCCATTCCTTTGAAAGCTTTTCTGTTTCAAGTCTTCAGGCTTTCTTCCCTCCCCTATCTACCATCTGTATCCTCTAGCAAATGTGCAGACATACGCATGCACACGCTCTTGTCTCCTTTTATCTTTCTCTATCTCACTCTTCTACTGTCTCTCTGTCTGTCTGTGTGTGTGTCCGTCCCTCACTTCCTCCTTTTCTTCCTCCAACTCCCACCTCCTGCCCCCAAAGTTATTTGAATCCCTTGGAAGAACATTGTAATTATATTACCTTTCCATGGGGAGTTCCTTCGCCATTTGGTTGACAACAAACTGATGTTCTGAATATAGGACTGTATGATCATTGCCATGGCAGTCTGTAAAGAGATTTATTTTCATTGTAGATCACTTCAGGGCTCTTAATTGCCTGTAGATTAAGTCCAAATTTGTTTGAAATTCAGAGCCCTTTTCAATGACACAATCATGCTAGGGTTATCTTCTGGTCGCCCCATTGTATATGGGGTCCTGGTCACTATGAATAGTTTGCTGTTTTAGTTGCTTAGTCATGTCCGACTCTTTTTGGCCCCATGGACTGTAGCCTGCAAGACTCCTCTGTCCATGGGATTTTCCAGGCAAGAATACTGGAGTGGGTTGCCATTGCCTCCTCCAGGGGATCTTTCTGACCCAGGGATTGAACCCATGTCTCCTGCTTGACAAGCAGATTCTTTACTGCTGAGCCATCTGGGAAGCCCCTGGATAACCTACTTTTCCTAAAATACTTCCAGAAAATACTCCCTAGGAGTTGCATGTGCCGTTTCCTTTTCTCATACTGTGTAATCCCTGAAATGCCCTCTCTCCACATCCCTTCCTACCCTGCTGGTAGCCTCCTTATGCGGAGGATTCAGTTCAAAGCCACGCTTACTCAGCCTGGGCTAAGGAGTTCCTCTTCTGGGCCCCAGCAAACAGCAATAGAACCTATCACTTGTTGTTCTGGTTGGTGCTGTATGATTCTTCCTCAATAGAATACAAGCTCTGGGGTCCTTTTATTCACATCTATCACTCCAGGGCTTTCAGCGTATTAGCACAAACGCAGAAAGTGGCTAGGACAAAACATTGATATAAATGTTACTAATAAATACAGAAATTAAATCTAATATGACTAGATCCAATTATAACTGAAAATTTCATTTAAAAATAAAATTTTTTAATTGGATTATAGTTGCTTTACAATGTGTTAGTTTCTGTTGCTCAATGAAGTAAATCAGCCGTCTGTATACACACACCCCTCCCTCTGGACCTCCATCCCGCCCACCCGCTCCCGCGCTGGGTCACCCCAGCACCGAGCTGAGCTCCCGGGCTCTGCAGGGGGCCCCCACTAGCTAGCTATTGCACGCACGGCAGTGTGAACATGTCTGTCCTATTCTCTCATTTCATTTCACCCTCTCCTTTCCCTGTTGTCACAAATCTGTTCTCTGTGTCTGCATCTCTTTTTAAAATGGGGTTTATTTCCCTTTTATACATCTGCAGGAAGTTTTGGGGTGAAGGGTCCAGGCTCCTGTGACCCTGTCATGTTCCCACGCAGACCTCAGGTTCCACAAAGGCTCCTCCGGTTCCGGATGTCACACCCAGATTCAATCCAGCAAGAGAGAGGAAAGGAAAAAGAACACACTCCTTCACACGAAAACATTTCCTGTGCAAATGAACTTGTTTACAAAACAGAAATGCACTCAAAGACATGGAAAACAAACTTTTGGTTACAAAAAGGGAGAGGGGAGAGGGATAAATCAGGAGTTTGGGCTTAAAATATACACACTACTATATATAAAATAGATAACCAACAAGGACCTCCTGTATAGCACAAGATACTATACTCAATATTTTACAATAACTTATAATGGAAGATAATATAAAAAAAGAATATACATATGTATATATATGTGTGTGTATATATATATCTGAATCACTTTATTGTATACCTGAAACTAACACAACATTGTAAAACTATATGTCAATAAATTTTTTTTAAAATAAAATAAAAACACTTCCCAGAAGTTGTACATACAGTTTCCATTTCCTGGTCAGAAATGAATACACCAACAACAGGGGAGGTTGAGTTTTTATCTAAAGTTTTACTATGCAAACTAGACACATACTCATGAAACAGATTCCCTGAAACTGAAATTACTTATAATAATTCAAAGTTATGCTCATGACAAGTTAATGTGCAATACATTTAGCATTAATTAGTTACTCTATATTCAAGCATAAATTTTTGTATGTATTTATAGCCGTAACCTAAATTTATCTCCATCATGTGTTAGGATATTTTTGCAGTCACTGCTTCTGAAATTGCCTATTTCTACACTTAGCAGGACTATTCACTCCAGCCTTGGTTGTTGAACACGGAGCCCCATTACTTACTCCCTAATGCTGTTTAATGAAAAACAACTCATAAGCAAGTTATGTAACTAAATTGTAATCAAGAAATCAGTTTGGTTATATTATTTAAAGAAATCAAATCTTAAATTCACCGTCCCCCAAACTGAATGCTTCCCTTGTAACCTTCCCTGTTCTCCCATATCCTTTTCTCGTCTTAAAGGTAGCAATACCATCTGCCCACCTGCTCAAGCTAGAAACCTGGAAATCTCTTTATTAAGTCACTAATGCCATTGATTCTTCCTGTTTCAACCCTTCCTTCTACCACCTCATCATCACACCCTTAGTTCAGGCTTTCACCCTGCCTGATCTCCTGAACATTCCCCTGCAGCCTCCCTGCTTTGGGCCACAGTTCTTTCCTCTCTGGGCTTCCCAGGTGATGGTAGTGGTAAAGAACCCGCCTGCCAATGCAGGAGACACAAGAGACGTGGATTCGATCCTTTGGTCAGGCAAGGTCTCCTGGAAGAGCAAATGGCAACCCACTCCAGTATTCTGGCCTGGAGAATCCCACGAGCAGAGGCGCCTGTCAGACTACAGCTCATGGGATCACAAAGAGACAGACATGACTAAGCAGAGCCCAGCACAGCTCTCATGCTTTAAACCCTCCAGAACTCACAGGATGCAGCCAGCATTCCCAAACTCCTACCTCTCCTAGCTCCATGAAGAATCTGGGTCCAGCCAATTCTTGTGCCTCCAACTCCTGGCACATCCTTTATGACTATCAATCCTTGCTATAGGGAACTTTAGTCACTTCCAGAATGCCATGTCGCATTCTTACCTTTGCACAGGCTGTTCTCTCAGTCTGGAAGGCTCTCTGCCTCCTTCCCCTACCCTCTTTTGCAGCCATGAAATTAAAAGACATTTGCTCCTTGGAAGAAAAGCTATGAAAAACCTGGACAGTGTATTAAAAGCAGAGACATCACTTTGCCAACATAGGTCCATATAGTCAAAGCTATAGTTTTTCCAGTAGTCATGTATGGATGTGAGAGCTAGACCATAAAGAAGGCTGAACACTGGAGAAATGATGCTTTCGAACCATGGTGTTGGAGAAGACTCTTGAGAATCCCTTGGACTGCAAGGAGATCAAACCAGTCAATCCTAAAGGAAATCAGTCCTGAATATTCATTAGAAGGGCTGATGCTGAAGCTGAAGCTCCAATACTTTGGCCACCTGATGCAAAGAGCCAACTCATTGGAAAAGACCCTGATGCTAGGAAAGACTAAGGGTGGGAGGAGAAGGGGGAGACAGAGGATAAGGCGGTTGGATGGCATCACTGACTTGATGGACATGAGTTTAAACAAGCTCTGGAAGTTGGTGATGGACAGGGAAGCCTGGTGTGCTGCAGTCCATGGAGTCACAGATCATCAGATATAACTGAAGGGACTGAACAACAACAAACCCTCCTCTTCCCATCCTCGGCCTGCCTGACCCACTCCTGCTAATTCTCCAAAAGTCAGCTCAGACATCCCACTCCTGTGTAAACTTCTCTGCTCCCTCGCCTCCTCCCACTCCACTGAACAGTCAGGCTTTCCCATAAAACATCTACTTTCATTATATGACTTATCACAATACTTTGAAAATCTATATAACTCATCTAGATTACAGGACATTCCAGAAAAAGAATTTTTATTGTGTTTCTATTTGTATCTTCAGAACCTTGCCCTTATCTAAATTACAACAGGATCTCAACAGAATGAAAAGCTAAACACATAAATTAGCATATACTGCCTGTGTAATTTTATACAGTTAAGAATTACTAAATTATATATAATTTGATGTCCTGCTTTTTCCACTTAAATTATATCATTTTTTTCACATGGGCTGCCGAGTCAAGCCTCCTATAACATTAAAAATTTTTACAAACATTCCCTGTGTAATTGTCCCATACTTTGAAGATTATTTCCCTATTGCCAGACAGTAACATGAACAGCATTTTAATATTATATTTAATATTCTGATAAGCATTTTGTCCATAAACTTGGTATTTCAGAATATTTCTTTAGAATAGATTTCTAGAAAGTAAGTAAATCAGTGGGTATGGACATTGGGATTCCCTGTGGCTCAGTGGTAAAGAATCTGCCTGCAACACAGGAGACATGGGTTCAATCCCTGGTCTTGGAAGATCCCCTGGAGAAAGAATTGGCAACCCACTCCAGTATTCTTTGCCTGGGAAATCCCATGGACAAAGGAGACGGTGGGCTACAGTCCATGGGGTCCTAAGGAGTTGGACACGACTGAACAACAAATAAGAACAATAGATGTTTTTTAGAGTCATGTTATAGATCACCAAATGGTTTGCTAAAATGGCCAAACCCATTTGGATTCACGAAAGTAGAACATCACACTTAAGAGAGATATGGGGCAACTTGAAAGCCTCTATAGAAAGTAAACATATATGCAAGTAATTATTGGATATAAATGCAGAAAGTTTACCAGAGGATAAGTGCAGACATGTTAGATATTTTCAAACATCTATCATGAAGAAGATTACAGTAATATTATCATGAGGAAGAAGTAAACTTAGTCTCATTGCAGAGGAGAACAGCCATAGAAAAATATCACCAACTACTATTCACTCAGCGTTAGCTGTGTGCCAGGCACAGTACTAAGCATTTAGCTTTAGTAGTGATTAATCTTAGTTATTTTAGAGATAGATAACTAAAACTTCAAAAGGTTTAGTCACTTATCAAGAGACACAGAAGTAACAATAAATCTAATATTCATAAATCCAGATTGCAATGATTCTAAAGGTCATTTTCAACCCCTACATCAAGACTTCCCAAACTTTTCCATCAAAATGAGCATAATATTAGAGAAGTGAGCAAGCTGATCCTTGGGGTGTGTGGAATGTAAACAGAGCTTGCCATTTAGAAGCAAGTGAAATCCTAGACACTTTTCTTTTTTCCTCAAAAATCTATGAAAACTGTTGCAACTTCTATGGAAAAGAGTGGGCTTCCCTGGTAGCTCAGCTGGTAAAGAATCCACCTGCAATGCAGGAGACCCTGGTTTGATTTCTTGATCAGGAAGATCCTCTGAAGAAGGGATAGGTTACCCACTCCAGTGTTCTTGGGCTCCCCTGGTGGCTTAGTCAGTAAAGAATCTGCCTGCAATGCGGGAGACCTGGGTAAGATCCCTGGGTTGGGAAAATTCCCCTGGAGGAGGGCATGGCAACCCACTCCAGTATTCTTGCCTAGAGAATCCCCATGGACAGAGGAGCCTGGTGGGCTAAAGTTCATGGAGTTGCAAAAGTCAGACACAACTGAGCGGCTAAGCACAGCTCAGCATATGGAGTATGGTAGTTCTTCCAAAAATTAAAAATAGAATTACCATACGAGCCACAACCCCATTTCTGGATATACATCCCAAACAAATGAAGGAAGAGCCTTAAAGAGATGTGTGTACATTCATATTCGTGTCAGCATTATTCTCATTAGCCAAATGGTGGAAGAGACCCAAGTACACACCAATGAATGAATGGATAAACAAAACATCATGCTTGTGCCCAGTCTCCAAGTCGTATCTGACACTTTGTGACCCCGTGGACTGTAGCCCACCAGGCTCCTCTGTCCATGGGACTTCCCAGGCAAGAACACTGGAGTGGGTTGCCATTTCCTCCTTCAAGGGATCGTCCCAACCCAGGGATCGAACCCGAGTCTCCTGCATTGGTAGGACGGTTCTTTACCACTGAGCCACCGGGGAAGCCTAAACAAAATATATACGATAGAATATTATTCAGCTTTAAAAAGGAAGGAAATCTTGGCACAAGCTACAACATGGAGAAACCGTAAGGACATCATGCTAAGGGAAAAAGTCAGTTACAAAAAACAAATGCTGTCTGATTCCATTTATATAAGGTATCTAAAGTAGTCAAATGCATAGAAATAGAAAGTAGATTGATTGTGGTTACCAGGGAGGGGCTGGAGGGTGGGGGGGAAGGGAAATTGTTGTTTAAAAGGTACAGAGTTTTTGTTCTGCAAGATGAAAAGTTCTGCAAGTCTGTTTCACAACAAGGTGAACATAATGAATATTACTGAAATAAAACTTAAAAATGGTTAGGATGGTTGGTCTTACATTTTGTGTTTTCACGACAATAAAAATATTAAGGTGCATTTTTGTTTTGTAGTTGCTTTTCTTTTTTTTTTTTTTCTCTTTTTTTTTTTTTTTATTAGTTGGAGGCTAATTACTTCACAACATTTCAGTGGGTTTTGTCATACGTTGATATGAATCAGCCATAGAGTTACACGTATTTCCCATCCCGATCCCCCCTCTCACCTCCCTCTCCACCCGATTCCTCTGGGTCTTCCCAGTGCACCAGGCCCAAGCACTTGTCTCATGCATCCCACCTGGGCTGGTGATCTGTTTCACCATAGATAATATACATGCTGTTCTTTTGAAACATCCCACCCTCACCTTCTCCCACAGAGTTCAAAAGTCTGTTCTGTATTTCTGTGTCTCTTTTTCTGTTTTGCATATAGGGTTATCGTTACCATCTTTCTAAATTCCATATATATGTGTTAGTATGCTGTAATGTTCTTTATCTTTCTGGCTTACTTCACTCTGTATAAGGGGCTCCAGCTTCATCCATCTCATTAGGACTGGTTCAAATGAATTCTTTTTAATGGCTGAGTAATATTCCATGGTGTATATGTACCACAGCTTCCTGTAGTTGCTTTTCATATTTATCATAACAATGTATCCCCTCAACTTTTTTAATAAAGACAGTCTTCTAGGAAGATGTGAAATTTTTGTCTTGTAGCTTTGTATATGCCCAGATATCATGTGCCCAGTTTGAGAAGCCTTTCTCGGCATCACATATTGTGCATGCGTGTTATGTTGCTTCCATTTTGTTGTACTCCTTGTGACCCCATGGACTGTAACCTGCCAGGCTTCTCTGTCTGTGGGATTCTCCAGGCAAAAATACTGGAGAGGGTTGCCATGCCCTCCTCCAGGGAATCGTCCTGACCAAGGGATAGAACTCACATCTCCTGTGGCTTCTGTAACTGTTTTGTTCGGATATATGCCCAGGAGTAGGAAGGCAGAATCATACGATAACTCTATCTTTAGCTTTTTAAGGAATCTCCACAGTGTTCTCTGTAGTGGCTACACCAATTTACATTCCCAAAAACAAAGTAGAATGGTTCTTTTTCTCCACAACCTCTCCAACATTTATTATTCGTAGACTTTTTGAGGCCTAAGTGAGGATTGGTTCAAGATGGCGGAGTAGAAGGACACGCACACATCTTTTCCTTCCAGAGCACCAAAATCACAACTAGCTATTGAACAATCACTGACAGAAAGACACTGGAACCCACCAGAAAAAAATACCCCATGTCCAAGCACAATGGAGAAGCCACAACGAGATGTTAGGAGGGGCGCAATATGGCAACCCAGTCCAGTATTCTTTCCTGGAGAATCCCCATGGACAAGGGAGTCTGGCGGGCTGCAGCCCCTGGGGTCTCAAAGAGTTGGACATGACTGAGCGACTAAGCACAATCATGATAAAGTCAAATTCTATACCTGCTGGGTGGACAACTCACTAAATGGAGAACAATAATACCAAAGAAGTTCTTGCACTATTGTGAAGGTTCTAGGCCCCACATCAGGCTCCCCAGCCTGGGTATCCAGCCAAGGGACAGGGAATCCCCAGAGAATCTGACTGCGAAGGCCAGCAGGACTTACAGAACTTCCACAGGAGTGGGGGAAACAGAGGCTCTTGGAGGGCACAAACAAAATCTTGTGCATAGCAGGACCCAGGAGTAAGCAGCAGTGACCCCCCGGGAGACTGAGCCAGACCTACCTGCTAGTGTCGGAGCGTCTCCTGCAGAGGCATAGGTTGGCCGGGGCCCTTGGCGGGGACAGAGTCACTGGAAGGAGCAGTGCTGGGAGATGTGTCTTGGCAGAAGTCCTCTTGAATGTCTCATAGAGCCTGCAGACTCCGGGACTGGGTCCCCTCAGGACAAAGAACTAACAAAGACGGGGTGCAGTCCCACCCATCAGCAGACAGTTGGGCTAAAGATTTACTAAGCACAGTCCTGCTCACCAGAGCAAGACCCAGCTTCCCCTGCAGCCAGTCCCTCCCATCAGGAAGCTTGCAAAAGCCTCTTATCTTCATCCACCAGAGGGCAGACAGAAAAAGCAAGAATACAATCCTGCAACCCCCCAGAAGGAATACCGCAATCACAGAAAGCTAACCAAAATATTATTTGTAGACTTTTTAATGGGGCCATTCTGACTGGTGTGAGATGATATTAAAACCTCATTGTGGCTTTTATTTGCCCAATTTTTCCTTTAGTAATTAGCAATGTTAAGCATTTTTCATGTCCCTCTGTACCCTCTATATGTCTTTCTGTTTCTAATTTCATTGGTTTCTGCTCCTATCTTTATGTTTTCCTTCTGGCTATTTTGGATATATTTGCTCTTGCTTTTCTAAATTCTTAAGGTGAAACCTTAGATTGTTGATTTGAAATCTTCCTTCTTTTCTAATATTAGCATTTAAAATATAAATTTCTCTTTAAGCATTTCTTTAGCTGTTTCCTAAAATTTTTGATGTATTGTGATTTTTTTTTCATTTAGTTCAAAGTATGCTAATTTCTGGAGCTTCCCTGGTAGTTCAGCTGGTAAAGAATCTGCCCACAAAGCTGGAGAACTGGGTTCAATCCCTGGGTTGGGAAGATCCCCTGGAGAGGGGAAAGGCTACCCACTCCAGTATTCTGGCCTGGAGAATGCCACGGACTGTATAGTCCATGGGGTTGCAAAGAGTCAGGCACGACTGAATGACTTTCACTTTTTTTCATGCTAACTTTCTGTATGATTTATGCCTCTACTCAGGGTTATTTAGAGTGTGTAGTTTAATTCCTAAATATTTGGGGGTTTTCCAGAGATCTTCCTGTTACTAATTTCTGCTTTAATTCCCTAGAGTCAGAAAATTTATTTTGTATGATTCCCATTCTCTTGAACTTTTTGACACTTGCTTTATGACCCAGAATTTAGTCCACTTTGATGAATTCCATGTGTACTTGAAAAAGGATGTATACTCCACTGTTGCTAGAGGTAATGTTCTAGTCGGTCAAGCTAGTCAACTATTTCCACTTTCAGTTTTATCAGGCTTTTCCCAATGTATTTTGAAGCTCTGTTATTAGATGCACAAGCATTTATAATTATTTTCTCTTGATAAATTGCCTCCTTTATTTTATATTGTCCTTTTTAATTCCTAGTAATGATCTTTGTTCTGAAATCTTACTTAGTCTGATATAACTGTGATCACCCCAGCTTTCTTTTGAGTGTTGCTTACATGACATATCTTTATTTATTATTTTTACTTTTAACCTATCTTCATATTTATAT